>NC_135233.1:6728333-7970000 GCF_051348905.1 Ranitomeya variabilis
TGGAGGATATAGAACTGCTGCAGGATGGTGAGGGGGCTGCGGGCACAGGTGGGGGATATGATACTTGTCTCCTCATGTTTCGCAGGCACAATGCCGTCTCCTGCATCTTGAATTACAGACGGCGGAGCAGATTCCAGCGACATCACCCAGATGGCAGCAGGTGGGAGCGGGATGCTGTACCCTTCACAGGTGAGAAGACCCCTGCCCAGCCTCGCGCCCGGCTCCCTGGAGGGTTTGCCCCTGGCTGTGCCCCCTAGGTTCATATTGGCTCATTCTTTGTGTCGTAGTAAATGTGAAGTAGTGTGAGGGTCCTTCACCATCCGGTCGTCTGTGCCTCCTCTCTCCCCCCGAGTTAGTTTTGTACCCCCTTTTTTCCGGGGTCTTGTGCTCCTACCGTTACTTGTGCTTCTCCGCAGGCCTCCTGACACGCTGCGGAGCTCCCGTCTGACCCAGGGTGTAGTTTTGTATGTGGTGAGTACATTCTGGTGCCCCTGGAGGTGTGGAGTGTATGACGCCAGCTTGGCCTCCTCCTGTTGTCCTGCCTGTCCGATTGATCTTTCCCCAGTGAGCGTCGCCTCCTCCTGGAGGGATCAATATTCTGCCTGTGGCTCTGGATGTGTGTGCTGTGCTCAGTCTGCCGCCCCGGTGCCCTGAGTGTGCAGCCTCTGACTGTTCTTACTCTGCCATAGGATCGGTGCCCGTAGAGCAGCTCAGGATGAGCAGCACAGCCCCCATTAAGAAGCCGTACCGTAAGGCTCCGCCGCAGCACCGCGAGGTCCGCCATGAGCCACCTGGAGCGCGGGAGGAGGTGATGGAGCAGCTGAGTAGTCAGGTAACCACAGGTGCATTAGCTGGGAACCAGCGCACGTGCTTCAGCCGAGCCGAGGCGGTGGAGCTGGATGCTTCAGACCACTTGAGCTGCTCCTCCTCCTGGTCCATAGCCTCTAGCAATGAGAAGGAAGCAGAATGGGAGGGCAGGGGTAGGAGCAAACCGCGGACCCTGCTTCGAAGGGTAAAGTCCCTCAGGGGTAAGGGGAAGGTGGGCAAATCCAAAAGGCTCATGGGACTGCGACAATTCTTAAGCCACAGTGAAGAGAACATTGCTGCGTCAGAAGTGGGAAAGATGGAGAGCAAGAACCGTAGCCTGGTGTTTAAAGAGCCTGCCGAGGTGCTGGCCCCCAAGAAAGCCCAGCACTCATCCAGCGATCAGCCTCTGAAGAGCATCCTGAAGCAGCCTGGTGCCCTGAACCCAGATACACTGCGCTCGCCATCCCACCCAGGATCCCCCTCCCCAGACCACAAGACCCTGCAGGAAAAGACCAACTTCTCCAGGTTTCTGGATGAGATTACCTCCCGAGTGCTGAGCCCGACCAACCAGCAAAAGGCCCAGAGAAGGGGGGGAAGCACCAACGACGAGGCTCCCCTGTCCGTCAGGACACCTGGCAACGGATGTGGGCGCCCAGCAGAAGAGCGGCATGGTAGGAGGACAGGGCACAGGAGGGCAGTGGGCAGGAGGCAGTCAGCAGACAGGAGACATGAAGCCGCCTCACACAGCAAGGAGCCGTGTCACTCTCCATCCGAGCAGGGCTTCCTGGACACAGAGTCCCTCTCTTCTGCTTCTCACTGGAGTCCTGAGGGCAAAAGCCCCTCACCCAGGACATCACCTTCTCTTACTGCTGCGCGCTACAAGGTTAGTGCCCCCACTTTCCCATAGAACTAATCTAGGCCCTCCCACCGTCTTCGGCGGCACTCCAGGCCCTCCCACCGTCTTCGGCGGCACTCTAGGCCCTCCCACCGTCTTCGGCGGCACTCTAGGCCTTCCTGTATTCTGTGGCGGCACTCTAGGCCCTCCCGCATTCTATGGCGTCACTCTAAGCCCTCCTGCATTCTATGGCGTCACTCTAGGCCCTCCCACATTCTATGGCAGCACTCTAGGCCCTCCCACATTCTATGGCGGCACTCTAGGCCCTCCCACATTCTATGGCGTCACTCTAGGCCCTCCCGCATTCTATGGCGTCACTCTAGGCCCTCCCGCATTCTATGGCGTCACTCTAGGCCCTCCCGCATTCTATGGCGGCACTCTAGGCCCTCCCGCATTCTATGGCGGCACTCTAGGCCCTCCCGCATTCTATGGCGGCACTCTAGGCCCTCCCGCATTCTATGGCAGCACTCTAGGCCCTCCCACATTCTATGGCGGCACTCTAGGCCCTCCCACATTCTATGGCGTCACTCTAGGCCCTCCCGCATTCTATGGCGTCACTCTAGGCCCTCCCGCATTCTATGGCGTCACTCTAGGCCCTCCCGCATTCTATGGCGTCACTCTAGGCCCTCCCGCATTCTATGGCGGCACTCTAGGCCCTCCCGCATTCTATGGCGGCACTCTAGGCCCTCCCGCATTCTATGGCGGCACTCTAGGCCCTCCCGCCGTCTGGGCATCCTCTCCTAGGTTCCCTCTCTTCCCCTCTCCTCATGGTTACTGTCTCCTGCCACTACTGCTCCCAGCATCCCGAGCCCCTGCTTGAAAGATCGTTCCCTGTTCATGGGTGACGGCCCCTGAAAGTAATAATCACAACTTTGCTCGGTGGTCTGGTATGAATATTATGAGGGGCTTGGATGTAGCAGACACTCATGATGAGGTTGGAGACAGGAGGGTCATGTGAGTAATGGTGCCCTCCGCTCTCCCAGACCTCTGATACCTGCATCGCACCCCAGAATGAGAAGTTATAAGGAGAGCGCTGACGGTGTGACAGCGCCCCGGACGGTGTGACAGCGCCCCGGACGGTGTGACAGCGCCCCGGACGGTGTGACAGCGCCCCGGACGGTGTGACAGCGCCCCGGACGGTGTGACAGCGCCCCGGACGGTGTGACAGCGCCCCGGACGGTGTGACAGCGCCCCGGACGGTGTGACAGCGCCCCGGACGGTGTGACAGCGCCCCGGACGGTGTGACAGCGCCCCGGACGGTGACAACTGCTTGATCAGTGACTGATCTTCTCTGTTCACAGGAGGCCGTGACCGAAGCCGACAGAATTCAGTAAGTTTTCCACCTGTCGCCCCTCTTACTCCGTCTGTTCTTCACCCCTCCCCCAGTCCTCTGCTTTCCTGTTTGACCCCCTCTTCTCTTTATTCCTGCCTCTTGATTTCCTCCTCCTTCTGTTGCCATCATTTTGCCCCAAAATCCTCCTCTTACCCTGATCATGCCCTCGGCCCCTTTTAGTCATGAGGCATACATTACATTACCGGTGACGTCCTCTGCTGAATCTAGGACACCAGAGCAGTCACCATAGTGAAGCACAGCCACGCAGGAGGAGTGGTACTGTGTGCATGTTTCAGGCGGTGTATGACATCCAGGCGTGTTACGGGCGGTGTATGACATCCAGGCGTGTTACCGGCGGTGTGTGACATCCAGGCGTGTTACAGGCGGTGTGTGACATCCAGGCGTGTTACAGGCGGTGTGTGACATCCAGGCGTGTTACGGGCGGTGTATGACATCCAGGCGTGTTACAGGCGGTGTGTGACATCCAGGCGTGTTACGGGCGGTGTGTGACATCCAGGCGTGTTACAGGCGGTGTGTGACATCCAGGCGTGTTACAGGCGGTGTGTGACATCCAGGCGTGTTACAGGCGGTGTGTGACATCCAGGCGTGTTACAGGCGGTGTGTGACATCCAGGCGTGTTACGGGCGGTGTATGACATCCAGGCGTGTTACGGGCGGTGTGTGACATCCAGGCGTGTTACGGGCGGTGTATGACATCCAGGCGTGTTACGGGCGGTGTATGACATCCAGGCGTGTTACAGGCGGTGTGTGACATCCAGGCGTGTTACAGGCGGTGTGTGACATCCAGGCGTGTTACGGGCGGTGTGTGACATCCAGGCGTGTTACGGGCGGTGTGTGACATCCAGGCGTGTTACGGGCGGTGTATGACATCCAGGCGTGTTACGGGCGGTGTGTGACATCCAGGCGTGTTACGGGCGGTGTGTGACATCCAGGCGTGTTACGGGCGGTGTATGACATCCAGGCGTGTTACGGGTGGTGTATGACATCCAGGCGTGTTACAGGCGGTGTGTGACATCCAGGCGTGTTACAGGCGGTGTGTGACATCCAGGCGTGTTACGGGCGGTGTATGACATCCAGGCGTGTTACGGGCGGTGTGTGACATCCAGGCGTGTTACGGGCGGTGTGTGACATCCAGGCGTGTTACGGGCGGTGTATGACATCCAGGCGTGTTACGGGCGGTGTGTGACATCCAGGCGTGTTACGGGCGGTGTATGACATCCAGGCGTGTTACAGGCGGTGTATGACATCCAGGCGTGTTACGGGCGGTGTATGACATCCAGGCGTGTTACAGGCGGTGTGTGACATCCAGGCGTGTTACGGGCGGTGTATGACATCCAGGCGTGTTACGGGCGGTGTGTGACATCCAGGCGTGTTACGGGCGGTGTGTGACATCCAGGCGTGTTACGGGCGGTGTATGACATCCAGGCGTGTTACGGGCGGTGTATGACATCCAGGCGTGTTACGGGCGGTGTATGACATCCAGGCGTGTTACGGGCGGTGTGTGACATCCAGGCGTGTTACGGGCGGTGTGTGACATCCAGGCGTGTTACGGGCGGTGTATGACATCCAGGCGTGTTACGGGCGGTGTATGACATCCAGGCGTGTTACGGGCGGTGTATGACATCCAGGCGTGTTACGGGCGGTGTGTGACATCCAGGCGTGTTACAGGCGGTGTATGACATCCAGGCGTGTTACGGGCGGTGTGTGACATCCAGGCGTGTTACAGGCGGTGTGTGACATCCAGGCGTGTTACGGGCGGTGTATGACATCCAGGCGTGTTACGGGCGGTGTGACATCCAGGCGTGTTACAGGCGGTGTGTGACATCCAGGCGTGTTACGGGCGGTGTATGACATCCAGGCGTGTTACAGGCGGTGTGTGACATCCAGGCGTGTTACGGGCGGTGTATGACATCCAGGCGTGTTACGGGCGGTGTGTGACATCCAGGCGTGTTACGGGCGGTGTGTGACATCCAGGCGTGTTACGGGCGGTGTATGACATCCAGGCGTGTTACGGGCGGTGTGTGACATCCAGGCGTGTTACGGGCGGTGTGTGACATCCAGGCGTGTTACGGGCGGTGTATGACATCCAGGCGTGTTACGGGCGGTGTGTGACATCCAGGCGTGTTACGGGCGGTGTGTGACATCCAGGCGTGTTACGGGCGGTGTGTGACATCCAGGCGTGTTACGGGCGGTGTATGACATCCAGGCGTGTTACAGGCGGTGTATGACATCCAGGCGTGTTACAGGCGGTGTATGACATCCAGGCGTGTTACGGGCGGTGTGTGACATCCAGGCGTGTTACGGGCGGTGTATGACATCCAGGCGTGTTACGGGCGGTGTGTGACATCCAGGCGTGTTACGGGCGGTGTGTGACATCCAGGCGTGTTACGGGCGGTGTATGACATCCAGGCGTGTTACGGGCGGTGTGTGACATCCAGGCGTGTTACGGGCGGTGTGTGACATCCAGGCGTGTTACGGGCGGTGTATGACATCCAGGCGTGTTACGGGCGGTGTGTGACATCCAGGCGTGTTACGGGCGGTGTGTGACATCCAGGCGTGTTACGGGCGGTGTGTGACATCCAGGCGTGTTACGGGCGGTGTATGACATCCAGGCGTGTTACAGGCGGTGTATGACATCCAGGCGTGTTACAGGCGGTGTATGACATCTTGACATGCTACAGATAAACGGTTGTAATAACGTCCGGTTACCCAGGTAAAGTAATGGTGGTGTCGTCATAGACCGTTATTTTCTCATCTCTAAATACAATGTCATCTGTAAGGAGACAAATATTTCCTCTCAAAATATGGAGACAAGAAATCTACAGACTGCTGCCATGGAAACCACAACCTGTCCATTCTATAAAGGAAATGTGTCCTTGTTCCACACAGCAACCAATCGGAGCTCAGCTTTTGTTTTAACAGAGAAACTAATGCCAATCAAAAATCTGCTTTTGTTTTACTTCAACAGTGTAAGAAATGTGTGATACACGGTGTGTGTGATAGCAGACGGTGGCCGTGGTGTGTGATACACGGGTGTGTGTGATACACGGGGGTGTGTGTGATAGTAGACGGTGGCCGTGGTGTGCGAGATACACGGGGGTGTGTGTGATAGTAGACGGTGGCCGTGATGTGTGAGATACACGGGGGGGTGATACACGGGTGTGTGTGAGATACACTGGGGTGTGTGTGATACACTGGGGGGTGATACACGGGTGTGTGTGATACACGGGGGTGTGTGTGATAGTAGACGGTGGCCGTGATGTGTGAGATACACGGGGGGGTGATACACGGGTGTGTGTGAGATACACTGGGGTGTGTGTGATACACTGGGGGGTGATACACGGGGGTGTGTGATACACGGGGGTGTGTGTGATAGTAGACGGTGGCCGTGGTGTGTGAGATACACGGGGGGGTGATACACGGGTGTGTGTGAGATACACTGGGGTGTGTGTGATACACTGGGGGGTGATACACGGGTGTGTGTGATACACGGGGGTGTGTGTGATAGTAGACGGTGGCCGTGGTGTGTGAGATACACGGGGGGGTGATACACGGGGGTGTGTGATAGTAGACGGTGGCCGTGATGTGTGAGATACACGGGGGGGGTGATACACGGGTGTGTGTGAGATACACTGGGGTGTGTGTGATACACTGGGGGGTGATACACGGGGGTGTGTGATACACGGGGGTGTGTGTGATAGTAGACGGTGGCAGTGGTGTGTGAGATACACGGGGGGGTGATACACGGGTGTGTGTGAGATACACTGGGGTGTGTGTGATACACTGGGGGGTGATACACGGGTGTGTGTGATACACGGGGGTGTGTGTGATAGTAGACGGTGGCCGTGGTGTGTGAGATACACGGGGGGGTGATACACGGGGGTGTGTGATAGTAGACGGTGGCCGTGATGTGTGAGATACACGGGGGGGGTGATACACGGGTGTGTGTGAGATACACTGGGGTGTGTGTGATACACTGGGGGGTGATACACGGGGGTGTGTGATACACGGGGGTGTGTGTGATAGTAGACGGTGGCAGTGGTGTGTGAGATACACGGGGGGGTGATACACGGGGGTGTGTGTGAGATACACGGGTGTGTGTGAGATACACGGGGGGGTGATACACGGGTGTGTGTGAGATACACGGGGGGGTGATACACGGGTGTGTGTGAGATACACGGTGTGTGTGTGATAGTAGACGGTGGCAGTGGTGTGTGATACACGGGTGTGTGTGAGATACACTGGGGTGTGTGAGATACACGGGTGTGTGTGATAGTAGACGGTGGCAGTGATGTGTGAGATACACGGGGGGGTGATACACGGGTGTGTGTGAGATACACGGGGGGGGGGGTGATACACGGTGGGGTGTGATGCACGGGGGTGTGTGTGATACACGGGTGTGCGTGTGTGTAATACGGTGTGTGATACACTGGGTGTGTGATACCCGGGGAGTGTGTGTGTGATACACGGGGAGTGTGTGTGTGATACATGGGGGTGTGGGTGTGAGATACACGGGGGGGTGTGATACAGTGTGTGTGTGATACACGGGGTGTGTGTGTGTGATACACGGGGAGTGTGTGTGTGTGATACACGGGGGGGGGTGTGTGTGTGATACACCGGGGTGTGGGTGTGAGATACACGGGGGGGGGGGGGGGTGATACAGTGTGTGTGTGATACACGGGGTGTGTGTGTGTGTATGATACATGGGGGTGTGTGTGATGGTGGAGGGCGGCAGTGATGTGTGTGGTGTTTCTCCAGCCATTTCACCTTCCTCGGAGGACTTTCTGGGCTTCCTCCTCCTCTTCTCGCAGTCAGATCGCAGTTCTGTTCCTGGTTTCCGCTTCTAGTTTTCTTGGATCTTTGGCTTTTTAAAATCAAACAAAACTAAATCGGTCTGAGGAGAAAGGTGACAACATGGCTGACTCCCCGAACCTTATTGGCCCATCATCCCGACATTAGACCGTGTAGTGGATTTTCTCAATGGGTTGTTTCGAGCTTTAGACGATTTGTTGTAGGAGTGTGAACGTGAAAATCGACACCTTCATAATATAGACGTCGGACAAGAAGAGCAGTCATAGGAGCGGTGGCTGATTGTTCATCTGAATAATGGAAGTCATGTCTGGTGATGGTAAAGATCGGATCAAACACCGTAAAGAAGAGCGAGGAAGGATGTAGCAGGAGGATGTGTCCATCACGATGCGGTAGATATCTGATGAGTTCTCGCCAGCAGAGCTCCATGCTGCAGACTGAGGACATGGAGGCTGGCCTCATGGAGGACGATGTGGCATCTCGGGGCGCGAGCTGTATGTTGGGTGTCTGGATTTCATTCTCTGCCTGTACCATATACACGTGGCGCACACATCGCGGCAGCTCTGTTCACCCTTATACCCCCAGATCTCCACATCCTGAGAACATGATGCTGCCCCTCCCCCATGATCATCGGAGGTCGTTGTCCCCAACCCTATGTATAATGCCATCTGCCTCATAGAATTAACCCCATCCTGTCATTCCGCCATCTCGATTTAGCTCAGATGACCGTCTTATAGCGTTGACCTCCGGCCGGGCACAGGGATGGTGGGTGATCCGTCTCGGTGCTTCACGCATTTTCTTCCTTGCAGCTTTCTGCAGCATCAGAATGATGAGCTGCGCAGGCGTCTGGCCTACGCCACAACCAAAATGGAGGCCATGGAGCACGAGGTGGATGCCGGACGACATTATTTGGAGGTGGAGCTCAGTCGTAATCGTGAGGAGCTGGAGAAACTTAAGGACAAGTTCCGCAGGTAATTGATGTGGAGCTGGAACTTTGTCATCCCATCACCCGTCACCCTCGATCCCACCATCACCTCCTGTCCTGCAGGTTACAGAACAGCTACACGGCCTCTCAGAGGACCAACCAGGACCTGGAGGAAAAGTTACACACCCTGGTAAGACTCTGAAGAGCTCCTGCTTTAATGGTAGCACATGCAGAAATGTTCTCCATATTTCTGACATCTGGCTGCAGGAGCAATTCTTGTAGGATGGTGAATGTGTAGTGGATGGCTGTTGTAGTTATTTGGCTGACAGCGTGTCCAAGGTGAAGGTGGGAGGGAATGAGGCCCGGCTGACAGCGTGTCCAAGGTGAAGGGGAGCGAATGAGGCCCGGCCGACAGCATGTCCAAGGTGAAGGGGAGCGAATGAGGCCCGGCCGACAGCATGTCCAAGGTGAAGGTGGGGCGAATGAGGCCCGGCTGACGGCGTGTCCAAGGTGAAGGTGGGGCGAATGAGGCCCGGCTGATGGTGTGTCCAAGGTGATGGTGGAGTGAATGAGGCCCGGCTGACGGTGTGTCCAAGGTGAAGGTGGAGTGAATGAGGCCCGGCTGACGGTGTGTCCAAGGTGAAGGTGGGAGGGAATGAGGCCCGGCTGACGGGTGTGTCCAAGGTGAAGGTGGAGTGAATGAGGCCCGGCTGACGGAGTGTGTCCAAGGTGAAGGTGGAGTGAATGAGGCCCGGCTGACGGTGTGTCCAAGGTGAAGGTGGGAGGGAATGAGGCCCGGCTGACGGTGTGTCCAAGGTGCTGGTGAAGTGAATGAGGCCCGGCCGACAGCATGTCCAAGGTGAAGATGGAGCAAATGAGGCCCGGCTGACGCTGTGTCCAAGGTGATGGTGAAGTGAATGAGGCCCGGCTGACGGTGTGTCCAAGGTGAAGGTGGAGCGAATGAGGCCCGGCCGACAGCATGTCCAAGGTGAAGGTGGAGCGAATGAGGCCCTGCCGACGGTGTGTCCAAGGTGAAGGTGGAGTGAATTAGGCCCGGCTGACGGTGTGTCCAAGGTGAAGGTGGAGTGAATTAGGCCCGGCTGACGGTGTGTCCAAGGTGAAGGTGGAGTGAATTAGGCCCGGCTGACTGCGTGTCCAAGGTGAAGGTGGATTGAATGAGGCCCGGCTGACGGTGTGTCCAAGGTGAAGGTGGAGCGAATGAGGCCCGGCCGACAGCATGTCCAAGGTGAAGGTGGAGCGAATGAGGCCCTGCCGACGGTGTGTCCAAGGTGAAGGTGGAGTGAATTAGGCCCGGCTGACGGTGTGTCCAAGGTGAAGGTGGAGTGAATTAGGCCCGGCTGACGGTGTGTCCAAGGTGAAGGTGGAGTGAATTAGGCCCGGCTGACTGCGTGTCCAAGGTGAAGGTGGATTGAATTAGGCCCGGCTGACGGTGTGTCCAAGGTGAAGGTGGAGTGAATTAGGCCCGGCTGACTGCGTGTCCAAGGTGAAGGTGGGAGGGAATGAGGCCCGGCTGATGGCATGTCCAAGGTGAAGGTGGAGCGAATTAGGCCCGGCTGACAGTGTGTCCAAGGTGAAGGGGAGCGAATTAGGCCCGACTGATGGCATGTCCAAGGTGAAGGTGGAGTGAATTAGGCCCAGGTGACGGTGTGTCCAAGGTGAAGGTGGGGCGAATGAGGCCCGGCTGACGATGTGTCCAAGGTGAAGGTGGATTGAATTAGGCCCGGCTGACGGTGTGTCCAAGGTGAAGGTGGAGTGAATTAGGCCCGGCTGACTGCGTGTCCAAGGTGAAGGTGGGAGGGAATGAGGCCCGGCTGATGGCATGTCCAAGGTGAAGGTGGGAGGGAATGAGGCCCGGCTGACAGTGTGTCCAAGGTGAAGGGGAGCGAATTAGGCCCAACTGATGGCATGTCCAAGGTGAAGGTGGAGTGAATTAGGCCCAGGTGACGGTGTGTCCAAGGTGAAGGTGGGGCGAATGAGGCCCAACTGACGGTGTGTCCAAGGTGAAGGTGGGGCGAATGAGGCCCGGCTGACGGTGTGTCCAAGGTGAAGATGGAGCAAATGAGGCCTGGCTGACAGTGTGTCCAAGGTGAAGGTGGAGTGAATGAGGCCCTGCTGACGCTGTGTCCAAGGTGAAGGTGGGAGGGAATGAGGCCCGGCTGACGGTGTGTCCAAGGTGAAGGTGGGAGGGAATGAGGCCCGGCTGACGGTGTGTCCAAGGTGAAGGTGAAGTGAATGAGGCCCGGCTGATGGTGTGTCCAAGGTGAAGTGACTGAGGCCCGGCTGACGCTGTGTCCAAGGTGATGGTGAAGTGAATGAGGCCCGGCTGACGCTGTGTCCACGGTGAAGGTGGAGTGAATTAGGCCCAGCTGACGCTGTGTCCAAGGTGAAGGTGGAGTGAATTAGGCCCGGCTGACGGTGTGTCCAAGGTGAAGGTGGGAGGGAATGAGGCCCGGCTGACGGTGTGTCCAAGGTGAAGGTGAAGTGAATGAGGCCCGGCTGATGGTGTGTCCAAGGTGAAGTGACTGAGGCCCGGCTGACGCTGTGTCCAAGGTGATGGTGAAGTGAATGAGGCCCGGCTGACGCTGTGTCCACGGTGAAGGTGGAGTGAATTAGGCCCAGCTGACGCTGTGTCCAAGGTGAAGGTGGAGTGAATTAGGCCCGGCTGACGGTGTGTCCAAGGTGAAGGTGGGGCGAATGAGGCCCGGCTGACGGTGTGTCCAAGGTGAAGGTGGGGCGAATGAGGCCCGGCTGACGCTGTGTCCAAGGTGAAGGTGGGGCGAATGAGGCCCGGCTGACGCTGTGTCCAAGGTGAAGGTGGGGCGAATGAGGCCCGGCTGACGCTGTGTCCAAGGTGAAGGTGGAGTGACTGAGGCCCGGCTGACGGTGTGTCCAAGGTGATGGTGGAGTGAATGAGGCCCGGCTGATGGTGTGTCCAAGGTGAAGTGAATGAGGCCCTGCTGACGGTGTGTCCACGGTGAAGGTGGAGTGAATTAGGCCCGGCCGACGGTGTCCAAGGTGAAGGTGGAGCGAATGAGGCCCTGCTGACGGTGTGTCCAAGGTGAAGTGAATGAGGCCCGGCTGACGGTGTCCAAGGTGAAGGTGGAGCGAATGAGGCCCATTGACGGCGTGGTTGTGGTGCTGGAACAGTGAGTGCCGCACGTTGAGCTCTGCTATATCTTACATGTAATTTTCTTTCTCTTTGTCTCGCGCTGTTGCAGGCCTCTTTCAGTCAGAGCTGGATCTATTCAGTTGCGTTTGGTAGCGGTTACGGGACGGGGGGGGGGAAGGATAATTTTTGGATTTGTGTGTTATTTCTCCAGAACATCCCCTTTTTCTCCCGTCTTCCCTCTATGGTATCCTTGGTGTTAATAGTGACACCTCTGGTATGACTGCCACTCTGGGTTCTCCTGTATGTCACCCGTATGACCTCATGTGTTTCCTCATGGCTGCACCTCCCCCGCCCTCCGTCTGCTCCACGCCGTCACTGACCTCCTGCCTTCTGTCATTTCTAGATCAAGAAGGCCGAGATGGACAGAAAAACCCTGGACTGGGAGATTGTGGAGCTGACAAATAAGCTGCTGGACGCCAAGACGACCGTCAACAAGCTGGAGGAGCTGAACGTGCGTTTCCTCCTCTCCTTGCTGGAGACCGTATGAGGACCGTATGAGGCCTGATTCTTGTGTGATGAGTCGTAGTTTTCAGAGACCTCATTCGTATAATGTTCTGAAAAGTGTTAAAAAAAAAAATATATATATCTATCCCGGTCAATGAGCTGGTGAAAAGCACGTAGTTCTGACAGTTTTGGGGGTTTTATTTTTTGGTTCTCATTGTGCAGTAACATTGTCCTGGTCAGTCCAATGACAACATCAAACTTTCATAGATTTTATTTAAGTGGTGAAAAAGAAAATCTGTAGTTTGTAGTAAAAAAACCCAAAATCTTTCTGCGAGCCATGGAGGTTGTGGCCCGTGGCGAGGGCTTGTTTTCGTGCCGAGCCGATGGTCTATGAATACTATTTTTGTTGTAGGTTCGGTGGTTTTAATCGTCTCCTATTTGCATTTTATTCTTTTTGAAGTGAGGTAGACGAAAAACTGCAATTCTGGCGATTTATGTTTATCCCTTTATGGTTTATACTGTAGGGTTCATATCGTATTTTGGCGATGTCGGTCTGTGGTATTTGTTTTCTGTTTTTAATAGAAATTAACTATTTCTAATTTTATATTTTGAAAAACTGTAATCTTATTTTTCCCTCTTATTATTTATTTATTTTTTTAAGTCCCTCAGGGGACGGGAACCTGCGATTGATGGCTTATGTTATATACTGCAGTACATAGCGAACATCTCGATCTCCTTGTAAGCTCCGCCTGTGGACCAAGATGGCAGCAGCCCCCATGGTTGAGCTCCTCAGTTCGGTCTTTTCGGTGCACCAGTAGGGTTGTGTGCTCGAGCCCCAGCGCAGAGATTTACATGGTGAAAAGCTCTGTCAGCTGCCACCTATAAACCTGCCTCAGCTCTTCCCCAGAAAAAGTGGTGCTTGGTGATCACCGGACGGAGACGTCACTGATCGGCAAATGGTGGAGAAACAGAATTATCATCATCAGGATTCTCCAGTCCGGAGTCTGATCCTTGTGCAGAGATTCGGGCACCTCGGCTGCTGTCACTGAGGTTATTAATGGTCGTATGAGGACTGCTCTGCCGCTGAATGTACAAATCATCAGGATCCGCTGCCGGCAGCTCCTGTGTAATCACCGACCGATGATGTCCACAATGGAGACAAGTCCAGAGAGGCTGCCGGCAGCTCCTGTGTAATCACCAACCAATGATGTCCCCAATGGAGACAAGTCCAGAGAGGCTGCCAGCAGCTCCTGTGTAATCACCGACCAATGATGTCCACAATGGAGACAAGTCCAGAGAGGCTGCGGGCAGCTCCTGTGTGATCCCCGACCAATGATGTCCCTGATGGAGACAAGTCCAGAGAGGCTGCCGGCAGCTCCTGTGTGATCACCGACCGATGATGTCCACAATGGAGACAAGTCCAGAGAGGCTGCCGGCAGCTCCTGTGTAATCACCAACCAATGATGTCCCCAATGGAGACAAGTCCAGAGAGGCTGCCGGCAGCTCCTGTGTAATCACCAACCAATGATGTCCCCAATGGAGACAAGTCCAGAGAGGCTGCCAGCAGCTCCTGTGTAATCACCGACCAATGATGTCCACAATGGAGACAAGTCCAGAGAGGCTGCCGGCAGCTCCTGTGTGATCCCCGACCAATGATGTCCCTGATGGAGACAAGTCCAGAGAGGCTGCCGGCAGCTCCTGTGTAATCACCAACCAATGATGTCCCCGATGTAGACAAGTCCAGAGAGGCTGCTGGCAGCTCCTGTGTAATCACCGACCTATGATGTCCCTGATGGAGACAAGTCCAGAGAGGCTGCTGGCAGCTCCTGTGTAATCACCGACCAATGATGTCCCCGATGTAGACAAGTCCAGAGAGGCTGCTGGCAGCTCCTGTGTGATCACCGACCTATGATGTCCCCATGTACTTGATGGAGAAGTCCAGAGACCCTGCAGCCACGGTAGCAGGTTTAGGCCACGCAGGCGGCTCACCGTAATGTGAGGAACATGAGACCTGGGGTTGTCATGTGGGAAAAATGGCACCTGGGACACTTCCACCTTCCCTTGTGACGCCTCTTCATGGTGCTGCCCACATGGTCTCCTGACCAAACTCTAGCCATCATTGTGTCCCATACAAAAGCCAGACTCCTCGCTCAGGACAGACCTCCTCTCCAGCCTCCATTGCGGTCGTGATCTACTCCATGATGGCCTTTGAGAACGGTGGTGTGGGGTCCGTGGACTTTTGTAGCCGGACGTCTGGCTGGCACCCATTGTCTTTTGGTGGTTTGTGTAGACGCTCAGTAACTCCTTACTCTTGGTATGTGACTGTCACTTGCAGTACAGACCAGAACACTGCACGCCAGTCTCCTAATCTGATGAGGCCATGTGGGGAGCGCCATGAAGAGGCTTCACGAGGGGATGTCATACTGGTCCTACTCCCCAACATTATGTTGTGGGGTATAATGTTCGCTAGCCAAACCCCTCAAGGTTTCATTCCTGGTCACTAACCTTTTGGTGTTACTTTGATTGGTGGTAGAACCAGCAGTACAGCCATTTCTCCAGTGTTACAGAAACCGTTTTTCCACATGACATCCCAGGGCCGCATGTTCCTCCCTTTACTCTGAGCGAATGTGTGACCTGAACCTACTCCCGTGGACTTGTTTCCATCAAGCACATAGGGGACGTCATTGGTCGGTGATTACACAGGAGTTGTTGGCAGCGTCTCCGGACTTGTCTCCATTGAGCACATAGGAAACGTCATTGTCGGTGATTACACAGGAGGGGTTGGCAGTGGATCCTGATGATTTGTACAGATGAGTTAAGAACCTTCCTTATACGACCATTAATAACTTCAGTGGCAGCAGCCGAGGTCGGAGGTGCTGAGGTTTCTGATTGAGGCTCAGACTTCATCCTGTACAGATCAGTGACTTCTCCATCCTTCATTTCCATCTTTCCACTACTTCTCCTTCTTTATTCGGTAATCTCACTGTTGAGTGTAGAATTCCTCCCATCACCGGTCCTCGTGGTTGCAGATTTCAGATACTTTTATTTTATTGACTGTGAAGATGTGAGGTTGTGGGTTGTAATAATCACCTAGACAGGTTAACAATGCAACTTTTTTTTTGTTCCTTACATCCATGGTCTTAAAGCAATTGTGGGGAGATGGTCACAATGCAATGTCTGCAGTCGACAACATCCCATCCTGGGGCCGATAGTGAGCCTCGCCTGGTACGGGGGCAGTGGAACTATCTCCCAACTTTAGGTTGGCCCACTGCTTTTGGATCTGCTGCTGGTATAGTCTACAGTCCCAGTCCATGCTCCATACCATGACTGTGGCACGACTTCCACTCCAGCTGGCAACAACCGTCCTTAAAGGGAACCTGTCACCTGAATTTGGTGGGACAAGTTTACGGACGGTCATATGGGCGGGGTATTCGGGTGTTTGATTCACCCTTTCCTTACCCGCTGGCTGCATGCTGGCCGCAATATTGGATTGAAATTCATGCTGTGTCCTCCGTAGCGCGCAGTATGCTTTGCCCAACTGCGGGCAAAGCCGAAAAGCATTAGTGCGCATGCGCCGGCGCACTATGTCCCGGAAGTATTTCGCTGTGTTCCGGGACATAGTGCGCCGGCGCATGCACACTAATGCTTTTTGGCTTTGCCCGCAGTTGGGTAAAGCATACTGTGCGTGCACAAGGCAAGATTGCCTTGCACAGGCGTGTACTACGGAGGACACAGCATGAACAATCCAGTATTGCGGCCAGCGGGTAAGGAAAGGGTGAATCAAACACCCGAAAACCCCGCACATATGACCGCAAACCTGTCCCGCCAAATTCAGGTGACAGGTTCCCTTTAAGATAGTTCCTCACATCCAGATAACAGATATCGCAGCCGTAGCACCAGCCGGCAACAAGATAGTACAGTCCCAACTGGGGTCCTCCAAATGTCTGTGGGTTCAGTGATGGGCAGAAGATCAGACCTGTATTCCACCAGATGGTGCCATTGGTCATTGGGCTGTTCCTGAATACTGTCTCTTTACAGAGGGAGCCAGAGACTTTATATCCACAGCTCCCATTCAGGACATTCTTCCACAGGATTGGAGGAAGGTGGGGGCGGTAATCTTGCGTTGTTTGATTGTTCAAATATTCTGGATATTTATCCTTCGTTGTGCATATTGCATCAGCCCACTGTAGTTTGTCAGTCAGCAGGCATTCACAAATTAACATATGCTATAAGTCAAGGTACAGTCTCATGTGAAGCAATGGCTCCATTGAGGCCTCTGAGACACTATCAAGAGTAATGGAACGATGCTTTTACCTTTATCTTGTGTATACTTACAAGTGCTTCTTACTAAATGAGAATATCATCACAAAGTGAATTTATTTCAGTTCAACACAAAAAGTGAATCTCCTCTATTCTATAGAGTCATTACGCACAGTGATCTGTTTCACGTGTTTATTTCTGTTAATGTTGATGATTATGGCTTACAGCCAATGAAAACCGAAAAGTCATTATCTCAGTAAATTAGAATAATTAACAATAAACACCAGTAAAGGCTCCTAAGTGTTTATAAAGGTCTTTAGTCTGTTTCAGTGGCTCCACAATCATGGGGAAGACTGCTGACCTGACAGATGTCCAGAAGGCGTCACTGACACACTCCACAAGGAGGGGAAGCCACAAAAGGTCATTACTAAAGAAGCCGGCTGTTCACACAGTGCTGTATCCAAGAATATTAATGGAGTGTGGTAGAACAAGGTGCACAAGCAACCGGGATAACCGCAGCCTGGAAAGGATTGTTAAGAAAAGGCCATTCAGTAATGTGGGGGAGATTCACAAGGAGCGGACTGCTGCTGGAGTCATTGCTTCACCACACACAGCCGTCTCCAGGACATGGGCTACAAGTGTCACATTCCTTGTGTCAGCCACTCATGACCAATAGACACCGCCAGAAGCGTCTTACCTGGGCCAAGGAGAACAAGAACCGGACTGTTGTCAGTGGTCCAAGGTCCCAGAGTCTGGAGGAAGAGTGGAGGCCACAATCCAAGCTGCTGGAGGTCTGGTGTGAAGTCTCCACAATCAGTGATGGTTTGGGGAGCCATGTCATCTGCTGGTGTAGATCCACTGTGTTTTATCAAGACCAAAGTCAGCGCAGCCGTCTACCAGGACATTGTAGAGCACTTCATGCTTCCCTCTGCCCACAAGCTTTATGGAGATGGAAATGTCATTCTCCAGCAGGACTTGGCCCCTGTCCACACTGCAGAAAGTACCAATACCTGGTGTAAAAACAACAGTATCACTGGGCTTGATTAGCAGCAAACTCTCCTGACCTTAACCCCATAGAGAATCTATGGAGTATTGTCAAGAGGAAGATGAGACACCCGACCCAACAATGCAGACGAGCTGAAGGCTGCTATCAAAGCAACCTGGGCTTCCATAACCCCTCAGCAGTGCCACAGGCTGATCCCTCCATGCCACGCCGCATTGATGCAGTTATTGATGCAAAAGGAGCCCGACCAAGTACTGAGGGCATTTACTGATCATACATTTCAGTAGGAAACATTTCAGATTTTACAATCATTTTTCAAACTGGTGTTATAAAGTATTCTAATTTACTGAGATAATGACTTTTGGGTTTTCATTGGCTGTAAGCCATAATCACCAACATTAACAGAAATAAACACATGAAATAGATCACTCTGTGTGTAATGACTCTATAGAATATAGGAGGTTCACTTTTTGTATTGAAGAACTGGAATAAATTCACTTTTTGATGATATTCTAATATAGTGAGAAGCTCCTGTAAGATCCAGCCATCGTCACCAGAGCTGCCTGCACTATGTACCGCATACATTCTTCAAAGGCACGGGGGAGACAGAAATGCCTATCAATTGCTGATGACTGCACAGCTCTTGTCACACAACTATATCGGAGGAGATGAGAGCTCGGCCTCCTGACGGACACCACTAATAAATGAGCTCATCTAGGAAGGGGGATCACTTTATCATCCAAGCGAGGTGAGGGCACCGACTCTAGCTGGTCATGTGACCGTGTCACTGCACCAGCAGAATAGTGAGCGCAGCTCTGGGGTATAATACAGGAGGTAACTCAGGATCAGTAATGTAATGTATGTACACAGTGACTGCACCAGCAGAATAGTGAGTGCAGCTCTGGGGTATAATACAGGATGTAACTCAGGATCAGTAATGTACGTACACAGTGACTGCACCAGCAGAATAGTGAGTGCAGCTCTGGGGTATAATACAGGATGTAACTCAGGATCAGTAATGTATGTACACAGTGACTGCACCAGCAGAATAGTGAGTGCAGCTCTGGAGTATAATACAGGATGTAACTCAGGATCAGTAATGTAATGTATGTACACAGTCACTGCACCAGCAGAATAGTGAGCGCAGCTCTGGAGTATAATACAGGATGTAACTCAGGATCAGTAATGTAATGTATGTACACAGTCACTGCACCAGCAGAATAGTGAGCGCAGCTCTGGGGTATAATACAGGATGTAACTCAGGATCAGTAATGTAATGTATGTACACAGTGACTGCACCAGCAGAATAGTGAGCGCAGCTCTGGAGTATAATACAGGATGTAACTCAGGATCAGTAATGTAATGTATGTACACAGTCACTGCACCAGCAGAATAGTGAGCGCAGCTCTGGAGTATAATACAGGATGTAACTCAGGATCAGTAATGTAATGTATGTACACAGTCACTGCACCAGCAGAATAGTGAGCGCAGCTCTGGGGTATAATACAGGATGTAACTCAGGATCAGTAATGTAATGTATGTACACAGTGACTGCACCAGCAGAATAGTGAGCGCAGCTCTGGGGTATAATACAGGAGGTAACTCAGGATCAGTAATGTAATGTATGTACACAGTGACTGCACCAGCAGAATAGTGAGTGCAGCTCTGGAGTATAATACAGGATGTAACTCAGGATCAGTAATGTAATGTATGTACACAGTGACTGCACCAGCAGAATAGTGAGTGCAGCTCTGGGGTATAATACAGGAGGTAACTCAGGATCAGTAATGTAATGTATGTACACAATGACTGCACCAGCAGAATAGTGAGTGCAGCTCTGGAGTATAATACAGGATGTAACTCAGGATCAGTAATGTAATGTATGTACACAGTCACTGCACCAGCAGAATAGTGAGCGCAGCTCTGGGGTATAATACAGGAGGTAACTCAGGATCAGTAATGTAATGTATGTACACAGTGACTGCACCAGCAGAATAGTGAGCGCAGCTCTGGGGTATAATACAGGAGGTAACTCAGGATCAGTAATGTAATGTATGTACACAGTGACTGCACCAGCAGAATAGTGAGCGCAGCTCTGGGGTATAATACAGGAGGTAACTCAGGATCAGTAATGTAATGTATGTACACAGTGACTGCACCAGCAGAATAGTGAGCGCAGCTCTGGGGTATAATACAGGATGTAACTCAGGATCAGTAATGTATGTACACAGTGACTGCACCAGCAGAATAGTGAGCACAGCTCTGGGGTATAATACAGGAGGTAACTCAGGATCAGTAATGTAATGTATGTACACAGTGACTGCACCAGCAGAATAGTGAGTGCAGCTCTGGAGTATAATACAGGATGTAACTCAGGATCAGTAATGTAATGTATGTACACAGTGACTGCACCAGCAGAATAGTGAGTGCAGCTCTGGAGTATAATACAGGATGTAACTCAGGATCAGTAATGTAATGTATGTACACAGTAACTGCACCAGCAGAATAGTGAGTGCAGCTCTGGGGTATAATACAGGATGTAACTCAGGATCAGTAATGTAATGTATGTACACAGTGACTTCACCAGCAGAATAATGAGTGCAGCTCTGGGGTATAATACAGGACGTAACTCAGGATCAGTAATGTAATGTATGTATACAGTGACTGCACCAGCAGAATAGTGAGTGCAGCTCTGGGGTATAATACAGGAGGTAACTCAGGATCAGTAATGTAATGTATGTACACAGTGACTGCACCAGCAGAATAGTGAGTGCAGCTCTGGAGTATAATACAGGATGTAACTCAGGATCAGTAATGTAATGTATGTACACAGTGACTGCACCAGCAGAATAGTGAGTGCAGCTCTGGGGTATAATACAGGATGTAACTCAGGATCAGTAATGTAATGTATGTACACAGTAACTGCACCAGCAGAATAGTGAGTGCAGCTCTGGGGTATAATACAGGATGTAACTCAGGATCAGTAATGTAATGTATGTACACAGTGACTGCACCAGCAGAAAAGTGAGTGCAGCTCTGGGGTATAATACAGGAGGTAACTCAGGATCAGTAATGTAATGTATGTACACAGTGACTTCACCAGCAGAATAATGAGTGCAGCTCTGGGGTATAATACAGGACGTAACTCAGGATCAGTAATGTAATGTATGTACACAGTGACTGCACCAGCAGAATAGTGAGTGCAGCTCTGGAGTATAATACAGGAGGTAACTCAGGATCATTAATGTAATGTATGTACACAGTGACTGCACCAGAAGAATAGTGAGTGCAGCTCTGGAGTATAATACAGGATGTAGCTCAGGATCAGTAATGTAATGTATATACACAGTGACTGCACCAGCAGAATAATAAGTGCAGCTCTGGAGTATAATACAGGATGTAACTCAGGATCAGTAATGTAATGTATGTACACAGTGACTGCACCAGCAGAATAGTGAGTGCAGCTCTGGAGTATAATACAGGATGTAACTCAGGATCAGTAATGTAATGTATGTACACAGTGACTGCACCAGCAGAATAGTGAGTGCAGCTCTGGGGTATAATACAGGATGTAACTCAGGATCAGTAATGTAATGTATGTACACAGTGACTGCACCAGCAGAATAGTGAGTGCAGCTCTGGAGTATAATACAGGATGTAACTCAGGATCAGTAATGTAATGTATGTACACAGTGACTGCATCAGCAGAATAGTGAGTGCAGCTCTGGAGTATAATACAGGAGGTAACTCAGGATCAGTAATGTAATGTATGTACACAGTGACTGCACCAGCAGAATAGTGAGTGCAGCTCTGGGGTATAATACAGGAGGTAACTCAGGATCAGTAATGTAATGTATGTACACAGTGACTGCACCAGCAGAATAGTGAGCGCAGCTCTGGAGTATAATACAGGATGTAACTCAGGATCAGTAATGTAATGTATGTACACAGTGACTGCACCAGCAGAATAGTGAGTGCAGCTCTGGGGTATAATACAGGATGTAACTCAGGATCAGTAATGTAATGTATGTACACAGTGACTGCACCAGCAGAATAGTGAGTGCAGCTCTGGGGTATAATACAGGATATAACTCAGGATCAGTAATGTAATGTATGTACACAGTGACTGCACCAGCAGAATAGTGAGTGCAGCTCTGGGGTATAATACAGGATATAACTCAGGATCAGTAATGTAATGTATGTACACAGTGACTGCACCAGCAGAATAGTGAGTGCAGCTCTGGAGTATAATACAGGATGTAACTCAGGATCAGTAATGTAATGTATGTACACAGTGACTGCACCAGCAGAATAGTGAGTGCAGCTCTGGGGTATAATACAGGAGGTAACTCAGGATCAGTAATGTAATGTATGTACACAGTGACTGCACCAGCAGAATAGTGAGCGCAGCTCTGGGGTATAATACAGGAGGTAACTCAGGATCAGTAATGTAATGTATGTACACAGTGACTGCACCAGCAGAATAGTGAGCGCAGCTCTGGGGTATAATACAGGAGGTAACTCAGGATCAGTAATGTAATGTATGTACACAGTGACTGCACCAGCAGAATAGTGAGCGCAGCTCTGGGGTATAATACAGGATGTAACTCAGGATCAGTAATGTATGTACACAGTGACTGCACCAGCAGAATAGTGAGCACAGCTCTGGGGTATAATACAGGATGTAACTCAGGATCAGTAATGTAATGTATGTACACAGTGACTGCACCAGCAGAATAGTGAGTGCAGCTCTGGAGTATAATACAGGATGTAACTCAGGATCAGTAATGTAATGTATGTACACAGTAACTGCACCAGCAGAATAGTGAGTGCAGCTCTGGGGTATAATACAGGATGTAACTCAGGATCAGTAATGTAATGTATGTACACAGTGACTTCACCAGCAGAATAATGAGTGCAGCTCTGGGGTATAATACAGGACGTAACTCAGGATCAGTAATGTAATGTATGTATACAGTGACTGCACCAGCAGAATAGTGAGTGCAGCTCTGGGGTATAATACAGGAGGTAACTCAGGATCAGTAATGTAATGTATGTACACAGTGACTGCACCAGCAGAATAGTGAGTGCAGCTCTGGAGTATAATACAGGATGTAACTCAGGATCAGTAATGTAATGTATGTACACAGTGACTGCACCAGCAGAATAGTGAGTGCAGCTCTGGGGTATAATACAGGATGTAACTCAGGATCAGTAATGTAATGTATGTACACAGTAACTGCACCAGCAGAATAGTGAGTGCAGCTCTGGGGTATAATACAGGATGTAACTCAGGATCAGTAATGTAATGTATGTACACAGTGACTTCACCAGCAGAATAATGAGTGCAGCTCTGGGGTATAATACAGGACGTAACTCAGGATCAGTAATGTAATGTATGTACACAGTGACTGCACCAGCAGAATAGTGAGTGCAGCTCTGGAGTATAATACAGGAGGTAACTCAGGATCATTAATGTAATGTATGTACACAGTGACTGCACCAGAAGAATAGTGAGTGCAGCTCTGGAGTATAATACAGGATGTAGCTCAGGATCAGTAATGTAATGTATATACACAGTGACTGCACCAGCAGAATAATAAGTGCAGCTCTGGAGTATAATACAGGATGTAACTCAGGATCAGTAATGTAATGTATGTACACAGTGACTGCACCAGCAGAATAGTGAGTGCAGCTCTGGAGTATAATACAGGATGTAACTCAGGATCAGTAATGTAATGTATGTACACAGTGACTGCACCAGCAGAATAGTGAGTGCAGCTCTGGGGTATAATACAGGATGTAACTCAGGATCAGTAATGTAATGTATGTACACAGTGACTGCACCAGCAGAATAGTGAGTGCAGCTCTGGAGTATAATACAGGATGTAACTCAGGATCAGTAATGTAATGTATGTACACAGTGACTGCATCAGCAGAATAGTGAGTGCAGCTCTGGAGTATAATACAGGAGGTAACTCAGGATCAGTAATGTAATGTATGTACACAGTGACTGCACCAGCAGAATAGTGAGTGCAGCTCTGGGGTATAATACAGGAGGTAACTCAGGATCAGTAATGTAATGTATGTACACAGTGACTGCACCAGCAGAATAGTGAGCGCAGCTCTGGAGTATAATACAGGATGTAACTCAGGATCAGTAATGTAATGTATGTACACAGTGACTGCACCAGCAGAATAGTGAGTGCAGCTCTGGGGTATAATACAGGATGTAACTCAGGATCAGTAATGTAATGTATGTACACAGTGACTGCACCAGCAGAATAGTGAGTGCAGCTCTGGGGTATAATACAGGATATAACTCAGGATCAGTAATGTAATGTATGTACACAGTGACTGCACCAGCAGAATAGTGAGTGCAGCTCTGGGGTATAATACAGGATATAACTCAGGATCAGTAATGTAATGTATGTACACAGTGACTGCACCAGCAGAATAGTGAGTGCAGCTCTGGAGTATAATACAGGATGTAACTCAGGATCAGTAATGTAATGTATGTACACAGTGACTGCACCAGCAGAATAGTGAGTGCAGCTCTGGGGTATAATACAGGATGTAACTCAGGATCAGTAATGTAATGTATGTACACAGTGACTGCACCAGCAGAATAGTGAGTGCAGCTCTGGAGTATAATACAGGATGTAACTCAGGATCAGTAATGTAATGTATGTACACAGTGACTGCACCAGCAGAATAGTGAGTGCAGCTCTGGGGTATAATACAGGATGTAACTCAGGATCAGTAATGTAATGTATGTACACAGTGACTGCACCAGCAGAATAGTGAGTGCAGCTCTGGAGTATAATACAGGATGTAACTCAGGATCAGTAATGTAATGTATGTACACAGTGACTGCACCAGCAGAATAGTGAGTGCAGCTCTGGGGTATAATACAGGATGTAACTCAGGATCAGTAATGTAATGTATGTACACGGTGACTGCACCAGCAGAATAGTGAGTGCAGCTCTGGAGTATAATACAGGGTGTAACTCAGGATCAGTAATGTAATGTATGTACACAGTGACTGCACCAGCAGAATAGTGAGTGCAGCTCTGGGGTATAATACAGGATATAACTCAGGATCAGTAATGTAATGTATGTACACAGTGACTGCACCAGCAGAATAGTGAGTGCAGCTCTGGGGTATAATACAGGATGTAACTCAGGATCAGTAATGTAATGTATGTACACAGTGACTGCACCAGCAGAATAGTGAGTGCAGCTCTGTAGTATAATACAGGATGTAACTCAGGATCAGTAATGTAATGTACGTACACAGTGACTGCACCAGCAGAATAGTGAGTGCAGCTCTGTAGTATAATACAGGATGTAACTCAGGATCAGTAATGTAATGTATGTACACAGTGACTGCACCAGCAGAATAGTGAGTGCAGCTCTGGGGTATAATACAGGATGTAACTCAGGATCAGTAATGTAATGTATGTACACAGTAACTGCACCAGCAGAATAGTGAGTGCAGCTCTGGGGTATAATACAGGATGTAACTCAGGATCAGTAATGTAATGTATGTACACAGTGACTTCACCAGCAGAATAATGAGTGCAGCTCTGGGGTATAATGCACTATAAGATTTTTTTTTATGTAGGCAGTGACTGCGTTATATATACAATCAGAGGTCGTCCTTAGTGTTCTGTTATGACGCCTGTCTCTTCTTTTCCAGGAGCGATACAGACAGGACTGTAATCTCGCTGTGCAGTTGCTGAAATGCAACAAGTCTCACTTCAGGAACCACAAGTTTGCAGATGTTAGTATTGACATTGCGATTGATGATTCGACTAATGGGGTGACACTAGTACTGGGAGCTGTGAGCAGTATGGATGTTCATGTGAGTTTTGGTGTCGGGTCCGATGTGACAGAATGTAGATGGGAGGGTTGTGACGTCAGCTTCAGTTTGACAGTGTCCAGGTGGTGGTTGCGGTGCTTGGTCTGGTGTGACGGTGTGTAGATGGGGGTTGCAGTGCTGTGTCCGGTGTGTGTGCACGTGCAGATGGGGGTTACGGTGCCAGGTCCGGTGTGTGCATGCACGCATGCGTGTAGATGGGGGTTGAGCTGACGTGTCCGGTGTGTGCGCGTGTAGATGGGGTTACGGTGCCATGTCCGGTGTGTGTAGATGGGGGTTGTGGTGACGGGCTAGGTGTGTGCGCGTGTAGATGGGGGTTGTGGTGACGGGTCCGGTGTGTGCGCGTGTAGATGGGGGTTGCGGTGACAGGTCCATTGTGTGTGTGCATGTGTAGATGGGGGTTGCGGTGCCTTGTCCGGTGTGTGTGTGTGTGTGTGTGTGTGTGTGTGTGTGTGTGTGTGTGTGTAGCTGAGGGTTGCGGTGCCGAGTCCAGTGTGTGCGCGTGTAGATGGGGGTTGCGGTGCTGGGTCTGGTGTTTGCGCGTGTAGATGGGCGTTGCGGTGCCGAGTCCGGAGTGTGCACGTGCAGATGGGGGTTGGGCTGACGTGTCCGGTGTGTGTGCGCGTGTAGATGGGGTTACGGTGCCATGTCCGGTGTGTGTAGATGGGGGTTGTGGTGACGGGTCCGGTGTGTGCGTGTATAGATGTGGGTTGCGGAGCCGGGCCCAATATGTGTGTGCATGTGTAGATGGGGGTTGCGGTGACTCGTCCGGTGTGTGCGCGCATGTAGATGGGGGTTGCGGTGCCATGTCCGGTGTGTGTGTAGCTGAGGGTTGCGGTGCCGGGTCCAGAGTGTGCGCGTGTAGATGGGGTTATGGTGCCGGGTCCGGTGTTTGCGCGTGTAGATGGTTGTGGTGCCAAGTCCTGTATGTCCTCACTGACCCGCCTGCTCTCTTCTCGCAGTTGCCTTACAAGCTGCAGGACATGGTTAGTAAGCATCTCCAGAGCGCGGCCTCCTCTCCGGGCTCCGGTCAGGACACTCCTCCTCCAGGTCTTTCACATTCAGACGTGGTGCCCACTTCCGTCATTGCCCGTGTTCTGGAGAAGCCAGAATCACTTATTCTTAACTCTGCGATGTCCAGCAGCGGCAGTGGCCCCACTGCAGAGGATGTGTTTGTGCATGTAGACATGAGCGGCTCCACACAGCAGCAGAATGGTGTCCTGCAGAAGCAGAGCAGCTCGGACAGTGCTACTGAAGAGCCTCCAGCCTTCGAAAAACTCAGTCCCTACCCAACACCTCCACCGCCCCATCCTCTGTACCCAGGACGTAAGGTTATAGAGTTCTCCGATGAGAAGGTGCGAATCCCCAAAAACAGCCCCCTGCCCAACTGCACTTATGCCACAAGGCAGGCCATCTCACTGAGCCTAGTACAAGGCGAGGAGGGCAGCCCCGACAGACACCGCACTGTCCCAAACAGCCCTGCATCGTCAGAAGGCTACCCCCAGCGGGCACGAAGTGCTGACAATCCTGTGCGCTCTCCGTTAAGTAGTGCGGCCCCCAGCTCTGCCAGCTCAGAGGAGGACATGCTGGCTAATTGGCAAAGGATGTTTGTAGATAAAGCTGCCCCAAGTTCAGAGGGATCCCTGGCTCACCGCACGTCCTTTAGTCGGGACACCGCACTAGAGTTGCAGCAGAGGTTCAGCCGCTCCATGCAGGAGCTGAGCCATGTGGCACAAGCGTTCTCTGAACAGGAAATGTCCGGGAACAGCTGGATGAGCAGCCGGGAGAAAGGCTCAGAAAAGGAGATCTCCGGCACAAAGAGGGGACAACTCCCCAATGAGTATGGCAAGGAATTTTCCAAGGAGGAGGCCCAAGACCTTCTCTCTGGAGATTTGGAGGAGGAGGAGGATATGGAGCCCCTACAGCCGTCCGAAGACCTCGACGAGTACCAGGAACTGGAAGATCAAATCCTCCAGGCTTGTGAAGAGCAGGAGGACAGTGACATATTAAAGGAAAAACCTCCAAGCGGCCGTCCTCACCGAAGCCCTAAACGAATGGGTGTGCACCACCTGCACCGGAAGGACAGTCTGACCCGGGCCCAGGAGCAGGGCAACTTGCTGAACTAGCCCGAGAGCACGGCACTATATATTATATGTAGAATGTCCGGACGGCGGCCATTACCGACAGTATATGCAGATTCCCAGGCCCAAGGGTCTCCCACGCACAATGCACTACAGGAGATGGACGCAACCGCTCGTAGACTCTGGAGTCAGCTGGAGGGGGACGAGTAAAGCCCCCATATAGACTGAATGCCTCCTCCACCCCGATTCTATGCGATGTCCCATCAGGTGCTGCCATTCGTAGTGACAGTCCAATGCGTTCCCCCTCCTTCCAAGTGACTACGGCCTCATGTCCCACCATGCTGAACATAGTCCCCGAGTCAGGTGGAGAAATGTAATGAAGGGTAAAAGTGGTCGGAGGGGAGAGCTCACCTAATCGTTACATGTGGGGTTTTTGTTTAGCCGGTGAAATATTGAGTCTTTTGGTCTCCTGACGGCGGCTTGATGCCCACTGATTTATTTGGTGGGCGATCTGTTGCTGCAGTGACCTCCCCTTGTCCCACACTGTCATGGCTGCTGGGTAACTCGGATCTGCCGTATTTCTACAGCCCTGGTGTTTGATGTAGGCTGACGCACACCCGGTCACGCATCTGAGCTTTCCACGTCCGCCCCTTCTCGTGTTGACTATTTGCAGCTTTTTTTGCTCAGTGAGATGGCGGATTGTGGCGAGCGGACCCCTCCACGGCCCGCTGGTGTTTTGTGTGTTCTCCTGTCTGCGTGGCGCCTGTGTCCTGTCCTAGTGCTCCTGTCAGACTCGTGTCCATCACGTCTGTATATAGATGCACATATATATGTATATATATTTTTGTATCTGGCGGCCGTGTTGTCCCTGCGTGTCTGGCGCCTTCCGTCCTCTGGATCTGACTGTTAACCCCGTGTAGATATATTTTCTGAAATTTTTCAAAGCTGACATCTATTTTCCAATGAGAAATAAACTATTTTAAATGAGTTGTGCCTTATTGTAAGAAAATGTGGCATGCGGTTAGTGAGACCGCTGGGCAGAGGGGGCAGGAAAGTGGCTCAGTTTGTGGCCTGTGCGCGGGGGGGCGAGCAGAAGGTGACGCTCAGTGATGGCATGGAGGGGGCTGGAAGGAGACGATCAGTGATGGCATGGAGGGGGCTGGAAGGAGACGCTCAGTGATTGCATGGAGGGGGCTGGAAGGAGACGCTCAGTGATTGCATGGAGGGGGCTAGAAGGAGACGCTCAGTGATGGCATGGAGGGGGCTGGAAGGAGACGATCAGTGATGGCATGGAGGGGGCTGGAAGGAGACGATCAGTGATGGCATGGAGGGGGCTGGAAGGAGACGATCAGTGATGGCATGGAGGGGGCTGGAAGGAGACGATCAGTGATGGCATGGAGGGGGCTGGAAGGAGACGATCAGTGATGGCATGGAGGGGGCTGGAAGGAGACGCTCAGTGATTGCATGGAGGGGGCTGGAAGGAGACGCTCAGTGATTGCATGGAGGGGGCTGGAAGGAGACTCTCAGTGATGGCATGGAGGGGGCTGGAAGGAGACGATCAGTGATGGCATGGAGGGGGCTGGAAGGAGACGCTCAGTGATTGCATGGAGGGGGCTGGAAGGAGACGATCAGTGATGGCATGGAGGGGGCTGGAAGGAGACGATCAGTGATGGCATGGAGGGGGCTGGAAGGAGACGATCAGTGATGGCATGGAGGGGGCTGGAAGGAGACGCTCAGTGATTGCATGGAGGGGGCTGGAAGGAGACGCTCAGTGATTGCATGGAGGGGGCTGGAAGGAGACTCTCAGTGATGGCATGGAGGGGGCTGGAAGGAGACGATCAGTGATGGTATGGAGGGGGCTGCAAGGAGACGATCAGTGATGGCATGGAGGGGGCTGGAAGGAGACGATCAGTGATGGCATGGAGGGGGCTGGAAGGAGACGATCAGTGATGGCATGGAGGGGGCGGGAAGGAGACGCTCAGTGATTGCATGGAGGGGGCTGGAAGGAGACGCTCTGATGGCATGGAGGGGGCTGGAAGGAGATGCTCAGTGATGGCATGGAGGGGGCTGGAAGGAGACGCTCTGATGGCATGGAGGGGGTTGGAAGGACACGCTCAGTGATTGCATGGAGGGGGCTGGAAGGAGACGATCAGTGATGGCATGGAGGGGGCTGGAAGGAGACGCTCTGATGGCATGGAGGGGGCTGGAAGGAGACGCTCAGTGATGGCATGGAGGGGGCGGGAAGGAGACGCTCAGTGATTGCATGGAGGGGGCTGGAAGGAGACTCAGTGATTGCATGGAGGGGGCGGGAAGGAGACGCTCAGTGAGTGCACTGGGGGTGGGAAACTGACAATCTGATTTTGGAGGGGGGTGAGGAGGAGCTGAGAATTGCAGCCTCTGTGCAGGGGGGGGGGGGGTCAGGAAGGTGACGCTGAGTGATTGCACCTGCTGTGTGGAGGGGGGCAGGAGTGTCACCCATCCCGCATAGCGGTTTACATTTGCCATCGGCTGTGTTGCTGTGTAGAGTCTGAATCTGCATTGCTCCCATACTGTGATTTGCAGCTATGAGAGGGGGAGGGTGTTGATAGACACTTGGGAGCAGAAGTCTTCAGTCTGCACCTTCGGAGCCATTCAACTGTTAAGTGATTTGGAAAGTGACCCTGATGTCACTGCAGGGAGTGTGGCTTTGAGATTTGCGATGTCATTGTAGAGAGCAACACAGGAAAAGAAGAAATATCAATCATGTATAGTGCTGCACAGAGTATTTCAGAAGAGGAGTGTGCTGGTGTAATCTTCCTGCTGTTGATCGAGCAGTGGAAGCACAAGAGCAGAACCGCCCCCCACACACACACACGCAGCACCACACACACACTTGCATGCGCAGCACCTGTCCCCTCACACACACGCCGCCCTCCTCTCACACGCACACGTGCAGCACCACCCTCCACACACACGCACACAGCACTGCCCCCTCACATAGACACGTGCGCAGCACCGCCCCCTCACATAGACACGTGTGTGCAGCACCGCCCCCACATACTGACACGTGTGCGCAGCACTGCCCCTCAGACACGTGTGCGCAGCACCGCCCCCTCACATACAAATGTGTGCGCAGCACCACGCCCCTCACGTACAAACACGTTTGCGCAGCACCGCCCCCCTCACATAGACACGTGTGCGCAGCACCGCCCCCCTCACATGCGCGTAGGTCTTCACAGACACACGGCACAGATTCTTTTCAGGAACCTTTATTAGCTTGTGCTTGTAGTGCAGTGGCCAGAGCTCTGCCCATGCAGCTCCCGTCCCCGGTGGGGCAGAGATGTGGTGAAGCTGGCAGTGCCCTGTACAATGTGCATACATAATATATTGATAAATTCTCTGTGCTAATAGTAGAGCCGTCATTTACCACCAACACCCAGTCTGCCCTCTGTGCAACACAAACGCTCCCCTGAATTGTGCAAATTTGTGACTCGTCCATCAGTCTTCTCCATCGGTGGAGCCGCAGCCATTGCTCACTTCTCAAGGCTTCAGGAGTTGGGTTAACTTGAGCAGACGACAATTGTGTGATGTATCCGAGCCTCACATCTCTGTCTCCGCCAGGAGGTTATCCCCGATGCCGGAGGTCAGCAGAACCCTATGGGGGCCAGGACCTGAAAAATGGGGGGCAAGAGAGTGAGGAAGGGGCAGCTGCTCAGACTGTACAAAGCAAGCCCGTGGGATCCTATCACCCACTACAGTATACACCCCCTCTGAGTACAGTCCTAACTCTCCATACAACATCCCCTCCCTCCATTCCCCACAATGTTCTTGCAACCCACCCCCTTCGTACCGCCCTATGCCTGCTTTATCCCTCCACCATAAACCCTGTGCTCCACACCGCCCTGTCCACGCTACATCTGTACATGGGCACAGGTGACAGTAACTTTTATTCTCCTCCTCTTGGACTATGCCGCCTCTCACCTATACTGCTCTTCAGTTCTTTCTCCCTGACGGATCGCTCCTTGCTGTGCTCTTCGCTCTCCTCTTCATCCTCGCCCTCCGAAAGAAGGTCCGCAATCTGCTGCTGCAGCTCCACACTGATGTTATTCTCAGACAGCACCAGAGACTTCAGCGGGGTCGGATAATTCTGCACCATGTCCAGTAGGATCTGCAGGAAGGACACGGTCAGATCGGCCGACTACTCTGACCAGTCACAGATGTAGAAGGGTAGATAGAAGGAGAGGCAGTAAACCTACACGAGGCAAAACGGCAGCTACAGCTTAGCCCCCGGGGGAACGTGCACACCACATCACTAGGCGGTGTACTCATGTCTCCAGTGGGGCAAACTGCTATAATGCCAGAGCCAGCCTACCCTGTACTGGCCACAAGAAACCTGGAAATGTACCTGAGCCGACTGATTGCTGAGTCCAGTCCCTTCCAAATCCAGAACTTCCAGAGTCCGACTGGATGCCACACACACTGCCAACATGGAGGCAATGTGATCCCCTGTACAGATACAACCGCACACGATGAGCGTATGACTCGTGTACAGATACAGCCGCACACAGAAGACACATCCTTCATACTATGACCCTTGACTATGCATACAACCTCACCTCGAAGACATCAGACTGTGTATGACTTGTGTACATTTACAATTACACCCTCCATGTTGTCTTCAGGTTGCATGACTCGTGTACAGACACAACCGCACATGGAGGGCATATGACCCATGTACAGAAATAACCGCACCCCCAAGTCAACACGGAAGGCGTATGACCCGTTTAAAGAAACAATCACACACAATGAACGTATGACCGTGTACAGGTATAAACGCACATGGATGATGTATGACCCGCGTACAGATACAACCGCACACAATGAGCGTATGACTTTTGTACAGATACAACCGCACATGTTGAGTGTATGACCGTGTACAGATACAACCGCACACGATGAGCGAATGACCCGCGTACAGATACAACCGCACACGATGAGTGTATGACCTTTGTACAGATACAACCGCACACAATGAGCATATGACCCGCGTACAGATACAACCGCACACAGAGGGCATGAGCGTTGTACAAATAAATCAAGTAAATCAAATAGCAACATTACAAGGAGCAGCAATAAAATGTAAATATTTCAGGACAATACAATAAAACCACTAAAAAAGTGAACAGAACAACTGGCTGGTACACAACACGGTCCTGGAATGAGCTCTCGCTCGCCGGCCTCAGATTACAGTACAATGCCCAGTATACCTGGGTGTCACGGATCCCTACTCCGTGGTGTAACTAATTGGTCAAGTGCCCGCTCTCAGCACGTGACTTGGGTTATGCCTGCAAGGTTAAATCTATCTCCCCTCTCTCAGTCCAGCATTCAACCTCTGTCCTATGCTGTAATGGGAGCATAAATCACTCACCGACACCGACCCAGGCCACACACCCGCTCATACACGCTGCCACCACTCACCGAGTACACGGGCGATGAGTCCCGGAAATATTAATACTAATAATGTCTACCACTCATAAGGCTCACACACCTTAGGCTATGGATTCTTTTAGAGCATTCAAGGTCACATTGTTAAAGTTTTATACTTTAATACAAAAAGGTTCAGTGCTTACAGTAATAGAAGGTATAAAAATATGATGATAAAAAGACATACAACTTATGCAAAACAGTATAAAATAACAGGAGATACTTACAGAAATCATCTAACTGGTAATTTGCTTTCTGCTCCCTGAGGAGGGGTGAATGGAGTTGGTGGAACACATCAGCGTCTGCTGCCCTCACATGTGAACACGTTTCTCTGTATACAGGTCTATTTTATAACTTTGGTCGGGAGGTCAGGTTTCTAGACCAGCCCCTCAAGTTAATATCATAACTGCTTGTTTTTTGATTGGACCACGGCCGCGCCCCCCCCCCATTGAATATATTATTTTTCTCTTGAGATCCTTTGTGTAAACGTTCTTACAGAGATACTATTAGGCCTTAATTAACATCTCTTCCAAGAGCTAGGAGGTGCCAAATGTTACCTTTCTTCTTGGCTTCCCTCAGGACTCCCTGGTGAGATTGGGGACAGTCTACTTGTCCCAGGAAAATACATATTAACACCTGGGTGCGACATGCAGCTTTCAAGACAGATGTTACATATGTCACATTATTGCCAGTGACACAATAAATCCATACATAGTCCACTGTGCACACACACACACACTTCACCACACTGGGTCTGTTGGATAATGGAAGAAGTCCAAAGAGATGCACGCACTGGCGAAAGGTGGTGATGATATCCATACATCAGGTAGTCACAGTAATACCAGCACACAAGCAAGATAGTGCAAGACACGCACAGTAGGAAAAGGGAGGAGCGGGGAAAAAGGCAGAGAGACGAAAAAGGGAAGAGCAGGGGAATAATAATTTTATTTCTATAGCGCCACCATATTCCGCAGCACTTTACATTATAGAGGGGACTTGTACAGACAATAGACATTGCAGCATAACAATAATCACAGTTCGAAACAGATACCAAGAGGAGTGAGGGTCCGGCTGCTCGCAAGCTACAATCTATGAGGAAAAAGGGGAGACACGAGAGGTGGATGGCAACAATTGCTTTAGTTGTTCGGACCAGCCATAGTGTAAGGCTCGGGTGTTCATGTAAAGCTGCATGAACCAGTTATCAGCCTAAGTATGTAGCAGTACAGACACAGAGGCTATTAACTGCATAAAGTGTATGAGAACATGATGCGAGGAACCTGATTATGGTTTCAGTTTTGTGAATGGGCTACACAGGGATAGTTAGGTTAATGTGTTGAGGCGGTAGGCCAGTCTGAACAAATGCGTTTTTAGGGCACGCTTAAAACTGTGGAGATTGGGGATTAGTTGAATTAACCTGGGTAGTGCACTCCAGAGAATTGGCGAAACACGTGTAAAGTCTTGGAGACGGGAGTGGGAGTTTCTGATTATTGAGGATGCTAACCTGAGGTCATTAGCAGAACGGAGGGCACGGGTAGGGTGGTAGACTGGGACCAGGGAGGAGATGTAGGGTGGTGCTGAGCCATGGAGTGCTTTGTGGGTGAGGGTAATAGTTTTGTACTGGATTCTGGAGCGGATGGGTAACCAGTGCAATGACTGGCACAGGGTAGAGGCATCGGTGTAACGGTTGGTGAGGAATATGATCCTGGCTGCAGCATTCAGGACAGATTGGAGTGGGGAGAGTTTGGTAAGAGGGAGGCCAATTAGTAGAGAGTTACAACAGTCCAGACGAGAATGAATAAGTGAGATAGTAAGAGTTTTTGCAGAGTCAAAAGAAAGAAAAGGGCGAATTCTAGAAATGTTTTTGAGATGCAGATAACAAGAGCGAGCCAGTGATCGGATGTAGGGGTGAATGAAAGCTCGGAATCAAGTAGGAACCCAAATCTACTGATTGTTTGTCCAATAGGGGCGGTACACAGGGAGAAGAGGAGGGGGCCTAGGACTGATCCTTGAGGAACCCCAACAGTAAGGGGAAGGTGAGAGGAGGAGGAACCAGCAAAAGATACAGTGAAGGAGCGGTCAGGGAGATAGGAGGAGAACCAGGAGAGAACAGTGTCCTTAAGGCCGATGGAGCGTAGCATAGTGAGGAGGAGCTGATGATCCACAGTATCAAATGCTGCGGAGAGATCCAAGAGAATTAGCATGGAGTAGTGATGTCAAGGTGAAAATATATTTTCTTATATACCTTTTGTACTTTTATATATCTTATACTGTGAAACAATAAGTTTTCCCTTGCTAATGCAAATGTAACTGTATTAAAGATGGCTGCCAGTGTTCATTCTTCACTTTAGGTTAGAGTTTGAAGGGTTAAGTTTCATTTCTTTTGAAATCGAAACTTAAGGAATGTGAAGAAAAGGAGGATCCACCAGAAGATGTCAGAACAAATCAGAAAGACTGAATGCTAGCTTAAACCCCGCCTAATGCACGCCTTCCCCTAACACTCAATATAGTATTGTGTATTCTAAAATAAAAGTCAGTTGCTGTGACCGTTACACACGTGTGTGGATGCACGAGCATGCACTGAGATTGAACCAGCTACCTGTCTGACTCATTCTTACCCGGTACCACATGCTTATAGTTTAATTTGGAATGACTGGTGAATGAGGGTATATTGTCGTTACAACCCCGACAATTTGGAGCCCAACGGGGGGCGTGGACAGCGATCCGAGACCCTCTGGACCCATGCCTGGATGTCCGTGGATGACACCTGTAGTGGCTGACCTCGAGGACTGATCACCCTCCGAACACGGTAAGTGGCGATTATGTACACTGTATATGTCACACTTGCTAGTGTCTCAGCCGTTATTGGTTTGTCTGTGGTCTCCTTGGGTCCGGGAGGTGACCGGTCGAGTGGTGAGACCGAGCGCGATCCTGTGCCACGCTCTGAACCAGCAACTGAGAGACGTCGCATCCGGCGCGTCCTCATGTACACCACACCTCCTCCACCGGTCATTGTACTCCGTTCAACCACCCTACCCGTGACTGTTGTCTAGTAGTGAAGTGGAGTGAAAGATTGAGCTAGTTGTAGATTGTGGGGCAGCTTAGAGAAAGGGATAGGAGACGCAGCCTCTGTGATATTGTGCTGACAGGTAACTAAGGCGTTCCGAGAGGGGACCACCTGTCCAGATAGGTAACTAAGACGTTCCGAGAGGGGACCACCTGTGCTGACAGGTAACTAAGGCGTTCCGAGAGGGGACCACCTGTCCAGATAGGTAACTTAAGACGTTCCGAGAGGGGACCACCTATATTTTTGTGGAGGGGTCTCATTAGGAGGCTGCCTCCCAACGGTTTAGAATATCGTGGCAGGATAGTCTGTAATCACTGTTGTTCAGGTTAGGGACAGACAGGAAACATTGAGCGTGAGGCTCTTTTCCTAGTACGTGGAACGTGAGGCTCCGTACTGTAGAACAAAGTGTTGATATCGCTGCCAGTGGTTTACTGCAGAAAACCATAGTATTCTGTAAGAGTCATGCTACGTCTCTTAAAGCAGAAGAAGTCTGTGCCCCACAAGTTAGATGAGGATGCTGTGGAAGTCAAGGCAATAGTAGAGTCACGGGAGGGAAAGAAGGCAGTCAAGAATGTTGAGAGATTGTATAAGCATGTAGGATTGCCCTCGTCAGGGAGATTGCAGCCGGCTATGTGGCCCAATCTCATAGAAAATAAAAGGGGCATGTTGAAAGATAAAGGATTGTTAGAACAAGCTCATCTGCGAGTTGCGCAAAGCTTGAAGAATGAAGGATGAAAATAGGTTGATGGAGAGGGAGGATCAGACAATGTAGAACCCGTGTTTGGTTATAAAATGCCTTTGAACTGTGATTTTACAGATTGTAAAATGGCCGCCGTGCCACTGGTGATGAGAATGCAGTCCCAGCCACCGCCCTGTAATGGCGGCGGGATGAGCTTTCCAGAAGCGTAGGTGTGTCCTGTTTGTGTTGTGCAGAATCCAACCTGGGTGGAGACCTGCCGCGTGTGCGTGTACGGGCCGTCCTTGGGGCTCCGCCCAGACCACGGAGAATCAGGAAAGTTTTGTAGAAATTAAGTCTGAAAACTGCTGCAATTTGTGACTGTGTAGAAGATACGGAACTTTTATCAGTGCTGTGTAGTGTAGGGGAGGAGGGAGCGGACCGCTGTGAGATTTCTCCTCTTTCCTCATCTGTGCTACGAACTTAGAGAAAGGGGGGCAAAGAGCTGGGCTTTTGTATTCTCCCTTGTGCGCTGTGGAATGCAGTGATTTTTCTTATCTCCGTGTTACTAGATGGGAGGGGGTGAGTGAATCCCTGCGCGACCTGCTTGAAATTTCTCCCCTCGGTGCTGTGGGCTAGAGGGAAGGGGGGCCATGTATTGCATTCTAAGTTTTCTCTGTCCTTGGTTTAGTACACGCTGAGAGATTTATGTTTAAAGCAATAAGTACTGTATGAAATTGGAAGTGAAATAGACCTGTGCCTAGTCTTAGAGGAAAACTTGTAAGTAATTGAAAGATTGGTAAAAGATTTACCTGCTTATATATAGCAAATTGAAGATCAACAGGGGGGCTCCCTGTTGGATAATATGGTCCCTCCCTAGCTTCGTTATGTCAATTTTCAGATTAAGAGTTTGTTTTAATCGGTGTAAATGGCAGACCTCCCAGCCCGGAAAGGCCCCTACATCTCCTCTTCCCGTGAAACCTTCACACTTACAAGGCCAGACTTTCCAGGAATCTGAAGTTTGGTTCCCCTGTCATTCACGCTACTACATCACACCTCAGGAATCCCAGGTTCTTTTCTCAGTAGGGTATGGGGACATAATTACCCACCAGAAAGGAGCCATAGTGAACCCAGCTAACTCTACCCTGTCACATAGAGGTTGTTTGGCCCAACAGATAGCTAGAAAAGGGAAGCCCAGCCATAGCCCAAGAGTGTTAGGCCTACCTTGCCGCTTATGGCCCCTTGCATCCAGGAGACGCTATGTCCACCCAAAGAGGGAATTTGCCCTGTGATATAGTGTTACACACTGTGTGAAGGAAGCCCCTGTTCCTCCCACGTCACCAATCCGTGACGTCACTACACAGGCACAGCTCTCCGGCGCCCCCTTTGTCTCTCAGGTCAGTAAGGGAACTGCACCTAGAGCAAATGGCCGCTGGGGAGACTGCCCTGTTACCCACACTGGGTATTCTAGGATTCGCAATCAGAGTAAAAGGATCAGCCCAAAATTAATTTATGATTTAATTGCCTTAAGGGCGCACTAGGTAATTACAAGAAATATACAATCACAATATATCAAGAGTTACAGTCAGAGTACAATATAACAACAATGATACAAGGCTTAAGGTATAAAGCTGGAGGTCACTTTACCAGGTTAGAGGTCGCTTGTGGAAGCCGGGGGGGCGCAGCGTTCCGCAGGTCCAAAACTTTAGTTGCCGGGCAGCCCCCAGAAAGCGTGTGCTTGCCCCCCTCTGGCTGGCATATGCCCTGTTTCTTAGCTGGTCATCTTCTGTGTGTCACCCGCTCTCCACATGTTCCAGCTCTTAACCCTGCCGTGTCCCTCCCCCTGTAGCTGGGTGGGCTTAGCAATCTCCACCCCTCTGCCTCCCTGCGATATTTGTTCCAATATCTAATAAATGGGATAACTGCTCTCAGGATGATCGGATCAGCACACGGGCAGTACCAGCGCCTGTGGTTTGTTCTGCCGGTCATACTGGGATCAAACCTGGACCCATTCGGTCCCTGTGGGAGGCTGATCTCTATATCTCGGGTTTCAGACCTCCCACGGATACAGGAGTCGCACCATTAGATGCACCATTCCTTTAGGACGAGGGGAATATTTTTTATGAGCCGCTACCTCGGACGATGCGTCCATAATTCACGATTCCATGTCAGAGACGGTTCGGCTGGACGACCATACTAGATGTGTATCCAGTGGCCCCTTGACATGCGTGCTTTAATTAAGCCCTTGAGCATTTCCAAGCCCCCTGCTGGTGTGGCTTCCTAACTGAGCTTTGAAGTACTTTCTGCAATCTCCTCTGAGCTCAGCCGATTACCATACTAATAGGCACTATGTTCATTAGAAAAGGTGGGGGCCAGGAGCACTCCTCTCTGCAGACCTGTGACCAGGAGACAAAATGGAGTCATGCCAATCTGTGTTAGTAGGCCCGTCCAAGATGGCGGCTGTTCCCTCATCACACCTCCCTGCTTTAGAGGGCGCTAGGGGGCATCACATTCCTGTGTTCCCCCGTGCGCCCTTCCGCACCTTCTCCTTGCTGGGACAACCCATCAGCGTTACCATGGTCTCTGCCCCCTCCTCTGCCTCTCCCCGAGGCTGTCTCTGCCTCCTCTGTCTCTCTGAGGCAGTCTCTGCCTCCTCCTCTGTCTCTCTTTGAGGCTGTCTCTGCCCCTCCTCTCTCTGTCTGAGGCTGTCTCTGCCCCCTCCTCCTCCTTTCTCTGAGGCTGCCTCTGTCTCCTCCTCCCTCTGTCTGAGGCTGTCTCTGCCTCCTCCTCTGTCTCTGAAGCTGTCCCTGCCTCCTCCTCTGTCCCTCTCTGAGGCCGTCTCTGCCTCTCCCTCTCTCTTTCTGAGGCTGTCCCTGCCTCCTCCTCTGTCTCTCTCTGAGGCTGTCTCTGCCTCCTTCTCTCTTTCCCTGAGGCTGTCCCTGCCTCCTCCTCTGTCCCTCTCTGAGGCTGTCTCTGCCTCTCCCTCTCTCTTTCTGAGGCTGTCCCTGCCTCCTCCTCTGTCTCTCTCTGAGGCTGTCTCTGCCTCCTCCTCTCTGTCTCTGAGGCTGTCCCTGCCTCCTCCTCTGTCCCTCTCTGAGGCTGTCTCTGCCTCTCCCTCTTTCTCTGAGGCTGTCTCTGCCTCTCCCTCTCTCTTTCTGAGGCTGTCCCTGCCCCCTCCTCTCTCTCTCTCTGAGGCTGTCTCTGCCTCCTCCTCTCTGTCTCTGAGGCTGTCCCTGCCTCCTCCTCTGTCCCTCTCTGAGGCTGTCTCTGCCTCCTTCTCTCTTTCCCTGAGGCTGTCCCTGCCTCCTCCTCTGTCCCTCTCTGAGGCTGTCTCTGCCTCTCCCTCTCTCTTTCTGAGGCTGTCCCTGCCTCCTCCTCTGTCTCTCTCTGAGGCTGTCTCTGCCTCCTCCTCTCTGTCTCTGAGGCTGTCCCTGCCTCCTCCTCTGTCCCTCTCTGAGGCTGTCTCTGCCTCTCCCTCTCTCTCTGAGGCTGTCTCTGCCTCTCCCTCTCTCTTTCTGAGGCTGTCCCTGCCCCCTCCTCTCTCTCTCTCTGAGGCTGTCTCTGCCTCCTCCTCTCTGTCTCTGAGGCTGTCCCTGCCTCCTCCTCTGTCCCTCTCTGAGGCTGTCTCTGCCTCCTTCTCTCTTTCCCTGAGGCTGTCCCTGCCTCCTCCTCTGTCTCTCTCTGAGGCTGCCTCTGCCTCCTCCTCTCTGTCTCTGAGGCTGTCCCTGCCTCCTCCTCTGTCCCTCTCTGAGGCTGTCTCTGCCTCTCCCTCTCTCTCTGAGGCTGTCTCTGCCTCTCTCTCTCTCTGAGGCTGTCTCTGCCTCTCCCTCTCTCTTTCTGAGGCTGTCCCTGCCTCCTCCTCTGTCTCTGAGCGGATAGGGTACCCCTAACTGTCGGTCCCTGGGCCACGCCTCCGGTGAACCCTGCTGGACCGTTACCTGGAACAGCCATCCCTGGTCCCAGACCACCCGCTCGCGGTCTGACTCCCCAGGAGGCTGTGCCGCCTGCTCCTTGAGAGCTTTCAGGCTAGCATCAGCTTCCAACGCTGCCTGAAATCCCTGACTCGATGTGGCGAGAATGGATGACACTGCCACATCCGCTGTCAGCTCCCCGGGATCTGTCTCCTGGCCGCTGTCTGACTCGGCAGCCACTTGGTCAGAGAGGGGGAAGCCGTCGGACCTCTGCAAGGCTCCTTGGGCTCCGGCGCTCCCACTCCTGGTGACAGCGGCCACGACCGCTGTGCCCATGGGTAGCGCCTGCTTCCCTCCGGCTCCTGACCAAGCCGCCGGGTCAGGCAGACTTCCCTGCCATCCTGACATCCCGGGTGTGGGGAACTCCTGCCCTGGGGTCTTACCTGGTGGCTCCTCCCCTGGGACGCCTCCTCCCCCCATGGCCTGTTCCTCTTCCTGCAGGGGCCCTAGACTCAGCAGGCTGGATTCACTTAGGGGCCCTACACTGCCCATAGCAGCCCCTCCCTCCACCTCTGAGCTCTCCCCTACAGTCTCCTCACCTGTCCTCCCTGTGAGCCCTGTGTGTGTGGTGTCCGTGCATGGATTACCCTCAGGTTTCAATCCCCCCTCCACTGTTGGAGGCACATTCAACACATCAACATCCACAGTAGAGTCATGACATTCTTGGGGAGCCGAACTTGGGGGTTCAGTGGCCACATACCGAGACACTATCCGCCCCAAATCAGTCCCAAGTAATACATTGGCAGGAATATTTGACGTTACTCCCACCTCCCGCACTCCCCTCCCGGCGCCCCAGTCCAAAAACACCTTGGCGACAGGCAGCGCCGGTTCCACGCCTCCAATTCCGGAGACGGAAAGGGTTCTCCCCGGCACCAAGTCTTGAGGGGACACCACCTCAGGACGTACCAGGGTTCGTTCAGCGCCTGTGTCCCGCAGTCCCATGACCGCTGAGCGGCCGATAGTGACGGGTTGGTAATTGTCCAGGGACCTCCCACCACCCCCTCCCACACATAAAACAGTGGACGGTTCCAGGGACAGGGATGGGGCCTTAAGACGCAGGGGACATGCAGACTTGAAGTGTCCCAGCTGGTTGCAGTGATGGCAACGTCTGGGTTCTGTGCCTGGCCTGGAGAGGGCAGCAGGGGGGTACACCCCTTGCACTCTGGGGGCTGGGAAAACAGGGGCAGGATTGGGCTTACCCCCTCTCCAGGTGCTGCTGGCAGGCTTCTTCGGCTCAGGCGCCCTGTTATTGGCATACTCATCTGCCAGGGCGGCTGTAGCAGAAGCCCCCTGTGGTTTCCGGTCACGGAGGAACTGCTGGAGGTCCTCTGGGCAGTTCCACAAGAACTGCTCCGTGACGAACAGTTCCTGGACCTCCTGGCGGGTGGTGAGCGCTAGACCCGAGGTCCAGTGCTCTGCAGCTCTCAGCAACGCCCGCATGTGGTCGGTCCAGGTGTCCTTTGGGCCCCGCTGCAGGCTCCGGAACTTCTTGCGGTAGGACTCCGGGGTGAGGTTGTAGTGCTGGATCAGGGCCCGCTTGATGCTGCTGTAGTCCTGCTCCGCCCCGGCAGGTAAGTCCCCCAAAACTTCCAGGGACTTACCCCTCAAACGGGGGGTCAGGTATCTTGCCCACTGATCCGGGGCCAGATGGTGTTGAAGGCAGGTCCTTTCAAAGGCCAGCAAGAAGGAATCCAGGTCTCCATCCTTCTCAAGCAGAGGGAAGTCCTCGGCCCGGACTTTGGAAACCCTGGACTCTGGTGGTGCTGGGGCGTCCAGCGGGAGCCCGTGTTGAGCCATCTCCAGTCGGTGCTGGCGCTCCGCTGCTCTCTCCGCCGCTGCTCTCTCCGCCGCTGCTTGCTCCGCTGCCCGCTCTGCAGCTTTCTCTGCCCGCTCTGCAGCTTTCTCGGCCCGCTCCGCTGCCTCACGGCGTTCTGCACGCTCTTGCTCCGCCGCTTCACGGCGTTCTGCACGCTCGGCCTCCGCTGCCTTCTCTGCAGCTGCCATGAGTCTCATATAGGCGTCTTCATTACCCGCCTCGAGACGTGCCACTGCCGCTGCAACAAGGGCCTCTGATGTGGACAGGTTGGGGCGGGTAGGTGGTGGGTAGTCCCTTGCCGGACTAAGCACGGGTGGCTGGCTCCTTGGGGAGTCTGGGCTGAGCTCCCCCTCGCCTTGAACAGTAAAGTCCACCACCACCTCCTCATCGACCATAGCACTGGCCTGCGCCCTCACTGCACTCCTGGTGCCCTCTGCCATCTTTGGAACCTCTGGTTACTGACACAGCTGTAACCCTGACCTTGCACACAACTTATTATATTTACACTCTGACCGTCTAGTGCTGGGCTGACCTTAAGACCCCAGCAGCGAAAGTTACCACTGGTAGTCTTTAGTGTCTGGGAGTAGGGGTCCCACGCACACTATTACTCTGATCCCACGTACGCTGCCACCACTGTGAAGGAAGCCCCTGTTCCTCCCACGTCACCAATCCGTGACGTCACTACACAGGCACAGCTCTCCGGCGCCCCCTTTGTCTCTCAGGTCAGTAAGGGAACTGCACCTAGAGCAAATGGCCGCTGGGGAGACTGCCCTGTTACCCACACTGGGTATTCTAGGATTCGCAATCAGAGTAAAAGGATCAGCCCAAAATTAATTTATGATTTAATTGCCTTAAGGGCGCACTAGGTAATTACAAGAAATATACAATCACAATATATCAAGAGTTACAGTCAGAGTACAATATAACAACAATGATACAAGGCTTAAGGTATAAAGCTGGAGGTCACTTTACCAGGTTAGAGGTCGCTTGTGGAAGCCGGGGGGGCGCAGCGTTCCGCAGGTCCAAAACTTTAGTTGCCGGGCAGCCCCCAGAAAGCGTGTGCTTGCCCCCCTCTGGCTGGCATATGCCCTGTTTCTTAGCTGGTCATCTTCTGTGTGTCACCCGCTCTCCACATGTTCCAGCTCTTAACCCTGCCGTGTCCCTCCCCCTGTAGCTGGGTGGGCTTAGCAATCTCCACCCCTCTGCCTCCCTGCGATATTTGTTCCAATATCTAATAAATGGGATAACTGCTCTCAGGATGATCGGATCAGCACACGGGCAGTACCAGCGCCTGTGGTTTGTTCTGCCGGTCATACTGGGATCAAACCTGGACCCATTCGGTCCCTGTGGGAGGCTGATCTCTATATCTCGGGTTTCAGACCTCCCACGGATACAGGAGTCGCACCATTAGATGCACCATTCCTTTAGGACGAGGGGAATATTTTTTATGAGCCGCTACCTCGGACGATGCGTCCATAATTCACGATTCCATGTCAGAGACGGTTCGGCTGGACGACCATACTAGATGTGTATCCAGTGGCCCCTTGACATGCGTGCTTTAATTAAGCCCTTGAGCATTTCCAAGCCCCCTGCTGGTGTGGCTTCCTAACTGAGCTTTGAAGTACCTTCTGCAATCTCCTCTGAGCTCAGCCGATTACCATACTAATAGGCACTATGTTCATTAGAAAAGGTGGGGGCCAGGAGCACTCCTCTCTGCAGACCTGTGACCAGGAGACAAAATGGAGTCACGCCAATCTGTGTTAGTAGGCCCGTCCAAGATGGCGGCTGTTCCCTCATCACACACTGCAGGCCCCGTATATGATTCCAAGACACCCGAGCACTGCCGTACAGTATTGTAGACTGCCTTGCAGACAGAGCTCACCTATGCAGGGCATGCTACAGGTGTGCTGACTCAGCTTCATGGAGACAAATAGAGACCTGTTGCTTATTACAGCGGCCGCCTGGATAGGGTGGCAAGAGGAAGTTCCTCCTGTGTTTGGACTGTGTTGTCTGTCCAGCTGTTGCTACACAAATCTTCAGAGATTGTTTTGGATTACCCACTGATGGTCCACACCCCACACGATGTACATAGTATCCTTAACCAGGTACAACCTAGCCACATGTCCATGGCTGGACAGCTGCGTCTTCGGTGTGCTATTCTCATGCCTACTAATGTGACTTTGAAAAGGTGCACTGTCCTGAACCCCGCTACTTTTCTCCTAGTTCCCCTGGATCCAAAGGGGGGAGGAGTAGGTGACATGAGCAAGGACACTCTTTTTCTTTCTAGAATGGATCCAGAGGAACAAGATTAGGTTTCCAAACCATATGATTGTCTAGAATTGATGTCTCAGGAAACGGCTGGTCTCTAGTGTGCCTATTCTAATGCTGATTTTGAGCTTTTTGTAGATGGATCCCATCACCAAGATGACCAAGGACGCTACTGTACCAGATATGCTGTGGTCTCAGAACATGAGGTAATCAAGGCAGAGTCAATGCCAGCTCATATGTCTGCACAAGAAGCAGAGCTCAAGGCGCTCATAGAAGCGTGCAAACTAGCAGAAGGTAAGACTGTAAATATCTACACTGATTCCAGGTATGCTTTTGGCATTGCACACGATTATGGGCCTATCTGGAGAGCCAGGGCTTTCCTGACAGCAAATGGCCACCCCTTTAAACAGGCTGAGGCAGTCCAGCAACTTATGAATGCACTACAGTTTCCCACCCAAGCAGGCATCATAAAGGTAAAGGCACATACCAAAGGCACTGATGGACGGACAAAGGGTAACGCACTGGCAGACCAGGCTGCCAAGAAAGCAGCAAGCACTCCTGTAGCCTCTAGAGTACATCACCTAGACACCCCACCATCTCCACTTGTGTTGAAAGACATCTTAGCCCGGTTACAAGAACAGGCAAGTAAGGAGGAGAAAAATAGGTGGCAAAAGATAGGGGCTTGCTCTGATACCGTCACTGGACTATGGGGGAGGGGTGAAAAGGTCTGCCTACCACAGGTACTGTACCCAATGATGGCACAGGTTCTGCACGGGAATGTGCACCACTCAAAGACGGCCATGTGTGACACCCTACAGAAACAATGGATTGCCCCCGGGGTTTTCCACCTGCGCAGAAAGGCAGGTACAGAGCTGCATGATATGTGCCACACATAATCAGGGTAGGACAGTGAAAACTCCATCCAAACACACTCCCCGACCCTTTAACCAATTCCAGAGACTGCAGAATGATTATATTCAGTTACCTAGGGTAGGGACGTATGAGTATGTGTTGGTCTGCATTGATTTATTTTCAGGTTGGCCAGAAGCCTACCCAGTTGCCAAAGCTACGGCTAAGACAACGGCGAAGAAACTGATGGCTGAGATCATATGCAGGTATGGAGTTCCTGAAGTCATTGAAAGCGATCGGAGTTCCCATTTTACTGGAGAGATCATGTCAGAGGTAATGGCAGCACTGGGGGTAAGTCAAGCATTGCATACTCCATCCGCAGAGTAGTGGAAGAGTGGAGAGATTAAATGGAACTTTTAAGCCTAAAATCCAGAAGGCAATGGCAGAGACTGGTAAACCATGGACAGAATGCCTTCCTCTAGCTTTGTTTTCAGTAAGATATACCCCAAACAGGAAGACAGGACTGTCACCGTATGAGAATCTGTTTGGCAGGAGCCCCAATCTTGAGTGTTTCTTTCCACAACAGTTGCAGCTCAAGTACCAGGACTTGACTAGCTATGTGCAGGCCTTACATGGACACCTTGCCAAAGTGCATTTAACCATTTTCAGTTGTCTTCCAGACCCAGACAAGGTTCCTGGACACCATCCCTTTGTGCCAGGAGACCTGGTGTATGTGAAAAAGTTTGTGCGCAGAGATTGTCTCCAGCCGAGATTTGAAGGACTTCACACGGTGATCCCGGTCACCCCCACTGCAGTAAAACTTGAAGGAAAGAGCACCTGGATCCAAGCCTCACACTGTAAAAGAGACCGAACCAGTGTTTAGTCACAGTAGTGACTGAAGGGAAATGTTGCTGTTGTTTTTGACCTTGGGACTGGGGGCCATCCTCGCCCCTACCTCTTCGGCCCCTATTGTAAATAAGAATTCTGGTCCCACTATTCTCTGGGTAAACCAAACAGCCCTTCTGCAACCACTTAGGGGCTGTAAATGGGGTAGAAGCTGTCGCCCCCTCCTCCTGAATCTTGAAAACCCCCAATCTGCTGATCTGCAGACGTTCGTATTGGGAAGGCATTATAATTATGTATTTAATAGTGGATACCATGGGTATTTAGGCCATATACAGCTCCAGGATATTAGCTCTAGACCAACCAAGGCCCCTGTTACCAGTACACCTAAAGCAGGCCCAGGTGAGCGTTTGCAAGATGTAGTTAATGAAGTGATACCCATTCCAGGTCTCAGTTGGCAAGAAGTTTTCTCCATAGAAACACAAACAGCCCCAAGGAAAAACCTATGGTTAGAATGGGTGAGATACAATGTAAGAGTCCAGAATATCTCTGTAGGATGTATTGCTTGTGCTGCTGCGAATACACATCTATACACGCATGCATTGCTTTTTCCTGATGACACCACTGCCTGTGTCATGAATCTGTTGAAAGGTTTGAAGCCCACTGATTGCCCAGATTATGTCCCACTAATTCATAAGGAACCCAGACTAAAGGTCCCAGGAGAAGTAACCGTATTAGCTGACAATTACACCTGCTATAATTCCCACGACATTACAGGTACACCAGTAGGGATCTTCGAGACAGGTTTCTGCAAGGAGAACAGTTCTCTAGATACTGACTTGCTAATTAAACATACACAATATATGTATGACATTTATTGGTTATGTGGAGATGGTAAGCTCCGTCCTAGGTTGCCTAATGCCTGGACAGGCCAATGCACCCTTGTTAAACTAGCTATGCAGTTCAAGATTTTACCTTGGGATCCAAAGATACCTGATGAACCTACCAGAAAGAGGAGAAGTCTCGATCAGCTCCACATGAGTTATGAAGAAGATCCACTGATATATATTGATGCCATTGGAGTGCCAAGGGGGGTGCCTGACCAGTTTAAAGCCCAGAACCAGATTTATGCCGGCATTGTTTCTATAATCCCATAGGTGCAGATTAATAAAAATGTTGAATGGATCAATAATATATATATTACAGAGAACAAAGATTTGTTAATTATAGCTGTGATGCCTTTCAGGATATAGTTGAGGACTTGGGCCCTAACGCTTGTATGACCCGTGCTGCAACCCGACCTAAGAGAATTACACTGAATCCTGTCCAGACAAGATCACATGCAGTGATATAAGAAGCTGACACAGGATTGTGGTTGGTGGATAGTGGGGACATTAACTTTTAGGAGTAGGCTGACAGTAATCCTTTTGGGAAGGAGCTGTAGACCAGCATGTCATGTCGCCCCCCACCACCAGAGAACCAACCACATCAGGTAGGGTAAGACAGATACAGGAGTATTATCCCTGGAGGCCCTCTGACTAGCTAGCTACGCAAAACAATTGGCTGACCCTGAGAAACAACCTTTCTCATTCTACAGACAAATAATGACCATATGATGGACGTATAAGTGTACCTGGGCAGGCCTAGGTAGTTAGTGAGCACAAAAACAGGTGACGTGCTAGGACGCAAATTAAGATTTTCTACAGATGTGACAAAGGAGAGAGTGTAGAGCTATACTTTGGACGGTTACAGCTGAAATGGGAAGACATGGAGTACAGTCCCATAAACCCACTTGATGTTAGAGTATTGGTAAATACATTCATTGACGGTATGACCAAAGACTTACAAGACGGACGAAATATATACAGCCAGACCTGAATGGCGAAATGTAGATCCGAAAGACCTGAAGGTTTCTAAAGAAGTTGAACAAATTAGGACAATAAGACGACGTGTGATGTATGCTGGAGTGGACACATCTTTCTTCTCCAATTGGTTAGGTGGGATCAAGGGATTCCTTCAATAAGTTTGTTTAGTACTAATTGCCCTCCTTATAATTGAATCGATAATCCTCTGTTGTGTTATTCCCTTGTACAAAAAGGTTATTGCCAAAGCAACTCCAACTAGCACCTTCCTCAATCAAGAAATAGATCCACCAGAGTACAATGGTACTGATCCAGGGGAGATCCCGAAGTATATTCCTCTCAAGAGAGTAGACAAAACCCCCCATTCTCAGATGATGCCAAGAGATTTAGTTTAGGGACAGTGGGAGAACTCCATGTGAGGTTAGTGAAGGGTTCAGCTGCCTGGAGGCCTCTCGCTAGGGGAGAGTTTCTGAGGTGTCTGGATGAAGAAATCCACCTCCCCTTTCCTCATCACATGGACAGTCTCGAAGGATCTTTCTTAAGGGAAAAACTTAGTGTTTAGGGGGGATTGTCAAGGTGAAAATATATTTTCTTATATACCTTTTGTACTTTTATATATCTTATACTGTGAAACAATAAGTTTTCCCTTGCTAATGCAAATGTAACTGTATTAAAGATGGCTGCCAGTGTTCATTCTTCACTTTAGGTTAGAGTTTGAAGGGTTAAGTTTCATTTCTTTTGAAATCGAAACTTAAGGAATGTGAAGAAAAGGAGGATCCACCAGAAGATGTCAGAACAAATCAGAAAGACTGAATGCTAGCTTAAACCCCGCCTAATGCACGCCTTCCCCTAACACTCAATATAGTATTGTGTATTCTAAAATAAAAGTCAGTTGCTGTGATCGTTACACACATGTGTGTGGATGCACGAGCATGCACTGAGATTGAACCAGCTACCTGTCTGACTCATTCTTACCCGGTACCACATGCTTATAGTTTAATTTGGAATGACTGGTGAATGAGGGTATATTGTCGTTACGACCCCGACAGTGACTATTAGATTTAGCTGTTAGTAGGTCATTAGAGACTTTAGTGAGGGCAGTTTCAGGGGATAAAGGGAAGAGCGGAGTGTGAGGCAGTGAGGGGGATCATACACGAGGGCCGGTATGTGTCCCCCAGGATGCGTAGAGACCTAGTGAACCCACTGCAGCGCATTGTGATTACCGTAAATGTCTGTGATTACAAAGCAGAATAAAAGTGAGCGTGGATTTGGTCAAAGTAGTTGACCAAGTCAAATTTTAGGAAAACCCGAAATGGGCTTTTCTTTTTGCAGAGATTTGAAACTTAGTAGTAGGGCGAATCTCTCCATCTGCTTTGGGTTTTGGGAGTAGCCCTTGTCCACGATACACATTTAAAGGGAACCTGTCACCTGAATTTGGCGGGACCGGTTTTCGGTCATATGGGCGGGGTTTTCGGGTGTTTGATTCACCCTTTCCTTACCCACTGGCTGCATGCTTGCTGCAATATTGGATTGAAGTTCATTCTCTGTCCTCCGGAGTACACGCCAGTGCAAGGCAATATTATTTCTGTTAATATCGATGATTATGGCTTACAGCCAATGAAAACCGAAAAGTCATTATCTCAGTAAATTAGAGTATTTATAAAGGTCCCTTAGTCTGTTTCAGTAGCTCCACAATCATGGAGAAAACTGCTGACTTGACAGGCAACATAAAGGACGTGTGACCCCCATACAGATACAACTGCTCCAGGAGGACAACGTAAAAGACGTGTGACCCCCATACAGATACAACTGCCCCCGAAGGACAACATAAAGGATGTGTGACCCAAATACAGGTACAATTGTCCCCGGAGGACAACATAGAGGACGTGACCCCTGTACAGATATAACTGCACCCGGAGGATGACCTAGAGCAGGGGTGTCAAACTGCATTCCCCAAGGGCTGCAAACAGGTCATGTTTTCAGGATTTCCTTGTATTGCACAGGTGATCATTTAATCACCTGCACAGAATGATTCCAGCACCTTGTGCAATGAGAAGGAAATCTTGAAAACACGCATGGTTTGAGGCCCTTGAGGAATGCAGTTTGACACCCCTGACCTAGAGGATGTGACCCCAGTACAGATACAACTGACCCAGGAGGACAATGTAGAGGACGTGTGGCCCCCATACAGATACAACTGCCCCCGAAGGACAACATAAAGGATGTTAGACCCAAATACAGGTACAATTGTCCCCGGAGGACAACGTAGAGGACGTGACCCCTGTACAGATATAACTGCACCCGGAGGATGACCTAGAGGATGTGACCCCACTACAAATACAACAGACCCAGGAGGACAATGTAGAGGACGTGTGGCCCCCATAGAGATACAACTGCATGCTAAGGACAATGTAGAGGACGTGAAACCTGTACAGATACATTTGCATCCGGAGGACGACGTAGAAAACGTGTGACCCCAATAAAGTTATAACTGCACCAGGAGAACAACGTAGAGGATGTGACCCCATACATAAACAACTGTGTACGTAGGACGATGTAGAGGACGTGATGCCCGCACAGATACAACCGCATCTGAAGGACAATATGGAGGACGGTAACCCAAAAACAGATACAATTGCACCCGGAGAACGACCTAGAGGACGTGAACCTCGTACATATACTACCTCACACTAAGGACGATGTAGAGGATGTGATGCCCATACAGATAAAAACGCATCCTGAGGACGACGTAGAGGACGTATGACCCCTATACAGATACAACTGCACCCGGAGGACAACATAGAGGACTTGACCCCCATACAGATACAACTACACACTAAGGACGATGTATGACTCCCCCATCCAGATGCAACCACACCCGGAGGACGACGTAGAGGACGTGTGACCCCATACAGATACAACTGTACCTGGAGGACAACCTAGAGGATGTGACCCCCATACATATACAACTACGCACTGAGGGTGATAGAAATGATGTGATGTCCGTATAGATACATACAGCACACGAAGGACAACGTAGAGGACGTTGGACCCCAATACAGATAAACCGCACACTAAGGACAATGTAGAGGACATGATGCCTATACAGACACAATCGCACACGGAAGCCGACATAGAGGACATGCAACATCTGTACATATACAGATACAACCACACATGAAGGACAGAGGTCATGACCCCAGTACAGAAACAACCGCACATGGAGGACGATGTATAGGACGTTTGACCCACATACAGACAACACTGAATAGCAAGATTCATATCTCTCTCACCCAGTGGATTATAATCCAGATTTAGGGTCCGGACTTGTGAACTGTGAGCCACAGCCATGGCCAGACGAGCCCAACCTGTGCAAGAAATCCCAGGGTTGGCAGAAAGAGTCAGCTCCCGAAGACCTAAAACCACAGACAGAATATGTCATCTGTACATCAATGTCCAACTATAAACCTTGCAATAACATAGGACTGTGGCACCAGCGAAGATCTACAGAGAGAGGATGCCTCACCTGGCTTAGCCCCATCAGGGGGAAGGAGGCTGCAGATCAGGCCGATTCCCTCATCACCAAGCATGCAATCCCCAAGGTCCAGAGACAACAAAGCAGGGTGGCTGGCCAGAGAGGGGTTAAGGAGGGACAGACCAGTGTCTGTAAGGGGGTTGCCATGCAGGCTACAGAGAGGACAGAAAATGGAAATAATTATTAGGTGAGCATCCTGACACTCCTCACTAGAGCCTAATACTTACAAGATGGACTGCAGGGAACGATTCCGGTGGAGACTTTGTGCCAGCTGCTGGACCCGGGCTGTGCTGGACACAACCCCGAGGTTAAGATTCAGCTGCACCAGGGAAGGGGACTCCGACACACCCTGACACAGCCGGGTAAAGTCTCTGTCCGAGAGGTGACATCCGCGCAGGGAGAGAAGACGAACTGTGCCCTCCACCAGGCCCTCGCACACCCCCTTCACTTCTGCACTGGAGAGGGTTTCTCCTGACATCTGAATGGAGCCCGGTAACATACTGTGTAGGTGAGGAGAACCCCACGAGGCCAATGACTGCGGGGTACCAGAAGCGAGATTCAAACCCCCTACAGGAAGAGAAGAGTGACACTGAATCCATCGTTATGTACAAGAAGCTGCCCGAAAAGTCAGAGGATGTGTGACCTCTGGACAGATAAAACCCGCACTCCAAGGACGACACAGAGGATGTGTGGCCTCTGGACAGATACAACCGCACTCCAAAATGACACTGAGCATGTGTGACCACTGGACGGATACAACCACACTCCAAGGATGACACGGAGGATGTGTGACTTCTGGACAGATGCAACCACACTCCAATGATGACACAGAGGATGTGTGACCTCTGGACAGATACAACCACACTCCAAGGATGACACGGAGGATGTGTGACTTCTGGACAGATACAACCACACTCCAAGGATGACACAGAGGATGTGTGACCTCTGGACAGATACAACCACACTCCAAGGATGACACGGAGGATGTGTGACCTCTGGACAGATGCAACCACACTCCAATGATGACACAGAGGATGTGTGACCTCTGGACAGATACAACCACACTCCAAGGATGACACGGAGGATGTGTGACTTCTGGACAGATACAACCACACTCCAAGGATGACACAGAGGATGTGTGACCTCTGGACAGATACAACCACACTCCAAGGATGACACGGAGGATGTGTGACCTCTGGACAGATACAACCACACTCCAAGGATGACACGGAGGATGTGTGACTTCTGGACAGCTACAACCACACTCCAAGGATGACACGGAGGATGTGTGACTTCTGGACAGCTACAACCACACTCCAAGGATGACACGGAGGATGTGTGACTTCTGGACAGCTACAACCACACTCCAAGGATGACACTGAGGATGTGTGACTTCTGGACAGCTACAACCGCACTCCAAGGATGACACGGAGGATGTGTGACCTCTGGACAGATATAACAGCACTCCAAGGATGACACGGAGGATGTGTGACCTCTGGACAGATACAACCACACTCCAAAGATGACCCGAAGGATGTGTGACTTCTGGACAGATATACCAGCACTCCAAGGATGACACGGAGGATGTGTGACCTCTGGACAGATATAACAGCACTCCAAGGATGACACGGAGGATGTGTGACCTCTGGACAGATACAACCACACTCCAAAGATGACCCGAAGGATGTGTGACTTCTGGACAGATATACCAGCACTCCAAGGATGACACTGAGGATGTGTGACTTCTGGACAGATAAAACCGCACTCCAAGGATGACACGGAGGATATGTGACTTCTGGACAGCTACAACCACACTCCAAGGATGACACGGAGGATATGTGACTTCTGGACAGATACAACCGCACTCCAAGGATGACACTGAGGATGTGTGACCACTGGACAGATACAACCACACTCCAAGGATGACACGGAGGATGTGTGACTTCTGCACAGATATAACAGCACTCCAAGGATGACACGGAGGATGTGTGACCTCTGCACAGATACATTCATGACCAAATGTGGCACCCTTAAAACTGTTCCAGAAAATGAAGTACTTCTTCCTGACAATTATTGCAATTACACATTTTGTTAAACACAGGTTTATTTCCTATGTGTGTATTGGAGCAACACAAAACAAAACAAAAAAAAGGCAAATTGGACATAATTTCACACAAAACCCTAAACATGGGGTAGACAAAATTGTTGGCACCTTTCCAAAATGGTGAGTAAACTACATTGTTTCCAGCATGTGTAGCTGGTTCAGACTCAACTGTGGAAGTAACAGGTGTGGGCAACATGAAAATCACACCTGAAACCAGATAAAAAGGGGAGACGTTGCCCAGTCTTTGCATTGTGTGTCTGTGTGTGCTGCAATAGGCATGGAATCAGAAAGAGAAGACAATTGGTTGAGGACTTGAGAACCAACATTACTGAACATTATCAACAATCTCAAGATGACAAGTCCATCTCCAGAGATCTTGGGGTATGTGCACACGTTGCAGATTTTACTGCGCATTCGCAGCAGTTTTCCATTTGCAGCTGTTTTCCATGCGTTGTACAGTTCAATGTAAACCTATGGAAAGCAAAATCCGCAGTGCACATGCTGCGGAAAAAAAGTGCGGAAACGTACATGTCAATTCTTTGTGCGGATTCCGCAGCGGTTTACACCTGCTCCATAATAGGAATCCGCAGGTCTAAAACCGCAGGTGGAATCTACAAAAAAATTGCGGTAATTCCGCAGGAAATCCGCAGTGCGGTTTACCTGCAGATTTACCAAAATCAGTCTGGAAAAATCCACACCACTGTCCGCAACGTGTGCACGTGGCCTTGATGTTCCTTTGTCCACGGTGGGGAACATAAGCAAGACGTTTACAACCTATGGTACTGCAGCTAATCTCCCTGGACATGGACGGTAGATAATTGATGAAAGGTTGTAATGCTCAATAGTCTGGACGGCAGATAAGCCTCAAACAAGCTCCAAAGAAATCCAAGCTGTCCTGCAAGCTCAGGCGGCATCAGTGTCAGCGCGAACTATCCGTCCACATGTGAATGAAATGCTATAGCAGGAGACCCCTGAGGACCCCACTGCTGACACAGAGATATAAATAGATAGACTGCAGTTTGTCAAAATGTACAGCTCTGGCAAAAATTAACCCCTTTACCCCCAAGGGTGGTTTGCACGTTAATGACCAGGCCAATTTTTACAATTCTGACCACTGTCCCTTTATGAGGTTATAACTCTGGAACGCTTCAACGGATCCCGGTGATTCTGACACTGTTTTCTCGTGACATATTGTACTTCATAATAGTGGTAAAATTTCTTTGATATTACCTGCGTTTATATGTGAAAAAAAATGGAAATTTTGCCAAAATTTTAAAAATTTCACAATTTTTCCAACTTTGAATTTTTATGCAATTAAATCACAGAGATGTGTCACACAAAATACTTAATAAGTAACATTCCCCACATGTCTACTTTACATCAGCACAATTTTGGAACCAACATTTTTTTTTTTTGTTAGGGAGTTATAAGGGTTAAAAGTTGACCAGCAATTTCTCATTTTTACAACACCATTTTTTTTTTAGGGACCACATCTCATTTGAAGTCATTTTGAGGGGTCTATATGATAGAAAATAACCAAGTGTGACACCATTCTAAAAACTGCACCCCTCAAGGTACTCAAAACCACATTCAAGAAGTTTATTAACCCTTCAGGTGTTTCACAGGAATTTTTGGAATGTTTAAATAAAAATTAACATTTAACTTTTTTTCACAAAAAATTTACTTCAGCTCCAATTTGTTTTATTTTACCAAGGGTAACAGGAGAAAATGGACCCCAAAAGTTGTTGTACAATTTGTCCTGAGTACGCTGATACCCCATATGTGGGGGTAAACCACTGTTTGGGCGCATGGCAGAGCTCGGAAGGGAAGGAGCGCCATTTGACTTTTAAATGCAAAATTGACTGGAATTGAGATGGGACGCCATGTTGCATTTAGAGAGCCACTGATGTGCCTAAACATTGAAACCTCCCACAAGTGACACCATTTTGGAAACTAGACCCCCTAAGGAACTCATCTAGATGTGTGGTGAGAGCTTTGAACTCCCAAGTGTTTCACTACAGTTTATAACGCAGAGCCGTGAAAATAAAAAATCTTTTTTCCACAAAAATTATTTTTTAGCCCCCAGTTTTGTATTTTTCCAAGAATAACAGTTGAAATTGGACCCCAAAAGTTGTTGTCCAATTTGTCCTGAGTACGCTGACACCCCATATGTGGGGGTAAACCACTGTTTGGGCGCATGGCAGAGCTCGGAAGGGAAGGAGCGCCATTTGGAATGCAGACTTAGATGGATTGGTCTGCAGGCGTCACATTGCGTTTGCAGAGCCCCTAATGTACCTAAACAGTAGAAACCCCCCACAAGTGACCCCATATTGGAAACTAGACCCCCCAAGGAACTTATCTAGATGTGTTGTGAGAACTTTGAACCCCCAAGTGTTTCACTACAGTTTATAACGCAGAGCCGTGAAAATAAAAAATCTTTTTCTTTCCACAAAAATTATTTTTTAGCCCCCAGTTTTGTATTTTCCCAAGGGTAACAGGAGAAATTGGACCCCAAAGTTGTTGTCCAATTTGTCCTGAGTACGCTGATACCCCATATGTTGTGGTAAACCCCTGCTTAGGCGCACGGGAGAGCTGGGAAGGGAAGGAGCGCTGTTTTACTTTTTCAATGCAGAATTGGCTGGAATTGAGATCGGACGCCATGTCGCGTTTGGAGAGCCCCTGATGTGCCTAAAAAGTGGAAACCCCCCAATTATAACTGAAACCCTAATCCAAACACACCCCTAACCCTAATCCCAACGGTAACCCTAACCACACCTCTAACCCAGACACACCCCTAATCCCAACCCTATTCCCAACCATAAATGTAATCCAAACCCTAACTTTAGCCCCAACCCTAAGTGTAGCCTTAACCCTAACCCTAGCCCCAGCCCTAACCCTAATGGGAAAATGGAAATAAATACATTTTTTTTATTTTTCCACAACTAAGGGGGCGATGAAAGGGGGGTTTGATTTACTATTTATAGCGGGTTTTTTAGCGGATTTTTATGATTGGCAGCTGTCACACACTAAAAGACACTTTTTATTGCAAAAAATATTTTTTGCGTTACCACATTTTGAGAGCTATAATTTTTCCATATTTTGGTCCATAGTCATGTGAGGTCTTGTTTTTTGTGGGACGAGTTGACGTTTTTATTGGTAACATTTTTGGGCACATGACATTTTTTGATCGCTTTTTATTTCGATTTTTGTGAGGCAGAATGACCAAAAACCAGCTATTCATGAAATTCTTTTGGGAGGGCGTTTATACCGTTCCACGTTTGGTAAAATGGATAAAGCAGTTTTATTCTTCGGGTCAGTACGATTACAGCGATACGTCATTTATATCATTTTTTTATGTTTTGGTGCTTTTATACGATAAAAACTATTTTATAGAAAAAATAATTTATTTTTGCATCGCTTTATTCTGAGGACCATAACTTTTTTATTTTTTCGCTGATGATGCTGTCTGGCGGTTCATTTTTTGCGGGACAAGATGACGTTTTCAGCAGTACCATGGTTATTTACATCCATAAAAAAAATACGGGGGCCAAAGGCCCAGTCAGCTCACCAGCAGACCACAGGAGCATGTGAACCCGTCCTGACCCAGACGTAGCAACAGCTGAAGACATGAAAAATATGAAGATTTTTCCAGCTCCTTTCCGATTAAAAGTCCTTTATTGATCCATATCCTTAAAAATCATCCCTGCACAGAGGGGAATGTGAACAGCGACAGAAACCTGCTACTAGCTACGCGTTTCGCTCTAAAAGATCTTCATCATGGCTATCTACACACACATTCAGAGGAAGTATACATACAATGCTCTAGCAAATCACAGTGAAGACTTCAGATCACATTATCGGATCGCAGGTCCTGCAAGCAAAACTAACATGCAAAAACCGTATAATAACAATAAAAAGAAAAAAAATTAGATTAAAATTAACATTTTAACAATAATAAGTTAAGTCCCAGAGGCAATCTAGTTTGTAAATTCTATATCCAGTCCGTCTCCCTTGTGAGGAGCCGTCTCTTAACATCTCCCCCACAGACAGACTTCTTTAATAGCTCAATCCCCTGAATGAACATAGCAGAAATATTACCTTCATGGTGCATTGCAAAATGTTTTGAAAGCATAGATATATTTCTATTAATGGCATTAAAATTAGTAATATCTCTCAGGTGTTCCGATATCCTTGTTTTAAGTTTCCTAGTTGTGCACCCAACATGTGCAGCCTTACACGCCCTACACCCAATCTTATACACTACATTCTCAGTGACAGCTGATAAATTCTTTTATGGTGAATTCCTTTGTATTATTATAATTGGTAAAAGTCTTACCATCAGGCTAAGAGCGTAAGTGGTGCAGGACGTAGTGCCGCACCTATAAAATCCCTTGCAATCCGGCCAGGTCTGGGATCTAGGACTGGGATCTAGGTCTGAATCCTGGTGAAGTTATATTACCAATTGTGGGGGGCTTTACGTGAAACAATATTAATTCTCTTGCTTAAAATGTTGGCAGTTTCCTCATCTTCCAATAATACAGGCAAGCGCTCATGAATACTAGACTTAATGTCTGACAATTGGGGGCTAAATTGAAGGCACACAAGTGTTTTTTCTTTTCTTTTGTCTATATTAATTTTGTTCTTATTTTTCTGTATTAACAAATCAGCCCTCTCCTTTTTATCCACTATTTTGCGAGCCCTATCAAGGCACCACTTGGGGTATTTACGTTTTATTAATTTATTTTCAAGGGCATCAAATTCTTTGATCCTATCCTCTTCCTTGAAACAATTTCTTTTAAGTCTTGTAAATTCCCCGATTGGTATAGATTTGATTGTATGCGTGGGATGGCTACTTTTAGGCCACGTTCACACTTTGCGGCGTCCTCTGCGGGTTCTCCCGCAGCGGATTTGATAAATCTGCAGGGCAAAACCGCTGCGCTTAGCCCTGCAGATTTATCGCGGTTTGTTCCGCGGTTTCCGCTGCGGGATTACTCCTATACTATTGATGCTGCATATGCAGCAATATGCAGCATCAATAGTAATGTTAAAAATAATAAAAATTGGTTATACTCACCCTCTGACGTCCCGATCTCCTTGGCGCTGCACGCGGTGGTCCGGTTCCAAAGATGCTGTGCGAGAAGGACCTTCGTGACGTCACGGTCATGTGACCACGGCGTCATCACGGTCATGTGACCGCGACGTCACCGCAGGTCCTGCTCGCACAGCAACCCTGAGACCAGACAGCCGCGTGCAGCGCTGAGAGGTGAGTATATCATTATTTTTTATTTTTATTCTTTTTTTTTACACTAATATGGTTCCCAGGGCCTGGAGGAGAGTCTCCTCTCCTCCACCCCGGGTACCATCTGCACATTATCCGCTTACTTCCCGCATCGTGGGCACAGCCCCATGCGGGAAGTAAGCGGTTCAATGCATTTCAATGAGTGCAGAATTGCTGCGATTCTGCACAAAGAAGTGACATGCTGCGGAATGTAAACCGCTGCGTTTCTGCGCGGTTTTTCCCGCAGCATATGCACAGCGGATTGTGGTTTCCATAGGGTTTACATGTAAACGCTATGGAAACTGCTGCGGACCCGCAGCATCAAAATTGCCGCGGATCCACGGTAAAACCCGCAAAGTGTGAACATGACCTTAGCGTGCAGCACTGTGTTGCCGCTGATTGGTCTGATAAATGTTCTACTATTAATTATTTCCCCACCTATCCCACTCAATTCCAAATCCAAAAATGATATCTGACTCATTGACCATGAGACCCATAGTCTCTGGTATGGGCTCTATGACGGAACATCTGTGCGAATGGGTAGATTCGCTTTTGCAACCCATTGTAATCAGATCTCCAGGTTATATTAAAGATTCCCGTGAGGTTCTTAGAGTTTTTTCTAAAACAAAATTTGGCATGACAGTTTCTCATGGTTATGTTGTGATGTTATTTCCCTTAATACTTGCATCCCTCATGACTTAGCCATGAGGGCGTTACAGTTCCATCTTACTAATTCAAATTTATATTCACATGATCTAAATGAATTTGCGTTACAAGTTACCTTCTTTCTTTTAAAACACAATATTTTTTCATTTGACAATGCTATTTTTGCACAGAAAACTGGAGTGCCCATGGGAGCGAGATACTTGCTAATTTAACTATGTCTTTTTGGGAGAAAGAATACATCTATTCGGTGGACAATCCCCATTTGGCAGATCTCGTGTGGTATGGCAGATTGTTATGGTTTCCAATGGCAAGGAAACATCAGAAGCATAGAATAAACGGACAAGCTCTCGGGTGATGGAAACTAGAGCTGACCGCGATGCTAAACCTACACACCACACTAGAAGTAGCCAGGGGGCATTCCTGCGTTGTCTCTAGATGCCGCGCGCCAGCCGGAGAACTAACTACCCCTGGTAGAAGAAAACACAGTCCTGGCTTGCCTCCAGAGAATGTCCCCACAGGAGATAGCAGCCCCCCACATATAATAACGGTGAGAGCAGATGAAAGACACACGTAGTATGAAAGCAGATTTAGCACAGAGAGGCCCGCTAACTAAATAGCAGAAAGATACAACAGAGGACTTCGCGGTCAGCTGCAAAACCCTTCAAAACACCATCCTGAAATTACCTTAACTCATGTGACAACTCATGCCACTGGAGTGGTAATTTCAGCCCAACAAGAGCTTCCAGCTGCAGAGATTCACATAAGTGCAAACTGGACAAAACATACAAAAATAGACTTAAGGACTAAAGTGTCCAACTTAGCTGAGCAGAAAACTGGGAGCAGGAACATGCAACAGAATCACTCTGGATACATTGATGGCCAGCACTAGAATGACTGAGGAGCAAGGTTAAATAGGATACTCCCACATCCTGATAGGAACAGGTGAACTGAGAAGGCAAAGCTTGCAGGACACCAGTACCACAAGAGACCACCGGGGGAGCCCACGAACCGAATCACAACAGCAGATACATCGACGACCTACTCATTATTTGGGGCGGCGATGTATCTGCCATACCTAGGTTTATTGAATATATCAACACTAACGAGCTTGGTATTAGATTTACTCATAGATGCGACAAAAATCAGATATCATTTTTGGATTTGGAATTGAGTGGGATAGGTGGGGAAATAATTAACAGTAGAACATTTATTAAACCAATCAGCGGCAACACAGTGCTGCACACTAAAAGTAGCCATCCCACGCATACAATCAAATCTATACCAATCGGGGAATTTACAAGACTTAAAAGAAATTGTTTCAAGGAAGAGGATAGGATCAAAGAATTTGATGCCCTTGAAAATAAATTAATAAAACGTAAATACCCCAAGTGGTGCCTTGATAGGGCTCGCAAAATAGTGGATAAAAAGGAGAGGGCTGATTTGTTTACACAGAAAAATAAGAACAAAATTAATATAGAGAAAAGAAAAGAAAAACCACTTGTGTGCCTTCAATTTAGCCCCCAATTGTCAGACATTAAGTCTATTATTCATGAGCGCTTGCCTGTATTATTGGAAGATGAGGAAACTGCCAACATTTTAAGCAAGAGAATTAATATTGTTTCACGTAAAGCCCCCCACAATTGGTAATATAACTTCACCAGGATTCAGACCTAGATCCCAGACCTGGCCGGATTGCAAGGGATTTTATAGGTGCGGCACTACGTCCTGCACCACTTACGCTCTCAGCCTGATGGTAAGACTTTTACCAATTATAATAATACAAAGGAATTCACCATAAAAGAATTTATCAACTGTCACTCTGAGAATGTAGTGTATAAGGGTACCGTCACACAGTACCATTTACATCGCTACGACGGCACGATTCGTGACGTCGCAGCGTCGTATGAGTATCGCTCCAGCGTCGTAGACTGCGGTCACACGTTGCAATCACGGCGCTGGAGCGATGCCGAAGTCCCCAGGTAACCAGGGTAAACATCGGGTTACTAAGCGCAGGGCCGCGCTTAGTAACCCGATGTTTACCGTGGTTACCAGCGTAAAAGTAAAAAAAAAACAAACAGTACATTCTCACCATCTGATGTCCGTCAGGTCCCTTGCAGTCTGCTTCCTGCTCTGACTGAGATCCGGCCGTACAGTGAGAGCAGAGCGCAGCGGCGACGTCACCGCTGTGATCTGCTCTCACTTTCCGGCCGGCAGACAGTCAGAGCGGGAAGCAGACTGCAAGGGACCTGACGGACATCAGATGGTGAGTATGTACTGTTTGTTTTTTTTTACTTTTACGCTGGTAACCACGGTAAACATCGGGTTACTAAGCGCGGCCCTGCGCTTAGTTACCCGATGTTTACCCTGGTTACAAACGAACGCATCGCTGGATCGCTGTCACACACAACGATCCAGCGATGACAGCGGGAGATCCAGCGACGAAAGTTTCAAACGATGTGCTACGACGTACGATTCTCAGCTGGGTGCCTGATCGCAGTAGCGTGTCAGACACTGCGAGATCGTAACGATATCGCTAGAACGTCACGAATCGTACCGTCGTAGCGATAAAAATGCCACTGTGTGACGGTACCCTAAGATTGGGTGTAGGGAGTGTAAGGCTGCACATGTTGGGTGCACAACTAGGAAACTTAAAACAAGGATATCAGAACACCTGAGAGATATTACTAATTTTAATGCCATTAATAGAAATATATCTATGCTTTCAAAACATTTTGCAACGCACCATGAAGGTAATATTTCCGCTGTGTTCATTCAGGGGATTGAGCTATTAAAGAAGTCTGTCCGTGGAGGAGATGTTAAGAGACGGCTCCTCACAAGGGAGGCGGACTGGATATAGAATTTACAAACTAGATTGCCTCTGGGACTTAACAAAAGGAACGAAATCATGTACCATTATTGTTAAAATGTTAATTTTAATCTAATTTTTTTTCTTTTTATTGTTATTATACGGTTTTTGCATGTTAGTTTTGCTTGCAGGACCTGCGATAAGATCTTCACTGTGATTTGCTAGAGCATTGTATGTATACTTCCTCTGAATGTGTGTGTAGATAGCCATGATGAAGATCTTTTAGAGCGAAACGCGTAGCTAGTAGCAGGTTTTTGTCGCTGTTCACATTCCCCTCTGTGCAGGGATGATTTTTAAGGATATGGATCAATAAAGGACTTTTAATCGGAAAGGAGCTGGAAAAATCTTCATATTTTTCATGTCTTCAGTTATTTATATCCGTCTTTTTGATCGCGTGTTATTCCACTTTTTGTTTGACGGTATGATAATAAAGCTTTGTTTTTTGCCTTGTTTTTTTTTACGGTGTTCACTAAAGGGGTTAACTAGTGGGACAGTTTTATAGGTTGGGTCGTTACGGACGCGGCGATACTAAATATGTGTACTTTTATTGTTTCTTTTTTTATATAGATAAATGTATTTATGGGAACAAAATATATATATATATATATATATATATATATATATATATATATATATATATATATATATTTTGTAATTTTTTTAAATTTTTTACACATGTGAATATTTTTTTTTACACTATAACATTGCCCCAGGGGGGGGCATCATGTTATAGTGTAAGATCACTGATCTGACACTTTGCTGTGCACTGTGTCAGATCAGCGATCTGACGTGCACTCCTGCAGGCTTACCAGTGCTTGCTCTGAGCAGGCGCTGGTAAGCCACCTCCCTGCAGGACCCGGATGCAGCCCCGCGGCCATTTTGGATCCGGGGCCTGCAGGAAGGAGGAGGTAGGAGACCCTCAGAGCAACGCGATCACATCGCGTTGCTCCGAGGGTCTCAGGGAAGCCCGCAGGGAGCCCCCTCCCTGCGCGATGCTTCCCTATACGGCCGGAACACTGCGATCATGTTTGATCCAGTGTGTCGGGGGTTAATGTGCCGGGGGCGGTCCGTGACCGCTCCTGGCACATAGTGCCAGATGTCAGCTGCGATAGTCAGCTGACACTCAGCCGCGCTCCCCCCCCCGAGAGCGCGGCCGATCGCGCTGGACGTACTATCTCGTCTGTGGTCATGCGAGCCCACCCCACCTCGACAGGATAGTACGTCCAAAAAGGGGTTAAGAGACCACTGCAAAATGTTCCGTTTCTGATTTTTCTCTTTAGATTTTTGATAAAATGTAAATTGTTCTTTTATTCTATAAACTTCTGACATGTCTCCGAAGTTCCAAGCAATGAATTTTGTGTTTCTTTTCAGAAAATGAGAAATGGTAAAATAAAAAAAAAATGCAGACCTCAAATAATGCAAAAACAAGTTCATAATCATTTAGAAACAACAATACTAATGTTTTACCTCAGGAAGAGTTCAGAAATCAATATTTTGTGGAATAACCATGATGTTTAATCCCAGCTTTCCTGCGTCTTGGCAGCTTTCCTCCAGTCTCTCACACTGCTCCTGGGTGATCTTATGCCGCTCCTGGTACAATAATGTCAGCCGTTCTTCTTTGTGTGATGGCTTGTGACTATCCATCTTCCATCTTGATTACATTCCAGAGGTTTTCAGTGGGGTTTAGGTCTGGAGACTGGGCGGCCATGACAGGGATTTGATGTGGTCCTTCATCCACACGTTGATTGACCTAGCTGAGTGGCATGGCGCATTGTCCTGCTGGAAACACCAGTCCTCAGAGTTGGGGAACATTGCCTGAGCAGAACGAATCAGCTGTTTCTCCAGGATAACCTTGTATGCGGCTTGATTCATACGTCCTTCACAAAGAACGACCTGCCCAATTCCAGCCTTGCTGTCGCCTCCCCAGATCATCACTGATCCTGCACCAAATTTCACAGTGGGTGCAAGACACTGTGGCTTGTACGCCTCTCCAGGTCTCCGTCTAACCATTAGACGACAAGGTGTTGGGCAAAGCTGAAAATTAGACTCCTCAGAAAAGATTACCTTACTCCAGTCCTCTATGGTCCAATCCTTATGGTCTTTGGCAGTCTTCAGCCTGGCTCTCCCTTGCTTCTCATTGATGAAAGGCTTTTTTCTAGCTTTACATGACTTGAGTCCTGCCTCTAGGAGCCTGTAATGAACTGTTCTTGCCGTGCACTTCACCCCAGCTGCCATTTGCCATTCCTTTTGTAGGTCACTTGATGTCATCCTGTGGTTACTGAGTGACATTCAAATAAGATGACGGTCATCCCGGTCAGTGGAGAGTCGTTTTCGCCCTCTGCCGGTCTGTAGCTTTGTTGTCCCCAATGTCTGCTGCTTGACCTTGTTGTAATGGACTACCGTCTTAGAAATTTTAAGGATGAAGGCAACATGACGCTCACTGTGTCCCTCTGCTAGTAAAGCCAGAATTGAGCCCTTCTTTCCTCACTCAAGATTTTTCTTTTCATCTCCTTTGGCATGGTTAAAAGTTATTTTTTCATTCCTGTTACTTTTGAGATATTACTAGCTCTTGTTTTGCCATCCAGCTTGTCCTATTGCAGGAGGATTGTGAACACTACAGCAGGGTTTTTATACTTTTCTTCGTTAAACAAGATTTAGTTCAGGTGATTACCTAATCAGAAGCTCATTAAGTAGAATGAGGTGTACTCTGGTGGGAATTCAACTGACACTGGGATGGAATGGCTGTCAGACATGTAGAGAAGCTGATTTTTATAAAACTGTGCAGTGGTCTCTTCATTTTTGCCAGAGCTGTATGTGAGTAACCAAAATCCTCCTGGGAAAGCATCTTGTGCACACATGAGACCAAGATAGAGCTTTTTGGTAAAGCACATCATTCTACTGTTTACTGACAACTGAATGAAGCTTACAGGGAAAAGAACACAGTACCTACAGTCAGATATGGTGGAGGGTCAGGTGTTTTAGGGTTGTTTTGCAGGCTATGGCACTGGGTGGAATCACTGTGTGACAAGGCATCATGAAATCTGAAGGTTACCAAAGGATTTTGGGTGGCAATGTAGTGCCCAGTGTCAGACAGCTAAGTGTGGGTCCTAGGTCATGGGGTCTTCCAGCAGGACAATGACCCCAAACATAGTTCAAGAAGCCCCCAGAAATGGAAGGAAACAAAGCACTGGCGAGTTCTGAGGAGGCAGCAATGAGTCCGAATCTAAATCCCATTGATCACCTGTGGAGAGATCTTACAATCGCTGTTGGGAGAAGGCGAATTCACATGAGACCGGGAGCAGTTTACAAAAGAAGTCGTCCAAGACCCCGGATGGGAGGTGGAAGAAGAGTCCAAGATCCCGTCTGAGTGGTGAAAGAAGAGTCCAAGACCCCGGATGGGAGGTGGAAGGAGAGTCCAAGATCACGGCTGAGAGGTGAAAGAAGAGTCCAAGATCCCGGATGGGAGGTGGAAGGAGAGTCCAAGATCCTGGCTGAGAGGTGGAAGGAGAGTCCAAGATCCTGGCTGAGAGGTGGAAGAAGAGTCCAAGATCCAGGATGGGAGGTGGAAGGAGAGTCCAAGATCCTGGCTGAGAGGTGGAAGAAGAGTCCAAGATCCCGGGTGAGAGGTGGAAGGAGAGTCCAAGATCCTGGCTGAGAGGTGGAAGGAGAGTCCAAGATCCTGGCTGAGAGGTGGAAGAAGAGTCCAAGATCCTGGCTGAGAGGTGGAAGAAGAGTCCAAGATCCTGGCTGAGAGGTGGAAGAAGAGTCCAAGATCCTGGCTGAGAGGTGGAAGAAGAGTCCAAGACCCCGGATGGGAGGTGGAAGGAGAGTCCAAGATCCCGGCTGAGAGGTGAAAGAAGAGTCCAAGACCCCGGATGGGAGGTGGAAGGAGAGTCCAAGATCCCGGGTGAGAAGTGGAAGAAGAGTCCAAGACCCCGGATGGGAGGTGGAAGGAGAGTCCAAGATCCTGGCTGAGAGGTGGAAGGAGAGTCCAAGATCCTGGCTGAGAGGTGGAAGGAGAGTCCAAGATCCAGGATGGGAGGTGGAAGGAGAGTCCAAGATCCTGGCTGAGAGGTGGAAGAAGAGTCCAAGATCCCGTCTGAGAGGTGGAAGAAGCTTGTGATGGTTATAGGAAGCGACTGATTGCAGGTATTTATTCCAATGGGTGCAACCAAATATTAAGTGGAGGGCGCCAACAATTCTGTGAGGCCTATTTTGGGGGTATGTGTGAAATTACGTTCAATTTGCGGTTTTTTTATCACTACTATGTTGTTCCAATAGACACAAAGGTAATAATCCTGAGTGTAAAAAAACACGGGGAATGTAATAATGTTCTGGGGGAAATAATACATTTTCTGGAATGTGGAGGAATTATGACACAGGGGTAGCAAAGAGAAGAGAAGGCAGAAGACACCACAGCTCAGGAGGGGGGGGGTAATTACCACAGCTCAGGAGGGGGAGGTAATTACCACAGCTCAGGAGGGGGAGGTAATTACCACAGATCAGGAGGGGGGGAGGTAATTACCACAGCTCAGGAGGGGGGAGGTAATTACCACAGCTCAGGAGGGGGGGGTAATTACCACAGCTCAGGAGGGGGAGGTAATTACCACAGATCAGGAGGGGGGGAGGTAATTACCACAGCTCAGGAGGGGGGAGGTAATTACCACAGATCAGGAGGGGGGGGTAATTACCACAGCTCAGGAGGGGGGGGTAATTACCACAGCTCAGGAGGGGGAGGTAATTACCACAGCTCAGGAGGGGGGGGTAATTACCACAGCTCAGGAGGGGGAGGTAATTACCACAGCTCAGGAGGGGGAGGTAATTACCACAGCTCAGGAGGGGGGGGGGTAATTACCACAGCTCAGGAGGGGGGGGTAATTACCACAGCTCAGGAGGGGGGGGGTAATTACCACAGCTCAGGAGGGGGAGGTAATTACCACAGCTCAGGAGGGGGGGGGGGTAATTACCACAGCTCAGGAGGGGGGAGGTAATTACCACAGCTCAGGAGGGGGGAGGTAATTACCACAGCTCAGGAGGGGGGGGGGGGGTAATTACCACAGCTCAGGAGGGGGGAGGTAATTACCACAGCTCAGGAGGGGGGGGGGTAATTACCACAGCTCAGGAGGGGGGGGGAATTACCACAGCTCAGGAGGGGGGGGGAATTACCACAGCTCAGGAGGGGGGAGGTAATTACCACAGCTCAGGAGGGGGGGGTAATTACCATAGCTCAGGAGGGGGGGGGTAATTACCACAGCTCAGGAGGGGGGAGGTAATTACCACAGCTCAGGAGGGGGGGGTAATTACCACAGCTCAGGAGGGGGGGAGGTAATTACCACAGCTCAGTAGGGGTGAGGTAATTACCACAGCTCAGGAGGGGGGGGGTAATTACCACAGCTCAGGAGGGGGGGGGTAATTACCACAGATCAGGAGGGGGGGGGTAATTACCACAGCTCAGGAGGGGGGGGGTAATTACCACAGCTCAGGAGGGGGGGGGTAATTACCACAGCTCAGGAGGGGGGGGTAATTACCACAGCTCAGGAGGGGGGAGGTAATTACCACAGCTCAGGAGGGGGGAGGTAATTACCACAGATCAGGAGGGGGGGAGGTAATTACCACAGCTCAGGAGGGGGGGGGGTAATTACCATAGCTCAGGAGGGGGGAGGTAATTACCACAGCTCAGGAGGGGGGGGGGTAATTACCATAGCTCAGGAGGGGGGGGGGTAATTACCACAGCTCAGGAGGGGGGAGGTAATTACCACAGCTCAGGAGGGGGGAGGTAATTACCACAGCTCAGGAGGGGGGGGGGGTAATTACCACAGCTCAGGAGGGGGGGGGGGTAATTACCACAGCTCAGGAGGGGGGAGGTAATTACCACAGATCAGGAGGGGGGGGGTAATTACCACAGCTCAGGAGGGGGGAGGTAATTACCACAGCTCAGGAGGGGGGAGGTAATTACCACAGATCAGGAGGGGGGGGGTAATTACCACAGCTCAGGAGGGGGGGGGGTAATTACCACAGCTCAGGAGGGGGGGGGTAATTACCACAGCTCAGGAGGGGGGGGTAATTACCACAGCTCAGGAGGGGGGAGGTAATTACCACAGCTCAGGAGGGGGGAGGTAATTACCACAGCTCAGGAGGGGGGGGGGTAATTACCACAGCTCAGGAGGGGGGGGGTAATTACCACAGCTCAGGAGGGGGGGGGGTAATTACCACAGCTCAGGAGGGGGGGGGGGGTAATTACCACAGCTCAGGAGGGGGGGGGTAATTACCACAGCTCAGGAGGGGGGGGGTAATTACCACAGCTCAGGAGGGGGGGGGTAATTACCACAGCTCAGGAGGGGGGGGTAATTACCACAGCTCAGGAGGGGGGGGGGTAATTACCACAGCTCAGGAGGGGGGGGGGTAATTACCACAGCTCAGGAGGGGGGGGGTAATTACCACAGCTCAGGAGGGGGGGGGTAATTACCACAGCTCAGGAGGGGGGGGGTAATTACCACAGATCAGGAGGGGGGGGTAATTACCACAGATCAGGAGGGGGGGAGGTAATTACCACAGCTCAGGAGGGGGGGGGGGTAATTATCACAGATCAGGAGGGGGGAGGTAATTACCACAGCTCAGGAGGGGGGGAGGTAATTATCACAGCTCAGGAGGGGGGGGGGTAATTACCACAGCTCAGGAGGGGGGGTAATTACCACAGCTCAGGAGGGGGGGTAATTACCACAGCTCAGGAGGGGGGAGGTAATTACCACAGCTCAGGAGGGGGGGGGTAATTACCACAGCTCAGGAGGGGGGGGGTAATTACCACAGCTCAGGAGGGGGGGGTAATTACCACAGCTCAGGAGGGGGGGTAATTACCACAGCTCAGGAGGGGGGAGGTAATTACCACAGCTCAGGAGGGGGGGGGTAATTACCACAGCTCAGGAGGGGGGGGGTAATTACCACAGCTCAGGAGGGGGGGGTAATTACCACAGCTCAGGAGGGGGGAGGTAATTACCACAGCTCAGGAGGGGGGGGGTAATTACCACAGCTCAGGAGGGGGGGGGGGGTAATTACCACAGCTCAGGAGGGGGGGGGGTAATTATCACAGCTCAGGAGGGGGGGGGTAATTATCACAGATCAGGAGGGGGGGGGTAATTACCACAGCTCAGGAGGGGGGGGGTAATTACCACAGCTCAGGAGGGGGGAGGTAATTACCACAGCTCAGGAGGGGGGGAGGTAATTATCACAGCTCAGGAGGGGGGGGGGGTAATTACCACAGCTCAGGAGGGGGGGTAATTACCACAGCTCAGGAGGGGGGGTAATTACCACAGCTCAGGAGGGGGGAGGTAATTACCACAGCTCAGGAGGGGGGGGGTAATTACCACAGCTCAGGAGGGGGGGGGTAATTACCACAGCTCAGGAGGGGGGGGGTAATTACCACAGCTCAGGAGGGGGGGGTAATTACCACAGCTCAGGAGGGGGGAGGTAATTACCACAGCTCAGGAGGGGGGGAGGTAATTATCACAGCTCAGGAGGGGGGGGGGTAATTACCACAGCTCAGGAGGGGGGGTAATTACCACAGCTCAGGAGGGGGGGTAATTACCACAGCTCAGGAGGGGGGAGGTAATTACCACAGCTCAGGAGGGGGGGGGTAATTACCACAGCTCAGGAGGGGGGGGGTAATTACCACAGCTCAGGAGGGGGGGGTAATTACCACAGCTCAGGAGGGGGGAGGTAATTACCACAGCTCAGGAGGGGGGGGGTAATTACCACAGCTCAGGAGGGGGGGGGTAATTACCACAGCTCAGGAGGGGGGGGGGGTAATTACCACAGCTCAGGAGGGGGGGGGTAATTATCACAGCTCAGGAGGGGGGGGTAATTATCACAGATCAGGAGGGGGGGGGTAATTACCACAGCTCAGGAGGGGGGGGGTAATTACCACAGCTCAGGAGGGGGGAGGTAATTACCACAGCTCAGGAGGGGGGGGGTAATTACCACAGCTCAGGAGGGGGGGGGGGTAATTATCACAGCTCAGGAGGGGGGGGGGTAATTATCACAGCTCAGGAGGGGGGGGGTAATTATCACAGATCAGGAGGGGGGGGGTAATTACCACAGCTCAGGAGGGGGGGGGTAATTACCACAGCTCAGGAGGGGGGGGTAATTACCACAGATCAGGAGGGGGGGGGTAATTACCACAGCTCAGGAGGGGGGAGGTAATTACCACAGCTCAGGAGGGGGGGGTAATTACCACAGATCAGGAGGGGGGGGGGGGTAATTACCACAGCTCAGGAGGGGGGGTAATTACCACAGATCAGGAGGGGGGGGAGGTAATTACCACAGCTCAGGAGGGGGGGGGGGTAATTACCACAGCTCAGGAGGGGGGAGGTAATTACCACAGCTCAGGAGGGGGGGGGTAATTACCACAGATCAGGAGGGGGGGAGGTAATTACCACAGCTCAGGAGGGGGGGGGTAATTACCACAGATCAGGAGGGGGGAGGTAATTACCACAGCTCAGGAGGGGGGGGGTAATTACCACAGATCAGGAGGGGGGAGGTAATTACCACAGCTCAGGAGGGGGGGGGTAATTACCACAGATCAGGAGGGGGGGGGTAATTACCACAGATCAGGAGGGGGGAGGTAATTACCACAGCTCAGGAGGGGGGGGGTAATTACCACAGATCAGGAGGGGGGAGGTAATTACCACAGCTCAGGAGGGGGGGGGTAATTACCACAGATCAGGAGGGGGGGAGGTAATTACCACAGCTCGGGGGGGGGGGAGGTAATTATCTCTTCCCGTCGCCGTCGTCAGTCGTTACCTGCTTGCCCCGGTTATACAGGTCGGTTCCGGGGTCCTGTGCTCCGGAGATGCTGTCTTGTTTCTATAGTAACTATACCGCGTCACTGTCTGACCACGCCCTAATGACGTCATCACTTGGTGTCCGAAACTGCGGAGGGTATAGAGGATAACGCGGGGTATATACAGTGCGGGGGGTATAGAGGATAACGCGGGGTATATACAGTGCGGGGGGTATAGAGGATAACGCGGGGTATATACAGTGCGGGGGGTATAGAGGATAACGCGGGGTATATACAGTGCGGGGGGTATAGAGGATAACGCGGGGTATATACAGTGCGGGGGATATAGAGGATAACGCGGGGTATATACAGTGCGGGGGGTATAGAGGATAACGCGGGGTATATACAGTGCGGGGGGTATAGAGGATAACGCGGGGTATATACAGTGCGGGGGGTATAGAGGATAACGCGGGGTATATACAGTGCGGGGGGTATAGAGGATAACGCGGGGTATATACAGTGCGGGGGGTATAGAGGATAACGCGGGGTATATACAGTGCGGGGGGTATAGAGGATAACGCGGGGTATATACAGTGCGGGGGGTATAGAGGATAACGCGGGGTATATACAGTGCGGGGAGTATAGAGGATAACGCGGGGTATATACAGTGCGGGGAGTATAGAGGATAACGCGGGGTATATACAGTGCGGGGGGTATAGAGGATAACGCGGGGTATATACAGTGCGGGGGGTATAGAGGATAACGCGGGGTATATACAGTGCGGGGGATATAGAGGATAACGCGGGGTATATACAGTGCGGGGGGTATAGAGGATAACGCGGGGTATATACAGTGCGGGGGGTATAGAGGATAACGCGGGGTATATACAGTGCGGGGGGTATAGAGGATAACGCGGGGTATATACAGTGCGGGGGGTATAGAGGATAACGCGGGGTATATACAGTGCGGGGGGTATAGAGGATAACGCGGGGTATATACAGTGCGGGGGGTATAGAGGATAACGCGGGGTATATACAGTGCGGGGGGTATAGAGGATAACGCGGGGTATATACAGTGCGGGGAGTATAGAGGATAACGCGGGGTATATACAGTGCGGGGGGTATAGAGGATAACGCGGGGTATATACAGTGCGGGGGGTATAGAGGATAACGCGGGGTATATACAGTGCGGGGGGTATAGAGGATAACGCGGGGTATATACAGTGCGGGGGGTATAGAGGATAACGCGGGGTATATACAGTGCGGGGAGTATAGAGGATAACGCGGGGTATATACAGTGCGGGGGGTATAGAGGATAACGCGGGGTATATACAGTGCGGGGGGTATAGAGGATAACGCGGGGTATATACAGTGCGGGGGGTATAGAGGATAACGCGGGGTATATACAGTGCGGGGGGTATAGAGGATAACGCGGGGTATATACAGTGCGGGGGGTATAGAGGATAACGCGGGGTATATACAGTGCGGGGGGTATAGAGGATAACGCGGGGTATATACAGTGGGGGGGTATAGAGGATAACGCGGGGTATATACAGTGCGGGGGGTATAGAGGATAACGCGGGGTATATACAGTGCGGGGAGTATAGAGGATAACGCGGGGTATATACAGTGCGGGGGGTATAGAGGATAACGCGGGGTATATACAGTGGGGGGGTATACAGGATAACGCGGGGTATATACAGTGCGGGGGGTATAGAGGATAACGCGGGGTATATACAGTGCGGGGAGTATAGAGGATAACGCGGGGTATATACAGTGCGGGGAGTATAGAGGATAACGCGGGGTATATACAGTGCGGGGGGTATAGAGGATAACGCGGGGTATATACAGTGCGGGGGGTATAGAGGATAACGCGGGGTATATACAGTGCGGGGGGTATAGAGGATAACGCGGGGTATATACAGTGCGGGGGGTATAGAGGATAACGCGGGGTATATACAGTGGGGGGGTATAGAGGATAACGCGGGGTATATACAGTGCGGGGGGTATAGAGGATAACGCGGGGTATATACAGTGCGGGGAGTATAGAGGATAACGCGGGGTATATACAGTGCGGGGGATATAGAGGATAACGCGGGGTATATACAGTGCGGGGAATATAGAGGATAACGCGGGGTATATACAGTGCGGGGGGTATAGAGGATAACGCGGGGTATATACAGTGCGGGGGGTATAGAGGATAACGCGGGGTATATACAGTGCGGGGGGTATAGAGGATAACGCGGGGCATATACAGTGCGGGGGTATAGAGGATAACGCGGGGTATATACAGTGCGGGGGGTATAGAGGATAACGCGGGGTATATACAGTGCGGGGGTATAGAGGATAACGCGGGGTATATACAGTGCGGGGAGTATAGAGGATAACGCGGGGTATATACAGTGCGGGGGATATAGAGGATAACGCGGGGTATATACAGTGCGGGGAATATAGAGGATAACGCGGGGTATATACAGTGCGGGGGGTATAGAGGATAACGCGGGGTATATACAGTGCGGGGGGTATAGAGGATAACGCGGGGTATATACAGTGCGGGGGGTATAGAGGATAACGCGGGGCATATACAGTGCGGGGGTATAGAGGATAACGCGGGGTATATACAGTGCGGGGGGTATAGAGGATAACGCGGGGTATATACAGTGCGGGGGTATAGAGGATAACGCGGGGTATATACAGTGCGGGGGGTATAGAGGATAACGCGGGGTATATACAGTGCGGGGGTATAGAGGATAACGCGGGGTATATACAGTGCGGGGAGTATAGAGGATAACGCGGGGTATATACAGTGCGGGGGATATAGAGGATAACGCGGGGTATATACAGTGCGGGGAATATAGAGGATAACGCGGGGTATATACAGTGCGGGGGGTATAGAGGATAACGCGGGGTATATACAGTGCGGGGGGTATAGAGGATAACGCGGGGTATATACAGTGCGGGGGGTATAGAGGATAACGCGGGGCATATACAGTGCGGGGGTATAGAGGATAACGCGGGGTATATACAGTGCGGGGGGTATAGAGGATAACGCGGGGTATATACAGTGCGGGGGTATAGAGGATAACGCGGGGTATATACAGTGCGGGGGGTATAGAGGATAACGCGGGGTATATACAGTGCGGGGGTATAGAGGATAACGCGGGGTATATACAGTGCGGGGGTATAGAGGATAACGCGGGGTATATACAGTGCGGGGGGTATAGAGGATAACGCGGGGTATATACAGTGCGGGGGGTATAGAGGATAACGCGGGGTATATACAGTGCGGGGGGTATAGAGGATAACGCGGGGTATATACAGTGGGGGGGTATAGAGGATAACGCGGGGTATATACAGTGCGGGGGTATAGAGGATAACGCGGGGTATATACAGTGCGGGGGGTATAGAGGATAACGCGGGGTATATACAGTGCGGGGGGTATAGAGGATAACGCGGGGTATATACAGTGCGGGGGGTATAGAGGATAACGCGGGGTATATACAGTGCGGGGGGTATAGAGGATAACGCGGGGTATATACAGTGCGGGGGGTATAGAGGATAACGCGGGGTATATACAGTGCGGGGGGTATAGAGGATAACGCGGGGTATATACAGTGCGGGGGGTATAGAGGATAACGCGGGGTATATACAGTGCGGGGAGTATAGAGGATAACGCGGGGTATATACAGTGCGGGGGGTATAGAGGATAACGCGGGGTATATACAGTGCGGGGGGTATAGAGGATAACGCGGGGTATATACAGTGCGGGGGGTATAGAGGATAACGCGGGGTATATACAGTGCGGGGGGTATAGAGGATAACGCGGGGTATATACAGTGCGGGGGGTATAGAGGATAACGCGGGGTATATACAGTGCGGGGGGTATAGAGGATAACGCGGGGTATATACAGTGGGGGGGTATAGAGGATAACGCGGGGTATATACAGTGCGGGGGGTATAGAGGATAACGCGGGGTATATACAGTGCGGGGAGTATAGAGGATAACGCGGGGTATATACAGTGCGGGGGGTATAGAGGATAACGCGGGGTATATACAGTGGGGGGGTATACAGGATAACGCGGGGTATATACAGTGCGGGGGGTATAGAGGATAACGCGGGGTATATACAGTGCGGGGAGTATAGAGGATAACGCGGGGTATATACAGTGCGGGGAGTATAGAGGATAACGCGGGGTATATACAGTGCGGGGGGTATAGAGGATAACGCGGGGTATATACAGTGCGGGGGGTATAGAGGATAACGCGGGGTATATACAGTGCGGGGGTATAGAGGATAACGCGGGGTATATACAGTGCGGGGGGTATAGAGGATAACGCGGGGTATATACAGTGGGGGGGTATAGAGGATAACGCGGGGTATATACAGTGCGGGGGGTATAGAGGATAACGCGGGGTATATACAGTGCGGGGAGTATAGAGGATAACGCGGGGTATATACAGTGCGGGGGATATAGAGGATAACGCGGGGTATATACAGTGCGGGGAATATAGAGGATAACGCGGGGTATATACAGTGCGGGGGGTATAGAGGATAACGCGGGGTATATACAGTGCGGGGGGTATAGAGGATAACGCGGGGTATATACAGTGCGGGGGGTATAGAGGATAACGCGGGGCATATACAGTGCGGGGGTATAGAGGATAACGCGGGGTATATACAGTGCGGGGGGTATAGAGGATAACGCGGGGTATATACAGTGCGGGGGTATAGAGGATAACGCGGGGTATATACAGTGCGGGGGGTATAGAGGATAACGCGGGGTATATACAGTGCGGGGGTATAGAGGATAACGCGGGGTATATACAGTGCGGGGGTATAGAGGATAACGCGGGGTATATACAGTGCGGGGGGTATAGAGGATAACGCGGGGTATATACAGTGCGGGGGGTATAGAGGATAACGCGGGGTATATACAGTGCGGGGGGTATAGAGGATAACGCGGGGTATATACAGTGCGGGGGGTATAGAGGATAACGCGGGGTATATACAGTGCGGGGGGTATAGAGGATAACGCGGGGCATATACAGTGCGGGGGTATAGAGGATAACGCGGGGTATATACAGTGCGGGGAGTATAGAGGATAACGCGGGGTATATACAGTGCGGGGGTATAGAGGATAACGCGGGGTATATACAGTGCGGGGGGTATAGAGGATAACTCGGGGTATATACAGTGCGGGGGGTATAGAGGATAATGCGGGGTATATACAGTGCGGGGGGTATAGAGGATAACGCGGGGTATATACAGTGCGGGGGAGTATAGAGGATAACGCGGGGTATATACAGTGCGGGGGGTATAGAGGATAACGCGGGGTATATACAGTGCGGGGGGTATAGAGGATAACGCGGGGTATATACAGTGCGGGGGGTATAGAGGATAACGCGGGGTATATACAGTGCGGGGGGTATAGAGGATAACTCGGGGTATATACAGTGCGGGGGGTATAGAGGATAACGCGGGGTATATACAGTGCGGGGGGTATAGAGGATAACGCGGGGTATATACAGTGCGGGGGGTATAGAGGATAACGCGGGGTATATACAGTGCGGGGGGTATAGAGGATAACGCGGGGTATATACAGTGCGGGGGAGTATAGAGGATAACGCGGGGTATATACAGTGCGGGGGGTATAGAGGATAACGCGGGGTATATACAGTGCGGGGGTATAGAGGATAACGCGGGGTATATACAGTGCGGGGAGTATAGAGGATAACGCGGGGTATATACAGTGCGGAGGGTATAGAGGATAACGCGGGGTATATACAGTGCGGGGGGTATAGAGGATAACGCGGGGTATATACAGTGCGGGGGGTATAGAGGATAACGCGGGGTATATACAGTGCGGGGGGTATAGAGGATAACGCGGGGTATATACAGTGGGGGGGTATACAGGATAACGCGGGGTATATACAGTGCGGGGGGTATAGAGGATAACGCGGGGTATATACAGTGCGGGGAGTATAGAGGATAACGCGGGGTATATACAGTGCGGGGGGTATAGAGGATAACGCGGGGTATATACAGTGCGGGGGGTATAGAGGATAACGCGGGGTATATACAGTGCGGGGGTATAGAGGATAACGCGGGGTATATACAGTGCGGGGGTATAGAGGATAACGCGGGGTATATACAGTGCGGGGGGTATAGAGGATAACGCGGGGTATATACAGTGCGGGGGTATAGAGGATAACGCGGGGTATATACAGTGGGGGGGTATAGAGGATAACGCGGGGTATATACAGTGCGGGGGGTATAGAGGATAACGCGGGGTATATACAGTGCGGGGGGTATAGAGGATAACGCGGGGTATATACAGTGCGGGGGGTATAGAGGATAACGCGGGGTATATACAGTGCGGGGGGTATAGAGGATAACTCGGGGTATATACAGTGCGGGGGGTATAGAGGATAACGCGGGGTATATACAGTGCGGGGGGTATAGAGGATAACGCGGGGTATATACAGTGCGGGGGGTATAGAGGATAACGCGGGGTATATACAGTGCGGGGGGTATAGAGGATAACGCGGGGTATATACAGTGCGGGGGAGTATAGAGGATAACGCGGGGTATATACAGTGCGGAGGGTATAGAGGATAACGCGGGGTATATACAGTGCGGGGGGTATAGAGGATAACGCGGGGTATAGAGGATAACGCGGGGTATATACAGTGCGGGGGGTATAGAGGATAACGCGGGGCATATACAGTGCGGGGGTATAGAGGATAACGCGGGGTATATACAGTGCGGGGAGTATAGAGGATAACGCGGGGTATATACAGTGCGGGGGTATAGAGGATAACGCGGGGTATATACAGTGCGGGGGGTATAGAGGATAACGCGGGGTATATACAGTGCGGGGGGTATAGAGGATAACGCGGGGTATATACAGTGCGGGGGGTATAGAGGATAACGCGGGGTATATACAGTGCGGGGAGTATAGAGGATAACGCGGGGTATATACAGTGCGGGGGGTATAGAGGATAACGCGGGGTATATACAGTGCGGGGGGTATAGAGGATAACGCGAGGTATATACAGTGTGGGGGGTATAGAGGATAACTCGGGGTATATACAGTGCGGGGGTATAGAGGATAACGCGGGGTATATACAGTGCGGGGGGTATAGAGGATAACTCGGGGTATATACAGTGCGGGGGTATAGAGGATAACGCGGGGTATATACAGTGCGGGGGGTATAGAGGATAACGCGGGGTATATACAGTGCGAGGAGTATAGAGGATAACGCGAGGTATATACAGTGCGGGGGGTATAGAGGATAACTCGGGGTATATACAGTGCGGGGGGTATAGAGGATAACGCGGGGTATATACAGTGCGGGGGTATAGAGGATAACGCGGGGTATATACAGTGCGGGGGGTATAGAGGATAACGCGGGGTATATACAGTGCGGGGAGTATAGAGGATAACGCGGGGTATATACAGTGCGGGGGGTATAGAGGATAACGCGGGGTATATACAGTGCGGGGGGTATAGAGGATAACGCGGGGTATATACAGTGCGGGGGTATAGAGGATAACGCAGGGTATATACAGTGGGGGGGGTATAGAGGATAACGCGGGGTATATACAGTGCGGGGGGTATAGAGGATAACGCGGGGTATATACAGTGCGGGGAGTATAGAGGATAACGCGGGGTATATACAGTGCGGGGGGTATAGAGGATAACGCGGGGTATATACAGTGCGGGGGGTATAGAGGATAACGCGGGGTATATACAGTGCGGGGAGTATAGAGGATAACGCGGGGTATATACAGTGCGGGGAGTAGAGAGGATAACGTGGGGTATGTACAGTGCGGGGGGTATAGAGGATAACGCGGGGTATGTACAGTGCGGGGAGTATAGAGGATAACGCGGGGTATATACAGTGCGGAGGGTATAGAGGATAACGCGGGGTATATACAGTGCGGGGGGTATAGAGGATAACGCGGGGTATATACAGTGCGGGGAGTATAGAGGATAACGCGGGGTATATACAGTGCGGGGGGTATAGAGGATAACGCGGGGTATATACAGTGCGGGGAGTATAGAGGATAACGCGGGGTATATACAGTGCGGGGGTATAGAGGATAACGCAGGGTATATACAGTGCGGGGAGTATAGAGGATAACGCGGGGTATATACAGTGCGGGGAGTATAGAGGATAACGCGGGGTATATACAGTGCGGGGGGTATAGAGGATAACGCGGGGTATATACAGTGCGGGGAGTATAGAGGATAACGCGGGGTATATACAGTGCGGGGGGTATAGAGGATAACGCGGGGTATATACAGTGGGGGGGTATAGAGGATAACGCGGGGTATATACAGTGCGGGGGGTATAGAGGATAACTCGGGGTATATACAGTGCGGGGGTTATAGAGGATAACGCGGGGTATATACAGTGCGGGGGGTATAGAGGATAACGCGGGGTATATACAGTGCGGGGGGTATAGAGGATAACTCGGGGTATATACAGTGCGGGGGTTATAGAGGATAACGCGGGGTATATACAGTGCGGGGGGTATAGAGGATAACGCGGGGTATATACAGTGCGGGGGTATAGAGGATAACGCGGGGTATATACAGTGCACTTAGGCAGGTTGATGCAGTTATTTTTTTTCCTTACATCCATCGTTGTACAACAGATGTGGGTAGATCGCCAACGTACAATGTCCCAGCGCACAAGATCCCCTCCCCGGGGCCGATAGTCCCACTGCCCCCGTACCAGGCGATACTCACTGTCTCCCGACTTCTGGATGGCCTACAAGTTTTGTATCTCCCGCCAGGATAGTCTGTAGTCACAGTCCAGGCTCCTCCAGATAATGCAACCAAAGAACATGTATCCAGCAGCAACAGTTCCTGAAATCCAGAGGACAAATCCCTCATCAGTAGCTCGTGTGTCCTGCCCAGCCGGTAACTGATCTCCAAACTCCATAGGTCAGACATGTCCACCAGGACTTCATCCTTGATCCACTCTCTTCCACCTCACTCCATTAACTGCCGGACTAGCCATGTGTATTTTTCTCCATCCCCCTTACACATTTTTCTTTAGCTCACAGAATGAAGCTTAAGGCACCTTCACACTCAGCAACTTTACAACGAGAACGATAGCGATCCGTGACGTTGCAGCGTCCTGGATAGCGATCTCGTTGTGTTTGACACGCAGCAGCGATCTGGATCCCGCTGTGATATCGCTGGTCGGAGCTAGAAGTCCAGAACTTTATTTGGTCGTCAGATCGGCGTGTATCGTCGTGTTTGACAGCAAAAGCAACGACGCCAGCAATGTTTTACATGGAGCTAACGACCTGTGAGAACGATAAGTGAGTCGCCGTTACGTCACTGGATCGCTCCTGCATCGTTGTGGAGCTGATGTTTGACGTCTCTACAGCGATCTAAACAGCGACGCTCCAGCGATCTAGTTTAGGTCGGCTCGTTGTCTATATCGCTGCAGCGTCGCTGAGTGTGACGGTACCTTTACTCCATCACCTGGGACTGATGTGAGACCCCTGTGGTGACGGCCCCCCTAGGTCTACAATCTCCATCCACACAATGGGCCTCGGTTGGTAGAACAATGGATTGATAGGATGATTGCTTTACATTTAGGCTATGTGCACACGTTGCGGATTGTATGCGTTTTTGCCACGTTTTTTAGCTGCAAAAATGAATACACAACACAAGCCGTTGAGTTCAATGGGATTCCGCAATGCTGTACTAATGCTGCGTATTTTTCCGCGGCGGAATCGCATCGTGGAAAAATATGCAGCATGCTCATTCTTTGTGCGGAATCGTGGGGATTCCGCACACATAGGAATGCATTGATCTGCGTACTTCCCGCATGGGGCTATGCCCACCATGCGGGAAGTAAGCGGATCATGTGCAGATGGTACCCGGGTGTGAAGGAGAGTAGACTCTCCTCCAGGCTCTGGGAATAAAAAATAGTTATATACTCACCTTCTGGCGGCCCACGGATCCAGCCCAGGCCTTAGCAATGCTCCCAGCAGCTCCCGTTCCCAGTGATGCCTTGCGACAATGACCTGTGATGACGTAGCGGTCTCACGTGATGCTAGGTCAACTGGGGTCATTGTTGCGAGGCATTCCTGGGAACGGGAGCTGCCAGGAGCATCGCGAGGATTGGGAAGGCTGCGGGGGCCGCCGGAAGCTGAGAATATCACGATTTTTTATTTATTTTTTTAACATTCTTTTACTATTGATGCTGCATAGGCAGCATCAATAGTAAAACGTTGGTCACACTTGTCAAACACTATGTTTGTGTGACCAACCTGTCAATCAGGTTTCCAACCGACGCTACAGATCGCTTGTAAAACGCTAGCATTCTGCAAGCTAATTACGCTTGCAAAACGCTAGTGTTTAGTGGGAAAACGCATGCCAATTCCGCATGCGTATTTCCCGCTGCAGGGAGTTGTGGAATTGCCGCGAAAATTTCCGTGACAATTCCAAGCGTGTTGACATAGCCTTACCTTTAGCAGTCTCCTATCTGGCCTTAGGTTTACATAAGATCTATCCTGCTCTTCTTCCTCTGCTTACTGTCACTGAATGGAACATTGATTCCTGAGGATCAACTGACGAGCAAGCAAATCACTAATGAAACAACAATATTGATGTAACTGGTGCACCGTGCTGGAAAAAGTCTATTTTGTAGAGCTGTGGACTCCGCTCTACATCCATTTGTCCTATAGTCTTTAGTAAGCTGCCATATCCTCACACTCCTCCCCCATTTTTTTCATCACGGACATGAATGTAAGAGGTTTCACCTCCATGAGAATTAAATTTTGTATCATCCCGTTTCCTGAAGGCATATTCCATGTCATCCTTGTGAATAAACTCCACAGTCCCCATTCCACCCTGGTGTTCATTGACATAGTAGGCATCTCCAGCTTGTCTCATATGATCTTTCAGATCCTGCCAACTCCCTGATGGGGTAAGCCCTGAGACGAGGACTCTGTATTTAGTTAGCTGGGACAGGGGTCTGTTTCTCCCGTGGGGTCCTCCATATCCTCCCCCTGATCCACAGTTGGACCTGGCAAACTCCACATGTACCTGATGAGAACCAAACTTGTATCCATTGCGTCCAACCCGAGAGTGCTGACCCCCAGCTGTGGGGATGGTCACTTGGTGGCTTGGTAAATAATGTTCTGGTGGGGGACAATATTTGGGCTGACCAGGGTGATAGTAGACCCAGTGTACTGGCGCCTCCTCCCTGATGTAATTAAACTCCCCCAGGTCACATTCCTTCATGGTAACAGTTATTACATTTTGTGCATTACTCACCACTGGCAGGGGAGTAGTTGGCATGTTGAGATTGCTGTTATCTCTCGGCTTACGCAGTGTGTGAACTGATCCTTGGCTTTGGGTTACGACATTGGTCCAGTGGCACACCAACCTTTCTCCTAGGTTGTTTCCCAGCAACACATTTACTGGTAGGTGCCGCACTACTCCTACATCCACCGTTCCACAACTGTGACCCCAGTTTAAATGTAGTCGGGTCCTCGGAATGTTCAGAGATTCTCCTCCGGCTATGTTGGCTAACATCTGGCTGCCGTGAACAATACACTGGTACGGTACTAGATGTTCTTTGATCAATGTAACAGACATAACTAACAATGTGCGGGGGCTTCTCATCCATGGAGGGGGTCACTAACAATGTGCGGGGGCTTCTCATCCATGGAGGGGGTCACTCACAATGTGTGGAGGCTTCTCATCCATGGAGGGGGTCACTCACAATGTGTGGGGGCTTCTCATCCATGAAGGAAGTCACTCACAATGTGTGGAGGCCTCTCATCCATGGAGGGGGTCACTCAATGTGCAGGGGGCTTCTCATCCATGGAGGGGGTCACTCACAATGTGCGGGGGCTTCTCATCCATGGAGGGGGTCACTCACAATGTGCGGGGGCTTCTCATCCATGGAGGGGATCACTCACAATGTGCGGGGGCTTCTCATCCATGGAGAGGGTCACTCACAATGTGTGGGGTCTTCTCATCCATAGAGGAGGTCACTCACAATGTGCAGGGGCTTCTCATCCATGGAGGGGATCACTCACAATGTGCGGGGGCTTCTTGTTGTGAAATTGGATTCTGGGCTCCCCCGGTGGCCACTTGTGGAATTTAACTTGTGTGCATCATCCCCTCTGTTCACCTGCTCCTATCAGGATGTGGGAGTCGCTATATAACCTTGCTCCTCTGTCAGTTTCATGCCGGTCATCAATGTAATCAGTAGCCCTTCTGTGCATGTTCCTGCTACTAGACAACTCCCAGCTAAGTTGGACTTTTGTCCTTGTGTGTTTTTGCATTTTGTTCCTGTTCACAGCTGCTGTTTCGTTACTGTGTCTGGAAAGCTCTTGTGAGCGGAAATTGCCACTCTGGTGTTATGAGTTAATGCTAGAGTCTTAAAGTAATTTCTGGATGGTGTTTTGATAGGGTTTTCTGCTGACCATGAAAGTGCCCTTTCTGTCTTCATGCTATCTAGTAAGCGGACCTCGATTTTGCTAAACCTATTTTCATACTACGTTTGTCATTTCATCTAAAATCACCGCCAATATATGTGGGGGCCTCTGTCTGCCTTTTGGGAAAATTTCTCTAGAGGTGAGCCAGGACTGTCTTTTCCTCTGCTAGGATTAGGTAGTTCTCCGGCTGGCGCTGGGCATCTAGGGATAAAAAAACGTAGGCATGCTACCCGGCCACTTCTAGTTGTGCGGCAGGTTTAGTTCATGGTCAGTATAGTTTCCATCTTCCAAGAGCTAGTTCTCATATATGCTGGGCTATGTTCTCTCGCCATTGAGAATCATGACAGTTTGACCGGCCCAAAAAAGGGTTAAATTACTGGCTGAGAAAGGAGAGAAAAAAGAAGTCTGCTACAATTTTTTTTTTTTTTTTTTTTTTTTTCCCTCTAGTTCTGAGTGTGCTCTTAATTGAATCACTTGCTAGTCTGCCTATACTGCAGCCTTCCTCTCCTTCTAATCCTTGAATGGCTCTGTGTTCACCTGTTTCAAATGGATCTTCAGAGTGTAGCTACAGGTTTGAATAATCTCGCCACAAAGGTACAAAATTTGCAAGATTTTGTTGTTCATGCACCTATGTCTGAGCCTAGAATTCCTTTGCCTGAATTCTTCTCGGGGAATAGATCTCACTTTCAAAATTTTAAAAATAATTGCAAATTGTTTTTGTCCCTGAAGTCTCGCTCTGCCGGAGACCCTGCACAGCAGGTCAGGATTGTAATTTCCTTGCTCCGGGGCGACCCTCAGGACTGGGCTTTTGCATTGGCACCAGGGGATCCTGCGTTGCTCAATGTGGATGCGTTTTTTCTGGCCTTGGGGTTGCTTTATGAGGAACCTCATTTAGAGCTTCAGGCGGAAAAGGCCTTGATGTCCTTGTCTCAGGGGCAAGATGAAGCTGAAATATACTGCCAAAAATTCCGCAAATGGTCTGTGCTTACTCAGTGGAATGAGTGCGCCCTGGCGGCGATTTTCAGAGAAGGTCTCTCTGATGCCATTAAGGATGTTATGGTGGGGTTCCCTGTGCCTGCGAGTCTGAATGAGTCCATGACGATGGCTATTCAGATCGATAGGCGTCTGCGGGAGCGCAAACCTGTGCACCATTTGGCGGTGTCTACTGAGAAAACGCCAGAAAATATGCAATGTGATAGAATTCTGTCCAGAAGCGAGCGGCAGAATTTTAGACGAAAAAATGGGTTGTGCTTCTATTGCGGTGATTCAACTCATGTTATATCAGCATGCTTTAAGCGTACTAAGAAGCCTGACAAGTCTGTTTCAATTAGCACTTTACAGTCTAAGTTTATTCTATCTGTGACCCTGATTTGTTCTTTGTCATCTATTACCGCGGACGCCTATGTCGACTCTGGCGCTGCTTTGAGTCTTATGGATTGGTCCTTTGCCAAACGCTGTGGGTATGATTTGGAGCCATTGGAGGCTCCGATACCTCTGAAAGGGATTGACTCCACCCCATTGGCTAGTAATAAACCACAATACTGGACACAAGTGACTATGCGTGTTAATCCGGATCACCAGGAGGTTATTCGCTTTCTGGTGCTGTATAATCTACATGATGTTTTGGTGCTGGGATTGCCATGGCTGCAATCTCATAACCCAGTCCTCGACTGGAGAGCTATGTCTGTGTTAAGCTGGGGATGTAAGGGGACGCATGGGGATGTACCTGTGGTTTCCATTTCATCATCTATTCCCTCTGAGATTCCTGAATTCTTGTCTGACTACCGTGACGTTTTTGAAGAACCCAAGGTTGGTTCACTACCTCCGCACCGGGAGTGCGATTGTGCCATAGACTTGATTCCGGGTAGTAAATACCCTAAGGGTCGTTTATTTAATCTGTCTGTGCCTGAACACGCTGCTATGCGAGAATATATAAAGGAGTCCTTGGAAAAGGGACATATTCGTCCTTCGTCATCTCCCTTAGGAGCCGGTTTTTTCTTTGTGTCTAAGAAAGACGGCTCTTTGAGGCCGTGTATTGATTATCGACTTTTGAATAAAATCACGGTTAAATATCAATATCCGTTACCACTGCTTACTGATTTGTTTGCTCGTATAAAGGGGGCCAAGTGGTTCTCTAAGATTGATCTCCGTGGGGCGTATAATTTGGTGCGAATCAAGCAGGGGGATGAGTGGAAAACCGCATTTAATACGCCCGAGGGCCATTTTGAGTATTTGGTGATGCCTTTTGGTCTTTCAAATGCCCCTTCAGTCTTCCAGTCCTTTATGCATGACATTTTCCGCGATTATTTGGATAAATTTATGATTGTGTATCTGGATGATATTCTGATTTTTTCGGATGACTGGGACTCTCATGTCCAGCAGGTCAGAAGGGTTTTTCAGGTTTTGCGGTCTAATTCCTTGTGTGTGAAGGGTTCTAAGTGTGTTTTTGGGGTTCAGAAGATTTCCTTCTTGGGATACATTTTTTCCCCCTCTTCCATCGAGATGGATCCTGTCAAGGTTCAGGCTATTGGTGATTGGACGCAACCCTCTTCTCTTAAGAGTCTTCAGAAATTTTTGGGCTTTGCTAACTTTTATCGTCGATTTATTGCTGGTTTTTCTGATGTTGTAAAACCATTGACTGATTTGACTAAGAAGGGTGCTGATGTTGCTGATTGGTCCCCTGCTGCTGTGGAGGCCTTTCGGGAGCTCAAGCGCCGCTTTTCTTCCGCCCCAGTGTTGCGTCAGCCTGATGTTGCTCTTCCTTTTCAGGTTGAGGTCGACGCTTCTGAAATCGGAGCTGGGGCGGTGTTGTCGCAGAGAAGTTCCGACTGCTCCGTGATGAGACCTTGTGCTTTTTTTTCCCGTAAATTTTCGCCCGCCGAGCGGAATTATGATATTGGGAATCGGGAGCTTTTGGCCATGAAGTGGGCTTTTGAGGAGTGGCGTCACTGGCTTGAGGGGGCCAGACATCAGGTGGTGGTATTGACTGACCACAAAAATTTAATTTACCTTGAGTCTGCCAGGCGCCTGAATCCTAGACAAGCGCGCTGGTCGTTGTTTTTCTCTCGGTTTAATTTTGTGGTGTCTTACCTACCGGGTTCTAAGAATGTTAAGGCGGATGCCCTTTCTAGGAGTTTTGAGCCTGACTCCCCTGGTAATTCTGAGCCCACAGGTATCCTTAAAGATGGAGTGATATTGTCTGCCGTTTCTCCAGACCTGCGGCGGGCCTTGCAGGAGTTTCAGGCGGATAGACCTGATCGTTGCCCACCTGGTAGACTGTTTGTTCCTGATGATTGGACCAGTAGAGTCATCTCTGAGGTTCATTCTTCTGCGTTGGCAGGTCATCCTGGAATCTTTGGTACCAGGGATTTGGTGGCAAGGTCCTTCTGGTGGCCTTCCCTGGCACGAGATGTGCGAGGCTTTGTGCAGTCTTGTGACGTTTGTGCTCGGGCCAAGCCTTGTTGTTCTCGGGCTAGTGGATTGTTGTTACCCTTGCCTATCCCGAAGAGGCCTTGGACGCACATCTCGATGGATTTTATTTCGGATCTGCCTGTTTCTCAGAAGATGTCTGTCATCTGGGTGGTGTGTGACCGTTTCTCTAAGATGGTCCATCTGGTTCCCTTGCCTAAGTTGCCTTCTTCTTCCGAGTTGGTTCCTCTGTTTTTTCAAAATGTTGTTCGTTTGCATGGTATTCCGGAGAATATCGTTTCTGACAGAGGTACTCAATTTGTGTCTAGATTTTGGCGGGCATTCTGTGCTAGGATGGGCATAGATTTGTCTTTTTCGTCTGCTTTCCATCCTCAGACTAATGGCCAGACCGAGCGGACTAATCAGACCTTGGAGACATATTTGAGGTGTTTTGTGTCTGCGGATCAGGATGATTGGGTTGCTTTTTTGCCTTTGGCGGAGTTCGCCCTCAATAATCGGGCCAGCTCTGCCACCTTGGTGTCCCCGTTTTTCTGTAATTCGGGGTTTCATCCTCGATTTTCCTCCGGTCAAGTGGAATCTTCGGATTGTCCTGGAGTGGATGCTGTGGTGGAGAGGTTGCATCAGATTTGGGGGCAGGTGGTGGACAATTTGAAGTTGTCCCAGGAGAAGACTCAGCTTTTTGCCAACCGCCGTCGTCGTGTTGGTCCTCGGCTTTGTGTTGGGGACTTGGTGTGGTTGTCTTCTCGTTTTGTCCCTATGAGGGTTTCTTCTCCTAAGTTTAAGCCTCGGTTCATCGGCCCGTACAAGATATTGGAGATTCTTAACCCTGTGTCCTTCCGTTTGGACCTCCCTGCATCCTTTTCGATTCATAATGTTTTTCATCGGTCATTGTTGCGCAGGTATGAGGTACCAGCTGTGCCTTCCGTTGAGCCTCCTGCTCCGGTGTTGGTTGAGGGTGAGTTGGAGTACGTTGTGGAAAAGATCTTGGACTCTCGTGTTTCCAGACGGAAACTCCAGTATCTGGTCAAATGGAAGGGATACGGTCAGGAGGATAATTCTTGGGTCACTGCCTCTGATGTTCATGCCTCCGATCTTGTCCGTGCCTTTCATAGGGCTCATCCTGATCGCCCTGGTGGTTCTGGTGAGGGTTCGGTGCCCCCTCCTTGAGGGGGGGGTACTGTTGTGAAATTGGATTCTGGGCTCCCCCGGTGGCCACTTGTGGAATTTAACTTGTGTGCATCATCCCCTCTGTTCACCTGCTCCTATCAGGATGTGGGAGTCGCTATATAACCTTGCTCCTCTGTCAGTTTCATGCCGGTCATCAATGTAATCAGTAGCCTTTCTGTGCATGTTCCTGCTACTAGACAACTCCCAGCTAAGTTGGACTTTTGTCCTTGTGTGTTTTTGCATTTTGTTCCTGTTCACAGCTGCTGTTTCGTTACTGTGTCTGGAAAGCTCTTGTGAGCGGAAATTGCCACTCTGGTGTTATGAGTTAATGCTAGAGTCTTAAAGTAATTTCTGGATGGTGTTTTGATAGGGTTTTCTGCTGACCATGAAAGTGCCCTTTCTGTCTTCATGCTATCTAGTAAGCGGACCTCGATTTTGCTAAACCTATTTTCATACTACGTTTGTCATTTCATCTAAAATCACCGCCAATATATGTGGGGGCCTCTGTCTGCCTTTTGGGAAAATTTCTCTAGAGGTGAGCCAGGACTGTCTTTTCCTCTGCTAGGATTAGGTAGTTCTCCGGCTGGCGCTGGGCATCTAGGGATAAAAAAACGTAGGCATGCTACCCGGCCACTTCTAGTTGTGCGGCAGGTTTAGTTCATGGTCAGTATAGTTTCCATCTTCCAAGAGCTAGTTCTCATATATGCTGGGCTATGTTCTCTCGCCATTGAGAATCATGACAGCTTCTCATCCATGGAGGGGGACACTCACAATGTGCGGGGGCTTCTCATCCATGGAGGGGGACACTCACAATGTGCGGGGGCTTCTCATCCATGGAGGGGGACACTCACAATGTGTGGGGGCTTCTCATCCATGGAGGGGATCACTCACAATGTGCGGGGGCTTCTCATCCATGGAGGAGGTCACTCACAATGTGCGGGGGCTTCTCATCCATGGAGGGGGACACTCACAATGTGTGGGGGCTTCTCATCCATGGAGGGGGACACTCACAATGTACGGGGGCTTCTCATCCATGGAGGGGATCACTCACAATGTGTCGAGGCTTCTCATCCATGGAGGGAGTCACTAACAATGTGTGGAGGCTTCTCATCCATGGAGGGGGTCACTGACAATGTGTGGGGGCTTCTCATCCATGGAGGGGATCACTCACAATGTGTGGGGGCTTCTCATCCATGGAGGGGATCACTCCCAATGTGTGGAGGCTTCTCATCCATGGAGGGGATCACTCACAATGTGTGGGGGCTTCTCATCCATGGAGGGGATCACTCACAATGTGCGGGGGCTTCTCATCCATGGAGGGGATCACTCACAATGTGTGGGGGCTTCTCATCCATGGAGGGGATCACTCACAATGTGCGGGGGCTTCTCATCCATGGAGGGGGTCTCTCACAATGTGTGGAGGCTTCTCATCCATGGAGGGGATCACTCACAATGTGCGGGGGCTTATCATCCATGGAGGGGATCACTCACAATGTGTGGAGGCTTCTCATCCATGGAGGGGATCACTCACAATGTGTGGAGGCTTCTCATCCATGGAGGGGTCACTTACAATGTGCGGAGGCTTCTCATCCATGGAGGGATCACTCACAATGTGTGGGGGCTTCTCATCCATGGAGGGGCTCACTCACAATGTGTGGGGGCTTCTCATCCATGGAGGGGATCACTCACAATGTGCGGGGGCTTCTCATCAATGGAGGGGATCACTCAAAATGTGCGGGGGCTTCTCATCCATGGAGGGGGTCACTCACAATGTGTGGAGGCTTCTCATCCATGGAGGGGATCACTCACAATGTGCGGGGGCTTCTCATCCATGGAGGGGATCACTCACAATGTGCGGGGGCGTCTCATCCATGGAGGGGATCACGCACAATGTGCGGGGGTTCTCATCCATGGAGGGGATCACTCACAATGTGCGGGGGCTTCTCATCCATGGAGGGGATCACTCACAATGTGTGGAGGCTTCTCATCCATGGAGGGGATCACTCACGATGTGCGGGGGCTTCTCATCCATGGAGGGATCACTCACAATGTGTGGGGGCTTCTCATCCATGGAGGGATCACTCACAATGTGCGGGGGCTTCTCATTCATGGGGGGGATCACTCACAATGTGTGGAGGCTTCTCATCCATGGAGGGGATCACTCACAATGTGCGGGGGCTTATCATCCATGGAGGGGATCACTCACAATGTGTGGAGGCTTCTCATCCATGGAGGGGGTCACTCACAATGTGCGGAGGCTTCTCATCCATGGAGGGGATCACTCACAATGTGTGGGGGCTTCTCATCCATGGAGGGATCACTCACAATGTGCGGGGGCTTCTCATTCATGGGGGGGATCACTCACAATGTGTGGAGGCTTCTCATCCATGGAGGGGATCACTCACAATGTGCGGGGGCTTATCATCCATGGAGGGGATCACTCACAATGTGTGGAGGCTTCTCATCCATGGAGGGGATCACTCACAATGTGTGGAGGCTTCTCATCCATTGAGGGGTCACTCACAATGTGCGCGGGCTTCTCATCCATGGATGGGGTCACTCACAATATGTGGGGTCTCCTCATCCATGGAGGGGATCACTCACAATGTGCAGGGGCTTCTCATCAATGGAGGGGATCACTCACAATGTGTGGAGGCTTCTCATCCATGGAGGGGGTCACTCAAAATGTGTGGAGGCTTCTCATCCATGGAGGGGATCACTCACAATGTGCGGGGGCTTCTCATCCATGGAGGGGATCACTCACAATGTGCGGGGGATTCCCATCCATGGAGGGGATCACTCACAATGTGCAGGGGCTTCTCATCCATGGAGGTGATCACTCACAATGTATGAGGGCTTCTCATCCATGGAGGGGATCACTCACAATGTGCGGGGGCTTCGCATCCATGGAGGGGATCACTCACAATGTGTGGGGGCTTCTCATCCATGGAGGGGATCACTCACAATATGTGGGGGCTTCTCATCCATGGAGGAGGATCACTCACAATGTGTGGGGGCTTCTCATCCATGGAGGGGATCACTCACAATGTGTGGAGGTTTCTCATCCATGGAGGGGATCACTCACAATGTGCGGGGGCTTCTCATCCATGGAGGGGGATCACTCACAATGTGTTGGGGGCTTCTCATCCATGGAGGAGGTGACTAACAATGTGCGGGGGCTTCTTATCCATGGAGTGGATCACTCACAATGTGCGGGGGCTTCTCATCCATGGAGGGGGATCACTCACAATGTGTGGGGGCTCTCATCCATGGAGGAGGTGACTAACACTGTGCGGGGGCTTCTCATCCATGGAGGGGGTCTCTCACAATGTGTGGGGGCTTCTCATCCATGGAGGAAGTGACTAACAATGTGCGGGGGCTTCTCATCCATGGAGGGGGTCATTCACAATGTGCGGGGGCTTCTCATCCATGGAGGGGGTCACTCACAATGTGCAGGGGCTTCTCATCCATGGAGGGGATCACTCACAATGTGCGGGGTCTTCTCATCCATGGAGGGGGTCACTCACAATGTGTGGATGCTTCTCATCCATGGAGGGGATCACTCACAATGTGCGGGGGCTTCTCATCCATGGAGGGGATCACTCACAATGTGTGGAGGCTTCTCATCCATGGAGGGGATCACTCACAATGTGTGGGGGCTTCTCATCCATGGAGGGATCACTCACAATGTGCGGGGGCGTCTCATCCATGGAGGGGATCACGCACAATGTGCGGGGGTTCTCATCCATGGAGGGGATCACTCACAATGTGCGGGGGCTTCTCATCCATGGAGGGGATCACTCACAATGTGTGGAGGCTTCTCATCCATGGAGGGGATCACTCACAATGTGTGGGGGCTTCTCATCCATGGAGGGATCGCTCACAATGTGTGGGGGCTTCTCATCCATGGAGGGGATCACTCACAATGTGTGGAGGCTTCTCATCCATAGAGGGGATCTGTTGTGAATTCCGTTCTCGAACTCCCTCCTGTGGTCATGAATGGTACTTCGGCGAGTTCTGTCCGTGGACTCCCTCTGGTGGCTGTGAGTGGAACTGCTGGTTCTGAGGTTGCTTCCTCAGCTGCCCTCGTTTGCGGTTAGGCTGGCTTCTCTATTTAACTCCACTCAGATCGTTACTCCATGCCAGCTGTCAATGTATCAGTACTGGTTCAGATCTCTCTCGGATCTTTCTGATGACCTGTCTACTCCAGCAGAAGCTAAGTCCCTACGAGTTCATTTGTTGTTCATTGTGTACTGAATATTTTTCTTAGTGCTTGCTAAGTTCTAGTCCAGCTTGCTAACATGATATTGCCTTGCTAGCTGGAAGCTCTGGGTTGCAGAGTGGCACCTCCGCACCGTGAGTTGGTGCGGGGGTCTTTTTGCACACTCTGCGTGGCTTTTTGTAGTTTTTTGTGCTGACCGCATAGATTCCTTTCCTATCCTCAGTCTATCTAGTAAGTCTGGCCTCCTTTGCTGAAACCTGTTTCATCCCTGTGTTTGTGACTTTCTTCTTAACTCACAGTTAATATATGTGGGGGGCTGCCTTTACCTTTGGGGAATTTCTCTGAGGCAAGTTAAGGCTTATTTTCCTATCTTTAGGGGTAGTTAGCTCTTAGGCTGTGAAGAGGCGTCTAGGGAGAGTTAGGTACGCTCCACAGCTATTTCTAGTGTGTGTGTTAGGATTAGGATTTGCGGTCAGCAGAGTTCCCACTTCCCAGAGCTTGTCCTGTCTTCTAGTTTAACCATCAGGTCATTCCAGGTGCACCTAACCACCAGGTCCACAACAGTACAGCTGGCCAACAAAGTGTTAATGCATCTCAATAGAGGGATAAGAGAAGTTCTGAGACCATTTTTTTTTCTTTGCAGCTTGTTTTGTCTTTCTTTTCCCCTTAACCTCTGGGTGGTTCAGGACTCAGGTGTAGATATGGACATTCAAGGTCTGTCCTCTTGTGTTGATCACCTCACTGCGAGGGTACAAAGCATTCAAGATTATGTAGTTCAGAATCCTATGTTAGAGCCTAGAATTCCAATTCCTGATTTGTTTTTTGGAGATAGATCTAAATTTCTGAATTTAAAAAATAATTGTAAACTGTTTCTTGCTTTGAAACCCCACTCCTCTGGTGACCCCATTCAGCAAGTAAAAATCATTATTTCTTTGTTACGTGGCAACCCACAAGACTGGACATTCTCCCTTGCGCCAGGAGATCCTGCATTGCTTAATGTAGATGCGTTTTTTCTGGCGCTTGGATTGCTTTATGACGAACCTAACTCTGTGGATCAGGCAGAGAAAATCCTGCTGGCTTTGTGTCAAGGTCAGGATGAAGCGGAGGTATATTGTCAGAAGTTTAGAAAGTGGTCTGTGCTTACTCAATGGAATGAGTGTGCCCTTGCAGCAATTTTCAGAAAAGGTCTTTCTAAAGCCCTTAAGGATGTTATGGTGGGGTTTCCCACGCCTGCTGGTCTGAATGAATCAATGTCCTTGGCCATTCAGATCGATCGGCGCTTGCGTGAACGCAAGGTTGTACGCCATTTGGCGGTGTCCTCTGAGCAGAGGCCTGAGCCTATGCAATGTGATAGGACTTTGACCAGAGCTGAACGGCAAGAACACAGACGTCAGAATGGGCTGTGTTTTTACTGTGGTGACTCCACTCATGCTATCTCTGATTGTCCTAAGCGCTCTAAGCGGTTCGCTAGGTCTGTCACCATTGGTACTGTACAGCCTAAATTTCTTTTGTCCGTTACTCTGATTTGCTCTTTGTCGTCCTACTCTGTTATGGCATTTGTGGACTCAGGCGCTGCCCTGAATTTGATGGACTTGGAGTTTGCTAGGCGCTGTGGTTTTTTCTTGGAGCCCTTGCAGTATCCTATTCCATTAAGGGGAATTGATGCTACGCCTTTGGCTAAGAATAAACCTCAGTACTGGACTCAGTTGACCATGTGCATGGCTCCTGCACATCAGGAAGATGTTCGCTTTTTAGTGTTGCATAATTTGCATGATGTGGTCATGTTGAATTTGCCACGGCTACAGGTCCATAATCCAGTATTGGATTGGAAATCAATGTCTGTGTCCAGTTGGGGTTGTCAAGGGGTACATGGTGATGTTCCGTTGTTGTCAATTTCTTCCTCCACGCCTTCTGAAGTCCCTGAGTTTTTGTTGGATTACTGGGATGTATTTGATGAGCCCAAATCCAGTGCCCTACCTCCTCATAGGGATTGTGATTGTGCTATTAATTTGATTCCTGGTAGTAAATTTCCTAAGGGATGGCTTTTCAATTTATCTGTGCCGGAACACGCCGCTATGCGGAGTTATATAAAGGAGTCCTTGGAGAAAGGGCATATTCGCCCGTCGTCGTCACCGTTGGGAGCAGGGTTCTTTTTTGTGGCCAAGAAGGATGGTTCTCTGAGACCTTGTATATTTTACCGCCTTCTCAATAAAATCACGGTCAAATTTCAGTACCCTTTGCCTCTACTGTCTGATTTGTTTGCTCGGATTAAGGGGGCTAGTTGGTTCACCAAGATAGATCTTCGAGGGGCGTATAATCTCGTGTGTATTAAACAAGGCGATGAATGGAAAACAGCATTTAATACGCCCGAGGGCCATTTTGAGTACCTGGTGATGCCATTCGGGCTTTCTAATGCTCCATCTGTGTTTCAGTCCTTTATGCATGACATCTTCCGAAAGTATTTGGATAGATTCATTATTGTATATTTGGATGATATTTTGGTCTTTTCGGATGATTGGGAGTCTCATGTGAAGCAGGTCAGAATGGTGTTCCAGGTTCTTCGTGCTAATTCTTTGTTTGTGAAGGGGTCTAAATGTCTCTTCGGAGTTCAGAAGGTTTCCTTTTTGGGCTTCATTTTTTCCCCTTCTACTATCGAGATGGATCCTGTTAAAGTTCAGGCCATTTATGATTGGACTCAGCCTACATGTGTGAAGAGCCTTCAGAAATTCCTGGGCTTTGCTAATTTTTACCGTCGCTTCATCGCTAATTTTTCTAGTGTTGTTAAACCATTGACTGATTTGACCAAGAAAGGTGCTGATGTGGTGAATTGGTCCTCTGCGGCCGTTGAGGCTTTTTGGGAGTTGAAACGTCGTTTCTCTTCGGCCCCTGTGTTGTGTCAGCCAGATGTTTTGCTCCCTTTTCAGGTCGAGGTTGATGCTTCTGAGATTGGAGCAGGGGCTGTTTTGTCTCAAAGATCTTCTGATGGCTCTGTGATGAAGCCATGTGCTTTCTTTTCTAGAAAGTTTTCGCCTGCTGAGCGTAATTATGATGTTGGCAATCGGGAGTTGTTGGCTATGAAGTGGGCGTTCGAGGAGTGGCGACATTGGCTTGAGGGAGCCAATCATCGCGTAGTGGTCTTAACTGATCACAAGAATCTGACTTATCTCGAGTCTGCTAAGCGGTTGAATCCTAGACAGGCTCGATGGTCGCTGTTTTTTTCCCGTTTCAATTTTGTGGTTTCATACCTTCCAGGTTCTAAGAATGTGAAGGCCGATGCCCTTTCAAGGAGTTTTGTGCCTGATTCCCCGGGAGTTCCTGAGCCGGCTGGTATTCTCAAAGAGGGGGTAATTCTGTCTGCCATCTGACCTGATTTGCGGCGGGCGCTGCAGGAGTTTCAGGCTGATAGACCTGACCGTTGTCCAGCAGAGAAACTGTTTGTCCCTGCTAGATGGACTAGTAGAGTTATCTCTGAGGTTCATTGTTCGGTGTTGGCTGGTCATCCTGGGATTTTTGGTACCAGAGATTTGGTGGCTAGGTCCTTTTGGTGGCCTTCCTTGTCGCGGGATGTGCGTTCTTTTGTGCAGTCCTGTGGGACTTGTGCTCGGGCCAAGTCCTGCTGTTCTCGTGCCAGTGGGTTACTTTTGCCCTTGCCAGTCCCGAAAAGGCCTTGGACGCATTTTTCCATGGATTTTATTTCAGATCTCCCTGTCTCTCAAAGGATGTCGGTCATCTGGGTGGTTTGTGATCGCTTCTCTAAGATGGTCCATTTGGTACCCTTGCCTAAATTACCTTCCTCCTCTGATTTGGTTCCACTATTTTTCCAGCATGTGGTTCGTTTGCATGGCATTCCGGAGAACATCGTGTCGGACAGAGGTTCCCAGTTTGTTTCAAGGTTTTGGCGCTCCTTTTGTGCTAAGATGGGCATTGATTTGTCTTTCTCCTCGGCTTTCCATCCTCAGACAAATGGCCAAACCGAACGAACTAATCAGACTTTGGAGACCTGTCTGAGATGCTTTGTTTCTGCTGATCAGGATGATTGGGTGACCTTCTTGCCATTGGCTGAGTTCGCCCTTAATAATCGGGCCAGTTCGGCTACTTTGGTTTCGCCTTTTTTTTGTAATTCTGGTTTTCATCCTCGTTTTTCTTCAGGGCAGGTTGAGCCTTCGGACTGTCCTGGTGTGGATTCTGTGGTGGACAGGTTGCAGCAAATTTGGACTCATGTAGTGGACAATTTGACATTGTCCCAGGAGAAGGCTCAACGTTTCGCCAACCGCCGTCGCTGTGTTGGTCCCCGACTTCGTGTTGGGGATTTGGTTTGGTTGTCGTCTCGTCATGTCACTATGAAGGTTTCTTCTCCTAAGTTTAAGCCTCGTTTCATTGGTCCTTATAAGATTTCTGAAATTCTCAATCCTGTGTCGTTTCGTTTGGCCCTTCCAGCTTCTTTTGCCATCCATAATGTGTTCCATAGTTCGTTGTTGCGGAGATATGTGGCGCCTATGGTTCCCTCCGTTAACCCTCCTGCTTCGGTGTTGGTCGAGGGGGAGTTGGAGTATGTGGTGGAGAAGATTTTAGATTCTCGTATTTCGAGACGGAAACTTCAGTACCTTCTCATCCATGGAGGGGATCACTCACAATGTGTGGAGGCTTCTCATCCATGGAGGGGGTCACTCACAATGTGTGGAGGCTTCTCATCCATGGAGGGGATCACTCACAATGTGCGGGGGCTTCTCATCCATGGAGGGGATCACTCACAATGTGTGGAGGCTTCTCATCCATGGAGGGGATCACTCACAATGTGTGGAGGCTTCTCATCCATGGAGGGGATCACTCACAATGTGTGGAGGCTTCTCATCCATGGAGGGGATCACTCACAATGTGCGGGGGGCTTCTCATCCATGGAGGGGATCGCTCACAATGTGTGGGGGCTTCTCATCCATGGAGGGGATCACTCACAATATGTGGAGGCTTCTCATCCATAGAGGGGATCTGTTGTGAATACCGTTCTCGAACTCCCTCCTGTGGTCATGAATGGTACTTCGGCGAGTTCTGTCCGTGGACTCCCTCTGGTGGCTGTGAGTGGAACTGCTGGTTCTGAGGTTGCTTCCTCAGCTGCCCTCGTTTGCGGTTAGGCTGGCTTCTCTATTTAACTCCACTCAGATCGTTACTCCATGCCAGCTGTCAATGTATCAGTACTGGTTCAGATCTCTCTTGGATCTTTCTGATGACCTGTCTACTCCAGCAGAAGCTAAGTCCCTACGAGTTCATTTGTTGTTCATTGTGTACTGAATATGTTTCTTAGTGCTTGCTAAGTTCTAGTCCAGCTTGCTAACATGATATTGCCTTGCTAGCTGGAAGCTCTGGGTTGCAGAGTGGCACCTCCGCACCGTGAGTCGGTGCGGGGGTCTTTTTGCACACTCTGCGTGGCTTTTTGTAGTTTTTTGTGCTGACCGCATAGATTCCTTTCCTATCCTCAGTCTATCTAGTAAGTCTGGCCTCCTTTGCTGAAACCTGTTTCATCCCTGTGTTTGTGACTTTCCTCTTAACTCACAGTTAATATATGTGGGGGGCTGCCTTTACCTTTGGGGAATTTCTCTGAGGCAAGTTAAGGCTTATTTTCCTATCTTTAGGGGTAGTTAGCTCTTAGGCTGTGAAGAGGCGTCTAGGGAGAGTTAGGTACGCTCCACAGCTATTTCTAGTGTGTGTTAGGATTAGGATTTGTGGTCAGCAGAGTTCCCACTTCCCAGAGCTTGTCCTGTCTTCTAGTTTAACCATCAGGTCATTCCAGGTGCACCTAACCACCAGGTCCACAACAGGGATCACTCACAATGTGTGGGGGCTTCTCATCCATGGAGGGGATCACTCACAATGTGCGGGGGCTTCTCATCCATGGAGGGGTCACACACAATGTGTGGGGGCTTCTCATCTATGGAGGGGAACACTCACAATGTGTGGGATCTTCTCATCCATGGAGGGGATCACTCACAATGTGTGGGGGCTTCTCATCCATGGAGGGGATCACTCACAATGTGTGGAGGCTTCTCATCCATGGAGGGGATCACTCACAATGTGTGGAGGCTTCTCATCCATGGAGGGGATCACTCACAATGTGCGGGGGGCTTCTCATCCATGGAGAGGATCGCTCACAATGTGTGGGGGCTTCTCATCCATGGAGAGGATCGCTCACAATGTGTGGGGGCTTCTCATCCATGGAGGGGATCACTCACAATGTGTGGGGGCTTCTCATCTATGGACGGGGTCACTCACAATGTGTGGGGGCTTCTCATCTATGGACGGGGTCACTCACAATGTGTGGGGGCTTCTCATCAATGGAGGGGATCACTCAAAATGTGCGGGGGCTTCTCATCCATGGAGGGGGTCACTCGCAATGTGTGGAGGCTTCTCATCCATGGAGGGGATCACTCACAATGTGCGGGGGCTTCTCATCCATCGGGGGGTCACTCACAATGTGCGGGGGCTTCTCATCCATGGAGGTGATCACTCACAATGTGCGGGGGATTCTCATCCATGGAGGGGGTCACTCACAATGTGTGGAGGCTTCTCATCCATGGAGGGGATCACTCACAATGTGTGGGGGTTTCTCATCCATGGAGGGGATCACTCACAATGTGTGGGGGCTTCTCATCCATGGAGGGGATCATTCACAATGTGTGGAGGCTTCTCATCCATGGAGGGGATCACTCACAATGTGCGGGGGGCTTCTCATCCATGGAGAGGATCGCTCACAATGTGTGGGGGCTTCTCATCCATGGAGAGGATCGCTCACAATGTGTGGGGGCTTCTCATCCATGGAGGGGATCACTCACAATGTGTGGGGGCTTCTCATCTATGGACGGGGTCACTCACAATGTGCGGGGGCTTCTCATCCATGGAGGTGATCACTCACAATGTGTGGGGGATTCTCATCCATGGAGGGGGTTACTCACAATGTGTGGAGGCTTCTCATCCATGGAGGGGATCACTCACAATGTGTGGGGGTTTCTCATCCATGGAGGGGATCACTCACAATGTGTGGGGGCTTCTCATCCATGGAGGGGATCATTCACAATGTGTGGAGGCTTCTCATCCATGGAGGGGATCACTCACAATGTGTGGGGGCTTCTCATCCATGAAGGGGGTCACTCACAATGTGCGGGGGCTTCTCATCCATGGAGGGGGATCACTCACAATGTGCGGGGACTTCTCATCCATGGAGGGGATCACTCAAAATGTGCGGGGGCTTCTCATCCATGGAGGGGGTCACTCACAATGTGTGGAGGCTTCTCATCCATGGAGGAGGTCACTCACAATGTGCGGGGGCTTCTCATCCATGGAGGGGGTCACTCACAATGTGTGGAGGCTTCTCATCCATGGAGGGGGTCACTCACAATGTGTGGAGGCTTCTCATCCATGGAGGAGGTCACTCACAATGTGCGGGGGCTTCTCATCCATGGAGGGGATCACGCACAATGTGCGGGGGTTCTCATCCATGGAGGGGATCACTCACAATGTGCGGGGGCTTCTCATCCATGGAGGGGATCACTCACAATGTGTGGAGGCTTCTCATCCATGGAGGGGATCACTCACAATGTGTGGGGGCTTCTCATCCATGGAGGGATCACTCACAATGTGCGGGGGCTTATCATCCATGGAGGGGATCACGCACAATGTGCGGGGGTTCTCTTCCATGGAGGGGATCACTCACAATGTGCGGGGGCTTCTCATCCATGGAGGGGATCACTCACAATGTGTGGAGGCTTCTCATCCATGGAGGGGGTCACTCACAATGTGTGGGGGCTTCTCATCCATGGAGGGATCACTCACAATGTGCGGGGGCTTCTCATCCATTGAGGGGTCTCTCACAATGTGCGGGGGCTTCTCATCCATGGAGGGGGTCACTCACAATATGTGAGGTCTTGTCATCCATGGAGGGGATCACTCACAATGTGCGGGGGCTTCTCATCAATGGAGGGGATCACTCACAATGTGTGGAGGCTTCTCATCCGTGGAGGGGGTCACTCACAATGTGCGGGGGCTTCTCATCTATGGAGGGGGTCACTCACAATGTGTGGGGTCTTCTCATCTATGGAGGGGGTCACTCACAATGTATGGAGGCTTCTCATCCATGGAGGGGATCACTCACAATGTGCGGGGGCTTCTCATCCATGGAGGGGATCACTCACAATGTGCGGGGGGCTTCTCATCCATGGAGGGGATCGCTCACAATGTGTGGGGGCTTCTCATCCATGGAGGGGATCACTCACAATGTGCGGGGGCTTCTCATCCATGGAGGGGATCACTCACAATGTGTGGAGGCTTCTCATCAATGGAGGGGATCGCTCACAATGTGTGGGGGCTTCTCATCCATGGAGGAGGTGACTCACAATGTGCGAGGGCTTCTCATCCATGGAGGGGATCACTCACAATGTGTGGGGGCTTCTCATCCATGGAGGGGATCACTCACAATGTGTGGGGGCTTCTCATCTATGGAGGGGATCACTCACAATGTGTGGAGGCTTCTCATCCATGGAGGGGATTACTCACAATGTGCGGGGGCTTCTCATCCATGGAGGGGGTCACTCACAATGTGTGGAGGCTTCTCATCTATGGAGGGGATCACTCACAATGTGTGGAGGCTTCTCATCCATGGAGGGGATCACTCACAATGTGCGGGGGCTTTTTATTCCTGGAGGGGGTCACTCACAATTTACCTAGAATCATGGCCATGAAGAGAGTGAAATATAAAACTTCCATCATCCAGGAGCAATGTGGTGATGATGCTTTTCCCCGCCATTATGGAGATCATGACGGCAAAAATGAAAACTAAGCGGCTTGGGGAGCAAACTATTGGAATTATGGGTCCAGGAAACTCCCCCGATCTCAGGTCCTGTGAGAACTGAGGACAATCTCAAAAAGGGACTAAGAAAAACCCAGAAACTGTGGTAACTCCGAGTTCTGGTGAGACAAGTATGGATTACCTATGTGGTCAAGTGGATTAATAGAGAGTCAGAAATAGAAAAACGGATAAAAGACTCCTCTGATTTAATAAAACAAAATGTACTTTATTGAATACAAGCATAACACATAGAAACAATTAGAAGCACCGATGCTGCAGGGAATGAAGTTACTGTGGTAATCTGGCGGCATAGTATTTATGCACTTCTCAAATGGTAACAGTCCATGCAAATCTCCAAGCTCTTCACGAAAGTCTCCTAGAGAAGCCCATGTCCGCTAAAAGAATGGCATCACTACTCACAGGAAAGTGTGAACAGGACCAAAAAAGCCAGAAGACGTGTATATAACAAGTGAAAACGAACGAGGTCTCCCCTACTGATAATCGTACTACTATGTGCATTACTGTATAACTGATCCAAAATAAAGGAGTTAATGAAGAGTGTTCATATCAAATATTTCTAGAAAGAAAGAAATCCCATCATAGACATTTCTATAACGAAGTGAATACAGACATGGAGGAAAATAATCAATTCCCAATATAAGTTTCTGTACTAAGATTACACGTTTCTCCGCATGTCTGCTGACAAAGTAAAGACCAATTATGAAAAGAGTGCTGGCCACAAATCAATAGTAGAACACAGCAATTACCACCGGAGACCCCCGACGCGCTCTACTAGCTATTTCTTTCTATAAGTTGTGCTTGTATTCGATTAAGTTTTTTTTAATTATATCAGAGGGTTGTTTCCTTTTGTTTGTTTTTCTGAAACAATAATGGGCGGCCATCAATGAGGATCTGCCCAGAAGCCGACATCCAGCTGCCGGGCGAAGTCTGGAGAACAAGGGGCAGCGCTGCCAGCAACATGGAGGCATCACAGAAACGTCATATATCTGTCAATAACGTAACGACGTATGGAATGTTTATAATTGTCCGTCTGTAACCATAGAAATGACCGACTAAGAGAGCGAAAAGCAATGACACAAATTTTGGTTTCACAAAATTTGCTGCTTCATTCTAAAAACTTTTGGCCAGGACTATACAGTAACCACTGGCCTCTATATAGAGTCCTGACCATCAGTAGGGGGAGGTCATGAACCAGGCCATCATCTGTAGTTCTCAATTTGTGGGACACATGGGGGCTCTGCACAAGTTGAGAAGTCGAAGACTGGCTTTGGCCTAACGAGAAAGCAAGTAGAAGATCTCTTTGGCGAGAAAAGCGTGATAACACAGAACCAGTCGGGGATACATCAGCGTCATGGGTATCATCACAAAGATATAAAACCAGGGGACGTTCTAGCTAGTGGTGTAGATTGAGCGAATCCTTTTCACCTTTGCAGTCACCTGTCTCTCCGTCGGTGTACACTATTCTTTGGTGGTGATTTCTGGAGAAGATTTGGCTCCTCTATTCTTTGGTGGTGATTTCTGGAGAAGATTTGGCTCCTCTATTCTTTGGTGGTGAGTTTTGGAGAAGATTTGGTTGCTCTTAAGGTACCGTCACATTAAGCGACGCTGCAGCGATATAGACAACGATGTCGATCGCTGCAGCGTCGCTGTTTCGTCGCTGTGTGGTCGCTGGAGAGCTGTCACACAGACCGCTCTCCAGCGACCAACTATGCCGAAGTCCCCGGGTGACCAGAGTAAACATCGGGTTACTAAGCGCAGGGCCGCGCTTAGTAACCCGATGTTTACCGTGGTTACCAGTGTAAATGTAGAAAAACCCAAACACTACATACTTACATTCCGGTGTCTGTCGCGTCCCCCGGCGTCCGCTTCCCTGCACTGTGTAAGCGCCGGCCCTAAAGCAGAGCGGTGACGTCACCGCTGTGCTCTGCTTTACGGCCGGCCGGCGCTGACACATTCAGTGCAGGGAAGCTGCCGGCGGGGGACGTGACAGACACCGGAATGTAAGTATGTAGTGTTTGGGTTTTTTTACATTTACAATGGTAACCAGGGTAAATGTCGGGTTACTAAGCGCGGCCCTGCGCTTAGTAACCCGATGTTTACCCTGGTTACCAGTGAAGACATCGCTGAATCGGTGTCACACACTCTGATCCAGCGACGAAATAAGGTGCTGGCCTTCTAGCTCCGACCAACGATATCACAGCAGGATCCTGATCGCTGCTGCGTGTCAAACACAACGATATCGCTATCCAGGACGCTGCAACGTCACGGATCACTATCGTTGTTCAGTGTGAAGGTACCTTTAAGGCCCCGTCTCACATAGCGAGATCGCTAGCGAGATCGCTGCTGAGTCACAAGTTTTGTGACGCAACAGCGACCTCCATAGCGATCTCGCTATGTGTGACACGTACCAGCGATCAGGCCCCTGCTGCGAGATCGCTGGTCGTGTCGGAATGGCCTGGACCTTTTTTTGGTCGTTGAGGCCCCGCTGACATCGCTGAATCGGTGTGTGTGACACCGATCCAGCGATGTCTTCACTGGTAACCAGGGTAAACATCGGGTTACTAAGCGCAGGGCCGCGCTTAGTAACCCGATGTTTACCCTGGTTACCAAAAAAAAACAGTACATACTCGCCTTTCGGTGTCCAGGTCCCTTGCCGTCTGCTTCCTGCTCTGACTGACTGAGATCCGGCCGTACAGTGAGAAGTGAGAGCACAGCAGTGACGTCACCGCTGCGCTCTGCTCTCACTGTACGGCGGCTCAGTCAGAGCGGGAAGCAGACGGCAAGGGACCTGGACACCGAAAGGCGAGTATGTAGTGTTTGTTTTTTTTGGTAACCAGGGTAAACATCGGGTTACTAAGCGCGGCCCTGCGCTTAGTAACCCGATGGTTACCCGGGTGCTGCAGGGGGACTTCGGCATCGTTGAAGACAGTTTCAACGATGCCGAAGTCGTTCCCCTGATCGTTGGTCGCTGGAGAGAGCGGTCTGTGTGACAGCTCCCCAGCGACCACACAGCGACTTACCAACGATCACGGCCAGGTCGTATCGCTGGTCGTGATCGTTGGTAAATCGCTTAGTGAGACGGGGCCTTTACACCGTGTCTTTTCCCTTTGCCGACCTTCTAATCTTTGGTATTTAGTGACTCCCTTTCACTGTGGGGGGCAGGGAGATGCTGCTCTGTCAGTATAGATAAGAAGACCTCACACTCCTTGGGTGGGTGATACATGCAGCCCTCATTGATATGAACCCTCAATGCCTTCCTTCCGATTCTGGTTTGGAATCTAGCTGGCCATGTGCACAGATGTTTTTTTTTTTTAAAGAGTTTTGTAGTTGAAAAAAGCTTCAGGAGTCTCTGGAGCAGTTTTCTTTAGTAGTTTTGATGCATTTTGTGAGGTTGGCCTCCATTGTTTTATTGATTGCCTATCTTAATGCTACAGGAACACATCCGCGTCATCATTTCTATAGTGGCCGTTGCTGGGTACTGCAGCTCTATCCCTTATTCAAATGAACAGGACAGTACCAGGCCGCTAAGGAAATGACAAAGCGGTGGTGTCCCGGGAGCATCCGAGAACTTCTAGCTGCTACTGTCGCCTTTAGCAGCTGATCGGTGGGGCTGCTGGGTGTTGCATTCCCACCAGTCATTGATGGTCTAGCCTAACATTAGGCCATTAATAAAAAAGTACTGGCTAGCTTCTCTGTGTTCTGCAGTCTTTTGATTGGACAGTCTTACTTAGCAGCATTTTCATCAGGTGCCACTTTCTAGTAGTGACACGTACTTTCATTTTCTTCCCCTTGTCATTTCTCAAAACTTAATGTAGGAAAAATAGCTCAAATGAACAAACATAAAACCAGCAAAGTGGTTTTACAATAGAAATGAATAGGAAGAGTCTTTGAAGCATTTTTTGAGCGATTTTTCAGTCTTTGGAGCAATATCCTACAGGGTTTGTTTGGAATGGACACAGTCCAAAAACTCAATGTGTATATACTGTATATCCCAAGTCCACGTCAGCTGGAGAAATGGATGGAGTCGAGATGCTACCAAATCTATTGTGCACTGTGATCTTACATGGGACATACTAAAAAGAATGAAGAAAAGGAATAAATAAAAAGAATGAACATAATAACTTTTAGGTCCAAAGAGATGGAGAGGTGTTATAGATTTCTTATGCATCTTGGATATGAAATGAACACGAAATATATGTAGAATATTAGGAAATCAACATATCCCATATAAACAGGTGTATATTATATTCCCTGAGCCTGATAGGTGGGGAATGACCATGAAATATATGTAGAGAATAAGGGAATGAACACATATCCCATATAAACAGGTGTATATTATATTCCCTGAGCCTGATAGGTGGGGAATGAACATGGAATATATGTAGATAATAGAGGAATGAACACATATCCCATATAAACAGGTGTATATTATATTCCCTGTGCCTGATAGGTGGGGAATGAAGATGAAATATATGTAGATAATAGGGGAATGAACACATATCCCATATAAACAGGTGTATATTATATTCCCTGTGCCTGATAGGTGGGGAATGAAGATTAAATATATGTAGATAATAGGGGAATGAACACATATCCCATATAAACAGGTGTATATTATATTCCCTGAGCCTGATAGGTGGGGAATGAACATGAAATATATGTAGAGAATAGGAGAATGAACACATATCCCATATAAACAGGTGTATATTATATTCCCTAACACTGATAGGTGGGGAATGAAGATGAAATATATGTAGAGAATAGGAGAATGATCACATATCCCATATAAACAGGTGCATATTATATTCCCTGAGCGTGATAGGTGGGGAATGAACATGAAATATATGTAGAGAATAGAGGAATGAACACATATCCCATATAAACAGGTGTATATTATTTTCCCTGTGCCTGATAGGTGGGGAATGAACATGAAATATATGTAGATAATAGGAGAATGAACACATATCCCATATAAACAGGTGTATATTATATTCCCTGTGCCTGATAGGTGGGGAATGAACATGGAATATATGTAGAGAAGAGAGGAATGAACACATATCCCATATAAACAGGTGTATATTATATTCCCTGAGCCTGATAGGTGGGGAATGAACATGGAATATATGTGGAGAAGAGAGGAATGAATACATATCCCATATAAACAGGTGTATATTATATTCCCTGAGCCTGATAGGTGGGGAATGAACATGAAATATATGTAGAGAATAGAGGAATGAACACATATCCCATATAAACAGGTGTATATTATATTCCCTGAGCCTGATAGGTGGGGAATGAACATGAAATATATGTAGAGAATAGAGGAATGAACACATATCCCATATAAACAGGTGTATATTATATTCCCTGTGCCTGATAGGTGGGGAATGAACATGGAATATATGTAGAGAAGAGAGGAATGAACACATATCCCATATAAACAGGTGTATATTATATTCCCTGAGCCTGATAGGTGGGGAATGAACATGAAATATATGTAGAGAATAGGAGAATGAACACATATCCCATATAAACAGGTGTATATTATATTCCCTAACACTGATAGGTGGGGAATGAAGATGAAATATATGTAGAGAATAGAGGAATGAACACATATCCCATATAAACAGGTGTATATTATATTCCCTGAGCGTGATAGGTGGGGAATGAACATGAAATATATGTAGAGAATAGAGGAATGAACACATATCCCATATAAACAGGTGTATATTATTTTCCCTGTGCCTGATAGGTGGGGAATGAACATGAAATATATGTAGAGAATAGAGGAATGAACACATATCCCATATAAACAGGTGTATATTATTTTCCCTGTGCCTGATAGGTGGGGAATGAACATGAAATATATCTAGAGAATAGGGGAATGAACACATATCCCATATAAACAGGTGTATATTATATTCCCTGAGCCTGATAGGTGGGGAATGAACATGAAATATATGTAGAGAATAGAGGAATGAACACATATCCCATATAAACACGTGTATATTATATTCCCTGTGCCTGATAGGTGGGAATGAAGATGAAATATATGTAGATAATAGGGGAATGAACACATATCCCATATAAACAGGTGTATATTATATTCCCTGTGCCTGATATGTGGGGAATGAACATGAAATATATGTAGATAATAGGAGAATGAACACATATCCCATATAAACAGGTGTATATTATATTCCCTGAGCGTGATAGGTGGGGAATGAACATGAAATATATGTAGAGAATAGAGGAATGAACACATATCCCATATAAACAGGTGTATATTATATTCCCTATGCATGATAGGTGGGGAATGAACATGAAATATATGTAGAGAATAGAGGAATGAACACATATCCCATATAAACAGGTGTATATTATTTTCCCTGTGCCTGATAGGTGGGGAATGAACATGAAATATATGTAGAGAATAGAGGAATGAACACATATCCCATATAAACAGGTGTATATTATATTCCCTATGCATGATAGGTGGGGAATGAACATGAAATATATGTAGAGAATAGAGGAATGAACACATATCCCATATAAACACGTGTATATTATATTCCCTGTGCCTGATAGGTGGGAATGAAGATGAAATATATGTAGATAATAGGGGAATGAACACATATCCCATATAAACAGGTGTATATTATATTCCCTGTGCCTGATATGTGGGGAATGAACATGAAATATATGTAGATAATAGGAGAATGAACACATATCCCATATAAACAGGTGTATATTATATTCCCTGAGCGTGATAGGTGGGGAATGAACATGAAATATATGTAGAGAATAGAGGAATGAACACATATCCCATATAAACAGGTGTATATTATATTCCCTATGCATGATAGGTGGGGAATGAACATGAAATATATGTAGAGAATAGAGGAATGAACACATATCCCATATAAACAGGTGTATATTATTTTCCCTGTGCCTGATAGGTGGGGAATGAACATGAAATATATGTAGAGAATAGAGGAATGAACACATATCCCATATAAACAGGTGTATATTATTTTCCCTGTGCCTGATAGGTGGGGAATGAACATGAAATATATGTAGAGAATAAGGGAATGAACACATATCCCATATAAACAGGTGTATACTATATTCCCTGAGCCTGATAGGTGGGGAATGAACATGAAATATATCTAGAGAATAGGGGAATGAACACATATCCCATATAAACAGGTGTATATTATTTTCCCTGTGCCTGATAGGTGGGGAATGAACATGAAATATATGTAGAGAATAGGAGAATGAACACATACCCCATATAAACAGGTGCATATTATTTTCCCTGTGCCTGATAGGTGGGGAATGAACATGAAATATATGTAGAGAATAGAGGAATGAACACATATCCCATATAAACAGGTGTATATTATATTCCCTATGCATGATAGGTGGGGAATGAACATGAAATATATGTAGAGAATATAGGAATGAACACATATCCCATATAAACAGGTGTATATTATTTTCCCTGTGCCTGATAGGTGGGGAATGAACATGAAATATATGTAGAGAATAGGGGAATGAACACATATCCCATATAAACAGGTGTATATTATATTCCCTGTGCCTGATAGGTGGGGAATGAACATGAAATATATGTAGATAATAGGAGAATGAACACATATCCCATATAAACAGGTGTATACTATATTCCCTGAGCCTGATAGGTGGGGAATGAACATGAAATATATCTAGAGAATAGGGGAATGAACACATATCCCATATAAACAGGTGTATATTATTTTCCCTGTGCCTGATAGGTGGGTAATGAACATGAAATATATGTAGAGAATAGGAGAATGAACACATATCCCATATAAACAGGTGCATATTATTTTCCCTGTGCCTGATAGGTGGGGAATGACCATGAAATATATGTAGAGAATAGAGGAATGAACACATATCCCATATAAACAGGTGTATATTATATTCCCTATGCATGATAGGTGGGGAATGAACATGAAATATATGTAGAGAATATAGGAATGAACACATATCCCATATAAACAGGTGTATATTATTTTCCCTGTGCCTGATAGGTGGGGAATGAACATGAAATATATGTAGAGAATAGGGGAATGAACACATATCCCATATAAACAGGTGTATATTATATTCCCTGTGCCTGATAGGTGGGGAATGAACATGAAATATATGTAGATAATAGGAGAATGAACACATATCCCATATAAACAGGTGTATATTATATTCCCTGAGCGTGATAGGTGGGGAATGAACATGAAATATATGTAGAGAATAGAGGAATGAACACATATCCCATATAAACAGGTGTATATTATATTCCCTATGCATGATAGGTGGGGAATGAACATGAAATATATGTAGAGAATAGAGGAATGAACACATATCCCATATAAACAGGTGTATATTATTTTCCCTGTGCCTGATAGGTGGGGAATGAACATGAAATATATGTAGAGAATAAGGGAATGAACACATATCCCATATAAACAGGTGTATACTATATTCCCTGAGCCTGATAGGTGGGGAATGAACATGAAATATATCTAGAGAATAGGGGAATGAACACATATCCCATATAAACAGGTGTATATTATTTTCCCTGTGCCTGATAGGTGGGGAATGAACATGGAATATATGTAGAGAATAGAGGAATTAACACATATCCCATATAAACAGGTGTACATTATATTCCCTGAGCCTGATAGGTGGGGAATGAACATGAAATATATGTAGAGAATAGAGGAATGAACACATATCCCATATAAACAGGTGTATATTATATTCCCTATGCATGATAGGTGGGTAATGAACATGAAATATATGTAGAGAATAGGAGAATGAACACATATCCCATATAAACAGGTGTATATTATATTCCCTGTGCCTGATAGGTGGGGAATGAAGATGAAATATATGTAGATAATAGGGGAATGAACACATATCCCATATAAACAGGTGTATATTATATTCCCTGTGCCTGATAGGTGGGGAATGAAGATTAAATATATGTAGATAATAGGGGAATGAACACATATCCCATATAAACAGGTGTATATTATATTCCCTGAGCCTGATAGGTGGGGAATGAACATGAAATATATGTAGAGAATAGGAGAATGAACACATATCCCATATAAACAGGTGTATATTATATTCCCTAACACTGATAGGTGGGGAATGAAGATGAAATATATGTAGAGAATAGGAGAATGATCACATATCCCATATAAACAGGTGCATATTATATTCCCTGAGCGTGATAGGTGGGGAATGAACATGAAATATATGTAGAGAATAGAGGAATGAACACATATCCCATATAAACAGGTGTATATTATATTCCCTATGCATGATAGGTGGGGAATGAACATGAAATATATGTAGAGAATAGAGGAATGAACACATATCCCATATAAACAGGTGTATATTATTTTCCCTGTGCCTGATAGGTGGGGAATGAACATGAAATATATGTAGATAATAGGAGAATGAACACATATCCCATATAAACAGGTGTATATTATATTCCCTGTGCCTGATAGGTGGGGAATGAACATGGAATATATGTAGAGAAGAGAGGAATGAACACATATCCCATATAAACAGGTGTATATTATATTCCCTGAGCCTGATAGGTGGGGAATGAACATGGAATATATGTGGAGAAGAGAGGAATGAATACATATCCCATATAAACAGGTGTATATTATATTCCCTGAGCCTGATAGGTGGGGAATGAACATGAAATATATGTAGAGAATAGAGGAATGAACACATATCCCATATAAACAGGTGTATATTATATTCCCTGAGCCTGATAGGTGGGGAATGAACATGAAATATATGTAGAGAATAGAGGAATGAACACATATCCCATATAAACAGGTGTATATTATATTCCCTGTGCCTGATAGGTGGGGAATGAACATGGAATATATGTAGAGAAGAGAGGAATGAACACATATCCCATATAAACAGGTGTATATTATATTCCCTGAGCCTGATAGGTGGGGAATGAACATGAAATATATGTAGAGAATAGGAGAATGAACACATATCCCATATAAACAGGTGTATATTATATTCCCTAACACTGATAGGTGGGGAATGAAGATGAAATATATGTAGAGAATAGGAGAATGAACACATATCCCATATAAACAGGTGCATATTATATTCCCTGAGCGTGATAGGTGGGGAATGAACATGAAATATATGTAGAGAATAGAGGAATGAACACATATCCCATATAAACAGGTGTATATTATATTCCCTATGCATGATAGGTGGGGAATGAACATGAAATATATGTAGAGAATAGAGGAATGAACACATATCCCATATAAACAGGTGTATATTATTTTCCCTGTGCCTGATAGGTGGGGAATGAACATGAAATATATGTAGAGAATAGAGGAATGAACACATATCCCATATAAACAGGTGTATATTATTTTCCCTGTGCCTGATAGGTGGGGAATGAACATGAAATATATCTAGAGAATAGGGGAATGAACACATATCCCATATAAACAGGTGTATATTATATTCCCTGAGCCTGATAGGTGGGGAATGAACATGAAATATATGTAGAGAATAGAGGAATGAACACATATCCCATATAAACACGTGTATATTATATTCCCTGTGCCTGATAGGTGGGAATGAAGATGAAATATATGTAGATAATAGGGGAATGAACACATATCCCATATAAACAGGTGTATATTATATTCCCTGTGCCTGATATGTGGGGAATGAACATGAAATATATGTAGATAATAGGAGAATGAACACATATCCCATATAAACAGGTGTATATTATATTCCCTGAGCGTGATAGGTGGGGAATGAACATGAAATATATGTAGAGAATAGAGGAATGAACACATATCCCATATAAACAGGTGTATATTATATTCCCTATGCATGATAGGTGGGGAATGAACATGAAATATATGTAGAGAATAGAGGAATGAACACATATCCCATATAAACAGGTGTATATTATTTTCCCTGTGCCTGATAGGTGGGGAATGAACATGAAATATATGTAGAGAATAGAGGAATGAACACATATCCCATATAAACAGGTGTATATTATTTTCCCTGTGCCTGATAGGTGGGGAATGAACATGAAATATATGTAGAGAATAAGGGAATGAACACATATCCCATATAAACAGGTGTATACTATATTCCCTGAGCCTGATAGGTGGGGAATGAACATGAAATATATCTAGAGAATAGGGGAATGAACACATATCCCATATAAACAGGTGTATATTATTTTCCCTGTGCCTGATAGGTGGGGAATGAACATGAAATATATGTAGAGAATAGGAGAATGAACACATACCCCATATAAACAGGTGCATATTATTTTCCCTGTGCCTGATAGGTGGGGAATGAACATGAAATATATGTAGAGAATAGAGGAATGAACACATATCCCATATAAACAGGTGTATATTATATTCCCTATGCATGATAGGTGGGGAATGAACATGAAATATATGTAGAGAATATAGGAATGAACACATATCCCATATAAACAGGTGTATATTATTTTCCCTGTGCCTGATAGGTGGGGAATGAACATGAAATATATGTAGAGAATAGGGGAATGAACACATATCCCATATAAACAGGTGTATATTATATTCCCTGTGCCTGATAGGTGGGGAATGAACATGAAATATATGTAGATAATAGGAGAATGAACACATATCCCATATAAACAGGTGTATACTATATTCCCTGAGCCTGATAGGTGGGGAATGAACATGAAATATATCTAGAGAATAGGGGAATGAACACATATCCCATATAAACAGGTGTATATTATTTTCCCTGTGCCTGATAGGTGGGTAATGAACATGAAATATATGTAGAGAATAGGAGAATGAACACATATCCCATATAAACAGGTGCATATTATTTTCCCTGTGCCTGATAGGTGGGGAATGAACATGAAATATATGTAGAGAATAGAGGAATGAACACATATCCCATATAAACAGGTGTATATTATATTCCCTATGCATGATAGGTGGGGAATGAACATGAAATATATGTAGAGAATATAGGAATGAACACATATCCCATATAAACAGGTGTATATTATTTTCCCTGTGCCTGATAGGTGGGGAATGAACATGAAATATATGTAGAGAATAGGGGAATGAACACATATCCCATATAAACAGGTGTATATTATATTCCCTGTGCCTGATAGGTGGGGAATGAACATGAAATATATGTAGATAATAGGAGAATGAACACATATCCCATATAAACAGGTGTATATTATATTCCCTGAGCGTGATAGGTGGGGAATGAACATGAAATATATGTAGAGAATAGAGGAATGAACACATATCCCATATAAACAGGTGTATATTATATTCCCTATGCATGATAGGTGGGGAATGAACATGAAATATATGTAGAGAATAGAGGAATGAACACATATCCCATATAAACAGGTGTATATTATTTTCCCTGTGCCTGATAGGTGGGGAATGAACATGAAATATATGTAGAGAATAGAGGAATGAACACATATCCCATATAAACAGGTGTATATTATTTTCCCTGTGCCTGATAGGTGGGGAATGAACATGAAATATATGTAGAGAATAAGGGAATGAACACATATCCCATATAAACAGGTGTATACTATATTCCCTGAGCCTGATAGGTGGGGAATGAACATGAAATATATCTAGAGAATAGGGGAATGAACACATATCCCATATAAACAGGTGTATATTATTTTCCCTGTGCCTGATAGGTGGGGAATGAACATGGAATATATGTAGAGAATAGAGGAATTAACACATATCCCATATAAACAGGTGTACATTATATTCCCTGAGCCTGATAGGTGGGGAATGAACATGAAATATATGTAGAGAATAGAGGAATGAACACATATCCCATATAAACAGGTGTATATTATATTCCCTATGCATGATAGGTGGGTAATGAACATGAAATATATGTAGAGAATAGGAGAATGAACACATATCCCATATAAACAGGTGCATATTATATTCCCTGAGCGTGATAGGTGGGGAATGAACATAAAATATATGTAGAGAATAGGAGAGTGAACTGTGACGGGGTGTACGGCAGAGCAAGAAGGGACAACAGGCCAAGGGATGATTCAACAGATTTATTATCAAGAATGCTGGAACAACACATGCAGGTAGATCTACAGAGTCCACAATTAGTCCAACGGAACTGGTTCGGGGGCACTTACCGATAATCCTTGTGCCAGCTAACAAAACAATAGTGCACACGAGTCCAAGGGATCTCAAAACAATCCCACAAACGACGTGATATGTCCTCAACTCAATTCTCGCCCCGTTCGCTTCCACAGTCCCAGAAGGACATGGGGTCTTGCCTCAGCTAAGAATTCCCACTCCTTCTCTTCCAGTCTCCAACACACATCTGATCTCAAAATAAGAATGGACTGTCTGAGCTCCTGGGATCCGCCCCTGAAGGGGGTAGGGGTCACACCTTCTATTCAATGGCTGAGTCCACCAGAAGATTCTATTCTGGTCGGCTCCACTTAGTCTAGGTCGTATGTACATTTGACTAGCCCCCTGCTGAGAGGAAGAATGGCTATTCCTTCACTAGTGTTGACAAAGCTTAATTACATTATAGGTTAGGGCTGCAAGTATTGGGGGAAGGAGACATTGTTACAGGTGACTCCCAGCACAAGAAAATACAATGCATAAATTACAGCTAATAGAAACCAGAGAACAGTTACATACATCAAATGGCATATTATTCAAATGCAGGACAGGGCAAAAGTACATATCATGACATGAACACATATCCCATATATACAGGTGTATATTATATTCCCTGAGCCTGATAGGTGGGGATGGGGAATGAAGATGAAATATATGTAAATAATAGAGGAATGAACACATATCCCATATAAACAGGTGTACATTATATTCCCTGAGCCTGATAGGTGGGGAATGAACATGAAATATATGTAGAGAATAGGAGAATGAACACATATCCCATATAAACAGGTGTATATTATATTCCCTGTGCCATTCACAAGTCCAGGGGTACCATCTGGTAATCCAAATCCAGCAGGGTGGGCAAGACCATATAACATCACGTGGCCAATGATCCCCATTTTTGTTTTTTTTAAAGACCAAGATCATGCTCTTCACCCGAGTGTTCTGAAAAGGAGACTAATGGTGCCACTAAAAAAGTGCACTAATATGAAGTCACTTGAAACCCTCTCCAACAGGAAAAGGGCTCCAAAAACCATTCCCTGACTCTCCAAGCCAGAAGGCCACAGTGAGTGTCAGAGCCAAGTAGCTTCCCCTAGCCAAAACCAAGGGAGACCCAATCTTAATCCGAGCATCTGCTTGAGCTGCCACCTGAGTGAAAACTAGGAGCCATCGACTGTCGACTCCACCACTGAGATAGAAGAGTTAGGGGTCATGGGGGGAACAGAACCTGATAGCCACACAGTACACCCCTAGACCATCAGAGGGAATCCATAAGGGGACTGCATATGAAAAGTACTAGTAACGGACACAAGGGAAAAGTGAAACATGCAAAATAGTGAAAAAAATAACGAATTTTCCAAAGTATGGTAATTTTGGCTGTACCTTGCAAATGGGAATTTAAACATTCCCTGAACCTTGCCAGGAGGTCCGGATTAAGGGTATGTGCAAAACAAGTATTAAGTAAAGGCTTGTGGAAATGTGCCTTAGTTCTTGTGTTTCCAAGGCCAGTAGATTAAAGTACCCCAGTGTCAACACTATTGGACCACTTTGAACCTCAGGCTTTCAAACTTACAAGCCATAATGGCATTGATCGTGGCAGCCAAGCTTTCCACCAAGGATTCTGGGGTAGGGGGAGCACAATGTCATAATCACTGGAATGAAGTTCTAAAGCAGGCATGTACAACATATGGCCTGCAGTCTACATGTGACCTGCAAAGGATGCCGTGCTGCCTGCGGAGGTGTTCTGGATGCCCTGGTCCCTTTTTCCTCTCTTCAAATGTATTCACTATTCACATGTTTTGGACGTGAATACATTTTAACACTGTGGTGCGGAACTGGAGCAAAGGAGCGTAAGTCTGATCTGGCCCCAACTTGCAGAGGCATGATGAGGTCAGCACGCTGCTGACTTTATCACACTGTTGCCGGCACCGACGGGCTGCAGAGGAGTAGAGACATCAAGGGCAACACTAAGCGGTCCATGAAGGATCTGAAGATTAAATGAGTTATCGTTGTGGATAAGGGGGGGGGGATTAATGTTGCTGTGAGAGCACATAATGGGGTGACAATTGTGAAAGGGGGCACAGTTTTGCGAGAGGCAGTGGTGATGGGGGTTACTTTATTCAGAGAGGCAGTATGTTTGTGTGTGGGGGATATTTGGGAGAAGGATGGTGGGAGAATATTTTAGGAAGGGACAGTGCATGCAATATTTTACAGACATGCATTGTGCAGAGGATATTTTGAGTAGGGCAGGGTGAGGGGAAATTTTGGGCATGAAGCACAGTGAGGGACAATTATTTATTCAGGGGCACAGCATGGGAGTTATTTATAATTCATGTCATGGGGCAGTTTAACAATATTTCTATTTTAAGGGCACCATGATGGGAAGTGCTACAAAAGACTGGAAAAGAGGGAAGGCTGCAGAGATGAGCTCTCGGCGTGAAATGTCATCATGGCATCTGTGCTACAAGTAGACAAAAAAGGATAGGGAAAAATTCAATCAAAGAAATGTCAAATATAAGGCACATGTAAGTAAACATTTATTTGTGATCCTGGCTACGTCTCCTCGGTGCTGTGTTTCTTATATGGTCCACTGTCTGATGATGACTGTTACCAACTCCCAATATCTCCTCAACATTGTTAAAGACATACTTGGATTTGTGAAACAATTGTACAAGGGGCTGACCCGACATTGCATTTGATTGGTGTACCAAACTTGGTGATTTATTAGATGTACGGATGGTGGTTATGATGCTGCATTCATGAACTGACGGTGGTTCTTGTGCTGTATTCTTGTACTGACAGTGGTTCTGGGGCTGCATATACAGTAGTGTTCAAAATAATAGCAGTGTCTTAGGTAATCACAAAATCTTTATACTAGTTTTATTTCCATGCATTGGGAAGATTGCACATTGTTTTGTAATTCAAAATATTACGACAAATGTATATAACTTTTAACTAATTTACATAAAATAACAAAAAAATAACATTAGGCTGTTTAAATAAATAGCAGTGTCTGCTTGGATTTAGCATTCCTGAGAATCACTAACTAATATTTAGTTGTATAAACACATTTTTTTTATAACTGCTTCACATCTATCACATCTTCTTATCTATGCAGAGTCAACCAACTTCTGGCCCCGGTCACTTGTTATTCAAGCCCAGGATGCTTGGGCTACATCCCACAATTTTTTGGTATTAGTTGGCTTTGCCTCAGAAGCGGCATCTTTGATTTCATCCTACAAGTATTCTATCGGATTAAGGTCCGGGAATTGGGCAGGCCACTACAAAACATCAATTTTGTTGGACTGTAACCAAGATTTTGCTCGTGTACTGGTATGTTTAGGGTCGTTGTCTTGTTGAAACGCCGATTTCAAGGCCATGTCCTCTTCAACATAAGGCAACATGACCTCTTCAAGTATTTTAATATATGCAAACTGGTCCATGATCTCTGGTATGCAGTAAAAAGGTCCAGCACCATAGTAAGAGAAACCTGCCCATATCATAATGCTGGCACCACCATGCTTCTCTGTCTTCAGAGTGTACTGTGGCCTGAATGCAGAATTTAGGGGTCATCTGACGAACTGTCTGTGGCTATTTTACCCAAAAAGAACAATTTTACTTTCTTCAGTTCACAAAATGTTTCTCCATTTTTATTTAAGCCAGTTGAGGTGTTATTTGGCACATTATATCCACACGTCTTTCTTTTAACAGTGGGACTTTGCAGGGACTTCTTGCTAAGAGATTAGCTTCACACAGGCGTCTTCTAACTGTCGTAGTCCTCACAGGTAACTTGAGACTGTCTGGGATCATCCTGGAGCCTATCAGTGGCTGATCCTTTGCCATGTTGGTTATTTTTCCATCCATTTGAATGGTGGTCTTCCATTTTCTTCCTCGTCTCTCTGGTTTGGCTTTACATTATTAAACATTGGAGATCATATTAACTGAACAGCCTATCATTGTCTGCACTTCTTTATAAGTTTTACCCTCTCCAATCAACTTTTAATCAACTTTTAATCAACTCTCCAACTTTTTAATCAAAGTACGCTGTTCTTCTGAACAATGTCTTGAACGCCCCATATTTCTCAGGCTTTCAAGGTGAAATGCATGTACAACATGTCCTGGCTTTAGCCTTAAATAAGGGCACCTGATTCACACCTGTTTCTTCACAGAATGATTGACCTCATCAATTGAACTCCACATTGCTATTATTTTGAACTCACCTCCTTTCAATTAATTATTCAAGTAATATAATTTATACCAAAAACAAGTGATTAATCTGGTTAGTAATATTGGACTTCTAGTATTTTGAATAGAGATGAGTGAATTTGTTTGGATAATGATCACCAAACATTAATTCTGCACGAATATGGCACATTCGGATTCGTGATCGGAAACCCGAGCAAAATTTTGTAAAAATCTTTAACATTTGGTAAAAGAGCGGGAAAATATTTGCATTGCCACAAAAATATTTTCAGCACTTTAGCAACGATAATGGTGGTGTTTTTTCAGAGTTTGGCATGTGTTTCATGAGGGGAGGGGGTATGCAGAGCTCAGAGGTGCGGCGTTCTTTGAAGCACAGCACAGCATTAATTTTTTTTCCCCCTGACTTTGTGTGCACATTGCGGTTAGCCAATCAGGGTGCAGGAAACACTCATAATGTACTGACACTACGGCTTATGTAATTGGCTGGTGAAATCACATGTTCCTCTCCATATACATAGCGGAAATCTTGTTTTAGCGTCATTTTGACACTGACACAGCACAGAGAGGCTGCTCCTGACATAGCCACTGTTACTAACAAGATTTCAGCTATTTAGTTCGGCGGTGTATATCAGTCAGATAGTGTAGCTTGTGTCCAGGGTGGCTGCAAAATTTACCTTCCAGCGCTTTTTTTGGCCATTACTGAGGTCAACAGACAAAGTCAGCAGGGCACATGTCCTACAAGTTTGTTGTGCGCTGATTCTATAGTTCTACATGCACGGGTATAGCATTGTAAATTACTGTATATACTCGAGTATAAGCTGAGATATTAAGCCCATTTTTTGGCCTAAAAGTGCCCCTCTTGTCTTCTACTCTAGTCAATGTCCCAGGGGGTCAGTGGGGGAGGGGGAGCGGCAGCTGTCACATCATTCTCACCTGCTCCCAAAACAGTCTCTGCACTTCCCTGCTTCTCCAATGGTCTCCAGCGCCCGCAGCTCTTCCTTTGTTCAGCGGTCACATGGTTCCACTCATTAAAGTAATTAATATGGATGCCACTACACTCCCATAGGCGTGGAGCACATATTCATTACTTTAATGAGCGGTACCATGAGACTTATGAACACAGGAACAAGCTGCCGGCGTACACCAGGAGGGTGAGTATAACGGGGGAGGGTGAGCCATGCGATATTCACCAGTCCCCCTTCCACCATCGGGCTCTCCCTTCTGTGTCCTCTGGCTGTGACGTTCAGGTCTGAGTGCGCGCCCTCTGCCTGAACAATCACTGCAGAGACCTGGAAGACTGTTGTGAATTCTGCTCTTGGGCTTCCTCCGGTGGTTATAAGTGGTAGCACTGCTGTCTTCAATCGCAGCATTTCATCAGGTGTGTCCACTTAATGCTATCCACTGGGCTATTTAGTTTTGCCTCACCCTTCAGTCAGTGCCAGTTGTCCATTGTTCCTGGAGGATTCACATCTCTTCTGGTCTCTCCTGCTTTGCTGTTCATTGCAACAAAGATAAGTTCTGGCTTTGTTTTTGCAGTCCACATGCTGTGGGCCTTATAGTTCAGTGCATTTCTATGTTTTGTCTTGTCCAGCTTGGTCTGTATAAGGACTTGCTCAGCCAAGCTGGAATCTCTGGAGATGCAGATATACCCTCCATACCTTTAGTTAGATGTGGAGATTTGTATTTTCTGTGGTGGATATTTTATAGTATTTTAATACTGACCGCATAGCACTCTGTCCTATCCTTTCTATCTAGCTAGAATGGCGTCCTTTGCTAAATCCTGATTTCAGTCTGTGTATGTTAATTCCCTCTCCTCTCACAGTCAATATTTGTGAAGGGCTGTCTGTCCTTTGGGGATTTTCTCTGAGGCAAGATAGTTTTTCCGTTTCTCTCTCTGGGGGTATTTAGTCCTTCGGCTGTGACGAGGTGTCTGGGGAGTGACAGGAACATCCCACGGCTACTTCTAGTTGCGGTGTTAGGTTCAGGGTCCGCGGTCAGTACAGGTACCACCTTCTCCAGAGTACATCTCATGCTGCTCCTAGTCCACCAAATCATAACAGAAGACACAGTGGCGCGCCGCGATGGAATGGGTACCGGTGAATATTGCAAGTGCTGGGGACCTGGCATCAGCGACGAGAGGTGAGTATGTAATTTTTTTTATCGCAGCAGCAGCATACAGGGCATATTACTCTATGGAGCATCTTATGGGGCCATCAACCTTTGTGCAGCATTATATGGGCCATAATATTCTATGGAGCATCTTATGGGGCCATCGTTATTAGTGATGGGCGAGTGTACTCGTTGCTCGGGCTAGTTAGATGGGTAATTGCATATCAGTCAGACACCGTTGGTACCTATTGTCCAGTGTGGCTGTTAAAAATTTACTTTTCAACCTTTTTTTTTTTTTTTTGGGGGGGGGGGGGTCATACTGAGGTTGCCAGACAAATACAGCAGGGCACGTGTTGTGCACTGTTTCTATTGTGATCCATGCATGAATATAGCATTCTAATTCTATGATGCTAGTGAAAAAATAACCGGCTGTATCCCCGTTTGTAATTTAGTGCTGTGGTGCTGTCTGCAGACCTAAGGCACATAAAAAAAAAGTTATAATTTTTTCGGTTGCGAAATTTGAAACAGCCTGCTGTATCCTACGTAGCCATTTTGTGGCGGTGATATGAAACTGTCTGCAAACCTAAGGCACATTGAAAAAAAATTTTTTTTCATTTGCAAAAAATTAGACAACCCGCTGTATCACACAATTTCCCATTTGTTTGTGTTGAGATTAAGCTGTAGATGCCTGATTCAGGAGGCAAAAACAAATTATTCTGTTATTAGCGTCATACAGTAAGGGACCTGAGTTGAAACATTTTTTGTAGCATCTAGTGTGTTATAGAGGCCTGATACATAGGCCACAAACAATTTCTTCTGTTATTTATGTCATACAGTAAGGGTCCTGACTTGAAAAATAGTTTGTAGCATCTAGTGTGTTATAGAGGCCTGATACATAGGCCAAAAACAAATTCTTCTGTTAGTAACATCCTACAGTAAGGGACATGAGTTTTAAAAATAGTTTGTAGCATCTAGTGTGTTATAGAGGCCTGATCCTTTGTCCAAAAATAAAATATATTTTCTGTGACTAACATGATACAGCACGCCATATTTCTACTTTGAATTTACTTTGGATTTTATTGTCTCTGAAAATCAGCTGTTTGCAGAGGTGGTAAAGACTTTAACCCCTTCCCTTTGACGCAGCATATGCATCATAAAAACCTGTGCCAATCCAACCTGTGACGCAGCATATGTGTCATGGTCGGATTGCGCTCCTGCAGGCCGGATGAAAGGGTTAACTGTAATTTCACCAGACCTGCAGGGACATGGGGAGTGGTACTTGAGCCCAGAGGGGGTGGCTTCGCCCCCCCCCGCCTTGGCTACGATTGCTCTGATTGGCTGTTGAAAGTGACATTTCATTTTCACTTTCAATCAGAGCGATAGTAATATTTCAACAATGAAAATTGGTGAAATATTACAATCCAGACATGGCCGATGCTGCAATAGCATCAGCCATGGCTGGAGATCATGATTTGCCCCCCGCCATCGGTCTCCCCACCGTTCTACATCCAGTCATCTGCCGTCCTCCGCTCCCCCGTCCTCCTGTCCGCTCCACCTGCAGTCTGATTTCCCCCCCACTGTAAGATCCCCCCCTCATATTTAACGACCTCCGGTGTCCCTCCCGGTGTCCGTGCATCTGCTCCATGGGCGCCGCCATCTTCCAAAATGGCGGGCGCATGCGCAGTGCGCCCGCCGAATCTGCCAGCCGGCAGATTCGTTCCAGGTACATTTTGATCGCTGTGGTAGGTTCTATCACAGCGTTCAAAATAAAAAAAATTATAAATAACCCCCTCCTTTATCACCCCCATAGGTAGGGGCAATAATAAAATAAAGAAAAAATATTTACTTTTATTTTTCCACTAGGGTTAGGGTTAGAACTTGGGTTAGGGTTAGAACTATGGTTATGGTTAGAGTAAGGGTTAGTGTTAGGGTTAGGGCTAGGACTAGGGTTAGCGCTAGGGCTAAGGTTAGGGCTAGGGTTAGAATTACGGTTAGAATTAGGCTATGTTCAAACTGTGCGGATTGGCCTCTGCGGATTCGTAGCAGTTTTCCATTTTTCCATCACGTTTACAGGAACATGTAAACCTATGGAAAACCAAATCCGCAGTGCCCATGGTGCGGAAAATACCACGCGGCAATGCTGCGTTGTATTTTCTGCACTCAATTCTTTGTGCGGATTCCGCAGCGTTTTACACCTGTTCCTCAATAAGAATCCACCAGTGAAATCCGCACAAAACACTATGGAAATCCATGGTATATCCACAGGTAAAGAGCAGTGCAGTTTACCTGTGGATTTTTTAAAAACTGTGCGGGAAAATCCTCACATGAATCCGCAATGTGGTGTCAGGACTCTGAACATTTTTAGTACCTTTTTGTGCATTACTGCCCTTTTCCAAGATGGCGTCTTTGGTCTCATGTGCACTGTGTATTCCTGCTATAAAACTCCACCCCAGCCTTCAGTCTGTGGTAGAGTATTCTGCCTTGCATCCAGCTCCTGACCTCTGGTGACTCCCTGGCTATATACCTGCTCCTGTGAACCTGTGTGGTTATCCTGCTACTCTGCTCTGAGTTCCTGCTGCATACACCAGTTCCAGTAATCCTCCTTCATCTGCTACTCGTGTTCACTTCCATCTGCATTTGCTGGACATGTAAGCTGTTGCTGCTCTTCAAGAACCTGAGACTATTACCCAGACCTCCCTGGTTGAGCTAAGATATTATTTGAACTGCCTTATAAGCATATCTATCTGTGTTTTGGACTAAGCAAGGATCTATTCGTGTCAAGTATCCTCAAGAATAATTGTGCTTCATAGACTTTATGCTTGATTGCATTTTCCTCTGAAGTTTCCTATATACTGCTGAGCTGCATTTGATATTTGCTCCAAGTGTTGTGGACTTGAGTTTCTCTCTGCATCTGTTTGAATCACCATGTGATAATATAGACTTTACCACTTATAAAACTGTGTCCTGTAGTTTTCTTGTTCCACGCAAAGAGTCTCCTAAGTTATCCACTATAATTATTACACGTGGGCATAGCCTTAGGATTAGGGTTGCAATTAGGGTTAGGGTTAGAAATAGGGTTAAGATTAGAGATGAGCCACCTCCCTAGTGTTCGGGTTCAGTTCGTCAAACAGGGAGATGTTCGCCGAACTGTTCGTCGAACTGTTCGACGAACACCATCGAACCCCATTGAAACCAATGGCAGGCAAACACAAACACATACAAACACATGGAAAACACATAGAAAACACCTTAAAAGGTGTCTAAAAGCTGACAAACTGCTCAGAAGACACAACAAACACATGGAAAAGTCACAACTACACATAGTCATGCGAAAAGAAAAGAGGTGGAGGAGTGAAAGGAAGAGGAGACACAGATATAGGCATGTCATGCCCTTCTAAAGTTAAGAAAGGCTGGAGTAAAAATCTAAACACCCAGACGTCTTGAAAAAAAAAAAATATATATATCTTTAGGTAGAATGGCAGCGGGTCCATTCAGAACCCTTTCCTTAAGGTACCTTCACACTGAGCGACTTAACAACGATATCACTAGCGATCCGTGACGTTGCAGCTTCCTGGATAGCGATATCGTTGTGTTTGACACGCAGCAGCGATCAGGATCCTGCTGCGAAATCGTTGGTCGGAGCTACAAGGCCAGCACCTTATTTCGTCGCTGGATCTCCTGCAGACATCGCTGAATCGGTGTGTGTGACACCGATTCAGCGATGTCTTCACTGGCAACCAGGGTAAACATCGGGTTACTAAGCGCAGGGCCGTGCTTAGTAACCCAATGTTTACCCTGGTTACCATTGTAAATGTAAAAAAAAAAAAAACAGTACATACTCACATTCCGGTGTCTGTCCCCTCGCCGTCAGCTTCCCGCACTGACTGTGAGCGCTGGCCGGCCGTAAAGCACAGCGGTGACGTCACCGCTCTGCTGTTAGGGCCGGCGCTGAGACACTGCAGGGAAGCTGAGGCCGGGAAACAGACACCAGAATGTAAGTATGTACTGTTTGGGTTTTTTTACATTTACACTGGTAACCAGGGTAAATTTGATCAAGGTCTCCCTCATCTGATGAGTCTTCCATGCCCAGCGTCAGTTCGTCCTCCACTTCTTCCTCGCCTCCTGCACCTTCCTCAACAGTTTGGCTTGCTACCATGCGCCCTCGGTAATCCCTCTCCCCAAGCCTCCTGTAACGGGGGACTAGGTGAGCGAGAGCTAATAACCCGGGCCCCTGCAATTTCCCTCAGACTAGGGGAATACTGACTGACCCTCTACCTGAAGTTTACACTGATGGTGTGCATGTTCAGGCCTCGAACCTCACCCTGCCTCCTGACTCAACCCTGAGCTGTAAACCTCCCCCCTCCACCCAATGAATGCAATACACCAATACCCACAGTTAGCACAGACAAGGATAAAGGAAAATATACACCACGCTGCAGTCACTCATGAATACACTATAAATGTGCAGGGCAAAATAGACACAAATATAGGAAGGAGTAAATAAGACAAAGGAAAATACACCACCAGCAACGATTCTCCAACAACCAGCTCTCCACTCCAAAGCGAGATAACAAATGCGCAAGACAGAAGCTATAATCGGCGACACCCAATGACCAGGAGAAATATTTAAAGGCAATGGGCAAGGCCCAGCTACCAATCCGAGGATCAGGTAAATTAACCCCCGAACAGCTAGACAAAATCTAGCCAACGCCAATGAGCACGTAGTGGTCAAAAGCGGAACTACCGCTGTCTGTCAGACGACCTGGTCTGAACGGCGTCCGACATGACACCTCCAATGCCAGCCGCATTGGTGCTGCCAACCTTCTTGACCTTGGAGATATGATCCCTTCCGCATACGACTCCTCCTGTTCCTCCTCCTCCTCTTGTTGCACCACCTGACTCCGAACACTGTGTGGGGCTAGTTTCACATTAGCGTTTAAATCCGCAGCGTTTAAAACGCATCTGCAAGTGGTGGAAATAACGCATATAAACGTGTACAAACGCGGCGTTTTATAGACGCATGCGTTGTCACATGCGGTTAAAAAAACGCCGCGTTTGTACACGTTTATATGAGTTTTTTCCTGCATTTGCGTTTTTGGTACGCATCATGAGAAATTTCACAAGAGAAAAATCAAGATAACCAGACACCGCCAATGGGACTACAGAGGGCGTGTATTATGGGATTTCTATATATAGACCCTAGGGCTACTGAAATTTTAACAGTTTGCTACTGTATCCTGTGTCATGATGGATCTTCGCATGGAGAGCTTTTATTTCAACCTGGATTTCAGCTTCAAGCTGTTCCTTGACTGTGCTTTTGCTTGGGAGCAAGACAGAAATCGTGAAAGATGGAGAAGGAGACAACGTAGGCGTTTTTGTAGGCACCCCATAATTGAACTACGTGAGAGCCGTGGAGCCTATCATATGCTGTATGCTGAGCTTAATGCCAACCCAGAGACATTCCAGGAATACACTAGGATGTTGCAAGACTCGTTCCGGGATTTGCTTTCTCGTGTCCAAGAAGCCATACGGCGACAGGACACCCAGCTCCGTAGAGCAATTCCACCGGAGGAACGTATGCTGGTTACATTAACCCCTTCCCGACATGTGACGGTATAGTACGTCACATGTCGGGACCCCCGCTTTGATGTGCGCTCCGGCGGTGAGCGCACATCAAAGTCGCGACATGTCAGCTGTTTTTTACAGCTGACATGTGCGCGCAATAGCGGCGGGTGAAATCGCGATCACCCGCCGCTATTAACTAGTTAAATGCCGCTGTCAAACGCAGACAGCGGCATTTAACTACCGCATCCGGCCGTGCGGCCGGATATGAGCGCATCGCCGACCCCTGTCACATGATCGGGGGTCGGCGATGCTCCTCCATTGTAACCATAGAGGTCCTTGAGACCTCTATGGTTACTGATTGCCGGTGGCTGTGAGCGCCCCCCTGTGGTCGGCGCTCACAGCACACCTGCATTTTAGCTACATAACAGCGATCTGATGATCGCTGTTATGTAGCAGAGCCGATCGGGCTGTGCCTGCTTCTAGCCTCCCATGGAGGCTATAGAAGCATGGCAAAAGTAAAAAAAAAAAGTTTTTAAAAATGTGAAAAAAATAAAAAAAACATAAAAGTTTAAATCACCCCCCTTTCGCCCCAATCAAAATAAATCAATAAAAAAAAAAAAAAAACTACACATATTTGGTATCGCCGCGTTCAGAATCGCCCGATCTATCAATTAAAAAAAAGCATTAACCTGATCGCTAAATGGCGTAATGAGAAAAAAATTCGAAACGCCAGATTTACGTTTTTTTGGTCGCCACGACATTGCATTAAAATGCAATAACGGGCGATCAAAAGAACGTATCTACACCAAAATGCTATCATTAAAAACGCCAGCTCGGCACGCAAAAAATAAGCCCTCACCTGACCCCAGATCACGAAAAATGGAGACGCTACGAGTATCGGAAAATGGCGCAATTTTGTTTTGTTTTGTTTTTTGCAAAGTTTGGAATTTTTTTTCACCACTTAGGTGAAAAATAACCTAGTCATGTTAGGTGTCTATGAACTCGTAGTGACCTGGAGAATCATAATGGCAGGTCAGTTTTAGCATTTAGTGAACCTAGCAAAATAGGCAAGCAAAAAACAAGTGTGGGATTGCACTTTTTTTGCAATTTCACTGCACTTGGAATTTTTTTCCCGTTTTCTAGTACACGATATGCTAAAACCAATGATGTCGTTCAAAAGTACAACTCGTCCCGCAAAAAATAAGCCCTCACATGGCCAAATTGACGGAAAAATAAAAAAGTTATGGCTCTGGGAAGGAGGGGAGCGAAAAACGAAAACGGAAAAACGGAAAAAGCTCCGGGGGTGAAGGGGTTAAGGTACGTTCAAAATCTAAACCAATGACAGTCCAAATTTAGTGTTTTCTGACATTTTTTTGGGGGTATTTTCCTTTCTTTCTTTAGCGTAACTACACCATACAGATTTATGGCAACTGGAGAGAGTTTATCATCCCTCCACTTCCAATACCGGCTTGGAATATCCACCCTGTCCGGAATAGTTGTGGACACCTGCCGGGCTTTGTGGAATGTACTCCGGGATGAGTTTATACCCCTACCCACCTTGGACATGTGGCTTGAAATTGCGGAAAAACTCTGGAGTGTGTGTGATTTCCGCAACTGTTTAGGAGCGGTGGATGGAAAGCACATTCGCATTATCAAACCAGCCAGAACAGGATCGGAGTACTTCAATTACAAAAAATATTTTTCTGTTGTGCTCATGGCAATAGCCGATGCGAACTGTCGCTTCATCGCCGTGGACATTGGAGCTTTTGCCCGTGGCAACGATTCCCAAACTTTCAAGAACTCTGATATAGGCCGCCGTGTGTATGGCAAAAATTTCAATTTTCCCCCTCCACAACCTCTCCCCAACACTCAAGGTCCACCAATGCCATTTGTTATGGTTTGGGATGAGGCCTTTCAGATGTGTGAAAACCTACTGAAGCCCTATTCCAGTCGGGACTTGAACCACACTAGAAGGATCTTTAACTACAGACTGACCAGGGCCCGAAGAACTGTAGAGTATACCTTTGGCATCCTGGTCGCTAAATGGCGCATTCTTGCATCAGCCATAATCTAAAAGTGGAAACAGTCGACGAGGTGGTCAAAGCCTGTGTGGTTCTGCACAATTATATAATGGTTAAGGAGCAACCCAACATTGAACTGGATGAACATGTTGCACACCCACTGCCCGATTTCCAGCATCACCCGCTGCGGTCAACTGCAGCTGTTGGTCACATGCGGGACCAATTTGCTGCCTTTTTCTATTCAGATGTTGGACGTGTGTCATGGCAGGACAATGTTGTGTAAAGGTCCTGTTGTAATTCGATCTGTACCAGTAATTTTCTACAATGATAATAATATTTTTCATTAAAAAACTTTATAATATTTCTCATTAATAAACTTTAGTTTTGGTTGTGTTGACCGTGTCTCCTATCTTTTTCCTCTCCAAACCAAGGCTGTCCTAAAACTGGCAGTATTTGATCTGTATTTAATATCAGTTTTTGTAATCCAAAACCAGGAGTGGGTGATAAAGGCAGAGGTGCTAGTTATTATGTTAATATCATAATTTACCTCTAATTGTTCCACTCCTTGTTTTGGCTTACAAATACTGATATAAAACACTGGCCACATACTGCTTGTAATGGCAGCCATGTTGCTTTATTGGTAAGCTTGTTGACGTCATTGCGTCATGATTCTCTTCTCCTGTATCCATTGGACACAAACTGAAGAGACAATCACTGTCACACTATCTATACTCATCAAGTCAGGTGTCAGAAATAATGAATTCATGATAAACATATACAGGTTCATGAATTCACTATTTCTGTCACCTGTGCAGGTGAGCATAGATATGTAGTGCGTGACCACCATTGTCCCTCCAGTTGTGTGTTTAGATTATGTATGAAGAAGAGAAAATGGTGGTTATACAAGGCAGTTCTCTACTCAACAGGTCAGGTGTTACTCAACAGGTCAGGTGTCATAACTAATGAGTTTTTTTACACCTGACCTGTTCAGTAGAGGTCTGCACTGTATTTCCACCATTTTCTCTTCAGACTGCCACACTAGGCACAGACAAAAAGAGATTATGGAGATACATGTAATATTTTTTGGCCCACCTCATATATGTATACTAAAGACACACAAAGCTGCAGTCTTTTTATTTTTAACTACTGGAGATATGATGTGGCCCAAAAAGTAAGTGTGTGGCGAAGTTTCTTGGCGCACGGTGTATGTTGCCGGCGGCGGAAGACACAATAAACCAAACATAATTGTGGCAAATCAAACTTTTTTTATTTTGTAACAACCCAAAATATTATTTACTGCACCGGCTTGGGGTAGAGTGATGTAAACGGGGGGTGTGAAGCACTGAGACCTGGCTAACCGTGGACGACGCAGAGGTGGCCGGAGAAGGGGCAATGAAACTAGAAGGGTCTGGAAGTTCGGGGATGGGGCTTGACACATGAGAGGCTTGAGACGCGCTGGAAGGATGAGACAAACCTGACATTACAGACACATTGGGAGGTGAAGGGGGAGGAATGCTAAGAGTCCTCTGTTTTTTTTTTTTTTTTGTAATTTCTTTTTGGTTTGCCTGGTTGAGGGAGGTCTTGGTGGGCTCATATGGCGTTGTGGCGGGTGACCTGTCAGGGTCCGGCTGCACTGTGCCAGAGTCCATAGTGCTCATAGAGTGTGCAGCCATGCCAGAGTCCATTGTGCTCGTAGAGCATGCAGCTATGCCAGAGTCCATAGCAGTGGTAGAGCATGCAGCCATGCCAGAGTACATAGTGCTCGTAGAGCATGCAGCCATGCCAGAGTCCATAGCGCTCGTAGAGCGTGCAGCCATGCCAGAGTCCATAGCGCTTGTATAGCGGAAGGCCATGCCAGGGTCCTTCTGCATCGTGGAGGTGGCGGTACGGAAGGCCATGCCAGGGTCCTGCTACATCGTGGAGGTGGCGGTACGGAAGGCCATGCCAGGGTCCTGCTGCATCGTGGTGGTGGCGGTACGGAAGGCCATGCCAGGGTCCTGCTGCATCGTGGTGGTGGCGGTACGGAAGGCCATGCCAGGGTCCTGCTGCATCGTGGTGTCAGTGGAGGAGGTCCAAGCAGGAGCAATGGATATCATGGTGGTGGCGGTGGGATGTCCAACTGCAGTCGGCATGGTGGTGGTGCTGTAGTGGTGTCCGGCTGTGGAAGGAATTGAGGTGGCCGTGCAGTGGGATGCAGCAGAGGTCGACATTGAGGTCAATCGTGACAGTGAAGGCACAAGTGGATATGCCCCCACTGTCTGCTGGAAATACCGACTCTGCTGCATAGCCTGCACGTAAGCAGCATTGCAGGCCTGCATGACACTCAGCTGGAGATCAGGAGTAAGGTGTTCCAACATGCCCTGGTCAATTTGATTAAAAAAATGATTTGCTGGACTCTGGAGGTCGGCTTTCACTTGATCAAGGCTTTTGCTGACCTCATGGATACGTGCATTTAAGAGGTTATGTGAAACATCCATCCGGTCACCCAAATCCTTGATTGCGTCGTGTAAAACCAAGTTCAAGTGCAAAAACTCGGGCATGAGTGACCTGTCTGAAGCCCTCTGCCGCTGCTGGGATGAGCCCAAAAAAAAGGGGCAGTGGAAGAGGACTGCGAAAGGGGAAGACCTGATGGACCAGCTCCCTGGTCTCCAGTTAGTGTGGAAGATCCGTGGCTGTCGGATGAAGGACCGCTCCAGAACCTGGGCCAACAGTAGTGCTGTATGTGCTGTGAAAAAAGGAAAAAGAAAATTACTATTAAAAATTTACCAGACGCAAAATCCTGTGGAATGTAAAAATACAGATTATGACAATACAATACAACCTAATGCACGTGATAAATACTTACGTTCTCTGGGCAAGGACCAGTCTTAAAAATGACAGAACGCAATGGTATTTGTAGCGTCTGATCCTTGCTCCTGAACCACTGGGAACACGGCTCTCTTGACGCAGGTCCTTGTTGAAGCGGTCCTTCATCGAACGCCAACGTGTTTTGACTTTGGATACTGTTTAAAAAAAATTTTCATCAGAAAAAGTACTTTTGGCCGTGCTCACACAACTGTGTGTGATGACAGAAACTCCAGAGAGTTTCTTTCATCACACAGTCGAGTGAGCATGGCCAAGGTCTCTGCTACTTCACACTGCAGTGCAATACTTATCAAATGCAGTTCGGACCCGTGTCGGGGCGTTGTCCCAGCCATCCCACATCACTTGGGCCACCTCATTCCATAACCGCCGGATCGTGATGTTGTTCGAGTGCAGTGGATCCCGGGTGTCCCACAACGGGACTCGCTCCTGATCCAGGGTGATAAGGAGGTCATTCTCTATCAGATCATCCTCCCGTTGTGAAACATAAAAATTAAAGAAAGTCATTAAAGTTTGCTCAATTAACATAAGGAAAACAAAGAAAAAAGATGCCGAGAAATGGCATGAATAGGAAAGTCAACATACAAAAGGATTCCATAAGAAAAAAGTAAAGAAATACGAGTGGAAAGAAAGGAAGATTCAAGAATATTACATTGAGGACAGTCAGCCTTGTATACGTACCCGCTGCCGTCTTTCCACCGGACCTTGACTCTGCTGCTCCTGCCCTGTCTCTGCCGCAGTAGAAGGGCTCTAAAAAAAAAGAAAAAATCAAATTGTCACATGTGTCGATGTGACAGTGAATACTTTCCAATCAGACGAGGCAAATACTCACCTCACTGACATGCTCCACTTCCGACTGTCCTGGCTGAAACTCCTCACCAGGTGAAGAATCCGAACACATTCTGATGCATGTAGAAAGAAAGAAATGGCAGAAATTGGGACATGTAGAGACAGAAAATAGAAAATGAAGGCATTGGCTAGGATATACTCACATTGTTCAGGGTCTTGTTTTCCTCCAAGATGTAGCCTGTGTCTTGTCTGCTTCAGAGTCTGGTGAGAAGTGACCTGCAACTGTCCACACCCTCCCTTTATCACCTTGATGGTGGGGGGTGGCTTATCAGTGTCTAGACATGTTTTTCTCAATTGAAACCCATGCGTTCAAAAACGCAACAAAACGCATGTGCTTAAAAACGCATGCGTTTACATTGACAGCAATGCGTTTTTTGTCACAATCCTTGCGCAATCGAACGCATGTGTTTCCTGCTGGCAAATAGACGCCTCTAGAAATTACTACATGTTGCATTTCCGCACCAAGCCGCAAACGACGAGACGACGCATGCGTCGTCAAACGCGGCAAAACTCGAAAAAAAAACGCATGCGTTTTTAATGTTAAATATAGGAATACACGACGCATGCGTTTATATGCGGTACAAACGCTGCAGCCACAAACGCAAATGTGAAACCAGCCTAAGGTGTGCTCCAGCATGTAAATCACGGGAATGGTGATGCTGATAATGGCATCGTCACGACTAAACATCTTCGTTGCTATTTCAAAACTGTGCAGAAGGGTGCATAGGTCCCTGATCTGAGACCACTCCTGCAGTGTGATTTGCCCCACCTCTTGATCTCGTTGGCCCAGGCTATACGTCATAACGTATTGCACCAGGGCTCGTCGGTGCTGCCACAGTCGCTGCAACATGTGCACAGTCGAATTCCACCGTGTGGGTACATCGCATTTCAGCTGGTGAACTGGCAGGCCCAACGACTTCTGTAGAGTTGCAAGTCGTCGAGCTGCGGGATGAGAACGACGGAAGTAAGCACACAGCGACCGTGCCCTCTGCAGAAGCCCATCTAGTCCGGGATAGTGGGATAAAAATTGCTGGACAACCAGATTCAGAACGTGAGCCATACAAGGCACATGTGTGACATTGCCCTGGCGAAGGGCCGCACCCAGGTTTGCAGCATTGTCTCACACGGCCTTCCCTGGCTGCAGGTTGAGTGGAGACAACCATTGATGGAACTCGGTCTCCCGAGCTGTCCACAACTCCTCAGCTGTGTGACTCACATTTCCCAGACATTTCAATGTAAACACTGCCTGATGCTGTTGATCCCTGGTAACAGCATAGTGAGGAGGTGTGCAGGATTCCTTCTGCGCAGTTACAACGCGGGTGGCAGAGGAGGTTGAGGAGGCAGAAGCAGTGGAGGAACTTCTAGATACAGAGGATCGATGAGCAACGAGCAACTCGTGGGGACGGCAAGACTTGGACAGCAGCCCCTTCTCCTGATGTCGCCGTAGTTACCCAGTGCCCAGTCACCGACATGTAACGCCCATGTCCATGTCTACTTGTCCAAGTGTCTGTGGTGAAATGCACCCTGTCACACACAGAGTTTCTCAAGGAAGCGGTGATGTTGTGTGCGACATGCTGGTGTAGCACAGGCACAGCTTTCTTTGAGAAGTAGTGGCAACTGGGCATCTGGTACTGGGGCACTGCGACGGACATAAGGTCTCAAAAATCCTCTGTGTCCACCAGGTGGAAAGGCAGCTTTTCTGTAGCCAACAGCTTGCAGATGGATAAATTCAATCTCTTAGCTTTGTCATGGATAGGATGAAATGGTCTTTTACTTGTCCACATCTGAGGGCTGGCTGCCGTGCTTAGACGGAGTTGAGTAGGGTGTCCCTGGCAAACTGCTGGTCTGTGAGGAAGGTGCAGGCGGATATGTTTTGTTGCGTTGATCAAAATGTGGTGTCGATGTCGGAGAGCGCTCAACACCAGCAGGTGTTTCCACTTGCAAATGTCCTGATGACCTGCCAATCACACTGGCTGTTGTGGGTAAAGAGGTGGAAGGTCTGCTTCCAAAACCATGTGCGACTGCTGTCCCCACAGTCACGGAGGATGAAGAGGACACGGATGCACTTGATGGGGCAGACGGTGGTTGACCCGGCCCACTAGGCCACATTGTAGCACAGTGAGCTTCCCACTGCAAGTTATGCCTCATATCCATGTGACGGTTCATGCATGAAGTACTGAAGATACTGATTTTTTGGCCTCTACTGAGATTTTGTTGACAAATCTTACAGACAACATGAGTTGGGTCATCCTTTGCGATGTCAAAAAATGCCCAGGCTATGCAAGGCTTTGAGCCCGTGCGACCTGAAGAGCCACCACGACTTCTGGTCTGAGGCACAACTGGGGTTGAGGATGCAGTTGTTGACGTGCTTCCAGTACTCCGTCTCTGTCCAGGAAGGCGCACCATTACCTCGTAGTCAGACTCGTCACTAGCATCCTCCTCCACCTCCTCTGCTGACCTCATGGACTGGCAGACTGGGGGTTGACAGTAAGTGGGGTCTACAACCTCGTCATCATCATCCTGTGTGTTCTCACACCCGTCGTCCTCTGAGCCAACCTCTTTCTGCCCCGACCGAAAAGTCAAGTTTTCGTTCCAATCAGGTATCTCAGTCTCATCATCATCTTCCTCATTGTCTCCACCAACAGGAGTTACAGTTTGGGAACGAGGGTCTACATTATACTCAGAACCTTCTTCATCTGAGCCTGGATCAGACTCACAAAGATTCTGGGCATCAGTGCAGATCATTTCCTCGTCTGGATTCACAGAAGCTCTGGAGCACACCTCTGATTCCCAGGCTATAGTATGCGTAAACAGCTCTACAGACTCAACCATGTGTGCTACCCCATGCTCAGATGGGCAGCTGGAGACTTGGGAGCTGTGAGGAAGCAAGTGCAATTGGGGTGACAACTCTGAGGACTGGCGTAGTTGTGATGTTGAAGTTGACATGGAGGAGAGCCCACTTGACCGAGCACTTGATATCACAGCACCTGCTGTTTATGTGCCTCATCTGGAATTTTTGGCGATGCTTGTAGCGATGGTCGTAAGAAAGGGATCATATCAGATTGTCCACGAAAAGAAGTAGACATCTTACTTTGGCTGGAAGATGGTCTTTCTTCTGCAGAATTTACTGTTGCTTTACCACCTACCCCACGGACACAACATTTTTTTCCCTTTCCAACACGCCTATTCCTCTTTCCACCAGCAGCAGGCCTTTTGCCACTCATTTTAGTGCTTAATTGGCAACTCTGTATCTGAAGTTGTTGGCACAACAACCGATGGATGAAAACCGAGCACAACTGAGAGGCCAAACTTTGGTACTAGGCCCAAAACTATCACCTGGATTAGATGCAGTGAAAATAGAGATACACAATCGGTGTAGCTAGCTTCACAGGCGGGCTACTCTGCTGACGTGCAGACAATGCTACTAGGCCCAAAACTATCAACTGGATTAGATGCAGTGAAAATAGAGATACACAGGCGGTATAGCTTGTTTCACAGGCGGGCTACTCTGCTGACGTACAGACACTGCTACTAAGCCCAAAACGATTTACTGGGTTAGATGCCGTAAAAAATGAGATACACAGGCAGTGTAGCTAGCTTCACAGGCGGGCTACTCACGTGACCGCCACGCGACCAATCACAAGCCGCGACGTCATCTAAGGTCTTTCAAGCGCTCATTCTTAGGAACGGAGGCTGCCGGTTACAACCAGGGCGCGTCAGAGGGTGAGTATATCCCTATTTTTTATTTTAATTCTTTATTTTACACATTAATATGGTTCCCATACCGATTCCCGATACCACAAAAGTCTCTGAACTCGGTATCGGAATTCCGATACTTGCGGTATCGGAATGCTAAACACTAGTGACGACGGGGCAAATGGCTGGTTCTCATTGGGCAAGGAGTGACATGTGACATACACAGCCAATGACACATGCCCTTGCTTGTCTGCATCCCATGCACATTGCTGTGTGTGTGCGCACTGCTGATAGGCTGGGAGACTGCACCGCCCCTCTGTAAATGCGGGAAAGAAAATAAAATGGAGATTGGCGTTATTTCAGCACAGATCTATCCCCCGCCCACTATACACTGAAACAGTCCATTAACAATGATAAACAGTTTTAATGTGCAAATAAAGCTAGGCTTTTGGTGAACGAACAGTTATCGAACAGAAACTTGAACAGAAGAATTTTAAGCAAATTGTTCGGGTTCGTCGAAAGACTCAAACACCGCCCAAAACAGTTCGAATTTGAAATTGGTGAACAGTTCGACTCGAACACCGCTCATCTGTAGTTAAAATTAGGGTTCAGGGTGTGTTGGTGTTAGGGTTAGGCTTCTGGTTAGGGTTATGGTTATGGTTAGGGGTGTGTTGGGGCTAGTGTTGGAGTTAGAATTTAGGGGTTTCCACTGTTTAGGCACATCAGGGGTCTCCAAACGCGACATGGGGCCAACATTAATTTTCAACCAATCTTGCGTTCAAAAAGTCAAATGGTGCTCCCTCCCTTCTGAGCCCCAACGTGCGCCCAAACAGTGGTTTACCCAAACATATGGGTTATCGCCGTACTCATGAAAAATTGCACAACAACTTTGGGGGTCTAATTTCTCCTGTTACCCTTTGGAAAAAAAAATGGGGGGCTAAAAACTTATTGTTGCAGAAATTTTTTATTTTTATTTTCAGGGCTCTGAGTTATAAATTTCTGTGAAGCACTTGGGGGATCAAAGTGCTCACCACACATCTAGATAAGTTCCTTGGGTGGTCTAGTTTCTATAATGGGGTCACTTGTGGGGGGTTTCTACTGGTTAGGCACATCAGGGGCTCTGCAAACGTAACATGATGCCGCAGACCATTCTATCAAAGTCTGCATTCCAAAACGTCACTACTTCCCTTCCGAGCTCTGCCATGCGCCCAAACAGTGGTTTCCCCCCACATACGGGGTATCAGCGTACTCAGTACAAACTGGACAATAATTTGAGTTCAATTTCTCCTGTTACTCTTGTGAAAATAAAAAATTGCTTGTTAAGAAATAATTTTTGAGGAAGGAAAAATGATTTTTTATTTGCACGGCTCTGCGTTATAAACTTCTGTGAAGCACTTGGGGGTTCAAAGTGCTCACCACACATCTAGATTAGTTCCAGGGGATGTCTAGTTTCAAAAAAGGGGTCACTTGTGGGGGAGCGCCAATGTTTAGGCACACAGGGGCTCTACAAACGCGACATGGTGTCCGCTAAAGATTGGAGCCAATTTTTCATTGAAAAATTCAAATGGCGCTCCTTCCCTTCCGAACCCTGTCGTGCGACTAAACAGTGGTTCCCCCCCACAAATGGGGTATCGGTGTACTCAAGACAAATTGTACAATAACTTTTGCCATCCAGTTTCTCCTTTTATCCTTGGAAAAATAAAAAAATTGTTGCTAAAAGATCATTTTTGTGACTAAAAAGTTATATGTTCATTTTTTCCTTCCATGTTGCTTCTTCTGCTGTGAAGCACCTGACGGGTTAATAAACTTCTTGAATGTGATTTTGAGCAGCTTGAGGGGTGCAGTTTTTAGAATGGTGTCACTTTTTGGCATTTTCAGCCATATAGACCCCTCAAAATGACTTCAAATGTGAGGTGGTCCTTAAAAAAATAGTTTTGTAAATATTGTTGTAAAAATGAGAAATCGCAGGTCAAATTTTAACCCTTATAACTTCCTAGCAAAAATAAATTTTGTTTCCAAAATTGTGCTGATGTAGAGTTAACATGTGGGAAGTGTTATTTATTAACTATTTTGTGTCACATAACTCTCGTTTAACAGAATAAAAATTCAAAATTTGAAAATTGTGAAATTTTCAAAATTTTTGCCAAATTTCCATTCTTTTCACAAATAAATGCAAAAATTATCTACCTAAATTTACCACTAACATGAAGCCCGATATTTCACGAAAAAAAGAACCGCTAGGATCCGTTGAAGCGGTCCTGAGTTATTACCTCATAAAGGGACACTGGTCAGAATAGCAAAAAATGGCCAGGTCATTAAGGTCAAAATAGGCTGGGTCATGAAGGGGTTAAAATATAATTTTTGATTGTTAATACTGTGCTCCTACCAAACTATCTGATCAACATGACTGGGAAAAAGCAAGGTCGTGGTGGAAGGGGAATTATGCTTGCTGAACGTGGGGTAGATGGTAATGTTTGTGAAAGCACCAGAGAAGCAACATCTATGCAAAGAAAACTGACAACTTATGTTACTGGACAGGTTACACCACTACCTTTCTTTGGCAAGCACACAGCGGTACACCATGTCGATGATGCCCCAAAAGAGCATGTACTCGAATAGATGGCAAATGCAGCTTCAAGTGGCCTCTCCTCCTCTTCCTCCACCTCAACATCACACCCAGTACAGTCTACAGATGTGGCACCCAAATTCCCCTTGCTTCCCCCTGCGTCCCAAATATCAAAACGTTCAACTGACTGTACGGAGCCACAGATGGGTGAGTCTGAAGAGCTGTTCACATATTCTATGCCATGTTCATCAGAAGTGTACACAAAAGCTTTGCAGAGTCAAGAGGAGGAAATCTGCACCGATGCCTAAATTTTTTTTAGCTTGGATACGGGGCAGGAAGAAGTCCGGTCCGAACAGACTCCTGACCCTCCTCATCAGACGTTAACCCCTTGGGGGGCGTGTGATCCTTATGAGACTCAGATATCTGAGGCTCACGCGGACTGTACTCTGCTGTCAGGGCAAGAAGAGGAGGAGTGTGACTTCAATCGCAAGGAATGTGATAACCCAGGGGATGATGATGATGTGTTAAATCCCAGTTGGTGTGAACATAGAGGCACACAGCTGAGTGGTGTCTGACAATAATTTTTGGAAATGTGAACACTACTGATGAGCGAATATACTCATTGCTCGGGTTTTCCCGAGCATGCTCGGGTGATCTCAGAGTATTTTTTAGTGTTTGGAGATTAAGTTTTCATCACCTCAGCTGAATGATTTACAGCTATTAGCCAGGATGAGTACTTGTGGAGGTTGCCTGGTTGCTAGGGAATCCCCACATGTAATCAAGCAGGCTAGTAGCTGTAAATCATTCAGCTGTCGCGATGAAAACTTAATCTCCGAACACTAACAAATAAAAGGAGATCACCCGATGGAAAAACCCAAGCATTGAGTATATTCGCTCATCACTAGTGAACACTCATGGTTGAGCGTCCATCTGCTGGATTGGGTGTAGAGAAAAACCTGTTGGTTCCTATTCTACTATTTCTACTGTGGTGAAATTGATGCCACTTCGGTGGTGTCAAGCCCTCATTTTTAAGTAGCAGTAGGCCTCCAAGACCGTCAGGCCCCCACTTCCTTGGACTTAACTACCCTTGTTACTATCCTTACATTTTTCTGACAATGTTAGTCTAGAAAACTGATATTTGGTCCACATGAGTGTGGCTTAGCATGAAAGCAGGTTGAGGTGATGAATGTGGTGTCAGGTCTCCCAGAAAAGGGGCCCTACACCAATCCCTCACCCACCTCGTCTTACTGTTACTTTCATTGGAAAGCTTTAAATGTTATCCCAGATCTTATACCTCATGTCTGGCAGATTGCTGCAGTTCCATGCTGCAATTTGTACTGTGGGTGAATTGAGGCCACTTTCCTGGTGTCTGTCCTTGGGGCCGTTCTAATGTGTTGTGCATGAGTTTGTTTTTGCCTGCCACTGACGCGAATGGCATTTGGCTATGTTCAGCGAATATTCAAAGAATTTATCGGCGTATATTGCAAATTTTGCAAGCGCTATCTGAACCGAACATTGAAATATTCGCTCATCTATAATTTTGAACACTACTGTAAGGGTACTGTCACACAGTGACACTTTGGACGCTACGACGGCACGATCCGTGACGTCGCAGCGTCGTATGATTATCGCTCCAGCGTCGTTAATCACGGCGCTGGAGCGATGCCGAAGTCCCCGGGTAACCAGGGTAAACATCGGGTTACTAAGCGCAGGGCCGCGCTTAGTAACCCGATGTTTACCCTGGTTAACATTGTGAATGTAAAAAAAAATAAAAAAAAATACATACTTCCATTCCGGTGTCTGTCACGTCCCTCGCCGTCAGCTTCCCGCACTGACTGTGTCAGTGCCGGCCGTAAAGCACAGCACAGTGGTGACGTCACCGCTGTGCTCTGCTTTTACTTTACAGCCGGCACTCACAGTCAGTGCGGGAAGCTGATGGCGAGGGATGTGACATACACCGGAATGTCAGTATGTAGTGGTTTTTTTTTTTACATTTACAATGGTAACCAGGGTAAACATCGGGTTACTAAGCGCGGCCCTGCGCTTAGTAACCAGATGTTTACCCTGGTTACAAGCGAACACATCACTGGATCGGTGTCACACACACCGATCCAGCGATGACAGCGGGTGATCCAGCGACAAAATAAAGTTCTGGACTTCTAGCTCCGACCAGCGATGTCACAGCAGGATCCTGATCGCTCCTGCGTGTCAAACACAACAAGATCGCTATCCAGGACGCTGCAACGTCACGGATCGCTAGCGATGTCGTTTCGTGTGAAGGTACCTTTAGTGTTGTATCTTAAAAGGGCTAGGTGCCATTACTTTGGCCATTATACACAGGGGATAATTTGGCATGTCGTATTGTGTTTTTTCTTGCCAAACATGTTACATTTGAAGAGATATCAAGCTTAGGTAATATAATACACACCTGTTTATATGGGATATGTGTTCATTCTCCTATTCTCTACATATATTTCATGTTCATTCCCCACCTATCAGGCTCAGGGAATATTGTCATGATATGTACTTTTGCCCTGTCCTGCATTTGAATAATATGCCATTTGATGTATGTAACTGTTCTCTGGTTTCTATTAGCTGTAATATATGTAATTTCTTGTGCTGGGAGTCACCTGTAACAATGTCTCCTTCCCCCAATACTTGCAGCCCTAACCTATAATGTAATTAAGCTTTGTCAACACTAGTGAAGGAATAGCCATTCTTCCTCTCAGCAGGGGGCTAGTCAAATGTACATACGACCTAGACTAAGTGGAGCCGACCAGAATAGAATCTTCTGGTGGACTCAGCCATTGAATAGAAGGTGTGACCCCTACCCCCTTCAGGGGCGGATCCCAGGAGCTCAGACAGTCCATTCTTATTTTGAGATCAGATGTGTGTTGGAGACTGGAAGAGAAGGAGTGGGAATTCTTAGCTGAGGCAAGACCCCATGACCATCTGGGACTGCGGAAGCGAACGGGGCGAGAATTGAGATGAGGACATATCTCGTCGTTCGTGGGATTGTTTTGAGATCCCTTGGACTCATGTGGACTATTGTTTTGTTAGCTGGCACAAGGATTATCGGTAGGTGCCCCCGAACCGGTTCCGTTGGACTAATTGTGGACTCTCTAGATCTACCTGCATGTGTTGTTCCAGCGTTCTTGATAATAAATCTGTTGAATCATCCCTTGGCCTGTTGTCCCTTCTTGCTCTGCCGTACACCCCGTCACAGTTCACTCTCCTATTCTCTACATATATTTTATGTTCATTCCCCACCTATCACGCTCAGGGAATATAATATGCACCCATTTATATGGGATATGTGTTCATTCCCTTATTCTCTACATATATTTCATGGTCATTCCCCACCTATCACGCTCAGGGAATATAATATACACCTGTTTTTATGGGATATGTGTTCATTCTCCTATTATCTACATATATTTCATGTTCATTCCCCACCTATCAGGCACAGGGAATATAATATACACCTGTTTATATGGGATATGTGTTCATTCTCCTATTCTCTACATATATTTCATGTTCATTCCCCACCTATCAGGCTCAGGGAATATAATATACACCTGTTTATATGGGATATGTGTTCATTCCTCTATTCTCTACATATATTTCATGTTCATTCCCCACCTATCAGGCTCAGGGAATATAATATACACCTGTTTATATGGGATATGTGTTCATTCCCCTATTCTCTAGATATATTTCATGTTCATTCCCCACCTATCAGGCACAGGGAAAATAATATACACCTGTTTAAATGGGATATGTGTTCATTCCTCTATTCTCTACATATATTTCATGTTCATTCCCCACCTATCAGGCACAGGGAAAATAATATACACCTGTTTATATGGGATATGTGTTCATTCCTCTATTCTCTACATATATTTCATGTTCATTCCCCACCTATTATGCATAGGGAATATAATATACACCTGTTTATATGGGATATGTGTTCATTCCTCTATTCTCTACATATATTTCATGTTCATTCCCCACCTATCAGGCACAGGGAATATAATATACACCTGTTTATATGGGATATGTGTTCATTCCTCTATTCTCTACATATATTTCATGTTCATTCCCCACCTATCAGGCTCAGGGAATATAATATACACCTGTTTATATGGGATATGTGTTCATTCCCCTATTCTCTAGATATATTTCATCTTCATTCCCCACCTATCAGTGTTAGGGAATATAATATACACCTGTTTATATGGGATATGTGTTCATTCTCCTATTCTCTACATATATTTCATGTTCATTCCCCACCTATCAGGCTCAGGGAATATAATATACACCTGTTTATATGGGATATGTGTTCATTCCCCTATTATCTACATATATTTCATCTTCATTCCCACCTATCAGGCACAGGGAATATAATATACACCTGTTTATATGGGATATGTGTTCATTCCTCTATTCTCTACATATATTTCATGTTCATTCCCCACCTATCAGGCTCAGGGAATATAATATACACCTGTTTATATGGGATATGTGTTCATTCCCCTATTCTCTAGATATATTTCATGTTCATTCCCCACCTATCAGGCACAGGGAAAATAATATACACCTGTTTATATGGGATATGTGTTAATTCCTCTATTCTCTACATATATTTCATGTTCATTCCCCACCTATCAGGCACAGGGAAAATAATATACACCTGTTTATATGGGATATGTGTTCATTCTCCTATTCTCTACATATATTTCATGTTCATTCCCCACCTATCAGGCTCATGGAATTTAGTATACACCTGCTTATATGGGATATGTGTTCATTCCCCTATTATCTACATATATTTCATGTTCATTCCCCACCTATCAGGCTCAGGGAATATAATGTACACCTGTTTATATGGGATATGTGTTCATTCCTCTATTATCTACATATATTCCATGTTCATTCCCCACCTATCAGGCTCAGGGAATATAGTATACACCTGCTTATATGGGATATGTGTTAATTCCTCTATTATCTACATATATTCCATGTTCATTCCCCACCTATCAGGCTCAGGGAATATAGTATACACCTGCTTATATGGGATATGTGTTCATTCCTCTATTATCTACATATATTCCATGTTCATTCCCCACCTATCAGGCTCAGGGAATATAGTATACACCTGTTTATATGGGATATGTGTTCATTCTCCTATTATCTACATATATTTCATCTTCATTCCCCACCTATCAGGCTCAGGGAATATAATATACACCTGTTTGTATGGGATATGTGTTCATTCCCCTATTATCTACATATATTCCATGTTCATTCCCCACCTATCAGGCACAGGGAATATTATATACACCTGTTTATATGGGATATGTGTTCATTATCCTATTATCTACATATATTTCATCTTCATTCCCCACCTATCAGGCTCAGGGAATATAATATACACCTGTTTATATGGGATATGTGTTCATTCCTCTATTATCTACATATATTCCATGTTCATTCCCACCTATCAGGCTCAGGGAATTTAATATACACCTGTTTATATGGGATATGTGTTCATTCTCCTATTATCTACATATATTTCATCTTCATTCCCCACCTATCAGGCTCAGGGAATATAGTATACACCTGTATATATGGGATATGTGTTCATTCCTCTATTACCTACATATATTTCATGTTCATTCCCCACCTATCAGGCTCAGGGAATATAATATACACCTGTTTATATGGGATATGTGTTCATTCTCGTATTATCTACATATATTTCATCTTCATTCCCCACCTATCAGGCACAGGGAATATAATATACACCTGTTTATATGGGATATGTGTTCATTCCTCTATTATCTACATATATTCCATGTTCATTCCCCACATATCAGGCTCAGGGAATATAGTATACACCTGTATATATGGGATATGTGTTCATTCCTCTATTATCTACATATATTTCATCTTCATTCCCCACCTATCAGGCTCAGGGAATATAGTATACACCTGCTTATATGGGATATGTGTTCATTCCTCTATTATCTACATATATTCCATGTTCATTCCCCACCTATCAGGCTCAGGGAATATAGTATACACCTGTTTATATGGGATATGTGTTCATTCTCCTATTATCTACATATATTTCATCTTCATTCCCCACCTATCAGGCTCAGGGAATATAATATACACCTGTTTGTATGGGATATGTGTTCATTCCCCTATTATCTACATATATTCCATGTTCATTCCCCACCTATCAGGCACAGGGAATATTATATACACCTGTTTATATGGGATATGTGTTCATTATCCTATTATCTACATATATTTCATCTTCATTCCCCACCTATCAGGCTCAGGGAATATAATATACACCTGTTTATATGGGATATGTGTTCATTCCTCTATTATCTACATATATTCCATGTTCATTCCCACCTATCAGGCTCAGGGAATTTAATATACACCTGTTTATATGGGATATGTGTTCATTCTCCTATTATCTACATATATTTCATCTTCATTCCCCACCTATCAGGCTCAGGGAATATAGTATACACCTGTATATATGGGATATGTGTTCATTCCTCTATTACCTACATATATTTCATGTTCATTCCCACCTATCAGGCTCAGGGAATATAATATACACCTGTTTATATGGGATATGTGTTCATTCCCCTATTCTCTAGATATATTTCATGTTCATTCCCCACCTATCAGGCACAGGGAAAATAATATACACCTGTTTATATGGGATATGTGTTAATTCCTCTATTCTCTACATATATTTCATGTTCATTCCCCACCTATCAGGCACAGGGAAAATAATATACACCTGTTTATATGGGATATGTGTTCATTCTCCTATTCTCTACATATATTTCATGTTCATTCCCCACCTATCAGGCTCAGGGAATTTAGTATACACCTGCTTATATGGGATATGTGTTCATTCCTCTATTATCTACATATATTCCATGTTCATTCCCCACCTATCAGGCTCAGGGAATATAGTATACACCTGCTTATATGGGATATGTGTTAATTCCTCTATTATCTACATATATTCCATGTTCATTCCCCACCTATCAGGCTCAGGGAATATAGTATACACCTGCTTATATGGGATATGTGTTCATTCCTCTATTATCTACATATATTCCATGTTCATTCCCCACCTATCAGGCTCAGGGAATATAGTATACACCTGTTTATATGGGATATGTGTTCATTCTCCTATTATCTACATATATTTCATCTTCATTCCCCACCTATCAGGCTCAGGGAATATAATATACACCTGTTTGTATGGGATATGTGTTCATTCCCCTATTATCTACATATATTCCATGTTCATTCCCCACCTATCAGGCACAGGGAATATTATATACACCTGTTTATATGGGATATGTGTTCATTATCCTATTATCTACATATATTTCATCTTCATTCCCCACCTATCAGGCTCAGGGAATATAATATACACCTGTTTATATGGGATATGTGTTCATTCCTCTATTATCTACATATATTTCATGTTCATTCCCCACCTATCAGGCTCAGGGAATATAATATACACCTGTTTATATGGGATATGTGTTCATTCTCGTATTATCTACATATATTTCATCTTCATTCCCCACCTATCAGGCACAGGGAATATAATATACACCTGTTTATATGGGATATGTGTTCATTCCTCTATTATCTACATATATTCCATGTTCATTCCCCACATATCAGGCTCAGGGAATATAGTATACACCTGTATATATGGGATATGTGTTCATTCCTCTATTATCTACATATATTTCATCTTCATTCCCCACCTATCAGGCTCAGGGAATATAGTATACACCTGCTTATATGGGATATGTGTTCATTCCTCTATTATCTACATATATTCCATGTTCATTCCCCACCTATCAGGCTCAGGGAATATAGTATACACCTGTTTATATGGGATATGTGTTCATTCTCCTATTATCTACATATATTTCATCTTCATTCCCCACCTATCAGGCTCAGGGAATATAATATACACCTGTTTGTATGGGATATGTGTTCATTCCCCTATTATCTACATATATTCCATGTTCATTCCCCACCTATCAGGCACAGGGAATATTATATACACCTGTTTATATGGGATATGTGTTCATTATCCTATTATCTACATATATTTCATCTTCATTCCCCACCTATCAGGCTCAGGGAATATAATATACACCTGTTTATATGGGATATGTGTTCATTCCTCTATTATCTACATATATTCCATGTTCATTCCCACCTATCAGGCTCAGGGAATTTAATATACACCTGTTTATATGGGATATGTGTTCATTCTCCTATTATCTACATATATTTCATCTTCATTCCCCACCTATCAGGCTCAGGGAATATAGTATACACCTGTATATATGGGATATGTGTTCATTCCTCTATTACCTACATATATTTCATGTTCATTCCCCACCTATCAGGCTCAGGGAATATAATATACACCTGTTTATATGGGATATGTGTTCATTCTCGTATTATCTACATATATTTCATCTTCATTCCCCACCTATCAGGCACAGGGAATATAATATACACCTGTTTATATGGGATATGTGTTCATTCCTCTATTATCTACATATATTCCATGTTCATTCCCCACATATCAGGCTCAGGGAATATAGTATACACCTGTATATATGGGATATGTGTTCATTCCTCTATTATCTACATATATTTCATCTTCATTCCCCACCTATCAGGCTCAGGGAATATAATATACACCTGTTTATATGGGATATGTGTTCATTCCTCTATTATCTACATATATTCCATGTTCATTCCCCACATATCAGGCTCAGGGAATATAGTATACACCTGTATATATGGGATATGTGTTCATTCCTCTATTATCTACATATATTTCATCTTCATTCCCCACCTATCAGGCTCAGGGAATATAGTATATACCTGTTTATATGGGATCTATGTTGATTTCCTAATTTTCTACATGTAATTCATGTTCAGTTCATATCCAAGATGCATAAGAAATCTATAACACCTCTCCATCTCTTTGGAGCTATAAGTTATTATGTTCATTCTTTTTATTTATTCCTTTTCTTCATTCTTTTTAGTATGTCCCATCTTACATGGGCTTCAGATCCCCATTAAGTTGCATCGGTGAAGAGGTTTGTCTAGATTTTGACGGATTGTCCATCGGTTGGGATCTCCCACCACTTCATTGTTGCTCTGGTTCTCAGTCATAAGACGTGGTTCTGTTTCAGTTCCTTTGGTGTCATCTAGACCAAGGGACTGCCTCAGCAGCAGATCTACCCCTTTTATTATTCCTGTGAATGATTAAATTCTTACCGTCATTCCACGGGATGAACTGAAAGGTCTGTCTATATCAAGTCATAATAAGTCTGAAAAGGCCATCCATGGGGAAATAATTAGACTGCATTTACCAAAGGCAGATACACCACTGCTTTGTCACTCTGGAGAATAGTTGGGCCCTGTAATGAAAACCACACCCGAGAGGGAACCGGGGGATATGGATATCCCCCCCGCCAATCTGTGACAGAGCTTACACAGTCGCAGCTCTCGAAGCGCCCTCCTTACCCTCAAGTCAGTCAGGGAACTGCACCTAGGATAAGTAGTCGCCGGAGAGGCTGCCCTGTCACGTACTGGTTATTGGGGCACTCTGCAGTGAGGGCGGTATATATATCATCAATCCCAGGCTGGGAATATATAATATAAATAAAAAAATATATATATCTCTACTGTATATATCTCCGACCGTCACTGCCAGGATCCCCCAATAACACCAGAATGGTATGCTGCCACCTGTTCCTCGTTAGATATAATCCTGGTCCGTTAACAAGCTTATATCGGGTCAGAAACCAACCCCAGGTAGCGTATAAGTACTAGTCGGACTCATGGATGTGGAAAATCAGGTTTCGAGATAAAAGAGCAGCCCAAAATTAATTGATATTTTAATTGCCGATAGGAGCACTAGACACTACAAATATATAGAGTAATATACAGAAATTAGTCAGAAGTACAGATAAATGTAGGGTATGGGTTAGGATAGCAGTTAGCTGTATGTGTCATGTTATCGATTCTTATCACTTGTGGATCATTACTTATTTATATAGCACCACTGATTCGATGGTGCTGTACATGAGAAGGGGTTACATCAAATTGTGGGCTTACATTCTACAAGATGGGGGAAGCTCTCATATCTACAGGCACCTTCTTAGTTTCTTGTCCGTCTCCACACATGACGTGACGTGGCTTCCATGGCAGAACAAAGACAAAGCTAAATGGGTGTAGCCAGCTTTTAATCCCTAGCTCACCCCCTCACATATTTGCTACTGCCCTGCTGGGTTGGGCTGAATTCTCCACCCTTGACCTCCTAGCTGAAATCATTACCAATATCTAGAATGGGTCATAACTCCAAGGGGGAGGTCCAAATGCGACGACTATTGGACATAACCCTGAGATGCACGGTACTTTCATAATCCATCTGTAGATGTCGGTGACGCTGGGTCTGGAGCTTTGCTTTGATGTAGAAAGACTTGCACAAAAGACAGCAGGGAGTCTCGGCTCTGCTCCTCCCTGCCTTCATTAACACGTGGCCTCTAATTCTCTGGCCAAAAGGTAATTTTCGGAGCTTTTGGGAAGTGCGTACTTTTCTCAAGGGTGGAGGCCGCAATTCAGGAGTGGAAGGAGATCTCTGGATAATTTATGGGGCCTGAATTCATAAATCCAAAATGGGAGTCTCCCTTGTCCCTCACACCTCCCCGCTTTAGAGGGCACTAGGGGATATCACATTCCTGTGTTCCCCCGCACGCACTTCCGCAAACTACTTTTATTATTCCTGTGAATTACTAAATTCTTACTGTCGTTCCATGGGATGAACTTAAAGGTCTGGCTATTTCAAGCCATAACAAGTCTGAAAAAGGCCATCCATGGGAAATAATTAGACTGCATTTTCCAAAGGCAGATATTTTAGGATTCTCACCCAAACACCACTGCTTTTTCGCTCTGGAGAATAGTTAGGCCCCATCACGCTCCAGTCGTAGAAGAATGTAGTCAAGGCAAAACCTGAGAGACTTGGGCCTGTTGTAACCCAGGGCATTAGAAAACAGACAGGCCTATAAAAACTCTTAGGCTATGTACACACGTTGCTGATTTTGCTGCGGATCTGCAGCTTTGGGTCCGCAGCAGTTTCCCATGAGTTTACAGTGAAATGTAAACCTATGGAAAACAGAAAACGCTGTGCCCATGCTGCGGAAAAAAACACGCGGAAACGCTGCGGTTTACATTCCGCAGCATGTCAATTCTTGGTGCGGATTCTGCTGCGGTTTACACCTGCTCCACAATAGGAATCCGCAGGGGAATCCGCATAAAACCCTTTTACCTGCGGATTTCTAAAATCCGCTGTGGAAAAATCCACAGAGGTCCATTCTACGTGTGCACATACCCTTACTGTGGCTCTTATTCCTTCTCACCTGGACTACTGCAACTCTCTCCTGATCGTCCCCCTCTTACTAAACTTTCCGCCTCTCCAATTCATCCTGAATGCAGCAGACAGGGCCATATCTTTTCGCCAACCGTTACACTAATCCCTGTGCCAGTCATTGCACTTGTTACCGAGTCCAACATAAACTGCTCACTTCCATCCACAAAGCGCTCCACAGCTCTACATCTCCTCCACTTCTCTATCACCCTACCCATCCTGTCCATAGTGCTGCACCACCCTACATCTCCCACCTACACATCCTCTCCACAGTGCTGCACCACCCTACATCTCCTGTCACTTAACCATCCTCTCCAATGCTGCACCACCTACCTCTCCTCCTCTGCCACTACCATCCTCTCCAGTGTTCAACATCCTCCTGTCACCTACCCTTCCTCTCCACAGGGCTGCACCACCCTACATCTCCTCACCTGTCTACCACCTACCTGTCCTCTCCATAGTACTGCACCCCTACATCTCCTGTCACTTACCAGTCCTATCCAATGCTGCACCCCTTACCTCTCCTCCTGTCACTACCGTCCTCTCCACAATGCTAAACCTCCTTCTCTGTCACCTACCCGTGCTCTCCCCCTACCTGCACCACCCTATTTTTTCCCTTCCCCATGACAGCACCGGTACATGAGAGATGGTCCCGCCCCCAAGAACAGGAAACCTGCATAGGAGATAAAAGATGGGGGCGGCACCTCTCTCCTCAGTTTGGTTTCCTGTTCTTGCGGGGAACCTGTGGTGCTGCATGGGGAGAGGTCTCCCTTGCTAAGGCCGGTCTCTGACCGAGGTCCGCGGTGGGAGCAGCGGCGTGCGCGTCGCCTCCATACCTGAAGCTGCATGGGCGTCCGTCCCCACTGCGGACTCCCCAGCGTCCGCTCCTGGCCGGAGGCTGGGCTGGGGGAGACAGTGAAAGCGTGTCCATCACGACGCTGGCGCCGAGTGAATGGAGGAACTTCCGGGTGGGAACCGGAAGTGACGCTACATGCTGAAGGAGCGGTGTGCTGACACTCCCCAGGGGGGAGGAAGTTCAGGGGCGCACACACCGCTTCCTGGCCGGCCATATTTAAACTGCAAGGCGGCAAGCAGGCACCGGTAACGGTCTCCTGCAAGATGGCAGATCCAAAGGAATCAGCGATCCCAGCAGAGAACCCACAGCCTGTCGTGGTACTAAGGGTCCGGTGGGTGAGTGCCTTTGTAAGGCAAAAAACATGTTAGTAACTCTGTGTTTTCTGTATATATATATATATATATATATATATATATATATATATATATATATATATATATACACACAGGGAAAGAAAGTTACCTCTAAACAAAAGCATAAAGTGTGTGCACTCTGTGATAGAAGCCTTCCCAAAGCATATGAGAAGCGTATGTGCCGCTCATGCATAGAAAAAACTGTATCTGAAGAGTCATCATCATTGCTTCAGAATATAAAGGATATTGTGAGAAACGAAGTGCACAGCACAGTAAAGGAGCAGTTAAAACATCATGGATTGCAGAGCTCCGTAAACCCACCCTCTACGCCTGCCCAAATGTCTGATGTAGAATCCGAGGGTGAACTGGGGGAACTTCCGCCCGAGGAGGGTTCGGGCCTGGACTCTTCAGATGAAGAGTGTGGCCGGCCATATATGTTATCAGAAGACATGGGGAAGTTGCTGAAACTGGTCAGGTCCACCCTGGGGGTTGAGACGCCAAAAGAAAAACAAATGATTCAGGACTCCATGTTCAGTAATTTAGAAGATAAAAAACGGAAAGTTTTCCCTTTTCATGATAACATATTAAATCTTATCAAAAAAGAATGGAAAAAACCGAATAAGAGGATTTCAGTTCCCCAGGCCTTAAAACGTAAATATCCCTTTGATGAGGAAATTTGCGAGAAATGGGAAAAAGCGCCTAGGTTGGACGCGGCTATCGCAAGTACCTCCAGGGGCATAGCGCTTCCCTTCGAGGATATGGGGGCCCTAAAAGACCCCCTAGATAAAAAGGCGGATGCCTTTCTAAAATCAGCCTGGGAAGCCTCAACTTGGGTGTTCAAGCCTGGAGTAGCGGCTACCTACACTGCCCGTGCCATGGTTAAATGGCTAGAGGAACTAAGCGACCAAATAAAAAACAAGTGTCCAAGAGACAGACTTCTAGAAGTCATCTCTCCACTTCAAAATGCAGCGGGATTCCTGGCGGACGCTGCCATTGATTCGGTACGGTTTGCTGCCCGGGCTAGTGCCCTCTCTAATTCAGGAAGAAGAGCGTTATGGTTAAAAAACTGGAATGCTGACTTTCAATCAAAAGTGAAGCTCTGTGCTGTACCCTGTGAGGGGCAATATTTATTCGGCAGGGCTTTAGATGAAATTTTAGAAAAAGCGGCGGACAAGAAGAAACACTTTCCTCCACCTCCCTTCTTTAAACGACGTTGGTATGACAATCGTCGGTCCTTTCGAGGATCGGGTAGAGGCCGGGGGCGCCCAACGGATAGAACCACACGGGGGAAACCCCCTGGGGTGAAAAAAGAGAAAGAGGTTTTCTTTTCAATAAACCTCCAAAACCAGATCCCAAACAATGACGCCATATTCCAGGTGGGAGGAAGGTTACGGTTTTTTGTCCATCAGTGGGTAACCTTACAGCCGTCTCAATGGATAATCAACTTGTTATCAGACGGCCTACGATTAAACTTCATCTCCCTGCCTCCTCACCGAATAAAAGTTACTCGGGTGGCCAAAAAGAAAAGAACCAGTTAGTTCTCGAGAAAAAAGTTTGTCTTCTTTTAGACAAAAAAGTCCTGGTAAGAGTACCTCCACAGGAAATAGGGAGGGGGTTTTACAGCACCCTTTTCCTCACTCCAAAACCGGATGGGTCATTAAGAACAATTTTCAACTTAAAAAAATTAAACAAATTCATCCGAGTGGAAAAATTCAAAATGGAGACTCTGAGAACGGCGGTAAAACTGCTGTATCCAGGATGTTACATGGCAGTGATAGACCTTACTGATGCCTATTATCATGTGCCAATCAGCAGAGAGCATCAACAATTCCTGAGGTTGGTTGTACAGCTAGGGCAGGTCTACACCCACCTACAATACCAATGTCTCCCCTTTGGGGTATCGGTGGCTCCTCGTATCTTTACAAAAATAATTTCGGAAGTAGCATCCTTCGTAAGGAGAGAAAACATTCTACTAGTGCCCTATTTAGACGATTTCCTCCTTATAGCCGACAATCAAGAAGATTGCATACAAGCAGTTACGACAGTACGAGAGCTGCTAACCAAACTAGGGTGGATAATAAACTTAAAAAAAATCAAGATTGATTCCGGTCCAGATACAGGAGTTCCTGGGGATCCAATTAAATTCAATCAGACAAGTCTGTATCCTTCCAGACAGAAAAGTCGAGGCCATAAAACAACGAGTAAGACAAATACAGGTGGCCCAATATGTCTCGGTGAGGGAAGCCATGTCCCTCCTAGGTATGCTAACTGCAACAATTCCGGCAGTCCAATGGGCACAACTTCATTCAAGGGACCTACAGTGGCAGATCCTGTCAGAACAAACAAAAATACCTTACAACTTAAATCGAAGAATCGTATTGTCACAACATGTACGGGACTCTCTAAGCTGGTGGCTAGATTCCGAAAATCTAAAAAAAGGGGTCCCATGGTCAATCCAGAATCCGGTGGTACTAACCACGGATGCGAGCCCGTTAGGTTGGGGGGCACACCTATCAGATCGGATCCTACAGGGTCTATGGGATCTACAAATGCAATTAGCCTCCTCAAACTTGAAGGAATTAACAGCGGTAAGGCAAGCGATTCTTCAAACGGAAGAGGATGTCAAAGGAAAACATCTGGTAGTGTTGTCCGACAACAGCACAACGGTGTCGTATATAAATCGACAGGGAGGAACCAGATCAAGTCCCCTAATGGAAGAAGCAAGAAGACTATTTCTTTGGGCCGAAAACCACCTCTTATCTCTTACAAGTACACACTTAAAGGGGTCGGACAACTTTGTCGCAGATTTTCTGAGTCGTCACGTCCTGCACCAGGGCGAGTGGTCACTAAATCAAAAAATATTTGGAGAAATCTGTGCCATCTGGGGGCTTCCTCAAGTGGATCTTTTTTCCACAAGGCAGAATCGAAAAGTAGAAAGATTCTACTCCCTAAATCCGAAAGAAAACCCGGAAGGAGTAGATGCGTTACTGCACCAATGGAGATTCCAACTAGCCTATGCGTTTCCCCCAATCCCATTAATCCCTACAGTCCTGAAGAAGATCCGAGAAGAGAAATCACGCATAATCTTAATCGCACCCTTCTGGCCAAAGAGAGCTTGGTTCACTTGGCTCAGACGTATGTCCATCTCGGACCCATGGATACTTCCAGAGGTTCCAAACCTTCTGCACCAGGGTCCAGTGACACATCCTCAGGTTCACAGCCTACACCTCACTGCTTGGAACTTGAGAGGGGACTTCTGCTAGCAAAGGGGTTCTCGGATCCGTTGGTTACTACTCTACTGTCCAGTAGAAAGAAGATCACGGCTGATAAATACCAAAGGGTATGGGGAAAATTTTTAGAATTCTCAGGCCGACGGATAACAGATACCGTTCAGAAAGTCCCTATATCAGAAATCCTAGAATTTCTCCAAAAGGGGCTGGAGAGAGGATTATCTACCAGCACCCTAAAAGTGCAAGTCTCGGCGCTTAGCGCCCTGTTTGACAAAATTGGCTGATCACCCCTGGGTGTGTAGGTTCATTCGGGCCTCCTTTACAGCCAGACCATTCAAACCTCGTCCAAAGGTCGCTCCCTGGGATTTAAATTTAGTTTTAAATGCCTTGACCTCCTCTCCTTTTGAGCCTCTTTCCTCCATATCGGAAAAAGCGCTAACTTTAAAAACAGTTCTTCTCATTGCCCTTACCTCAGCCAGACGCATTAGTGAGCTTCAGGCTATATCTATAGACCCTCCTTACACTACATTTCTAGAGGACAGGGTAATTATAAAATCTGATCCGGCCTTCTTACCAAAGGTCAACTCGAAATTTCACAGGGACCAGGAGATAGTCTTGCCTTCATTTTGTGCCAATCCAAAATCCCAGGGAGAAGAAACCTTCCATTGCTTGGACGTCAGACGTTGTCTACTTCAATATATAGAAGTGACAAAACCATGGCGAGTCTTCAGCCCTTTTTGTCTCCTTTCAGGGGGCAAACGGGGGAAAAAAGGCCACAAAATCAACCATTGCACGGTGGCTCCGTATGGCTATATCACTTTCCTATTCCTCTTCGGGGCAGGTCCCTCCACCTGGTGTTACGGCCCACTCTACGAGGGCTATTTCCACATCTTGGGCAGAGAGGGCAAATGCATCGATAGAGCAAATCTGTAATGCAGCAGTATGGTCTTCACCCTCTACTTTCTTCCGCCATTATAGATTAAATCTGGGGCTATCAGATCTTGCCTTTGGTAGAAAAGTACTATCTGCTGTTGTCCCACCCTAGAGGTTCTTTCTATTTCTTCCTCTCATGTACCGGTGCTGTCATGGGGAAGGAAAAAAATAATAATTACTTACGGGTAATTTGATTTTCCAGATCCATGACAGCACCGCTCTAGTTCCCGCCCTATCTTGGTGATGGTGTGTGATTCACAAAAAAAAAAAAAAAAATCTCTTAAAAAAAAAAAAAAAAAACACAAACAAAAGATGGGGTAATAACCACTTAACATAACAATAGATAAATAGTCTTAGAGTTTAAAATAATGTATATATGCCTAAAACTAACATAGCGGTTACCTTGCATTCTCTGTAAACAAACTGAGGAGAGAGGTGCCACCCCCATCTTTTATCTCCTATGCAGGTTTCCTGTTCTTGGGGGCGGGACCATCTCTCATGTACCGGTGCTGTCATGGATCTGGAAAATCAAATTACCCGTAAGTAATTATCATTTTTCCATCTAGAACCCTACCCATCCTCTCCACATTGCTGAACCACCCTACATCGCCTCACCTGTCTTATCTACCCGACCTCTCCACAGTGCTGCACCGCGCAACAGCTCCTCATCTATCACCTACCAGTCCACTCCACACTGCGGTACCACCCTACATCTCCTCAGCTACCTGTCCTCTCCACAGTGCTGCACCACCCTACATCTCCTCACCAGCTGTCCTCTCCACAGTCCTGCACCACCCTACATCTCCTCACCAGCTGTCCTCTCCACAGTCCTGCACCACCCTACATCTCCTCACCAGCTGTCCTCTCCATAGTGCTGCACCACCCTACATCTCCTCCCCAGCTGTCCTCTCCACAGTGCTGCACCACCCTACATCTCTTCCTCTCTATCACCCTACACGTGCTCTCTTCCGCTAATGACCTATGGCCAACATCCTCAACGCAAATCTCCCACTGCAGATTCCAAAACTTCTTGCATGCTGTGCCACTTCTCTGGAATACACTTCCCAGGACAATTCGATTGATTCCCAAAACCCAGATTTAAGCTTGCCCATCGTTTCACCTCAATAATATAACTATCCCTCTTTTGCTCTTTCAAAAATGTTCTTCCAAATCTGGACCCTCGTAGCATCTGTTCACACCCTCCATGCACTCAGTAGCCCTCTGTCTGTACTTGTATACATATTGGATGGTTTCATGCAGCGTTATGTGAATACCCTATCCATACTGATAGATGAACCATACAATACAAATACTTTTTACCATTCAAGTTTTGCTTGCAAGCAGGACCCTCACTCCTCTATCATTAGGTCTTCCATTGCCCTCAGGTTTAGGAAGATAGATCACCAAAGACAAGGTCCCTTGGCCAACTTTAGGGCGGTGACATTCTCTGCAGGACAACCTGCTAAAGAGGAATCTCGGAATCACTTCTTCTTGCTGCGAGTTTGGCCTGTCGTAACCTTCACTGCGCACCAGCCTTTGTATACGGACTTTTACGGTGACATCAGAACCTCTATGGATATTTGAGGCTTCGTCGGTCCTAATTCTGTGCCATGGATGGCCTTGAGTATTTGGCGATCATCATATCCACTCAGGACATGTTGCCAAAGCTCCTGCTTGTTGCTCATCTACCAGGAACATAGGCTCAAATCTTGTGTTAGACGGGGGTCTTTATCTTTAATCATTCCAGTGGTCAGCGATGAAAGCACCCATGTACCCACACAACATTGAAAACGATCCACAAGGCCTGTTTAATATTTTATTTTTTCCAGGACCAACGAGCAGACACAGTACAGACCCTTGGACATACAATATCCCGCTGTTTATACAAAGAAAAGCCCCTACACAATTCCACACCTCCGCTACCTTCATCAGGAAAGGTGACAGTGCGAAAGGCAGACCATACAGCAGACTCAGGAGAAGACCCCCGGCCCCAATAGGAAAATCCTGTAAGCACCGCAGAGGCGGAGGAGTCGTTCCCAGATGTGTATCAATGGAATACTAATTAAGGATTGGGGGATGGGCATCATTTCCATTAACACCTTAGCAGACACTCTGTAGGACTGGGTGTGTACAGAAGGAAGTGCCTCCGTGCTCCATCATCCACAAATTCACCCGCCGGAGGTGCAGAGTGACGCTCAGTCTCATGGTCAGAAAAGAGTGATAACAGCGGCTGCCATGCTTTCAACGGGATTGGACACTCAAGATGTGCGCGGTGGTGTTAAGAACAAAATTTGTGCCCACTGACAGGTCACGAGCAACTCGCTGGAAGGGAGGAGGCAAATTCTGTCCGTCCAATGTATCCAAGATACCTGTCCAGGAATAACAAGACACAGTAAGTATGGGCCGGGGTTCAGGTAATGGCCGCACGGTAGTTACAGAGGGTCCCACCACCCCGCTCAGGAGTGTGAGGTCCGGAGGGTGAGCTGTCAGACCGCGCTCCCAGGGTTGTCTTGCCCGGGGGGGGGGGGGGGGGGGGGGGGTATTGGGGGGGAGGCGGAAGACTAATATGCTGCACCCTACTATGTGGGCAAAGGGTTATTGAAGACTTGGCATCTTTACCTTCTACAACCTTATGATAGGCAAAATGCAGGTAGAGCAGGAACAACATGTGCAGAGCAGCGATGGATCCACACAGGATGAGCCTCTGCGTCTGGCCGACTGTGCGCGACAGCAAAACCACCACCTACAGCAAAAAACGGAGTAATGATGGGGATAGGCGAGTGATAAGGAGCGATGCAGTCATTAAACGGGAGGTCTCACCATGCGTAATGTGGACAGGCCCCCAATGCACAACCAGAAGATGTAGAACAGAGAGTGAAAATGGATGTTATAGGTGATGAGGAGGACGATGCAGTGTCCGAACAGACCGTACCCCTGAAAAAGGAGACAGTGGTGAGTATAGGCATGTCACATACATCCCCCCAGATACACCGCCTCCACGTCACATACATTCCCCCGGATACACCGCCTCCGCGTCACATACATCCCCCCGGATACACCGCCTCTGCGTCACATACATCCCCCCGGATACACCACCTCCACGTCACATACATCCCCCCGCATACACCGCCTCCGCGTCACATACATCCCCCCGCATACACCGCCGCCGCGTCACATACATCCCCCCAGATACACCGCCTCCACGTCACATACATTCCCCCGGATACACCGCCTCCGCATCACATACATTCCCCCGGATACACCGCCTCCGCGTCACATACATCCCCCCGGATACACCGCCTCCGCGTCACATACATCCCCCCGGATACACCGCCTCCGCGTCACATACATCCCCCCGGATACACCGCCTCCGCGTCACATACATCCCCCCCGGATACACCGCCTCCGCGTCACATACATTCCCCCGGATACACCGCCTCCACGTCACAAACCCCCCCCAATATATCACCCCACATCACATACCTCTCCCATTACACCCCAATCATATTAAATACACTGCTAAAAAAAATGAAAGGAACACAAACAACCCAATGTAACTCCAAGTCAATTACTTCTGTGAAACCAACCTGACAAGTTATAAAGCAACACCGATTGTGAATCAGTTTCTCCTGCTGTTGTGCAAATGGAACAGACAACAGGTAGAAATGATCAGCAATTAGCAAGACACCCCCTATAAAAAGGAGTGGTTCTGCAGGGGTGACCACAGACCATTTCTCTGTTCTCATCCTTTTTAGCTGTTTTGGTCACTTTTGCATTTTGTCATTGCTATCATGCCTAGAGGTCCTGTACAGTAGCATGAGACGGACTCTACAACCCACACAAGTGGCTCAGGTAGTGCAGCTCATCCAGGATGGCACATCAATGTGAGCTGTGGCAAGGTTTGCTGTGTCTGACAGCGTAGTGTCCAGAGCATGGAGCAGATGCCAGGAGACAGGCCAGTACACCAGGAGACGTGGAGGGGGCCACAGGAGGGCAACAACCCAGCAGCAGGACCGCTACCTCCTCCTTTGTGCAAGGAGGAACAGGAGGAGCACTGCCAGAGCCCGGCAAAATGACCTCAAGCGGCCACTAACATCCATGTGTCTGCGCAAACTGTCGGAAACAGACTCCATGAAGGTGGTATGAGGGCCCGATATCCACAAATGTGTTGTTCTCACAGCCCAACACCGTGCAGGGCAGTTGGCATTTGCCAGAGAACACCAAGATTGGCAGATTTGACATTGGCGCCCTGTGCTCTTCACGGATGAGAGCAGATTCACACTGAGCACATGTGACAGACGTGAAAGTCTGGGGACGACATGGAGAACGTGCTGCTGCCCGCAACGTCTGCAAGCCTGCCCGGTTTGACAATGGGTAAGTAATGGGTGGGGAAGCATTTCTTTGGAGGGCCGCACAGCCCTCCATGTGCTCGCCAGAGGTACCCTGACTGCCATTAGGTACCGGGATGAGACCCTCAGACCTGTCCTGAGACCATATGCAGGTCCGCAGGTCCCTGGGTTCCTTGATACATGACAACAGTGTGTCAGCAGTTTGCATGATGAAGGCATTGATGCTATGGACTGGCCCGCCCATTCCCCAGACCTGAATCCAATCGAGCACATGTGGGACATAATGTCTTGTTCCACACACCAATGCCATTGAACCAGACCATCCAGGACATCATCCCCTGCGTCATCAGGAGCATGCCCAGGCGTTGTAGGGAGATCATATAGGCACGTGGAGGCCACACACACTACTGAGCATCATTTCCTTGTCTTGAGGCATTTCCACTGAAGTTGGATCAGCCTGTAATTTGATTTTCCACTTTGATTTTGAGCATCATTCCAACTCCAGACCTCCATGGGATATTAATTGTGATGTACATTGATCATTTTTATGTTTTATTGTTCTTAACTCATTCTACTATGTAATGAATAAAGATTTACAACTGGAATATTTTGTTCAGAGATATCTAGGATGTGGGAGTGTAGGGCTTCCTTTAGTTTTTTGAGCAGTGTATATGCACATCATACAGACCCTTACATACTTCAGTCAGGTACTCACCAGCAAGGACAGGGTCTGCAGCATTGTGATTTGAGCGTTACACAGATAAGCAATAAAGTAAACAAGTGACGAGACCCCCAACCAATACCCGAAGCAGGTGCCAATGGCCGTGCCCATGAGAGTGCCCTCTATCTGCAAGAGAAGGAACACAATCTGAGATACGCATCCACATACTGTTACGCCAGCTCCTCCCTCATCATAACCCTCAAATTCAGGCTCCTGCCATGCCCCCTCCCCTGCAGTCATTCCACCATTCTTTGCAGGCTCCTCCTATGCTCCCCTCCTGCAGCCTTTTCCCAGGCTCTCCTCTATTGTCTCCATTTATGCTCACCTCCAACCTCTCCTGCAATCTCCTCTCCAACTGTCCCCACTCCCTACTGCAGTCTTCTCCCGCAACTCCTCTTCCACCCTCTCCCGTGGTCTCCTTCCGGGCTCCCCCTCCACCTTCTCCTCCCCCGCAGCTCCTGTTCCACCCTCTCCCGTGGTCTCCTCCCAGGCTCCCCCTGCCCCGCAGCTCCTGTTCCACCATCTCCTCCTGGGCTCCCCTTTCACCCTCTCCCGTGGTCTCCTCCCGTTCTTCCCCTCCACCTTCTCCTCCCCCGCATATCCTGTTCCATCCTCTCCCGTGGTCTCCTCCCTGGCTCCCCCTCCTCCGCAGCTCTTGTTCCACCCTCTCCCATGGTCTCCTCCCAGGCTCCCCCTCCCCCGCAGCTCCTGTTCCACCATCTCCTCCTGGGCTCCCCCTTCCACCCTCTCCCACCATCTCCTCCTGGGCTCCCCCTTCCACACTCTCCCGCCATCTCCTCCTGGGCTCCCCCTTCCACCCTCTCCCACCATCTCCTCCTGGGCTCCCCCTTCCACCCTCTCCCACCATCTCCTCCTGGGCTCCCCCTTCCACCATCTCCTCCTGGGCTCCCCCTTCCATCCTCTCCCACCATCTCCTCCTGGGCTCCCCCTTCCACACTCTCCCGCCATCTCCTCCTGGGCTCCCCCTTCCACCCTCTCCCACCATCTCCTCCTGGGCTCCCCCTTCCACCCTCTCCCACCATCTCCTCCTGGGCTCCCCCTTCCACCCTCTCCCACCATCTCCTCCTGGGCTCCCCCTTCCACCATCTCCTCCTGGGCTCCCCCTTCCACCCTCTCCCACCATCTCCTCCTGGGCTCCCCCTTCCACCATCTCCTCCTGGGCTCCCCCTTCCACCCTCTCCCACCATCTCCTCCTGGGCTCCCCCTTCCACCATCTCCTCCTGGGCTCCCCCTTCCACCCTCTCCCACCATCTCCTCCTGGGCTCCCCCTTCCACCCTCTCCCACCATCTCCTCCTGGGCTCCCCCTTCCACCCTCTCCCACCATCTCCTCCTGGGCTCCCCTTTCACCCTCTCCCGTGGTCTCCTTCCGTTCTTCCCCTCCACCTTCTCCTCCCCCGCATATCCTGTTCCATCCTCTCCCGTGGTCTCCTCCCTGGCTCCCCCTCCTCCGCAGCTCTTGTTCCACCCTCTCCCATGGTCTCCTCCCAGGCTCCCCCTCCCCCGCAGCTACTGTTCCACCATCTCCTCCTGGGCTCCCCCTTCCACCATCTCCTCCTGGGCTCCCCCTTCCACCCTCTCCCACCATCTCCTCCTGGGCTTCCCCTTCCACCCTCTCCCACCATCTCCTCCTGGGCTCCCCCTTCCACCCTCTCCCACCATCTCCTCCTGGGCTCCCCCTTCCACCATCTCCTCCTGGGCTCCCCCTTCCATCCTCTCCCACCATCTCCTCCTGGGCTCCCCCTTCCACACTCTCCCGCCATCTCCTCCTGGGCTCCCCCTTCCACCCTCTCCCACCATCTCCTCCTGGGCTCCCCCTTCCACCCTCTCCCACCATCTCCTCCTGGGCTCCCCCTTCCACCCTCTCCCACCATCTCCTCCTGGGCTCCCCCTTCCACCATCTCCTCCTGGGCTCCCCCTTCCACCCTCTCCCACCATCTCCTCCTGGGCTCCCCCTTCCACCCTCTCCCACCATCTCCTCCTGGGCTCCCCCTTCCACCCTCTCCTCCTGGGCTCCCCCTTCCACCCTCTCCCACCATCTCCTCCTGGGCTCCCCCTTCCACCCTCTCCCACCATCTCCTCCTGGGCTCCCCCTTCCACCCTCTCCCACCATCTCCTCCTGGGCTCCCCCTTCCACCATCTCCTCCTGGGCTCCCCCTTCCACCCTCTCCCACCATCTCCTCCTGGGCTCCCCCTTCCACCATCTCCTCCTGGGCTCCCCCTTCCACCCTCTCCCACCATCTCCTCCTGGGCTCCCCCTTCCACCATCTCCTCCTGGGCTCCCCCTTCCACCCTCTCCCACCATCTCCTCCTGGGCTCCCCCTTCCACCCTCTCCCACCATCTCCTCCTGGGCTCCCCCTTCCACCCTCTCCCACCATCTCCTCCTGGGCTCCCCTTTCACCCTCTCCCGTGGTCTCCTTCCGTTCTTCCCCTCCACCTTCTCCTCCCCCGCATATCCTGTTCCATCCTCTCCCGTGGTCTCCTCCCTGGCTCCCCCTCCTCCGCAGCTCTTGTTCCACCCTCTCCCATGGTCTCCTCCCAGGCTCCCCCTCCCCCGCAGCTACTGTTCCACCATCTCCTCCTGGGCTCCCCCTTCCACCATCTCCTCCTGGGCTCCCCCTTCCACCCTCTCCCACCATCTCCTCCTGGGCTTCCCCTTCCACCCTCTCCCACCATCTCCTCCTGGGCTCCCCCTTCCACCCTCTCCCACCATCTCCTCCTGGGCTCCCCCTTCCACCATCTCCTCCTGGGCTCCCCCTTCCACACTCTCCCGCCATCTCCTCCTGGGCTCCCCCTTCCACACTCTCCCGCCATCTCCTCCTGGGCTCCCCCTTCCACCCTCTCCCACCATCTCCTCCTGGGCTCCCCCTTCCACCCTCTCCCACCATCTCCTCCTGGGCTCCCCCTTCCACCCTCTCCCACCATCTCCTCCTGGGCTCCCCCTTCCACCATCTCCTCCTGGGCTCCCCCTTCCACCCTCTCCCACCATCTCCTCCTGGGCTCCCCCTTCCACCCTCTCCCACCATCTCCTCCTGGGCTCCCCCTTCCACCCTCTCCTCCTGGGCTCCCCCTTCCACCCTCTCCCACCATCTCCTCCTGGGCTCCCCCTTCCACCCTCTCCCACCATCTCCTCCTGGGCTCCCCCTTCCACCCTCTCCCACCATCTCCTCCTGGGCTCCCCCTTCCACCCTCTCCCACCATCTCCTCCTGGGCTCCCCCTTCCACCCTCTCCGACCATCTACTCCTGGGCTCCCCCTTCCACCCTCTCCCACCATCTCCTCCTGGGCTCCCCTTCCACCCTCTCCCGCCATCTCCTCCTGGGCTCCCCCTTCCACACTCTCCCGCCATCTCCTCCTGGGCTCCCCCTTCCACACTCTCCCGCCATCTCCTCCTGGGCTCCCCTTCCACCATCTCCCACCATCTCCTCCTGGGCTCCCCATCCACCCTCTCCCATGGTCTCCTCCCAGGCTCCCCCTCCCCCGCAGCTCCAGTTCCACCATCTCCTCCTGGGCTCCCCTTCCACCATCTCCTCCTGGGCTCCCCTTCCACCATCTCCTCCTGGGCTCCCCTTCCACCCTCTCCCACCATCTCCTCCCGGGCTCCCCTTCCACCCTCTCCCGTGGTCTCCTCCCGGGCTCCCCTTCCACCCTCTCCTCCCCCGCAGCTCCTGTTCTACCCTCTCCCGTGGTCTCCTCCCAGGCTCCCCCCCCCCCCCCAGCAGCTCCTGTTCCACCATCTCCTCCTGGGCTCCCCTTCAACCCTCTCCCTTGGTCTCCTGGGCTCCCAAGCCACCCTCTCCCATGGTCTCCTCCTGGGCTCCCCCGCCACCCTCTCCTCCAGGGCTCCCCTTCAACGCTATCCTCCCTCCACGCTATCCTCCCCCCACGCTATCCTCCCCCGCAGCTCCTGTTCCACCCTCTCCTCCCCCGCAGCTCCCCTTCCACCCTCTCCCACCATCTGCTCCATGGGGCTCCCCTTCCACCCTCTCCCACCATCTGCTCCATGGGGCTCCCCTTCCACCCTCTCCTGCTGTCTCCTCCCGAACTCCCCTTCCACCCTTTCCTCCCGGGGTCCACCGTGTCCTCCAGGCTCCCCTCACATGCACCTTTCCATTGGCTCCATCACTGCTGATGGACGTCTATGGTGCATATCACAAGCACCCCTTTACCTCACTACTATCCCCTGATGAACCCCTTGAATGAAAAAGGGGGAACGCGTTGGGCATGCAGGACTATTCTGACATGGGACACAGATAAAAGTGAATAAACCGCACTTATAGGCTACTTTACTATTCTAAGAGCTCTGAATATGAGGGACATTATTCCCTGTAATGGGCTGGGTAGATTTAATACTGATGCTGTAGAGGACGCTATAACTCCGAGCATCATGGACATTAGGATATTAATACTGTGGGCACGAGAGCGATGGATGCCAGGCAGGTGGCACGTAAGGACTTCATGACATGGATGCACAGATATAACGACTGACAACCTTTACTCGCTTACACGTCCTCACTAATAACCTCCATTAAGGGGTTAATCTCCACTTGATGGCTTTATAGTAACTGGGATAACTTTCACTGTGTATTTTTGGTGCTCAATCAAGGACATCAAGTCTCTTAGGGACCAATTAGGGTCCGTCCACAGTGAGCGGGGGGCCATATACCTACAATGCCGACCTCCGCACAGGTAGCGGTACCGCAGGGTTAAATTAGGGACTATACAGCCCACCCCCAATCCTATGACGCGCGTGTGTGTGTGTGTGTGTGTGTGTGTGTGTGTGTGTGTGTGTGTGTGTGTGTGTGTGTGTCTCTATGAGGTCAGTTTCTCCAGTATTTTAATAGTTTACCAGTAAATATTAAGTATTTTCATTTTTGAATCTTTGTTTTTTGCTCCCTTTTTACCAGAGCTATAACTCTTTATTTTTCTGTCGATATGGCATTTTGACTTTTTTTTCTTGTTTACGCCATTTAGCGATTGGGTTAATTTTTCTTTATATTGATAGATCGGGCGATTCTGAGCGCGGTGATACCAAATATGTGTAACTTTGTGCATGTGTCAGTAGTCTCCATTGGAGACTAGAATCTGCCATAACCCGATCGCCTGTATGTAGCAGAATTGCTCACTTGCTATGAGCGCCAACCACCGGGCGGCGCTCATAGCAATCCGGCAGTGACAACTATAGCGGTCTGCTGGAGACCTCTGGTTGTCATGCCAACCCAACGGTGACCTGTGATCACGTGACCGGGTCACCGATTGGCAGGATTTCCGGTGTGCTTGCTGGAAGCGCGTTAAGTGCCGCCATCAGATATTGACAGCGGCATTTAACTAGTTAACAGCCGCGGGTGGATTGCGATTCCACCCATGGCTGTTAGAGGCACATGCCAGCTGTTCAAAACAGCTGACATGTACCAGAAAAGATGTGGGCTCAGCACTGGAGCCAAAATCAAAGGGAGGGAGTCTGACATCTGCGTATTATTATGCCCAACGTCAGAAAGGGGGTTGAAGTTACAGGGGTATTTTTTCCAGCTTTGGTCCTGTCTCCCATTGTTTCCTTAAATAATCAGTGCCACTGTCCCTCAGTCTTCTCCATGGCTGCTCCTCCCCCCACAGGCTCCTCCTCCAAGGTCTCGCCACCCTCCCCACAGGTTCCCTCCTCCTGTGCAGGCTCCTCCCACACGCAGACTGTTTCCTTCCCAGACTCCTCCCATCCCATCCCCCGACTCCTCCCATGTGCAGGCCTCTTTTCCTGCCCTCCTCTACCCCATGAAGCCCCTCTTACTATAACCGTTCCGGACGACTTCATTCCATGCAGGAGGATGGCCACCATGGTGAATACCAGCATCAGGGGCCCGTACAGCTCCCCAGCGATTTTCTGCAGACAGGATAGGACGCGGAGGGTCAATACAACAGCCGCGACCCGCGCTCCCCGGACCCGAAGCAGCTGCCGTCTCATCCACTTACCTGGGGGAAATTAATCATCCGGACCGGGATCATCGACTCCAGGAGTCTGTGGGGAAGAAAAAAAAATGGACATTAGAGAGACGGGAGAGAAGGCCGGGGCCAAAGGTGGCCGGGACCACAGGGGCGACATTAACCCTATAACCCCTTTATAGAGTTATTCCCCTTGGCGTCACTGGCAGCGTTGGATAGCGCTTGAATATACAATTTCGCAGTTTACAGATTACTACAATTTTCAGTTGTGCTTGAGAGACTTGACAGCTCGTTGCCTTGGAGACCGACCACCGCAGCTAGACAGCAGACCATGAGCAGTGCTTACAAGCGGTTTTCTATTGAGTGTTCAGCGCCGGTACCTCCAGCTCTGCCCAAGCTAGACAGCAGCAGTGTTCGGTCTTCTAGGCAATGAGCATAAACAAAAAAAGTATTAATCTCTGAATAAAGGAAATATATTTTGCCAGCGTTTTTAATTTAATTCCGTCATCTGTAAATTTATTTTTGGAAAAAGTTAATAAAAATTCAGTTATAAAAACATTGATATCTGAATAAAGAAAACTGCCCGTATTCAGCAACTGACAATATCCATGTAAAGCAGGAGAAAGCCCACACCGTGCCAACCATCAGGCAGGGAGGACTGCCACCATATCATCAGCAGCCAAATATTCCAGGATATATTATTGCGCCAGTGTACCCCAGTCACAGCCGAAAGGGGCGATACCCTTGAAAGTATTCCAGAAAATGAAGCATTTCTCCCAGAACATTATGACAAATCCACACTGTAGTGAAATATGTATAGGTATGAATGTGTGACTAGCAGTAATTTAACAATTGTCCTGAGACTGCAGCTCTCACAGGGGGTCACAGCATATGTTGTCCTGAGAAGGCAGTCTACTGTCTCCAATCTCTCCAGGGGGCCTTGCTAAGAACCAGGAAGAAGGGGAAACGTTCCACACCTTCTGGCTCTTTTGAAGAGAGAGGTCTATTACAGACTGACACTATCTAGCTATGGAAAACTTTACACAAAGTTTCAGAGAAAATAATATATTCATTGGTGGAGTGGCCATGGCCCAGTCACAAACCAGCAATTATAATATTAACCTGAGAGGCTGGTCTAGAAATGTGACCTCCAGGCCTACACACAAAGAAAGATGTTCACATGTGGGGGCAGCCTGGAAAGCCGATGTGATCCAGTCCATATTTCTCCCTCCCTCAGGGACAGAGAATCAGACTGCAAAGTCTGATATTTCTGTAAGTTTTTCTCCTTTTCTTTTACCACTGTTTTTACATATTTGTATGTCACTTTTTATTTCCATTTTTATACCCTTTTTATTGTAAGCACTGTACCTTTTCTATTAAAGCTTACAACTTTAATAAGTCTGAACCTTGTGTCTTCTAAAGAATCCATAGCCTTAAAGTGTGTGATCCTTATGAGTGGCAGACAGTAGTAGTAATATTTTCAGGATTCATCATCCGTGTATTCGGTGAGTGGGGGCAGCGTGTATGAGCGGGTGTGTGGCCTTGGTCGGTGAGTGGTGGCAGCGTGTATGAGCGGGTGTGGGGTCTGGGTCGGTGAGTGGTGGCAGCGTGTATGAGCGGGTGTGTGGCCTGGGTCTATGAGTAGTGGCAGCGTGTATGAGCGGGTGTGTGGCCTGGGTCGGCGAGTGGTGGCAGCGTGTATGAGCGGGTGTGTGGTCTGGGTCAGTGAGTGGTGGCGTGTATGAGCGGGTGTGTGGCCTGGGTCGGTGAGTGGTGGCAGCGTGTATGAGCGGGTGTGTGGTCTGGGTCGGTGAGTGGTGGCAGCGTGTATGAGCGGGTGTGTGGCCTGGGTCTATGAGTAGTGGCAGCGTGTATGAGCGGGTGTGTGGCCTGGGTCGGCGAGTGGTGGCAGCGTGTATGAGCGGGTGTGTGGTCTGGGTCAGTGAGTGGTGGCGTGTATGAGCGGGTGTGTGGCCTGGGTCGGTGAGTGGTGGCAGCGTGTATGAGCGGGTGTGTGGTCTGGGTCGGTGAGTGGTGGCGTGTATGAGCGGGTGTGTGGCCTGGGTCGGTGAGTGGTGGCAGCGTGTATGAGCGGGTGTGTGGCCTGGGTCGATGAGTAGTGGCAGCGTGTATGAGCGGGTGTGTGGTCTGGGTCGGTGAGTGGTGGCAGCGTGTATGAGCGGGTGTGTGGTCTGGGTCGGTGAGTGGTGGCGTGTATGAGCGGGTGTGTGGCCTGGGTCGGTGAGTGGTGGCAGCGTGTATGAGCGGGTGTGTGGCCTGGGTCGGTGTGTGATTTATGCTCCCTTTACAGCATAGGACAGAGGTTGAATGCTGGACTGAGTGACAGAGTGATTAACCCTTGCAGGCGCAACCCCAAGTCACGTGCTGAGAAGTGGGTACATGAGAAGTTTTGTTATACACAGATTTATTTCCGTTGTGTTTATTATAAGAGAAGAAAAGAAAAGCAAATTGTACATAATTTCACACAAAACCCCATAAGTGTTCCAGACAAAATTGTTGGCCCCTTTCCAAAATTGTGAGTAAACAACTTTGTTTCCAGCATGGGATGCTTGTTCAGACTCACCTGTGGCAAGTAACAGGTGCGGGCAACATAAAAATCACACCTGAAAAATGCGTTGCATTGTGTGTCTGTGTGTGTGCCACACTAGGCATGGAGGACAGAAAGAAGAGAAGAGAACTGTCTGAGGACTTGAGAACCAACATTACTGAACAATATCAAGGTTACAAGTCCATCTCCAGAGATCTTAATGTACCTTTGTCCAGGGTGGGCAACATACTCAAGACATTTACAACCCATGGTACTGAAGCTAATCGACGTGGACGGCAGATAATTGATGAAAGGTTGTAATGCTCAATAGCTCGGATGATGGATAAGCCCCAATCAAGTTGTAAAGACAGTAAAGACAGCTGTCCTGCAGTCTCAGGGGGCATCAGTTTCAGCGCAAACTATCCGTCCACATGTGAATGAAATGCTATGGCAAGAGACCCCTGAGGACCCCACTGCTGACACAGAGATATAAAAAAAATAAGGACTGCAATTTGCCAAAAAGTACGTGAATATCCAAAATCCTCCTGAGAAAGCATCTTGTGCACAGATGAGACCAAGACAGAGCTTTTAGGTAAAGCACGTCTTTCTAATGTTTACTGAAAGCGTAATGAGGCCTACAAAGAAAGTACACAGTACCTACAGTCAGATATGGTGGAGGGTCACAGATGTCTTGCAGCCTCTGGTACTGAGGGCCTTGACTGTGTGCACAGCATCATGAAATCTGAAGATTACCAAAGGATTTTTAGGTAGCAATATAGTGCCTGAGGCCAAAAAGCCGGGTCTACATCCAAGGTCTACATTCCAGCAGGATAATGACCCCAAACATACTTCAAGAAGCCACCAGAAATGGAAGGAAACAAAGCGCTGGAGAGTTCTGCAGTGTCAGTAATGAGTCCGGATCTAAATCCCATTGATCACCTGTGGAGAGATCTTACAATCGCTGTTGGGAGAAGGTGAAATATGAGACCGGGAGCAGTTTACAAAAGAAGTCGTCCAAGATCCCAGCTGAGAGGAGGAAGAAGAGTACAAGATCCCAACAGAGGTGGAAGAAGAGTCCAAGATCCCGGCTGAGAGGTGGAAGAAGAGTCTAAGATCCCGGCTCAGAGGTGAAAGAGTCCAAGATCCCGGCTGAGAGGTGGAAGAAGAGTCCAAGATCCCGGCTCAGAGGTGGAAGAAGAGTCCAAGATCCCGACAGAGGTGGAAGAAGCTTGGGATGGTTATAGGAAGCGACTGATTGCAGGTATTTATTCCAATGGGTGAAACTAAATATTAAGTGGAGGGCGCCAACAATTCTGTCTGGCCTATTTTTGGGGTTTTGTGCAAAAGTTTGTCTAAATGTGTTTTTCTGGTGAACCTTTAACATCTAATTCTGAATGAATGTGTGTCTAATACCATTTTAGGTACGTTAAAATTAAGATTTTTCTCCTATATTTACTTTTTAATAATAGTTATGTGTTGAAAACTGGGGGCTATTTGGCGGGAGCTGTAAATTGTGTGTACTGTGACTGGCATAGTATGTGAGATATGGAGCTATGTGTGACTGCGCATACTGTGGTCACTGATGTAAAACCAGAGTGTTTTTGCCTCCAGCACGTTAATTGCCGAGAGGGTTAATAGCAACCTATGTTATGGGCTGGTTTTAGTGGACCTCCATAGAGTGGGTGGGCGGAGGTCTACTGTATGTCCACCTGCAGAGTCCTGACAGGACCTGTGTGATGTCATGGTCATGTGATCATCACATGGGGTGTTAAATCCTGGACACGAGAGTCAATGGGTGTGATGTATTGGGGAGAGGTGGAACTCCCATTTAGCTCCTGGAGGAGCTAAGGACTGTGCGGGATAACTGCAGGTGAACCCTGCAGGGAATGGACTCTTATGGACCATGTTTTGTTTGTTTTACCGTTATGCCAGCAAGGCTCTGTTTATTTTGCTTATGCTCTCCACAATAAACCAACAGGTGATTCTCTACCAGAATGGCTCCTGTGTCTACCTGGGAAAGCAGCGGAATGTGTCAAGCCCGCACAGTAATTTTAGAGCTATTACTTTTACGGTAAGTACATGTTTTTTTGGCACCTGATTATGTGTACTTGTTTATTACATCCCTATGAAGGTCACTGATGACTTTTACAACATTGAAATTTAGAAAGTTTGATATTACAGGCATTTTTCTAGCCTGCGCCTGAAAGGCACATTGTACCTGAACTCATTAGTGAAGGCATTGTTCCTGACAGAGGGTTAATAAATCTAATTATCTACCTATCTGCAGCTAGGTTAGCATTATAAGGCTCCTAGAGCTGACACTTGCAATTTAAGAGTGTAAGTGGCTAGGCCATTTCCAGCCCCTTCTGAAGGAACCCTAGTATTGCTTTTATCAGAACATCCCCATCCCAGGATTGTCCCAAACTGGTCAAAAGTTTTGCCCAAATCCTACTATAAAATTTTAGTCATCACTGGCTTTCTGCTCTGAAGCAGAGTAGAGACTAAGGCCTGGGAGATGCCTCTCTGGACTACCAACGACCTCTCAAAATCCATGACGTTAAATGCAGACCCGGCCTCTGAGGATGATAGACGGGGCCCTGGCTGAGGAGATCTGGGATATTTGGAAGAACCTGGGGATCTGATATGGACATCTTAATGGTCTCTTGGGCCAAAAGGGAGCAATCAAAATAGCTTTTTCTCTCTCCTCCCGTATCTTCCTCAGCAGTGTGGGAATCAACGCAGGCCAGGTCGAGTTCCAGGGAATATGTAGTCTACTGCATAGGGACTTTCTCTCGGATCTAGAGAGCAGAATTTTTCTGTGTTTTTTTGTTTCGCTTGTTGGCGAACAAATCTATCTTTGGCTGTCCCCATTGATCCACTATTTTCTGGAATACTCCCAGATTCAGCTCCCATTCCCCTGCTTCAGTGTATTTTGACTGAGGAAGTCTCTGTCGTTTTCATCCCCCCTTATGTGCAATGCTATTAGTGCTACAAAATGGTATTCCGAGAGCTGCAAGGATCCTGTCGCCAACATCAAGGAGCGGGATCTTGTGCTCCCTGATGGTTGACGTAAGTTGTCTGATTGTCGGCCATGATCGGAACAGGATGCCCCTTCAGATGGGGAATGTCACGGATCCCTTCTCCGTGGTGTCACTTATTCGTCACGTGCCCACTCTCACATGTGACTTGGGGTTGTGCCTGCAAGGGTTAATCTATCTCCCCTCTCTCAGTCCAGCATTCAACCTCTGTCCTATGCTGTAATGGGAGCATAAATCACACCCCGACCCAGGCCACACACCCGCTCATACACGCTGCTACCACTCATCGAATACACGGGCGATGAGTCCCGGAAAATAATAATACTAATAAAAATATGTCCATCACTCATAAGGCTCACAGACCGTAGGCTATGGATTATTTTAGAACATTCAAGGTTCAACTTGTTAAAGTTTTATACTTTAATAACAAAAGGTTCAATGCTTACAATAAGAAAAAGGTATAAAAATGATAATAAAAAGACATACAGCTTATGCAAAACAATATCAAAATAAACAGGAGAAACTTACAGAAATTATCTAACTGATAGTTGCTTTCTGCTCCCTGAGGTGGGGTGAATGGAGTTGGTGGAACACACCAGCTTCTCAGGCTGCCCTCAGGTTTCTAGACGGGCCCCTCAGGTCAATATCATAACTGCTGCCTGTTTGATTGGGCCACGGCCACACCCCCAATGAATACATTATTTTCTCTTGAGATACGTGTGAAAAGGTTCTCAGGAATAGATGCCCTCCGGCTGCAATTAGCATCTCTCCTCCAAGACCTAAGAGGTGCCAAATGTTACCTGCTTCTTGGCTCTAGCTAGACCTCCTGGTGGGATATGGAGACACAATTCCTACTAGTCCCAAGGAAGTACCTATTAACACCTAGGTGCAACTTGCCTTCAGGACAGATGTTACATTATCACTAGTCACACATATACCCCTAGACATAGGTCATCACTACACACATATAAATATATATAAACATATTTCACCACAGGGAAGAAGCCTTATCACTGCATTCTTTACTGCTAGAGGCTCTTTCATGTTTGATGAATGTCTTTCTGCCTCTGACCAGACCCCCTGGACCATGCAATCTCGAAGATGTGCTCCCCAACCTTCCATCTGTTGTAATTACGTCCATGATCTGATGGACCACAGAGTTCCCTGTGATAGATTCTCTGAATTCAGCCACCAGGCCATGGAGCGGATAATCACTTGGGAAAGTGTGATCTTCCCATCTAACTGGCCGTTGAGCCTCTTTTTGCCTCTTCATACATCCTGCTGCATATACCTGGAAAAGTGTCTGGGCCCACTGCACGGCCAGAATACAGGATGCTAAACATCAAAAACACAAAAAGAGGACTTAAAAAAATCCTCCAAAAATTCAAAAAACAGCAGAAAAAAAGGCAGATATGTTTACCCGCCCAGGCCTCCAAACAAATGCACTATAAGATTCAGCTTCCATCCCAGTTGGGTCAGACTGGATTTGACTTGCATAACTCGGTGATTGAAGTCTCCTCTTGATCTGGCTACCACCAGGAAATACCTTAGGTAACCTCCAACATGACCTTCTTGAACACCCTTGGAGCCATGGAAAGCCCGAAAAGTAACGCCCTGTACTGATCTTCTGCCCGTATCGGAACGTGGTAGTAAGCGTCCTTTAAGTCCAGGACGGTCATGTAACAACCTGGGAACAGCACCTTAATGGTCGATTTTATGGACTCCTTCTTGAAGGTTCTGGGTATCAGGAATTTGTTCAGAACCCTCAGGTTGATTATAGTCCTGAAGCTCCCGTCTGGTTGAGAGAATAAAACTCTTCCCTTGCTGATGTACAGACACCTCTATCAACACCTGCTTGTGTATTAAAGCACAGAACTTCTGTCTCCAGGGCTAGTTGCTCCCCAGGACTCCTGAGAAGGATATTCTGAAAGTGCGACGGGGAGTGGACCTGAACTCTAATTTTAGCCCTGACCAAATTATGTTCAGAATCCAGGGTTTGGATGAGATTCTCTCCCAGGCAGGCTAGAAGTGGGACAGCCCAACACTTGGAAGGCTTCCTAGCCTCAGAGGAAGGGCCTCCAAACATGAAGCCTCCACTCCTTGGCTTCCCATCTTCTCACTTCCCCTGTTATCTGTGGGACTTGTTCCTATTGTACCTTCTCCTACAAAACAAACTTTTATAGTGGGGAAAGGATACGCTAGGAGACCCCTTCTTTCTGTCCGCTGCCTTGTCCAGTATGTCATCTAGTGCATTCCCAAAGAGGCATTTTCCTTCACATGGGATTGAGCACAGCCTAATTTTACACTGGACATCCCCAAGCCAGCTCTTGAGCCACAATACTCTACAGGCAGTGTTTGATAGACAGACTGGTGCCCAGATCAGCCAGATGGAGCCTGACGAAGCATCAGCGAGGAAGGCCGCTGCTCCCTGCATTAGCTCCTGCCTTGGGGTGTTCTCTTATCGGCTCCTCCAGTTGCTGTAACCAGACCATCATGGACCTGGCCATGCAAGTTGCCGCTATTGCCGACTTCCGAGCTCCCACTGTAGATTCTCATGTCTGCTTAAGGTATGTCTCGGCTTTTTTTTTTTTTTTTTTTAAATTTAGGGGGTCTTTAAGGGTTCCCAGATCTTCAATGGGTACGGTGGACTTTTTGGAGGATTTTGCCACAGCCACATCAATCTTAGGGGAAATAGAAACGAAAACCTCAGTGACAGGTTGTAAACATCACAATAGGGCTAGAAATAGCCCACTCAGAAGAAAAAAAGAGAAACCCACTCCAAGCCGCATATATCAAAATGAGAAATAGGAGCAATCAGGTATAAGTAGTTACAAAAGTCATTTATTGAGAATTCAAAATCGCAGAAAGTACATCATAAGTAACACCATCAAGTATGTAATAAAAACGTATGCAGGAAGGAGACGCACAAATCAGGAACCAAACATTGCACCTGCCCAACTTGTGCCAATAATTCCGTCATATAAAGTGCCAATGCAGTAATATATCACATTGCAATGGTAAGCCCGTTCACCCGGAGGTCAATATCAAGTGACTCTGTCAAAATAAGGCCAAAGGGAGAAAAATGCTCACCAAAGGCAGGGACTGAAGGGTCCTGGACCGCTGCTGTTGCAGTGGGGCTTGCTGTGGTGGTGGTATCTGCTGCTGCGGGGTCTCCTGCACAACATCCATGATGCGAGGCTGCCACCATCTTGGATTCTCCCTCTGAAGTAAGAAGGGTCCAACCACAGCTCTTCCAGTCCCACCCTGACTACCAGGGCACGTTTGTTTTCCAATATGGCGCACTGTGCGCAGGAGCCTCAGCCAGCCGTGCGCAGGAGCCTCAGCCAGCCGTGCGCAGGAGCCTCAGCCAGCCGTGCGCAGGAGCCTCAGCCAGCCGTGCGCAGGAGCCTCAGCCAGCCGTGCGCAGGAGCCTCAGCCAGCCGTGCGCAGGAGCCTCAGCCAGCCGTGCGCAGGAGCCTCAGCCAGCCGTGCCCAGGAGCCTCAGCCAGCCGTGCCCAGGAGCCTCAGCCAGCCGTGCCCAGGAGCCTCAGCCAGCCGTGCCCAGGAGCCTCAGCCAGCCGTGCCCAGGAGCCTCAGCCAGCCGTGCGCAGGAGCCTCAGCCAGCCGTGCGCAGGAGCCTCAGCCAGCCGTGCGCAGGAGCCTCAGCCAGCCGTGCCCAGGAGCCTCAGCCAGCCGTGCCCAGGAGCCTCAGCCAGCCGTGCCCAGGAGCCTCAGCCAGCCGTGCCCAGGAGCCTCAGCCAGCCGTGCCCAGGAGCCTCAGCCAGCCGTGCCCAGGAGCCTCAGCCAGCCGTGCCCAGGAGCCTCAGCCAGCCGTGCGCAGGAGCCTCAGCCAGCCGTGCGCAGGAGCCTCAGCCAGCCGTGCGCAGGAGCCTCAGCCAGCCGTGCGCAGGAGCCTCAGCCAGCAGTGCGCAGGAGCCTCAGCCAGCCGTGCCCAGGAGCCTCAGCCAGCCGTGCGCAGGAGCCTCAGCCAGCCGTGCGCAGGAGCCTCAGCCAGCCGTGCGCAGGAGCCTCAGCCAGCCGTGCGCAGGAGCCTCAGCCAGCCGTGCCCAGGAGCCTCAGCCAGCCGTGCCCAGGAGCCTCAGCCAGCCGTGCCCAGGAGCCTCAGCCAGCCGTGCCCAGGAGCCTCAGCCAGCCGTGCCCAGGAGCCTCAGCCAGCCGTGCCCAGGAGCCTCAGCCAGCCGTGCCCAGGAGCCTCAGCCAGCCGTGCCCAGGAGCCTCAGCCAGCCGTGCCCAGGAGCCTCAGCCAGCCGTGCGCAGGAGCCTCAGCCAGCCGTGCGCAGGAGCCTCAGCCAGCCGTGCGCAGGAGCCTCAGCCAGCCGTGCGCAGGAGCCTCAGCCAGCTGTGCGCAGGAGCCTCAGCCAGCCGTGCGCAGGAGCCTCAGCCAGCCGTGCGCAGCCCCGGATGGCCATCAATCCCCGGCGTGCTGCGCATCAGGAAGCGCCGGATATTACAACCGGCATCCTGCCAGTGTGCAGACCCGGCGGCCATGCTTTCCGGCACGCTCATCAGCATGGCACACCCAGCATAAGCATGTCCCGGTGCACTCCACCAGGGGTGGTCCTGCAACCCCAGCGGGGGCACACCCAGGACCTCGTGTCGGCCAGAGACATTCCTGATAAAGGCATCCCGTCCTGGACACCCTCCTGGTAAGACCGGGCATCGCTATTTACATTCGAGTTCCCTCAAGGACAGGAAACTAACGGCTGTGGAAGAGAGGGGCCGCCGTTATATCGAGTAGGTTTCCTGTCCTTGATAGGCGGTTACCCTCTCACAGGTGGCGACATCATGGGAGACGGCGAAATACTTCATTTTCTGAATCAATTTCAAGGGTGCCAAAACTTTTAGCCATTGCTATATATTATACCGCCCTGTGTGTACATTATATGGCCGTGTACACTATATATTATACCGCCCCGTGTGCACATTATATGGCCGTGTACACTGTGTATTATACCGCCCTGTGTGCACATTATATGGCCGTGTACACTGTATTATACCGCCCTGTGTGCACATTATATGGTCGTGTACACTATATATTATACCGCCCCGTGTGCACATTATATGGCCGTGTACACTGTGTATTATACCGCCCTGTGTGCACATTATATGGCCGTGTACACTGTATTATACCGCCCTGTGTGCACATTATATGGTCGTGTACACTATATATTATACCGCCCTGTGTGCACATTATATGGCCGTGTACACTATATATTATACCGCCCTGTGTGTACATTATATGGCCGTGTACACTGTATTATACCGCCCTGTGTGCACATTATATGGTCGTGTACACTATATATTATACCGCCCTGTGTGTACATTATATGGCCGTGTACACTATATATTATACCGCCCTGTGTGCACATTATATGGCCGTGTACACTATATATTATACCGCCCTGTGTGTACATTATATGGCCGTGTACACTATATATTATACCGCCCTGTGTGTACATTATATGGCCGTGTACACTATATATTATACCGCCCTGTGTGTACATTATATGGCCGTGTACACTATATATTATACCGCCCTGTGTGTACATTATATGGCCGTGTACACTATATATTATACCGCCCTGTGTGCACATTATATGGCCGTGTACACTATATATTATACCGCCCCGTGTGCACATTATATGGCCGTGTACACTATATATTATACCGCCCTGTGTGTACATTATATGGCCGTGTACACTATATATTATACCGCCCTGTGTGCACATTATATGGCCGTGTACACTGTGTATTATACCGCCCGGTGTGTACATTATATGGACATGTACACTGTATTATACCGCCCTGTGTGTACATTATATGGCCGTGTACACTATATATTATACCACCCGGTGTGTACATTATATGGCCGTGTACACTGTGATTATACCGCCCCATGTGTACATTATATGGCCGTGTACACTGTGTATTATACCGCCCCATGTGTACATTATATGGCCGTGTACACTATATATTATACCGCCCGGTCTGTACATTATATGGCCGTGTACACTGTGTATTATACCGCCCCGTGTGTACAGTATATGGCCGTGTACACTGTGTATTATACCGCCTGGTGTGCACATTATATGGCCGTGTACACTGTATATTATACCGCCCCGTGTGTACATTATATGGCCGTGTACACTATATATTATACCGCCCCGTGTGTACATTATATGGCCGTGTACACTGTGTATTATACCGCCCCGTGTGTACATTATATGGCCGTGTACACTATATATTATACCGCCCTGTGTGTACAGTATGTGGCCGTGTACACTGTGTATTATACCGCCCCGTGTGTACAGTATATGGCCGTGTACACTGTGTATTATACCGCCCGGTGTGTACATTATATGGACGTGTACACTGTATTATACCGCCCGGTGTGTATGAGGTGGTGACGTCCGCCGCCATCATGCTGCACTCACCGGCTCCGGACCTGCGCAGGCTCCACGTCGAAGTACGGCCGCAGGATGTCGATGTTGGCGTAGAGGCTGAAGGCTTTGGTCGCCTGTCTCTTCCCCGCCTGCCACATCTGAGGGAGAGACAACGAGTTACCCAGAGATACAAGATGGCGGCCGCCCCGGACACCGGCCCCTCACCTCATCTGCCACCTGCCGGCCCAGCTGACCCTTCAGGCCTTTCATCCCCAGGAAAGCGCCGTCCTCCTCGCCCTCCTCGGGCGCTGGGTCTCCGTCAACCTCCTCCTCGTCCTCCTTCATCCGCTGGTGGATCTCCCCCATGTCCTCAAAACTGGAGCCAGAAGTGTCGTCCATGTTCTCCATGTCAATCACAGCGGCACCGCCCCCGGCCTGCGAAACCGACAGGTCAGAGGGAAAAGGACCCCGTGCCTCCCCCGGGGCCACGGAACCTCCCTCCTCCTCCTCCCCCCCCCCCCCCGGGGCCAAGGAACCTCCCTCCTCCTCCCCCGGGGCCAAGGAACCTCCCTCCTCCTCTCCCCCCCCCCCCGGGGCCAAGGAACCTCCCTCCTCCTCCTCCCCCCCAGGGCCAAGGAACCTCCCTCCTCCTCCCCCCCCCCAGGGCCAAGGAACCTCCCTCCTCCTCTCCCCCCCCCCGGGGCCAAGGAACCTCCCTCCTCCTCCTCCCCCGGGGCCAAGGAACCTCCCTCCTCCTCCTCCCCCGGGGCCAAGGAACCTCCCACCTCCTCCCCCGGGGCCAAGGAACCTCCTCCTCCTCCCCCGGGGCCAAGGAACCTCCCACCTCCTCCTCCCCCGGGGCCAAGGAACCTCCCACCTCCCCCTCCCCCGGGGCTAAGGAACCTCCCTCCTCCTCTCCCCCCCCCCCGGGGCCAAGGAACCTCCCTCCTCCTCCTCCCCCCCAGGGCCAAGGAACCTCCCTCCTCCTCCCCCCCCCGGGGCCAAGGAACCTCCCTCCTCCTCTCCCCCCCCCGGGGCCAAGGAACCTCCCTCCTCCTCCCCCCCCCCCCCCCCCGGGGCCAAGGAACCTACCTCCTCCTCCCCCCCCGGGGCCAAGGAACCTCCCTCCTCCTCCTCCCCCGGGGCCAAGGAACCTCCCTCCTCCTCCTCCCCCGGGGCCAAGGAACCTCCCACCTCCTCCCCCGGGGCCAAGGAACCTCCTCCTCCTCCCCCGGGGCAAAGGAACCTCCCACCTCCTCCTCCCCCGGGGCCAAGGAACCTCCCACCTCCCCCTCCCCCGGGGCTAAGGAACCTCCCACCTCCTCCTCCTCCCCAGGGGCCAAGGAACCTTCTCCCTCCTCCTCCTCCCCCGGGGCCAAGGAACCTCCCACCTCCTCCTCCTCCCCCGGGGCCAAGGAACCTCCCACCTCCTCTACCTCCCCCGGGGCTAAGGAACCTCCCACCTCTTCCTCCTCCCCCGGGGCCAAGGAACCTCCTCCCTCCTCCTCCTCCCCCCCCCCGGGCAAAGGAAACCCACCCCCTACTCCCCCGGGGCCAAGGAACCTCCCACCTCCTCCTCCTCCCCCGGGGCCAAGGAACCTCCCACCTCCTCTACCTCCCCCGGGGCTAAGGAACCTCCCACCTCCTCCTCCTCCCCCGGGGCCAAGGAACCTCCTCCCTCCTCCTCCTCCCCCGGGGCAAAGGAAACCCACCCCCTACTCCCCCGGGGCCAAGGAACCTCCCACCTCCTCCTCCCCCGGGGCCAAGGAACCTCCCACCTCCTCCTCCTCCCCCGGGGCCAAGGAACCTTCTCCCTCCTCCTCCTCGGCCAAGGAACCTCCCACCTCCTCCTCCTCCCCCGGGGCAAAGGAAACCCACCCCCTACTCCCCCGGGGCCAAGGAACCTCCCACCTCCTCCTCCTCCCCCGGGGCTAAGGAACCTCCCACCTCCTCCTCCTCCCCCGGGGCCAAGGAACCTCCCACCTCCTCCTCCTCCCCCGGGGCCAAGGAACCTTCTCCCTCCTCCTCCTCCCCCGGGGCTAAGGAACCTCCCTCCTCCTCCTCCCCCGGGGCCAAGGAACCTCCCACCTCCTCCTCCTCCCCCGGGGCCAAGGAACCTTCTCCCTCCTCCTCCTCCCCCGGGGCCAAGGAACCTCCCTCCTCCTCCTCCTCCCCCGGGGCCAAGGAACCTGCCACCTCCTCCTCCTCCCCCGGGGCCAAGGAACCTTCTCCCTCCTCCTCCTCCCCCGGGGCCAAGGAACCTCCCTCCTCCTCCCCCGGGGCCAAGGAACCTCCCACCTCCTCCTCCTCCCCCGGGGCCAAGGAACCTTCTCCCTCCTCCTCCTCCCCCGGGGCCAAGGAACCTCCCACCTCCTCCTCCTCCCCCGGGGCCAAGGAACCTCCCACCTCCTCCTCCTCCCCCGGGGCAAAGGAAACCCACCCCCTACTCCCCCGGGGCCAAGGAACCTCCCACCTCCTCCTCCTCCCCCGGGGCAAAGGAAACCCACCCCCTACTCCCCCGGGGCCAAGGAACCTCCCACCTCCTCCTCCCCCGGGGCCAAGGAACCTCCTCCCTCCTCCTCCTCCCCCGGGGCAAAGGAAACCCACCCCCTACTCCCCCGGGGCCAAGGAACCTCCCACCTCCTCCTCCCCCGGGGCCAAGGAACCTCCTCCCTCCTCCTCCTCCCCCGGGGCCAAGGAACCTCCCTCCTCCTCCCCCGGGGCCAAGGAACCTCCCTCCTCCTCCTTCCCCGGGGCCAAGGAACCTCCCTCCTCCTCCTTCCCCGGGGCCAAGGAACCTCCCACCTCCTCCCCCGGGGCCAAGGAACCTCCTCCTCCTCCCCCGGGGCTAAGGAACCTCCCACCTCCTCCTCCTCCCCCGGGGCCAAGGAACCTCCCTCCTCCTCCCCCGGGGCCAAGGAACCTCCCTCCTCCTCCTCCCCCGGGGCCAAGGAACCTCCCACCTCCTCCCCCGGGGCCAAGGAACCTCCCACCTCCTCCTCCCCCGGGGCCAAGGAACCTCCCACCTCCTCCTCCCCCGGGGCCAAGGAACCTCCCACCTCCCCCTCCCACGGGGCTAAGGAACCTCCCACTTCCTCCTCCTCCCCAGGGGCCAAGGAACCTCCCACCTCCTCCTCCTCCCCCGGGGCCAAGGAACCTCCCACCTCCTCCTCCTCCCCCGGGGCCAAGGAACCTTCTCCCTCCTCCTCCTCCCCCGGGGCCAAGGAACCTCCCACCTCCTCCTCCTCCCCCGGGGCCAAGGAACCTCCCACCTCCTCCTCCTCCCCCGGGGCAAAGGAAACCCACCCCCTACTCCCCCGGGGCCAAGGAACCTCCCACCTCCTCCTCCTCCCCCGGGGCAAAGGAAACCCACCCCCTACTCCCCCGGGGCCAAGGAACCTCCCACCTCCTCCTCCCCCGGGGCCAAGGAACCTCCTCCCTCCTCCTCCTCCCCCGGGGCAAAGGAAACCCACCCCCTACTCCCCCGGGGCCAAGGAACCTCCCACCTCCTCCTCCCCCGGGGCCAAGGAACCTCCTCCCTCCTCCTCCTCCCCCGGGGCCAAGGAACCTCCCTCCTCCTCCCCCGGGGCCAAGGAACCTCCCTCCTCCTCCTTCCCCGGGGCCAAGGAACCTCCCTCCTCCTCCTTCCCCGGGGCCAAGGAACCTCCCACCTCCTCCCCCGGGGCCAAGGAACCTCCTCCTCCTCCCCCGGGGCTAAGGAACCTCCCACCTCCTCCTCCTCCCCCGGGGCCAAGGAACCTCCCTCCTCCTCCCCCGGGGCCAAGGAACCTCCCTCCTCCTCCTCCCCCGGGGCCAAGGAACCTCCCACCTCCTCCCCCGGGGCCAAGGAACCTCCCACCTCCTCCTCCCCCGGGGCCAAGGAACCTCCCACCTCCTCCTCCCCCGGGGCCAAGGAACCTCCCACCTCCCCCTCCCACGGGGCTAAGGAACCTCCCACTTCCTCCTCCTCCCCAGGGGCCAAGGAACCTCCCACCTCCTCCTCCTCCCCCGGGGCCAAGGAACCTCCCACCTCCTACCTCCTCCTCCTCCTCCTCCCTCTCCCTCAGGGCCGATCATTACCTGCATGTTGTCATCAAACGCGCCCCAGTCAGCGGCGGAGAGAGGCCGGCTGCCCGCCATGTGCACTGCGTCACCCGGACACCCTGCGCCCCCTCCCTCGCCAGTGACCCTGTATCCGCCGGTGTGTACACCCGGGCCGTCCTCCGGGCCGCGCTCCGCTCCTTCTCCCTGCACCCGGAAGTAAACAAGGCAGCGGACGTGGAGGGGCGGGGCCGGGATGCTATGGGGGCGGGGCCTAGGAGCTCCTCAGTAACTGCGTCCGGCAATAATTTGTTGGAGAGGAGAACAACATCCGGGCAGTTAGCCGTCACTGCGCCTGCGCTGAGCTCATAGCCGCACACATGGCTGACACAGTGCGGGAGATGAGGAGCCGCGTGCTGCTGGGGGAGTACGGGATCCGCAACGTGAGAGCCGCCGGAGGGAACGGACGCTGCTGCCCCGGGGCCCGTCCGCCCTGTGCCCTCCGCCCCGGGTGCCCTCCGCCCCGGGTGCCTCCGCCCCGGGTGCCTCCGCCCGTCCTCATCGCCCCCTCCGCCGGCGTTAGGCCTCTTTCACACCTGCGTCGTGGCTCCTCCATCGCAATCCGTTGTTTTGGGTAAAAAACGGATCCTGCAAATGTGCCCGCAGGATGCGTTGTTTGCTCATAGACTTGTATTGCCGCCGGATCGTGACGTGTGGCCATATGTCGCGTCCGTCGTGCACTGGATCCGCCGTGTTTTGGCGGAGCGTCGGCGCGAAAAAACGTTAAGGCAACTTTCACACTAGTGTTGTGCACCGCACGTCACACTGCGACGTACCGACGCTAGCAGTGAATGCGCCGCACAACGGGGGCAGCGGATGCTGGTTTTCAACGCATCCGCTGCCCCCTTGTGAGGTGCGGGGAGGCGGAACGACACACCAAAAAACGTTACAAGCAACATTTTTTGGTGGCGACGGTCCGACGCAACCATCGCACTGCGTCGCTAATGCAAGTCAATGGAGAAAAAACGCATCCTGCAAGCACTTTTGCAGGATGCGTTTTTTCGGCAAAACGACGCATAGCGACGTGCAGTGGACGACGCTCCGCCTCCCCCCCCCCCCTCCGCCTGTCCTCTCCGCCCGTCCTCTCCGCCTCCCCCCTCCGCCCGTCCTCTCCGCCTCCGCCCGTCCTCTCCGCCTCCCCCCTCCGCCCGTCCTCTCCGCCTCCCCCCTCCGCCCGGTCCTCTCCGCCTCCCCCCTCCGCCCGGTCCTCTCCGTCTCCCCCCTCCGCCCGGTCCTCTCCGTCTCCCCCCTCCGCCCGGTCCTCTCCGTCTCCCCCCTCCGCCCGGTCCTCTCCGTCTCCCCCCTCCGCCCGGTCCTCTCCGTCTCCCCCCTCCGCCCGGTCCTCTCCGTCTCCCCCCTCCGCCCGGTCCTCTCCGTCTCCCCCCTCCGCCCGGTCCTCTCCGTCTCCCCCCTCCGCCCGGTCCTCTCCGTCTCCCCCCTCCGCCCGGTCCTCTCCGTCTCCCCCCTCCGCCCGGTCCTCTCCGTCTCCCCCCTCCGCCCGGTCCTCTCCGTCTCCCCCCTCCGCCCGGTCCTCTCCGTCTCCCCCCTCCGCCCGGTCCTCTCCGTCTCCCCCCTCCGCCCGGTCCTCTCCGTCTCCCCCCTCCGCCCGGTCCTCTCCGTCTCCCCCCTCCGCCCGGTCCTCTCCGTCTCCCCCCTCCGCCCGGTCCTCTCCGTCTCCCCCCTCCGCCCGGTCCTCTCCGTCTCCCCCCTCCGCCCGGTCCTCTCCGTCTCCCCCCTCCGCCCGGTCCTCTCCGTCTCCCCCCTCCGCCCGGTCCTCTCCGTCTCCCCCCTCCCGCGCTGCACTCCGTTTCTTCCTGCTGATGCTGCGCTACATTCCCCCTCTCTGCTCCTCCCCCGCAGGTGCACAGCACGGACTTCCCCGGGAATTACCCCGGATATGAGGACAGCTGGGACCTGCGCAAGTTTCAGCAGGTGAGTGGTGGGGGAGGGGCCTGCCGTGGGGGTCACGTACTTACGTTGCCCTGGTAACGTGTCCCGTTCTCAGCGGTTCCGGGTGGACGTGGTCAGGATGGAGGACGACGCGCTGGAGTTCGATATGGTCGGGATCGATGCTGCTTTGGCGAACGCGTTCAGACGCATCCTGCTGGCGGAGGTTTGTGATTGTTGTGTGGGCGTGTCCAAACTGGTCATGTGACTGACATGGCTCCTCCCCCAGGTCCCCACCATGGCTGTGGAGAAGATCTATGTGTACAAGAACACGTCCATTATCCAAGACGAGATCCTGGCCCACCGCCTGGGGCTCATCCCCATCCGTGCAGACCCCCGACTGTTCGAGTACCGGAGCTCAGGTAACGGTGGACCCTGGTGCCCTCAACACATGTGCCCCTTTAGCCCTCCCCCACTGTGGCGTCTTCCGGCCCCTCGCCTCCCTACTGTGGCGTCTTCCGGCCCCTCGCCTCCCTACTGTGGCGTCTTCCGGCCCCTCGCCTCCCTACTGTGGCGTCTTCCGGCCCCTCGCCTCCCTACTGTGGCGTCTTCCGGCCCCTCGCCTCCCTACTGTGGCGTCTTCCGGCCCCTCGCCTCCCTACTGTGGCGTCTTCCGGCCCCTCGCCTCCCTACTGTGGCGTCTTCCGGCCCCTCGCCTCCCTACTGTGGCGTCTTCCAGCCCCTCGCCTCCCCACCCGTGTCAGTTTCAGCCCCTGCCTCCTCCCGCACAGGAGACGCTGAGGGTACAGACATCGACACCCTGCAGTTTGAGCTGAGCGTCCGCTGCTCCCGGAACCTCCGCGCCTCCAAGGACTCCTCCGACCCCAATGAGCTGTACCGCGACCACAGAGGTGAGTGACGTGGGGCGTCCTCTGCACTGGGCTCTGCTGCATCTAACGCCCCCTCCCCCGCAGTGTACACCAGTCACATGAAGTGGCTGCCGCAGGGTAACCAGGCCGACCTGTTCCCGGAGACCGATCCCCCGCGCCCTGTGCACCCCGACATCCTGATCGCTCAGCTGCGGCCCGGGCAGGAGATCCACGTGGTCATGCACTGTGTGAAAGGCATCGGTGAGTGAGGGGATGGAGGAGCCCAGGGTGGGATGAGACCCCTCTGCAGCAGCCGCGCTGACACTGGTGGTTGTGTCCTCCAGGGAAGGATCACGCCAAGTTCTCGCCGGTGGCCACGGCCAGTTACCGCCTCCTGCCGGAGATCTCGCTGCTGCGCCCCGTGGAGGGGGAGCTGGCGGACAGACTGCAGAGATGTTTCTCCCCTGGGGTCATTGCTGTGGATACTGTGAAAGGTGGGTGTCCCTGTGTGTACTCGTGACCCGAATGCTGGCTCCTCGCCCCATTACACTCTCCTCGTCCCCAGGGAAGAGGACGGCACGGGTGGAGAACGCGCGGAGGGACACGGGCAGCAGAGAGATCTTCCGCAACGACGACCTGAAGAACTTGGTGAAGATGGGACGAGTGCGCGACCACTTCATCTGTAAGTGCACGGCCGGGCTCCTCACTGTGACCCCTGGGTACATGACACGTTTTGCCCCAGTGTGGACAGCACAGGAGTGGTATGACAAGGTGACACTGACCATAATTGACACCTTGCATGCCTGGGTCAGACTGCTGGGCCCCGGGTATGTGGCCCCTGCTGTGGAAGCCACAGAGACATGTAACGCTGTTGGAAAGCAAGAATCCTCCCCCATGTAAGGTCAGTAAGCCCCTGCACGGGCCGCGGGTCACGTGCTGTAAGCCCCATGTAAGGTCAGTAAGCCCCTGCACGGGCCGCAGGTCACGTGCTGTAAGCCCCATGTAAGGTCAGTAAGCCCCATGCACAGGCCGCTGGTCATGTGACGCAAGCCCCATGTACGGGCCGTGGGTCACGTGACGCAAGCCCCATGTAAGGTCAGTAAGCCCCATGCACAGGCCGCGGGTCACGTGACGTAAGCCCCATGTAGGGTCAGTAAGCCCCATGCACAGGCCGCTGGTCATGTGACGCAAGCCCCATGTAAGGTCAGTAAGCCCCATGCACGGGCCGCGGGTCACGTGACGTAAGCCCCATGTAAGGTCAGTAAGCCCCATGCACGGGCCGCAGGTCACATGCTGTAAGCCCCATATAAGGTCAGTAAGCCCCTGCACGGGCCGCGGGTCACGTGACGCAAGCCCTATGTAAGGTCAGTAAGCCCCATGCACGGGCCGCGGGTCACGTGACGTAAGCCCCATGCACGGGCCGCAGGTCACATGCTGTAAGCCCCATATAAGGTCAGTAAGCCCCTGCACGGGCCGCGGGTCACGTGACGCAAGCCCTATGTAAGGTCAGTAAGCCCCATGCACGGGCCGCGGGTCATTATCCCCCCGCACTTGAAGCAGCACCAGACCGGCCATTCAGCAGAGGAGAAGCTGGTGCCAGCAGATGGGGGGCTGCTCCCGCATGGTGGCCATTGATCATTGTGGTGGCCCATGGAGTGAGACCTACTGCGAGATTTGCTTCAACTTTGGAGGCTTCGTAGCCCCCCTGGTGTGAGCCGTGGGTCACGTGGTTGTGCTTTGCTTCTCCTTCCGTCATGTGACCGCGTCTGATCTCTGCGGCCCCCAAGCAAACCTGAGGTCATAGAGGATAGTGCTGCTGCGGTGAGCAGAGGTTGGGGTCTGGTGGTCCTGGCACGGCAGAGCAATTGGTCGGTGCTCAACGTCCAGTGATTGGGTGCTGAATGGTGGGAACCATAGGAGGAGCCGGCACTCACATCCTAAGGACGGTGTCACCAGTGAGTGGGGTGTCTACAATGCAGCGAGGGTCTGCTACGGCCCACAATGAAGACTGTGTGTATGTGGGTGACGGCAGCGGGGGGCTTTATATATTGGCAGTGGGGGGGTTGTTTGTATGACGGCGGGGGCTGTATGACTGCAGTAGCAGTATCTGGTTTCAGCAGTGACACAGTAGCTTCACCCGGTGACTGTTCCCATAGACGATGAGCACCGGAGTTTGGGGCGGGATGATATCCGGTGCAGCCGCTGAGGGTTGGGGGAGGAAATGTCCCGATGCCCTCTAGTAGAATGTCTTCTGTATTACTGTGTTGTGTGCAAAGAAGCCCCCGTGTGTCGCGGTCCATGGGGGCAGTGCGTGCAGACCCAGTTCTCCAGAGGAATCGTGGGTGAGAGGCATCAGGGTGTGCAGTGGACGTGGGTGACCGTGGCGCATCTGGCAAAGGCATAATACAGGGAGTGGGGTAAATAACAGCGTATGGGGGATGGCCGCTGGTAACCGCAGGGCGGCTGTCAGATGACATGGAAACGTCACAGGGTATCACCAGTGGAGAGGGGGAGAGTACAGTGACTCGGGGCGGAGGGTGCAGGATATGGCGCCATCTACACAATCACCGACTATGAGAAAATGTTGACGGATAGTGGATGATGTGGGGGGGTGATGTTATGGGGGTCCACATTCTGGGGACTCCTCACATCACTGTCATTGCGCTGGCTCCAGTACGTGACTGGGCTGACCACAGCCCTAATCCGAGGTGCCATCTACGTCGTGTCCCGGCGGTCCCATATCTGGCGGTGCCGTCGTCTGCTGGCAGTCTCTTGTCATCAGCCTTGGGTGGGCTGGGGTCGTGCAGCGCTGGTGGTTGTGGTCTTCCTGCAGATAAATGTCTGCTTGTTTTTTTTTATACATGATGGAATTGAACTTTCAGATTTGTCGAGTACAAACCAGGGTGAACAGAAATGATGAATTCTAAATCTATGGAGTCGGCTGCTCGCCCGCTGCCCAGACGCCAGGCCTCGGCTGCTCGCCCGCGGCTTTGTGCTGGATGGCAGCCATAAAGCAAGTGCCATCAGGAGGGGCCACACTGGTGATATCTGATGGGCTTTGTATTATTCTGATCTTGTGTCTTGTTAGTCTCTGTAGAATCAACGGGGATCCTGGCGCCGGACACACTGCTCACAGAGGCCATTAAAGTCCTGATGGGAAAATGTCGCCGCTTCCTGGATGAGCTGGACGCTGCAAGCTTGAACTGAGGGGCTGCACTACTAGGGCCTCTCCGGGGGCCATGAGCTCCTCTCCACGCTTGGTGTTACGATTCCTGCAGACCACAGTTATTACCCATGGAATTAAAATGAAATAAATGTGATGTGTGAAGGCTGGGCACAGAGTGAGAGTCCTCTCCATCTGCCCTGCGTATAAGAGTCGCTTATCCTGAGCAGCGCTCACAACTCTGCCCTTGCATCATCATCCATACTTCAGTATCCTGCAGCGCCGTGCTCACTACTCAGTGACTATTTTCTTATTTTTATTGAAGTTATCAAAAATAATAAAAGCAGTATAGTTTTGTAACAAAAGTCATCAGGAAAAGAGAAACTTCCTAAGTTGCAGCGATACCTTTGTAAATGTGTATGAATATTATAGATTAGTGATATTATGAGACAAGTGGAGCCGGATGGGCACAAGGTGACTCCTGGGTATGGACAGGAGCGATGTTCTAATCAGTAATCTGCTTGTAACATGTTAGAGGGAGCGGTCAAATGACTGCCCAGGAGAGTGTCGCCTCCCCGATCCCACCGATGCGAGTGTCGCCTCCCCGTTCCCGCCGATGCGAGTGTCGCCTCCCCGTTCCCGCCGATGCGAGTGTCGCCTCCCCGTTCCCGCCGATGCGAGTGTCGCCTCCCCGTTCCCGCCGATGCGAGTGTCGCCCCGCCGATGCGAATGTCGCCTCCCCGATCCCGCCGATGCGAATGTCGCCTCCTCGATCCCGCCGATGCGAATGTCGCCTCCTCGATCCCGCCGATGCGAGTGTCGCCTCCCCGATCCCGCCGATGCGAGTGTCGCCGGATCCCAGGCTCTGACTGACCAGAGCATAAAGGGGATCCCAGGTTCTGACTGGCCAGAGCATAAGGTGGATCTGTGAGGGACAAGGGAGACTCCATTTTGGATTTATTAATTCAGGCCCACTCTATTGTCTAGAGATCTTCCTTTACTCCTGAAATGTCCCCCACCCTTGGGAGACATACACAAAACTCCAAAAGAACAGAACTTCACCATTTGGCCAGAGAATTAGAGGCCACGTGTTAATATAGGCAAAGAGGAGCAGAGCTGAGACCCCCTGCTGTCTTTTGTGCAAGGCGGCCAACATCAAAGAAGCCTTAGACCGAGCATCACCGACAGCTAGAGATGGATTATGAGAGAACCATGAAAGTGTAGACCCTTTGGCACTGACACCTAGACATGAATTATGAGAGTACTGTGCATCTCAGGGTTATGTCCGATATACCACCAGAACCCTGGGAGCCCTCCGCAGACACTCCTGAGACTCCTATTTCTCTAGCTGTCCCAGATTCCGAGCTATCAAGTCTGGCTCTCCAGAACCTCTTAGCCGACTCAAGTTTGGACTTTGTATCGGTCCAGCCTCAACAAACCTGTCCCGTTTGGACTTCCCCCTAGGAACTTATGACCCATCCTAGATATTAGGAATTATTACAGCTAGGAGGTAAAGAGAAGAGAATTCAGCCCAACCCAGAAGGGCGGTGGCAAATGTGGGAGTTGGTGCAATAGGGGCTAAAAGCTAGCTACACCACTCTAGTCTTTGTCAATTTTCTGCCATGGAAGCCACATCACGTCACGTGTGCCAGAAACTAAGAAGGGGCCTGTGGATATGAGAACTTCCCTCCATGCATACGTGATAAGAAATAGTAATGTGACACAGACAGCTAACTGCTATCCCCAACCTGTACCCTCCCTTTATCTCTACTTCTGGCTGTATTTGTATATTACTCTGTATATAGTTGTATCTAGTGCGCCTTTTTGGCAATTAAAATATCAATTAATTTTGGGTTGCTCTTTTATCTCGAAATCCGATTTCCCTCGTCCGTGAGCCCGACTAGTACTTATACACTATCTGGGGTTGGTTTCTGGCCCAATATAAGCTTTGTAAACGGACTGGGCTTATATCTAATGAGGAACTGGTGGCAGCATACCATTCTGGTGGTTTTGGGGGATCTTGGCAGTGATGGATTGGAGGTTTATATATAAATATATATATTCCCGGCCTGGGACTGGATAGATAGATATATATATATATATATATATATATATATATATATATATATATATATATATATATATATTGCCTTCACTGCAGAGTGCCCGATAACCAATACGTGACAGAACAGCTATTCCGACGACTACTTATCCTGGATGCAGTTGACTGACTGACCTGAGGGTAAGGGGGCGCCAGAGAGCTGTGACTAAGCTCCGTCTCAGATTGGTGGGGGGATATCTGTCCCCCAGGTCCTCTCGTGTGTTTTCCTTACAAGTGGTGGCACAGCGGTGGGATCGAGATAATAGTGTGTATGGGACCCCTACTCCCAGACACTAAAGACTACCAATGGTAGTTTTTGCTGCTGGAGTCTTAAGATCAGTCCAGCACTAGACTGTCAGAGTGCAAATAATGTAAGGTGTGTGGGTACACGGGTCGCAGCTCTGTCCGTAACCAGAGAGCCAGGATGGCCTGTGGCACCAGGGCCAGAACCCAGGAAATGGCCAATGCTATGGTCGATGGCGAGGTAGATGATTGTTAATCAAGGCTCTGGGGAGTCCAGCTAAGATTCCCCAAGGAGCTTGACACCCGTGCTCAGACCTGCAGTGGGCTGCCCCTCACCTGCCCACCCCAGTCAAGCAGGATCGTATGCCCTGCAAGCGGCTATCGCCAGTCTCAACACTCAGGACCAGGCCACCTATGACAAACTCCTGGCAGTGTAGGAACGCCAGGCAGAGCGGGAGACTACAGGACGCCATGAAGCTGCGGAGCGTAAGCATCAGCTGGAGATGGCTCGGCACTGGTCCCTATCGGACACCTGAGCACTTCTGGAAACCAAGTCTTCCAAAATCCGCTCTGAGGACTTACCTTTGTTAGAAAAGGTCGGAGACCTGAACTCATTTCTGCTGGCCTTTGAGCGCACCTGCCGTCAACACCATCTCTCCCCGGATCAGTGGGCCAAGTACCTGACCCCCCGTTTGAGGGGTAAGTCCCTGGACATCCTGGGGGACTTCCCTGCCGGGGAGGAGCAGGACTACGACAGCATCAAAGGGCCCTGATCCAGCACTTCAACCTCACCCTGGAGCTTTACTGCAGGAAGTTCTGGAATTACCAATTTAGAGAAAATACTATCTGTACAGATGCAAAACCTTTTTTTTTTCACACTTAACCACATGAACTGACATGTATCATATTGTGCTACACATCAGGATGGGGGATTGTTCCTCATGTGCCTGAATTTAGAACCCTGCTGTTATGCCGGACTGTGGCACAGTCTTCATCAGCTAGGTAGTCTCTTTTATGAACCTTGAGAGGGGAACCACGTCGAGTGTTCCTTGGAGTTCTTAGTCTCTTTGAATTTTCATCTGTCGACAATCGTGTGTATCTATAGTATACGGTAGAGTTATATTTGGTATTGATTATCTTTTATTCTATTTGTCTCTTGATTGGGGTGGTGCAATACAAAATGTGGAACACTGGCCAAATAACGCCAAAAAAGATTTGTCTGAACAGGCTCCCATTGAGACTGACTATAATTGTCCCCTTTTATACAGTGGAGTTATATCCTGCAATTTATTGAGCTCACTGTATTATGAATTTTGGATGGTTCAATATTACTTTAAAGAGAATCTGTCACCCCCAAAATTGTGGGTGAGGTAACCCCACCGGCATCAGGGGCTTATCTCCAGCATTCTGTAACGCATTCTGTAATGCTGTAGATAGACCCCGATGTATCCTGAAAGGTGAGTAAAAGAGGTTAGATTATACTCACCCAGGGGCGGTCCCGCTGCGGTCCGGGGCCTCCCATCTTCTTACGAGGACGTCCTCTTCTGGTCTTCACGCTGCGGCTCCGGCGTGCTTTGTCCTGTTGAGGGCAGAGCACAGTACTGCAGTGCGCAGGTGCCGGGAAAGGTCAGAGAGGCCCAGCACCTGCACTGCAGTACTGTGCTCTGCCCTCAACAGGACAGATAAAGTACGCCGGAGCCACAGCATGAAGACCAGAAGAGGACGTCATCTGATGAAGATGGACCAGCGGCAGGACCGCCCCAGGGTGAGTATAATCTAACGTCTTTTTCTCATCTTTCAGGATACATCGGGGGCTTATTTACAGCATTACAGAATGCATTACAGAATGCTGGAGATAAGCCCCTGATGGCGGTGGGCTTACCTCATCCTCGATTTTGGGGGTGACATTCCCTTTAAGGTATTGTCCTATTGTTGCTATATATTAATGCTAGACAATATTAATTTTTCTCTATCCCCTTACTAACCATTAGTTTTGTTCCTTATAGATACACAGTCCTATTCCCTAGGGAAAGGAGAGATAGCCGCCGGGGGCGCCAAGAATTCGTTTAGCAATTAGGGTGCCAACCTCCGCTGATTGGCAGGGGATAGATTAGGGATGGTGTCCTCCTATTGACCTTCATCTTCTCCTTTTTTGACATTTGCACCTTATCAATTTGTGGGTTATAAGAATAACACAACTTCCCACACTAAATTGATAATTATTGTCTACAACTATTCTATAATCTCCCGTTTTCCCAAACCCCAATAGGGCTGTACAGGAATTAGAAGGGAGAGTCGACGGTGAGCCGGGGGCGCCATTGCGCAGGTATAGGGTGCCAACCTCCGCTGGTAGGTAGGTATAATCTAGCATAGTGATAGGTACAGGCACCCCCTGGAATTCTTTTTTAATTGGTGGTAGTGGTCCTTTTTTACAATATTACTGTATGTTCTGTTTAGATAATAATAAAGATAATTTTAAATACAGTAATTCTATACGGTGAACAGGAAGTTCTGGAGCCTGCAGAGGGGACCAAAGGACACCTGGGCCGACCACATGCAAACCCTTAGGAGAGCTGCTGAGTGCTGGACCAAGGGTCTGGAGCTCACCACAATCTAGTAGATTCAGGGGCTGTTTGTCACAGAACAATTCCAGTGGAACTGCTCTGAGGACCTCCAGCAGTTCTTCCGTGACCAGAAACCAAAGGTGGCCTCTGCCACAGCCGCCCTGGTGAATGAATATGTCAACAATAGGGCACTAGCAGCACCTGGAGAGGGGGTAAGACCAATCCTGTCCCGGTTTCCCCGGCCCCTAGAATGCAGGGGGCGCACCTCTCTGCTCCCTTCTCCAGGTTAGGGGTGGAACCCCACCGATGTCATCATTGAAACCAACCAGGACACTTCAAGGCCATGTGCCTCCTGCGCCATAAGGTCCCATCCCAGAAACCGTCCACTGTTTTGTGTTTGGGAAGGGGTGGTGGTAGGTCCCTTGACTATTATCAACCCATCACCATCGGCCGCGCAGGGGTCATGGGACTGCGGGACATCGGGGCTGAGATGACCTTTTATGGTCTGAGGTGTCACTCTGGGATTTGGTACCAGGAAAAAACTCTTTTAGGGTGCGTGTCCACGTTCAGGATGGCCGGCGGTATCGCCGGAGCGGTGAAGCTGCTCGGCGCTAAGCCCCGCCCCCTTTCTGGGATGCGATGATGCCGGATGTGTTAACTGTACACATCCGGGATCATCGCACCCTCGCATAGCGCCCTGTGATATTACTTGCGGCGACGCAGCGTCGCCGCAGGTAGCACGGACATGCTGCGATCTGAAAAGACGCGCAGCATGTCCGGAGTCGCAAGGAAGTCGGATGCGTGTTTCCACGCATAGTGGACACGGGATTTCATAAAATCCCCTCCACTATGCTGGAACATCTGGACGCTGCGTGTTTGACGCTGCAGCTCTGCGCAGCGTCAAATCAAACAAGCAGCGTTTACTGACCGTGGACACATACCCTTAGTCTCCAGGGTTGAAGGCATCGAACTGGCGCTGTCCGATGCCAAGGTGCATTTGGACTGGGGCGCCAGGAGGGGGAGGTGGGGGTATCGGCAAATAATCCCACCAATGTTTTGCTTGGGACTGATTTGGGGCTACTAGTGCCCCAGTATGTGGCCACTGAACCCACAAGTTTGGCTCCCATAGACTATCTTGAAATGTCCACTGCTAATTGTGTTGATGTATTGAATGTGTCTCCTGCTGTGGAGGGGGAGGCGAAATCTGAAAGTTTCCCATACACTGACACTACATGCACAGGGAAGGCAGCTGTGACAGGAAAGAGGTGTGAAGATGCCCTCAGGGGTGATCAGCCAGTGTGCTGGGATCTATTGTCCTCTACTGGGAGACAGGGGGCATGAAGCTGCAGAGGGGAAGACATCAGAGTTGGAGGGGGGCTGCCATGCGAAGTGCAGGGCCCCTAGATGAATCCAGGCTGCTGAGTTCAGAACCGACCCCAGGGCAGGAGTTACCCACATTAGGGATGATGGGAGGCCAGGTTAGTCTGCCCCGGTGACTTGGTCAGGAGCCGAGGGGAGGCGGGTACTACGCACGGTTGCAGCTGTCGCGGCCTGTCACCAGGAGTGGGAGCGCCAGAGCCCAAGTAACCTCAAGGAGGTCCGGTGGCTTCCCCATCTCCGACCAAATGACTGCCCAGTCAGATGGAGGCCAGGAGACAGGTCCCGAGGAACTGACGGAACACGTGACAGTTTTGTCTATTCTGGCCACTAGTGATGAGCGAGTGTGCTCGTTACTCGAGTTTTCTGAGCATGCTCGGGTGTTCTCCAAGTATTTTGGGCATGCTTATAGATTTTGCTTGTGTCTCCGCAGCTGCATGATTTGTGGCTACTAGCCAACCTGAACACGTGCAGGGATTGCCTGTTTGTTAGGGAATCCTCACATGTATTCATTCAGGTTGTCTAGCAGCTGCAAATCATGCAGCTGCGGGGACACAATCTACAAGCATGCCCAAGATACTTGGAGAACACCCAAGTATGCTCAGAAAACTCGAGTAACGAGCACACTCGCTCATCACTTCTGGCCACGTCTAGTCAGGGGTTTCAGGCAGCGTTAGAAGCTGACAATAGCCTGGAAGCTCTTAAGGAGCAGGTGGCACAGCCTACCATAGAGTCAGAGTGTGAGCAGGTGGTCTTGGACGAGGGACGGCTGTACCGGGTAACGGTCCAGCAGGGTTTACCGGAGGTGTGACCCAGTGACTGACAGTGGTACCCTATCCATTCAGGATGGAATTGTTGCGGATCGCACATGAGATTCCTAGGGATCGCTAAAACCAGCCCAGCATTTCTACTGGCCTAAAATGGGGGCCGATGAGGCTATCTACTGCCATTTGTGTGACACCTGTCAGAGAATGGGGAAGGCGGGGTGGCGCCCCAAAGACCCACTGGTAACTCTGCCCATCATTGAAGATCCTTTCCCGGGGGGGGGGACTGTGGATCTCACTGGACCGCTGTCCATTCCCAGCTGCTTTGGGAAATGCTTCATACTGACGGTAGTAGATTGTGCCACCCGATACCTGGAAGTGGTAGCTTTGTCGTCCATTCAGGCCGACAAAGTGGCTACCGCCTTACTGGAGACTTTCTCCCGAGTGGAGTTTCCACATATAAAATGCTCACCGACCGAGGGACCTAGTTCATGTTGCAGCTGATGGAGTACCCCTGTAAGCAGATGCATGTGCAACGTCTGGTGGCCAGCCCGTACCATCCACAGACTAATGGCCTATGTGAGCAGTTGAATGGAACCTTGCAGCAGATGCTTAAGATATTGGTCAACTCCCATGGGAGAGATTGGGAATGATACCACCCACACCTGTTATTTGCCTACCAGGAGGTTCCACAGGCCTCAATGGGGTTCTCTCTCTTTGAGCTCCTATATGGGGGACTTGTGCAGGGGCCCCTGGCTCTGGTGAAAGAGGCATGGGAAGGGGACTTGGCCACCCCTTGAGTGTTGTTCATCGAATATGTCGTGCGACTCCGGGACAAGATGATGGCCTTGACACGGCGCATGACAATATGGAGCAAGTGTTTTCCTTACAGTCACCGTCTTTGTTTCTTCGCAAGAGGAGACAATGTCAGAAGTGGAGAGCTACTCGGAGTCATCCGGGTCCAAGGTCAACCAGGACAAGTGTGAGAGTCTCTGGGTGGGATCCCGGGTTTGATCTTTCGCACACCCTCCCCGAACCCCCAAAACATGCCAAAGTCCTTGGCATCAAATTTGTCCAGGGTGATTACCCCACAAAAAACTGGGAAGGCAGAATCAATGGTGTCGCCCAAAGAGTGGACCCATGGAAGGGTTGGTCTTTGACCGTGAGGGAAAGGTTGGGCCTGTGCAAAGCTTTCCTGCTCCCCCTTGCTAATCTACCTGGGCAGCGTCTGTGTCCTGCCAGAGCCTCTCTGGATTCGGGTCTACAGTCTGTTCTTCCAGATGTTATGAGGGAATAGACTGAACCTAAACAAGCGTAAGGTCACTTACCGCACAAGGAGACTATTATTATTATTTATATAGCACCATTATTTCCATGGTGCTGTACATGAGAAAGGGGTTACATACAGGGTTATAAATATAATTTACAGTAAACAGGTTTACAGTGACAGACTGGTACAGAGGGGAGAGAGGACCCTGTCCTTGCGGACTTACATTCTATGGGATAGTGGGGAAGAGACAGAAGGTCGGAGGTGCAGCAGCTCTGGCGGTGGTGAGGCAGCAGAATGGTTGACAGAATGACTAGGAGGGTTGAATATAAAGAACACCTTTTTGAAGGTTAACGTGGCAAACATCTGGAAAGAGAGGGCTCCTCCATGGGTATTCTCCTGCAGGGGATGGTTTCAGTATTTATTTCAGGATGCAAACAGACAACTCTTGGATACAAAATACTACACTTCAGAAAGATCCCACCAAAAATACACAGAGGAACTAACACATATCATCAATGGATTTGATTCTACTTCATCCTCACTGCTGGAACTAATAGCAGACAATCCCCAAACAGGTACCTTCTACATGTTACCTTAAATACATAAAGAAGGTAATCCTGGGAGGCCTATCGTCTCTGGTATTGGGACTTTAACTGAGAATATTTCAGGCTGGGTGGAGAACATTCTGAAACCCTTGGTGAGGCGCACACCCAGCTATATCCAGGACACCACGGATATTCTTTGCAAATTGTCAGCGCTGGGCCCACTTCCAGAGGACACGATACTAGCCACCATGGATGTAGAGTCTCTCTATTCCAGCATTCATGAGGATGAAATTGCAGCATGCAAATATTTCCTTTAAAAAAAATCTAGCCACAGAACCAACACTGCAATTTATCAGGTTTGTGCTCCATCACAACTATTTTTCTTTTGGGAACTATTTATACCAACAGTGTATGGGCAGCACTATGAGGAGCAAAATGTCCCCACAATATGCTAATCTATTTATGGAAAAACTAGAGGAAGAATTTATGTGATCTTGTTCTGTTGAACCTTTTGCATACTTCCGCTACATTGATGATCTGCTAATAATCTGGACAGGCTCAAAAGATGATCTACTCACCTTCCACAATAACTTCAACAAGACCACCCAACCATCAGGCTCACCCTCAACTTTTCAAAGTCCCAAATACATTTTCTGTACACGACCATATACATCAAGGACACTACCATACAGACATCCATTTACCACAAGCCCACCGGACGTCCGGCTTATCTTAGATGGAACAGCTTTCATCCAAGACACAAAAAAAACAATCCTTTACAGTCAAGCTCTGAGATATATTCGGATCTGTTCAGACAGCAAAGACAGGGAACTACAGCTGCGATCACTGGGGAATACATTCCTACAGCAAGGATCCCATCCACTGGTGATAGATGAGCAGATCCACAGGGCTACAAGGATCCCAAGAAACAGCCTCCTGGATTACAAACCGAGAGAGGACAACAACAGGGTGCCTCTTGTGGTCACATACATCCCCAAAATGAGCATCCTAAGGAAAATCGGTGCTGATCTCAAACCCATATTCCATAGAGACCACAAATACAAAGACATATTCCCAGAACTACCACTTCTCTCCTATAAACAGCCCCCTAACTTAAGGAATCTCCTTGTCAGAAGTGTCCTCTCATCACCATCAGTGACCGGCACATTCCCCTGTAACAATAAAAAATGCAAAACGTGTGCCCACATATTACCAACAGATACAGTCCGCGTACCAAACACAAATCAGGACTATAAGGTCACGGGTTCCTTCTCATGTACATCTTCCAATGTGGTGTACATGATACAATGTACGAGGTGCCCTGGAGGTCTCTATATTGGGGAAACCATGAAAAACTACAAACTAGGATGAATCTACACAGACACACAATCAGGAATGAGATGGACACACCGGTGGGAAAACATTTCTCTGGATCTGGACACAGTATGACAGATTTAAAAGTCTTAATACTAAAAGGTAATTTAAAGGACGACAGAGAAAGAAAAAATTGGGAATTCAAACTGATGAAGATGTTCAATTCTTTGACCCTAGGACTCAGTATAACACCTGGAATTATGACTCACTACATGGACACACTTCACACCTCCACCAGATGGACTCCAGATAACTAAGGGTACTGTCACACAGTGGCACTTTTGTCGCTACGACGGTACGATCCGTGACGTTCCAGCGATATCCATACGATATCGCTGTGTCTGACACGCAGCAGCGATCAGGGACCCTGCTGAGAATCGTACGTCGTAGCAGATCGTTTGGAACTTTCGTCGCTGGATCTCCCGCTGTCATCGTTGGATCGGTGTGTGTGACACCGATCCAACGATGCGTTCGCTTGTAACCAGGGTAAACATCGGGTTACTAAGCGCAGGGCCGCGCTTAGTAACCCGATGTTTACCCTGGTTACCATCGTAAAAGTAAAAAAAAACAAACCGTACATACTTACATTCCGGTGTCCGTCAGGTCCCTTGCCGTCTGCTTCCCGCTCTGACTGACTGCCGGCCGGAAAGTGAGAGCAGATCACAGCGGCGACGTCACCGCTGTGATCTGCTTTCACTTTACGGCGGCACTCAGTCAGAGCAGGAAGCAGACGGCAAGGGACCTGACGGACACCGGAATGTAAGTATGTACGGTTTGTTTTTTTTTACTTTTACGATGGTAACCAGGGTAAACATCGGGTTACTAAGCGCGGCCCTGCGCTTAGTAACCCGATGTTTACCCTGGTTACCCGGGGCCTTCGGCATCGTTGGTCGCTGGAGAGCGGTCTGTCTGAACGTTCCCACCGCCTCTCCATTTGTAACAAAATGCCTAATTTGATTTCCTTGGCTTATCTTTAGGAGGCATCACACCTCCCACCTCATGAACAAATGTCCTACTGTACTATCCCTTAAATGTCATGCTTTTTTTTGTTAATCTATTTGTAATCTTGTCTGAAGAAGGAGCCTCTGTGCTCTGAAAGCTGCTGACATATTTTCTGCAGTGGCGTAACTTGAAACTCATGGGCCCCGAAGCGAAAGCTCCAACGGGGCCCCCAAATATTTTAAATATTTAATTGCAATAGTTTTTTTCTATAGGCCAAAGGGACTTTTAGGGCCCCGTAGGCTCCAGGGCCGGGGTGCGATTGCAACCCCTGCACCTATTGTAGTTACACCCGATTTTCTGGTTAGCCAATAAAGGTAACACTCCGAGAATACTTTTGTCATCATTGGGCAGAAAAGTATTCACATCGAGCCTTTCTTTCAGGCAGATTGAAGGATCATTGCACACCGCACCGCATCTCCCGACTTATGTTACCCCGGTTCTGAAAATGATGCGCCGGTGGGGTCTGAGTATATGGGAGGCGAGGTCCCTCCCGAGGAAACTCCTCGACATGCGTGTCTTGATTTCGCATTTTCAGAGACCATTGGTCCTCAAGGACTGCCCGAGTTGAGATCTAGAGGTTGAGTTTTTAAAATTCTAGCAGTATCCCTAAGAAGTACTGTTAGGTTTAACAATTAATAAATGTTCACTTCAGTTGCCTACTGCTGGCCTAATGGATATTGATCAGGTGCGCACTATAGAAATAACATGAGACACACAGTCAGATGTAAACTCTCCTTGATCAATCTATGGCTCAGCTCCAAGGGCTTTATTTAGTCAGAACACAGGTTTATATATCTCCTGTAAGGGGGCTCGGTTAGCTCTAAAATGGGAGTGATCGGATATATTCCATTGGTTAGTGGGTTGGGCATAGAGCAAGTCTGTGGGTGGATCCATGAGGTCATCAGGGTGGGTTGGTCCATGAGGTCATCAGGGTGGGCGTCATCTTGGATACCAGCACATGGTGTGCTGATACAGGAGATGGCGGCCATCCTTAGTGTCTCACTTTGATGTGAGAAAGCTTATGTAAGGTTAAACAATACACATTAGGGGTCACTTCTCTCAACCTCTTATGTCTTGAGGTTAATTAAGTATTTGATCTTATGGCTCTCCTCAACAATCCCCCCTAAATACTTTATTAACCTTTTTTTTTTTTTTCTTCATCCCACTGTGGTTCCCTAACCCACCAGTGTTAAGTGTCACTATGACATCAGAGGCTTCATGACAATATGGATGCTACTGACACCAGAGAATGTGTGACCAATTATGGGTATACCGAGGAGGTATATCGTAGCGCGTTACCCATGTCCTACCTGCTGGATCTATTACTCTCCAATCTCCCATCACCATGGTTATATAAAATACACATGCGACTAACCCTGATGTACACATCCTAGATCTGACCGTCTCGCCCGGGAGGGGGAATTGGAGTTTTCACCAGTTTGAGACAAGTTTTCCCTTGTGGAAAACCTCCCTTTGTAGCTGGACTTTGACAAGCAGGTCAGATCCTACTCTGTCCCTACCTGTCTAAGACAAGTTTATAATGTGAGAGATGGATCCAGGAGGCGCTCAGCAACCCTGACCGAAGTAGGAGTAGTCAGGAGCACTTGGTAGGGACCCTCAAATCTCGACTCCAGGAATGTCTTTTCTGATGCACTTCTTTACCAGCACGTAGTCACCAGGTTGGAAAGTATGGGTACCTTCTCTAGTATCTGGACCTGGAATGGATGATAAAACTTGTACATGTGTTACTGACAGTTCTTTAGTAACAACAATTACATAATTTACAAGAGTATCACTTCCTAAGGCTAGCTGTTGTGGAAAATATTGACCCAACCTTGGAGGCCCCCCAAAAAGAATCTCGAATGGTGTGAGTTTAATGGGACCCCTTGGAGTGTTTCTGACTGAGTATAAGGCAGTGGGCAAAATATCTGTCCAAGGAAGTCTGACCTCCTGACTGGCTTTCAGTATTTTATTTTTCAAGGTGCCATTCAGTGTTCCTACTTTCCCACTGCTGTGTAGGTGATATGGAGTATGTAAACCCAAATTAGCTCCCACCAATGTCCATAGTTCCTTAGTCAGTGCTGCAGTGAATGCGGGTACTTGGTCACTCTCAATTACCTCTGGGACCCCATATCTACAGACTACATCAGTCTCTTAACAGTCACTCTGGCAGTCATGTTGGTTACTGGATAGGCTTCGGGCCATCCTGAGAACATGTCAGTCACTACCAGTACATACTCGCACTTCCCTACTTTTGGCATTTGAATGTGATCAATCTGGATTTTCTGAAAGGGATAGAGTGGTTTAGCCAAATGTTTCTGAGTAACTTTCTGAGGCGGTGCTGGATTGCATGTTGCACACACAAGGCAGGACTTGAAATATTTTTGGGTGACAGTAGAGATTCCAGGTGCCATATAAATCTTCCAAATCAGGTCATTCATCCGATTCTTGCCTCTGTGGGTGATACCGTGTGCCCATTCTGTCACCGAGGGGTACAGATTACAGGGTAGACAGACCTTTTTGTTCATCCTCCAGACTCCATCTTCATCCTTTTTAGCTCCTCCTTCTTGCCATGACTTCTTTTCATCATCTGATGTCTAGTCTTGATGTAGATGGATAATCCTCATAAGAGAGCTTTTAGGCCCTACTTCAGTGTCTTCTGACACGTACACCGCTGCTTTCTCTTTCCCAAATGGATCCGCAGCATAAGTTTTTGCTGTTTTGTCAGCAAAAAAAGTTCCCCCTTGCTTCTGGAGAATCCAATCTACCGTGAGCTTTGATCTTGATCACTGCAACCTCCGAAAGTAGATCTAGAGCGGCCACAAGTTCTTGTATGGTAGCAGCATGTTTTACAGGAGTTCCACTGGACATTAGGTATCCTCTGGCTGCCCAGGTACTGCCGAAGTCATGAGCCACTCCGAAAACATATCTTGAATCTGTGTAGATGTTGACCACCTTCTCCGTCGCTTCCTGACAAGCCAACGTCAAAGCCTTAAGTTCCGCTTCTTGTGCAGACATGTGCGGTGGTAGGGATCCGGCTGAGATGACCTGGTCATGTGTAACCACGGCATATCCCGTATGGAACCTTCCTGTTTCATCTGCAAATCTGGAACCATCAGTGAAGAACATCAGGTCAGCATGTGGGAATGGGTCTTCAGACACGTTTTTCTTGGAGGCTACTTCTTCCTGCATTTGTTCAAGACAGTCATGATCCTCCTCAGAGTGTGTAGAAGCATCTTCACCGAGAGCATCAGCATCATCATCCACATCCCCCCTGGAAAGAGGAAGCAGCGTGGACAGTTTGAAGATGCTGCAGCGGACAAGAGTGACATTATCCGGAACCAAGAGAGAACATTGGAGTCTCATATGACGCTGCACCAACAGATGTTTAGGTTGCAAGAATAGCAATTGTCGTGTGAAGCCATTAAGAGAACTGGTTGTCCTCAGATGATATCAGAATTTGGGATTCCAAAAGCTGGTGCAGACTGTATGGCCTGTTTAAGAGCGTAGAAAGCTTCCACGGATTTGGTACATAGTGGAAACGCTGACGTCTTGAGGTCATCGTACAATGGCTGCATCAGCTTGGAGGCATCTGGAATCCATTGGCGACAATAAGTGATAGGTCAGCCAACTCATCCGAGGCCCATGTCTTAAGTTGTTGGCAGAACTCAACACTAGAGTCCCATGTAGTGTCACTGGCAAGCGAGTCATCATTGAACACGATATCCATACCAGGCCAATATGCATCTCCTGCTTTAAAATTTGCAAGGGAAATGAGATCTTGCCACGTGGCTGGGTAAGTACTTTGGATTTGAAGCATGCTTCTGTAGAAAGGCATCGGCTGTTTTTCTGGATCTAGAACTTCGTTGAACAGAGTAGCATCTTGCTGGGGTGTATACTTGACATAGAGGGTGGGCTCCTCAGACATGAGCATTGGCACTCTTGGTGGTGGCACCTGACGTGGGAGTAGAGATGGCACCGGGAGTACAGATGTAATCACTTTTGTATGAGGAGCAGGAGGTAACAAACCTGGAATGAGGGGCTCTATTTGGGCAGCTCCAGCATGTTGTGGGGTCCAGGTGACGCAGTTTTTTAAAGCTTTAACAGTCCTGTCCTCATTACTAATTAACCTGATTTTGGAGAGGCAGCAAATGCTTGGGGGGCTACACTTGGTTATTATAATTCCAATGATTTCTCTTGTACATGCATGAACAGGGAAACCGAAAATGTCAACACCAATGCCGGGAATTGTCAAGGTCTCAATCTGCTCACTAATATTCGCATACTCTAAAATGCGAGTTATTGCTGCACAAAGTTGTTGAGCACTAACGTCTGGATGAATAGGGTCATAAGTAGGGGTCACAGCATGTATGATTATTCTACATGGAAGATTGCCAGATTTCATCACCGCTATGTCCCCAACAGCTATCTGAACACGTGACTCAACAATGATTCGACTGTCAACTTGAATAGTCGCCCCTCCTGCTTCCACTATAGGTCTAGCTACACCTCCATTGTGCTCTAACCGAGAATTGGCAGCATTAACAATAGCATCTGTCTCCATTGTTGTTATGTCACCCTTTCCCACCACTAACAAGGGTCCCTCAGGAAGTTCTTTTTCAAAAGTAGGTTGCCAACATTCCCTCCCTTTTGTGCTTCCTGTGCTATTGGTATCCCCCTCCCAGATTGAGCCCCCCTTGTTACAGTTGCCACCGTTCCATACAGGTGTGCGCTTGGCTGCGAGAGAGCCTGTGAGTTACTGGGTATAGGGTTAGGTAGACTGTGTGAGAGTGCTGTTGTAGTGGAAGCATTAGGAGAGGCCGTTGCTTGGAGCATCTCGTGTGGGTGAGCGGCTAAATTGGCAGTGGAAGTGACAGTAGAAAGGGTCGGTGCCGGGGACGATCCAGGTGGGAGGATTGCTGGATTCACGACAGGAGTGATAGGGGAAAGGGTCGGTGCCTCATTGGAAACCACTGAGACAGGAAACATGGGTAAAGCCTGTTCACTTCCCGAAGGAATATAGTATTGGCCGTTAGTGGTCATTACTGGGTAACAAGGATTTAGTGTTGTGGTGTGTAGCCTTAGTCTAAGATGTTCACCACCAGGAGCAGCACATTTGTCATCCACAAAATGGCCGCAGTCAGAATTACATTTGCCGTCCACAAAATGGCCGCCGTCAGAATTAACACATTTGCCATCCACAAAATGGCCGCTATTAGAATTAACACAATTAACACATTTGCCATCCACAAAATGGCTGCTGCCAGCATTAACACATTTGCCATCCACAAAATGGCTGCTGCCAGCATTAACACATTTGCCATCCACAAAATGGCTACCGCCAGCATTAACATATTTGCCATCCACAAAATGGCTACCGCCAGAATTAGCACATTTGCCATCCACAAAATGGCTGCTGCCGCATTAACACATTTGCCATCCACAAAATGGCTACCGCCAGCATTAACACATTTGCCATCCACAAAATGGCTACCGCGAGAATTAGCACATTTGCCATCCACAAAATGGCTGCTGCCAGCATTATTTTTGCCATCCACAAAATGGTTGCTGCTATCAGAATAAGCACATGGCCCATCCAAAAAAATGGCTGCTGCCAGAGTTAGCACATGGCTCTGGGCCACCATTATACGGTGGTGGCCGCTCACAGGATATATTTTTGTAATACACATAACTCAAAACTCTGTCCTTTTTATTTCTTTCCTCTTCTACCCAATTTTCTCTATACAGACTTTCAGAGACACTTTCCCATGCCCAAGCAGTACACAACAATCCATTATCTTCTAGGATACCTTTCCTTCCTTTCAAGACAATCTTCCACTCCAGGGGCTGTAACCTCCCCCCTTCTGGCATTCCACTCAACTTCATAAGCTTTTTACATTGTCTAACATGACTCTTCCCTTCACGAGTCGCCACTAATATACACGGGTCTAACTTGCCATCTGAATTCGGCTTAGTGCCAATACGGCAGAACTGCATTAATTTCTCCATCTTTCTATAGATAGATATATATACAGTGGGGCAAAAAAGTATTTAGTCAGTCAGCAATAGTGCAAGTTCCACCACTTAAAAAGATGAGAGGCGTCTGTAATTTACATCATAGGTAGACCTGTTGTGTATCCGCTTTTTGGGCTCCCCTGGTGGTTGCTGGTGGTACTGGTGACTTGTTTGCACTTTGCTGCTTCTGTTCACCTGCTTCCATCAGTGTTTGGGAGTTTCCTATTTAGCCTTGCTCTCCAGTCATTTCCTTGCCGGTCATCATTGTAACCAGAGCCTTCGGTTGCATGTTCCTGCTACTAGTCTGCTGATCAGCTAAGTGGACTTTGTCCTTTTGTTTTGTACCTTTTGTCCAGTTTGCAGTTTTTGTAATTCTCTGTAGCTGGAAGCTCTTGCGGGCTGAAATTGCCACTCCTGTGTCATGAGTTGACACAGGAGTCTTAAAGTAATTTCAGGATGGTTTTTGAAAGGGTTTTCAGTTGACCGTGAAGTCCTCTTTTGTATCCTTCTGCTATCTAGTAAGTGGACCTCTCTTTGCTATAATCTTGCTACGAAGGTTCAAAATTTACAAGATTTTGTTATGCATACTCCTATTTCTGAACCTAAAATCCCTACACCAGAGGTGTTTTCCGGAGATAGATCTCGGTTTCTGAATTTCAAATATAATTGTAAATTATTCCTTTCTCTCAGACCTCACTCCTCAGGAGATCCTGTCCAGCAGGTTAAGATTGTAATTTCTTTGCTGTGAGGTGACCCTCAAAATTGGGCATTTTCATTGGCACCAGGGGATCCTGCGTTGCTCAATGTGGATGCGTTTTTCCTGGCTTTAGGGTTGTTTTATGAGGAACCTAATTTGGAGATTCAAGCTGAAAAAGCTTTGATAGCCCTCTCTCAAGGGCAAGATGAAGCTGAGATATACTGCCAAAAATTTCGTAAATGGTCTGTGCTTACTCAGTGGAATGAGTGCGCCTTAGCGGCAAATTTCAGAGAGGGCCTTTCTGATGCCGTTAAAGATGTTATGGTCGGGTTCCCTGTGCCTACAGGTCTGAATGAGTCCATGACAATGGCAATTCAGATTGATCGGCGTTTGCAGGAGCGCAAACCCGTGCACCATTTGGCGGTATCTTCTGAAGAGACGCCAGAGAAAATGCAATGTGACAGAATTATGTCCAGAAGCGAGCGGCAGAATTATAGGCGTAAAAATGGGTTATGCTTCTATTGTGGTGATTCTGCTCATGTTATAATCGGCATGCTCTAAACGTACTAGGAAGGTTGACAAGTCTATTTCAATTGGCACTTTACAGTCCAAATTTATTTTGTCTGTAACCTTGATTTGTTCATTATCAGTTATTACCGTGGATGCCTATGTGGACTCTGGTGCCGCTCTGAGTCTTATGGACTGGTCCTTTGCCAGGCTCTGTGGGTTTGATTTAGAGCCTCTGGAAGTCCCTATACCTCTGAAGGGTATTGATTCTACACCTTTGGCTTGTAATAAACCACAGTTCTGGACGCAAGTGACTATGCGTATGACTCCAGACCATCAGGAGGTGATTCGCTTCCTTGTGTTGTACAATTTACATGATGTTTTGGTGCTTGGATTACCATGGTTACAGTCTCATAACCCAGTCCTTGACTGGAAAGCTATGTCTGTGTTAAGCTGGGGATGTCGGGGGGCTCATGGGGACACTCCTATGGTGTCCATTTCGTCATCTATTCCATCTGAGATTCCGGCATTTTTGTCTGATTATCGTGATATTTTTGAAGAACCTAAGATTGGTTCACTCCCTCCTCATAGGGATTGTGATTGCGCCATAGATCTGATTCCTGGCAGTAAATTTCCTAAGGGTCGTTTGTTTAACCTATCTGTACCTGAACATGCTGCTATGCGCGAGTATATTAAGGAGTCCCTGGAAAAGGGACATATTCGTCCTTCTTCATCACCTTTAGGAGCCGGTTTTTTCTTTGTCTCTAAAAAGGATGGCTCTCTGAGGCCTTGTATTGATTATCGACTCCTGAATAAAATTACAGTCAAATATCAGTATCCGTTGCCTTTGCTGACTGATTTGTTTGCTCGCATAAGGGGGGCTAAGTGGTTCTCTAAGATTGATCTTCGTGGGGCGTATAATTTGGTGCGAATTAAGCAGGGGGATGAGTGGAAAACCGCATTTAATACGCCTGAGGGCCATTTTGAGTATTTGGTAATGCCTTTCGGCCTTTCTAATGCACCTTCTGTCTTTCAGTCCTTAATGCATGATATTTTCCGTGAATATTTGGATAAATTTATGATAGTGTACTTGGATGATATTTTGATTTTTTCTGATGACTGGGAGTCTCATGTTCAGCAGGTCAGGAGGGTTTTTCAGGTTTTGCAGGAGAATTCTTTGTGTGTAAAGGGTTCAAAGTGTGTTTTTGGGGTTCAAAAAATTTCCTTTTTGGGGTACATTTTTTCCCCTTCTTCTATTGAGATGGACCCTGTCAAGGTTCGGGCTATTTACGACTGGACGCAGCCTACTTCTCTGAAGAGTCTCCAGAAATTCTTGGGCTTTGCTAATTTTTATCGTCGATTTATAGCTGGTTTTTCTGGCGTTGCTAAACCTCTGACGGATTTGACTAAAAAGGGTGCTGATGTTGCCAATTGGTCCCCTGCTGCCGTGGAGGCCTTTCGGGAGCTTAAGCGCCGCTTTTTGTCCGCCCCTGTGTTGCGCCAGCCTGATGTTTCTCTTCCCTTTCAGGTTGAGGTCGATGCTTCCGAGATTGGAGCGGGGGCGGTTTTGTCGCAGAGAAGTCCCGACTGCTCAGTGATGAGACCTTGTGCGTTCTTTTCGCGAAAATTTTCGGCCGCCGAGCGAAACTATGATGTTGGTAATCGGGAGCTTTTGGCCATGAAGTGGGCATTTGAGGAGTGGCGTCATTGGCTTGAGGGTGCCAAACATCAGGTGGTAGTTTTGACTGATCACAAGAATTTAATTTATTTGGAGTCTGCCAGGCGCCTGAATCCTAGACAGGCACGTTGGTCGTTGTTCTTTTCCCGGTTTAATTTTGTGGTCTCGTACTTACCGGGTTCTAGGAATGTGAAGGCAGATGCTCTTTCTAGGAGTTTTGAGCCTGACTCTCCTGGGAATTCTGAACCTGCTGGTGTCCTTAAGGATGGAGGGGTTTTGTCTGCTGTCTCTCCAGATTTGCGACGTGCTTTGCAAGAATTTCAGGCGGATAGACCTGATCGTTGTCCGTCTGGTAGACTGTTTGTTCCTGACGAGTGGACCACTAGAGTCATCTCGGAAGTTCATTCTTCTACTCTGGCAGGTCATCCGGGAATTTTTGGCACCAGAGATTTGGTGGCTAGATCCTTCTGGTGGCCTTCCCTGTCTCGAGATGTGCGTGTTTTTGTGCAGTCTTGCGATGTGTGTGCTCGGGCCAAGCCTTGTTGTTCTAGGGCTAGTGGGTTGTTGTTGCCCTTGCCTATTCCGAAGAGGCCTTGGACGCACATCTCTATGGACTTTATCTCGGACCTCCCTGTTTCTCAGAAGATGTCTGTCATCTGGGTGGTGTGTGACCGTTTTTCTAAAATGGTTCATTTGGTGCCATTGCCTAAGTTGCCTTCCTCATCTGAGTTGGTCCCTCTGTTTTTTTCAAAATGTGGTTCGCCTGCATGGTATTCCGGAAAACATCGTTTCTGACAGGGGTACCCAGTTCGTGTCTAGATTTTGGCGGGCAGTCTGTGCCAGGTTGGGCATTGATTTGTCTTTTTCGTCTGCATTCCATCCTCAGACCAATGGCCAGACGGAACGAACTAATCAAACTTTGGAGACTTATTTGAGGTGTTTTGTGTCTGCGGATCAGGATGATTGGGTTGCCTTTCTGCCGTTGGCGGAGTTTGCTCTTAATAATCGGGCTAGTTCTGCCACTTTGGTTTCTCCTTTCTTTTGCAATTCAGGGTTTCATCCGCGTTTTTCATCTGGTCAGGTTGAATCTTCGGATTGTCCTGGAGTGGATGCGGTAGTGGATCGGTTGCATCAGATTTGGGGACAAGTGGTGGATAATTTGGAATTGTCCCAGGAGAGGACTCAGCAGTTTGCTAACCGCCGTCGTCGTGTTGGCCCCCACCTTCGTGTTGGGGACTTGGTGTGGTTGTCTTCCCGTTTTGTCCCTATGAGGGTTTCTTCTCCTAAATTTAAGCCTCGGTTCATCGGTCCTTATAGGATTTTGGAGATTCTTAACCCTGTCTCCTTTCGTTTGGACCTCCCGGCATCTTTCGCTATCCATAATGTGTTCCATCGGTCGCTGTTGCGGAGATATGAGGTACCGGTGGTTCCTTCTACTGAACCTCCTGCTCCTGTGCTGGTGGAGGGTGAATTGGAGTACGTGGTAGAAAAGATCTTGGACTCCCGTATTTCCAGACGGAGACTTCAATATCTGGTTAAATGGAAGGGCTATGGTCAGGAAGATAATTCTTGGGTAACTGCCTCTGATGTTCATGCCTCGGATTTGGTTCGTGCCTTTCATAGGGCTCATCCAGATCACCCTGGCGGTTCTTGTGAGGGTTCGGTGCCCCCTCCTTAAGGGGAGGGTACTGTTGTGTATCCGCTTTTTGGGCTCCCCTGGTGGTTGCTGGTGGTACTGGTGACTTGTTTGCACTTTGCTGCTTCTGTTCACCTGCTTCCATCAGTGTTTGGGAGTTTCCTATTTAGCCTTGCTCTCCAGTCATTTCCTTGCCGGTCATCATTGTAACCAGAGCCTTCGGTTGCATGTTCCTGCTACTAGTCTGCTGATCAGCTAAGTGGACTTTGTCCTTTTGTTTTGTATCTTTAGTCCAGTTTGCAGTTTTTGTAATTCTCTGTAGCTGGAAGCTCTTGCGGGCTGAAATTGCCACTCCTGTGTCATGAGTTGACACAGGAGTCTTAAAGTAATTTCAGGATGGTTTTTGAAAGAGTTTTCAGTTGACCGTGAAGTCCTCTTTTGTATCCTTCTGCTATCTAGTAAGTGGACCTCTCTTTGCTAAAATCTACTTTCATACTCTGTATGTCTTTTCCTCTTATTTCACCGTTATTACATGTGGGGGGCTGCTATCATCTTTTGGGGTATTTCCCTAGAGGTAAGCCAGGTCTGTTTATTCCTCTACCAGGCTTAGTTAGTCCTCCGGCTGGCGCGTGGCATTTAGGAAGCCGTAGGTATGCTCCCTGGCTACTATTAGTTGTGTGGTAGATTTAGCTCACGGTCAACTCGAGTTTCCATCACCCGAGAGCTCGTTCGTTATTTATATGTTTCTTACGTTCCCTTGCCATTGGGAACCATGACATAGACCTCAACTATGGGAGACAAACTGAGAAAAAAAAATCCAGAAAATCACATTGTCTGTTTTTTTATCATTTTATTTGCATATTATGGTGGAAAATAAGTATTTGGTCAGAAACAAAATTTCATCTCAATACTTTGTAATATATCCTTTGTTGGCAATGACAGAGGTCAAACGTTTCCTGTAAGTCTTCACAAGGTTGCCACACACTGTTGTTGGTATGTTGGCCCATTCCTCCATGCAGATCTCCTCTAGAGCAGTGATGTTATTGGCTTTTCGCTTGGCAACACGGACTTTCAACTCCCTCCAAAGGTTTTCTATAGGGTTGAGATCTGGAGACTGGCTAGGCCACTCCAGGACCTTGAAATGCTTCTTACGAAGGCACGCCTTCGTTGCCCTGGCGGTGTGCTTTGGATCATTGTCATGTTGAAAGACCCAGCCACGTTTCATCTTCAATGCCCTTGCTGATGGAAGGAGGTTTGCACTCAAAATCTCACGATACATGGCCCCATTCATTCTTTCATGTACCCGGATCAGTCGTCCTGGCCCCTTTGCAGAGAAACAGCCCTAAAGCATGATGTTTCCAGCACCATGCTTTACAGTAGGTATGGTGTTTGATGGATGCAACTCAGTATTCTTTTTCCTCCAAACATGACAAGTTGTGTTTCTACCAAACAGTTCCAGTTTGGTTTCATCAGACCATTTAACATTCTCCCAAAACTCCTCTGGATCATCCAAATGCTCTCTAGCAAACTTCAGACGGGCCCGGACATGTACTGGCTTAAGCAGTGGGACACGTCTGGCACTGCAGGATCTGAGTCCATGGTGGCGTAGTGTGTTACTTATGGTAGGCCTTGTTACATTGGTCCCAGCTCTCTGCAGTTCATTCACTAGGTCCCCCCGCGTGGTTCTGGGATTTTTGCTCACTGTTCTTGTGATCATTCTGACCCCACGGGGTGATAATTTTGCGTGGAGCCCCAGATCGAGGGAGATTATCAGTGGTCTTGTATGTCTTCCATTTTCTAATTATTGCTCCCACTGTTGATTTCTTCACTCCAAGCTGGTTGGCTATTGCAGATTCAGTCTTCCCAGCCTGGTGCAGGGCTACAATTTTGTTTCTGGTGTCCTTTGACAGCTCTTTGGTCTTCACCATAGTGGAGTTTGGAGTCAGACTGTTTGAGGGTGTGCACAGGTATCTTTTTATACTGATAACAAGTTTAAACAGGTGCCATTACTACAGGTAATGAGCGGAGGACAGAGGAGACTCTTAAAGAAGAAGTTACAGGTCTGTGAGAGCCAGAAATCTGGATTGTTTGTTTCTGACCAAATACTTATTTTCCACCATAATATGCAAATAAAATGATAAAAAAACAGACAATGTGATTTTCTGGATTTTTTTTTCTCAGTTTTTTCTCCCATAGTTGAGGTCTACCTATGATGTAAATTACAGACGCCTCTCATCTTTTTAAGTGGTGGAACTTGCACTATTGCTGACTGACTAAATACTTTTTTGCCCCACTGTATCTATCAAGATAACAAACACCAAACAAACAATAAGACAGGGAAGATGGCTCAAACTGGAGATTCTAAAGGGAACTGAGTCTGCAGCACACGCTTCCTATTCCTTCTTGTCACGTGGTCCCTGTCTAACTTCTGTGTTCCGTACTTTACAAACCAATTATTCCCTACTTAATCAAATTACTCCCTAACTTACCAGTCCCCGGGCAGAGTCAATTCACTCCAAGTCACAAGGCAAAACTAAATTTATTAGGCTTGGAACGGTGCTCCACTATAGCCCTATTTATATAGATAAATGGTTGTGCATATATTTCTTTGGCTATCACTATCCATTGACCTGGCAGTCCATTTGGAGATATTATTACAACACGCTTTTCCGTGGATATTCGGTTATCAACATAGTAGTGGTTTATTCCACCTTATCTGGTTTAATATCTCTGGGGCTCTAAGAGTCCTTACTCTACCCCGAACGGCATCCTAATCTTTCTGCTGCATATGGGTACTTTTGGGTCTGCTATGATGGCTGCCCCTCTGTGACTGGTTCCTTCGTTGGTGTCATCCTTCTGAGTATGCGTGTAAGGATTTGGACTGTACATCTGTTCCTGTCTGCTGTTGCCCTCAATTCGGTTACTTTTGCCCTTACTTAAGATGGAGTCACTGGCCTCACGGGGGCCATCTTGTTTCCTGTCAGACTTTCCCTGTTCCTGTCTGTGGTGTATATAAGGGAGCTCTGTATATTACTCATTGCTTGAGTATCTTGTTCCTGGACTTGTGATCAAGCTGGAAGATCTGCTATCTTGCTGGTTTCTTCGTTACCTTGGGTTACCCCATCTGTCTCCGGATCTACATCTCTTCATCATAAGACTTGTTTCCCTGGATCTGCTCTACACTCGTCTCTGCTGCCGGACTGTTCCCTGCTAGGAGGCCTGGCCTGGTCTCCAGGTCTCTGGACCTGACATACTTGGACTTCCACGGTCTGTACACGTGCTTACTGCTTATCCAGCTCTGTCAGATACTAACCTGCTGTGTCATAGCTGTTTACCTGCATACCATCATAAATATTCTTGAACTCTTAACCTGTTGTCTCTCGGCCTCTTTTCTGACCAATGATACTGATCTCCACTGCACTTAGCACTAAGTTTATAACAGAATACTCAAGCCCAAAAAAATGGAGATCTCTGGGTCAGATTCTATGGAGGTGCGAATGAAAAAACTTTGCTCTTTTGTCTCTGGACTTCATGGGGAGCTGCAAGCTATAAAAACAAAACTGGGGACATTAGAATCGCAAACTAATCATAATGCGAATGTGGCCGATACGTCTATTCAGGCCTTAGCGTCTCGACTTTCAAATGTGGAGACTACAGCTGCCACCATGGTATCTGCTCCAATCCCAGCTCCTGGTCCGGCTTTTCCTAAACTCCCACCATTCAGGTTTGGTGGTGAAACAGAGAAATTTCGGGGGTTTTTGAATCAATGTCAGCTGTATTTCTCTGCACATGCGGCCCAGTTTGCTCTAAGCTTCCTGGTCTGTCAGACAGGACATCGCCAGACAAGCAACCACTTTGCATAGAGGACGTTACTTCATCGTGTAAGTGCCGTTCAGCGCGGCAACCTTTATTATACCAGTTTGCAACTGATCGGGATAAAGTGTTGACTATAATTATGTTGCTAACAAACAAAGCGTTAGCCTGGGCTAATCCTCTGATTGACACTAATGACGTGTGCTTGAATTCCCTGAAAGACTTTACTGCAGCAATGTGTCAAATGTTTGATGACCCTAATCGGAGTATCACAGCTGAAACCGCACTACTGACACTACGTCAAGGGAAGCGTCCTGTTGTGGAATACGCAATGGAGTTTCGGAAATGCGTGCTGGATACTACATGGTGCGATTCAGCAAAATATGCAGTGTTCAGGAGAGGTTTATCTGCTTCCATCAAAGATGAACTAGCTCGAGGTGAATCGCCTACTAACTTGGCTGACTTTATACATCATTGTATTCGGATTGATATTCGTCTCACCGAACGTCGTCAAGAAAAATGGGCCGATGCTAATCGTAATAACTTTATGCCTTTTCCATCCCTCACCAAGGAGGCGCTGACTAAGACTTTATCTCAGACAGAGCTGGAACCTATGCAGGTTGACGCAGTACGGAGGAAACCCATCGATGCACGTAAGGAATATCGTTTCAAGGAGAATCTATGTTTTTACTGCGGTAAATCGGGTCACTATATTTCAGAGTGCCCTGGGAAAAATCGCAAGTCCGCAGCTGCGGTAACTGGACTTGACTTTTCGGATGTATCTTCAGTGTGTTCTCTTCCGCACAGACAGGAAATATCTGCTGAAAACTTTGATTTCCTGATGATTCATCGGTAACATCATCACCTGTGGACATAGCCTTACTTTCCGTAAGTTCTATCACGGCGAGGAGGGATTCGCTCTGCTGCGTTTCCATCAAAATTTGGGTGTGTTCCTGCTGGATCACCTGCTCCGCCATGATAGACTCTGGAGCTTGCAGCAATCTCATGGACATCTCCTTTGCTGAAAAACATGGCATACGCTCACGAAAAAGAGACTCTCCGGTGTTTATGGAGACCGTGGACAGGTCTCCACTAATATCTGGGCCTGTGAAACTCGAAACAGTCCCATTAAAGATCCGTATGGGCGCGGATCATTCTGAAAATATGTCCTTTTTGTTGATTTCTTCTCCTAATTTTCCTATTATTTTAGGTTTGCCCTGGTTGCGGCTGCGAAATCCGACTATCAATTGGACAACAAAGGAATTACAGTTTCCAAATGAATCAGCGTTGTCTGGAGAGCTGGCTCCAGTGAAGACAGCAGTCACGGTCGACTCGACATTGCCGGTAGAGTATCGGGACTTTAGTGATGTGTGTGACAAAAAAAATGCGGATAAATTACCGCCACATCGGCCATATGACTGCCCCGTGGAATTATTGCCTGGTGCCGCGATTCCTTTCGGGAGTATTTATCCATTGTCTGGGCCAGAATTAAAAGCTCTCAAGGAGTACATAGATGAAAACCTAGCTAAGGGGTTTATACGACCATCTTCCTCCCCAGCAGGTGCTCCAATCTTCTTTGTCAAAAAAAAAGATGGCTCACTCCGACCATGCATTGACTACCGGGAGCTCAACAAAGTCACAATCAGGAACGCTTATCCACTCCCACTAATTCCCGAACTACTTGAGAGAGTGCGACATGCCAAAATCTTCACAAAATTGGATCTTCGTGGAGCGTACAATCTTGTACGGATTCGTCCTGGCGATGAGTGGAAAACAGCTTTTTGGTCACGTTATGGACATTTCGAGTACCTCGTTATGTCTTTCGGTCTCCGTAACGCACCGGCTACATTCCAGCACTTGGCGAATGATGTTTTCAGGGATATACTTGATATTTTTGTTGTGATTTATTTGGATGACATTTTGATTTTTTCCAGCAATATCGAGGACCATCAGCGACACGTGAGAATGGTTTTGGATCGTCTACGGCAGAATCATTTATACATCAAACTGGAGAAATGTGAGTTTCACAAAACAGAAATTCAATTCTTGGGATATGTTATTTCTCCCCAGGGTCTCAGCATGGACGCAAGCAAGACACAAGCCATTCAGGAGTGGCCAACTCCCAAGTCAGTGAAGGAAGTACAGTGATTCATCGGATTCGCCAATTTTTACAGACGCTTTATTAAAAATTTTTCAGCGATTGTTGCACCCATCACTCAGTTAACCCAGAAGAAGACGCCTTTTGTCTGGTCTCCCCAAGCTCAAACAGCATTTTCTAAGTTGAAATCTAAATTTACGACAGCTCCCATTCTTGTCCACCCTGATCCAGACAAAGCCTTCATAGTGGAAGTGGATGCCTCGGAGTGTGCTGTAGGGGCCATACTCTCGCAAAGAACAGGTGAGAAAGATCTCTTACATCCGTGTGCCTTTCTCTCGCAAAAATTGTCACCCGCAGAAAGGAATTACGACGTTGGCAACAAGGAACTGTTAGCCATCATAACCGCATTTAAGGAATGGAGACATCTGTTACAAGGAGCATCCCAACAGATTGTTATACTCACGGATCATCGGAATCTCGAATTCATGAGGTCGGCAAGATGTCTGAAACCTAGACAGGCTCGATGGAATCTTTTTCTTAATCAATTTGATTTTGTCATTTCCTATACGCCGGGCTCTCGTAATAAGAAGGCTGATGCACTATCCAGGATTCATTCAGATGAAGCAACTTCGGCTTCGTCTTCAAGGACCATTCTTTCTGAGAAAAACTTTGTAAGCGTCTTGCATAATCAGGATCTTCTAACCGAGATTAAGGAGGCTTATGCTGCGGATTCGCTTTTGAGTCAACCACCCACTCAGGTAAATCTGACTTTCAAGAATGGAGGAAGTTCTGTCTCGTTTTTTCTGGTGGCCGACTTTTCGGAAAGATGTTCTTCGGTACGTTTCATCGTGTGAGGTATGTGCCAGGTCAAAAGTCCCTTGTTCTTCACCTAAAGGACTGTTGCAACCTCTGCCTGTTCCATCTCGTCCCTGGGGGTCTATTTCAATGGATTTTATTGTGGAGTTGCCTTTGTCACAGGGAAAAACCACGATTCTTGTAGTAGTTGACCGGTTGACTAAAGCTGCTCATTTTATTCCCTGTGCTGGTGTCCCAACAGCTAAGCAAACAGCGGATCTTGTTGTGCAAAATGTTTTTCGTTTACACGGAGCTCCGGATGAAGTAATATCTGATCGTGGAGTTCAATTCACCTCACGGTTCTGGCAAAGCTTCTGTGTGCTGCTCTGGACATCAAAGTAAAATTATCATCTGCCTTTCATCCACAGTCTAACGGCCAAACAGAGCGGACCAATCAAACCTTGGAGCAGTATCTGCGTTGCTATGTGTGTCATCTACAAGACGATTGGGTGAGTCTACTTCCGTTGGCCGAGTTCACGTATAACAACTCTCAGAATGCTTCCACCAAATTATCTCCGTTCTTTGCTAACAAGGGATATCATCCCAGTATTCTCCCTCAACTCCCCATAGACATGTCTGTGCCTGCGGTTGCTGACCGCATTGCATCTTTTCAGCAAAATTTTGGACGTTCTAAAAAACACCTTAGTCTCAGCACAGGAAAGATTCAAGAAGGCAGCAGACAGATTCCGTAAGCCAGCACCAACATACAAGGTAGGAGACATGGTCTGGCTCCCAACAAAAAAATTAAAACTCAGAATTCCGACTTCCAAGCTGGGGCAAAAATATGTTGGCCCATATAAGATCAGCGGTATTGTGAATCCTGTAGTCTGTCGACTCAAGTTGCCTAACTCTTTAAAGATTCATCCTGTTTTCCATGTTTCCCTGCTTAAACCAGCAGTGCCTAATTCTTTTCCCGGACGCACCTCTGCTCCTCCTGATCCAGTCCTAATTGACGGGCAAGAGGAAAATCTTGGATTCACGGATTCATAGGAGATGTCTTCAGTATCTGGTGAAATGGCAGGGATACTCGGTTGAAGAAAATTCTTGGGAACCTCTGGAGAACAGCCATGCTCCCCATCTGATCAGACTGTTTCACAGCAGATACCCCAATAAGCCAGACTTAAGATCGTCCAGAGGACGTCTTTTAAGAAGGGAGTAATGTAAGGATTTGGACTGTACATCTGTTCCTGTCTCCTGTTGCCCTCAGTTCGGTTACTTTTGCCCTTACTTAAGATGGAGTCACTGGCCTCAGGGGGCCATCTTGTTTCCTGTCAGACTTTCCCTGTTCCTGTCTGTGGTGTATATAAGGGAGCTCTGTATATTACTCATTGCTTGAGTATCTTGTTCCTGGACTTGTGATCAAGCTGGAAGAACTGCTATCGTGCTGGTTTCTTCGTTACCTTGGGTTACCCCTTCTGTCTCCGGATCTACATCTTTTCATCGTAAGACTTGTTCCCCTGGATCTGCTCTGCACTCGTCTCTGCTGCCGGACTGTTCCCTGCTAGGAGGCCTGGCCTGGTCTCCAGGTCTCTGGACCTGACATACTTGGCCTTCCACGGTCTGTACACGTGCTTACTGCTTATCCAGCTCTGTCTGTTACTAACCTGCTGTGTCATAGCTGTTTACCTGCATACCATCATAAATATTCTTGAACTCTTAACCTGTTGTCTCTCGGCCTCTTTTCTGACCCATGATATTGATCTCCACTGCACTTAGCACTAAGTTTATAACAATGCGCTTGTACGGGCCTTACTCATAGTGCTAATATAGCATCACTGCTTTTTCTAATATAATATTTTGTTTATTTGTTGCGCCCGGATGCATTTGTAACATATAGGGTCTCCTGTCTGTATGCATTGACCGGCACTCAGGCTCTGCTCTTCAGTAAATGCCGCCTACCATGTTGTAATGACTCTGCGCATGTGTGTACTTCTCCCCCTAGTGTTGCCGTTTTGCATGTGCATCAGCACCATCACAATGGCACACATGCGGTGGCTTCCACTGACGCGATGCTCCAGGGCTACACACCAGTTCGTATTTTATTCATTATGAATACTTGTATATTAACCTCAGAGGAGGCGTACTTCCTTCACTTCCCCTGATGAAGCTGCGCTTGCAGCGATACGCGTGGGGCTCCCGCCTCACCCCTGAGCTTGTCTCCTGCTTTTTCCAGGCATCCTGCTTCATGGTATACCATTACTTACCATTGGTGCTGTATCTTTTGGCACATTCCTTTCTCCCTTTTTTCATTCAATTCCATGCAGGCTATTGTGCCAGACTTGTGATAGATCTCTCTCTGCGTATTTCAATTAATAGGGGGTGATTAGTATGTGCCTGATTAAGGTCTTGGGCGTATAGTCTATGCCCATGCTCAGATAGTCTTATTCATGCTATCAATACACTGGGTAAAGAGCATGCTCATTTAACACTTCATGCCTTTATTCTATCTATATTGAACAGGACAGTGAGCACGCTCATTCAAAACTTTATACTTTCATGTTCCGTCTATAGAGTCTCAGTAAATCGATGACTGGTCAGTGTATCACCATTAGCTGTGGCATGTATTATTATTCTGTGATCACTATTCTGGGCAAAGAGCATGCCCATTTAACACTTTATGCCTTTATATTCTTTACATTGAACAGGACAGTGAGCATGCTCATTTAAAACTCTATACTGATATGTTCTGTCTATAGAATCTCAGCAAATTGATTACTGGTCAGTGTATGTTCATTGGTTGTGGCATGTATTATTTTGTGATTTGAAATACTATCTGCATAAACAGGAGACATTGTATATATTTAATATTAAGCACTTTATCCATGTGTGTTGTTATCATTTTTTTGCAACATGTATTCAGGGGTGGCGGCCTATGGTTCTGTATTCAGGCCTTTTTAAATGATTTTATTGTGTACTTGTCCTTTTGAGGTGTAATAAAAGTGTTTGATATTTTGTATATTCTATGGGTGTGCATACCGTTATTGGTCTAGTCTTTTTCTTCCTTGTTTATGAACTGAGTCATCTCCCTCCAAGCTAACGGGCCCCTAGTAGGCCGAGTCAATTCACTCCAGGTCCTAGTCTCTCCTATACAGAACTGAAAATCGTATCACAGGTGACAACCGTGTACTGTACCACAGACAATAATTTTTATTTTTTTTTTTTAAACGCTGAAAAAAAATCCGCTTGCTCTCTTAACTACCAGTCATCTCCCCTCTTCACAACACATAACAGGCAGTAGGCAACTAAAACAGGTGACGGTTCTTGTAATTAAATGACCAGCAGCGGAGAGACCCTTCTGCCGTCTTACAGTTACCGCGAAAACCGGACACGGTCAGGCAATCTGCACAGGATACTCCGAAGGACACAGGTAAAGACTACAGATTATAAAAACAAGCAGACTTACCGTGTTCTGATAAGGAGGTGATCAGTCTCTAGGTTCGGGGTATTCAGCGCGTCCTGCTGTTCCACTCGCCGGTCCTCAGGGTTCAGGGCTCTTCCTCTGCTGGCCCCACGATGGCCGCCAAATATGTTAGGTTGAACAATTAATAAATGTTCACTCCAGTTGCCTACTCCTGGCCTAATGGATATTGATCAGGTGCGCACTAAAGAAATAACATGACACACACACAGTCAGATGTAAACTCTCCTTAAACAATCTATGGCTCAGCTCCAAGGGCTTTATTTAGTCAGAACACAGGTTTATATATCCCCTATAAGGGGGCTCGGTTCGCTCTAAAATGGGAGTGCTCGTATGTATTCCATTGGTTAGAGGGTTGGGAAATGAGCAAGTCCGTGGGTGGATCCATGAGGTCATCAGGGTGGGTTGGTCCATAAGATCAAGGTGGGCGTCATCTTGGATATCAGCACATGGTGTGCTGATACAGGAAATGGCAGCCATCTTTAGGGTCTCACTGATCATCTTGGATTCCAGCACATGGTGTGCTGATACAGGAAATAGCAGCCATCTTTAGTGTCTCACTTTGATGTGAGAAAGCTTATGTAAGGTTAAACAATACACGTTATGGGTCACTTCTCTCAACCTCTTATGTCTTGAGGTTAATTATTTGATCTTATGGCTCTCAATAGTACTTGGACTTGACTTGGCGCTGCTTCCAAAGTAAGCTGTATGTGAGGGACAATCTGAAGCACAGGAGCTCCGAGGACAGGAATTGTCCCCGTGAGGTTTGTGCTACCATGCTGGAAAGCATAGAGCACTTCCTGCTTCATTGTCCCTTTAATACAGAGGTGTACAACAGGGTGGGCGCTTCCATTGGTTGGCCGCGGCTGGCCACTCTGTCCTATGCCGAGTGGGCCTATGGAGCGTTCAGAGACCTCGGGAGAAGGGACTGAGCCACTTTGTTCATAGTCCGCGCAGTGGTCAGGTACTTCACGTGGAACACACGAGTTTTAGTTTTGACTCAAAGGTAAAATTCTCCATGTACACAAAGTTTGTAGCAGCATCCTAGGTGCCCTGGTGAAGGTGCGTTCTCTGGAGTGCGAAAGACTGGGTGCCCGGAGGGCGGCCCATCTATGAGCCTTTGGTGGTGAGTATGTAGGTTGTGTTCTGTAATGTTGGTTTTATGTCTCTGTGTATATTATATATAGTGTATTGTATATATTGTGTATAATAGAGGGTCTTAGGTTGGGTGGGGGGGATGGGGGGATGGGGGGTTAAACGGCAGCGATAAGAAGGGACTTATCTGGCCTGGCCTAGGCCCCGCCTTGGAAAAATTTGGGGGCCTGATCCTAGCTCGGAGAATTCCTGAACTTTGTGGCCAGAGCTGGTTCAGGGATGCCGAGTTAGTTAGTGTAGGTGTGAGTTTATATTTATATATAGTGTTGTGTTTAGGTTTGTTGTAGGGTGAATGTGGTGGTGTAAGGGGGTGGCTGTAAGTGGGAACGGAAGACATACCGGCCTCACAGCGTTCCCTGGACCTGGACGTATCAGCGCAAGTTCTCTACAGCGGGACTCTCGCCTCCCCAGTGCGCCCTATCTAACATACCTCCCAGGAGTCTCCAGGTCTAATCGCCCGGTAACACTTGTGCGCAGGCCACTTGGGCCTATACATTGTGCTGCCCTGCTTCCAGTTTCATATATGATGTTTCTGATGAAGGTCTTGTGACCGAAAACGTTTAAATATCATCAATTACTGAACTGGTTGCACTTATAAACAAAAAAAATTATTTTTCATCTTGCAAAAAGAACTTTTGAGTGCCAAGTTTATTACTCATTCAGCACAGGCTGGAGAGTCAGCGGAGGAAGAGGAGAGCGGTCTGCTACAGGAGATCCGAGAGCTGGAGTCTCCAGTGAACCTGGACCGCTTTTCCTTTGGTGAGGACGAGCCAGCAGAGGAGAACAAGAAGAGGAAGAAGATGAAGGAGACTGCACGGGAGGTGGTGAGTTACAAATATGTACCTATGGCTGATGTTACACCTACCACCTCCTGTGTAAACCCCACCAAACCTAAAGGCACAGGCTCTGCAGCGGGTCCGGGGCATAGCCAAGGTGGGGAGAGGATGTCCGGCGGTGCTGCCGTCTGTGCGGGGAACAGTGCAGGGGGCGAGGCTGTGGAGGTACTCACGGCGCCGGACATAGGGGACCCTGAGGAGTTTCGCTCCCTGCCCTCTGCGGCTAAGCCGGTTATCACCGGGGCCAAGGAGGGCGGGGGGGATGTCCACGCCGTTGCGAAACCCCCTCACTATGGCTGAGCCGGCCGACGCCGGGGCTGTGGGGGGCAGGTCCAAAAAACATGGTGCGGTGAAAAGGGGCACCCTGTTGTGACAGGGGCACAGTGCGCCTCAACGGATGAGAGGCAAGCGGCTGCGACAGGGGAGCAGCGTGTCCAAAAAGCAGAGAAAAAGCAGGATAAATCATCTGCAGGGAAAACTGGGCACCCTGCTGCAACGGGAGGACAGAGTGCTCCAGCACCCAAAAGTGATACCGGGACCCCAAAGTCTGTGGGTGCGGGGCAGGCGGCGCCCCCCAACAAGCAGCGGGCCCAGAATAATAAAATACAAACTGCTGCAGTAGGGGGGCAAGGCGCTCCAGAGACACAACAGAGCATCAATCAAGGGAAAATGGGTGTGGTTCTGCACCCCTCCCCCGGTCCAGCAGGTGTGAGTGCAGAGAAGCCAGACACAAGCAAGGAAGGAATGGATGTGACTGTGGAAGGTGCAGAGAAAACTGGGACAAACGGTGGTCAAAATACTGGTAATAAAGTGACGGGAAGTGATGGCAATGGTAAGGAGAATGAAAGGAGCTGTGCAGGAAATGATGGGAGTAGTGGTGGAGTGAATGGTGGGAGTAGTGGTGGAGTGAATGAGAGCATTACTGGTGTTGGCAGAGGGGAAGCAGGTAGTGGTGGGAGGGAGGTTGATCTTTCTTTCTGGATAGAGAGACACGGTCTTTCCGCCTTCCGAGATAGAGGGGCAGAGACTGTCTGGTCTCTGCCGACACCGGGGCAGAGGAGTAACCGTAGGAACGTGGCCCGTCTCCAGTGGGTAAGCAAGGATGCCTGTCCTGATCGGTCAAAGGTTGCTGAGCTCCTGCTGGGGATGGGCTTCGCGGCATATGACATTGTCGGGGTCGTAAACGACAATATACCCTCATTCACCAGTCATTCCAAATTAAACTATAAGCATGTGGTACAGGGTAAGAATGAGTCAGACAGGTAGCTGGTTCAATCTCAGTGCATGCTCATGTGACCATGTGTCAGCCACAGTCATACCAACTGAACTTTATTTTCCAAATACACAGTACTAAAAAGGAATGCATTAGGCGGAGTTTAAGCAGCATACATCTAGTGCTCAGTCTCTCTCTCTGATTCGTCAGGACATCTCCGATGGTTACTTCTTTCTTCACATTCCAGAGTTATCTTTTCAGGAGAAATAATTCTTAACTCTTTAGACGCTGAACTGGAGTGAAAGTGAACACTGGCAGCCATCTTTAGATACAATTACATTTGCATTAGCTAGCAGTTAGGAAAAACTTATTGTTTCACAGTATAAGATATATAAAAGTACAAAAGGTATATAAGAAAGTATATTTTCACCTTGACAATCCCCCCTAAACACTAAGTTTTTCTTTTAAAGAAAGATCCTTTGAGACTGTCCATGTGATGGGAAAAGGGGAGGTGGATTTCTTCATCCAGACACCTCAGAAACTCTCCCCTAGCGAGAGGCCTCCAGGCAGCTGAACCCTTCACTAACCTCACATGGAGTTCTCCCACTGTCCCTAAACTAAATCTCTTGGCATCATCTGAGAATGGGGGGTTTTGTCTATTCTCTTGAGAGGAATATACTTCGGGATCTCCCCTGGATCAGTACCATTGTACTCTGGTGGATCTATTTCTTGATTGAGAAAGGTGTCAGTTGGAGTTGCTTTGGCAATAACCTTTTTGTACAAGGGAATAACACAACAGAGAATTACACTGGTCAACAGCATTTTTGGTGCCAAAGATATTTCATCGAATTTAGGGTATTTTTGGGGTGCTGATTCTGAAGATGTCATCAGTTTTGCCAGATTGGCTCAAGTTTTTGAGATTTTTGGTATCTTATTTATAGCACTTGTTGGTAAATGCGACGCATCATCTCATTAATTTCTTTGGATTAGTACTTGAACTGAGCAGTTCTCAATATAGTTTTGTGTTAATTAGTGTTCTAAAAGTTTGTTCATAGCTTGATTTTTGCACTAACTTTATGTTGTTGTCTGTTTTCCAGTGAAAAGCATGAACTCATCAAGAAGAAGTTGTCTTAACGATCCAGACTCATTCTGTTACATTTGTGGTGAATACACACTGCCAAAACATAGAAGAAACATAACAGACTTCGTAAAAAAAGTGTATTTTGCCTATTTTGGGGTTATGCTTGGGGACCAAGACAAGTTTTGGGCACCACACATAGTGTGCAAAGCATGTATCGAATTATTACGAAAATGGAGCAAAGGACAAAGAAAAAGCTTCAAATTTGGTGTTCCAATGGTGTGGAGAGCCAAAAAATCATCATGATGACTGTTATTTATGGTAAACACAGGTACAGGCACATCTTCACAATGAGGGACAGGCCTTCTTGCAGACTCCATGTTACTCCCATTTTCGTTTCTTATGCTTATTGAATCCTTGCACTTGCACTGCACAGAAATAACAGTCATCATGATGATTTTTTGGCTCTCTCCACACCATTGGAACACCAAATTTGAAGCTTTTTCTTTGTCCTTTGCTCCATTTTCGTAATAATTCGATACATGCTTTGCACACTATGTGTGGTGCCCAAAACTTGTCTTGGTCCCCAAGCATAACCCCAAAATAGGCAAAATACACTTTTTTTTACGAAGTCTGTTATGTTTCTTCTATGTTTTGGCAGTGTGTATTCACCACAAATGTAACAGAATGAGTCTGGATCATTAAGACAACTTCTTCTTGATGAGTTCATGCTTTTCACTGGAAAACAGACAACAACATAAAGTTAGTGCAAAAATCAAGCTATGAACAAACTTTTAGAACACTAATTAACACAAAACTATATTGAGAACTGCTCAGTTCAAGTACTAATCCAAAGAAATTAATGAGATGATGCGTCGCATTTACCAACAAGTGCTATAAATAAGATACCAAAAATCTCAAAAACTTGAGCCAATCTGGCAAAACTGATAGCATATTCAGAATCAGCACCCCAAAAATACCCCAAATTCATTAAAATATTTTGGACACCAGAAAAATTTTTTTTTTTTGTTGACCTGTGTTATCGATTCAACTATAAGGAGGGCAATTAGTAATAAACAAACTTATTGAAGGAATCCCTTGATCCCACCTAACCAACTGGAGAAGAAAGATGTGTCTGCTCCAGCATACATGACACGTCGTCTTATTGTCCTAATTTGTTCAACTTCTTTAGAAACCTTCAGGTCTTTTGGATCTACATTCCGCCATTCAGGTCTGGCTGTCTATATTACGTCTCGTAAGTCTTTGGTCATACCGTCAATGAATGTATTTACCAATACTCTAACATCAAGTGGGTTTATGGGACTGTACTCCATATTTTCCTATTTCAGCTGTAACCGTCCAAAGTATAGCTCTACACTCTCTCCTTTGTCACATCTGTAGAAAATCTTAATTTGCGCCTTAGCACGTCACCTGTTTTTGTGCTCACTAACTACCTAGGCCTGCCTAGGTGGATTTATACATCCATCATATGGTCATTATTTGTCTGTAGAATGAGAAAGGTTGGTTCTCAGGGTCAGCCAATTGTTTTTGCGTAGCTAGCTAGTCAGAGGGCCTCCAGGGATAATACTCCTGTATCTGTCTTACCCTACCTGATGTGGTTGGTTCTCTGGTGGTGGGGGCGACATGACATGCTGGTCTACAGCTCCTTCCCAAAAGGATTACTGTCAGCCTACTCCTAAAAGTTAATGTCCCCTCTATCCGCCAACCACAATCCTGTGTCAGCTTCTTATGTCACTACATGTGATCTTGTCTGGACAGGATTCAGTGTAATTCTCTTAGGTCGGGTTGCAGCACGGGTCATACAAGTGTTAGGGCCCAAATCCTCAACTATACCCTGGAAGGCATCATAGCTATAATTGACAAATCTTTGTTCTCTGTAATATATATAATTGATCCATTCAACATTTTTATTAATCTGCACCTGTGGTACTATAGAAGCAATGCCGGCATAAATCTGGTTCTGGGCTTTAAACTGGTCAGGCACCCCCCTTGGCACTCCAATGGCATCAATATATATTAGTGGATCTTCTTCATAACTCATGTGGAGCTGATCAAGGCTTCTCCTCTTTCTGGTAGGTTCATCAGGTACCTCTGGATCCCAAGGTAAAATCTTGAACTGCATAGCTAGTTTAACAAGGGTGCATTGGCCTATCCAGGCATTAGGCAACCTAGGACGGAGCTTACCGTCTCCACATAACCAATAAATGTCGTACATATATTCTGTATGTTTGATTAGCAAGTCAGTATCTAAAGAACTGTTCTCCCTGCAGAAACCTGTCTCAAAGATCCCTACTGGTGTACCTGTGGTGTCGTGGGAATTATAGCAGGTGTAATTGTCAGCTAATACGGTTACTTCTCCTGGGACCTTTAGTTTAGGTTTCTCATGAATTAGTGGCACGTAATCTGGGCAATCAGTGGACTTCAAACCTTTCAACAGATTCATGACACAGGCAGTGTGTCATCAGGGAAAAGCAATGCATGTGTGTATAGATGTATATTCGCAGCAGCACAAGCAATACATCCTACAGAGATGTTCTGGACTCTTACATTGTATCTCACCCATTCTAACCACAGGTTTTTCCTTGGGGCTGTTTGTGTTTCTATGGAGAAAACCTCTTGCCAACTGAGACCTGGAATGGGGATCACTTCATTAACTATATTTTGCAAACGCTCACCTGGGCCTGTTTTAGGTGTACTGGTAACAGGGGCCTTGGTTGGTCTGAAACAAATATCCTGGAGCTGTATATGGCCTAAATCCCCATGGTATCCACTACTAAATACATAATTATAATGCCTTCCCAATACGAACGTCTGCAGATCAGCAGATTGGGGGTTTTCAAGATTCAGGAGGAGGGGGTGACAGCTTCTACCCCATTTACAGCCTCTAGGTGGTTGCAGAAAAGCTGTTAGATGCATTCTTCCACGAAGACTCCTACCCGTCCCATCCTTAGGGAACGTGGCTTCGCTAGGTTTATATCCCCAATCATCCCCCGTATTCCAGGCAGCATCTGACCAATAATAACAGTTATTGTTGTCATTTCTGGTAACACACATATAAAACTGGATGATTCCCTCTACCACCCGTTCAGTCTCGAGGCACTTGACTACATCACAGAAATCAAATCGCCAGATATTCACCGGGGCTGTCAGGTTTACCCAGAGAATAGTGGAACCAGGATTCTTATTTACAATAGGGGCCGAAGAGGTAGGGGCGAGGATGGCCCCCATTTCCAGGATCAAAAACAACAGCAACATTTTCCTTAAGTCACTTCTGTGACTAAACACTGGTTCGGTCTCTTTTACAGTGTGAGGCATGGATCCAGGTGCTCTTTCCTTCAAGTTTTACTGCAGTGGGGGTGACCAGGATCACCGTGTGGAGTCCTTCAAATCTTGTCTGGAGACAATCTCTGCGCACAAACTTTTTCACATACACCAGGTCTCCTGGCACAAAGTCATGGTGTCCAGGAACCTTGTCTGGGTCTGGAAGAGAACTGAAGACAGTTAAATGCACTTTGGCAAGGTGTCCATGTGAGGCCTGCACATAGCTAGTTAAGTCCTGGTACTTGAGTTGCAACTGTTGTGGAAAGAAACATTCAAAATTGGGGCTCCTGCCAAACAGAATCTCATACGTGACAGTCCTGTCTTCCTGTTTGGGGTATATCCTACTGAAAACAAAGCTAGAGGAAGGCATTCTGTCTATGGTTTACCAGTCTCTGTCATTGCCTTCTGGATTTTAAGCTTAAGAGTTCCATTTAGTCTCTCCACTCTTCCACTACTCTGCGGATGGTATGGAGTATGCAACGCTTGACTTACCCCCAGTGCTGCCATTACCTCTGACATGATCTCTCCAGTAAAATGGGAGCCCTGATCGCTTTCAATGACTTCAGGAACTCCATACCTGCATATGATCTCAGCCATCAGTTTCTTCGCCGTTGTCCTAGCCGTAGCTTTGGCAACTGGGTAGGCTTCTGGCCAACCTGAAAATAAATCAATGCAGACCAACACATACTCATACGTCCCTACCCTGGGTAACTGAATATAATCAATCTGCAGTCTCTGGAATTGGTTAAAGGGCCGGGGAGTGTGCTTGGATGGGGTTTTCACTGTCCTACTCTGATTATGTGTGGCACATATCATGCAGCTCTGTACCTGCCTTTCTGCGCAGGTGGAAAACCCCGGGGGCAATCCATTGTCTCTGTAGGGTGTCACACATGGCCGTCTCCGAGTGGTGAACATTCCCGTGCAGAACCTGTGCCATCATTGGGTACAGTACCTGTGGTAGGCAGACCTTTTCACCCCTCCCCCATAGTCCAGTGACGGTATCAGAGCAAGCCCCTATCTTTTGCCACCTATTTTTCTCCTCCTTACTTGCCTGTTCTTGTAACCGGGCTAAGATGTCTTTCAACACAAGTGGAGATGGTGGGGTGTCTAGGTGATGTACTTGAGAGGCTACAGGAGTGCTTGCTGCTTTCTTGGCAGCCTGGTCTACCAGTGCGTTACCCTTTGTCCGTCCACCAGTGCCTTTGGTATGTGCCTTTACCTTTATGATGCCTGCTTGGGTGGGAAACTGTAGTGCATTCATAAGTTGCTGGACTGCCTCAGCATGTTTAAAGGGGTGGCCATTTGCTGTCAGGAAAGCCCTGGCTCTCCAGATAGGCCCATAATCGTGTGTAATGCCAAAAGCATACCTGGAATCAGTGTAGATATTTACAGTCTTACCTTCTGCTAGTTTGCTCTGCTTCTTGTGCAGACATATGAGCTGGCATTGACTCTGCCTTGATTACCTCATGTTCTGAGACCACAGCATATCTGGTACAGTAGCGTCCTTGGTCATCTTGGTGATGGGATCCATCTACAAAAAGCTCAAAATCAGCATTAGAATAGGTACACTAGAGACTAGCCGTTTCCTGAAACATCAATTCTAGACAATCATGTGGTTTGGAAACCTAATCTTGTTCCTCTGGATCCATTCTAGAAAGAAAAAGAGTGTCCTTGCTCATGTCACCTGCTCCTCCCCCCTTTGGATCCAGGGGAACTATGAGAAAAGTAGCGGGGTTTAGGACAGTGCACCTTTTCAAAATCACATTAGTAGGCATGAGAATAGCACACTGAAGTCGCAGCTGTCCAGCCATGGACATGTGGCTAGGTTGTACCTGATTAAGGATACTATGTACATTGTGTGGGGTGTGGACCATCAGTGGATAATCCAAAACAATCTCTGAAGATTTGTGTAGCAATAGCTGGACAGACAACACAGCCCAAACACATAAGGGACTTCCTCTTGCCACCGTATCCAGGCGGCCGCTGTAATAAGCAACAGGTCTCTGTTTGTCTCCATGAAGCTGAATCAGCACACCTGTAGCATGCCCCGCATGTGAGCTCTGTCTGCAAGGCAGTCTGCAATACTGTACAGCAGTGCTCGGGTGTCTTGTAACCATATACGGGGCCTGCAATGTGTAACACTATATCACAGGGCAAATTCCCTCTTTGGGTGGACATAGCGTCTCCTGGATGCAAGGGGCCATAAGTGGCAAGGTAGGCCTGACACTCTTGGGCTATGACTGGGCCCCCCCCTCTGTTGGCTATCTGTTGGGCCAAACCACCTCTATGTGACAGGGTAGAATTAGCTGGGTTCACTTATAGCTCCTACCTGGTGGGTAATTATGTCCCCATACCCTACTGAGAAAAGAACCTGGGAGCCCTGAGGTGTGATGTAGCAACGTGAATGACAGAGAACCAAACTTCAGATTCCTGGAAAATCTGGCCTTGTAAGTGTGAAGGTTTCATGGGAAGAGGAGATGTAGGGGCCTTTCCGGGCTGGGGGGTCTGCCATTTACACCGATTAAAACAAGCTCTTGGTCTGAGAATTGACATGGGGCTGGGGAGGGAGATTCCCAGACAGGGTTAAAAGGGATATTTTAGTATGAGACTGGATTTGTGTAAGGTGGGGAGGGCTGGAGCTGATAAGGAACGCTGCTGTCCTTGCAGCTGTGAAAGGGGGGCTGTATTTGGAGCGGGGAATTGCTGTCAGCGTTTAGCAAGCGAAAGGTGGGGGCTACGACCCTGAATTTACTCGCTCCACAATTGTAACAGACCTCTCTTCACTGAGAATTAGTAACTCCGCATACATCACAAATCCACCCGACAGGATTATAGAATAGAGGCGCACTAAGTTTTGGCAACCCAGTATATATTGGTGCTTTTGGATTGAGGGGCACAGAGCTTACAGTCGGGAGAAGAGGCTTAATTTACCAATCTTTCAATTACTTACAAGTTTTTCCTCCAAGACCAGGCACAGGTCTATTTCACTTCCAATTTCATACAGTACTTATTGCTTTAAACACAAATCTCTCAGCGTGTACTAAACCAAGGACAGAGAAAACTTTGGAATGCAATACATGGCCCCCCCTCCATAGCCCACAGCACCGAAGGGAGAAAAATTTCAAGCAAGTCGCGCAGGGATTCACATGCCCCCTCCCATCCAGCACTGCATTCCTCAGCGCAAGAGGGAGAAGCGAAGCCCAGCTCCTTGCTCCCCCTCTTTTTCCGGCACGTAGCGCAGATAAGGAGAAAAGAGAAAAACTGACAAAGAAATCTCGCAGCGGTCCGCTCCGCCCCTCCCATCTAGAACACAGCATTGATAGAAGCTCAGTATCTTCTTCAAAGTAACAAATTACAGCAGTTTTCAGACTTAAATTCTACAAAACTTTCCTATGATCCTCCGTGGTCTGGGCGGAGCCCCAAGGACGGTCCGTACGCACACAAGGCAGGTCTCCACCCAGGTTGGATTCTGCACAACACAAACAGGACACACCTACGCTTCCGGAAAGCTCATCCCGCCGCCATTACAGGGCGATGGCTGGGACCGCATTCTCATCACCAGTGGCACGGCGGCCATTTTACAATCTGTAAAATCACAGTTCAAAGGCATTTTATAACCAAACACGGGTTCTACATTGTCTGATCCTTCCTCTCCATCAACCTATTTTCATCCTTTGTTCTTTAAGCTTCGCGCAACTCGCAGATGAGCTTGCGCTTGTTCTAACAATCCTTTATCTTTCAACATGCCTCGTTTATTTTCTATGAGATTGGGCCACATAGCCGGCTACAATCTCCCTGGCTAGGGCAATCCTACATGCTTATACAATCTCTCAACATTCTTGACTGCCTTCTTGCCCTCCCGTGACTCAACTATTGCCCTGACTTCCACGGCATCCTCATCTAACTTGTGGGGCACGGACTTCTTCTGCTTTAAGATACGCAACATGACTCTTACAGAATACTGTGTCCTCCTGCAGTAGGCCACTGGCAGCGATCTTCAACACTGGTATTCTAAAAACACGGAGCCTCTCGCTCAACGTATAAGAAAAAGAGCCTCGCGCTCAATATTTTCTGTCCCTAACCTGAACACCAGTGATTAACAGACTATCCTGCCACGATATTCCAAACAGTCGGGAGGCGGTCTCCTAGTGAGAGCCCTCCACAGAAATACAGGTGGTCCCCCTCCGGGACGTCTTAAATTACCTAGTTGGTACAATATCACAGAGGCTGCGTCTCCTATCCCTTTCTCTAAGCTGCCCCACAATCTACAACTCGCTCAATCTTTCACTCCACTTCACTACCAGACAATAGTCACGGGTAGGGTGGTTGAACGGAGTACAATGACCGGTGGAGGAGGTGTGGTGTACAGAGGACGCACAGGATGCGACGTCTCTCAGTTGCTGGTTCAGAGCGTGGCACAGGATCGCGTTCGATCTCACCACTCGACCGGTCACTCCCCAGACCCAAGGAGACCACAGACAAACCAATAACGGCTGAGACACTAGCAAGTGTGACACATACAATGTATATGATCGCCACTTACCGTGTGCGGAGGGTGATCAGTCCTCGAGGTCAGCCACTACGGGTATCATCCACAGACATCCAGGCATGGGTCCAGGGGGTCTCGGATCGCTGGCCACGCCCCACGTTGGTCGCGCCAAATTGTCGGGGTCGTAAACGACAATATACCCTCATTCACCAGTCATTCCAAATTAAACTATAAGCATGTGGTACCGGGTAAGAATGAGTCAGACAGGTAGCTGGTTCAATCTCAGTGCATGCTCATGTGACCATGTGTCAGCCACAGTCATACCAACTGAACTTTATTTTCCAAATACACAGTACTAAAAAGGAATGCATTAGGCGGAGTTTAAGCAGCATACATCTAGTGCTCAGTCTCTCTCTCTGATTCGTCAGGACATCTCCGATGGTTACTTCTTTCTTCACATTCCAGAGTTATCTTTTCAGGAGAAATAATTCTTAACTCTTTAGACGCTGAACTGGAGTGAAAGTGAACACTGGCAGCCATCTTTAGATACAATTACATTTGCATTAGCTAGCAGTTAGGAAAAACTTATTGTTTCACAGTATAAGATATATAAAAGTACAAAAGGTATATAAGAAAGTATATTTTCACCTTGACAACATCTTTGCCTTGATCCATCCCTATGGGACCACCTACTTCGATGTCAGCTTCTTGAGACCGGAAGGCCTTGAGCTTTTCTGGTCTCGCCATTAGCTGGCTTGGGGTCGCCCCGAATAGCAGGGTTTCCTACCTGTAGCAATATCCCGCAAGAACTCGGTCAGGAAGGTGACCGTTTTGACCAGTAACGAGTCACTTTCCTGTGTCGCCACCTCCACCTGGGTTGGACGATATGGCGACATCGTCGGTATTCCCGAAAAGACCCTTGACGAGCATGGTATCTGGTCAGGAGCCTGGACCTTCATGGTGAAATTGAAAATTTCCGGAAACACCGTTACCCATATCCCTTCCTCAACATTTTTGGGGAGGGACAGGATCTTGATTTTCTACCGGGGGCAGCCTAAGGTCTGTCACAGGTGCAGCAGCCCCACACTTCAGTGCGCAGTGTACCACCCAGAAATGCGCACTGTATAGGGACCTCGGCCATCTCGCTACTACCTGTGGCAGGATTAGGTGTAACTTGTGTGGTAACCTCGGTCACCCGTTCAGTCGCTGTCCGCGTTCCTTTGCCAATGCGGTCCTGAAAGCGGCGAGTGCGGGACAGGCGAAAGCCGGGACTAATCTCGCCGGTGAAGGGACCAGTAGAGGCGGAGGAGGCAGGGAACCGGTGAGGAGCAGGCTGCTGCCATCCAATATCAGGCGGCAGGAGCAGCGCCATGGGAACATGGAGTAATGACCCTAAACTCTGACCCGGGTGCTTCACTTGCAGCTGAGGATCCTAAAGACAGCGAATTGAGCGAGGAAGTCAGGAGACTTGAAAGGGAGGAGCAAAAGGACGCCATGTCTGCCCAGGACCCTTCATCCGGTGACAGTCTGGATGAGGGAGAGGGGGAGTGGCCACAGCAAAAGAAAAAGGGTAGGAGAACAACTAAGGATGAGGGGGTCCGGGCCTCGAGCCTCCTCCTTGGAGTGCGACCCTTCTGACTCCATAGCCCTGATCCAGGTGCCAATGGAAGGTCCAGCCGCCCCCCCTCTGGTGGATCTCTCTAACCGGTTCCGGGCCCTCCAGGACTCCCCTCCAGAGGGGAGTGATGGGGAGCCGGATGTTGCGGACAAGGTTGTTGGGGCTCAGGAGGTTGCTGGGCCTTCTTCTCAGGGGGCAAATAGAAAGCCTTCTGGGGGGGACTACCTCAGGACCACCACACAAGGGCCAGAGCGTATGTAAGGAGAGAATGGATGAGTCTGTTTGTCTTAAGCGCACTAAAAGCTCATCATTGTCAGAGGAAGTGGGTGAAACTGTTGGGGGTGGGAAGAAACAGGCTAGTTCAATCAATCATGATGGCGGCACCCACCCCGTTGACGCTGGCAACCATTAATGTTGCCAGCATAAAGTCAGAAGCGGCAAGGTACACAGCCTTTCATTTTCTCGGCCAACTTGACGCCGACATTTTGTTTTTGCAGAAGACCAGGTTGACCGACCTATCAACCATGCATAAAGCAAGGCGGGAGTGGAGGCATGGGCCCTCCTACTGGTCTCTTGCGGCCGAGCCGTATAGCGGGGTGGCGGTCCTTTTTAAGACCGCAGCGGTTGAATGCAGATGATTGATCGAGTTAGAAATGGGGAGATGCTTGATCCTAGATGTCTCCATGGGGGGACAGGAGCGTCGGCTCATTAACATCTACGGTCCCCAGTTCAAGTGGGACCGCAAGTGTCTCTTCATGAAGATCAAACCTTTCTTATTTTCGAGTCGGCAAGTGGTCTTTGGAGGGGATTTCAACGTCACGATACCCTGTGATAGATGAGGTTCCGGAGACCGGCTGGCTTACGATTGCTTCGCGCTAAATAGGATAGTGAGGCACGCCTGGTGGATGTCCACATCCGGTACACAACACAGGCCATGCGGGGTTCACCTTTTTCACAGGTAGTCAGTGCAGGTCTAGGTTAGACAGGTTTTATTTGAAGGAGGACGTTTCCTCGCCTTTGTCAGTTGTGGAGGTGGAATTCTCCGATCACTGATGTTTTCTCTGAGCGTTACAGAGACTCCTCGGATGGGAAGAGGTTATTGGAAGCTGAATTCGTCACTCCTTGAGGAAGAAGCTGTAAGACGGTCCTTTGAGGAATTTCTTCAGAGCCAGGTACCGCTGCTGGGCCTAAGTAACACTAAACTTGAAATCCACATAAGCCTTAATTTGCAAGCAGAGCAATATTATTAATATTTATTAATATTCACATAATAGAATAACAATAATTTATTTAAAGTGAAATACTCCAATAAATAGTAATGGAGCGGACTTAATTCACATGACATATATCGACATATAGACGCCCCCTGAGGAAGTGTTACGAAACGCGCGTCGGGGTGAAGGAACGGAGACACGGACATCTAATCCATGTGAGTCATTACAGTGTGCACATGCCGGTTTACTCCTGTCATATATTTTTTGTAGATAGGTGGATTTCGAGACGGGGAACATTATTCTATATAGGCCTGTGGCTATCATAACTAAGTTCCTCATCTATATCACCGTCTTTTCTTTGTGCCACATATTCTTATGTTTGGCGCTGTACAGGGGTATTATTATTTGGTTTTTCCAATTACATAATTGGCTTGTGATGCCTCACATGGACGATATATATCATGTGAATTAAGTCCGCTCCATTACTATTTATTGGAGTATTTCACTTTAAATAAATTATTGTTATTCTATTATGTGAATTATTAATAAATATTATTGAATCATATATCTTAACACATTGTGTTTTTAGTCTTTTTTTGCTCTGCTTGCAAATTAAGGCTTATGTGGATTTCAAGTTTGGTAGTATAACACAATGACACAATAAGGATCTTTTTTTGGTTTATTCTAAGTAACACTAAGTCTGAGTGGTGGGAGATGTTCAAACATCGGGTGGCGAGATTCTTCCGGCAACTCTCGAACCTCAGAAGCCTGAACAGGGATCGCCTGTATCAGAGCCTGAGGAGGAAACTCGAACATCTTGTTTCGACTGGGGGTAGCCGCGAGGCGATCTCCAGTGTGAAATCCTTGCTAATGAGGTGTCAGTACGATAGGCGCGCATCTTTGGTTTTTGAGAGGGACTACAGGAAGTACTACTCGCCGGACCCTTACAGAAGCTTGTAATGTTGTATGTGAAGGACAATTTGAAGTACAGGAGCTTCGAGGACAGGAATTGTCCCTGTGAGGCTTGTGCTACCATGCTGGAAAGCATGGAGCACTTCCTGCTTCATTGTGAGTACAACAGGGTGGGTGCTTCCATTGGTTGGCCTATGCCGAGTGGGCCTATGGAGCGTTCAGAGACCTCGGGAGAAGGGACCGAGCCACTTTATTCTTAGTCAGCGCAGTGGTCAGGTACTTCACGTGGAACGCACGAGTTTTAGTTACGACGCAGAGTAAAATCCTCCATGTAGATGAAGTTTGTAGCAGCATCCTAGGTGCCCTGGTGAAGGTGCGTTCTCTGGAGTGCGAAAGACTGGGTGCCCGGAGGGCGGCCCATCTCTGGAGGGGTTTCTCCTTCGGGGTGCCTTAGTCCATTAGCGCTCCTATATCCTGGTGGTGGGCTGATATCTTTACACCCTGGATTTTTGTTTTGTATTCCTGTTCCTTGAATAGAAGGTTTGCAGGCATCGAACTTGAGCCTTGGGTGGTGAGTATGTAGGTTGTGTTCTGTGATGTTGGTTTATGTATATGTTGTATATAGTGTATTGTATATATTGTATATAGTGTGTATAATAGAGGGTCTTAGTTAGGTTGGGTGGGGGGATTGGGGGGTTCAACGGCGGTGATAGGAGACTGATCTGGCCTGGCCCAGGCCCCGCCTGGGGAAAAACTTTGGGGCCTGATCCTAGCTCGGATAATTCCTGAACTTTGTGGCCAGAGCTGGATCAGGGGTGGCGGGATAGTTAGAGTAGGTGTGTGTATATATATTAAAAAAATAAAAAATCATAATAAAAAAAAATAATAAATGGAAAAAAAAAATGTTAATTTTGTACACTGTATTGTATTTAGGTTTGTTGTGGGGTGAATGTGGTGGTGCAAGCGGCTGGCTGTAAGGTGAGGCAGTGGGACCAGTAGGGTTTTGTTGTGTTTGCGGCATTGTATAAATCGGTATATAATGTGTTTATAGTGTATATATTGTATATAATATTGTATATAGGACGGTGTGAATGTAGTTGGGATGTATATAGTAGTATGAATGAAGCTGGGCCGGGGGTCTTACATGATTTTATACTATTTATTATTTATAATTTTTACAGGGGTATTCATGTAGTTATGAGTATTTTGTTTGTTGTCTTTTAGTTTTGCTTTCTTTATTTTATTGGAATTTTTCTTTCTCGTCCCTGATTTGTAGGTCATGAACTTTCTTCATTTTGGTTCCATTTCTGGTTTATTTCTTTGTGATTTTTGTCGTCTGATTGGAGCTTTGTTCTTATGTTTTGTTCTGTTGTGTTTTATTTGTAATGTATCATAGTGTCACGTGAAGTATTTTTTATTTAACCCCTTAGTGACGGAGCCACATTTTTTAAATCTGACCAGTGTCACTTTATGTGGTAATAACTCTGCAACGCTTCAACAAATCCTAGTGATTTTGGGATTGTTTTTTCGTGACACATTATACTTTAGGATAATGATAAATTTAGGTCGATATGTTTTGTGTTTATTTATAAAAAATATCAAATATTTATGAAAAATAATATAGATAATGATAAATCCGCGCTAGGAATAATCCCCTTTTTTATTTATATAGAGTAGTAAATTAGAGAAAAACCTCTCTTGTTTCCGTTACCAACTGATCCCAATTATATCTAGGATTTTACCTTTTTGGACGCAGAGAGAGACCTTCAGTTTTTTTCCCTCCTCTTTTTCCTTGCAAACTAGACTTCTTTTACTCATCCGAATTTGGACACTATAGAGTGAACGCATAAAATATTTTTTAGTATTATGGAGGCGCACGAATTTTCCCAGAGAAAAATGAATAAAATAGGTTAAAACACCTAAAAAACACACCTAAAAAACACCTAAAAACAAGCAGCTCAAGTCCACGCTATTGACTGCAAGTTACGGGCGTGTGAGAGCACGGCTACCGGCCGGGGCAGCGCTCACCACCCCTAGGAGCGGCATAATTCATCTATTGTATCCGGACATCAGAATACACCACGAGGAGTGTCTTACAGCTACAAAAGAGCGGAGGTACATACAGCAACACAGGAGGTAACTCCGTCTCCGGCAAATATTTCAAAAGAACTTGAGCTGCTTGTTTTTATGTGTTTTTTATGTGTGTTTTTTAGGTGTTTTAACCTATTTTATTCATTTTTCTCTGGGAAAATTCGTGCGCCTCCATAATACTAAAAAATATTTTATGCGTTCACTCTATAGTGTCCAAATTCGGATGAGTAAAAGAAGTCTAGTTTGCAAGGAAAAAGAGGAGGGAAAAAAACTGAAGGTCTCTCTCTGCGTCCAAAAAGGTAAAATCCTAGATATAATTGGGATCAGTTGGTAACGGAAACAAGAGAGGTTTTTCTCTAAATTTACTACTCTATATAAATAAAAAAGGGGATTATTCCTAGCGCGGATTTATCATTATCTATATTACTTTTAGTATACGACACAGACAAGTGGTACTGTGACAAAATCTGCTGCAAGGAAGCAGTTCAGCGAGCGCCACTGATATCTTATACGAAATTCTGTATTTATGAAAAATGTTAAAAAATTAGCAATTTTCTAAATTTGAATGATTATCCCTTTAATCCAGATGGCCATACCACAGCAAACCATTAATAAACAACATTTCCCACATGTCGGCTTTACATCAGCTCGATTTGTAAAATGTTATTGTATTTTGTTAGCATTTTAGGAGGTTTAAAAATGTAGCAGCAATTTTAAATTTTTTCAAATAAATTTACAAAATATATTTTTTTAGGGACTTATCCATGTTTGAAATGACTTTAGGGGTCCCATATATTGGGAAACCCCCAAACGTGATACCATTTTAAAAACAGCACCCCCTGACATATTGAAAACTGCTGTCAGGTAGTTTATTAACCCTTCAGGTGCTTTACAGGAATTAATGCAAAGTGGTATGACAGAAATGAAAATGTGTATTTTTACCACCTAAATGTCTTTAACTACTGAACAGATTACTACAGCCGTCAGACTCTAAGGGTACCGTCACACAGTGGCATTTTGATCGCTACAACGGCACGATTCGTGACGCTCCAGCGTCGCTCCAATATCGCTCCAGCGTCGTAGACAGCGGTCACACTTCGCAATGCACGACGCTGGAGCGATAATTTCATGACGTATTTGCGATGTAGAAGCCGTTGGTTACTGTGCGCACATCGTATACAACCTTTGTTACACGATGCGATCATGCTGCCACAGCGGGACACTTGACGACGAAAGAAAGTTTCAAACGATCTGCTACGATGTACGATTCTCAGCGGGGTCCCTGATCGCAGTAGCGTGTCAGACACAGCGAGATCGTAAATATATCGCTGGAACGTCACGGATCGTGCCGTTGTAGCGATCAAAATGCCACTGTGTGACGGTACCCTGCGGCCGCTGTTTGGTCATGAATTGCCACAGCAAACATCAGGACCACACAATCATGATCTGAGGGCACCAGTTTGGATAAAGAGGAAGAAGCCACACTCTGTTAACCATTTATAGTGATGTAGTAATTATTGACAGCAGCATCTAAGGGGTTAGACAGATTTGGATGGTGCAAACACTGATCGTGGCTGATACAGCAAATTGTCAGCTGTAGTGCACAATCAACAGCTGCTGGATTGTCACCTGTATGGGGAGGCTATTCTCTTATATCTCAGGTCAGTTAAAAGACGTATTGGCGGTCATTAAGGGGTTAATAAAAGACCTACAATCTATTACTCCCTGTTATCAGCCATTACTGGGGGAGGAGACCACAGTCAGTCACACCCTGCTAGGAGCAGCACCTGTCTTGTGAGCTCCAGGACTTCCAGCAGGAGGCCCAGAGTCTGCCTCTCTTCTCCCCAGGGAGAGGCAGGCTTCCTGGGAGGCCGGCATGGCTTCCCAGGCTTCTGTTCCTCGGTCTGTGCTGGTGGGGGACAAAGAGCAGCAGCAGCAACCGGCCCAAGAGGGACTGAGGAGGTCAGGACGGGTGAAGAAAACCATACCCACCTACTCCAACCCTGAGACGGCTCATTGTCCGCCCAGAGAGGGAGACAGGGGAACCCCAGGCCCCAGGAAGGAGAGCCCAGGAACATCCTGGGGGGAGAGGAGCTCCGGCGAGTCCACGAGTACCTTCTCCTCCCGAGTGGTCGCCTTGCTACGCGAGTACGAGGACGCCGGCAAAGAACTGACCGGGCTGAAGGAGGAGCTGCGGGTCGCTCGGATCCTGAACACCCGAGCCTCTAACAAGGAGAGACGCGCGACCTCCCAGAGGTTAAGTGCCCTCAGAGATGAGGTGGCCCGGTTAGTGCTCCTCCGGGAGGGGATTGAGAAAAGTGCAGGTCCCTTCCTGAAGAGGTTTAAGAACCAGCGGCGGTTCTCAGAAATGAAGGGGTTAAACACCTCAGGAGAGCCGCCAGCCGGCGTCCTAAGCGAAGAGGAGGACGACGACGTGGCTGTGACTGGAGTCCCACAAGCTGGAAAAAGCCGGGAGAGTGAGTCGCTGAGCCGACAACAGGGGAGCGGCTGCCCGGCGCGGCAGAGGACTCCGACAGCACAGGCTGCAGTGTCAGCGGAGGAAGAAGAGTGCGGTCTGCTAGAGGAGATCTGAGAGCTGGAGTCTCCAGTGAACCTGGACCGCTTTTCCTTTGGTGAGGACGAGCCAGCAGAGGAGATCAAGAAGAGATAGAAGACGATGAAGGAGACCGCAAGGGAGGTGGGGAGTTACAAATATGTACCTATGGCTGATGTTACACCTACCACCTCCTGTATAAACCCCACCAAACCTAAAGGCACGGGCTCTGCATTGGGTCCGGGGCATAGGCAAAGTGGGGAGAGGACGTCCGGCGGTGCTGCAGTCTGTGCGGGGAACAGTGCAGGGGGCGAGGCTGCGGAGGTACTCACAGCGCCAGACATAGGGGACCCCGAGGAGTTTCCCTCCCTGCCCTCTGTGGCTAAGCCGGTTATCACCGGGGCCAAGGAGGGTAGGGGGGATATCCACGCCGTTGCGAAAGGGGGACGGTGTGGGTAGACTTCATCCCTGCTCACTACGGCTGAGCCGGCCGTCGCCGGGGCTGTGGGGAGCAGGTCCGAGAAACATGGTGCGGCGAAAGGGGGGCGCACTGTTGTGACGGGGCGCAGTGCGCCTCAACAGAGAAGAGGCATGCGGCTGCGACAGGAGAGCAGCGAGTCCAAAAAGGACAGAAAAAGCAGGAAAAATCAACTGCAGGGAAAACTGGGTGCCCTGCTACAACGGGAGGACAGAGTGCTCCAGCACCGAAGCGTGACACCAGGACCCCGAAGTCTGTGGGTGCAGGGCAGGCGGCGCCCCCCCAACAAGCAGTGGGCCCAGGATAATAAAATGCAAACTGCTGCAGTAGGGGGACAGGGCACTCCAGAGACAGAACAGAGCACCAATCAAGGGAAAATGGGTGTGGTGCTGCACCCCTCCCCCGGTCCAGCAGGTATGAGTGCAGAGAAGCCAGACACAAGCGAGGAAGGAAAGGATGTGACTGTGGAAGGTGCAGAGAACACTGGGACAAATGGTGGTGACAATACTGGTAATAAAGTGATGGGAAGTGGTGGCAATGGTAAGGGGAATGAAAGGAGCTGTGCAGGAAATGATGGGAGTGGTGGTGGAGTAAATGGTGGGAGTAGTGATGGAGTGAATGATGGGAGTAGTGGTGGAGTGAATGAGGAGAGCATTACTGGTGTTGGTGGAGGGGAACTAGGTGGTAGTCGCGCTGCCCCCCCCCCCCCGGCAGTGGCTTCAGCCCGAAGCTATTCAGGAGCTGTCGCTGCTGGGGGTAGTAGTGCGCCCTTGTCTGGTGACCCTGAGAATGGTGACTTGCAACAGCGCTTCCTGGACGCCCTGAGGAAAGGCGAGAGTTCTATCAATGTAGAAGGGAGGTTGATCTGTCTTTCTGGATAGAGAGACAGTCTTTCCGCCTTCCGAGATAGAGGGGCAGAGACTGTCTGGTCTCTGCCAACACCGGGGCAGAGAAGTAACCGTAGGAACGTGGCCCGTCTCCAGTGGGTAAGCAAGGATGCCTGTCCTGATCGGTCAAAGGTTGCTGAGCTCCTGCTGGGGATGGGCTTCGTGGCATATGACATCTTCGCCTTGATACATCCCTATGGGACCTCCTACTTCGATGTCAGCTTCGTGAGACCGGAGGGCCTTGAGCTTTTCTGGTCTCGCCATGAGCTGGCTCGGGGTCGTCCCGAATGGCAGGGTTTCCTCCCTGTAGCAATATCCCGCCAGAACTCAGTCAGGAAGGTTACCGTTTTGACCAGTAACGAGTCACTTTCCTGTGTAGACATCTCCACCTGGGTTGGACGATACGGCAACATCGTCGGTATTCCCGAAAAGACCCTCGAGGAGCATGGTATCTGTTCAGGAGCCTGGACCTTCATGGTGAAATTGAAAGTTTCAGGAAACACCGTTACCCATATCCCTTCCTCAACATTTTTGGGGAGGGACAGGATCTTGATTTTCTACCGGGGGCAGCCTAAGGTCTGTCACAGGTGCGGCAGCCCCACACACTTCAGTGCGCAGTGTACCACCCAGAAATGCACACTGTGTGGGGACCTCGGCCATCTCGCTGCTACCTGTGGCAGGATTAGGTATAACTTGTGTGGTGACCTCGGTCACCCGTTCAGTTGCTGTCCGCGTTCCTTTGCCAATGCGGTCCTGAAAGCGGCGAGTGTGGGACAGGCGAAAGCCGGGACTAATCTCGCCGGTGGAGGGACCAGTAGGGGCGGAGGAGGCAGGGAACCGGTGAGGAGCAGGCTGCCGCCAGCCAATATCAGGCGGCAGGAGCAGCACCATGGGAACAGGGTGCAGGGAGTAATGACCCTAAACTCTGACCCGGGTGCTTCACTTGTAGCTGAGGATCCTAAAGACAGCGAATTGAGCGAGGAAGTCAGGAGACTTGAAAGGGAGGAGCAAAAGGACGCCATGTCTGCCCAGGACCCTTCATCCGGTGACAGTCTGGATGAGGGAGAGTGGTCACAGCAAAAGAAAAAGGGTAGCAGGAAAACAACTAAGGATAAGAGGGGGTCCGGGCCTCGAGCCTCCTCCTTGGAGTGCGACCCTTCTGACTCCGTAGCCCTGATCCAGGTGCCAATGGAAGGTCCGGCCGCCCTCCCTCTGGTGGATCTCTAACCGGTTCTGGGCCCTCCAGGACTCCCCTCCAGAGGGGGGCGATGGGGAGCCGGAGGTTGTGGACAAGGTTGTTGGGGCTCAGGAGGTCGCTGGGTCTTCTTCTCAGGGGGCAAATAGAAAGCCTTCTGGGGGGGGACTACCTCAGGACCACCACACAAGGGCCAGAGTGTATGTAAGGAGAGAATGGCTGAGTCTGTTTGTCTTAAGCGCACTAAAAGCTCATCATTGTCAGAGGGTGAAACTGTTGGGGGTGGGAAGAAAAAGGATAATTCAAATCAATCATGATGGCGGCACCCACCCCGTTGAAGCTGGCAACCATTAATGTTGCCAGCATAAAGTCAGAAGCGGCAAGGTACACGGCCTTTCATTTTCTCGGCCAACTTGATGCCGACATTTTGTTTTTGCAGGAGACCAGGTTGACCGACCTATCAGCCATGCATAAAGCAAGGCGGGAGTGGAGGCACGGGCCCTCCTACTGGTCTCTTGCGGCCGAGCCGTATAGCGGGGTGGCAGTCCTTTTTAAGACCGCAGCGGTTGAATGCAGACGATTGATCGAGTTAGAAATGGGGAGATGCTTGATCCTAGATGTCTCCATGGGGGCACAGGAGCGTCGGCTCATTAACATCTACGGTCCCCAGTTCAAGTGGGACCGCAAGTGTCTCTTCATGAAGATCAAACCTTTCTTATTTTCGAGTCGGCAAGTGGTCTTTGGAGGGGATTTCAACGTCACGATACCCTGTGATAGATGAGGTTCCGGAGACCGGCTGGCTTACGATTGCTTCGCGCTAAATAGGATAGTGAGGCACGCCTGGTGGATGTCCACATCCGGTACACAACACAGGCCATGCGGGGTTCACCTTTTTCACAGGTAGTCAGTGCAGGTCTAGGTTAGACAGGTTTTATTTGAAGGAGGAGGACGTTTCCTCGCCTTTGTCGGTTGTGGAGGTGGAATTCTCCGATCACTGATGTTTTCTCTGAGCGTTACAGAGACTCCTCGGATGGGAAGAGGTTATTGGAAGCTGAATTCGTCACTCCTTGAGGAAGAAGCTGTAAGACGGTCCTTTGAGGAATTTCTTCAGAGCCAGGTACCGCTGCTGGGCCTAAGTAACACTAAGTCTGAGTGGTGGGAGATGTTCAAACATCGGGTGGCGAGATTCTTCCGGCAACTCTCGAACCTCAGAAGCCTGAACAGGGATCACCTGTATCAGATCCTGAGGAGGAAACTCGAGCATCTTGTCTTGACTGGGGGTAGCCGCGAGGCGATCTCCAGTGTGAAATCCTTGCTAATGAGGTGTCAGTACGATAGGCCCGCATCTTTGGTTTTTGAGTGCGACTACGGGAAGTACTACTCGCCCGACCCTTACAGAAGCTGCAAGATGTCAGTGAATAGTAAGATAGTGACGGGGCTGATGGACAGTACGGGATCCCTGAGAAGGTCCAGATCAGGGATCTTGGAGGTCGTCAGTTCATACTACTCGCACCTCTTGGGAAGGAAGGAACTGGATCGTGACAGGATGTCGGCTTTCCTGGCTGAAGCTTTTCCTGAGCCAGAGGCTGACCTCGCGATGGGCGGTTTGGCAGAAGCGATCAAAGAAGAGGAAGTGAGACTGGCGATCGATGGGCTCCGGCAAAAAAAATCACCAGGTCCGGATGGCTTAACATCCGAGTTCTTTAGGATCTTTAGGGACTCCTTGGTCCCCCCTCTTGACTAAGGTGTTTAATGAGTGTCTCTCCTCGGGCACTCTGCCAAGATCATTAAGGAGGTCGGCATTGATCATTTTGTCAAAGGGTAAGGATCCGTCATGCATTGAGAATTGGCGCCCCATATCACTCTCAATGTGGACAGGAAGGTTTTGGCTAAGATACTCTTCAACAGGCTGGTGAAGTTTGCACCGCGGCTCCTTTCGGAGGCCAAGCACTGTTGCTTTCCTTGCCGTAGCACTTTTAGTGCTGTTCTGGGTGTCCGAGAGGCCGTGGAGCAAGGCAGGACGGGTCTTTGGAAGGGGTTCTTGCTGACCCTGGATCAGGCAAAAGCCTTTGATCGGGTCGACCACGAGTACCTCTGGTTCACTCTTTTGAGGTATGGTATGCCTGGAGGGTTTGTGGACTGGCTTAGGCTACGTTCACATTAGCGTTGTGCGACGCAGCATCGAGCGCCGCTGCGTCGCCGCATGCGTCATACACCCCTATATTTAACATGGGGGCGCATGGACATGCGTTGCATTTGCGTTTTGTGACGCGTCGCTGCGGCGCACGCGTCAGGGCGCACAGGACGCAGCAAGTTGCATTTTTTGTGCGTCCAAAATCAAGCAAAGGACGTATGCGTCACAAAACGCTGCGTTGCGCATGCGTTCATATTTGCGTTGTGCGTTGCGTCGCCGCAGCGCACAACGCAAATGTGAACGTAGCCTTAAGACGTTGTACGCAGGGGCTGAGACTTTCCCTCTGGTAAACGGGTGGATTGGACAACCTTTTGGGGTAGGATCTGGTGTCCACCAGGGCTGCCCTCTTAGCCCTTTGCTTTACGCGTTTGCAATCAATCCCTTCCTCAGAAGGGTCGATTGTGGACTATTGGCAGGGGTGAGGATGGGCGGGGTGGCGCCGGAGGCTATCCTGAGGGTAGTGGCCTACGCGGACGACGTCACCGTCTTTGTTTCTTCGCAAGAGGAGGCGATGGTGGTGATATCAGAAGTGGAGAGCTACTCGGAGGCATCCGGGTCCAAGATCAACCAGGACAAGTGTGAGAGTCTCTGGCTGGGAGGCGGGGATCCCGTGTTTGATCTTCCAGCCACCCTCCCCGAACCTCAAGAACATGCCAAAGTCCTAGGCATCGAATTTGGCCAGGGTGATTACCCCACGAAAAACTGGGAAGGCAGAATCAAAGGTGTCGCCCAAAGAGTGGACCAATGGAAGGGTTGGTCTTTGACCCTGAGGGAAAGGGTTGACCTGTGCAAAGCTTTCCTGCTCCCCTTGCTAATCTACCTGGGCAGCGTCTGTGTCTTGCCAGAGCCTCTCTGGACACGGGTCTACAGTCTGTTCTTCCAGATGTTATGGGGGAATAGACTAAACCTTGTCAAACGGGAGGTCACTTACCGCACGAGGAGACTAGGGGGGTTGAATATGGTGAACCCCGTGGTGTTCCTAGTGAACACCTTTTTGAAATGTATGTGAGGGACAATTTGAAGCACAGGAGCTCCGTGGACAGGAGTTGTCCCCGTGAGGCTTGCGCTACCATGCTGGAAAGCATGGAGCACTTCCTGCTTCATTGTCCCTTTAATACAGAGGTGTACAACAGGGTGGGCGCTTCCATTGGTTGGCCGCGGCTGGCCACTCTGTCCTATGCCGAGTGGGCTTATGGAGCGTTCAGAGACCTCGGGAGAAGGGACCGAGCCACTTTATTCTTAGTCAGCGCAGTGGTCAGGTACTTCACGTGGAACGCACGAGTTTTAGTTACGACGCAGAGTAAAATCCTCCGTGTAGATGAAGTTTGTAGCAGCATCCTAGGTGCCCTGGTGAAGGTGCGTTCTCTGGAGTGCGAAAGACTGGGTGCCCGGAGGGCGGCCCATCTCTGGAGGGGTTTCTCCTTCGGGGTGCCTTAGTCCGTTAGCGCTCCTATATCCTGGTGGTGGGCTGATATCTTTACACCCTAGATTTTTGTTTTGTATCTCTGTTCCCTGAATAGAAGGTTTGCAGGCATCGAACTTGAGCCTTGGGTGGTGAGTATGTAGGTTGTATTCTGTGATGTTGGTTTATGTATATGTTGTATATAGTGTATTGTATATATTGTATATAGTGTGTATAATAGAGGGTCTTAGTTAGGTTGGGTGGGGGGATTGGGGGGTTCAACGGCGGTGATAAGAGACTGATCTGGCCTGGCCCAGGCCCCGCCTGGGGAAAAACTTTGGGGCCTGATCCTAGCTCGGATAATTCCTGAACTTTGTGGCCAGAGCTGGATGAGGGGTGGCGGGACAGTTAGAGCAGGTGTGTGTTTATAAATATATTTAAAAAAAAAATATTAAAAAAATAAAAATAATAATGTTAATCTTGTACACTGTATTGTATTTACGTTTGTTGTGGGGTGAATGTGGTGGTGTAAGGGGGGGGCTGTAAGGTGAGGCAGTGGGACCAGTAGGGTTTTGTTGTGTTTGCGGTGTTGTATAGTGTTTGGTTTAGTATAATGTGTTTATAGTGTATATATTGTATATAATATTGTATATAGGACGGTGTGAATGTAGTTGGGGTTGTATATAGTAGTATGAATGAAGCTGGGCCGGGGGTCTTATATGATTTTATACTATTTATTATTTATATTTATATTTTTTACAGGTATTCATGTAGTTATGAGTATTTTGTTTGTTGTCTTTTAGTTTTGCTTTCTTTATTTTTATTGGAATTTTTCTTTCTCGTCCCTGATTTGTAGGTCATGAACTTTCTCCATTTTGGTTCCATTTCTGGTTTCTTTCTTTGTGATTTTTGTCGTTTGTTGTCGTCTGATTGGAGCTTTGTTCTTATGTTTTGTTCTGTTGTGTTTTATTTGTAATGTATCATAGTGTCACATGAAATAGTTTTTATTTAATAAAAGACCTACAATCTATTACTCCCTGTTATCAGCCATTACTGGGGGAGGCGCTATAGTTGCCATACACAGTCGGACCCGTGGTTGGTGTCACTCGTTTACTGACGTCTCGGCAGCGCTCTCACTCGCTCGTTCTCTAACATCAATAATTATTTAGCTTAAAAATCGGAATTATAATGAAAAACCTGCAGAAAAAAATAATAAATATGTGGATCTGGCCGGCAGAGGGTTAATGTTCCCCGGTAAATAGGAGGAAATCCCATGCGCTCCATGCTGGGAGTTGTAGTATTTTGGCAGCGCTGTTACCCCCATGCCTCCCAGTCTGACGGTGCTGCACACAGAGAGCACTAGCGACATCAGTGCAGGAATGTCGGTCCATGATGTGGCCCCCATGGGGGGAGGATATTACTGCAGGGAGGTCGGCGACAGGCGGTCTGTCCTACTGAGGACCCAGGAGGTGCGGAGACCCTCCCTGCTGCTCCAACCTCAAATCATGGCTGGAATAACCCCGGGAGCGACTCTGCGCAGCTCCCCAATATGGTGTCCGCGTCCACGGCCGGCCGCACCTTCTTCTGAAAGAGTGATGGAAGATTTCGGATATGAACCTCTTTCCGAAACTGCTCCCCGAGAGGCTTCTATAAAGAGAAGAGGACACGTGTCAGCGGAGGGGCGGCCGCTACATGAAGTGATGGCCACGATGTATAACCGCCACACCGTAGCCCATCCTGTCCTATACATTATATACACCGGTGACAGGGCGTGTAATAACCATATATATACCGCCACACCATGCACATCCTGTCCTATACATTATATACCGATGCCAGGACGTGTAATAACCCTATATATATCACCACACCGTGCCCATTCCTGTGCTATACATTATATACACCGGTGACAGGGCGTGTAATAACCTTATATATACCGCCACACCGTGCCCATCCTGTCCTATACATTATATACACCGGTGACAGGGCGTGTAATAACCATATATATACCGCCACACCATGCACATCCTGTCCTATACATTATATACCGATGCCAGGACGTGTAATAACCCTATATATATCACCACACCGTGCCCATTCCTGTGCTATACATTATATACACCGGTGACAGGGCGTGTAATAACCTTATATATACCGCCACACCGTGCCTATCCTGTCCTATACATTATATACACCGGTGACAGGGCGTGTAATAACCTTATATATACCGCCACACCATGCACATCCTGTCCTATACATTATATACACCGGTGACAGGGCGTGTAATAACCCTATATATACCGCCACACCATGCACATCCTGTCCTGTACATTATATACACCGGTGACAGGGCGTGTAATAACCTTATATATACCGCCACACCGTGCCCATCCTGTCCTATACATTATATACACCGGTGACAGGGCGTGTAATAACCATATATATACCGCCACACCATGCACATCCTGTCCTATACATTATATACCGATGCCAGGACGTGTAATAACCCTATATATACCGCCACACCATGCACATCCTGTCCTATACATTATATACCGATGCCAGGACGTGTAATAACCCCATATATATACCACCACACCGTGCCCATTCCTGTCCTGTACATTATATACACCGGTGACAGGGCGTGTAATAACCTTATATATACCGCCACACTGTGCACATCCTGTCCTATACATTATATACACCGGTGCCAGGGCGTGTAATAACCCTATATATATACCGCCACACCATGCACATCATGTCCTATACATTATATACCGGTGCCAGGACGTGTAATAACCCTATATATACCGCCACACCGTGCCCATCCTGTCCTATACATTATATACACCGGTGACAGGGCGTGTAATAACCTTATATATACCACCACACCGTGCCCATCCTGTCCTATACATTATATACCGATGCCAGGACGTGTAATAACCCTATATATACACCACCACACCGTGCCCATTCCTGTCCTATACATTATATACACCGGTGACAGGGCGTGTAATAACCATATATACCGCCACACTGTGCACATCCTGTCATATACATTATATACACCGGTGACAGGGCGTGTAATAACCCTATATATACCGCCACACCATGCACATCATGTCCTATACATTATATACCGGTGCCAGGACGTGTAATAACCCTATATATACCGCCACACCGTGCCCATCCTGTCCTATACATTATATACACCGGTGACAGGGCGTGTAATAACCATATATATACCGCCACACCATGCACATCCTGTCCTATACATTATATACCGATGCCAGGACGTGTAATAACCCCATATATATATATACCACCACACCGTGCCCATTCCTGTCCTATACATTATATACACCGGTGACAGGGCGTGTAATAACCTTATATATACCGCCACACAGTGCACATCCTGTCCTATACATTATATACACTGGTGACAGGGCGTGTAATAACCCTATATATACCGCCACACCATGCACATCCTGTCCTATACATTATATACACCGATGCCAGGACGTGTAATAACCATATATATACCGCCACACCATGCACATCCTGTCCTATACATTATATACCGATGCCAGGACGTGTAATAACCCTATATATACCACCACACCGTGCCCATTCCTGTCCTATACATTATATACACCGGTGACAGGGCGTGTAATAACCCTATATATACCGCCACACAGTGCACATCCTGTCCTATACATTATATACACCGGTGACAGGGCGTGTAATAACCTTATATATACCGCCACACAGTGCACATCCTGTCCTATACATTATATACACCGGTGACAGGGCGTGTAATAACCCTATATATACCGCCACACCATGCACATCCTGTCCTATACATTATATACACCGGTGACAGGACGTGCAATAACCCTATATATACCGCCACACCATGCACATCCTGTCCTATACATTATATACACCGGTGACAGGACGTGCAATAACCCTATATATACCGCCACACCATGCACATCCTGTCCTATACATTATATACACCGGTGACAGGGCGTGTAATAACCCTATATATACCGCCACACCATGCACATCATGTCCTATACATTATATACCGGTGCCAGGACGTGTAATAACCCTATATACACCGCCACACCATGCACATCCTGTCCTATACATTATATACCGATGCCAGGACGTGTAATAACCCTATATACACCGCCACGCCGTGCCCATCCTGTCCTATACATTATATACACCGGTGACAGGGCGTGTAATAACCATATATATACCGCCACACCATGCACATCCTGTCCTATACATTATATACACCGGTGACAGGGCGTGTAATAACCCTATATACACCGCCACACCATGCACATCCTGTCCTATACAATATATACACCGGTGACAGGGCGTGTAATAACCCTATATACACCGCCACACCATGCACATCCTGTCCTATACATTATATACACCGGTGACAGGGCGTGTAATAACCCTATATACACCGCCACACCATGCACATCCTGTCCTATACATTATATACCGATGCCAGGACGTGTAATAACCCTATATACACCGCCACACCGTGCCCATCCTGTCCTATACATTATATACACCGGTGACAGGGCGTGTAATAACCCTATATACACCGCCACACCATGCACATCATGTCCTATACATTATATACACCGGTGACAGGGCGTGTAATAACCCTATATACACCGCCACACCGTGCCCATCCTGTCCTATACATTATATACACCGGTGACAGGGCGTGTAATAACCCTATATATACCGCCACACCATGCCCATCCTGTCCTATACATTATATACACCGGTGACAGGGCGTGTAATAACCATATATATACCGCCACACCATGCACATCCTGTCCTATACATTATATACACCGGTGACAGGGCGTGTAATAACCCTATATACACCGCCACACCATGCACATCCTGTCCTATACATTATATACCGGTGCCAGGGCGTGTAATAACCCTATATATACCGCCACACCATACACATCCTGTCCTATACATTATATACACCGGTGACAGGACGTGCAATAACCATATATATACCGCCACACCATGCACATCCTGTCCTATACATTATATACACCGGTGACAGGACGTGCAATAACCATATATATACCGCCACACCATGCACATCCTGTCCTATACATTATAAACACCGGTGACAGGGCGTGTAATAACCCTATATACACCGCCACACCATGCACATCCTGTCCTATACATTATATACACCGGTGACAGGGCGTGTAATAACCCTATATACACCGCCACACCATGCACATCCTGTCCTATACATTATATACCGGTGCCAGGACGTGTAATAACCCTATATATACCGCCACACCATACACATCCTGTCCTATACATTATATACACCGGTGACAGGACGTGCAATAACCATATATATACCGCCACACCATGCACATCCTGTCCTATACATTATATACACCGGTGACAGGACGTGCAATAACCCTATATATATATATATATATATATATATATACAACCATACCGTGCACATACCATCCTGTGCTATACATTATACACGGGTGCCAGAATGTATAACCCTATATATACTGCCATACCGTGCACGTCCTGTCCTATACATTATATACCGGTGCAAGGATCTATATATATATATATATATATATATATACACACAATTGTCTAAGGGGTACTTCCGTCTGTCTGTCTGCAACTTCCGTCTCGGAAATCCTGCGTCGCTGTTTGGTCTCTCCAGCTGCCTGTCCTGGCTGCCGCGGCCAATCAGTGACGGGCACAGCCCGGCCGAGAATTAGTCCCTCCGTACTCCCGTCCAGTCACTGCACGGTGCCCGCTCCATACTCCCCTCCACTCAGCACTCACAGAGGGTTAATGACAGCGTTAAAGCACTCCGTTAACGCTGCTATTAACCCCGTGTGACCAACTTTTTACTATTGATGCTGCCTATGCAGCATCAATAGTAAAAAGATCTAATGTTAAAAATAATAAAAAAACAAAATACCTGCTATTCTCACCTTCCATAGTCAGACAATGCGCTCGCGCCTGCCGCCAGCTTCCGTTTTCAGAGATGCATTGCGAAATTATCCAGAAGACTTAGCGCGTCTCGCGAGACCACTAAGCCATCAGGGTAATTTCGCAATTTATCTCTGGGAACGGAAGCTGGCGGCAGCATCGTGCTCATCAACACAGCTTCACTGGTCGCCGGAGGGTTAGTATATAACTATTTTTTATTTTAATTATTATTTTTTAACAGGGGTATGGTGCCCACACTGCTATATACTGCGTGGGCTGCTATATACATGGCCAGTGTTAGATACTGCGTGGGCTGTGCTATATACTGCGTGGGCTGTGCTATATACTGCGTGGGCTGTGCTATATACTATGTTGGCTGTGTTATATACTGCGTGGGCTGTGCTATATACTATGTCGGCTGTGCTATATACTGCATGGGCTGTATTATATACTGCGTGGCTGTTATATACTACGTGGCTGCTATATACTACGTGGGCAATATTATATACTGCGTGGGCTGTGCTATATACTGCGTGGGCTGTGCTATATACTGCATGGGCTGTGTTATATACTGGGTGGGCAGTGTTATATACTACGTGGCTGCTATATACTACGTGGGCAATATTATATACTGCGTGGGCTGTGTTATATACTATTTGGTACGTGGCCTGTGCTATATACTATGTGGCTGCTATATACATACATACATATTCTAGAATACCCGATGCGTTAGAATCGGGCCACCATCTAGTGTGTAATAACCCTATATACACCGCCATACCGTGTACCTACCATCCTGCGCTATACATTATACACGGGTGCCAGGATGTGTAATAATCCTATATACACCGCCATACCATGCTATACATCCGCATACACCCCTCCGGTCACCGCTCACACAGGGTTAATGCCGGCGGTAACGGACCGCGTTATGCCGCGGGTAACGCACTCCGTTACCGCTGCTATTAACCCTGTGTGACCAAGTTTTTTTTACTATTGACGTAGCCTATGCTGCGTCAATAGTAAAAACATCTAAAGTTAAAAATAATTAAAAAAATAAAAAATGATTATATACTCACCTACGCCGCCTTTCCCGCTCCTCGCGATGCAACCGGCACGTTCCGGTGGCAAGGATGGTCTGGCAGAAGGACCTGCCATGACGTCACGGTCATGTGACCGCATCGTCATCACAAGTCCTGCGCGCCTGCGCGGAAAGGACCTGCCGTGACATCACGGTCATGTGACCACGACACGGTCATGTGACCGCTACATCATCACACCCTGGGACCGGAAGCTGCCGCCTGCACCCCACACAGGCGACAGAGCTACAACGCGCCTGCGGAAGGTGAGTATATGTTTATTTTTTATTTTTTTAACCTGTGTCATACATGGCTGGGCAATATACTACATGGGCTGTGCAATATACTACGTGGCTCTGTGCTGTATACTACGTCACTGGGCAATATACTACGTGGCTGGGCAATATACTACGTGGCTGGGCAATATACTACGTGGCTGGGCAATATACTACGTGGCTGGGCAATATACTACGTGGCTGGGCAATATACTACGTGGCTGGGCAATATACTACGTGGCTGGGCAATATACTACGTGGCTGGGCAATATACTACGTGGCTGGGCAATATACTACGTGGCTGGGCAATATACTACGTGGCTGGGCAATATACTACGTGGCTGGGCAATATACTACGTGGCTGGGCAATATACTACGTGGACATACATATTCTAGAATACCCGATGCGTTAGAATCGGGCCACCATCTAGTATTATATACCGCCATACCGTGAACCTACCGTCCTGTCCGAATACATTACAGCCATGGTTGAATAGGTTGGCATCCTTGAAATTATTCCAGAAAATGTTATTTTGTCCCAGTACATTATTACATTCCCCATGTTTTATTTTACTCAGGTTTATTTCCTTTGTGTGTACTGGAACAACAGAAAAAAACAGACAAAAGGCAAATTGGACATAATTTCACACAAACCCCAAAAGTTGGCCAGACAGAATTCTTGGCACTTTTCCAAAATTGAGGGTACATAACTGTTTCCAGCATCACTTGCTGGTTCAGACTTACCTGTGGCAAGTAACAGGTGTGGACAGTAAAATCACAAGTGAAACCAGATAAAAAGAGGAGTAGTTGCCTCAGTCTTTGCATTGTGTGTCTGTTGCACTAGGCATAAAGAACAGAAAGAGGAGAAGAGAACTGTCTGAGGACTTGAGAACCAAAATTGTAGGAAAATATCAACAACCTCAAGGTTACAAGTCCATCTCCAGAGATCTTCATGTTCCTTTGTCCACGGTGCGCAAGATAAGAAGTTTACAACTCATGGCACTGCAGCTAATCTCCCTACACGTGGATGGCCCCAAGAAAAGATTGAAGGTTGCAACGCAGGATAGTCCGGATGGTGGATAAGCCCCAATCAAGTTCCAAAGAAATCCAAGCTGTCCTGCAGGCTCAGGGGGCATCAATGTCAGCGCGAGCTATCCATCCACATGTGAATGAAATGCTATGGCAGGAGACCCAGGAGGACCCCACGGCTGACGCAGACACAAAAGCTAGACTGCAGTTTGCCAAAATCCTTCTGGGAAAGTGTCTTATGGACAGAGATGTGCTTTACCATGATAAAGCTTCCTGGTAAAGCACATCATTTCACAATTTACCAACACGGAATGAGGCCTACAAAGATAAGAACACAGTACCTACAGTCAAATATGGTGGAGGGTCACAGATGTTCTGGAGTTGTTTTTGCTGCCTCTGTCACTGGGTGTCTTCACTGTGTGCAAAGGCAGCATGAAATCTGAATGTGCTAAGAAGAGAACACCGGCACCAATAACGAATTTGTGTGCGATGACTGGACATTCACACACACACCTTGGGATTTCTGGGTGTTTCACTTCATATTAGATATGGATGAAAAATACAGAGGAAAAATTGGTGGCCCTCACGAGCCCATAAAAATTCATCTTTATTCAATAAAACTTAAAACATGGATGCAGGCACAGAGGACAACAGCGCCTCAACGGGTCCAACACACAGACTGACGTGAGGCGCTCCCCCCTGTAAGAGACACTCCCCCTCCCCCTGTAGGAGACGCTCCCCCTCCCCCTGTAGGAGACGCTCCTGTCCACACATCAGAAGAACAGTTATTCAAAACCACCGTTAAAACTTACAGGCAAACCTTTCCTTTCTAGAATCCCTGATGTGCAGATTGTGTCGGTGACACCGGGGGACTTGCGCTTCCTACAGATGATCCTTTTGGCTTCTCTTCTTAAAGGGAGGGTGCCGTGATTTTAGTTTTTGTATTAATAATTATTGATTATATAATCAATTATTTTTAATACAAAAGTAAATGTACTACTTTCATACTTTTTTACTTATTCACTTTTACTTTTACCACTGGAGGCCGCCATTTTCATTAGTGTGGGTGTAAGTGTCTGGGCACGACACTTGCACACCTCACTTACGGCAGCCATGGGCATAGGAGCCAACAGTCGGGCTCGGACCGCATCTCTTTCATTGAGGCCGCTCCTCCTGCCTCTCAGCTGTGACTTGGCCACGCCCACTGAGCTGCCGCGTCACAGCTGTGAGAGGAGATCGCGGCCACTTTGTTTATTTCCCCGTCATCGCACACACAGCTCAGTGCGAGCGATGGCAGGAGCTGCCAGGGAGAAGCTGCTGCTGGGAGGCAGGGGCCGATGTAAGTATCTGCAGCGAGGAGCTGTGATTGCAGCCTGTACTTAGTATTACATTACAGGCTGCAGTCACTGCCGACCTGTTCAGAGCAGAGCAGGGAGATCGTCGCACTGCTCTGCCCTGAACATGATTCAGCACTTCCTGGGAGAGGAGGGAAGGTAAGTACAGGGTTTTTATTTTCTTATGCATATACCACTGCTGCCTGCCCCTATATACCACCTACCACTGCTGCCTGGCCCTATATACCACCTACCACTGCTACCTGCCCCTATATACCACCTACCACTGCTACCTGCCCCTATATACCACCTACCACTGCTACCTGCCCCTATATACCACCTACCACTGCTACCTGCCCCTATATACCAACTACTACTGCTACCTGCCCCTATATACCACCTACTACTGCTACCTGCCCCTATATACCACCTACCACTGCTGCCTGCCCCTATATACCACCTACCACTGCTGCCTGGCCCTATATACCACCTACCACTGCTGCCTGGCCCTATATACCACTGCTGCCTGCCCCTATATACCACCTACCACTGCTGCCTGCCCCTATATACCACCTACCACTGCTACCTGCCCCTATATACCACCTACCACTGCTACCTGCCCCTATATACCACCTACCACTGCTACCTGTCCCTATATACCACCTACCACTGCTACCTGCCCCTATATACCACTGCTGCCTGCCCCAATATACCACCTACCACTGCTACCTGCCTCTATATAGCACCTACCACTGCTACCTGCCTCTATATACCACTGCTACCTGCCTCTATATACCACTTACCACTACCTGCCTCTATATACCACTGCTACCTGCCTCTATATACCACTGCTACCTGCCTCTGTATACCACTACCTGCCTCTATATACCACTGCTACCTGCCTCTGTATACCACTGCTACCTGCCTCTGTATACCACTGCTACCTGCCTCTGTATACCACTGCTACCTGCCTCTGTATACCACTGCTACCTGCCTCTGTATACCACTGCTACCTGCCTCTGTATACCACTGCTACCTGCCTCTGTATACCACTGCTACCTGCCTCTATATACACCTACCACTGCTACCTCTGTCCTGTGTAGCTAATCTAGTCCTGTGTACTGTGTCCTCAGCAGTCAGTATCACACAGGACAGGATTAGCTACACGGCTCAGCAGTCGGTATCACACAGGACAGGATTAGATACACGGCTCAGCAGTCGGTATCACACAGGACAGGATTAGATACGCGGCTCAGCAGTCAGTATCACACAGGAGAGGATTAGATACGCGGCTCAGCAGTCAGTATCACACAGGACAGGATTAGATACACGGCTCAGCAGTCGGTATCACACAGGACAGGATTAGATACACGGCTCAGTAGTCGGTATCACACGACAGGATTAGATACACGGCTCAGTAGTCGGTATCACACAGGACAGGATTAGATACACGGCTCAGTAGTCGGTATCACACAGGACAGGATTAGATACACGGCTCAGCAGTCAGTATCACACAGGAGAGGATTAGATACACGGCTCAGCAGTCAGTATCACACAGGACAGGATTAGATACACGGCTCAGCAGTCGGTATCACACAGGACAGGATTAGATACGCGGCTCAGCAGTCAGTATCACACAGGACAGGATTAGTTACGCGGCTCAGCAGTCGGTATCACACAGGAGAGGATTAGATACGCGGCTCAGCAGTCAGTATCACACAGGATAGGATTAGTGTGAAGGAAGCCCCAGTTCCTCCCACGTCACCAATCCGTGACGTCACTACACAGGCACAGCTCTCCGGCGCCCCCTTTGTCTCTCAGGTCAGTAAGGGAACTGCACCTAGAGCAAATGGCCGCCGGGGAGACTGCCCTGTTACCCACACTGGGTATTCTAGGATTCGCAATCAGAGTAAAAGGATCAGCCCAAAATTAATTTATGATTTAATTGCCTTAAGGGCGCACTAGGTAATTACAAGAAATATACAATCACAATATATCAAGAGTTACAGTCAGAGTACAATACAACAACAATGATACAAGGCTTAAGGTATAAAGCTGGAGGTCACTTTACCAGGTTAGAGGTCGCTTGTGGAAGCCGGGGGGCGCAGCGTTCCGCAGGTCCAAAACTTTAGTTGCCGGGCAGCCCCCAGAAAGCGTGTGCTTGCCCCCCTCTGGCTGGCATGCCCTGTTTCTTAGCTGGTCATCTTCTGTGTGTCACCCGCTCTCCACATGTTCCAGCTCTTAACCCTGCCGTGTCCCTCCCCCTGTAGCTGGGTGGACTTAGCAATCTCCACCCCTCTGCCTCCCTGCAAGATTTATTCCATTATCTAATAAATGGGATAACTTCTCTCAGGATGATCGGATCAGTACCCGGGCAGTACCAGCGCCTGTGGTTTGTTCTGCCGGTCGTACAGGGATCAAACCTGGACCCATTCGGTCCCTGTGGGAGGCTGATCTCTATATCTCGGGTTTCAGACCTCCCAGGGACACAGGAGTCGCACTATTAGATGCACAATTTCTTTAGGACGAGGGGAATATTTTTTATGAGCCGGTACCTCGGACGATGCGTCCATAATTCACGATTCCATGTTTGAGACGGTTTGACTGGACAGCCATAAGAGATGTGTATCCAGTGGCCACTTGACATGCGTGGTTTAATTAAGCCCCCAGGCATTTCCAAGCCCCATGCTGGTGTGGCTTCCTCCCTGAGCTTTGAAGTACCTTCTGCAATCTACACTGAGCTCAGCCGATTACCATACTAATAGGCACTATGTTCATTAGAAAAGGTGGGGGCCAGGAGCACTCCTCTCTGCAGACCTGTGACCAGGAGACAAAATGGAGTCAAGCCAATCTGTGTTAGTGTGCCCATCCAAGATGGCGGCTGTTCCCTCATCACACCTCCCTGCTTTAGAGGGCGCTAGGGGGCATCACATTCCTGTGTTCCCCCGTGCGCCCTTCCGCACCTTCTCCTTGCCGGGACAACCCATCAGCATTACCATGGTCTCTGCCCCCTCCTCTGTCTCTCTCCGAGGCTGTCTCTGCCTCCTCCTCTGTCTCTCTGAGGCTGTCTCTGCCCCCTCCTCTCTCTCTAAGGCTGTCTCGGCCTTCTCTCTTTCGGAGGCTGTCTCTGCCTCCTCCTCGGTCTCTCCCTGAGGCTGTCTCTGCCTCCTCCACTCTCTCTCTGAGGCAGTCTCTGCCTCCTCCTCTCTGTCTCTGAAGCTGTCCCTGCCTCCTCCTGTCCCTCTCTGAGGCTGTCTCTGCCTCTCCCTCTCTCTTTCTGAGGCTGTCTCTGCCTCCTCTGTCTCTCTCTGAGGCTGTCTCTGCCTCTCCCTCTCTCTCTGAGGCTGTCTCTGCCTCTCCCTCTCTGAGGCTGTCTCTGCCTCTCCCTCTCTGAGGCTGTCTCTGCCTCTCCCTCTCTCTCTCTGAGGCTGTCTCTGCCTCTCCCTCTCTCTCTGAGGCTGTCTCTGCCTCTCCCTCTCTCTCTGAGGCTGTCTCTGCCTCTCCCTCTCTCTCAGGCTGTCTCTGCCTCTCCCTCTCTCTCTGAGGCTGTCTCTGCCTCTCCCTCTCTCTCTGAGGCTGTCTCTGCCTCTCCCTCTCTCTCTGAGGCTGTCTCTGCCTCTCCCTCTCTCTCTGAGGCTGTCTCTGCCTCTCCCTCTCTCTCTGAGGCTGTCTCTGCCTCTCCCTCTCTCTTTCTGAGGCTGTCCCTGCCCCCTCCTCTCTCTCTCTCTGAGGCTGTCTCTGCCTCCTCCTCTCTGTCTCTGAGGCTGTCCCTGCCTCCTCCTCTGTCCCTCTCTGAGGCTGTCTCTGCCTCTCCCTCTCTCTCTGAGGCTGTCTCTGCCTCCTTCTCTCTTTCCCTGAGGCAGTCTCTGCCTCCTCCTCTGTCTCTCTGAGGCTGTCTCTGCCTCCTCCTCTCTGTCTCTGAGGCTGTCCCTGCCTCCTCCTCTGTCCCTCTCTGAGGCTGTCTCTGCCTCTCCCTCTCTCTCTGAGGCTGTCTCTGCCTCCTTCTCTCTTTCCCTGAGGCAGTCTCTGCCTCCTCCTCTGTCTCTCTCTGAGGCTGTCTCTGCCTCCTCCTCTCTGTCTCTGAGGCTGTCCCTGCCTCCTCCTCTGTCCCTCTCTGAGGCTGTCTCTGCCTCCTTCTCTCTTTCCCTGAGGCAGTCTCTGCCTCCTCCTCTGTCTCTCTCTGAGGCTGTCTCTGCCTCCTCCTCTCTGTCTCTGAGGCTGTACCTGCCTCCTCCTCTGTCCCTCTCTGAGGCTGTCTCTGCCTCCTTCTCCCTTTCCCTGAGGCAGTCTCTGCCTCCTCCTCTGTCTCTCTCTGAGGCTGTTTCTGCCCCCTCCTCCCTCTTTCTGAGCGGATAGGGTACCCCTAACTGTCGGTCCCTGGGCCACGCCTCCGGTGAACCCTGCTGGACCGTTACCTGGAACAGCCATCCCTGGTCCCAGACCACCCGCTCGCGGTCTGACTCCCCAGGAGGCTGTGCCACCTGCTCCTTGAGAGCTTTCAGGCTAGCATCAGCTTCCAACGCTGCCTGAAATCCCTGACTCGATGTGGCGAGAATGGACGACACTGCCACATCCGCTGTCAGCTCCCCGGGATCTGTCTCCTGGCCGCTGTCTGACTCGGCCGCCACTTGGTCAGAGAGGGGGAAGCCTTTGGACCTCTGCAAGGCTCCTTGGGCTCCGGCGCTCCCACTCCTGGTGACAGCGGCCACGACCGCGGTGCCCATGGGTAGCGCCTGCTTCCCCCCGGCTCCTGACCAAGTCGCCGGGTCAGGCAGACTTCCCTGCCCTCCTGACATCCCGGGTGTGGGGAACTCCTGCCCTGGGGTCTTACCTGGTGGCTCCTCTCCTGGGACGCCTCCTCCCCCCATGGCCTGTTCCTCTTCCTGCAGGGGCCCTAGGCTCAGCAGGCTGGATTCACTTAGGGGCCCTACACTGCCCATAGCAGCCCCTTCCTCCTCCTCTGAGCTCTCCCCTACAGTCTCCTCACCTGTCCTCCCTGTGAGCCCTGTGTGTGTGGTGTCAGTGTATGGATTACCCTCAGGTTTCACTCCCTCCTCCACTGTTGGAGGCACATTCAACACATCAACATTCACAGTAGAGTCATGACATTCTTGGGGAGCCCAACTTGGGGGTTCAGTGGCCACATACTGAGACACTAGCCGCCTCAAATCTGTCCCAAGCAATATATTGGCAGGAATATTTGACGTTACTCCCACCTCCCGCACTCCCCTCCCGGCGCCCCAGTCCAAAAACACCTTGGCGACAGGCAGCGCCGGTTCCACGCCTCCAATTTCGGAGACGGAAAGGGTTTTTCCCGGTACCAAGTCTTGAGGGGACACCACCTCAGGACGTACCAGGGTTCGTTCAGCGCCTGTGTCCCGCAGTCCCATGACCGCTGTGCGGCCGATAGTGACGGGTTGGTAATTGTCCAGGGACCTCCCACCACCCCCTCCCACACATAAAACAGTGGACGGTTCTAGGGACAGGGATGGGGCCTTAAGACGCTGGGGACATGCAGACTTGAAGTGTCCCAGCTGGTTGCAGTGATGACAACGTCTGGGTTCTGCGCCTGGCCTGGAGAGGGCAGCAGGGGGGTACACCCCTTGCACTCTGGGGGCTGGGGAAACAGGGGCAGGATTGGGCTTACCCCCTCTCCAGGAGCTGCTGGCAGGCTTCTTCGGCTCAGGCGCCCGGTTATTGGCATACTCGTCTGCCAGGGCGGCTGTAGCAGAAGCCCCCTTCGGTTTCCGGTCACGAAGGAACTGCTGGAGGTCCTCTGAGCAGTTCCACAAGAACTGCTCCGTGACGAACAGTTCCTGGACCTCCTGGCGGGTGGTGAGCGCTAGACCCGAGGTCCAGTGCTCTGCAGCTCGCAGCAACGCCCGCATGTGGTCGGTCCAGGTGTCCTTTGGGCCCCGCTGCAGGCTCCGGAACTTCTTGCGGTAGGACTCCGGGGTGAGGTTGTAGTGCTGGATCAGGGCCCGCTTGATGCTGCTGTAGTCCTGCTCTGCCCCGGCAGGTAAGTCCCCCAAACTTCCAGGGACTTACCCCTCAAACGGGGGGTCAGGTATCTTGCCCACTGAGCCGGGGCCAGATGGTGTTGAAGGCAGGTCCTTTCAAAGGCCAGCAGGAAGGAATCCAGGTCTCCATCCTTCTCAAGCAGAGGGAAGTCCTCGGCCCGGACTTTGGAAACCCTGGACTCTGGTGGTGCTGGGGCGTCCAGCGGGAGCCCGTGTTGAGCCATCTCCAGTCGGTGCTGGCGCTCCGCTGCTCTCTCTGCCGCTGCTTGCTCTGCTGCCTCACGGCGTTCTGCACGCTCGGCCTCCGCCGCCTTCTCTGCAGCTGCCATGAGTCTCATATAGGCGTCTTCATTACCCGCCTCGAGACGTGCCACTGCCGCTGCAACAAGGGCCTCTGATGTGGACAGGCTGGGGCGGGTAGGTGGTGGGTAGTCCCTTGCTGGACTAAGCACGGGTGGCTGGCTCCTTGGGGAGTCTGGGCTGAGCTCCCCCTCGCCTTGAACAGTAAAGTCCACCACCACCTCCTCATCGACCATAGCACTGGCCTGCGCCCTCACTGCACTCCTGGTGCCCTCTGCCATCTTTGGAACCTCTGGTTACTGACACAGCTGTAACCCTGACCTTGCACACAACTTATTATATCTACACTCTGACCGTCTAGTGCTGGGCTGACCTTAAGACCCCAGCAGTGAAAGTTACCACTGGTAGTCTTTAGTGTCTGGGAGTAGGAGTCCCACGCACACTATTACTCTGATCCCACGTACGCTGCCACCACTGTGAAGGAAGCCCCAGTTCCTCCCACGTCACCAATCCGTGACGTCACTACACAGGCACAGCTCTCCGGCGCCCCCTTTGTCTCTCAGGTCAGTAAGGGAACTGCACCTAGAGCAAATGGCCGCCGGGGAGACTGCCCTGTTACCCACACTGGGTATTCTAGGATTCGCAATCAGAGTAAAAGGATCAGCCCAAAATTAATTTATGATTTAATTGCCTTAAGGGCGCACTAGGTAATTACAAGAAATATACAATCACAATATATCAAGAGTTACAGTCAGAGTACAATACAACAACAATGATACAAGGCTTAAGGTATAAAGCTGGAGGTCACTTTACCAGGTTAGAGGTCGCTTGTGGAAGCCGGGGGGCGCAGCGTTCCGCAGGTCCAAAACTTTAGTTGCCGGGCAGCCCCCAGAAAGCGTGTGCTTGCCCCCCTCTGGCTGGCATGCCCTGTTTCTTAGCTGGTCATCTTCTGTGTGTCCCACTCTCCACATGTTCCAGCTCTTAACCCTGCCGTGTCCCTCCCCCTGTAGCTGGGTGGGCTTAGCAATCTCCACCCCTCTGCCTCCCTGCCAGATTTATTCCAATATCTAATAAATGGGATAACTTCTCTCAGGATGATCGGATCAGTACCCGGGCAGTACACGGGCAGTACCAGCGCCTGTGGTTTGTTCTGCTGGTCGTACAGGGATCAAACCTGGACCCATTCGGTCCCTGTGGGAGGCTGATCTCTATATCTCGGGTTTCAGACCTCCCAGGGACACAGGAGTCGCACTATTAGATGCACAATTTCTTTAGGACGAGGGGAATATTTTTTATGAGCCGGTACCTCGGACGATGCGTCCATAATTCACGATTCCATGTTTGAGACGGTTTGACTGGACAGCCATAAGATATGTGTATCCAGTGGCCACTTGACATGCGTGGTTAAATTAAGCCCCCAGGCATTTCCAAGCCCCCTGCTGGTGTGGCTTCCTCCCTGAGCTTTGAAGTACCTTCTGCAATCTACACTGAGCTCAGCCGATTACCATACTAATAGGCACTATGTTCATTAGAAAAGGTGGGGGCCAGGAGCACTCCTCTCTGCAGACCTGTGACCAGGAGACAAAATGGAGTCACGCCAATCTGTGTTAGTATGTCCATCCAAGATGGCGGCTGTTCCCTCATCACAATTAGATACACGGCTCAGCAGTCAGTATCACAGGATAGGATAAGATACACGGCTCAGCAGTCAGTATCACACAGGATAGGATTAGATACACGGCTCAGCAGTCAGTATCACAGGATAGGATAAGATACACGGCTCAGCAGTCAGTATCACACAGGATAGGATTAGATACACGGCTCAGCAGTCAGTATCACAGGATAGGATAAGATACACGGCTCAGCAGTCAGTATCACACAGGACAGGATTAGATACACGGCTCAGCAGCAAGTATCTAATCCTCTCCTATGCACTCCTCTCCCCCCCGCGTGTCTTTCCCCAATGTGGTTTATTATTTTTGTTGTGGGAGATGGGGGAGTCGAGGATTATGCGTTCGATATGGTTTAAAAAAGATTAATAAAGGACTTTATTCTGTCCGAGTCTTTATTTACAATACAAGTATAGGATTAGTAATGGATGGGTGCCTTATAGACGCCTCTCCATTACTAAGCCGTGGGCTTGATGTCACCGGACAATATGAAGGTGACATTAACCCCACAAATATGAACCCCACTTGCTACCGCTACAGGGCAAGTGGAAATTGCCAGGCAAAGCGCCAGAAAAGGCGCATGTAAAAGGCGGCTGAGAGCTGATGTTTGTAGCCTGGGGGGGACAATATCCATGGCCCCTTCCTAGGCTATTAATGTCAGCCCGCAGCTGTCTGCATAGTATTTGATGGTTATTAATTATAGGGGGCTCCACGTCTTTTTTTTTTGGGGGGGGTGTCCCCCATTTTAATAGCCAGTAAAGGCTAAGTATATAGTTGGGAGCGTGTGAGTGTGAGCACACCCTCCCACCCACAGACCAGTACACTGCTCTCCTGAAATACTCTGTGCCCCTGTCACCCTGCTCCTTCCACCATACGTCTCTGACCTACCTAGAGCAGCACAATACCATATGGATCACGTATAATGCCGCTATATATATTTATCACATAATACTCCCATAAAGACCACACATTATGCCGAGATAATTTAAAATAAATAAATAAATATATATATATATATATATATATATATAATATCACACATTATGCCGCCATGTATTGTGTGATCTATGTGACGGTATTATATGTGATCTATATGGCGGTATTATGTGTGGAGTATATGGCGGTATTGTGTGCTTTGTATGGCGGTATTATGTGTGCTCTATATGGCGGTATTATGTGTGCTCTATATGGCGGTATTATGTGTGAAGTATATGGCGGTATTATGTGTGAAGTATATTGCGGTATTGTGTGCTCTGCATGGTGGTATTGTGTGTGCTCTATATGGCGGTATTATGTGTGCTCTATATGGCACTATTATGTGTGCTCTATATGGCGGTATTATGTGTGCTCTATATGGCACTATTATGTGTGCTCTATATGGCGGTATTATGTGAGAACACTATGGCGTCGTTATTTGCGATCTATATGATGGTATTTGAGAACTATAGGACAGTATTATGTGTGCTCTATACGGCGGTATTGTGAGTGATCTATATGGCGGTATTATGTGAGAACACTATGGAAGTATCTTCTGCAGAAAGGGGACCCAATCTAGGGTGGTTCCGGTTGAGCAGCTGCACGCGGGTCTGGGGTAAGAGAGGGGGCAGCATGACCTCCAGTTAGGTGCCTTCAGGGGAGGGCTGGTGAAGAGAGGGGTCTCATGTTTATCGTTACTATATGGCTACATTTCCTTACCAGCATCACCCCGGACTGCGCCTGTCACCTCGCTTTCACACATCGCCAGGACAGGATCTGAGGAGGGGATTGGGGTCTTTGCATGCAGAGTCTGGATCAGAACAGGCCATCAATCCGCAGAAATGTTTCCTGGATTTCTGAGCAGAGGGTCCATCCATGTGTATAAAAGACAGCGCTCTATGTACAATCCCTGGCTGCTCCGCGCACTGAACATGGTGCCCCCCATAGACCAGCACACTGCTCTCCTGAAATACTCTGTGCTGCTGTCACCCTGCTCCCTCCACCATATATCTCCCAGAATCCTTGCTGCCTGCCATCCTCGGTGACTGTCTACTTGTCAGTATAACTTTGCAGTCACCAACAAAATGGCTGCTCACTGTGTTCCTGAATCCTTTCATCCCCTAGCAAACACCAGAAGGGGAGGAGCCATCACACCCGTCAGCAGACTCCGCCCATAATTACTGCAGTGCTGTAATGGGAGATAGTTGTACACTAGGTTTTTGTCAAATTTCATTAGCTGCTCCCCCTAGTGTTTAAAAGTGGAAATTCCAAAACTTTTAAAATTATTTTTCATATTTTACTAAATTAAAAACAAATGATAATATTTTTTAAGAAAATGTAAACATTAATTCTTTACATTTTTTCAATCGCTGGAAAAAAAATTTTTTGATGGCACCTTCCCTTTAACAAGTACTCAGTATTACATTATAACAGCACCCCTCTCCTCTCATACTGCGTGTATCCATGGTTACGACCACTGATACTGTCACAGCTAGTTGCTAGTGGTCGTAACCATGGATACCCAAGGTCCTGCAATGTCTGCAGATGAGGACAGAGACATAGCAAATCAGAAGAACTATACTACATTTCTAAATGGAGGTATTTGCTAATATTATTATTACACCTAATATATTTTATGATAGGATCTTGGAGAAGGGAATACCCCTTTAAATATGCACTTTGTTTCTTTGCATCCTTCTGAGAAGATCCTTGTCATGTTTAACGTTGGCTCTATCTGATACCTCTTCCATAAGGGGATGTGATAACCCCTCGCAGCAAAGCTGGCTGTAAGCTCGTTTGTCTGCAGCAAAAAACGCTGGTCATTATTATTAATGTTGCTCCAGCCGAGAAGCAGCCTGTGCGGAGCGACTTCAGTATGAGGGGGGCCTGCTACAATGTAAGGCTGGGGTCACACATGCGAGTTTTACGGACGTAAGAGCGCAGAAACTACGTGCGTAAAACTCGCATTAAATACGGCACAATGATTCTCAATGGGGCTGCTCCTATCAGCCGTATATTACGGATCCGTAATTTACGGCTTTCTACGGCCGTACAAAATCCCAGCATGCTGCGTTTGTCACCGTATTGCGCAAATAATACGCCAATGAAAGTCTATGGGGGCGAGAAAAATACGGATTCCACACGGACCTGCAGTGTGACCTGCGAGAAATACGCAGCGGTGTTAGTGAAAAGTCGGTAATTCAATTGCCGGCTTCTCATTTCTCCTGCACAAACCCGACAGGATATGAGACATGATTACATACAGTAAACCATCTCATATCCCCTTTTTTTTTTGCATATTCCACACTACTAATGTTAGTAGTGTGTATGTGCAAAATTTCAGCGCTGTAGCTGCTAAAATAAAGGGTTAAATGGCAGAAAAAATTGGCGTGGGCTCCCGCGCAATTTTCTCCGCCAGAGTGGTAAAGCCAGTGACTGAGGGCAGATATTAATAGCCAGGAGAGGGTCCATGGTTATTGGCCCCCCCGTGGCTAAAAACATCTGCCCCCAGCCACCCCAGAAAAGGCACATCTGGAAGATGCGCCTATTCTGGCACTTGGCCACTCTCTTCCCACTCCCGTGTAGCGGTGGGTAATGAAGGGTTAATGTCACCTTGCTATTAGTAAGGTGACATTAAGCCAGATTAATAATGGAGAGGCGTCAATTATGACACCTATCCATTATTAATCCAATAGTACGAAATGATTAATAAAACACACACACATTATTAAAAAGTATTTTAATGAAATAAACACACAGGTTGTTTTAATATTTTATTGCTCTCTCAATCCATTTGCAGGCCCTCGCTTGGCAAAATAATAAACGCACAATATACATACCTTCTGATGTCCTATCACGTCCCACGAGGTAATCCATCTGAAGGGGTTAATTATTTTACAGCCATGAGCTGTGCTAATGCACTCGCTCGTGGTTGTAATTCCCCGGCGAATGAAGGAAATGTAGGTCATTGACCTACATTTCCTTCAGTTGCGGTGATGCGCCCCCTGGTGGATGTTCTCATGAACTGCAGCCTGGGAACTTTTTCCCACGCTCCAGGTCATATGAGGACATCCACCAGGGGGCGCATCACCGCGACTGAAGGAAATGTAGGTCAATGACCTACATTTCCTTCATTCGCCGGGGCTTACAGGCACGGAGCACAGCTGCATTAGCAGGGCTCCTGCTTGTAAATTATTTTAACCCCTTCAGATGGATTACCTCGTGGGACGTGACGGGTCAGCAGAAGGTATGTATATTGTGGGTTTATTGTTTTGCCAAGCGAGGGCCTGCAAATGGATTGAGAGAGCAATAAAATAGTAAAACAACCGCTGTGTTTATTTCATTAAAATACTTTGTAATCATGTGTGTGTGTTTTTTAACCCTTTCAAACAATTGGATTAATAATGGATAGGTGTCATAATTGACGCCTCTCCATTATTAATCTGGCTTAATGTCACCTTACAATAGCAAGGTGGCATTAACCCTTCATTACCCCATATCCCACCGCTACACGGGAGTGGGAAGTGTGGCCAAGTGCCAGAATAGGCGCATCTTCCAGATGTGCCTTTTCTGGGGTGGCTGGGGGCAGATGTTTGTAGCCAGGGGGGCCCAATAACCATGGACCCTCTCCTGGCTATTAATATCTGCCCTCAGTCACTGGCTTTACCATTCTGGCGGAGAAAATTGCGCGGGAGCCCACGCCAATTTTTTCCGCCATTTAACCCTTTATTTTAGCAGCTACAGCGCCCAAATTTTGCACATACACACTACTAACATTAGTAGTGTGGAATATGCAAAAAAAATGGGATATGAGATGGTTTACTGTATGTAATCAAGTCTCATATCCTGTCGGGTTTGGGAAGGAGAAATGAAAAGCCGGCAATTTAATTACCAGCTTTTCACAGATATCGCGCTGTAGTAAATATAAATACAGACTATATATATATGTGTCTCAATGACTAATATATATATATATATATATATATATATATATATATATATATATATATATATATATATATATATATATATATATATACTGTATATATGTTTTCCCGAACATTTGAGCACATAAATCCATTAGATGTCGGTTTTGCAAGCCTGCAAGAAAATCTCGCAGTACGGATGCCATACGGATTACATACGGAGGATGCCATGCGCAAAATACGCTGACACACCCTGCCTACGGATGACATACGGATCACTATTTTGGGAACATTTCTCCGTATTACGGCCGTATTACGGCCGTAAAATACGGACCATATTGTCTTACGCCGAGTGTGACGCCGGCCTAACAGTGACATCGTGATGGTGACAGCAACAAGCAGCTAAGAGAAGTCACCAGCACAATCTGCACATCAGGGATTCTAGAAAGAAAGGTTTGGCTGTAAGTTTTAACGGTGGTTTTGGATAACTGTTCCTCTGAAGTGTGGACAGGGGCGTCTCCTACAAGGGGGGGTGGGTGAGAGTCTCCTACCGAGGGTTGGGGCGATTAGTCTCCTATGGGGGGGGGGGGGTTGGAGCGTCTCCTATGGAGGGGAGCATCTCCTACAGGGGGGGGGGGGGAAGTGTCTCCTATGGAGGGGAGCATCTCCTACAGGGGGGGGGGGGGCGTCTCCTATGGAGGGGAGCATCTCCATCTCCTACGGGGGGGGTGTCGTGTCTCCTACATCAGTCTGTGCTGCACCTGTTGGGGCGCCGTGCTCTAGTCCACCATGCTCCACCTCTCTAGCCCGCCATGCTCCGGCATACGTGTTTTAAGGTTTATTGAAGATTACCAAAGGATTTTAGTAGGCAATGTAGTGTCCAGTGTTAGACAGCTGGGTGTGGGCCCTAGGTCATGGATCTTCCAGCACAACAATCACCTCAAACATAGTTGAACAAGCCCCCAGAAATGGAATGAAACAAAGCACTGGCGAGTTCTGAGGAGGCAGCAATGAGTCCAAGATCCCGGCTGAGAGGAGGAAGAAGAGTCCAAGATCCCAGCTGAGAGGAGGAAGAAGAGTCCAAGATCCCGGCTGAGAGGAGGAAGTAGAGTCCAAGATCCCGGCTGAGAGGAGGAAGTAGATTCCAAGATCCCGGCTGAGAGGAGGAAGAAGAGTCCAAGATCCCGGCTGAGAGGAGGAAGAAGAGTCCAAGATCCCGGCTGAGAGGAGGAAGAAGAGTCCAAGATCCCGGCTGAGAGGAGGAAGTAGAGTCCAAGATCCCGGCTGAGAGGAGGAAGTAGATTCCAAGATCCCGGCTGAGAGGAGGAAGAAGAGTCCAAGATCCTGGCTGAGAGGAGGAAGAAGAGTCCAAGATCCCGGCTGAGAGGAGGAAGAAGAGTCCAAGATCCCGGCTGAGAGGTGGAAGAAGAGTCCAAGATCCCAGCTGAGAGGAGGAAGAAGAGTCCAAGATCCCAGCTGAGAGGAGGAAGAAGAGTCCAAGATCCCGGCTGAGAGGAGGAAGAAGAGTCCAAGATCCCGGCTGAGAGGAGGAAGAAGAGTCCAAGATCCCGGCTGAGAGGAGGAAGAAGAGTCCAAGATCCCGGCTGAGAGGAGGAAGAAGAGTCCAAGATCCCGGCTGAGAGGTGGAAGAAGAGTCCAAGATCCCAGCTGAGAGGAGGAAGAAGAGTCCAAGATGCCGGCTGAGAGGAGGAAGGAGAGTCCAAGATCCCGGCTGAGAGGAAGAAGAGTCCAAGATCCCGGCTGAGAGGTGAAAGAAGAGTCCAAGATCCCGGCTGAGAGGAGGAAGAAGAGTCCAAGATCCCGGCTGAGAGGAGGAAGAAGAGTCCAAGATCCCAGCTGAGAGGAGGAAGAAGAGTCCAAGATCCCAGCTGAGAGGAGGAAGAAGAGTCCAAGATCCCGGCTGAGAGGAAGAAGAGTCCAAGATTCCGGCTGAGAGGTGGTTATAGGAAGCGACTGATTGCAGGTATTTATTCTAACTGGTGCAACCAAATATTAGGTGGAGGGCGCCAACAATTCTGTGAGGCCTATTTTGGGGGTTTGTGTGACATTAGGTCCAATTTGCCGTTTTTAATCACCATTTTGCTTTTCCAATAGACACAAAGGATAAACCTGAGTGTAAAAAAACACGGGGAATGTAATAATGTTCTGGGGGAAATACTTCTGGAACAGTTTCAAGGGTGCCAACACTTTCAGCCATAACTGTACATACACCGATGTAATAACCCTACATACCGCCATACAGTGCACTGTGAGCGAAATATTCTCTTCTATGCCTTATGAACTCCAAATGAATACCGTTCTGTCTCTTAGCCCCACCATCCGCCTGACAGCGGTGTGAGTGGCACTATATTCATCACTCTGCTCACCCCAATGATGCCGGCGATCAGGCGCCTGAACTGATCCCTGCGTCGCTTCTCTCCTTGTTTCTGAGTCGGGTATAGGAGTCTGGAGTCAAACTGCTGCAGAGAGTCGCTGTGGATCTCCGGGATCTGCTCCATCACCACCCGCAGCTCGGGGACCTGAGGACGCTGGAGAGGGAGACAGTTAGGTGGGCGGCCCGAGGGGGGATGGGGCCAGGCCCTGAGCTGGAAGGGGGACGGGGCAAGGCCAAAGGCCGGAAGGGGGACGGGGCCAGGACCGAGGGGGACGGGGCAAGGCAAGAGGCCGGAGGACGGGCAAAGAACCAGGCACGAGGCCGGAGGGGGACGGGACCAGGCACAAGGGGAATGCGGCTGGTGAGGTACGGAAACGCACATAGCTCTTACCAGAGAGCTGTAGATCTGGAAGGCCAGGTTCACCAGGGCGGCATTACAACTTTCGTGCTGTCCATGAATCTGGAGCCCGCGCAGGACATTACTAAAAAAACAGATGGCGGCTTCAGTGGACAAAGAGCTGGAGACCACCTGAGGAGAAGAAGACGACACATGACGGCTTCATCTACACTCCGCTGTGGGGCGATAGTCTTCAGGACACGGCACCTGCTTGAGGAGCGGCCAGCACAGCAGGGAAGCGGCTTTCTGACAGGCGGGGGTGTCCATCCAGTTGAGCGGACTGTAGGCGCTGATCAGCAGAGTGATCGACACGTCCTGAAATAGAGAAGAGCACTGAGCACCGGCGACCCCCGCACAGAGGAGCCCCCCAGATCCCCGCAGAGGAGTTGCTCACCCCCAGACCCCCGCACAGAGGTGCCGCTCGCCCCCAGACCCCCCGCACAGAGGAGCCGCTCGCCCCCAGACCCCCAGCACAGAGGAGCCGTTCGCCCCCAGACCCCCGCACAGAGGAGCCGCTTGCCCACAGACCCCTGCACAGATGAGCACTATGATACACTATGGGGCTGCATTATGCTAAGGGGGTGCATTATACTATGGGGTGCATTATACTAAGGTAAAGCATTATGTTCCTATGGGGCTTCATTATACAATATAGAGGTACATTATACTACTATGGAGGTACATTATACTACTATGGGGTGCATTACACTACTATGGGGGTGTATTATACTCCTATGAGTGTGCATTATACTCCTATGGAGCTGTATTATACACTATGGGGGTGCATTATACTATGGAGGTGTATTATACTCCTATTGGGCTGCACTATACACTATGGATGTGCATTATACTGCTACGGGGCTGCATTATACTCCTATCAGACTGCTTTATACACTATGGGGGAGCATTAAACTTATGGGGCTGCATTATACTACCATGGGGGTGCATTATACTGCTATGAGGCTGCATTATACTGCAATGGGGCTGCATTATACTATGGGGTGCATTATACTGCAAAGGGGGTGTATTATATTATGCGGCTGCATTATATTCCTATGGGGTGCATTATACTGCTATGGGGGTGCATTATATTATGGGGCTGTATTGTACTACTATGGAGGTGCATTATATTATAGGGGTACATTATACTACTATGGGGCTGCATTATACTATGGGTGTGCATTATACCACTATGGGGCTGCATTAAACTATGGGCATGAATTATACCACTATGAGGCTGCATTATACTACCATGAGGCAGCGTTATACCACTATGGGACTGCATTATACCACTATGGGGTTGCATTATACTACTATGGGGTTGCATTATACTATGGGGCTGCATTATGCCGATATGGGGCTGCATTATACCGCTATGGGGCTGCATTATATTGCTATGGGGGTGTATTATACTATGAGGGTGCATTATATCACTATGGGGCTGCATTATACCGCTATGGGGCGCAGTATACAGTTATGAGGCTGCATTATACCGCTATGGGGGTGCATTATCATCCTATGGGGGTGCATTATACTCCTCAGGGGCTGTATTATACACTATGGAGTGCATTATACTATGGGGTGCATTATACTGTTATGGGGCTGCACTATACTATGGGTGTGTATTATACACTATGGTGAGCATTATACTACTATGGGGCTGCATTATACTCCTATGGGGCTGCATTATACTACTATGGAGGTGCATTATACTGCTATGGGGGTGCATTATACCACTATGGGACTGCATTATACCACTATGGGGCTGCATTATACTATGGGGGTGCAATATATCGTTATGGGTCTGCATTATACTACTATATAAGATTATGGGATGCATTATTCTATTTTTTTTTTTTTAAATCAAATTTTTATTTATTTACAAATTGTGTCGAGCGTTACATCTTATTGACAGTAAATTCTTAATGATTAACACAATGTTATGGGGCTTAGGGAAGGGAAGAGGATAGGGGAAATGGTGACATTACAATAACTATCCAATCACATTCTCTATGTGCGAATCTGCAAAATTATTTAATAACCAATTATACCAAATACACCAATTGTTCCATTTTTTATGAAATAGAGCTATATTATTATTAGATGTAGCAATTATCTTTTCTGATAGGCAATTCTCATTTATCAGTGACACGACCTCGGACAGTGAGGGGCATTTGGAGTCTTTCCAGTAACCAGCAATTTTGATTCTTGTAGCTACAATAATATGTACAATCACTGTACGGAACTCATAGGGAAACGAGTCCAAATCAATAGCGAGTAACGCCTGCTGTGCGCTAAGAGTCACCGGTATCCACAGATCTGGAACATCAGGTGATCTATGGCTTCCCACAGACGTCTAATTCTGTCACAACTCCACCATATATGTAGCATGTCTGCACAGGGGTCTCCACACCTCCAGCACGTGTCTGGGGAACTGCGGAACATCCTAGACAATCTACTGGGAGTGAAATACCACCGATATAACAATTTCCTGGCGTTTTCCATGTGGTTCGTACATTTGGATTGAGAAGGCTGCCCCCCCCTCCACTGATCCGGTGTGACTGTGCAGTTTAGGTCTTTTTCCCACTTTTGCAGGTCTGTAGTTAGAGAGGGCAGGGTATTCTCCAACATACAGTCGTAGCTTGTGGACAGCGCCCTAATCTGTGATGTCGGGTCATCAGCAGAGAGTAGAGTTTAGATGGCGGTGCAGGCATCTGTTTTTTGCTTTCAGTTAGGAAATGCCGGATCTGCAAATATTTGTAAAACTCCCTTTCAGGAACATTGTATTTATCTCGCAATGATGTAAAAGTAATTAATTCCTCCCCATCATACAGGTTCCCCAATCGAGGTGGTTTTGAGTAAATTCCAGTTTTTAAGTTTGAGGTCCGGGATGCAATGCTCCAGTGTCTCTATGGGAGCTTTGAGAAATGCAGTTTGTATAATGTATTAGTTTGATGTGCATGGTAAAAAGCTGAGACATTGCAGGTTCTCATCAGATGTTAATTAATTGCTATCCAGAGCCAGTCATCATCATTATTCCACATGAATCATAACTGTTCGAATAATGCGACCCTGTAACAACGGACCACTGAGGGTCATCCCGGGCCACCAATAATGCGGCCCTGTAGTAACGGACCACTGAGGGTCATCCCAGGCCATCAATAATGCGGCCCTGTAGTAACGGACCACCGAGGGGCATCCCAGGCCACCAATAATGCGGCCCTGTAACAACGGACCACTGAGGGTCATCCCGGGCCACCAATAATGCGGCCCTGTAGTAACGGACCACTGAGGGTCATCCCAGGCCATCAATAATGCGGCCCTGTAGTAACGGACCACCGAGGGGCATCCCAGGCCACCAATAATGCAGCCCTGTAGTAACGGACCACTGAGGGGCATCCCAGGCCACCGATAATGCGGCCCTGTAGTAACGGACCACTGAGGGTCATCCCAGGCCATCAATAATGCGGCCCTGTAGTAACGGACCACCGAGGGGCATCCCAGGCCACCAATAATGCGGCCCTGTAACAACGGACCACTGAGGGTCATCCCGGGCCACCAATAATGCGGCCCTGTAGTAACGGACCACTGAGGGTCATCCCAGGCCATCAATAATGCGGCCCTGTAGTAACGGACCACCGAGGGGCATCCCAGGCCACCAATAATGCAGCCCTGTAGTAACGGACCACTGAGGGGCATTCCAGGCCATCAATAATGCGGCCCTGTAGTAACGGACCACCGAGGGGCATCCCAGGCCATCAATAATGCGGCCCTGTAGTAACGGACCACCGAGGGGCATCCCAGGCCACCAATAATGCAGCCCTGTAGTAACGGACCACTGAGGGGCATTCCAGGCCATCAATAATGCGGCCCTGTAGTAACGGACCACCGAGGGGCATCCCAGGCCACCGATAATGCGGCCCTGTAGTAACGGACCACTGAGGGGCATCCCAGGCCATCAATAATGCGGCCCTGTAGTAACGGACCACCGAGGGGCATCCCAGGCCACCGATAATGCGGCCCTGTAGTAACGGACCACTGAGGGGCATCCCAGGCCATCAATAATGCGGCCCTGTAGTAACGGACCACCGAGGGGCATCCCAGGCCACCGATAATGCGGCCCTGTAGTAACGGACCACTGAGGGGCATCCCAGGCCACCGATAATGCGGCCCTGTAGTAACGGACCACTGAGGGGCATCCCAGGCCACCGATAATGCGGCCCTGTAGTAACGGACCACTGAGGGGCATCCCAGGCCACCGATAATGCGGCCCTGTAGTAACGGACCACTGAGGGGCATCCCAGGCCACCAATAATGCGGCCCTGTAGTAACGGACCACTGAGGGGCATCCTGTTATGATCCTAATGGCAAGGATCGCAAGTAGGACTAGCTAAGTAACTAAACCGACTACAAACCCTGGGGAAGTGGTAACTGAATTGACCGCAACCTGATCCTATCCGCAAACAACTATAGGCAGCCGTGGAACGTTACCTGAAAATCCTAGACGTCTCTTCACGGCCTGAGAAACTGACTATTCCTAGAGGGAACGAAAGTCCTCACTTGCCTCAGTGAAATGACCCCAAAGATATAGAATAGCCCCCCACAAATATTAACGGTGAGTTAAGGGGAAAGCACAAACGCAGAGATGAAATTAGATTTAGCAAATGAGGCCCGCTAACACTAGAAAGCAGAAAATAGATAGGGAGCTGTGCGGTCAATTAAAAACCCTATTCAAAATATCCACGCAGAGATCGCTCGAGCCCCCGCACCAACTAACGGTGCGGGGGAAGCAACTCTGTACCCCAGAGCAAACCAGCAGAAGAAATCACATATTAGCAAGCTGGACTAAACTCATCATACACAGAAATCATATTGCAGACTGATGAGCAAAAAATAATTAAACAGAACTTAGCTTCTCCTGAAGAGACTGAAACCGAAGATAATCAGGAGTAATCAGAATAGCACTGAATACATTGACAGCCGGCAACAAGTGGAAGTGAAACAGAGCTAAATAGGAAACTCCCAAGTGAATAACGAGGCAGCTGATCAGCCACAGACCCGCAGGATGACAAACAAAGCCACCAGGGGGAGCCCAAAACAAAAGTCACACAATACCACCTGTGACCACAAGAGGGAGCCTGAAAACAGAGTTCACAACAGTACCCCCCCCCCCTTGAGGAGGGGTCACCGAACCCTCATCAAAACCCCCAGGGCGATCAGGGTGAGCCACATGGAAGGCACGAACCAAATCGGCCGCATGAACATCAGAGGCGACAACCCAGGAATTATCCTCCTGACCATAGCCCTTCCATTTAACCAAATACTGAAGCCTCCGTCTAGAAATACGAGAATCCAAGATCTTCTCCACCACGTATTCCAATTCTCCCTCAACCAGCACAGGGGCAGGAGGCTCAACCGGAGGACCCACAGGCACCACATACCTCCGCAACAACGACTGATGAAACACATTATGAATAGCAAACGATGCTGGGAGGTCCAAACGAAATGACACAGGGTTAAGGACTTCCAAAATCTTATAAGGACCGATAAACCGAGGCTTGAACTTAGGAGAGGAGACCTTCATAGGAACAAAGCGAGTAGACAGCCACACCAAATCCCCAACGCGAAGTCGGGGACCCACACAGCGACGGCGGTTGGCAAAGCGCTGAGCCTTCTCTTGTGACAGCTTCAAATTGTCCACCACATGATTCCAAATCTGATGCAACCTATCCACCACAACATCCACTCCAGGACAGTCAGAAGGCTCCACCTGACCCGAGGAAAAACGAGGATGAAACCCCGAATTACAAAAAAAAGGAGAAACCAAAGTAGCAGAACTAGCCGGATTATTAAGGGCAAACTCAGCCAATGTCAAAAATGTCACCCAGTCGTCCTGATCAGCAGAAACAAAACATCTCAAATAGGTTTCCAAGGTCTGATTAGTTCGTTCGGTTTGGCCATTCGTCTGAGGATGGAAGGCCGACGAAAAAGACAAATCAATGCCCATCTTAGCGCAAAAGGTCCGCCAAAATCTAGACACAAACTGGGATCCTCTGTCGGAAACAATATTTTCAGGGATCCCATGCAAATGAACCACATTTTAAAAAACAGCGGAACCAACTCGGAGGAGGAAGGCAACTTAGGCAAGGGCACCAAATGGACCATCTTAGAAAAACGATCACACACCACCCAGATGACAGACATTCTCTGAGAGACCGGGAGATCCGAAATAAAATCCATGGAAATGTGCGTCCAAGGCCTCTTCGGGACAGGCAAAGGTAACAGCAAACCACTGGCACGAGAACAGCAAGGCTTAGCCCGAGCACAAATTCCACAAGACTGCACAAAGGAACGCACATCCCGCGACAAGGAAGGCCACCAAAAGGACCTGGCCACCAAATCTCTGGTACCAAATATTCCAGGATGGCCCGCCAACACCGAAGAATGAACCTCGGAAATAACTCTGCTGGTCCATCTATCCGGGACAAACAGTCTCTCCGGTGGACAACGGTCAGGTCTATCCGCCTGAAACTCCTGCAGCACTCGTCGCAAATCTGGGGAGATGGCAGACAAAATCACCCCTTCTCTGAGAATACCAGCCGGCTCTGAATCTCCAGGAGAGTTAGGCACAAAACTCCTAGAAAGAGCATCAGCCTTTACATTCTTCAAACCAGGCAGGTACGAGACCACGAAATCAAAACGAGAGAAAAACAACGACCAACGAGCCTGTCTAGGATTCAGCCGCTTGGCCGACTCGAGATAAATCAGATTCTTGTGATCAGTCAAGACCACCACACGATGCTTAGCTCCCTCGAGCCAATGTTGCCACTCCTCAAATGCCCACTTCATAGCCAACAACTCCCGATTACTGACATCATAATTCCGCTCGGCAGGCGAAAACTTTCTTGAAAAGAAAGTGTTGAGGAGAGCCATAAGATCAAATACTTAATTAACCTCAACACATAAGGTAATTGAGGGAAGCAACCCATAACATGTATTGTTTAACCTTACATAAGTTTTCCTCAGACAAAGTAAGACACTTAAGATGGCTGCCATCTCCTCTACCAGAGCCGTGTGCTCTGGTATCCAAGATGAACAATGAAGACACTGAAGATGGCCGCCATTTCCTGTATCTGCATGCCGTGTGGTCTGGTATCCAAGATGACGCCCACCCTGATGACCTCATGGATCCACCCACAGTGACGCCCACCCTGATGACCTCACGGACCAACCCACCCTGATGACCTCATGGATCCGCCCATGGACTTGCTCATGCCCAACCCACTAACCAATGGAATACATCCGATCACTCCCATTTTAGAGCTAACCGAGCCCCCTTACAGGAGATATATAACATTGTGTTTGACTAATAAACTCCCCTTCTTGGAGCTGAGCCACACATTGATCAAGGAGAGTTACAGCTGACTGTGTCTGGTGTATTTCTTTAGTGCACATGATCAATATCCATTAGGCCAGGAGTAGGCAACTAGAGAATTGAACATTTTATTAATTGTTCAACCCTAATAAAAGCACATGGCTTCATCACAGAGCCATCGGCGCTTCTCTGCGACAAAACTGCCCCCGCTCCAATCTCGGAAGCATCAAACTCGACCTGGAAAGGAAGAGAGACATCTGGCTGACATAAGACCGGAGCCGAAGAAAACCGGCGCTTCAGCTCCCGAAAGGCCTCCACAGCCGCAGGAGACCAGTTAGTAACATCAGAACCTTTCTTGGTCAAATCCGTCAAAGGCTTAACAACACCAGAAAAATTAGCGATGAAGCGACGGTAAAAATTAGCAAAACCCAAGAACTTCTGAAGACTCTTAACAGATGTAGGCTGCGTCCAGTCATGAATAGCCTGAACCTTGACTGGGTCCATCTCAATAGTAGAAGGAGAAAAAATGAAACCCAAAAAAGAAACCTTCTGGACTCCAAAAAGACATTTTGAGCCCTTCACAAATAAAGAATTGGCACGCAGGACCTGAAACACCATCCTGACCTGCTTAACATGGGACTCCCAATCATCAGAAAAAAACAGAATATCATCCAGATACACAATCATAAATTTATCCAGATATTCGCGGAAGATGTCGTGCATAAAAGACTGAAAGACAGAAGGAGAGTTAGAAAGTCCAAAAGGCATCACCAAGTACTCAAAATGGCCTTCAGGCGTATTAAATGCAGTTTTCCATTCATCACCCTGTTTTATACGCACAAGGTTATACGCACCACGAAGATCTATCTTGGTGAACCAACTAGACCCCTTAATGCGAGCAAACAGATCAGATAACAATGGCAAAGGATACTGAAATTTGACCGTGATTTTATTTAGAAGGCGATCATCAATACAAGGTTTCAGAGAACCATCCTTCTTAGCCACAAAAAAGAACACAGCACCAAGAGGGGAGGAGGAGGGGCGAATAAGTCCTTTCTCCAAAGACTCCTTTATATAACTCCGCATGGCAGCATGCTCCGGCACTGACAAATTGAAAAGTCGTCCCTTAGGAAACTTACTACCAGGAATCAAATTTATAGCACAATCACAATCCCTATGAGGAGGTAGAGAACTGAGTTTGGGCACATCAAATACATCCTGGTAGTCTGACAAAAACGCAGGGACTTCAGAAGGAGTGGATGAAGCAATTGACACCACAGGAGCGTCGCCATGAATTCCCTGACAACCCCAACTTGACACAGACATTGCTTTCCAATCCAGGACTGGATTATGAGTCTGCAACCATGGCAGACCCAACACGACAACATCATGCAAATTATGCAGCACAAGAAAGCGAATCACCTCCTGATGAACAGGAGTCATGCACATGGTCACTTGTGTCCAGTACTGAGGTTTATTCGTAGCCAATGGCGTAGCATCAATTCCCCTTAGTGGAATAGGGAATTTTAAAGGCTCCAAAACAAAACCACAGCGCCTGGCAAATGACAAGTCCATCAGACTCAGGGCAGCACCTGAATCTACAAAAGCCATAACCGGGTAAGATGACAAGGAACAAATCAGGGAAACAGACAAAATGAACTTAGGCTGTAAAGTACCAATGGTGACAGATTTATCAACCTTTTTTTTGCGCTTAGAGCATGCTGAAATAACATGAGCTGAGTCACCACAGTAAAAGCACAACCCATTTTGCCGTCTATAATTTTGCCGTTCACTTCTGGTCAGAATTCTATCACATTGCATAGACTCAGGTGTCTGTTCAGAAGACACTGCCAAATAGTGCGCAGGTTTGCGCTCCCGCAAACGCCGATCAATCTGAATGGCCAGAGTCATTGACTCATTCAGACCTGCAGGCGTAGGGAACCCCACCATGACATTCTTAATGGCCTCAGAAAGACCTTTTCTGAAATTTGCAGCCAGGGCACACTCATTCCACTGAGTAAGCACCGACCATTTCCGAAATTTCTGGCAGTACACCTCTGCTTCATCTTGCCCCTGAGAGAGGGCCAACAAAGCTTTTTCAGCCTGGTTCTCAAGATTAGGTTCCTCATAGAGCAATCCAAGGGCCAGAAAAAACGCATCCACACTGAGCAATGCAGGATCCCCTGGCGCCAATGCGAAGGCCCAATCTTGAGGGTCACCACGCAAGAAAGAAATTATAATTTTAACTTGCTGAACGGAATCACCAGAGGAACGAGGTTTCAAAGAAAGAAACAATTTACAATTGTTCTTAAAATTCAGGAACCTAGATCTATCTCCAGAAAACAACTCCGGAATAGGTATTCTAGGCTCTGACATAGGACTGTGAACAACAAAATCCTGAATACTTTGTACCCTTGCAGCAAGATGATCTACACTGGAGGCCAAATCTGAATATCCATATCAGCAGCTGAGTTCAGAGCCACACCAAGATTAAGAGGAGGAGAGAAGCTAGACACACAGCAGCTAGACACACGGCAAAAAAACAAAAAAAATTCTCAAGGCTTCTTTTCTCCTGCTTCTGCCATGCAATTAACACTTTACTGCCGGCTGTACTGTTATGATCCTAATGGCAAGGATCGCAAGTAGGACTAGCTAAGTAACTAAACCGACTACAAACTCTGGGGAAGTGGTATCTGGATTGACCGCAACCTGATCCTATCCGCAAACAACTATAGGCAGCCGTGGAACGTTACCTGAAAATCCTAGAAGTCTCTTCACGGCCTGAGAAACTGACTATTCCTAGAGGGAACGAAAGTCCTCACTTGCCTCAGTGAAATGACCCCAAAGATATAGAATAGCCCCCCACAAATATTAACGGTGAGTTAAGGGGAAAGCACAAACGCAGAGATGAAATTAGATTTAGCAAATGAGGCCCGCTAACACTAGAAAGCAGAAAATAGATAGGGAACTGTGCGGTCAATTAAAAACCCTATTCAAAATATCCACGCAGAGATCGCTCGAGCCCCCGCACCAACTAACGGTGCGGGGGAAGCAACTCTGTACCCCAGAGCAAACCAGCAGAAGAAATCACATATTAGCAAGCTGGACTAAACTCATCATACACAGAAATCATATTGCAGACTGATGAGCAAAAAATAATTAAACAGAACTTAGCTTCTCCTGAAGAGACTGAAACCGAAGATAATCAGGAGTAATCAGAATAGCACTGAGTACATTGACAGCCGGCAACAAGTGGAAGTGAAACAGAGCTAAATAGGAAACTCCCAAGTGAATAACGAGGCAGCTGATCAGCCACAGACCCGCAGGATAACAAACAAAGCCACCAGGGGGAGCCCAAAACAAAAGTCACACAATACCACCTGTGACCACAAGAGGGAGCCTGAAAACAGAGTTCACAACAGCATCCCAGGCCACCAATAATGCGACCCTGTAGTAACGGACCACTGAGGGGCATCCCAGGCCACCAATAATGCGGCCCTGTAGTAACGGACCACTGAGGGGCATCCCAGGCCACCAATAATGCAACCCTGTAGTAACGGACCACTAAGGGGCATCCCAGGCCACCAATAATGCGGCCCTGTAGTAACGGACCACTGAGGGACATCCCAAGCCACCAATAATGCGGCCCTGTAGTAACGGACCACTGAGGGACATCCCAGGCCATCAATAATGCGGCCCTGTAGTAACGGACCACTGAGGGACATCCCAGGCCACCAATAATGCGGCCCTGTAGTAACGGCCCACTGAGGGACATCCCAGGCCATCAATAATGCGGCCCTGTAGTAACGGCCCACTGAGGGACATCCCAGGCCATCAATAATGCGGCCCTGTAGTAACGGACCACTGAGGGACATCCCAGGCCACCAATAATGCGGCCCTGTAGTAACGGACCACTGAGGGACATCCCAGGCCACCAATAATGCAGCCCTGTAGTAACGGAACACTGTGGGGCATCCTAGGCCACCGATAATGTGGCCCTGTAGTAACGGACCACTGAGGGGCATCCCAGGCCATCAATAATGCGGCCCTGTAGTAACGGACCACACTCGGGGACATCCCAGGCCACCAATAATGCGGCCCTGTAGTAACGGACCACTGAGGGACATCCCAGGCCATCAATAATGCGGCCGTGTAGTAACGGACCACACTCGGGGACATCCCAGGCCACCAATAATGCGGCCCTGTAGTAACGGACCACTGAGGGGCATCCCAGGCCACCAATAATGCAGCCCTGTAGTAACGGACCACTGAGGGGCATCCTAGGCCACCGATAATGTGGCCCTGTAGTAACGGACCACTGAGGGGCATCCCAGGCCACCAATAATGCAGCCCTGTAGTAGCGGACCACTGAGGGGCATCCCAGGCCACCAATAATGCAGCCCTGTAGTAGCGGACCACTGAGGGGCATCCCAGGCCACCAATAATGCGACCCTGTAGTAACGGACCACTGAGGGGCATTCCAGGCCACCAATAATGCGGCCCTGTAGTAACGGACCACTGAGGGACATCCCAGGCCACCAATAATGCGGTCCTGTAGTAACGGACCACTGAGGGACATCCCAGGCCACCAATAATGCGGCCCTGTAGTAACGGACCACTGAGGGACATCCCAGGCCACCAATAATGCGGCCCTGTAGTATCGGACCACTGAGGGGCATCCCAGGCCACCGATAATGCGACCCTGTAGTAACGGACCACTGAGGGACATCCCAGGCCACCGATAATGCGACCCTGTAGTAACGGACCACTGAGGGACATCCCAGGCCACCGATAATGCAGCCCTGTAATAATGGACCACATTCGGGGACATCCCAGGCCACCAATAATGCGACCCTGTAGTAACGGACCACTGAGGGGCATCCCAGGCCACCAATAATGCGGCCCTGTAGTAACGGACCACACTCGGGGACATCCCAGGCCACCAATAATGCGGCCCTGTAGTAACGGACCACTGAGGGGCATCCCAGGCCACCAATAATGCAGCCCTGTAGTAACGGACCACTGAGGGGCATCCTAGGCCATTGATAATGTGGCCCTGTAGTAACGGACCACTGAGGGGCATCCCAGGCCACCGATAATGCAGCCCTGTAGTAACGGACCACTGAGGGGCATCCCAGGCCACCGATAATGCGACCCTGTAGTAACGGACCACTGAGGGGCATCCCAGGCCACCAATAATGCGGCCCTGTAGTAACGGACCACACTCGGGGACATCCCAGGCCACCAATAATGCGGCCCTGTAGTAACGGACCACTGAGGGGCATCCCAGGCCACCAATAATGCAGCCCTGTAGTAACGGACCACTGAGGGGCATCCTAGGCCATTGATAATGTGGCCCTGTAGTAACGGACCACTGAGGGGCATCCCAGGCCACCAATAATGCAGCCCTGTAGTAGCGGACCACTGAGGGGCATCCCAGGCCACCAATAATGCGACCCTGTAGTAACGGACCACTGAGGGGCATTCCAGGCCACCAATAATGCGGCCCTGTAGTAACGGACCACTGAGGGACATCCCAGGCCACCAATAATGCGGTCCTGTAGTAACGGACCACTGAGGGACATCCCAGGCCACCAATAATGCGGCCCTGTAGTAACGGACCACTGAGGGACATCCCAGGCCACCAATAATGCGGCCCTGTAGTATCGGACCACTGAGGGGCATCCCAGGCCACCGATAATGCGACCCTGTAGTAACGGACCACTGAGGGACATCCCAGGCCACCGATAATGCGACCCTGTAGTAACGGACCACTGAGGGACATCCCAGGCCACCGATAATGCAGCCCTGTAATAATGGACCACATTCGGGGACATCCCAGGCCACCAATAATGCGACCCTGTAGTAACGGACCACTGAGGGGCATCCCAGGCCACCAATAATGCGGCCCTGTAGTAACGGACCACACTCGGGGACATCCCAGGCCACCAATAATGCGGCCCTGTAGTAACGGACCACTGAGGGGCATCCCAGGCCACCAATAATGCAGCCCTGTAGTAACGGACCACTGAGGGGCATCCTAGGCCATTGATAATGTGGCCCTGTAGTAACGGACCACTGAGGGGCATCCCAGGCCACCGATAATGCAGCCCTGTAGTAACGGACCACTGAGGGGCATCCCAGGCCACCGATAATGCGACCCTGTAGTAACGGACCACTGAGGGGCATCCCAGGCCACCAATAATGCGGCCCTGTAGTAACGGACCACACTCGGGGACATCCCAGGCCACCAATAATGCGGCCCTGTAGTAACGGACCACTGAGGGGCATCCCAGGCCACCAATAATGCGGCCCTGTAGTAACGGACCACTGAGGGGCATCCTAGGCCACCGATGTGGCCCTGTAGTAACGGACCACTGAGGGGCATCCTAGGCCACCGATAATGTGGCCCTGTAGTAACGGACCACTGAGGGACATCCCAGGCCACCAATAATGCGGCCCTGTAGTAACGGACCACTGAGGGGCATCCCAAGCCACCAATAATGCGGCCCTGTAGTAACGGACCACTGAGGGGCATCCCAGGCCACCAATAATGCGGCCCTGTAGTAACGGACCACTGAGGGGCATCCCAGGCCACCAATAATGCGGCCCTGTAGTAACGGACCACTGAGGGGCATCCCAAGCCACCAATAATGCGGCCCTGTAGTAACGGACCACTGAGGGGCATCCCAGGCCACCAATAATGCGGCCCTGTAGTAACGGACCACACTCGGGGACATCCCAGGCCACCAATAATGCGGCCCTGTAGTAACGGACCACTGAGGGGACATCCCAGGCCACCAATAATGCGGCCCTGTAGTAACGGACCACTGAGGGGCATCCCAGGCCACCAATAATGCGGCCCTGTAGTAACGGACCACTGAGGGGCATCCCAGGCCACCAATAATGCGGCCCTGTAGTAACGGACCACTGAGGGGCATCCCAAGCCACCAATAATGCGGCCCTGTAGTAACGGACCACTGAGGGGCATCCCAAGCCACCAATAATGCGGCCCTGTAGTAACGGACCACTGAGGGGCATCCCAAGCCACCAATAATGCGGCCCTGTAGTAACGGACCACTGAGGGGCATCCCAGGCCACCAATAATGCGGCCCTGTAGTAACGGACCACTGAGGGGCATCCCAGGCCACCAATAATGCGGCCCTGTAGTAACGGACCACACTCGGGGACATCCCAGGCCACCAATAATGCGGCCCTGTAGTAACGGACCACTGAGGGGCATCCCAGGCCACCAATAATGCGGCCCTGTAGTAACGGACCATACTCGGGGACATCCCAGGCCACCAATAATGCGGCCCTGTAGTAACGGACCACACTCGGGGACATCCCAGGCCACCAATAATGCGGCCCTGTAGTAACGGACCATACTCGGGGACATCCCAGGCCACCAATAATGCGGCCCTGTAGTAACGGACCACTGAGGGGCATCCCAGGCCACCAATAATGCGGCCCTGTAGTAACGGACCATACTCGGGGACATCCCAGGCCACCAATAATGCGGCCCTGTAGTAACGGACCACTGAGGGGCATCCCAGGCCACCAATAATGCGGCCCTGTAGTAACGGACCATACTCGGGGACATCCCAGGCCACCAATAATGCGGCCCTGTAGTAACGGACCACACTCGGGGACATCCCAGGCCACCAATAATGCGGCCCTGTAGTAACGGACCACTGAGGGGCATCCCAGGCCACCGATAATGCAGCCCTGTAGTAACGGACCACTGAGGGGCATCCCAGGCCACCGATAATGCGACCCTGTAGTAACGGACCACTGAGGGGCATCCCAGGCCACCAATAATGCGGCCCTGTAGTAACGGACCACACTCGGGGACATCCCAGGCCACCAATAATGCGGCCCTGTAGTAACGGACCACTGAGGGGCATCCCAGGCCACCAATAATGCGGCCCTGTAGTAACGGACCACTGAGGGGCATCCTAGGCCACCGATGTGGCCCTGTAGTAACGGACCACTGAGGGGCATCCTAGGCCACCGATAATGTGGCCCTGTAGTAACGGACCACTGAGGGACATCCCAGGCCACCAATAATGCGGCCCTGTAGTAACGGACCACTGAGGGGCATCCCAAGCCACCAATAATGCGGCCCTGTAGTAACGGACCACTGAGGGGCATCCCAGGCCACCAATAATGCGGCCCTGTAGTAACGGACCACTGAGGGGCATCCCAGGCCACCAATAATGCGGCCCTGTAGTAACGGACCACTGAGGGGCATCCCAAGCCACCAATAATGCGGCCCTGTAGTAACGGACCACTGAGGGGCATCCCAGGCCACCAATAATGCGGCCCTGTAGTAACGGACCACACTCGGGGACATCCCAGGCCACCAATAATGCGGCCCTGTAGTAACGGACCACTGAGGGGACATCCCAGGCCACCAATAATGCGGCCCTGTAGTAACGGACCACTGAGGGGCATCCCAGGCCACCAATAATGCGGCCCTGTAGTAACGGACCACTGAGGGGCATCCCAGGCCACCAATAATGCGGCCCTGTAGTAACGGACCACTGAGGGGCATCCCAAGCCACCAATAATGCGGCCCTGTAGTAACGGACCACTGAGGGGCATCCCAAGCCACCAATAATGCGGCCCTGTAGTAACGGACCACTGAGGGGCATCCCAGGCCACCAATAATGCGGCCCTGTAGTAACGGACCACTGAGGGGCATCCCAGGCCACCAATAATGCGGCCCTGTAGTAACGGACCACTGAGGGGCATCCCAGGCCACCAATAATGCGGCCCTGTAGTAACGGACCACTGAGGGGCATCCCAGGCCACCAATAATGCGGCCCTGTAGTAACGGACCACTGAGGGGCATCCCAGGCCACCAATAATGCGGCCCTGTAGTAACGGACCACACTCGGGGACATCCCAGGCCACCAATAATGCGGCCCTGTAGTAACGGACCACTGAGGGGCATCCCAGGCCACCAATAATGCGGCCCTGTAGTAACGGACCATACTCGGGGACATCCCAGGCCACCAATAATGCGGCCCTGTAGTAACGGACCACACTCGGGGACATCCCAGGCCACCAATAATGCGGCCCTGTAGTAACGGACCATACTCGGGGACATCCCAGGCCACCAATAATGCGGCCCTGTAGTAACGGACCACTGAGGGGCATCCCAGGCCACCAATAATGCGGCCCTGTAGTAACGGACCACTGAGGGGCATCCCAGGCCACCAATAATGCGGCCCTGTAGTAACGGACCACTGAGGGGCATCCCAAGCCACCAATAATGCGGCCCTGTAGTAACGGACCACTGAGGGGCATCCCAGGCCACCAATAATGCGGCCCTGTAGTAACGGACCACACTCGGGGACATCCCAGGCCACCAATAATGCGGCCCTGTAGTAACGGACCACTGAGGGGACATCCCAGGCCACCAATAATGCGGCCCTGTAGTAACGGACCACTGAGGGGCATCCCAGGCCACCAATAATGCGGCCCTGTAGTAACGGACCACTGAGGGGCACCCCAAGCCACCAATAATGCGGCCCTGTAGTAACGGACCACTGAGGGGCATCCCAGGCCACCAATAATGCGGCCCTGTAGTAACGGACCACTGAGGGGCATCCCAGGCCACCGATAATGCGACCCTGTAGTAACGGACCACACTCGGGGACATCCCAGGCCACCAATAATGCGGCCCTGTAGTAACGGACCACTGAGGGGCATCCCAGGCCACCAATAATGCGGCCCTGTAGTAACGGACCACTGAGGGGCATCCCAGGCCACCAATAATGCGGCCCTGTAGTAACGGACCACTGAGGGGCATCCCAGGCCACCAATAATGCGGCCCTGTAGTAACGGACCACTGAGGGGCATCCCAGGCCACCAATAATGCGGCCCTGTAGTAACGGACCACTGAGGGGCATCCCAGGCCACCAATAATGCGGCCCTGTAGTAACGGACCACTGAGGGGCATCCCAGGCCACCAATAATGCGGCCCTGTAGTAACGGACCACTGAGGGGCATCCCAAGCCACCAATAATGCGGCCCTGTAGTAACGGACCACTGAGGGGCATCCCAGGCCACCAATAATGCGGCCCTGTAGTAACGGACCACACTCGGGGACATCCCAGGCCACCAATAATGCGGCCCTGTAGTAACGGACCACTGAGGGGACATCCCAGGCCACCAATAATGCGGCCCTGTAGTAACGGACCACTGAGGGGCATCCCAGGCCACCAATAATGCGGCCCTGTAGTAACGGACCACTGAGGGGCACCCCAAGCCACCAATAATGCGGCCCTGTAGTAACGGACCACTGAGGGGCATCCCAGGCCACCAATAATGCGGCCCTGTAGTAACGGACCACTGAGGGGCATCCCAGGCCACCAATAATGCGACCCTGTAGTAACGGACCACACTCGGGGACATCCCAGGCCACCAATAATGCGGCCCTGTAGTAACGGACCACTGAGGGGCATCCCAGGCCACCAATAATGCGGCCCTGTAGTAACGGACCACTGAGGGGCATCCCAGGCCACCAATAATGCGGCCCTGTAGTAACGGACCACTGAGGGGCATCCCAGGCCACCAATAATGCGGCCCTGTAGTAACGGACCATACTCGGGGACATCCCAGGCCACCAATAATGCGGCCCTGTAGTAACGGACCACACTCGGGGACATCCCAGGCCACCAATAATGCGGCCCTGTAGTAACGGACCACTGAGGGGCATCCCAAGCCACCAATAATGCGGCCCTGTAGTAACGGACCACACTCGGGGACATCCCAGGCCACCAATAATGCGGCCCTGTAGTAACGGACCACTGAGGGGCATCCCAGGCCACCAATAATGCGGCCCTGTAGTAACGGACCACTGAGGGGCATCCCAGGCCACCAATAATGCGGCCCTGTAGTAACGGACCACTGAGGGGCATCCCAGGCCACCAATAATGCAGCCCTGTAGTAACGGACCACTGAGGGGCATCCCAGGCCACCAATAATGCGGCCCTGTAGTAACGGACCATACTGAGGGGCATCCCAGGCCACCAATAATGCGGCCCTGTAGTAACGGACCACACTCGGGGACATCCCAGGCCACCAATAATGCGGCCCTGTAGTAACGGACCATACTGAGGGGCATCCCAGGCCACCAATAATGCGGCCCTGTAGTAACGGAACACTGTGGTTTTTCTCTTGCCAAATGTATTTTAGAATCATTGCTTGAATCTCTCTTAACCCCTTCCCGACATGTGACGGAATAGTACGTCACATGTCGGGACCCCCGCTTTGATGTGCGCTCCGGCGGTGAGCGCACATCAAAGTCGCGACATGTCAGCTGTTTTTTACAGCTGACATGTGCGCGCAATAGCGGCGGGTGAAATCGCGATCACCCGCCGCTATTAACTAGTTAAATGCCGCTGTCAAACGCAGACAGCGGCATTTAACTACCGCATCCGGCCGTGCGGCCGGATATGAGCGCATCGCCGACCCCCGTCACATGATCGGGGGTCGGCGATGCTTGTACATTGTAACCATAGAGGTCCTGGAGACCTCTATGGTTACTGATTGCCGGTGGCTGTGAGCGCCACCCTGTGGTCGGCGCTCACAGCACACCTGCAAATCTGCTGTGTAGCAGCGATCTTATGATCACTGCTGCATAGCAGAGCCGATCGAGTTCTGCCTGCTTCTAGCCTCCCATGGAGGCTATAGAAGCATGGCAAAAGTAAGAAAAAAAAGTAAAAAAAAAAAGTGAAAAAAATAAAAAAAATATAAAAGTTTAAATCACCCCCCTTTCGCCCCAATCAAAATAAATCAATTAAAAAAAAACCCAACCTACACATATTTAGTATCGCCGCGTTCAGAATCGCCCGATCTATCAATAAAAAAAAAGCATTAACCTGATCGCTAAACGGCGTAATGAGAAAAAAAATCGAAACGCCAGATTTACGTTTTTTTGGTCGCCACGACATTGCATTAAAATGCAATAACGGGCGATCAAAAGAACGTATCTGCACCAAAATGCTATCATTAAAAATGCCAGCTCGGCACGCAAAAATTAAGCCCTCACCTGACCCCAGATCACGAAAAATGGAGACGCTATGAGTATCGGAAAATGGCGCAATTTTGTTTTGTTTTGTTTTTTGCAAAGTTTGGAATTTTTTTTCACCACTTAGGTGAAAAATAACCTAGTCATGTTAGGTGTCTATGAACTCGTAATGACCTGGAGAATCATAATGGCAGGTCAGTTTTAGCATTTAGTGAACCTAGCAAAATAGGCAAGCAAAAAACAAGTGTGGGATTGCACTTTTTTTGCAATTTCACTGCACTTGGAATTTTTTTCCCGTTTTCTAGTACACGACATGCTAAAACCAATGATGTCGTTCAAAAGTACAACTCGTCCCGCAAAAAATAAGCCCTCACATGGCCAAATTGACGGAAAAATAAAAAAGTTATGGCTCTGGGAAGGGAGGAGGGGAGCGAAAAACGAAAACGGAAAAAGCTCCGGGGGTGAAGGGGTTAATATTTTCATTGTGACTATGACGGGAGATTACGGAACAAATACAGGATTTGTGGGAGAATGAACATTTTCACCGACACAATCCTGCCCAGCCATGAGAGTTGGTGTTTCTTCATGTGGAACATGTCAGTTTGGATTTTCTTCCTCAGAGCCTCATAATTCATAACATTTTATCTGCTGAGTCAGCCGAATACCTAAATACTCAATACGGTCATTTTCCTATTTAACAGGGTATTCATTCTCAAAGGTTTTTGGGTGTTTTATGAATGGGGTTAGGTTTAATATCTGGCATTTAGACACGTTTAGTTTATAATATGATATTTTAGTACATGATTCGATTATTTGCATTGCTGCCGGTAATGACTGTCCCGTTAACGCTAGAATGATGTCGTCCGCAAATAAACCTATGTTGTGTTCTGTTTTAGCTGAAAGGTCAGAGAGGCCCGGCGCCTGCGCACTGCAGGACTTTGCTCTGCCCTCAACAGGACAGACAGTACGCCTGCGCAGGAGCCGCAGCGTAAAGACAAGACGAGGACGTCATCGTATGAAGATGGGAGGCCCCGGACCGCGACGCCCATCGGACCGGACCGCCCCTGGGTGAGTATAATCTAACCTCTTTTTCTCATCTTTCAGGATACATCGGGGGCTTATCTACAGCATTACAGAATGCATTACAGAATGCTGGAGATAAGACCCTGATGGCGGTGGGTTTAGCTCACCTTCGATTTTGGGGGTGACATGTTCCCTTTAAAGGCGGGAGAGAATAGAAAAAACGAAAGCATTAGCATTATACTATTATGGGTGACTATGGGGGCAATATAGAGAGACATTGGGGGCAACATGGAGAGACATGAGGCAGAATGGGTGGACACGTGAGGTCCAGAATGTGGGATATTACTACTGTAGGGTCTAATTAAAGGATATTATTTTTGAGCATTTTGTTTTCAGTGGAGGGAGGAGAGGTCTTGTTACTGTGCAGGGCGACAGTTGCTTTTTTCTTAATCTGGTTTTGGTTAGGGATTGGGAAAAAATTGAGGAATGTGCTCCAGGTAAGTCCTGGCTGGAAGAAGTGATGGTGGTCTGAACTGGATGAAGAAAAAAGCGAAGATGAAGGACTTCAATTAAACAGGTCACCGGTGAGACAGTGTATTACATGTACAATTGCACTATATACAGTATTCTATATACAGAGCTCCTGTGTATAATGTCACTAGTGATCACTGTATTGCCTGTACATTGACACTATAAAGAGTTCCTGTTTATATTGTCACTTGGGATCCCTGTATTACCTGTACACTGACACTATATACAGAGCTTCTGTGTATAATGTCACTGGTGATCACTGTATTACCTGTACACTGACACTATGTACAGAGCTCCTGTGTATGTCACTGGTGATCACTGTATTAGCTGTACACTGACACTATGTACAGAGCTCCTGTGTATGTCACTGGTGATCACTGTATTACCTGTACACTACATACAGAGCTCCTGTGTATAATGTCACTGGTGATCACTGTATTACCTGTACACTGACACTATGTACAGAGCTCCTGTGTATGTCACTGGTGATCACTGTATTACCTATACACTGCCACTATATACAGAGCTCCTGTGTATAATGTCACTGGTGATCACTGTATTACCTGTACACTGACACTATATACAGAGCTTCTGTGTATAATGTCACTGGTGATCACTGTATTACCTGTGCACTGACTCTATATACAGAGCTCCTGTGTATAATGTCACTGGTGATCACTTTATTACCTGTACACTGACGCTATATACAGAGCTCCTGTGTATAAGGTCACTGGTGATCACTGTATTACCTGTACACTACATACAGAGGTCCTGTGTATAATGTCACTGGTGATCACTGTATTACCTGTGCACTGACTCTATATACAGAGCTCCTGTGTATAATGTCACTGGTGATCACTGTATTACCTGTACACTGACGCTATATACAGAGCTCCTGTGTATAATGTCACTGGTGATCACTGTATTACCTAGACATTTGTGACAGATCGCACAGGGGAAAGGATGTGTAATTTGCACTCACCTCTACGGAAGGGAGAGAAGGACCCAGCAGGGATCGGCTCTCTGGCGCCACCACTTGCCCCAGGTCAGTCCGACAACAGGCTTATATCGGGTCAGAAACCAACCCTGGGGTAGCGTATAATATAACCAACTGAGCATGCGGACATGGGGATTCGTGAAGTGAGATAAAAGAGCAGCCCAAGATTCATTTTATAATCGCTGAAAAGGCGCACTAGAAAAATACAGGTATATACAAGAACAAATATACAAGTATACAGTCAAGAGTGTAGTACAAGAGTAGGGTACAGATAGGTTACAATTACCGTGTTATGTAGCACGTAACCACAGGGAGGCACTGATGGATCACAGGTCCAAATCTTAGTTACGTGGTTACCCTGGCTGCATTAGGTAACGGGCCTCCTGCCAGTAGAAGAACTGAGTCCAAAATGAGGAGCTGCCTAATATCTCCTTGGCTGCTCCCACACGCTGCTCCCACCCCTGGGCTGGGCCACCTCCCTCCTCCCATTTCTGAGAGTATGATTTTCCAGGCAGAACCGTGGATGGCCCATAACTTTCCGCCCGAAGGTCCAAATAAGACGGCAGAGGCGCCACTGGGTTCCGCTGGATTTTATCTGTGCAGGGAGACCAAATATGGCTACCGTATTTAATTCCTGGTAGCTATGCTTGGTAACTCAAGAATGCAGAGTGATGGGGGTGGCTGCCTGGTATGGGCTTGTGGGGAAAGGAATGCAGATTCCGATTATGTCCTCGGCTAGGCTCAGAGGTATTGCATTCTGTTATTATAGGTCATTTTCCAGATTCAATATCTCAGAGCCTTGCTTGGATCTGTGTTGCCACAGTGTGTCTGAGTTGAACAAAGGAAGCCAGTTCTGCACAAGAGTTCAGACCCTTGTGATAATTGCTGGGGACACAGGTCTATGGTCATTGGGCTCCTACACATCAAGACACCCACACCTCTCTGACTCTATTCTACCACTGGCATCCATATGCTCACTCCACGACACAGACACTGCTTTCTACAATGCCACTATCGCATCAGCTATTGACACAGTCGCACCTTTCATTCATGGCAGAGTGACTTATCAATAGACAACCTCCAACAGCTGTTGAAACGCATTTGTGTGCGCGAAACGGCTGTCGTTTAGTACGCCTCCACTTCGTGTCTCCATGCTGTGTTAATATGTAAAAACCGAATAAAGGATAATATTGGGATGGCAAGTGCCTCATGCCACTTCATTCTTGGATACAGACTTTTGCTTTGATATTTTTTGGCTTGGTACCCGGAATCTCTGAACCAGTACCAAGGATTTATCCTGGAGTTTATTCAGCTGTGCGGTCTATTCTGTTTGCTTGGCGTGATTCATAGTATCAATAGACAACCCTGGCACAATAACATCACTAAAAAGTTCCTGCAAATGTCCAGGGTTGCAGAGCGACGGAAGAAAACAAATTTGTATGATGATTTCACTGCACTCAAACAAGCAACACTCGCTTTTAAATCTGCTCTCACCTCTGCTAAACAGGTGACTTCACATCCCTCGTGTCTTCCCTATCCTCAACCCCAAACAGTTATTCAAAACCTTTAACTCCCTCCTCCGCCCCCTCCAACCTCCCTCATCTCTGCTGAGGATTTTGCCACACAAGCAAAAAATAAGATCGACCAGACAAGGCAAGTCTTCATTGTTCAACCACCACAACCCCTTTGTATACCAGACGAATGCCCAAACCCCATAACATCCCTATCCAACATCACTGAAGGGGGCTTAAATGTCTCCTCTCCAAATCGCACCTCACCACCTGTGCACTCGACCCCATCCCATCACCACCACACTTATCCCATCCCTAACCCACTTCTTCAACCTATCACTAACTTCTGGCACCTTCCCTTCTGCTTTCAAACATGCCACAATCACACCTATCCTTAAAAAGCCAACCCTCGACCCAATCGCTATGTCCAGCTCTCGCCCAATATCACTGCTCCCAAACTCCTGGAGCAGCACGTCCACGCTGAACTTTCCTCCCACCTCTCATCTAACTTGCTCTTTGACAACCTACAATCTGGTTTCCGCCCCCATCACTCAACTGAGACTGCCCTGACCAAAATCACTAACGACCTACTTACCGCCAAAGCTAATGGACAATACTCTGTACTCCTCCTTCTAGACCTGTCCTCTGCTTTTGACACAGTTGACCACTGCCTCCTACTACAGATCCTCTCCTCCTTTGGCATCAAAGACGTCGCCCTATCCTGGATCTCCTCGTACCTTTCCAAACGCACATTCAGCGTCTCCCACTCCCACACTACCTCCTCATCTCACCCTCTTTCTGCTGGAGTCCCCAAGGATCTGCTCTAGGACCCCTACTCTTCTCAATCTACACACTTGGCCTGGGACAACTAAAAGTCCCATGGTTTCCAGTACCACCTCTATGCTGATGACACTCAGATCTACCTTTCTGGCCCAGATGTCACCGCTCTGCTGTCCAGAATCTCCTCTCGCTGCCTCAAACTCAATGTGGACAAATCTGAACTCATCATCTCTCCTCCATCTCACAGATCTTCCTTACCTGACCTATCACAATAAATGACATCATGCTTTCCCCCGTACCGGAAATCGGCTCCCTTGGAGGAACCCTTGAACCCTGTCATTCAAACCGCACATCCAAGCTCTTTCCACCTCCTGTCGCCTCCAACTCAACAATATTTCCAGAATCCGTCCTTTCCTCAACCCTCAATCTACTAAAATTCTTGTGCATGCCCTCATCATCTCCCGCCTTGACTACTGTAACATCCTCCTCTGCGGCCTCCCTGCTAACACCCTTGCACCTCTAGTCCATCCTTAACTCTGCTGCCCGACTAATTCATTTCTCTCCTCGCTACTCCTCCACTTCTCCCCTCTGCAAATCTCTTCACTGGCTCCCATTCCCTCAGCGTATCCAGTGCAAATTACTAACCCTGACCTACAAAGCCATCCATAACCGGTCTCCTCCATATATCTCTGAACTAATCTCCCGATATCTTCCCTCACGTAATCTCCGGTCCTCTCAAGACCTCCTTCTCTCCTCCACACTCCTCCACACTTATTCGCTCCTCACCCAACCGCCTCCAAGACTTCCCCAGAATATCCCCCATCCTCTGGAATTCTTTGCCCCAACACGTCCAACTATCAACCACATTCGGATCCTTCAGACGGAACCTGAAAACCCACCTCTTCAGGAAAGCCTACAGCCTGCACTGACCCCGCTGCCTCTTCACCACTACCGTAGCTACCGCCTCACCAACACCGGAGCTCCTGCAACCCTCAACCTATTGTCTCCATCCCCACCATCCTGTAGAATGTAAGCCCGCAAGGGCAGGGTTCTCGCCCCTCTGCATCAGTCTGTCATTGTTAGTTTACTGTAAGTGATAAGACCCCCGCACAGAGGAGCCTCTCGCCCCCAGACCCCCGCACAGAGGAGCCACTCACCCCCAGAGCCCCACACAAGAGAGCCGCTCGCCCCCAGACCCCTGCACAGATGAGCAACTTGCCCATAGATTCTCGCACAGAGGAGCCCCCCAGACCCCCGCACAGAGGAGCCGCTCGCCCCCCCAGACCCCCGCACAGAGGAGCTGCTCGCCCCCAGACCCCCGCACAGAGGAGCCGCTCGACCCCAGACCCCCGCACAGAGGAGCCGCTCGCCCCCAGACCCCCACACTCACCTCCTGTGATATGAGGAGCTTCCCGAGTTCTGTCAGCTCCAGGGATCCGGCTGCCGCCGCGTCCACGCTCATTTCTTCTTCTGGAGGAGGAGAATGAGATGAGGGGAGACAATGGAAGATCCCACTAGTGCAGCCTCCTAAGAGAAACAGTGGGCACACGTAGCACTACGGTGGTCGCCCCGCACTCAGACAACCTGCGGGAAGTAACGGCAGCCACAGCCGTGGTCAGCAGCTCAACATCATCCCTGGGTGAATAGACATCTTACCATCAGCGTCGCCCTGAGCAGCGCTGCGCACATCTTCTACGCCGGTGGAGGCAGAGGAGCTGTCCGAAGTCTTCTTGGCTATACAGCTGACAACTGTAAAGAGACCAAGGTCAGAAATTGTCCGGGAGCACAGAGGGTGCACAGGGGGTGATACGGAGGGCTATCAGTGAGGGGTGCACGGCCGGTGATACAGAGTGGCATCGGTGAGGGGTGAGGTGCACAGCCAATGATACGGAGGGGTGTCTGTGATAGGGTGGGGTGCACGGCCCGTGATACAGAAGGGTATCTGGGTTGGGGTTGGGTGCACGGCCCGTGACAGAGGGGTGACTGTGACGGGTGGGGTGCACGGCCCGTGATAGAGGGGTACAGATGAGGGGTGGGGTGCATGGCCCTTGAAACAGAAGGGTATCTGTGAGGGGTGGGGTGCACGGCCCGTGACACGGAGGGGTGACTGTGAGGGGTGGGGTACATGGCCGTTGACAAGTGGGCACTTTACTAGGAGGCACTCACCGATCAGTTCCACCATCTCCCGAGTCAGCAGCCGCACCAGCTCCACCTCCAGGATCTCCGTGGTCTCTGTGTTCAGCTCCATGAAATCCTCCTCACTGTGGAGAAACCACCCAGGAGCCGACATTTATCATCCCCACTCCAGTCACACCCAGAGCTGCACACACTTCTGCAGTTACATCGCAGCTTATTGTGCTTTCCACATAGCAGAACATGTGAGATCTGAACTCGCACATGGTACGTGAGCTTTATAAATGCAGCTCTGGAGGGGACTGGAGTCAAGACATGACGAGCTGCATTAAGTGGAGCTCCGCTGCCAGCTGCACTAAGGGCTTCCTGCATCCTTTGCTCCGAACTTACCTCGCCAGCCACTTTTGTGACAGCCTCTGCAAAATAAAGTGACAGGCGTGGGTGAGGTTGGGCTGTACTGGGGTCCTCTGTGTACGGGGGTCTGCAAGGGGTTACCTGGTGCAGGAAGCTGAGGAGGGGCCCCAGGATCGGGCACAGGAGGCTCTCGTACTTGTCAGGTGGGCAGGAGAGGATCAGCGGCTTCACGAACAGTCGTAATCACAGGTTAAGGAATCAATTGAGGACAGCAGCGTCCCCCAACCCCAGATTCCCCACATCCCACCCTAGAGAAAGGATATGAAGCATCGGCCGCAGGCGGAAGTCAGGAAGGTTGTTGAGGTTGCAGAAGGCAGAGTTAACAAGTCGAATCGCCAAACCCGGGATCGAGTAAAAATCTTCCAGCAACGACGGCCCGATATTTCCAAGAATCTGACACCTGGAGGAGGAAGAGGACTGGAGTCAACAAGTCTGGGAAGAGGCAGAGGCAGCTGCGAACAAGCCTGGGAAGAGGCAGAGGCGGCTGCGAACAAGCCAGGGAAGAGGCAAAGGCGGCTGCAAACAAGCCAGGGAAGAGGCAAAGGCGGCTGCAAACAAGCCAGGGAAGAGGCAAAGGCGGCTGCAAACAAGCCAAGGAAGAGGCAAAGGCGGCTGCAAACAAGCCAGGGAAGAGGCAGAGGCGGCTGCAAACAAGCCAGGGAAGAGGCAGAGGCGGCTGCAAACAAGCCAGGGAAGAGGCAGAGGCGGCTGCAAACAAGCCAGGGAAGAGGCAGAGGCGGGTGCAAACAAGCCAGGGAAGAGGCAGAGGCGGGTGCAAACAAGCCAGGGAAGAGGCAGAGGCGGGTGCAAACAAGCCAGGGAAGAGGCAGAGGCGGCTGCAAACAAGCCAGGGAAGAGGCAGAGGCGGCTGCAAACAAGCCAGGGAAGAGGCAGAGGCGGCTGCAAACAAGCCAGGGAAGAGGCAGAGGCGGCTGCAAACAAGCCAGGGAAGAGGCAGAGGCGGCTGCAAACAAGCCAGGGAAGAGGCAGAGGCGGCTGCAAACAAGCCAGGGAAGAGGCAGAGGCGGCTGCAAACAAGCCAGGGAAGAGGCAGAGGCGGCTGCAAACAAGCCAGGGAAGAGTTTGAGAAGGAAGCGGTGATGGACAAGCCCGGGAAGAGGTGATGGACAAGCCCGGGAAGAGGTGATGGACAAGCCCGGGAAGAGGTGATGGACAAGCCCGGGAAGAGGTGATGGACAAGCCCGGGAAGAGGTGATGGACAAGCCCGGGAAGAGGTGATGGACAAGCCCGGGAAGAGGTGATGGACAAGCCCGGGAAGAGGTGATGGACAAGCCCGGGAAGAGGTGATGGACAAGCCCGGGAAGAGGTGATGGACAAGCCCGGGAAGAGGTGATGGACAAGCCCGGGAAGAGGTGGACAAGCCCGGGAAGAGGTGGACAAGCCCGGGAAGAGGTGGACAAGCCCGGGAAGAGGTGGACAAGCCCGGGAAGAGGTGGACAAGCCCGGGAAGAGGTGGACAAGCCCGGGAAGAGGTGGACAAGCCCGGGAAGAGGTGGACAAGCCCGGGAAGAGGTGGACAAGCCCGGGAAGAGGTGGACAAGCCCGGGAAGAGGTGGACAAGCCCGGGAAGAGGTGGACAAGCCCGGGAAGAGGTGGACAAGCCCGGGAAGAGGTGGACAAGCCCGGGAAGAGGTGGACAAGCCCGGGAAGAGGTGGACAAGCACGGGAAGAGGTGGACAAGCACGGGAAGAGGTGGACAAGCACGGGAAGAGGTGGACAAGCACGGGAAGAGGTGGACAAGCACGGGAAGAGGTGGACAAGCACGGGAAGAGGTGGACAAGCACGGGAAGAGGTGGACAAGCACGGGAAGAGGTGGACAAGCACGGGAAGAGGAGGACAAGCACGGGAAGAGGTGGACAAGCACGGGAAGAGGTGGACAAGCACGGGAAGAGGTGGACAAGCACGGGAAGAGGTGGACATGGAAAATGAGGTGGGAGTGAAGAAGTATGAGAGGAGGAGGAAGTGAAGAAGCATGGGAAGAGGAGATGGCAGTGAAAAAGCATGGGAGCAGGAGGAGGCAGACGCAAAGAACCATGGGAAAAAGGAGGAGACGGCGGAAGACAAGCGTGGCAAGAGGAGGCTGCTGTGAACATGCCTGGGAAGAGTAAAAGGATGCGAAAAAGCATGGGAAGAGGAGTCAGCGGTGGAAGATAAGCATGGGAAGAGGAGGAGGTGGCAGAGAAGAAGAATGTAAAGAGGAGAAGAGGGCAGCCAAGAAGCATGGGAAGAGGAAGCGGTGAACAAGCCTGGGAAGAGGAGGAGGCAGCAGTGAACAAGCCTGGGAAGAAAAAAAAATGGTGTCGAAGAGAAGGCGGTGGACAATGGGCGTTTTGCATGTACAGAGGAGGCAGCGAGTCGGGTACTCACCAGCAATCATGGAGGGAGCAGAGGAAGATCTGTATCCTCTCCTGCACAGTCTTATGCACCGGAGAATCGTACGCATCCAGCAGCGGCTGCATCGTCCCTGTAATATCAGAATGTCAGCTCTCCGTGATACCAGAGAGGGGCACAATCATAACAGGACCAAAATGCGCAGAAATAGGAGGGGGGGGGGGGGGGGGGTACTGTCACGAGGCAGCAGGTTGGGAGAAGGGGGGTGTCAGAGGCAGCAGATCGGGGGGGTGTCTTCAGAGGCAGCAGGTCGGGGGGTGTCGTCAGAGGCAGCAGATCGGGGGGTGTCGCCAGAGGCAGCAGGTCGGGGGCTGTCGTCAGAGGCAGCAGGTGGGGGGTGTCGTCAGACAGCAGGTGGGGGGTGTCGTCAGAGGCAGCAGGTCGGGGCGTGTCGCCAGAGGCAGCAGATCGGGGGGTGTCGTCAGAGACAGCAGGTGGGGGGTGTCGTCAGAGGCAGCAGGTCGGGGGGTGTCGCCAGAGGCAGCAGGTCGGGGGGTGTCGCCAGAGGCAGCAGGTCGGGGGGTGTCGCCAGAGGCAGCAGGTCGGGGGGTGTCGCCAGAGGCAGCAGGTCGGGGTGTGTGTGTCAGACACCAGTTCGCTCAGGTCTTACTCAGGATAAACTTCTTCTCCACATCCGGCATGTCCAGGCATTTCACATAGAAGTCGCCCATTTTCTGGATGATTTCAGGAAGGTACAAACTGTTGAATGACCTATAAGGTGGAGATGTGTGATGATGCATCGCAGAGGGGGACACGTTGTGGACGGGCCAGGGTGTGCGCGTGCGTAGAGTTTTCGACGGGGCAGAGCGGGGTGCGCGTGTGTGGGGGCGAGGGCGACAGGGCGGGGGGGGGGGGAGACGGGCGAGGACGACAGGGCGGGGGGGGGGGGGGAGACGGGCGAGGACGACAGGGCGGGGGGGAGACGGGCGAGGACGACAGGGCGGGGGGGGGGGAGACGGGCGAGGACGACAGGGCGCGGGGGGAGACAGGCGAGGACGACAGGGCGCGGGGGGAGACGGGCGAGGACGACAGGGCGCGGGGGGAGACGGGCGAGGACGACAGGGCGCGGGGGGAGACGGGCGAGGACGACAGGGCGCGGGGGGAGACGGGCGAGGACGACAGGGCGCGGGGGGAGACGGGCGAGGACGACAGGGCGCGGGGGGAGACGGGCGAGGACGACAGGGCGCGGGGGGAGACGGGCGAGGACGACAGGGCGCGGGGGGAGACGGGCGAGGACGACAGGGCGCGGGGGGAGACTAACTACTACCTACCTCACCAGGCTCAGCAGCCGGTCAAGCAGTTTCAGCACCTCCTCACTGCAGGGATTATGGTAGATAGGGGCCCCTGTAGACGAGAATCCCACCATGTAGCCGCCAGCCTTGGCCTGCTCGGGGTTACTAGGCCAGCGCGCTCGTCTGAGCACCGCCTCAAGCGCAAACAGGCAGAAGCTGAGCTGCAAGTAAAAAACAGTCACTTGATTGTCAGCAGCAACTCAATAGGGGGGCAACAGGAAACATGGCGGCCACACCACACCGTGCCCCAGCAACATGGAGGGAAGGGCTGAACACCGGTATAGGTACCTCTTGGCCAGGGCTCATACACAGGGGTGGCAGATATGAGACCCCTTCCCCGGATATCGGCCATAGACCTGGGGGTAAAAGTTAACAGATGACCCCGGCCGCCATTACTATGGTTTCCAGACAGAGGAGACATGTGGCGTCAGGACATTAGAGATACCCAGCAGATCGAGGGCTTAGGTCAGGTGAGGGGTCCCCATCATAGACTCACCTGGCTGCGGTTCACCTTCCACGGACCCTCACCATTATCGTCCTTTTCACCCTTCAAGATGTCGGCTCCCATATAAGAAATTAACTCCTCGGGACCGGAGATAGCCCTGGAAGAGGTGGGCAGTTAACTGGAGGTCCATGACCCTGGTGGCTGGCAGTGGGCTCAGTGGTCAGGACATACGGGGGGGCGCTCACCTCTGCATCTCCTCTGACATCCAGGCGGTCAGCGCCGGCGCCAACATCTGTGCCAGGAAGCAGCGCTGCTTCTCGTAGTCCCTGAACTGGTTACTGATGAAGACCTGGGCCTCCAGCATGGAGTACTTCTCCATCTGCGAGAGGCGCTCGTCCTGCAGCAGCTGCATGGCCTGCGTGTACAGGAGGTCCAGGTGCGGCTGCGGAGTGGAAGGGGGACAGTCACTGCAGACCCCAACCACTACCCAGCCGCCAGCGCTCGGACCCAGCCCCTGCACCCAGCGCTCGGACCAAGCCACCGGAAGCCAGCACTAGGACCCGATCTTGGCACCCAGCGCTCAGACCCAGCCCCAGACCACTCACCAGCACCAGGTCTGGAGAATCCCGGCAGATCTTAATTATGGAAGAGCAGGCGTGACGCCGCACGTTCTTCACCGAGCGACTCCGTGGCCCCTGAAAACACAAATCATATGTTATGTGCGGCCCCTCCTCGAGCATTGGTAACAGACATGACAGCCCCCAGGTGCGGGCACGGCGAGTACACGGGACGGGTACCTTACTGCCCAGGTCAAAGGTCACTGCCGAAAACAGCTGCAAAAAGAGCGAGAAGACTGGAGTCAGACGCCACCATCATCCACAGGGCCACCACCACCCACCGGGGCGACCCCCACCTGTAACACGCACATGACAAACCTATATCGCCATCATCCGCCACACTCACCTTGTTCAGCACTGCGGGCATTAAACCGCTCACATAGCTAATGAAGGGGAGCAGCACGGACAAGCTGGTGAGGACACACGACAGGATGAGGGGGTCCCGAATCTCGTAACTGACCACCAACTGGAGGAGATCAGCCCCCCGAGAAACTGGAAGCTCCTGTACACGAGAGGGAGATGTCACACAGACACTGGCAGCCCCCCGTACACGAGGACAAGTCACACACAGACACTGGCAGCCCCCCGTACACGAGGACAAGTCACACACAGACACTGGCAGCCCCCCGTACACGAGGACAAGTCACACACAGACACTGGCAGCCCCCCGTACACGAGGACAAGTCACACACAGACACTGGCAGCCCCCTGTACACGAGGACAAGTCACACACAGACACTGGCAGCCCCCGTACACGAGGACAAGTCACACACAGACACTGGCAGCCCCCGTACACGAGGACAAGTCACACACAGACACTGGCAGCCCCCGTACATGAGGACAAGTCACACACAGACACTGGCAGCCCCTGTACACGAGGACAAGTCACACATAGAAACCGGCAGCCCCCCGTACACAAGGACAAGTCACACATAGAAACCGGCAGCCCCCGTACACGAGGACAAGTCCCACATAGAAACCAGCAGCCCCCCGTACACGAGGACAAGTCCCACACAGGCACCGGCAGCCCCCCGTACACGAGGACAAGTCTCACACAGGCACCGGCAGCCCCCCGTACACGAGGACAAGTCTCACACAGGCACCGGCAGCCCCCCGTACACGAGGACAAGTCTCACACAGGCACCGGCAGCCCCCGTACACGAGGACAAGTCACACACAGGCCCCGGCAGCCCCCCGTACACGAGGACAAGTCTCACACAGGCGCCGGCAGCCCCCCGTACACGAGGACAAGTCTCACACAGGCACCGGCAGCCCCCCTGTACACGAGGACAAGTCTCACACAGGCACCGGCAGCCCCCCGTACACGAGGACAAGTCACACACAGACACTGGCAGCCCCCGTACATGAGGACAAGTCACACACAGACACTGGCAGCCCCCGTACATGAGGACAAGTCACACACAGACACTGGCAGCCCCTGTACATGAGGACAAGTCACACACAGACACTGGCAGCCCCCGTACACGAGGACAAGTCACACACAGACACTGGCAGCCCCCGTACACGAGGACAAGTCACACACAGACACTGGCAGCCCCCCGTACACGAGGACAAGTCACACACAGACACTGGCAGCCCCCCGTACACGAGGACAAGTCACACACAGACACTGGCAGCCCCCCGTACACGAGGACAAGTCACACACAGACACTGGCAGCCCCCCGTACACGAGGACAAGTCACACACAGACACTGGCAGCCCCCTGTACACGAGGACAAGTCACACACAGACACTGGCAGCCCCCCGTACACGAGGACAAGTCACACACAGACACTGGCAGCCCCCGTACATGAGGACAAGTCACACACAGACACTGGCAGCCCCCCGTACACGAGGACAAGTCTCACACAGGCACCGGCAGCCCCCCGTACACGAGGACAAGTCACACATAGAAACCGGCAGCCCCCTGTACACGAGGACAAGTCACACATAGAAACCGGCAGCCCCCCGTACACAAGGACAAGTCACACATAGAAACCGGCAGCCCCCGTACACGAGGACAAGTCCCACACAGGCACCGGCAGCCCCCCGTACACGAGGACAAGTCTCACACAGGCACGGGCAGCCCCCCATACACGAGGACAAGTCCCACATAGAAACCAGCAGCCCCCCGTACACGAGGACAAGTCTCACACAGGCACCGGCAGCCCCCGTACATGAGGACAAATCTCACACAGGCACCGGCAGCCCCCCGTACACGAGGACAAGTGTCACACAGGCACGGGCAGCCCCCCGTACACGAGGACAAGTCACACACAGGCACCGGCATCCCCCCGTACATGAGGACAAGTCTCACATAGGCACCGGCAGCCCCCCGTACACGAGGACAAATACCACACAGCCCCGCGTACACGAGGACAAGTCACACACAGGCACCGGCATCCCCCCGTACATGAGGACAAGTCTCACATAGGCACCGGCAGCCCCCCGTACACGAGGACAAATACCACACAGCCCCGCGTACACGAGGACAAGTCACACACAGGCACCGGCAGCCCCCCCGTACATGAGGACAAGTCTCACACAGGCACCGGCAGCCCCCCGTACATGAGGACAAATCCCACACAGGCACCGGCAGCCCCCCCGTACACGAGGACAAGTCACACACAGGCACCGGCAGCCCCCCCGTACACGAGGACAAGTCTCACACAGGCACCGGCAGCCCCCGTACATGAGGACAAGTCTCACACAGGCACCGGCAGCCCCCCGTACACGAGGACAAGTCTCACACAGGCACCGGCAGCCCCCTCCCGAGGGTCTCGGCCTCATCACCTTTTTGGGCATGGATCGGAGGATCTGTGTGATCACGCACTCACAGAAGTATGTCATGGCGTCCCACTGTATGAAGGACGGGGACAGGAGGCTGCACAGTCCATCTCCCGCCTTTGCTGAAAGACAATTACCAGTGATGTCAGGAGCGTCAGCGCCGCAGCGGATGACACCTACTTAGAGCGAAGACGTCACATACAACAATTCAGCCCTGGATCCACCGCAGTCGACAGCTGGTACTGCAGCCATTCCTCCGCCATGCGGAAGCCACTTGTGGGGTCCAGGCGGCAGGCGGCCCGAATCACATCCCCCAACGTGGCCTTAAAAGCTGCCGGAGAGAAGAGGAAATGTGATATGGAGCGGAAGTCTCCTCCACCTCACCCTACTGGGACCAATCCCTCCGGCCCCTCAGCCCATCCCGGCCGCCTGCTCTGATACCCCAGAAGCCACCGCAGACCCTCTAATATCCCACAGTGCCTCTACTTTTCATACTGGTGAAGAAGTTGTTGAAGTCTTCGTCACTGTCGCAGTCGATGCGGGAGTATTCACAGCTGGGGCTGTCATTTTTGGAGGGGAAGCCCACCTGGAGATACAGGGACAGAGGTTATGGGGGACCAGAGGAGCACATGGCCGTATCTCGCCTGCACTCACCTTCACTACATTATCCATAGATATTCGGAGGAACTCCGGGACCATCGCCTTCAGAACCGCGTCCTTGGAGAGAACCTCATTTCTGAAGAGAGAACCCCACGTCATCAGCGTGGACGATCTGAGGAACTGAAGGGATGCAGGGATTAGACAGGTGGGGGGCTGCCACAGAATTGCCACCATAACCGGCTGTCATTTACCTGACTGGGGTGCACCGTAAACTCTCGCAGTGAGCTCAGATATTTACCGAATGTCTCTGGGATCTTCACGCTGATATCTGGGGACTGAGGCAGAAAGCAGGCAAAAAGTGAGCGGAGTGGGCGAAACGTGAGCGGACAAAACATGAGCGGAGCAAGCAAATAGCGAGCAGGGAGGAAAGCGAGGAAAACGCAAGCGGGACGGGGAGTGGGCAAAACGTGAGCAAAACAAAAGAGGCAGGCAAAATGTGAGCAGCGAATGAGAACAAAAGTGAGCAGGGCGGGTGTGACGACACCACATTTTATCTTAGTTAACCAGATGTCTAAATTCAGTAATGCAGGAGAAATAGACTTATCTATATGTGTTTCTTTCTGGTTGGTCAAGAAAAAACAGACTTGTTCATGTAAGCCTGTGAAACTGATGTAATATATTGTGCTGTTATCCTGGATGATAGAGATGAAGGATAATGGAACAATGATGTTTGCTGACATGTTGATTACACATTGTCCAGGCCAACTAGTTTGTTGACTTGCGAAACAGAGGAGAAACTATGCAAATAGATTAAATAATTGAACAATGCGAGTTGTTCTTGTCACCTTCCTTCCCCTTTACCTATGAATATTGGCTTGAAAGACAACAGCTATGTGAGTTACATACTGTATTTTGCGGATTATAAGACACACCCCAAATTTTGATGAGAAAAATAGGAAAAAAACATTTTTTTTTTAATAAAATGGTGGTGCTTCTACTAATCCAGGCGTCTTATTACTTACCGGGGGTGGTGGATGCAGTGAAGTAGGGTCCCAGGGTTGCTGCTGGAGGAGGCAAGAGTGCAGAGGTGCTGCAGGCTGGGCTGAGAGGGTGTTCGGATATGCAGGGGCTCTGCCGCCATTTTGTGAAAGCCCAGAGCCCCCGGCACTTATATGGTTTACTATGTGGAGAACACCCGTAAAATGGCTGCGGGGGCGGCGCATGCGCAGATGGAAATCTCGGCACCAAGATCTCGGGAGATGATATCTCAGCTCTGAACACCCCTCATCCCAGCCTGTGGCTTGCAGCAATGCTCCACTCTTGCCTCCTCCAGCAGCGACCCTGCTCCACCGCGGCCAGTAAGGCATATCCGCATTATAAGGCGCACCCCCATTTCCACCCTAAATTTGAGGGGAAAAAAAAGTGCATTTTATAATCCAAAAAAATACGGTAAGTGAGATATATAGAATCATGCAGAGATTCATCCAGAGATCTAAAGAACCAGAGGCTCTCGACAGGACAGCAGCCAAGACATCATGGCACCATCACGAGGGACACAGATTTGTCATTGTACAGGATGGCAGCTTAGAGGACGTCGGCCCCGGGTGTAAGAGTACACATCTGTTCCATTGACCATCGCTGAACCATGGATACATTTGCAGCAGTCAGGATTTGGATCCACCGGTCACCAGATTCCCATGGAGATGTTTGGGGAAACCAGAGTGTGACTGGTGATGAGAGAATTTGTTCGAAAATCGATCGCCAAACATACCGTATATACTTGAGTATAAGCCGACCCGAGTATAAGCCGACCCCCCTAATTTTGCCACAAAAAACTGGGAAAACGTATTGACTCGAGTATAAGCCTAGGGTGTAAAATGCAGCAGCTACCGGTAAATGTCAAAAATAAAAATAGATACCAATAAAAGTAAAATTAATTGAGACATCAGTAGGTTAAGTGTTTTTGAATATCCATATTGAATCAGGAGCCCAATATAATGCTCCAAACTGTTCATGATGGGCCCATAAGATGCTCCATACAAAATACACCCCATATAATGCTGCACAAATGCTGATTATGGCCCCATAAGATGCCCCATACAGACATTTGCCCCATATAATGCTCCATAAATGCTGATTATGCCCCATAAGATGCTCCATACAGATAATTGACCCATGTAATGCTGCACATGGCCCCATAAGATGCTCCATACAGTCATTTGCCCCATATAATGCTCCATAAATGCTGATTATGCCCCATAAGATGCTCCATACAGATAATTGACCCATGTAATGCTGCACATGGCCCCATAAGATGCTCCATACAGTCATTTGCCCCATTTGCTGTTGCTGAGATAAAAAAAAAAAAAATCACATGCTTACCTTGTCGCTCAGGCCCCCGGCACTTGCTATACTCGCCTTTCCCGTTCCAGCTCCCACCGCCGATGTGTCTTCCCCGTCCTCTGCACTGACTGTTCAGGCAGAGGGTGGCGCGCACTTATCGCGTCACCGCACCCTCTGACCTGAGCGTCAGTGCAGAGGATGCAGAAGACGCAGCGGCAGCCGGCGACGGTGGAATGGGGAGCAGGTGACTATAGCGCACTGCTTATACTCACCTGCTCCTGGCGCGGTCCCCGCTTCCCCGGCGCTGGCAGCTTCTTCCTGTAGTGAGCGGTCACATGGTACCGCTCATTACAGTAATGAATATGCGGCTCCTCCCCTATGGGAGTAGAGTCGGGTCCATATTCATAACTGTAATGAGCGGTACCATGTGACCGCTCACTACAGGAAGAAGCTGCCGGCGCTGGGGAAAAGATGTGCAGGGACCTCGCCAGGAGCAGGTGAGTATGATTAGACAGCTTCCGCTCCTCCTCCCCTGCCGTCCCCCGGGTATGACTCGAGTATAAGCCGAGAGGGGGACTTTCAGCCCAAAAGAATGGGCTGAAATTCTCGGCTTATACTCAAGTATATACGGTACATTCGGCATGAATATGGCACATTTGGATTCGTGATTGGAAACATGAGCAAAATTTTATAAAATCAGGAAAAAAAAACAAACTAACATTCAGTAAAAGTGCGGGAAAATATTTGCGTTGCCATAAAAGTATTTTCAGCACTTTAGCAATAATAATGGTGGTGTATGGTGAGCGCTTGGTACGTGTTTGATGAGGGCAGGGGGTTGCAGAGCTCAGAGGCGCCGCGTTCTTGGAAGCACAGCAGTCTTTTTTCCCCTGACTTTATGTGTGCACATTGCGGCTAGCCAATCAGGAAACACCCAAAATGTCCTGACAAACCAGCTTGTGTCATTGGCTGCTGAAATCACATGTCCCTCTCCATATAAATAGTGGAATCTTGTTTTAGCGCCATTTTGACACTGTAAGAGCGCAGAGAGGCTGCTCCTGACGCTGGCACTGTTAATAGTAAGATTTTAGCTAGTTAGGCGGTTGTATATCAGTCAGATAGTGTAGCTAGATAGTGTCCAGTGTAGCTACAAAATCCACCTAGCAATATATATTTTTTTTTTGCCTATTACTGTCCACGGACAAAGCCGCCAGGGCACATGTCCTACAAAGGTGCTGTGCACTGCTTCTGTTGTGCTCCATGTACCAGTATAGCATATTAAAGGGAATCTGTCACCCCAAAACTGGCCTATAAACTAAGGCCACCGCCATCAGGGGCTTATCTCCAGCATCCTGTAATGCCTTCTGTAATGCTGTAGATAAGCCCCCGATGTGTCCTGAAAGAGGAGAAAATAACGTTAGATTGTACTCACCCAGGGGCGGTCCGGGCCTCCCATCTTCTTACCATGACGTCCTCTTCTTTGCTTCCTGTCGCGGCTCCGGCGCAGGCGTACTTTATCTCCCTGTTGAGGGCAAAGTACTAAGTGCGCAGGAGCCGGGAAAGGTCAGAGAGGACACACTATCATCCCTGCTGGGAGATGTAAAGCCGCCATACACCGTGATATCACCTCAGCCTTCACTACAAGTATATACACAGGACACCGCTCTGCCCCATCACAGAGGCCACACTAAAGACCCTGCTGGGAGATGTAAAGCCGCCATACACAGTGATATCACCTCAGCCTTCACTACAGGTATATACACAGGACACAGCTCTGCCCCATCACAGAGACCACACTAAAGACCCTGCTGGGAGATGTAAAGCCGCCATACACAGTGATATCACCTCAGCCTTCACTACAGGTATATACACAGGACACCGCTCTGCCCCATCACAGAGACCACACTAAAGACCCTGCTGGGAGATGTAAAGCCGCCATACACCGTGATATCACCTCAGCCTTCACTACCAGTATATACACAGGACACAGCTCTGCCCCATCACAGAGGCCACACTAAAGACCCTGCTGGGTGATGTAAAGCCGCCATACACCGTGATATCACCTCAGCCTTCACTACAAGTATATACACAGGACACAGCTCTGCCCCATCACAGAGGCCACACTAAAGCCCCTGCTGGGAGATGTAAAGCCGCCATACACCGTGATATCACCTCAGCCTTCACTACCAGTATATACACAGGACACCGCTCTGCCCCATCACAGAGGCCACACTAAAGCCCCTGCTGGGAGATGTAAAGCCGCCATACACAGTGATATCACCTCAGCCTTCACTACCAGTATATACACAGGACACAGCTCTGCCCCATCACAGAGGCCACACTAAAGCCCCTGCTGGGAGATGTAAAGCCGCCATACACCGTGATATCACCTCAGCCGTCACTACAAGTATATACACAGGACACCGCTCTGCCCCATCACAGAGGCCACACTAAAGACCCTGCTGGGAGATGTAAAGCCGCCATACACCGTGATATCACCTCAGCCGTCACTACAAGTATATACACAGGACACCGCTCTGCCCCATCACAGAGGCCACACTAAAGGCCCTGCTGGGAGATGTAAAGCCGCCATACACCGTGATATCACCTCAGCCTTCACTACAAGTATATACACAGGACACCGCTCTGCCCCATCACAGAGACCACACTAAAGACCCTGCTGGGAGATGTAAAGCCGCCATACACCGTGATATCACCTCAGCCTTCACTACAGGTATATACACAGGACACCGCTCTGCCCCATCACAGAGGCCACACTAAAGCCCCTGCTGGGAGATGTAAAGCCGCCATACACCGTGATATCACCTCAGCCTTCACTACAAGTATATACACAGGACACCGCTCTGCCCCATCACAGAGACCACACTAAAGACCCTGCTGGGAGATGTAAAGCCGCCATACACCGTGATATCACCTCAGCCGTCACTACAAGTATATACACAGGACAGCGCTCTGCCCCATCACAGAAGCCACACTAAAGACCCTGCTGGGAGATGTAAAGCCGCCATACACCGTGATATCACCTCAGCCTTCACTACAGGTATATACACAGGACACCGCTCTGCCCCATCACAGAGGCCACACTAAAGACCCTGCTGGGAGATGTAAAGCCGCCATACACCGTGATATCACCTCAGCCTTCACTACAGGTCAGCGCTCTGCCCCATCACAGAAGCCACACTAAAGACCCTGCTGGGAGATGTAAAGCCGCCATACACCGTGATATCACCTCAGCCTTCACTACAGGTATATACACAGGACAGCGCTCTGCCCCATCACAGAGGCCACACTATCATCCCTGCTGGGAGATGTAAAGCCGCCATACACCGTTATATCACCTCAGCCGTCACTACAAGTATATACACAGGACACCGCTCTGCCCCATCACAGAGGCCACACTAAAGACCCTGCTGGGAGATGTAAAGCCGCCATACACCGTGATATCACCTCAGCCTTCACTACAAGTATATACACAGGACACCGCTCTGCCCCATCACAGAGGCCACACTAAAGACCCTGCTGGGAGATGTAAAGCCGCCATACACCGTGATATCACCTCAGCCTTCACTACAGGTATATACACAGGACACAGCTCTGCCCCATCACAGAGGCCACACTATCATCCCTGCTGGGTGATGTAAAGCCTCCATACACCATGATATCACCTCAGCCTTCACTACAGGTATATACACAGGACACAGCTCTGCCCCATCACAGAGGCCACACTAAAGACCCTGCTGGGAGATGTAAAGCCGCCATACACCGTGATATCACCTCAGCCTTCACTACAAGTATATACACAGGACACCGCTCTGCCCCATCACAGAGGCCACACTAAAGACCCTGCTGGGAGATGTAAAGCCGCCATACACCGTGATATCACCTCAGCCTTCACTACAAGTATATACACAGGACACAGCTCTGCCCCATCACAGAGGCCACACTAAAGACCCTGCTGGGAGATGTAAAGCCGCCATACACCGTGATATCACCTCAGCCTTCACTACAAGTATATACACAGGACACCGCTCTGCCCCATCACAGAGGCCACACTAAAGACCCTGCTGGGAGATGTAAAGCCGCCATACACAGTGATATCACCTCAGCCTTCACTACAAGTATATACACAGGACAGCGCTCTGCCCCATCACAGAGGAAACACTATCATCCCTGCTGGGAGATGTAAAGCCCCATACACCGTGATATCACCTCAGCCTTCACTACAAGTATATACACAGGACACCGCTCTGCCCCATCACAGAGACCACACTAAAGACCCTGCTGGGAGATGTAAAGCCGCCATACACCGTGATATCACCTCAGCCTTCACTACAAGTATATACACAGGACACCGCTCTGCCCCATCACAGAGACCACACTAAAGACCCTGCTGGGAGATGTAAAGCCGCCATACACCGTGATATCACCTCAGCCTTCACTACAAGTATATACACAGGACACAGCTCTGCCCCATCACAGAGGCCACACTAAAGACCCTGCTGGGTGATGTAAAGCCGCCATACACCGTGATATCACCTCAGCCTTCACTACAAGTATATACACAGGACACCGCTCTGCCCCATCACAGAGACCACACTAAAGACCCTGCTGGGAGATGTAAAGCCGCCATACACCGTGATATCACCTCAGCCTTCACTACAAGTATATACACAGGACACAGCTCTGCCCCATCACAGAGACCACACTAAAGACCCTGCTGGGAGATGTAAAGCCGCCATACACAGTGATATCACCTTAGACTTCACTACAAGTATATACACAGGACACCGCTCTGCCCCATCACAGAGGCCACACTAAAGACCCTGCTGGGAGATGTAAAGCCGCCATACACCGTGATATCACCTCAGCCGTCACTACAAGTATATACACAGGACAGCGCTCTGCCCCATCACAGAAGCCACACTAAAGCCCCTGCTGGGAGATGTAAAGCCGCCATACACAGTGATATCACCTCAGCCTTCACTACAAGTATATACACAGGACACCGCTCTGCCCCATCACAGAGGAAACACTAAAGACTCTGCTGGGAGATGTAAAGCCTCCATACACCATGATATCACCTCAGTCTTCACTACAAGTACAGTATTATACACAGGACACCGCTCTGCCCCATCACAGAAGCCACACTAAAGACCCTGCTGGGAGATGTAAAGCCGCCATACACCGTGATATCACCTCAGCCTTCACTACAGGTATATACACAGGAAACCGCTCTGCCCCATCACAGAGACCACACTAAGGCTACGTTCACATTAGCGTTAAGCTAATGTGCGTCGGGTTTGCGTCGGCGACGCAGCGGCGACGCATGCGTCATGCGCCCCTATACTTAACATGGGGGACGCATGCGTTTTTTTTTGTTGCGTTGTGCGACACATGCGTCTTTTTTGCCGCAAGCGTCGGACCAAGAAAACGCAACAAGTTGCATTTTTCTTGCGTCCGATTTTCGGCAAAAACCGACGCATGCGTCGCAAAACGCAGCGTTTTTGCGTGCGTTTTGACGCGTTTTTGCGTGCGTTGTGCGTTGCGTCACCGACGCAACGGCGCACAACGCTAGTGTGAACGTAGCCCAACGTCCCTGCTGGGTGATGTAAAGCCGCCATACACCGTGATATCATCTCAGCCTTCACTACAAGTATATACACAGGACACCGCTCTGCCCCATCAAAGAGGCCACACTAAAGACCCTGCTGGGAGATGTAAAGCCGCCATACACCGTGATATCACCTGAGCCTTCACTACAGGTATATACACAGGAAACCGCTCTGCCCCATCACAGAGACCACACTAAAGACCCTGCTGGGAGATGTAAAGCCGCCATACACAGTGATATCACCTCAGCCTTCACTACAAGTATATACACAGGACACCGCTCTGCCCCATCACAGAGGCCACACTAAAGACCCTGCTGGGAGATGTAAAGCCGCCATACACCGTGATATCACCTCACCCTTCACTACAGGTATATACACAGGACACCGCTCTGCCCCATCACAGAGACCACACTAAAGACCCTGCTAGGAGATGTAAAGCCGCCATACACAGTGATATCACCTCAGCCTTCACTACAAGTATATACACAGGACACCGCTCTGCCCCATCACAGAGGCCACACTAAAGACCCTGCTGGGAGATGTAAAGCCGCCATACACCGTGATATCACCTCAGCCTTCACTACAAGTATATACACAGGACACAGCTCTGCCCCATCACAGAGGAAACACTAAAGACCCTGCTGGGAGATGTAAAGCCGCCATACACCGTGATATCACCTCAGCCTTCACTACAAGTATATACACAGGACACCGCTCTGCCCCATCACAGAGGCCACACTAAAGACCCTGCTGGGAGATGTAAAGCCGCCATACACTGTGATATCACCTCAGCCTTCACTACAAGTATATACACAGGACACCGCTCTGCCCCATCACAGAGGCCACACTAAAGACCCTGCTGGGTGATGTAAAGCCGCCATACACCGTGATATCACCTCAGCCTTCACTACAAGTATATACACAGGACACCGCTCTGCCCCATCACAGAGGAAACACTAAAGACCCTGCTGGGAGATGTAAAGCCGCCATACACCGTGATATCACCTCAGCCTTCACTACAAGTATATACACAGGACACCGCTCTGCCCCATCACAGAGGCCACACTAAAGCCCCTGCTGGGTGATGTAAAGCCGCCATACACAGTGATATCACCTCAGCCTTCACTACAAGTATATACACAGGACACCGCTCTGCCCCATCACAGAGGCCACACTAAAGACCCTGCTGGGAGATGTAAAGCCGCCATACACCGTGATATCACCTCAGCCTTCACTACAGGTATATACACAGGACACAGCTCTGCCCCATCACAGAGGCCACACTAAAGACCCTGCTGGGAGATGTAAAGCCGCCATACACAGTGATATCACCTCAGCCTTCACTACAGGTATATACACAGGACACAGCTCTGCCCCATCACAGAGGCCACACTAAAGACCCTGCTGGGAGATGTAAAGCCGCCATACACCGTGATATCACCTCAGCCTTCACTACAAGTATATACACAGGACACCGCTCTGCCCCATCACAGAGGCCACACTAAAGACCCTGCTGGGAGATGTAAAGCCGCCATACACCGTGATATCACCTCAGCCGTCACTACAAGTATATACACAGGACACAGCTCTGCCCCATCACAGAGGCCACACTAAAGACCCTGCTGGGAGATGTAAAGCCGCCATACACCGTGATATCACCTTAGCCTTCACTACAAGTATATACACAGGACACAGCTCTGCCCCATCACAGAGGCCACACTAAAGACCCTGCTGGGAGATGTAAAGCCGCCATACACAGTGATATCACCTTAGACTTCACTACAAGTATATACACAGGACACCGCTCTGCCCCATCACAGAGGCCACACTAAAGCCCCTGCTGGGAGATGTAAAGCCGCCATACACAGTGATATCACCTCAGCCTTCACTACAAGTATATACACAGGACACCGCTCTGCCCCATCACAGAGACCACACTAAAGACCCTGCTGGGCGATGTAAAGCCGCCATACACCGTGATATCACCTCAGCCTTCACTACAGGTATATACACAGGACACCGCTCTGCCCCATCACAGAGGCCACACTAAAGACCCTGCTGGGAGATGTAAAGCCGCCATACACCGTGATATCACCTCAGCCTTCACTACAAGTATATACACAGGACACAGCTCTGCCCCATCACAGAGGCCACACTAAAGCCCTGCTGGGAGATGTAAAGCCGCCATACACCGTGATATCACCTCAGCCTTCACTACAGGTATATACACAGGACAGCGCTCTGCCCCATCACAGAGGAAACACTATCATCCCTGCTGGGAGATGTAAAGCCGCCATACACCGTGATATCACCTCAGCCTTCACTACAAGTATATACACAGGACACCGCTCTGCCCCATCACAGAGGCCACACTATCATCCCTGCTGGGTGATGTAAAGCCCCATACACAGTGATATCACCTCAGCCTTCACTACAGGTATATACACAGGACACCGCTCTGCCCCATCACAGAGGCCACACTAAAGACCCTGCTGGGAGATGTAAAGCCGCCATACACCGTGATATCACCTCAGCCTTCACTACAGGTATATACACAGGACACAGCTCTGCCCCATCACAGAGACCACACTAAAGACCCTGCTGGGAGATGTAAAGCCGCCATACACCGTGATATCACCTCAGCCTTCACTACAAGTATATACACAGGACACAGCTCTGCCCCATCACAGAGGCCACACTAAAGACCCTGCTGGGAGATGTAAAGCCGCCATACACCGTGATATCACCTCAGCCTTCACTACAAGTATATACACAGGACACCGCTCTGCCCCATCACAGAGGCCACACTAAAGACCCTGCTGGGAGATGTAAAGCCGCCATACACCGTGATATCACCTCAGCCTTCACTACAAGTATATACACAGGACACCGCTCTGCCCCATCACAGAGGAAACACTAAAGACCCTGCTGGGTGATGTAAAGCCGCCATACACCGTGATATCACCTCAGCCGTCACTACAAGTATATACACAGGACACAGCTCTGCCCCATCACAGAGGCCACACTAAAGACCCTGCTGGGAGATGTAAAGCCGCCATACACCGTGATATCACCTCAGCCTTCACTACAGGTATATACACAGGACACAGCTCTGCCCCATCACAGAGGCCACACTAAAGACCCTGCTGGGAGATGTAAAGCCGCCATACACCGTGATATCACCTCAGCCTTCACTACAAGTATATACACAGGACACAGCTCTGCCCCATCACAGAGATCACACTAAAGACCCTGCTGGGAGATGTAAAGCCGCCATACACCGTGATATCACCTCAGCCTTCACTACAAGTATATACACAGGACACCGCTCTGCCCCATCACAGAGGCCACACTAAAGACCCTGCTGGGAGATGTAAAGCCGCCATACACAGTGATATCACCTCAGCCTTCACTACAGGTATATACACAGGACACAGCTCTGCCCCATCACAGAGGAAACACTAAAGACCCTGCTGGGTGATGTAAAGCCGCCATACACAGTGATATCACCTCAGCCTTCACTACAGGTATATACACAGGACAGCGCTCTGCCCCATCACAGAGGCCACACTAAAGCCCCTGCTGGGAGATGTAAAGCCGCCATACACCGTGATATCACCTCAGCCTTCACTACAAGTATATACACAGGACACCGCTCTGCCCCATCACAGAGGCCACACTAAAGACCCTGCTGGGAGATGTAAAGCCGCCATACACCGTGATATCACCTCAGCCTTCACTACAAGTATATACAGAGGACACAGCTCTGCCCCATCACAGAGGCCACACTAAAGACCCTGCTGGGTGATGTAAAGCCGCCATACACAGTGATATCACCTCAGCCTTCACTACAAGTATATACACAGGACACAGCTCTGCCCCATCACAGAGGAAACACTAAAGCCCCTGCTGGGTGATGTAAAGCCGCCATACACCGTGATATCACCTCAGCCTTCACTACAAGTATATACACAGGACACAGCGCTGCCCCATCACAGAGGCCACACTAAAGACCCTGCTGGGAGATGTAAAGCCGCCATACACAGTGATATCACCTTAGACTTCACTACAAGTATATACACAGGACACCGCTCTGCCCCATCACAGAGGAAACACTAAAGACCCTGCTGGGAGATGTAAAGCCGCCATACACCGTGATATCACCTCAGCCTTCACTACAAGTATATACACAGGACACAGCTCTGCCCCATCACAGAGGCCACACTAAAGACCCTGCTGGGTGATGTAAAGCCGCCATACACCGTGATATCACCTCAGCCTTCACTACAAGTATATACACAGGACACAGCTCTGCCCCATCACAGAGGAAACACTAAAGACCCTGCTGGGTGATGTAAAGCCGCCATACACCGTGATATCACCTCAGGCTTCACTACAAGTATATACACAGGACACAGCTCTGCCCCATCACAGAGGACACACTAAAGGCCCTGCTGGGAGATGTAAAGCCGCCATACACCGTGATATCACCTCAGCCTTCACTACAAGTATATACACAGGACACCGCTCTGCCCCATCACAGAGGCCACACTAAAGACCCTGCTGGGAGATGTAAAGCCGCCATACACAGTGATATCACCTCAGCCTTCACTACAAGTATATACACAGGACACCGCTCTGCCCCATCACAGAGGACACACTAAAGACCCTGCTGGGAGATGTAAAGCCGCCATACACCGTGATATCACCTCAGCCTTCACTACAAGTATATACACAGGACACCGCTCTGCCCCATCACAGAGGCCACACTAAAGACCCTGCTGGGAGATGTAAAGCCGCCATACACCGTGATATCACCTCAGCCTTCACTACAAGTATATACACAGGACACCGCTCTGCCCCATCACAGAGGCCACACTAAAGACCCTGCTGGGAGATGTAAAGCCGCCATACACCGTGATATCACCTCAGCCTTCACTACAAGTATATACACAGGACACCGCTCTGCCCCATCACAGAGGCCACACTAAAGACCCTGCTGGGAGATGTAAAGCCGCCATACACCGTGATATCACCTCAGCCTTCACTACAAGTATATACACAGGACACCGCTCTGCCCCATCACAGAGGCCACACTAAAGACCCTGCTGGGAGATGTAAAGCCGCCATACACCGTGATATCACCTCAGCCTTCACTACAAGTATATACACAGGACACTGCTCTGCCCCATCACAGAGGCCACACTAAAGACCCTGCTGGGAGATGTAAAGCCGCCATACACCGTGATATCACCTCAGCCTTCACTACAGGTATATACACAGGACACAGCTCTGCCCCATCACAGAGGCCACACTAAAGACCCTGCTGGGTGATGTAAAGCCGCCATACACCGTGATATCACCTCAGCCTTCACTACAAGTATATACACAGGACACTGCTCTGCCCCATCACAGAGGCCACACTAAAGTACACGAGGTCCTTGATGAGGGGAATTTTGGTCCAAAGTTTCTGCAATATGTCCAATACCTTCACACATACGCAAATACTCGGGTGTTGGTTAACGGATACGATGCGCCACCAATTTAGTTTTTTTGGGGGAGTTAAACAAGGATGCCCTCTGTCACCTCTAGTATTTAGCCTCTTTATAGACCCTTTACTTCGTCATCTCTTGCAGACCCCTATTTTTTTGGGAGACTTACGGCGGGTTCTAAAGAGCAGAGGGTCACGGTGTTTGCAGATGACATTCTGCTGGTAGTAACCGACCCCAAAAGGGTCTTATACAGGAGTTGGGGGATGGGAGAGGCTTGTTGGGAAACTATATCAACTGGGATAATACAGCAGTGATGATGGTACGCAGCCCCTTCAACCATTAGGGGCATCAGGGTTCCCCTATTAATTTACTAATGGGTCATTGAAATACTTGGGAGTACTGGTAACCAAAAATACACAGTGAAATTATACAAAACCAATATTAGATTATACCTCAAAAACCGTAGAATCTACTTTAGCCGAATGGAATGGCAGAGCTTCCACGTCTCCTCTTCCATATTCTCCCAATTTATTTAGCTCCTGAAGAGAAGCCGACCATCTATCTACACCGCTCACTTATCTGGGCAGGTAAGAAACGTCACACAGCAACTGAGAGGGAACGGGGAAAGACGCTATAACCGAGCAGCCTCGTGTCGGGTGGTGGTGGACTGGCTGGGAGACGTCTTGGACCTCACATGGTTGCAGTGCGCTCTTGCTCCGGGGCAGAGGTAAGGGCCACCCCGCTGTTAGTGACTACATGGAGGGCACGGCACAAGTTACGCCGGCAGTACCGGCCCTCTCCTCCTCCCACTAACTGGTAACCCTCACTTTCAGGATGGACGCTCTCACCGTCTTCTACCAACGGCACTCAGGTATAACATCTATTCAATATTGAGTCCACTTTAAGGAGCAAAATGTTATTTGTGAAAAACTATCAGGCGCCAAACCTGCTGTTATCAGAGTATTAAGATGTAACATTCCTATTTGGAGCCATTTTTGCCAGTAAATGTTTCCACCACCAGCTGCCTTGTGTGCATTAGTCACAGCTGCTGTTCTGTAACATGGACGTGGTGTGAGCGGGGTGATTAGCCATCTGCAGGCTTCATATTGTGCATCTATGGCTTAATGGGTTTCACCATTTAGTGAGAGCACACAGGAATGTCCGCCTTTCCCATGAAGCTTTGTCTGCATGGCCTTTCTCTGCTGGTAGTATACACTATATATACACTAATATACTGCCATTTGGCTGCTTCTGACCCTGTGGACGGAGGTCATCGCCATATCAAGGCCATCACCAGCTATTGACCCGTCTTTGCTTTTTTACTGTTTTTAGGAGTCTGTCTTGTTGCACCTGATGTGTTGCTATTTGCAGTAATAAAGTTCACATTGTATCTATTTTCCCGGGAGTTCCCTCTTATTAGCAGGCTTCTTTTTGCCTTCCGTTTTCTCCATTGCTATGCAGCATGCTTTAGAAAGCCTTCAGTTCCATCATGAATTCGCCCTCTGTTTTTTAGTCTTGCAAAGTTCAACTGAAAGCTGTAAGTATTGTAAATTCAGTGATCGTAATCCGAACACTGAAATATTCGCTCATCTCTAGTTGTGACCCTCAGATCAATAGGCCTTGTACCTGAATGGACTGTGATCTTCCTAAGTTTGTCGTTACCTCCTCTCTGTGCAAGTCACAGGTGGGGTAGCGCCCTGGAAGATGAAGCCAGGTTGTGGACCTCCGGTCACCTGGCCTTGTACCTGAATGGACTGTGATCTTCCTGTTTGTCGTTACCTCCTCTCTATGCAAGTCACAGGAGGGGTAGCGACCCTGGAAGATGAAGCCAGGTTGTGGACCTCCGGTCACCTGGCCTTGTACCTGAATGGACTGTGATCTTCCGAAGTTTGTCGTTACCTCCTCTCTGTCCAAGTCACAGGTGGGGTAGCGCCCTGGAAGATGAAGCCAGGTTGTGGACCTCCGGTCACCTGGCCTTGTACCTGAATGGACTGTGATCTTCCTGTTTGTCGTTACCTCCTCTCTATGCAAGTCACAGGAGGGGTAGCGACCCTGGAAGATGAAGCCAGGTTGTGGACCTCCGGTCACCTGGCCTTGTACCTGAATGGACTGTGATCTTCCTGTTTGTCGTTACCTCCTCTCTATGCAAGTCACAGGAGGGGTAGCGACCCTGGAAGATGAAGCCAGGTTGTGGACCTCCGGTCACCTGGCCTTGTACCTGAATGGACTGTGATCTTCCGAAGTTTGTCGTTACCTCCTCTCTGTCCAAGTCACAGGTGGGGTAGCGCCCTGGAAGATGAAGCCAGGTTGTGGACCTCCGGTCACCTGGCCTTGTACCTGAATGGACTGTGATCTTCCTACACCTGTTGTTCCCTCCTCTCTGTGCATGCCACAGATGGGGTAGTCGGCCCTGAGAGCTCTGACACAACATCTGCCATTATCTCGGCGAGTCAGCAGAAGGGCAAGACTCTAATGTGCACCATCTTGGGTACTGTGCTGGGACTGTTCTACGTGTTATCTGACGGTTTTGTGGTTAGCAGGGCACACGCAGAAAGTGGGCAGGGGTGAAACGAGGGCGGAACACGAGCGAAGCGCGAGAGGGTGAAATGTAAGCGGGCGATCCTTACCACAATTAGAGTGCATAGCTGACTGCCCAGAGCGCATAGCACTTGACAAAGCCGCTTCAGGAAGACATAGCGCTTCTCCTGGAGACCCCCACTGTGAGCCTTCCTAGAAGAAGAAACCCACACAGAAGAACAAAGATGGCGGCTCTGCAAAGAAGGACTGGGACAGGGCAAGGGCTGTATAATATCGCAAGAGGCTTATACTTACTGAGCAGCACTCATGATACAACTCATGGGGTTATCTGCAAACAGCACGAGAAGAGGCACCCGATCCTCCAGCTTCCCCTGAGTGACAAAACAGAATACATCCTGTATTATACTCCAGAGCTGCACTCACTATTCTGCTGGTGTAGTCACTGTGTACATACATTACTGATCCTGAGTTACATCCTGTATTATACCCCAGAGCTGCACTCACTATTCTGCTGGTGCAGTCACTGTGTACATACATTACATTACTGCTCCTGAGTTACATCATGTATTATACCCCAGAGCTGCACTCACTATTCTGCTGGTGCAGTCACTGTGTACATACATTACATTACTGATCCTGAGTTACCTCCTGTATTATACTCCAGAGCTGCACTCACTATTCTGCTGGTGCAGTCACTGTGTACATACATTACATTACTGCTCCTGAGTTACATCATGTATTATACCCCAGAGCTGCACTCACTATTCTGCTGGTGCAGTCACTGTGTACATACATTACATTACTGATCCTGAGTTACATCCTGTATTATACTCCAGAGCTGCACTCACTATTCTGCTGGTGCAGTCACTGTGTACATACATTACATTACTGATCCTGAGTTACATCCTGTATTATACTCCAGAGCTGCACTCACTATTCTGCTGGTGTAGTCACTGTGTACATATATTACTGATCCTGAGTTACATCCTGTATTATACTCCAGAGCTGCACTCACTATTCTGCTGGTGCAGTCACTGTGTACATACATTACATTACTGATCCTGAGTTGCCTCCTGTATTATACCCCAGAGCTGCCCTCACTATTCTGCTGGTGCAGTCACTGTGTACATACATTACATTACTGATCCTGCGTTACATCCTGTATTATACTCCAGAGCTGCACTCACCATTCTGCTGGTGCAGTCACTGTGTACATACATTACATTACTGATCCTGAGTTACCTCCTGTATTATACCCTAGAGCTGCACTCACTATTCTGCTGGTGCAGTCACTGTGTACATACATTACATTACTGATCCTGAGTTACATCCTGCATTATACCCCAGAGCTGCACTCACTATTCTACTGGTGCAGTCACTGTGTACATTACATTACATTACTGATCCTGAGTTACATCCTACATTATACCCCAGAGCTGCACTCACTATTCTGCTGGTGCAGTCACTGTGTACATACATTACTGATCCGGAGTTACATCCTGTATTATACTCCAGAGCTGCACTCACTATTCTGCTGGTGCAGTCACTGTGTACATACATTACATTACTGATCCTGAGTTACCTCCTGTATTATACCCCAGAGCTGCACTCACTATTCTGCTGGTGCAGTCACTGTGTACATACATTACATTACTGATCCTGAGTTACATCCTGCATTATACCCCAGAGCTGCACTCACTATTCTGCTGGTGCAGTCACTGTGTACATACATTACTGATCCGGAGTTACATCCTGTATTATACCCCAGAGCTGCACTCACTATTCTGCTGGTGCAGTCACTGTGTACATTACATTACATTACTGATCCTGAGTTACATCCTGCATTATACCCCAGAGCTGCACTCACTATTCTGCTGGTGCAGTCACTGTGTACATACATTACTGATCCGGAGTTACATCCTGTATTATACCCCAGAGCTGCACTCACTATTCTGCTGGTGCAGTCACTGTGTACATTACATTACATTACTGATCCTGAGTTACATCCTGTATTATACTCCAGAGCTGCACTCTCTATTCTGCTGGTGCAGTCATTGTGTACATACATTACATTAATGATCCTGAGTTACATCCTGTATTATACCCCAGAGCTGCACTCACTATTCTGCTGGTGCAGTCACTGTGTACATACATTACTGATCCGGAGTTACATCCTGTATTATACCCCAGAGCTGCACTCACTATTCTGCTGGTGCAGTCACTGTGTACATACATTACTGATCCGGAGTTACATCCTGTATTATACCCCAGAGCTGCACTCACTATTCTGCTGGAGCAGTCACTGTGTACATACATTACATTACTGATCCTGAGTTACATCCTGTATTATACCCCAGAGCTGCACTCACTATTCTGCTGGTGCAGTCACTGTGTACATACATTACATTACTGATCCTGAGTTACCTCCTGTATTATACTCCAGAGCTGCACTCTCTATTCTGCTGGTGCAGTCATTGTGTACATACATTACATTAATGATCCTGAGTTACATCCTGTATTATACCCCAGAGCTGTACTCACTATTCTGCTGGTGCAGTCACTGTGTACATACATTACATTACTGATCCTGCGTTACCTCCTGTATTATACTCCAGAGCTGCACTCACTATTCTGCTGGTGCAGTCACTGTGTACATTACATTACATTACTGATCCTGAGTTACATCCTGCATTATACCCCAGAGCTGCACTCACTATTCTGCTGGTGCAGTCACTGTGTACATACATTACTGATCCGGAGTTACATCCTGTATTATACCCCAGAGCTGCACTCACTATTCTGCTGGTGCAGTCACTGTGTACATTACATTACATTACTGATCCTGAGTTACATCCTGCATTATACCCCAGAGCTGCACTCACTATTCTGCTGGTGCAGTCACTGTGTACATACATTACTGATCCGGAGTTACATCCTGTATTATACCCCAGAGCTGCACTCACTATTCTGCTGGTGCAGTCACTGTGTACATACATTACTGATCCGGAGTTACATCCTGTATTATACCCCAGAGCTGCACTCACTATTCTGCTGGAGCAGTCACTGTGTACATACATTACATTACTGATCCTGAGTTACATCCTGTATTATACCCCAGAGCTGCACTCACTATTCTGCTGGTGCAGTCACTGTGTACATACATTACATTACTGATCCTGAGTTACCTCCTGTATTATACTCCAGAGCTGCACTCTCTATTCTGCTGGTGCAGTCATTGTGTACATACAAAACATCACTGATCCTGAGTTACATCCTGTATTATACCCCAGAGCTGCACTCACTATTCTGCTGGAGCAGTCACTGTGTACATACATTACATTACTGATCCTGAGTTACATCCTGTATTATACCCCAGAGCTGCACTCACTATTCTGCTGGTGCAGTCACTGTGTACATACATTACATTACTGATCCTGAGTTACATCCTGTATTATACCCCAGAGCTGCACTCACTATTCTGCTGGAGCAGTCACTGTGTACATACATTACATTACTGATCCTGAGTTACATCCTGTATTATACCCCAGAGCTGCACTCACTATTCTGCTGGTGCAGTCACTGTGTACATACATTACTGATCCTGAGTTACCTCCTGTATTATACTCCAGAGCTGCACTCACTATTCTGCAGGCTTCAGGGCTGACATCTCTAGTTTGGGGATATGTATTATGAAGGTGAAGTTAACCTGACCATCTATCAAAAGCTTTCAATAAAATGCAGCAGCACTGTGAGCTCAGCTGTGGAGTATCAGGCAGTGACGGGTTGGGCCGGTCCTCACCTTCCTGCTGACTGCGATGAGCAGACACTCGGCCGCCTCCACCTGCAGCTCCTCGTCCTCCAGCAGGAGACACAGCATCTGCAGCAGTTTGCAGTCGGCGGCGGTGATGTGACTGATGGAGACCCAGTCGATGTATCCGGCCAGCGTGTTCAGAGCCGCCAGCGCCACGCGGCAGAGACCCCGGCACTGAGGGGCGAAAAACAGGCAGTGAGTGCGGAGCAGGCGGCACGGACCATCACCTTCAGCCCCATGTGTCACATCCTCCGCTGCCGTCAGTACACGGTGAAATGTATTGGTCACAGTAGTATAAAGAAGAGGGGACGAGCCCCCCGCACATGGGGACCCCCAACATCTGCATTACAGGACGCGGGTATAAGGGAGGGAACACAGCACCAGTCACATGGGGCCTCACCTCGTCCTCCCGAGCCGGGTCAGACTTCTGCAGAAATGAAAACACAAGAGTGAATACTGAGAAAGCGGGCGACACGCAGAGCGCGACTCGGCCGCCCACCCGCAAAGCATCGGCCACATACACACAGAGCATGAGACTTACCAGCTGTCGGAACTGATGGACGCCGTCCCCCAGAATGCTCAGCATGAAGGTGAAGAGCTGCTCCATGTTCTGGGTCATGGTGGTCTGGATGTCCCGGCGGCGCTGAGGGGGCAGAGACTGGAAAGTGACCACGTCCTCCGCCAACCGCAGCAGAATGAACATCACCAGCTCCGTCTGCACCTCCTGCAAAGTGGGCAGAGGTCACCCCCCGATGTTAGCAGTGCGCCCACCCCCCGGCCAGATGCGAGGGGCCCCATACCCCATTCTGGATGAGCCCCTCCAGCTCGGTCAGCATGTTTGGCCAGTGCTGGGGCCACTCTCGCTTCACCATCTCCACCACGATCCGCGCCAGCACGTCCTTAATGTGCCCCTCCTCCTCCAGGATGGGACGGAGCCCCTGTAACAACACACCACGATGAGGCGCCAGAGGTGCGCAAGCCCCTCCCCAGGGGAACCAGAGCGCAGGGCAGGCCCCTACCCGGGGGAACCAGAGCCCAGGGCAAGCCCCTCCCCGGGGGAACCAGAGCGCAGGGCAGGCCCCTACCCGGGGAACCAGAGCGCAGGGCAGACCCCTCCCCGGGGGAACCAGAGCGCAGGGCAGGCCCCTACCCGGGGGAACCAGAGCCCAGGGCAAGCCCCTCCCCGGGGGAACCAGAGCGCAGGGCAGGCCCCTACCCGGGGAACCAGAGCGCAGGGCAGGCCCCTCCCCGGGGGAACCAGAGCGCAGGGCAAGCCCCTCCCCGGGGGAACCAGAGCCCAGGGCAAGCCACTCCCCGGGGGAACCAGAGCCCAGGGCAAGCCCCTACCCGGGGGAACCAGAGCCCAGGGCAAGCCCCTACCCGGGGGAACCAGAGCCCAGGGCAAGCCCCTCCCCGGGGGAACCAGAGCCCAGGGCAAGCCACTCCCCGGGGGAACCAGAGCCCAGGGCAAGCCACTCCCCAGGGGAACCAGAGCGCAGGGCAAGCCCCTCCCCGGGGGAACCAGAGCGCATAGCAAGCCCCTCCCCGGGGGAACCAGAGCCCAGGGCAAGCCCCTACCCGGGGGAACCAGAGCCCAGGGCAAGCCCCTCCCCGGGGGAACCAGAGCCCAGGGCAAGCCACTCCCCGGGGGAACCAGAGCCCAGGGCAAGCCACTCCCCAGGGGAACCAGAGCGCAGGGCAAGCCCCTCCCCGGGGGAACCAGAGCGCATAGCAAGCCCCTACCCGGGGGAACCAGAGCCCAGGGCAAGCCCCTACCCGGGGGAACCAGAGCCCAGGGCAAGCCCCTACCCGGGGGAACCAGAGCCCAGGGCAGGCCCCTCCCCGGGGGAACCAGAGCGCAGGGCAAGCCCCTCCCCGGGGGAACCAGAGCCCAGGGCAAGCCACTCCCCGGGGGAACCAGAGCCCAGGGCAAGCCACTCCCCAGGGGAACCAGAGCGCAGGGCAAGCCCCTCCCCGGGGGAACCAGAGCGCATAGCAAGCCCCTCCCCGGGGGAACCAGAGCCCAGGGCAAGCCCCTACCCGGGGGAACCAGAGCCCAGGGCAAGCCACTCCCCAGGGGAACCAGAGCGCAGGGCAAGCCCCTCCCCGGGGGAACCAGAGCCCAGGGCAAGCCCCTACCTGGGGGAACCAGAGCCCAGGGCAAGCCCCTCCCCAGGGGAACCAGAGCCAAGGGCAAGCCCCTCCCCGGGGGAACCAGAGCGCAGCGCAAGCCCCTCCCCGGGGGAACCAGAGCGCAGGGCAAGCCCCTCCCCGGGGGAACCAGAGCGCAGGGCAAGCCCCTCCCCGGGGGAACCAGAGCCCAGGGCAAGCCCCTACCCGGGGGAACCAGAGCCCAGGGCAAGCCCCTCCCCGGGGGAACCAGAGCCCAGGGCAAGCCCCTCCCCGGGGGAACCAGAGCCCAGGGCAAGCCCCTCCCCGGGGGAACAAAAGCGCCGGGCAAGCCCCTCCCCCTCCGGGGGACAAAGCACAGTGCAAGCTCCTCCCCACCCCCAAGGAACAAACAGAAGACATACTTCTCACAGCTGGGGATTTGTTACAGTTGTATCTGCTCTGAATAATCCTCCTCCCAGACACACTGTAACAACTCCTCAGCTGTGCAAGCACAGCCGTGATTGGAGCAATCAATGACAGCAATAAGAAGTACTACAAATTGTGAGAAAAGGATTAAGTCTATTAGGAGAACCAAAGTGCTGAGGCCCCGGCTGCACAGTCAGGAGCCCGAGAAAAGATCGATCCAGACACTGCAGAATCCTGGCACTTACAGCAGCAATCAGCCCCATCACACTGTCCTTCAGCATCAGCTTCTCCTCCCGCTCCATGTCATTCCAGCGAAACCTGCAAGAGCAAAGACAACAGCAGCTCTGGAGGTGACTGGAGGATAAGACACGATGTAACAGCAGAATAGTGAGTGCAGCTCTGGAGGTGACTGGAGGATAAGACACAATGTAACAGCAGAATAGTGAGTGCAGCTCTGGAGGTGACTGCAGGATAAGACACGATGTAACAGCAGAATAGTGAGTGCAGCTCTGGAGGTGACTGGAGGATAAGACACGATGTAACAGCGGAATAGTGACTGCAGCTCTGGAGGTGACTGGAGGATAAGACACGATGTAACAGCAGAATAGTGACTGCAGCTCTGGAGGTGACTGGAGGATAAGACACGATGTAACAGCAGAATAGTGACTGCAGCTCTGGAGGTGACTGGAGGATAAGACACGATGTAACAGTAGAATAGTGAGTGCAGCTCTGGAGGTGACTGGAGGATAAGACACGATGTAACAGCAGAATAGTGAGTGCAGCTCTGGAGGTGACTGGAGGATAAGACACGATGTAACAGCAGAATAGTGAGTGCAGCTCTGGAGGTGACTGGAGGATAAGACACGATGTAACAGCAGAATAGTGAGTGCAGCTCTGGAGGTGACTGGAGGATAAGACACGATGTAACAGCAGAATAGTGAGTGCAGCTCTGGAGGTGACTGGAGGATAAGACACGATGTAACAGTAGAATAGTGAGTGCAGCTCTGGAGGTGACTGGAGGATAAGACACGATGTAACAGCAGAATAGTGAGTGCAGCTCTGGAGGTGACTGGAGGATAAGACACGATGTAACAGCAGAATAGTGAGTGCAGCTCTGGAGGTGACTGGAGGATAAGACACGATGTAACAGCAGAATAGTGAGTGCAGCTCTGGAGGTGACTGGAGGATAAGACACGATGTAACAGCAGAATAGTGACTGCAGCTCTGGAGGTGACTGGAGGATAAGACACGATGTAACAGCAGAATAGTGACTGCAGCTCTGGAGGTGACTGGAGGATAAGACACGATATAACAGCAGAATAGTGACTGCAGCTCTGGAGGTGACTGGAGGATAAGACACGATGTAACAGCAGAATAGTGAGTGCAGCTCTGGAGGTGACTGGAGTACGTGTGTCTGCTCCGGACATTATATGTGTATGATAGTGTTGGGGGGCTCAGAGTTTCTCCTGCGGTCACCCCAGGGGGGGTGCTGGGGGAGGGGCAGGGTTTCGAGGAGTCGGTCATGGATGAAACCACAGCGCTCCGGCACATCTGCAGTTGCGATGCTCGGCCGCCCGTGTACACAGCTGACAGGTGTGCGACCAAGACCTCGAGAGCAGAGCTAGAGAGCATCACATGGGATCCCCCCACCAGAGAGAAAAGGCAGGGACCCCCTAGAGGGGTGAGCGCTCAGTCAGACGGACCCCCATCTCCCCTCCTTACTTCACCACATGCTCCAGAACCTGCAGGCCGAAGTGTCTGATGAGCGGCGGCTGCGACTTCTCCGCCAGCTGCAGCCCGCAGGGCACACACACCGGGCACGTCTCCTTGAAGCCTTCACAGAACTGCAGGGCAGAAGGGAGAGAGTGAGGGGCCAAACGGATACACGGCCCCCCACCCACCGTATACACGGCCCCCCATCCAACGGACACATGGCCCCCCATCCACCGGATACACGGCCCCCCACCCACCGTATACACGGCCCCCCATCCACCGGATACACGGCCCCCCACCCACCGTATACACGGCCCCCCATCCAACGGACACATGGCCCCCCATCCACCGGATACACGGCCCCCCACCCACCGTATACACGGCCCCCCATCCAACGGACACATGGCCCCCCATCCACCGGATACACGGCCCCCCCACCCACAGGATACACGGCCCCCCATCCAACGGACACATGGCCCCCCCATCCACAAGATACACGGCCCCTCATCCACCGAAAGAACGGACGCACATTCCCCCCATCCACCAGATACACGCACCCCCATCTCCCTCCCGCCATATCCTCCGCCATCTCCCTTCTTTCCCCCCCCAATCCTCCGCCATCTCCTTACCCCTATCCTCCGCCATCTCCCTCCGTTCCCCCCCCAATCCTCCGCCATCTCCCTCCCCCTATCCTCCGCCATCTCCCTTCCCCCTATCCTCCATCTCCCTCCGCCATCTCACTCCCTCCCCCCATATCCTCCGCCATATCCCTCCCTTATGCCCCCCATATCCTCCGCCATCTCCCTCCCCCCGTATCCTCCGCCATCTCCCTCCCCCCGTATTCTCCGCCATCTCCCTTCCCCCGTATCCTCCGCCATCTCCCTCCCCCTATCCTCCGGCATCTCCCTCCCAGTATCCTCCGCCATCTCCCTTCTCCCTATACTCCATCTCCCTCCCCCCATCCTACGCCATCTCCCTCCCCCCGTATCCTCCCTCCCGCCCCCCATATCCTCTGCCATCTCCGTCCCGACCCCATATCCTCCATCTCCCTTCCCCCATCCTCCGCCTTCTCCCTTCCCCCGTTTCCTCCGCCATCTCCCGTATCCTCCGCCATCTCCCTTCCCCCATCCTCTGCCATCTCCCTCCCCCCATATCCTCCGCCATCTCCCTCCCCCCATATCCTCCGCCATCTCCCTCCCCCCATATCCTCCGCCATCTCCCTCCCCCCATATCCTCCGCCATCTTCCTCCCCCCATATCCTCCGCCATCTCCCTCCCCCCATATCCTCCGCCATCTTCCTCCCCCCATATCCTCCGCCATCTCCCTCCCCCCATATCCTCCGCCATCTCCCTCCCCCCATATCCTCCGCCATCTCCCTCCCTCCCCCCATATCCTCCGCCATCTCCCTCTCCCCTGTATCCTCCGCCATCTCCCTCCCTTCTCCCCCATCTCCCTCCCTTCTCCCCCATATCCTCCGCCATCTCCATCCCCCTATCCTCGGCCATCACCCTCCCCCTATCCTCGGCCATCTCCCTTCCCCCGTATCCTCCGCCATCTCCCTCCCCCCATCTCCCTCCCCCCTATCCACCTCCATCTCCCTTCCCCCCTATCCTCCGCCATCTCCCTTCCCCCCTATCCTCCATCTCCCTCCGCCATCTCACTCCCTCCCCCCATATCCTCCACCATTTTCCTCCCCCCCACTCCTCCACCATTTCCCTCCCCCCCACTCCTCCACCATTTCCCTCCCCCCCCTCTTCTCCACCATTTCCCTCCCCCCCTCTCCTCCACCATTTCCCTCCCCCCCTCTCCTCCACCATTTCCCTCCCCCCCCTCTCCTCCACCATTTCCCTCCCCCCTCTCCTCCACCATTTCCCTCCCCCCCTCTCCTCCACCATTTCCCTCCCCCCCTCTCCTCCACCATTTCCCTCCCCCCCCTCTCCTCCACCATTTCCCTCCCCCCCTCTCCTCCACCATTTCCCTCCCCCCCCTCTCCTCCACCATTTCCCTCCCCCCCCTCTCCTCCACCATTTCCCTCCCCCCCCTCTCCTCCACCATTTCCCTCCCCCCCCTCCTCCACCATTTCCCTCCCCCCCCTCCTCCACCATTTCCCTCCCCCCCCTCCTCCACCATTTCCCTCCCCCCCCTCCTCCACCATTTCCCTCCCCCCCCTCCTCCACCATTTCCCTCCCCCCCCTCCTCCACCATTTCCCTCCCCCCCCTCCTCCACCATTTCCCTCCCCCCCCTCCTCCACCATTTCCCTCCCCCCCCTCCTCCACCATTTCCCTCCCCCCCCTCTCCTCCACCATTTCCCTCCCCCCCACTCCTCCACCATTTCCCTTCCCCCCTGTATCCTCCACCATTTCCCTCCCCCCCCTCCTCCACCATTTCCCTCCCCCCCTCTCCTCCACCATTTCCCTCCCCCCCTCTCCTCCACCATTTCCCTCCCCCCCTCTCCTCCACCATTTCCCTCCCCCCCCTCCTCCACCATTTCCCTCCCCCCCCCTCCTCCACCATTTCCCTCCCCCCCCCTCCTCCACCATTTTCCCTCCCCCCCTCTCCTCCACCATTTCCCTCCCCCCCCTCCTCCATTTCCCTCCCCCCCCTCCTCCACCATTTCCCTCCCCCCCCTCCTCCACCATTTCCCTCCCCCCCCCTCCTCCACCATTTCCCTCCCCCCCCCTCCTCCACCATTTCCCTCCCCCCCCTCCTCCACCATTTCCCTCCCCCCCCTCCTCCACCATTTCCCTCCCCCCCCCTCCTCCACCATTTCCCTCCCCCCCCCCTCCTCCACCATTTCCCTCCCCCCCCTCCTCCACCATTTCCCTCCCCCCCCCCTCCTCCACCATTTCCCTCCCCCCCCTCCTCCACCATTTCCCTCCCCCCCCTCCTCCACCATTTCCCTCCCCCCCCTCTCCTCCACCATTTCCCTCCCCCCCCTCTCCTCCACCATTTCCCTCCCCCCCACTCCTCCACCATTTCCCTTCCCCCCTGTATCCTCCACCATTTCCCTCCCCCCCCCTCCTCCACCATTTCCCTCCCCCCCCTCCTCCACCATTTCCCTCCCCCCCCCTCCTCCCCCTCCTCCACCATTTCCCCCCCCCTCCTCCACCATTTCCCTCCCCCCCCTCCTCCACCATTTCCCTCCCCCCCCTCTCCTCCACCATTTCCCTCCCCCCCCTCTCCTCCACCATTTCCCTCCCCCCCACTCCTCCACCATTTCCCTTCCCCCCTGTATCCTCCACCATTTCCCTCCCCCCCTCCACCATTTCCCTTCCCCCCTTCCACCATTTCCCTTCCCCCCTGTATCCTCCGCCATCTCCCTCCCCCCCCCCGTATCCTCCGCCATCTCCCTCCCCCCCCTCCACCATTTCCCTTCCCCTTCCACCATTTCCCTTCCCCCATCCTCAGGTTTCCCAGGTAATGTCTCCTCTCCCGCTCCCCTCACGTGTAGCAGCAGCCTCCGGCCCTCACCCTCAGCGCCTCCAGCCGGTGCTCCTGGGCTGAGCTGGGCTCCATGATGACGGTGACCGCCTGGACCAGCTGCTCGCACAGCGCCCGAACCTGCTCCGCCATCTCCCGGGAAAACGGTGAGGTCCCCGGCATGAGCCACAATGAGCATGCGCTCTCATTCACGCCGTGCTCCAACATCGCTGCCGCGCCTGCGCTGAACAGTCGGCGAGCACGTGACCAGTCTGTGCCACTTCCACACTCCACTGCGCAGACTCGCTACACTTGAGGCGAATTCTGCGGTCCTGTCAGAAGAAGGAAGGTCGGCGGGCGGCAGAAGAGGGCGAGGTGCGCGGTGTCTGTCCGGGGCCCCGCGGTGTCTGTCCGAGGTGCGCGGTGTCTGCCCGGGGTTCAGGGGTGTCTGTCCGAGGTGCGCGGTGTCTGCCCGAGGTGCGCGGTGTCTGCCCGGGGTTCAGGGGTGTCTGTCCGAGGTGCGCGGTGTCTGCCCGAGGTGCGCGGTGTCTGCCCGGGGTTCAGGGGTGTCTGTCCGAGGTGCGCGGTGTCTGTCCGAGGTGCGCGGTGTCTGCCCGAGGTGCGCGGTGTCTGCCCGGGGTTCAGGGGTGTCTGTCCGAGGTGCGCGGTGTCTGTCCGGGGCCCCGCGGTGTCTGTCCGAGGTGCGCGGTGTCTGCCCGGGGTTCAGGGGTGTCTGTCCGAGGTGCGCGGTGTCTGTCCGAGGTGCGCGGTGTCTGCCCGAGGTGCGCGGTGTCTGCCCGGGGTTCAGGGGTGTCTGTCCGAGGTGCGCGGTGTCTGTCCGAGGTGCGCGGTGTCTGTCCGAGGTGCGCGGTGTCTGCCCGAGGTGCGCGGTGTCTGCCCGGGGTTCAGGGGTGTCTGTCCGAGGTGCGCGGTGTCTGTCCGGGGCCCCGCGGTGTCTGTCCGAGGTGCGCGGTGTCTGCCCGGGGTTCAGGGGTGTCTGTCCGAGGTGCGCGGTGTCTGTCCGAGGTGCGCGGTGTCTGCCCGAGGTGCGCGGTGTCTGCCCGGGGTTCAGGGGTGTCTGTCCGAGGTGCGCGGTGTCTGTCCGAGGTGCGCGGTGTCTGCCCGAGGTGCGCGGTGTCTGCCCGGGGTTCAGGGGTGTCTGTCCGAGGTGCGCGGTGTCTGTCCGGGGCCCCGCGGTGTCTGTCCGAGGTGCGCGGTGTCTGCCCGGGGTTCAGGGGTGTCTGTCCGAGGTGCGCGGTGTCTGTCCGAGGTGCGCGGTGTCTGCCCGGGGTTCAGGGGTGTCTGTCCGAGGTGCGCGGTGTCTGTCCGAGGTGCGCGGTGTCTGTCCGGGGCCCCGCGGTGTCTGTCCGGCGCTGGACTACTACTCCCAGTATTAGGGTATGTGCACACATCAGGCTTTTTCCTCAGGTTTTGTAGCCAAAACCAGGAGTGGGTGATAAATGCAGAAGTGGAGCAGATGTTTCTATTATACTTTTCCTCTAATTGTTCCACTCCTGGTTTTGGCTACAAATCCTGATGAAAAATCCTGACAAAATCCTGACGTGTGCACATAGCCTTACTTTCTCTGAGGGTATGTGCACACATTGACGAAAGTGGTGCAGATTTTTCCGGACTGATTTTGGTAAATCCGCAGGTAAGCCGCACTGGAATTACGCTACGTTCACATTTGCGTTGTGCAGCGCAGTGTCGTGCGCAGCTGTGGCGACCCATGTGTCCCTATATTTAACATGCGGGCGCATGGACATGCGTTGTGTTGCGTTTTTTGAGGCAAGCGTCAGGGCGCAGAGGACGCAGCAAGTTGCATTTTTTTGGCGTCCAAAATCACAACGCATGCGTCACAAAACGCAGCGTTGTGTATGCGTTGTGCATGCGTTGTGCATGCGTTGTGCATGCGTTTTGCATGCGTTGTGCATGCGTTGTGCATGCGTTGTGCATGCGTTGTGCATGCGTTGTGCATGCGTTGTGCATGCGTTGTGCATGCGTTGTGCATGCGTTTTGCATGCGTTTTGCATGCGTTGTGTATGCGTTGCGCCGCTGACGCTGCGCTGCACAACGCAAATGTGAACGTAGCATTACTGTGGATTTCCTGCGTTTTTTGTGCAGATTCCTATTGTGGAGCAGGTGTAAACCGCAGCGGAATCCGCACAAGTAATTGACATGCTGCAGAACAATCAATGCTGCGTTTCTGCATGTTTTTTTCTGCAGCATGGGCACTGCGGATTTTGTTTTCCATAGGTTTTCATTGTACTGTACAACGCATGGAAAACTGCTGCGAATCTGCAGCCAAATCCGCAGCGTGTGCACAGAGCCTCAGGGCTCATACTCACCTGCGAGACACTGGATGAGTCTGGCACATCAATACTCAGATCGGAGCGTGCTGCCGCATAGGAATACATGGAGCCCCACGCTCCGCTCCTGAGTGCCGGGTACTGACGTGCCACACTCATCCGAGTGTCTCGCAGGCGACTATGAGCCCTAATTGTCCATCTTGTCACTAACATCAAAACTCCTCCTCCCAACTACTCCCTCCACTATCCTATCCGTCCTCCCCGACTACTCCCCCCGCCACCATCCGTCCTCCCCGACTACTCCCCCCACCATCCGTCCTCACAGACCTCCTCCCCGACTACAACCCCCCACCATCCCTCCTCCCCGACTACTCCCCCCACCATCCGTCCTCACAGACCTCCTCCCCGACTACAACCCCCACCATCCCTCCTCCCCGACTACTCCCCCCACCATCTGTCCTCCCCGACTACTCCCCCCACCATCCGTCCTCACAGACCTCCTCCCCGACTACTCCCCCCCCCCACCATCCGTCCTCACAGACCTCCTCCCCGACTACTCCCCCCCCACCATCCGTCCTCACAGACCTCCTCCCCAACTACAACCCCCCACCATCCGTACTCACAGACCTCCTACCCGACTACTCCCCCACCATCCGTCCTCACAGACCTCCTCCCCAACTACTCCCCCCACCATCCGTCCTCACAGACCTCCTCCCCGACTACTCCCCCACCATCCGTCCTCACAGACCTCCTCCCCGACTACTCCCCCCACCATCCGTCCTCACAGACCTCCTCCCCGACTACTCCCCCCACCATCCGTCCTCACAGACCTCCTCCCCGACTACTCCCCCCACCATCCGTCCTCACAGACTTCCTCCCCGACTACTCCCCCCCCCCCCCCCCACCATCCGTCCTCCCCGACTACTCCCCCCACCATCCGTCCTCACAGACCTCCTCCCCGACTACAGCCCCCCACCATCCCTCCTCCCCGATTACTCCCCCACCATCCGTCCTCACAGACCTCCTCCCCGACTACAACCCCCCACCATCCCTCCTCCCCGACTACTCCCCCCACCATCCGTCCTCACAGACCTCCTCCCCGACTACTCCCCCCCACCATCCGTCCTCACAGACCTCCTCCCCGACTACTCCCCCCCACCATCCGTCCTCACAGACCTCCTCCCCAACTACAACCCCCCACCATCCCTCCTCCCTGACTACTCCCCCCACCATCTGTCCTCCCCGACTACTCCCCCCACCATCCGTCCTCACAGACCTCCTCCCCAACTACTCCCCCCACCATCCGTCCTCACAGACCTCCTCCCCGACTACTCCCCCCACCATCCGTCCTCACAGACCTCCTCCCCGACTACTCCCCCCACCATCCGTCCTCACAGACCTCCTCCCCGACTACTCCCCCCACCATCCGTCCTCACAGACCTCCTCCCCGACTACTCCCCCCACCAACCGTCCTCCCCGACTACTCCCCCCACTCCCCCCCCCCATTATCCGTCCTCCCCGACTACTCCCCCCCACCATCCGTCCTCCCCGACTACTCCCCCACCATCCGTCCTCCCCGACTACTCCCCCCACTATCCGTCCTCCCCGACTACTCCCCCCACTATCCGTCCTCCCCGACTACTCCCCCCACTATCCGTCCTCCCCGACTACTCCCCCCACTATCCGTCCTCCCCGACTACTCCCCCCACTATCCGTCCTCCCCGACTACTCCCCCCACTATCCGTCCTCCCCGACTACTCCCCCCACTATCCGTCCTCCCCGACTACTCCCCCCACTATCCGTCCTCCCCGACTACTCCCCCCACTATCCGTCCTCCCCGACTACTCCCCCCACTATCCGTCCTCCCCGACTACTCCCCCCACTATCCGTCCTCCCCGACTACTCCCCCCACTATCCGTCCTCCCCGACTACTCCCCCCACTATCCGTCCTCCCCGACTACTCCCCCCACTATCCGTCCTCCCCGACTACTCCCCCCACTATCCGTCCTCCCCGACTACGCCCCCACCATCCGTCCTCCCCGACAACTCGCCCCCACCATCCGTACTCCCCCCCCCCACCATCCGTCCTCCCCGACTACTCCCCCCCACCATCCGTCCTCCCCGACTACTCCCCCCCACCATCCGTCCTCCCCGACTACTCCCCCCCCCACCATCCGTCCTCCCCGACTACTCCCCCCCCACCATCCGTCCTCCCCGACTTCTCCCCCCCACTATCCGTCCTCCCCGACAACTCGCCCCCCCACCATCCATCCTCACAGACCTCCTCCCGACTGCTCCCCCCAGCAGTGACGTCTCTGGTTTCTGCAGGTCTCCGGCTGCGTGTCGGGACTGTACAGGGACGGCTGTGACGCCCCCTCTGGGCCGGGCCGGCTGTGACGCCCCCCAATGGACGCTGGTCAGCAGCGAGTGGTGGCTCTGGTGGACATGGACTGCTTCTACGTGCAGGTGGAGCAGCGACTGCGGCCGGAGCTAAGGAACAAGCCAGTAGCTGTGGCGCAGTACAAGACCTGGAGAGGAGGAGGGTGAGGGGCTGACACGGGGTCCCGTGGGTCCGATCTGCAGAGTGATGGGGCAACAGTGTCTGGAGCTGTGAATGTTGGGGGGCATCCTGCAGCCTGTGTCATTATCGTATTTGGAGGGTCTTATTCTACCACAGACTTTCCCAGTTTGTAATGGGGTGATAAAGAGGTTGGACCTGAGCTGGCCTCTATATGAGGGGGCTCGCGGGTTCATGGCCTCTATATGAGGGGGCTCGCGGGTTCATGGCCTCTATATGAGGAGACTCACAGGTTCATGGCCTCTATATGAGGGGGCTTATGGGCTATAGATTGGGGGTCCTCTCGTCTCGTGTCCATCACTTGCCTCTCCTCTTCCCCATCCAGGATTATTGCCGTCAGCTATGAGGCTCGCGCTTTTGGGGTCACCAGGAACATGTTCGCCAATGATGCTAAGAAGCTGTGTGCTGACCTGGAAGTCGCCCGCGTCAGCGAGGCCCATGGGAAGGCCGACCTATCAAAGTGAGTCCTTTCCCCCCACCCGGCTGCGCTGCCAGAAATCTGTAGGAAGTGGTCATCCCGAGATCCTCTGTGTGTCGCAGGTATCGGGAGGCGAGTGTGGAAGTCATGGACATCATGGCCAGGTTTGCAGTAGTAGAAAGAGCGAGTATTGACGAGGCGTACATAGACCTGACCGACACCGTCCAGAGGAGGCTGCAGGAGCTGGCGGGCCAGCCACTGCCTGAGGGTTCACTGAGGACCACCCATGTGCAGGGCTATCCTCACCTCCACCCCACTGAGGAGCACAGCCGCACAAAAGGTAACCAGCAGAATAGTGAGTGCAGCTCTGGGGTATAATACAGGATCAGTTAGGCTACGTTCACATTTGTGTTGTGCGCCGCAGTGTCGGCGCCCCAACGCACAACGCAAACAAAAACGCAGCAAAACGCATGCACAACGCTGCGTTTTGCGCCGCATGCGACCTTTTTTTCATTGATTTTTGACGCAGCAAAAATGCAACTTGCTGCGTCCTCTGCGCCCAGACGCGGGCGCCGCAGGGACGCATGCGGCGCAAAACGCAAGTGCGACGCATGTCCATGCGCCCCCATGTTAAATATAGGGGCGCATGACGCATGCGGCGACCGACGCTGCGGCGCACACCGCAAATGTGAACGTAGCCTAATGTAATGTATGTACACAGTGACTGCACCAGCAGAATAGTGAGTGCAGCTCTGGGGTATAATACAAGATGTAACTCAGGATCAGTAATGTAATGTATGCATACAGTGACTGCATCAGCAGAATAGTGATTGCAGCTCTGGGGTATAATACAGGATGTAACTCCGGATCAGTAATGTATGTACACAGCGACTGCACCAGCAGAATAGTGAGTGCTAGGGTTGAGCGAAACGGGTCGATCATTTTCAAAAGTCGCCGACTTTTGGCTAAGTCGGCGTCTCATGAAACCCGATCCGACCCCTGTGCTTGTCGGCCATGCGGTACGCGACTTTCGCGCCAAAGTCGCGTTTCAATGACGCGAAAAGCGCCATTTCTCAGCCAATGAAGGTGAACGCAGAGTGTGGGCAGCGTGATGACATAGATCCTGGTCCCCACCATCTTAGAGAAGGGCATTGCAGTGATTGGCTTGCTGTCTGCGGCGTCACAGGGGCTATAAAGGGGCGTTCCCGCCGACCGCCATCTTACTGCTGCTGATCTGAGCTTAGGGACAGGTTGCTGCCGCTTCGTCAGAAGCAGGGAGAGCGTTAGGCAGGGTCCACTAACCACCAAACCGCTTGTGCTGCAGCGATTTCCACTGTCCAACACCACCTTCGGTGTGCAGGAACAGTGGAAGCTATTTTTTTTTTTTTTTCCCCTCAGCGCTGTAGCTCATTGGGCTGCCCTAGAAGGCTCCGTGATAGCTGTATTGCTGTGTGTACGCCACTGTGGAAACCAACTGCTTTTTTCAAAGCACATATCCTCTTGTTCCTTCCTTTCTGCACAGCTATCTTTTTTGTTTGTCCACACTTTTTATTTAATTTGTGCATCAGTCCACTCCTATTGCTGCCTGCCATACCTGGCTTACATTACTGCAGGGAGATAGTAATTGTAGGACAGTTTTTTTTTTTTTTTGTTTTTTTTTTGTGGGAGATTAAGATTGGCATTTCTGCTACAGTGCCATCCCTGTGTGTGCCATCTCTCACTGAGTGGGCCATAGAAAGCCTATTTATTTTTTCCGTGATTTGTGTTCTAAAATCTACCTCAACACAGAAACACTACATCAATCAGTGGGAGAAAAATATTGGCCTCAGTCAGGGCTTGTGTGCCACTGCTGTGTGTGCGCTATCATTCAGTGGGCTATAGCAAGCCTATATTTTTTTTTTTTTTTTTTTTTAATATTATTTGGTTTCAAAAGTCTCCCTGAAAAAAAAAAAAAACCTAAAAAAACAGTGGGAGAGTAATATTGCCCTTTCAGCTTGTGTGCCAGTCTTGACTCCTGGGTGTGCCACCTCTCTCCCTCTCATTCAGTGGGCCATAGAAAGCCTATTTATTTTTTTTTTTAAATATTATTGGGTTTCTAAAGTCTCCCTGAAAAAAACAAAAAATACATAAAAAAACAGTGGGAGAGTAATATTGCCCTTTCAGCTTGTGTGCCAGTCTTGACTCCTGGGTGTGCCACCTCTCTCCCTTTCATTCAGTGGGCCATAGAAAGCCTATTTTTTTTTTTTTAATATTATTTGGTTTCTAATTCTCCCTGAAAAAAAAAAAAAAACCTAAAAAAACAGTGGGAGAGTAATATTGCCCTTTCAGCTTGTGTGCCAGTCTTGACTCCTGGGTGTGCCACCTCTCTCCCTCTCATTCAGTGGGCCATAGAAAGCCTATTTATTTTTTTTTTTAAATATTATTGGGTTTCTAAAGTCTCCCTGAAAAAACAAAAAATACATAAAAAAACAGTGGGAGAGTAATATTGCCCTTTCAGCTTGTGTGCCAGTCTTGACTCCTGGGTGTGCCACCTCTCTCCCTTTCATTCAGTGGGCCATAGAAAGCCTATTTATTTTTTCCGTGATTTGTGTTCTAAATTCTACCTCAACACAAAAACACTACATCAATCAGTGGGAGAAAAATATTGGCCTCAGTAAGGGCTTGTGTGCCACTGCTGTGTGTGCTATCTCTCATTCAGTGGGCTATAGCAAGCCTATTTTTTTTTTTTTTTTTTTTTTTTTTTAATATTATTTGGTTTCTAAAGTCTCCCTGAAAAAAAAAAAAAACCTAAAAAAACAGTGGGAGAGTAATATTGCCCTTTCAGCTTGTGTGCCAGTCTTGACTCCTGGGTGTGCCACCTCTCTCCCTCTCATTCAGTGGGCCATAGAAAGCCTATTTATTTTTTTTTTTAAATATTATTGGGTTTCTAAAGTCTCCCTGAAAAAAACAAAAAATACATAAAAAAACAGTGGGAGAGTAATATTGCCCTTTCAGCTTGTGTGCCAGTCTTGACTCCTGGGTGTGCCACCTCTCTCCCTCTCATTCAGTGGGCCATAGAAAGCCTATTTATTTTTTTTTTTAAATATTATTGGGTTTCTAAAGTCTCCCTGAAAAAAACAAAAAATACATAAAAAAACAGTGGGAGAGTAATATTGCCCTTTCAGCTTGTGTGCCAGTCTTGACTCCTGGGTGTGCCACCTCTCTCCCTTTCATTCAGTGGGCCATAGAAAGCCTATTTTTTTTTTTTTAATATTATTTGGTTTCTAATTCTCCCTGAAAAAAAAAAAAAAACCTAAAAAAACAGTGGGAGAGTAATATTGCCCTTTCAGCTTGTGTGCCAGTCTTGACTCCTGGGTGTGCCACCTCTCTCCCTCTCATTCAGTGGGCCATAGAAAGCCTATTTATTTTTTTTTTAAAATATTATTGGGTTTCTAAAGTCTCCCTGAAAAAACAAAAAATACATAAAAAAACAGTGGGAGAGTAATATTGCCCTTTCAGCTTGTGTGCCAGTCTTGACTCCTGGGTGTGCCACCTCTCTCCCTTTCATTCAGTGGGCCATAGAAAGCCTATTTTTTTTTTTTTTAATATTATTTGGTTTCTAATTCTCCCTGAAAAAAAAAAAAAAACCTAAAAAAACAGTGGGAGAGTAATATTGCCCTTTCAGCTTGTGTGCCAGTCTTGACTCCTGGGTGTGCCACCTCTCTCCCTTTCATTCAGTGGGCCATAGAAAGCCTTTTTTTTTTTTGGTTTTTTTAATATTATTTGGTTTCTAAAGTCTCCCTGAAAAAAACAAAAAAAACATAAAAAACAGTGGGAGAGTAATATTGCCCTTTCAGCTTGTGCGCCAGTCTTGACTCCTGGTTGTGCCACCTCTCTCTCTCTAATTGTGGGCCATAGAAAGCCTTTTTTTTTTTTTTTTTTAATATTATTTGGTTTCTAAAGTCTCCCTGAGAAAAAAAAATAAATAAATTAGGTGGGAGATTAATATTGACATTAGTGCTTGAGTGACAGTCCTGCGTGTGTGTCATCTCTGTGATTTTGTGCCACAGAAAACAGAGTGTGTAACATTGTGCCTGATTTTCCTTGTGGTCTCACCAACCTGTTAAGGGATATTGAAATCATACTGAAGTTATAGCTCACCGTGTAAGTTGTTTGATAGCAACAAATAAAGTTACTTTGGTTAAGATTTTAAAACAATGAGGAAGTCTGGTGCAAGAGGTCGTCGTGGGCGTTCATTGTCAGCTGGTAATGATGGTAGTGGTAGTGGAGCATCAGGTGGTCGTGGGGATAAAAATATTCCACCTAAGTCTGGAGCTGTGGAGCCAGTTTCGTCGTCAGGCTACACAAGGCCTCGAACGCTCTCTTTTCTGGGAGTAGGAAAACCGCTTTTAAAGGCGGAGCAGCAACAGCAAGTTTTGGCTTACATTGCAGACTCAGCCTCTAGCTCTTTTGCCTCCTCTTCCGAAACTGGTAAATGTAAAAGCAGCGCGTCGCTTGTGGATGTTCACGGTCAGGGACAAGTCGCTTCCTTGTCCTCCTCAGCAAAAACTACAACAAGAGAGAAGGATGCAGCAGGCGACACAACGGGTCACTCCATGGAGCTCTTTACACATACCGTCCCTGGCTTAGAAAGTGAAACATTTAACAGGCCATGCCCATTACAAGTATATTCTGACATGGAGTGCACTGATGCACAGCCACAGCCAGAGTACTATGCTGCTCCTTTGACTCAGACCACCACATTGCCCTCTCAGGGTACAGATCCACAATCAGACCCTGATGAGACTATGTTGCCCCGCCACGAACGCTATACCACCGACCGACACAGTGACACAGACGAAGTTGCACACGAGCTCGAAGAGGAGGTAATAGATGACCCAGTTATTGACCCCGATTGGCAGCCATTGGGGGAACAGGGTGCAGGCGGCAGTAGTTCAGAAGCGGAGGTGGAGGAGGGGCCGCAGCAGGCATCAACATCGCAACAGGTTCCATCTGCCGGGCCCGTATCTGGACCAAAACGCGTGTCAAAGCCAAAACCTGTTGGAGCACAGCGTTGCCATCCGGTTAAAGCTCAGTCTGCAATCCCTGAAAAGGGATCAGAGTCTAGGAAGAGTGCAGTCTGGCATTTTTTTAAACAACATCCAACTGATCAGCGCAAAGTCATCTGTCAAAAATGTTCAACTAGCTTAAGCAGAGGTCAGAATCTGAAAAGTCTAAATACTAGTTGCATGCATAGACACTTAACCACCATGCATTCTCAAGCCTGGACTAACTACCAAACGTCCCTCAAGGTTGTAGCACCCTCGGCCAATGAAGCTAGTCAGCAACGCAACATCCCTTCCGTCACTGTAAGGCCACCATTTTCCGCACCACCGGCAGTATCTGTGCAGGTTTCTTTGCCAGCCAAAAGCAGTCAGGGTCAGGGAATCACCAGTTTTGTAGGAGGAAATATTGCATGTAGGGCACCGGCGGAAACAATACCGTCTCCAACCGTCTCTCAGTCTGCCATGTCCACCGGCACACCCGAAAGTTCCACGATCTACAGCTCTCCAGTCCAGCTCACCCTACATGAGACTCTGGTTAGAAAAAGGAAGTACTTATCCTCGCATCCGCGTACACAGGGTTTTAACGCCCACATAGCTAGACTAATCTCGTTAGAGATGATGCCCTACCGGTTAGTTGAAAGCGAAGCTTTCAAAGCCCTGATGGAGTACGCTGAACCACGATACGAGCTACCCAGTCGACACTTTTTTTCCAGAAAAGCCATCCCAGCCCTGCACCAGCATGTTAAACAGCGCATCGTCCATGCACTCAGGCAATCTGTGAGTACAAAGGTGCACCTGACTACAGATGCATGGACCAGTAGGCATGGCCAGGGACGTTATGTGTCCATCACGGCACACTGGGTGAATGTGGTGGATGCAGGGTCCACAGGCGACATCAATTTAGGGACAGTTGTGCCTAGCCCACGGTCTAGGAAACAGTTGGCTGTAGGCGTTCGCACCCCCTCCTCCTCCTCCTCGTCCTCCTGCAGAAGCTACAGCTCTTCCACAGAACGCAGTCGGCCAACCACTCCATCGGCAGATGACACTGTTGCACACCAGTTGTCCCATTATGGGCCAGCTACTGCCAAGCGTCAGCAGGCTGTATTGGCTATGAAGTGTTTGGGCGACAACAGACACACCGCGGAAGTTCTGTCCGAGTTCTTGCAACAAGAAACGCAGTCGTGGCTGGGCACAGTAGATCTTGAGGCAGGCAAGGTAGTGAGTGATAACGGAAGGAATTTCATGGCTGCCATCTCCCTTTCCCAACTGAAACACATTCCTTGCCTGGCTCACACCTTAAACCTGGTGGTGCAGTGCTTATTGAAAACTTATCCTGGGTTCTCCGACCTGCTCCTCAAAGTGCGTGCACTTTGCTCACATATCCGACGTTCGCCTGTACACGCCAGCCGTATGCAGACCTATCAGCGGTCTTTGAACCTTCCCCAGCATCGCCTAATCATAGACGTTGCAACAAGGTGGAACTCAACACTGCACATGCTTCAGAGACTGTGCGAACAGAGGCGTGCTGTTATTTATTTGTGGGAGGATACACGGGCAGGCAGTAGGATGGCAGACATGGAGTTGTCAGGTGTGCAGTGGTCGAAGATACAAGACATGTGTCAAGTCCTTCAGTGTTTTGAGGAATGCACACGGCTGGTTAGTGCAGACAACGCCGTAATAAGCATGAGCATCCCCCTAATGCGTCTGCTGATGCAAAGTTTGACGCACATAAAGGAGCAGGCGTCTGCACCAGAGGAAGAGGGAAGCCTTGATGACAGTCAGCCATTGTCTGGTCAGGGCAGTGTACAGGACGAGGTAGCGGGCGAAGAGGAGGTGGAGGACGAGGAGGATGATGGGGATGAGTATATTTTTAATGCGGAAACTTTCACGGGGGCACAGGAAATTGGTTGCGTGTCACGGCCGGGTTCTGGTTTTTTGAGGGACACAAGTGACGTAGATTTGCCTGCAACTGCCCCTCAACCAATCACAACCGGAGATTTGACAAGTGGAACTTTGGCCCACATGGCGGATTATGCCTTACGTATCCTACAAAGGGACACACGCATTACGAAAATGATGAACGATGACGATTACTGGTTGGCCTGCCTCCTTGATCCACGCTATAAAGGCAAATTGCAAAATGTTATGCCACATGAGAACTTGGAACTAATATTAGCAACCAAACAATCAACTCTTGTTGACCGTTTGCTTCAGGCATTCCCAGCACACAGCGCACGTGATCGTTCTCACACGAGCTCCAGGGGGCAGCAGACTAGGAGTGTTAGGGGTGCACACATCAGAAGTGGCGTTGGACAGAGGGGTTTTCTGACCAGGTTGTGGAGTGATTTTGCTATGACCGCAGACAGGACAGGTACTGCTGCATCAATTGAAAGTGACAGGAGACAACATTTGTCCAGTATGGTTACTAACTATTTTTCATCCCTTATCGATGTTCTCCCTCAACCGTCATTCCCATTTGATTACTGGGCCTCCAAATTAGACACCTGGCCAGAATTGGCAGAATATGCATTGCAGGAGCTTGCTTGCCCGGCAGCAAGTGTCCTATCAGAAAGAGTATTCAGTGCTGCAGGGTCAATATTAACCGAAAAAAGGACTCGTCTGGCTACCCAAAATGTTGACGATCTAACATTCATTAAAATGAACCACAACTGGATTTCAAAATCTTTTGCCCCACCTTGCCCGGCCGACACCTAGCTTTCCTATGAAAAGCTCTTGCCTGTGAATTACTTTTCTAATGTCTAATTTGCTGCTGCAGATTGTACAGCATACGACATGTTTACACCTCCCTAAATGGCCAAACTCCCCACACGGGGCCGTGGTATCGCGACTTGGCGCAAGCACCCGTGAGACTGCTGTTTGTCTGAAGAGGTGGGTGTGCTCGCTTTTGGTTGACGGCATTGCTACTGGGTCCCTCATAGTACAATGTAGTGTCTCTGGCGGTGGTGGTGCGCACCCAACGTCAGACACACCGTTGTAACATGAGTGGCCCTGGGGCGGTCCCGCCGGCCTCAAGAGAGTTCCCCCCTACCCCAGCTCAAACTGGGCTGTACTACGTGCAAAATTATGTCGCACAGCTCCACCAATCTTTAGTCTATTCGCTGACATCATTCAATGTCTGGCACTGACAATACAAATTTGTAGACATCTATGATGCAACTTAAAGTAGTCTGTGTCTGTGTCCTATATTGGCACCATTAAATAGTTACTGCCAAATTACTATGTCAGAAACACAGCAGATGAGCCCACCCCTGTACCTAAGTATGCCATCTTTTTTTTTGTTTTGGTTGTTTTGCGAGACATTAACATCTATTTATATTTTGGGAGTACTGGGACAGACACTCCTTGCACTACTCCTCCACTCAGCACCAAGCTGCCTGCCCGTGTATCCATGTAACCGCTGTAAAACTGCCATGAGCCTATTGTTTGTTATTTTAGGCCTTTGATAGCCTGTCTGCGGTCCCTACTCCTCCACTGACCACCAAGCTGCCTGCCCGTGTATCCATGTAACCGCTGTAAAACTGCCATGAGCCTATTGTTTGTTATTTTAGGCCTTTGAAGCCTTTCTGCGCTCCCTCCTTCCACTAGTCCTCCACTGACCAGACCACTGCTGCCCGTGTACCCCTGGAACCAATTTTAAAGTGCCTACAGCCAGCCCATTTTATTGTGTTAGGCCTTCGAAGCCTGTCTGCGGTCCATACTTCCACTAGTCCTCCACTGACCAGACCACTGCTGCCCGTGTACCCCTGGAACCAATTTTAAAGTGCCTACAGCCAGCCCATTTTATTGTGTTAGGCCTTCGAAGCCTGTCTGCGGTCCCTCCTTCCACTAGGCCTCCACTGACCAGACCACTGCTGCCCGTGTACCCCTGGAACCAATTTTAAAGTGCCTACAGCCAGCCCATTTTATTGTGTTAGGCCTTCGAAGCCTGTCTGCGGTCCCTCCTTCCACTAGGCCTCCACTGACCAGACCACTGCTGCCCGTGTACCCCTGGAACCAATTTTAAAGTGCCTACAGCCAGCCCATTTTATTGTGTTAGGCCTTCGAAGCCTGTCTGCGGTCCCTCCTTCCACTAGGCCTCCACTGACCAGACCACTGCTGCCCGTGTACCCCTGGAACCAATTTTAAAGTGCCTACAGCCAGCCCATTTTATTGTGTTAGGCCTTCGAAGCCTGTCTGCGGTCCATACTTCCACTAGTCCTCCACTGACCAGACCACTGCTGCCCGTGTACCCCTGGAACCAATTTTAAAGTGCCTACAGCCAGCCCATTTTATTGTGTTAGGCCTTCGAAGCCTGTCTGCGGTCCATACTTCCACTAGGCCTCCACTGACCAGACCACTGCTGCCCGTGTACCCCTGGAACCAATTTTAAAGTGCCTACAGCCAGCCCATTTTATTGTGTTAGGCCTTCGAAGCCTGTCTGCGGTCCATACTTTAAATACTCCTCCACTCACCACCAAGCTGCCTGCCCGTGTATCCATGTAACCGCTGTAAAACTGCCATGAGCCTATTGTTTGTTATGTTAGGCCTTTGATAGCCTGTCTGCGGTCCTTACTTTAAATACTCCTCCACTCACCACCTAGCTGCCTGTGTATCCATGTAACCGATGTAAAACTGCCATGACTGCCTACTGTTTGTTATTTTAGGCCTTTGATAGCCTGTCTGCGGCCCCTACTTGCAATACTCCTCCACTGACCACAATGCTGCCTGGAGTGCCTGCCTGTGTATCCATGTAACCGATGTAAAACTGCCATGACTGCCTACTGTTTGTTATTTTAGGCCTTTGATAGCCTGTCTGCGGCCCCTACTTGCAATACTCCTCCACTGAGCACAATGCTGCCTGGAGTGCCTGCCTGTGTATCCATGTAACCGATGTAAAACTGCCATGACTGCCTACTGTTTGTTATTTTAGGCCTTTGATAGCCTGTCTGCAGCCCCTACTTGCAATACTCCTCCACTGACCACACCAATGCTGCCCGTGTACCCCTGGAACCTATTTAAAAGTTCATAGAGCCTAGTTATATATTTTATTTACTATTAATAAGGCCATGATGGACTACGCTGTACCACGCTACAAGCTAACCAGTCGACACTTCTTTTGCGAGAAAAGCCATCCCAACCCTCCACCAGCATGTAGAAGACCGCATTGTCCATGCACTCTGGCAATCTGTGAGTACAAAGGTGCACCTGACAACAGACGCATGGACCTGTAGGCATGGCCACGGAAGATTACGTGTCCATTACGGCGCAATGGGTTAATGTGGTGGATGCATGGTCCACAGGGGACAGCCTACTAAGTCTGTCTGCAGTCCCTAATTCAAATTGTCCTCCACTGTCTAAATCGGAACTTCCACCTTCTGGCTTTCGGCCTATAGTATCAGAAATTAAACTGCATTTGGCCTTCAACTTTGGTTAGGGCCTACTAACGGCTTCTGCCCCTCCCTGGTGTTGTCCTCAACTAAATAAAGCTGAGCTTCAACCTTCCGGCTCTCATTAAGTGGTTTTAAAAAAAAAAAAAATGGTGGTTAGGGCCTACTAACGGCTTCTGCCCCTCCCTGGTGTTGCCCTCAACTAAATAAAGCTGAGCTTCAACCTTCTGCTCCAAATTACCATTTTAAAAAATGCAATAGGCTTTTCCGGCCTACTAAAGGTGTCTGCCCCTCCCTGGTGTTGTCCTCAACTGAACAAAGCTGAGCTTCCACATTCTGGCTTTCGCCCTATACTATCAGATATTAAACTGCATTTGGCCTACTAGTGTGGTTAGGCCCTTGAAACAGTGTCTGCTGCTCTTGGGTTTGCTACTCCACTGAACAAAGCAATGCCGCCTGTTTAGTCCTGTTACCAATTTTGAACTGCATGTAGCCTACTTTATTCTTTGGCCCTATATCTGTTTCCTCCTCATCCTGCCCATTGCCCAGCCACTGCTAAATGAGTCTGCTGGTACATTGACCTAGACCACTACATTCCCCTTGTACTCTACACAGCCAGAATCTGACCCTGCTGAAAGTAAGGTTCCCCTTCCCGCATGTTATACCACCTTACACAGGGACAAAGAGGAAGGTGCAGATGAAAGTGCAGGTTCCTTCATCAGGTGGGGGGGCATACTCGTTGGCGACGTCACTGGCACAGGGCCCCTCAGAGTACGCAAAAGTGTCGCTGCTGGTGGGAGGCGCCCCCGCCATGCAAACACACCGCCGTACTTTGAGGGGCCCTGTGCCAGTGGCAATGCGAACGAGTGGGCCCCCCCTGCTTGCTCAGGATCACAGCACTTGCAACTTTTAAATACTTACCTTTCCCTGCAACACCGCCGTGACGTAGTCCGCATTTCCTGGGCCCACGAAAAACTTGAGCCAGCCCTACTCCCCCCACAACTTTCCCCCAATTCCTTATGCCCAACTATTATTATACAGTTAATTAAGATTGGCAAGCTTCAGAAACAAGAATGGATGTTTTTGGCATTAAAATGGGCACTGTAGGTGTTTTCCTGGCCTCCACTCACTGCCGACTATGCTTCCCCATTGACTTGCATTGGGTTTCGTGTTTCGGTCGATCCCCGACTTTTAGCGATAATCGGCCGACTGCACTCGACTCGACTCTGGACAAAATCGGGTTTCCCAAAACCCTACTCGATCTTAAAAAAATGAAAGTCGCTCAACCCTAGTGAGTGCAGCTCTGGGGTATAATACAGGATGTAACTCCGGATCAGTAATGTAATGTATGTACACAGTGACTGCACCAGCAGAATAGTGAGTGCAGCTCTGGATCAGTAATTTTGTGGTCTGTGGCTTCTGATTTGTCCTGTAGAGGAGCAGCGGCTCCTGGGGGTGGCGCAGTGGCTGAACTCTGTGGACACGGGGGCCCCGCTGAGCCTGGAGCTGCAGCTGACGGTCGGAGCCCTGATTGTGGAGGAGATGAGGGCGGCTGTGGAGGAGGAGACGTCGTTCCAGTGCTCGGCTGGGATCTCTTACAATAAGGTGGGTCTGCTCTCGGCCGTGCCTCTGTTGCCGGTAGTGGTTTCTCATCCCGCTCTGTCGGATACATGGCTGAGGCCTCCTCTTTTCGTAGGTTCTGGCTAAGCTCGCCTGTGGACTAAATAAACCGAATCGCCAGACTATCTTGCCCCCCAGCGGCGTTCCCGGTCTGTTCAGTCGGCTCCCTGTCGGGAAAATGTGAGTTTTAAGCCGTGACAGGATGAAAGGAACAGTAACGAGAAACCCCTGCCAGAGAGGCGTGCAGTGGCTGATAACAGAGATTAGTAGCCTGCACCAGGCTACACACATGGCGGTGACTCTACCTATTGTACATTTATTACTTCTCTTCTCAGCCGCCATCTTGGAGGTAAACTCGGCTCTGCTGTGCAGGAGGTCCTGGGGGTGCAGTACATGGGGCAGCTGACGCCCTTCAGTGAATCTGCCCTGCAAAGCCACTTTGGAGATAAAACTGGGTAAGCTCCCACTAGTCCCTAGTAAATGGGTCCTGCTGGAAATGGTCGTGTTGAGGGGTCTGGATTGTGAGCCCCTTGTAGCTCATCCTGTCACCATTGTAGTGAGAGAGGGATGGTTCCAGGTTTTCGCCTGTTATTCGGGGGCTCAGTGGAGTCCCACCTGCCTCACCCGTGTCTTTCTCCCAGCTCGTGGCTTTATCTTCTGTGTCGCGGCATCGAGGATGAACCTGTGAAGCCCAGACAGCTCCCGAAATCCATCGGCTGCAGCAAGACCTTCCCAGGGAAGACGTCTCTGTGCACTCAGGAGCAGGTGTGGGGTCCTGTATGGAACAGGTTATGCTCGGGTGGTATGTCTGCTTGCCCCGGGGTAGGGTCACTGTCGTCTCTGCACTCAGGTGTGGGGGGCTGGGGTCCTGTATGGATCAGGTTCTGTTCGGGTGGTATGTCTGCTTGCCTCGGGGTGGGTTCACTGTCGTCTCTGCACTCAGGTGTGGGGGGCCGGGGTCCTGTATGGATCAGGTTATGCTCGGTGTGAAGGTCACCCTGGTCCCTCCCACGTCACCAATCCGTGACGTCACTACACAGGCACAGCTCTCCGGCGCCCCCTTTTTCTCTCAGGTCAGTAAGGGAACTGCACCTAGAGCAAATGACCACCGGTGAGACTGCCCTGTTACCCACGCTGGGTATTCTAAGATTCGCAATCAAAGTAAAAGGATCAGCCCAAAATTAATTTATAATTTAATTGCCTTAAGGGCGCACTAGGTAATTACAAGAAATATACAGTCAAAATATATCAAGAGTTACAGTCAGGGTACAAAATAACAATCGTAAGACAAGGCTTAGAGATATAAAGCTGGAGGTCAATTTACCAGGTTGACGGTCGCTTGTGGAAGCCAGGGGGCTCAGCGTTCCGCAGGTCCAAGACTTAGTTGCCGGGCAGCCCCCAGAAAGCGTGTGCTTGCTCCCCTCTGGCTGGCATACCCTCTCCCTTAGTCATCTTCCTCTGTTCAGTGTGTGTCACTCTCCAAGTGTCCTCAGCTCTTAAACCTTCCGTGTCCCCCCTGTAACTGGGTGGGCTAGCAATCTCCACCCCTCAGCTTCCCTGCAAGATTTATTCCAATATCTAATAAATGGGATAACTGCTTTCAGGGTGATCGGATCAATACACGGGCGGTACCAGCGCATGAGGTTTGTTCTGCCAGTCGTATAGGGATCAAACCTGGACCCATTCGGTCGCTGTGGGAGGCTGATCTCTATATCTCAGGTTCCAGAACTCCCACGGACCCGGGAGTTGCATTGTCAGATGCGCAATTTATTCAGGGCCATGAAGATATTTTTTATGAGCCTGTACCTCGGACGAGGCGTCTATAATTCATAATTTCATGGCGGAGACGGTCCGGCTGGGCAGATAATAGACTTAGGCTCCTGGAGCCACCTGACATGCATGCTATAATTGAGCCCCCAAGCACTTCCAAGCCCCCTGCTGGTGTGGCTTCCTCACTCAAGCTCTGAAGTGCCATCTGCCTGCTACACTGCGCTCAGCCCATTACCATACTAAAAGGAACTTTATTCAGCTAGAGGAAAAGGGTGGGGGCCAGGAGCACTCATCTCTGCAGATGTGTGACCAGGTGAATTGATGGAGACAAAATGGAGTCACGCCAATCTCTGTTAGTTTGCCCGTCCAAGATGGCGGCCGCTCCCTCATCACACCTCCCTGCTTTAGAGGGCGCTAGGGGGCATCACATTCCTGTGTTCCCCCATGCGCCCTTCTGCACCTTCTCCTTGCTGGGACAACCCATCAACATTACCATGGTCTCTGCCGCTTCTGTGGCGAATGGTGCAGTGATACTGCTGGAGAGCGAGGCTCCAGCGTAGCAACTTCCCATTCGTCCCAGAGACCGAGTGTAACCAGCTGAGGGGGTTGTGGTCTGTTTCCACGGTGAAGTGGCGTCTGTACAAGTATGGCTGCAGACCCCATACAATTGCCAGACATTCCTTCTCCATCGTGGAATAGGCCACTTCCCTCGGCAGGAGCTTCCGGCTCAGGTACAAAACGGGGTGTTCATGTCACGTAGTGTCGACCTGGCTGAGCTCAGCACCGAGGCCAAAGTCGCTGGTGTCGGTCTGTACTACTAACGGCCGCGTGAAGTCAGCTGTCTGTAGTACGGGAGAGCTAGAAAGGGCGGTTTTGAGCGCCTGGAAGGCTGTCTTGCAGGCGACTGCGACAGGCAGCTTCTTCTTGGGGAGGTCCGTCAGGGGCTTGTCCAGGGTGCTATAGTGTGGAACAAACCACCTATAGTGTGGAACAAACCACCTATAGTACCCAGCAGTCCCCAAGAAGGACATCACCTGCTTCTTGGTCCTGGGGGAGGGCCAGGAGGTGATGGCATCCACCTTCCCGGGCTCTGGCTTCAGAGCTCCCCCACCTACCCAGTGTCCCAGGTAGTGGACCTCACTCATACCCAGCTGGCACTTTTCCGGTTTAATGGTCAACCCTGCCCTCTGGATCCTCCCTAACACCTGCGCCAGGTGCTGTAGGTGATCCTCCCAGGTGGGACTGAAGATGGCAATGTCATCCAGGTATGCGGTCGCATACCCCTCCAGTCCCTTGAGCAGCGTGTTGACCATCCGCTGAAAAGTGGCAGGGGCATTCTTCATGCCGAAGGGCATCACCGTGGACTCATACAGTACAAATGGGGTGATAAAGGCAGAGCGTTCCCGTGCCTTAAGGGTCAGGGGAATCTGCCAATATCCCCTGCTCAGATCCATGATGGTCAGGTACTTGGCCCCGGCCAGCTTATCGAGCAGGTCATCGATGTGCAGCATTGGGTACGCATTGGTGACCGTCACAGCGTTGAGCCCCCGGTAGTCCACGCAGAACCGCGTAGTTCGGTCCTTTTTAGGGATGAGGACTACAGGCGAAGCCCACACGCTGTTGGACACTTGGATCACCCCCAGCTTCAGCATCTCGTCTATCTCTTGGCGCATGTGCTGCTGCACCTCGAGAGAGACCCGATATGCTGAACGCCGGATTGGGGGGTGATTGCCGGTGTCCACATCATGGACGGCTGCCTCAGTCCTTCCGGGCAGGCTGCTGAACAGCCCCGAAAGGGGTGTAGGGTGACCCCCAGCTGGGAACGTTGGTCCTCCGAGAGCTGGTGGCCAACCCCCACATCCTCGATGGATCCACCCGCCTTGGCTTGGGTGAGCAGATCCAGGAGGGTTTCTACCTCACCTTCCTCGGGGAGATTGCACACTGGGTGAGCACAAGCCTCCCGCTCATGATGTGCCTTCATCATGTTCACGTGGAATGCCTTCCTCCTTCCACGGGCGTGGTCCAGGGTGACCAGATAGGTGACGGCGTTGATCTGCTGGTGCACGAGGTATGGACCCTCCCAGGCCGCCTGAAGCTAGTTTTGTGGGACGGGGACCAGTACCCATACCTTTTGACCCACCTGGTAGGCCCTCTCACAAGCATTCTGGTCGTCCCACCGCTTCTGGTCAGCTTGGGCCTGGGCCATATTGTCATGCACCAGCCGTGTCAAGGCCGTCATTCTGTCCCAGAAGCGCACAACATACTCAATGGCCGACACTCCAGGGGTGGCCAAATCTCCTTCCCACGCTTCCTTCACCAGAGCAAGGGGCCCCCGTACACATCGCCCATACAGGAGCTCAAAGGGGGAGAACCCCGTTGAGGCCTGTGGAACCTCCCGGTAGGCAAATAGAAGGTGTGGGAGATACCGCTCCCAATCTCTCCCGTGGGAGTCGACCAACATCTTAAGCATCTGCTTTAAGGTGCCGTTGAACCGCTCACACAGGCCATTGGTCTGTGGGTGATACGGGCTGGCTACCAGATGTTGCACGTGTATCTGCTTACAGAGAGACTCCATCAGCTGGGACATGAACTGGGTCCCTCGGTCGGTGAGCATTTCCTGGGGAAACCACACTCTGGAGAAGATCTCCAGTAAGGCAGTGGCCACTTTGTCAGCCCGAATGGATAACAAAGCTACCGCCTCGGGGTACCGAGTGGCATAGTCCACAACCGTTAATATGAAGCATTTTCCAGAGCGGCTGGGGGTGGACAGGTCCAATGAGATCCACAGCCACCCTCGAGAAAGGCTCTTCAATGATGGGCAGTTACCAGTGGGGCTTTGGGGCGCCGCCCCGCCTTCCCCACCCTCTGACAGGTGTCACACGAACGGCAGTAGGCAATTACCTCGGTCCTCATTCCAGGCCAGTAGAAATGCTGCGCTAGCCTGGCCCTGGTTTTAGCGATCCCTAGGTGTCCGGCCATGGGAATCTCGTGCGCTATCCGCAACAACTCCGCCCTGAATGGATAGGGTACCACTAACTGTCGGTCCCTGGGCCACGCCTCTGGTGAACCCTGCTGGACTGTTACCTGGTACAGCCGTCCCTGGTCCCAGACCACCCGCTCGTGGTCTGACTCCCCGGGAGGCTATGCCGCCTGCTCCTTGAGAGCTTTCAGGCTAGCATCAGCTTCCAACGCTGCCTGAAATCCCTGACTCGATGTGGCGAGAATGGACGACACTGCCACATCCGCTGTCAGCTCCCCGGGATCTGTCTCCTGGCCGCTGTCTGACTCGGCAGCCACTTGGTCAGAGAGGGGGAAGCCTTCGGACCTCTGCAAGGCTCCTTGGGCTCCGGCGCTCCCACTCCTGGTGACAGCGGCCACGACCGCTGTGCCCAACGGTAGCGCCTGCTTCCCCCCCGACTCCTGACCAAGTCGCCGGGTCAGGCAGACTTCCCTGCACTCCTGACATCCCGGGTGTGGGGAACTCTTGCCCTGGGGTCTTACCTGGTGGCTCCTGTCCTGGAATGCCCCCTCCCCCCATGGCCTGTTCCTCTTCCTGCAGGGGCCCTAGATTCAGCAGGCTGGATTCACTTAGGGGCCCTACACTGCCCATAGCAGCCCCTTCCTCCTCCTCTGAGCTCTCCCCTACAGTCTCCTCACCTGTCCTCTCTGTGAGCCCTGTGTGTGTGGTGTCAGTGTATGGATTACCCTCAGGTTTCACTCCCTCCTCCGCTGTTGGAGGCACATTCAACACATCAACATTCACAGTAGAGTCATGACATTCTTGGGGAGCTGAACTTGGGGGTTCAGTGGCCACATACTGAGACACTAGCCGCCTCAAATCTGTCCCAAGCAATATATTGGCAGGAATATTTGACTTTACTCCCACCTCCCGCATTCCCCTCCCGGCGCCCCAGTCCAAAAACACCTTGGCGTCAGGCAGCGCCGGTTCCACGCCTCCAATTCTGGAGACGGATAGGGTTTTCCCCGGTGCCAAGTCTTGAGGGGACCCCACCTCAGGACGTACCAGGGTTCGTTCAGCGCCTGTGTCCCGCAGTCCCATGACCGCTGAGCAGCCGATAGTGACTGGTTGGTAATTGTCCAGGGACCTCCCACCACCCCCTCCCACACATAAAACAGTGGACGGTTCCGGGGACAGGGATGGGGCCTTAAGACGCTGGGGACATGCAGACTTGAAGTGTCCCAGCTGGTTGCAGTGATGACAACGTCTGGGTTCTGCGCCTGGCCTGGAGAGGGCAGCAGGGGGGTACACCCCTTGCACTCTGGGGGCTGGGGAAACAGGGGCAGGATTGGGCTTACCCCCTCTCCAGGTGCAGCTGGCAGGCTTCTTCGGCTCAGGCGCCCTGTTATTGGAATACTCGTCTGCCAGGGCGGCTGTAGCAGAAGCCCCCTTCGGTTTCCGGTCACGGAGGAACTGCTGGAGGTCCTCTGGGCAGTTCCACAAGAACTGCTCCGTGACGAACAGTTCCTGGACCTCCTGGCGGGTGGTGAGCGCTAGACCCGAGGTCCAGTGCTCTGCAGCTCTCAGCAACGCCGGCATGTGTTCGGTCCAGGTGTCCTTTGGGCCCCGCTGCAGGCTCTGGAACTTCTTGCAGTAGGACTCCGGGGTGAGGTTGCAGTGCTGGATCAGGGCCCACTTGATGCTGCTGTAGTCCTGCTCCGCCCCGGCAGGTAATTCCCCCAAAACTTCCAGGGACTTACCCCTCAAACGGGGGGGGTCAGATATCTTGCCCACTGATCCGGGGCAAGATGGTGTTGAAGGCAGGTCCTTTTAAAGGCCAGCAAGAAGGAATCCAGGTCTCCATCCTTCTCAAGCAGAGGGAAGTACTTGGCCCGGACTTTGGAAGCCCTGGACTCTTGTGGTGCTGGGGCGTCCGTGTTGAGCCATCTCCAGTCAGTGCTGGCGCTCCACTGCTCTCTCTGCCGCTGCCCGCTCCGCTGTCTCACGGCGTTCTGCCCGCTCTCACTCCGCCGCTTCACGGCGTTCTGCACGCTCGGCCTCCGCTGCTTTCTCTGCAGCTGCCATGAGTCTCATATAGGCGTCTTCATTACCCGCCTCGAGACGTGCCACTGCCGCTGCAACAAGGGCCTCTGATGTGGACAGGCTGGGGAGGGTAGGTGGTGGGTAGTCCCTTGCCGGACTAAGCACGGGTGGTTGGCTCGTTGGGGAGTCTGGGCTGAGCTCCCCCTCGCCTTGAACGGTACCGTCCACCACCACCTCCTCATAGACAATAGCACTGGCCTGCGCCCTCACTGCACTCCTGGTGCCATCCGCCATCTTTGGAACCTCTGGTTACTGACACAGCTGTAACCCTGACCTTGCACACAACTTATTATATCTACACTCTGACCGTCTAGTGCTGGGCTGACCTTAAGACCCCAGCAGTGAAAGTTACCACTGGTAGTCTTTAGTGTCTGGGAGTAGGGGTCCCACGCACACTATTACTTTGATCCCACCCGCTGCCACCAATGTGAAGGATCACCAGTTCCTCCCATGTCACCAATCCGTGACGTCACTACACAGGCACAGCTCTCTGGCGCCCCTTTTGTCTCTCAGGTCAGTAAGGGAACTGCACCTAGAGCAAATGACCGCCGGTGAGACTGCCCTGTTACCCACACTGGGTAGTCTAAGATTCGCAATCAAAGTAAAAGGATCAGCCCAAAATTAATTTATGATTTAATTGCCTTAAGGGTGCACTAGGTAATTACAAGAAATATACAGTAAAAACATAGCAAGAGTTACAGTCAGAGTAAAATATAACAATCATAAGACAAGGCTTAGAGGTATAAAGCTGGAGGTCAATTTACCAGGTTGAAGGTCGCTTGTGGAAGCTGGGGGGGCTCAGTGGTCCCCAGGTCCAAGACTTAGTTGCCGGGCAGCCCCCAGAAAGCGTGTGCTTGCTCCCCTCTCCCTTAGTTCCTTAGTCATCTTCCTCTGTTCAGTGTGTGTCACTCTCCAAGTGTCCTCAGCTCACAAACCTTCCGTGTCCCTCCCCCCTGTAACTGGGTGAGCTTAGCAATCTCCACCCCTCAGCTTCCCTGCAAGATTTATTCCAATATCCAATAAATGGGATAATTTCTCTCAGGGTGATCGGATCAGTACACGGGCAGTACCAGCACATGAGGTTTGTTCTGCCAGTCGTATAGGGATCAAACCTGGACCCATTCGGTCACTGTGGGAGGCTGATCGCAATATCTCAGGTTCCAGAACTCCCACGGACCCGGGAGTTGCATTGTCAGATGCGCAATTTATTCAGGGCCATGAGGATTTTTTTTATGAGCCTGTACCTCGGACGACGCGTCTATAATTCATAATTTCATGGCGGAGACGGTCAGGCTGGGCAGATAATAGACTTAGGCTACTTTCACACTAGCGTTGTGCACTGCACGTCGCTATGCGTCGTTTTGGAGAAAAAACGCATCCTGTCCACTGTGATTTTTTTGCAACAGAGTGTTTTTGGTTTTACTGTGCTTTTTTGTGTTTTCAAGTCTCTTGGTGGTGTGAACATGTCTCTACTGGCGTGTTCACTGTGCGCCCAGCTCATGTGTTCTGGTTTTACATAATTGTTTTCTTGTGTCCACAAGACTGGGGAGGCCTCCACCCCTCTTTTTTTGAGCTGTGCGCACAGGAGCCGTTCTGTCCAGTGTGTCCACATGGACATTCCTTTTCTGAATCCTGCTCATACAGGTATTGTACATATGACCAGGTTTTAAATACATCAGATAGGGATTACATACATTAGTTAGGACTGCTCTGATATGGGTATACCTTGGCGATTGGTAGAGCGGCTTAATATAAATTTTTTGCAAAAAAACGTATCAACCAAATACCCTGTTTTTTACATCTTTTTACTAGCACTTGCTGTCCACTGTTTTTTTTGCAACAGAGTGTTTTTGGTTTTACTATGCTTTTTTGTGTTTTCAAGTCTCTTGGTGGTGTGAACATGCCTCTACTGGCGTGTTCACTGTGCGCGCAGCTCATGTGTTCTGGTTCTGCAAAAGTGTTTGCAGGATGCGTTTTTTCTCCATAGACTTTTATTAGCGACGCATTGCCACACGTCGCAACCGTCGTGCGACAGTTGTGTCGTGTTGCGTCGGACCGTCGCCACCAAAAAACGTTAGATGTAACGTTTTTTGGTGCGTCGTCTGCAGCATTTCCGACCGCGCATGCGCGGCCAGAACTCCGCCCCCGCCTCCCCGCACCTCACAATGGGGCAGCGGATGCGTTGAAAAACAGCATCCGCTGCCCCCGTTGTGCGGCGCTTCCACATTATGCGTCGGTTCGCCGCAACGTCGCATTGCACGATGCTAATGTGAAAGTAACCTTAGGCTCCTGGAGCCACCTGAGATGCATGCTTTAATTGAGCCCCCAAGCACTTCCAAGCCCCCTGCTGGTGTGGCTTCCTCACCCAAGCTCTGAAGTGCCATCTGCCTGCTACACTGCGCTCAGTTCATTACAATACTAAAAGGAACTTTATTCAGCTAGAGGAAAAGGGTGGGGGCCAGGAGCACTCATCTCTGCAGATGTGTGACCAGGTGAATTGATAGACAAAATGGAGTCACGGCAATCTGTTAGTATGCCCCGTATCCAAGATGGCGGCTGCTCCCTCATCACACTCGGGTGGTATGTCTGCTTGCCTCGGGGTAGGATCACTGTCATCTCTGTGCACTCAGGTATGGGGGGCCGGGGTCCTGTATGGATCAGGTTATGTTCGGGTGGTATGTTTGCTTGCCTCGGGGTGGGTTCACTGTTGTCTGTGTGCACTCAGGTGTTGGGGGGGCCGGGGTCCTGTATGGATCAGGTCATACTCAGGTGGTCTGTCTTCTCACTCTGGGGTCACCTCTATCTCTCCGCAGGTGCAGCACTGGCTCCTACAGTTGTGTCTGGAGTTAGAAGAGCGACTGCGGAAGGATCGGGAGCTGGTGAGTGCTGCTTCGGGAATAGTGGGGAGAGTAGTCACATGCCGTCAATGCTGTCTCCTCTCCGTAGAATCACAGAATGGCCAAACAGCTGACCGTGGGCTTGCATAGGCAGGGGGACGCCAGCGGCCTGTCCCGGTGCTGCACTCTCACCCGCTACGATGCCCAGAAGATTCGCAGCGACGCCTTCACCCTCCTGAAAAGCTTCAATACAGCCGGAGCTCACCAGGTGGCATGGTAGGTAGTGACGGTGGCACGATACGTAGTGTTGGTGGCACGGTATGTAGCGACGCTGGCACGGGGAGGCACACTGTATGTAGTGACGTTGACGCGGGGAGGCACACAGTATGTAGCGACACTAACACGGAGAGGCACATGGTATGTAGCGACGCTGACACGGAGAGGCACATGGTATGTGGAGAGGCACATGGTATGTAGCGACGCTGCCACGGGGAGGCTCGCGGTATGTTGTGACGGCGGCACCTGCCGTCTCGTGTCTAAGTCATGACCTCTGATCATTTCCAGGAGTCCTTCCATCACTCTGCTCCAACTGTCTGCGAGCAAGTTCTGCGACACTGCATCCTCCGGAGGCGACATTTTGAGTCTCCTGAACAAGGAGATGTGTGGGAAACCCCTGCGTACGCAGCCGGCCCCCTGCAGAAGTCCCCAGGAGATGCAACGATCGGTGGAGAGCCGGACTCCCAGCACCATCCGGAGCTTATTCCAGAGAGCAGCTGAGAAGAGGAAGGATGCTGCAGGTGAAGCAGCATGTAGTGCGTCTCCTTCTGCCTTAGGTACAGAGGGGGTGTTGAGTGAATGCTGTCCTCAAACGTCTGAACCTTCAGGTGAAACCTCTTCTAGGCCCGGTGACCTGGCAGAGGACATGGTGGTCTGTGAGACGTGTGGGCAGGCTGTCCTGGTGTGGGATCTGCCCGAGCACAACGATTATCACTTTGCTCAGAAATTACAGGACTCGTTTAATGCTTCTCCAGAAAAGACGAGGGCTGCCATGACACCCCCGGGCCCAAGGCCAAAGTCAAAAGCAAAAGCCATGGCAGCCCCCAGCGCCAAACGTTCCCGCAGCGAGGGGAGCTGCACCCTGGACTCGTTCTTCAGAAGCGCCCCGAAGTGACCCCTCACACTGGTGTGCGACGGGTCACTGTTATGGCACAGTGGTGTGTGCGCTGTTATACTGGTGGTGTCCTAGCGCTCTCAGGCCCGAAGGACCTGATCTTCAATGATTCATGGTTCTCGCATTGTGGTGGTCTGTGTATGAACATTGCAGGCTCTTACTTGTAAGCATAAGGGGGTCCCTGCAGTCAGACCCCCCAGTAGTAAATGCTTCAGTGGACTGGCCCCACCGACCGGTGGTACATCCTGCAGTGAAATCGCCTGATTGCCCCACCGGCCGGTGGTACATGTTGCAGTGGAATCGCCTGATTGCCCTGCCGGCCGGTGGTACATGCTGCAGTGAAATCGCCAGCCTGCATTCTTCTCTTCTGCAGCTTGTAGCCAATAACCCTGCTGTAATCCCCTTCCCCCGATAATTGCTCTGACAGTCTCTTCTGATTTTATGATCAGTAAATATTTTTGCACTCTCTTTGAGCTGTAGCACATAGGATGGCGAGTGCAACGGCCGCCATTATGCGAGGACGCGGCTGAGCGGTGATTCCAGCTCGGCTGCATCATGTATGATGGACAGCGCTTAGCAGGTGAGCCATCATCTTCCTCCCCACCGTACAGAGGAGCTGCACCTGCAGCAAAACAATTTATTCTGTACAAAACGTGCAACATGAGAAACTTCACACGAGCAGCACAGAACGGACGGTCCTGGCTCCACAGCCCGCGCTCTGTGCCACAACGAACGGACGATCCCGACTCCACAGACCGCTCTCCGTGGCAGAACAGACGGGCGGTACCAGCTCCACAGCCCGCGCTCTGCGGCAGAATGGACAGTCCCGGCTCCACAGCACACGCTCTGTGGCAGAATGGACAGTCCCGGCTCCACAGCCCGCGCTCTGCGGCAATACGGACGGGCGGTCCCAGCTCCACAACCCGCACTCTGCAGCCATGGCCACTGTTACCTCGTTTCATGAGCCCATTGTGCAGAATGTGCGGCAGACCTCAGCGCTGGCAGCAGGACCCCGGTGGTATTACAGCCTGGTACGCCGCCCTCAGGCCCAGGACCCCTCTATACCACGGGATGAGGAAACAGCCCAGAGTGTCTTTATAAAAATAAATGTAGAAAAGGGGCTAAAAACATCGTAAAAAAGCCTCAGCGGAGCAGTTTATAGAGGCCCCAGGTCACCACGGTTTTATCTGTGGCTCCTGATCTCCAGCACCAGGAAGAATATGCAGTACTGGGGCAGGGGTCAGAGAGTGCAGGACTCTGCCGCGATGACCTGCAGGCTGCACACGTGTCCGATGCCCTTGGTGACACCCTCGCGGAAGAGCAGCTTTGTGCCGAGCTTCAGATACTCCGGATGCTTGATGAAACGGAAGCGGACAACGGCCTTCTCCCCAGTCCTCAACTCCTCCTGCAAGGTGTGGAAATCATTATCCATCCCCCACTCTCACACCCGCCCTACACAAGCTACACCCCGCTCACCTTGCCATGTATGTGCTCCAGGACAGCCGTCTGCCTGACATTCCCCACGTGGACGGTGACCTGCACCCCTCGACGGCAGGAGGTGGCGTGGAACAGGAGGACAATCTCCGCTTCAAACACCCAGCACACGGTGGGCAACATCTCTGGACTCACCAGCACCATCCCCTGTATCGGGGAACAACAACTCTCAGCTTCAACGCCCAGCAGGATCGGGCAGAGGGAGCCACAGGGTGCACTCACCTTCCGTAGCAGGGAGCGGTTAAATGCCCCCAGGGCAAGGGTCGCAGCTTGTCCTGCCCGCAACACACGGCAGGTGGAGCGGTTTCTCTGGATGCTGCACACTTTGAGAGGAAGGAAGCTTCCTGCATCGGTGGGCCCGACCACAAGGCGCTCGCCTTCCTTGCACACCCCACTGTGGAGACAAGATAACATAAGATCACCGGCCGCCAGTGTTCTACCCCTTACTATTATAATGGAACCAGCACAGACGTCAACTGCGGCACGTGCCTGACTCCAAAACTGCACCTACAAATCATGACACGGGCGCACTCCCTCCCGTCTACACTCAGAAGGCGCATGCACACTCCCTCCCGTCTACGCCCAGAAGACTTATGCACGCTCCCTCCCATCTACGCCCAGACTTATGCACGCTCCCTCCCGTCTACGCCCAGAAGACTTATGCACGCTCCCTCCCGTCTACGCCCAGAAGACTTATGCACGCTCCCTCCCGTCTACGCCCAGAAGACTTATGCACGCTCCCTCCCGTCTACGCCCAGAAGACTTATGCACGCTCCCTCCCAGCGGGAGGACACAAGTGAAGGGGCAGCCGCTAACAGAACAAATAAGCTGACACGTTACAAGCCTTCCTACATATGCGAGATCGGGGCAAACATCTGGGGTCTCAGCCTCCAATGGGAGAGGCTGCATACTACGCAGAGTATTGTGCTTCTCCATGTTCCAGCGCTCACCTGTACAGCGTTCCTCCCACCACCGTCCCTACTTCTGGCACGGTGTAGATCTCATCCACCTGTGAAGATATACAGACCTCTTATAATGCTGCCATGTCCTGCTGTGAGGAAATATGACGTATTTGATTCTATATTATCAAGCACACAGCTCTGCTACATCCATTAGGTCTGTGTAAGACACACTGCAGCTGTGGTTCCCCCCAACAGCCCCTCCTTCTCAGTCTGCCTGTGTAATTCTAAACCCCTCATCTCCCCTCCCTCAAGAATGTGTTGGTTAGCAGCAAACAGTTCTTTGCAGCCATGTACTTCCATTTGTGTATGAGAGTTATTTAAGATGGAATAACTCAACCTCAAGTAGTGGTATAGGTGTGAAAGTTACATATTTGGGATGTGCAATGATAGAGCTACACAACAGTGCGTTTCCTAATTTCCCATACCAGCAGTATCCGAGAAATGGATTACTACTTAACTGAGTCATACAGATACCTCGCGTTTAGACTTAATAGAATGCTAATCTCAAAACAAAATCAATAATACGTTAGTTGTCCTTCCACGAGCCCCTCCCCAAGAGGTATGAGTAATATTAGATTTGACATAACGTCCAGAAAGGGGAGGGCATTCCAGGGCGAAGCCCACTAAGTGAAGTCACGAGCAGAGGGTATTAGAGATTCAGCCTCATTTTAAGGGTATGTGCACACGTTGCGGATTCTGCTGCGGATTTGGAAAATCCGCAGTGCAAAACCACTGCGGATTTTATAGTGGTTTCTTCTGCGGCTTCCTCTGCGGTTTTACATTTGCAGTTTCCTATTGGTGCAGGTGTAAAACCGCTGCGGAATCCGCACAAAGAATTGACATGCTGCGGAAAATAATCCGCTGCGTTTCCGCGCGTTGTTTTCCGCAGCATGTGCACAGCGGTTTTTTTTCCCATAGATTTACATGGTACTGTAAACTTAGGGAAAACTGCTGCGGATCTGCAGCGTCAAAACTGCTGCGGATCCACAGCAAAATCCGCAACGTGTGAACATAGCCTAGGAGTGTCTTTGCCTAGGAAGTCAGCTAACAGAAACTAATCTGCTGTGATGCATTGAGATGTGTTGCCCTTTCCACAGCCGCATGGCCTGCCATTATCTGAGAGAACTGTAAGTGCTTTTCACCTTTAATACCTTTTATTTTGTAATCGTTCTGTACATACTATAATTGTCTCATCTTGTAATATAATTTTTTTCTACTTTTTGTAAACACTGCTTAATATTTTTGGAGTAAAAGCTATAATATCTACTAGCTTTGTTTTCCTTGCTCTAAAACGTACCTCCAATGTCCTCTGAAGTAAATTACGCTACTGATTGGGTTGGCTCCTGACCCGCTATTAATCATAGGAATAGGAGCTGGTGGCAGCAGAGCTTGTTGGGTATAGATGGCTTGACAAAGGTCTTCAGACCGAAACGTTACCGCAGGAGGCAGAATAAAATGTGAGCTGCTTTTTTCACTATCCGGTGTGGCGCTGTCCCTTTCTTCAGTTTGGGTATAGATGGCAGTGACGGAAAGGGGTTTATAAGAGTATTGCCCGGCTGCGGCGGGGAATAGGTATATACCCCTCACTGCAGCGTGTCCAAGCGGTAATACACGAGCCGGCAGTCTTTCTGGTGACTAATCCTAGGTGCAGCTCCCTGACTGACGTGAGGGTAAGGGGGCGCCTGAGAGCTGCAACTTCCAAAACGAAACTGGGAAGTGGGATATAAATAAATCCCTGAAGAAAACTGGGGCAACCAAACACCCCTGGTTCATGACACCTGCACTCCCCAAAATCAGCACCAGGAAGTGACGCTCACCTGGAACTCCGGCAGCTGTTGCATCAGCTCCTCCTGCTCTCGGCTGTTTGTGAGTGGAGGTAAAATATTCAGGAAAACCTTCAGCAGATCTAGAGACTCTCCAGAGACGCTGGAGATGGCAAAGATCGGGGTGATACTAGGGACAGAGAAGACTGATCAGGCTGGGGATCCCTCGGGCACAGGGAGGGCACTATTTCCTCCATTTCTTACTTTGGTGACTGGGCGAACTGCTGCGCAGCGGTGACTGCGTCGTCCTCAGAACGCACCATGAAAGGAACCTTGTTACAGCCAGGCTGTTTAAGGGTGCGCTCCAGCTGCCGCAGTGTCCTCTCCACCGTGGCCGGAGAGCAGAGGTCCACCTTACTGACCACCAAGAAGAAAGGCACCTTCAGAGCCATGGCCAATCCCAGGTGCTCCCGCGTGGTCCCCGCTGCAGAGAGAAGGAGATGTGACTGCACTGTTCATGCACAACGCCCCACAAGTCGCTGCACCCCAAAACTAATCAAGTGGATGCGATATTAGGGAGCGGAGCAGAGAGGGGACCAGGGGGCGCCCTTCCAAGCCGCTTCTCAATATGGAAGTCCCACCGGTCTCCAACACCCAGGCTGCAGGACACTTACCGATCCCGGTGTTGGCGCTCACCACCAGCATGGCAAAGTCTGGACAGTAGCTGGTGAGGCCGAAGATGGTCGTCTTCAAGTACTTGTGGTGACCAGCGAGGTCAATGAATGTGATCATTTTGGACGCACTTTCACAGATCTGCTCCGCCGTGCGAGACTCGCTGTAATTCACCACCTGCCGCAGAAGACAGACTGGCTAAGTGCCGCCATCCCCAGCTCATCTACCCAGAGTGCTGCCATCGTCTGGCACCACACCCCCATCAATGCCCCAAACCCCTACCCACCCCATCATTGAACCTCCCCAGCATCATCACCCCCATCAACCTCAAGCACCCCGAACTCACACCACTCCCCCATAATTGCCTGCCCCATACACATCATCCCTCCCTGACCATCCCTCCATATACATCAACCCCTGACACCCGCCCCCTCATCATCGTCCCGACCCGTTCCCCATCCCATGGGCCCTTTTCACATCGTCCCACCCCCCAATGCACATCACCCATCAGCCTAACCCCCACTCCGTGTTCCTCTAAACATAGTCTCAACCCTCACCACACATCCCCTACGTGCCTTTTAGTCATCGCCTTGACCCCCTCACCAAGCCCCTCTTCGTCATTGCGCCCACCCAAGATGCTTCCTCTTCCCATGTCATCGACCCAACCAATTCCCAACCACACAATCCCCCTCATCACAGTCCCAACCCCGCATGTCATTGTTCCAACCCCACCACATCCCCCATCTTCCCTCGTCATCGCCCCACCACACTCGCTCTATTCATCGTCCCTACCAGTCCCCCCCTCCCCAATGTCCTCAACCCAACCTCCACCCCATGTCCCCCCCCCCCCCATCAACGTCCCAAACCCCACTCCCTGGTACTCTCTTCATCCCATCCCCCACCCCAATCAACATCCCAACTCATCCCCCCAAATCAATGTCCCGACTCGACACCCAGTCATCCTTTCTTCATTTCATCCCCAACCCCACATCGCCGTCCTTCCTTCATCGCATCACCCACATCCCCCAGTCAACGTCTCAACATCCCCCACCCCTTGTCCTTCATTCATCCCATCCCCCACGCCACATACCCCCATTTTCACTTGCCTTCCCCGACATCCACTCCTCATCCAGTCCCCCCCACCATGTACCCACCCTCGTTCCATACATACACGCGTGCGTACGTACGGTGAGGCAGTGAGGGGAATTATATGCTAGGGTCGCTATGTATCCCCCAGGATGCGCACAGAAGCGTGTTAGACCCGCTAGAGTGCATTGCAGTCACAGATATGGCTGAGGTTGCAGTGCAGAATAAAAGTAGGTTTGGTCTTTGACAAGATATTGGGCCAAGGCAGACTTAAGAAAACCCGGCATGGGCTTTTGTTTTGGAGCGAACTACAGGATGGTAGTGGGGCGGTCCGCTTCCTCCAGACAGTGTCTGAAAAGTGGCCCATGGCCACAGATTCCATATAAAAACCCTGCAGAGGGTTGGGTGTTTCAGTCTTGGTTTGCAAACTGCAGAGCAGGTGGCTCTGCAACATCCGGCTTAGGTTTGCAGTCAACATAGAGCCAAGGGAAGTGAACATCTGGTGCCCCCTCAGCGTGACACAGTGGTGCAGTCGCCGACGGCAACCGGTCTCGGATACGGACTGTTTTGACCCCACTACTGCGATCCGGAGGATTCCGTTTGCTTTTCATTTCTGAGTTTTTGGACAATAAAGACTTTTGCGTTGAAACTTACTGGGTCACTGCCTCATTACCGCATGGTGTGAACAATGCCACACTACAACATGGTGGATAATGTGGGCACTGTGAACTGAGGCATACCCCAAAGCATGCTGCATGTCAGTGAGTAAGCCTGATAACAAAATGGAGGAAACACTCAAGCAGTTGTCCCTCACCCAGCAACGGCAGCAGGAGCAACATCAATAGCAGAGGCAGAAGACTAATTAGCTGATCCTACAGCAGATCGCGGCTCTGTGACAGACGTCCACACCAGCGACCTCCATCCGTTCAGAGGCCCGGTACAAAGTCCGGCCAGCACTGAGTAAGATGGGTCCTAAGGACAACATGGAGGCCTTCCTCACCGTGTTTGAGCGCACTGCAGAGTGGAAGAGCCTGTCATTTTCCCAGTGGACTGAAGTGGTGGCCCCTTTCCTGACGCGAGATGACCAGAAGGCCTACTTTAACCTCAGTCAGGATGATGCCCGGCCCTATGAGAAACTGAGAGGCGAGATCCTTGCCCGACTAGGGATTAGTACGTATGTATGTGCACAACGGGTGTACCAGTGGTCCTGTGCAGAGTCTCGTCCCGCCAGGTCTCAGGCATATGACTTGCTGCAGCTGGTAAAAAAAAAAAAAAAACCTTAGCCCCTCTCCACATGGGAGAGAGGGGGTAATGGTCGATCGGCTAGCGAGAACTTTGCTAGCTGTGATTCAGTGTTGGGTGGGCCAAGGGGATCCCGGCACCTTAGACCAAGTGGTTGGACTGGTTGACCGGCATATGGACTTTATACGGCACACTGCTCCACTACGTTTAGCACATCAGGCCCCGCCAGCCCAGGAGCTTAGGAAAGCTCCACGACCCTCTGCTGGGGCCAACCAGGACCAAGCCCATACTAAGGGGGTAACCAAAAGTGAATGACAAGAGACACGTTTCCCCTAAACTGGCCCCGGGGGTCCAGTCGTGCTGCAGCTATTAGGTGTTAGTGGTGCCAAGGGCCCGGACCTGTGGCTGCCAACTGACCCCTGAATCCATGGACTACGGGTTTACTCAATGTACGCCTAGGCTGTTTTCGCTGTGGATCCGTTCGTTCCAGCGGGTAACCAGCATCTGTGCCAGGTGCGCGTAAACTGACACCAGGCCGAGGCCCTCCTGGACTCAGGAAGCCTAGCGCCACTTGTGCATGGGTCATTAGTCTTGGGCTTAGAATCCACTGGGAAAAAAAGTGGTTGTGGTGTGTATACATAGTGAACTCAGAGTACTCGACCACGGAGGTTACTTTTTCCACTTCATGGTGGGAGTGGTGAAGACCCTTCCGTATGGGACAGAGTTGGGAAGAGACTTGCCCCTGTTCTGGTCCCTGTGGAAGACCAGGGTTAACCCTCGCAAGGTAAATGTTATTCCAAGCGTGGAACCCGAAGATCCCGAGTTAGGGATACCTGCCGTAGTGGGAGAGGTCGCCAACATAGGGACAGTGTGTAACCCCGATAGGTTCCCCTTAAGGTATTGGCAGGAGAGGTTGAAGAGACCCCACCGATTCCCCAAGCTGGAAGTGTTCCCTGGTAAGTTCTGGACCGCTCAGCTCCAGGATCCCACTCTTGCTCGGGCACAAGAAAGGGTGGTAGAAATAAATGGGGTAGCTCAGCAACCAGGTGCCGAGGCGGTCCCCCCCTGGAGTCTCTAATAAGCGCGGGGTTAACAGCGAACCCAAAGAAGTGCGCGATAAAGTACCGGGGCTTCCATGAGACCTAGGGTACGCGATCCGCCGCAGGGTTATCAAACCCCAAATAAACAAGATCGAGGCCATTCAAAGTTGGCCCAAGCCATTAAGTACTAAACAGGTGAGGGCATTCCTCAGCATTATTGGGTACTACCGCTGGTTTATACCCAATTTTGCTGGGAGATCGGCACCCCTAAAACGATCTGTTAAAGATTAAAAAGTCGATTATCATCCAGTGGAATCCTCAAGCGGAGGAAGCATTCCAGTCTCTGAAGTCGGCGTTGTGTGGACAGCCAGGCCTCATCAGCCACAACTTCAAAGAAACATTTATCGTGCAAACAGATGCCTCAGAGGTAGCTCCAGGAGCGGTACTGTCGCAAGAGGTGAACAGGGATGAGCATCCGGTCACCTACTTGAGCAGGAAACTGACCCCGGCTGACAAAAATTATAGCATAATGGAGGAGGAGTGCTTGGCGATTAAGTGGGTCTTGGAGTCCCTACGCTACTATTTCCTCGGGCGTCAGTTTCGGACCATTCACCCCTCGTGTGGATGAGTAATGTGAAGGAGAGGAATGCTCGGGTCACCAGATGGTTCCTGTCCCTACAGAATTCTAGTTTTTTGGTGGAACATTGGGTGAGGAAGCCACAGTGAAATGTGAATGCTCTGTATGGTGGCAAGTGTTCAACCCCATAAGTTTGAACAGAGGCGTGGGGGGCATATGTGAGGCAGTGAGGGGAATTATATGCGAGGGTCACTGTGTCCCCCAGGATGCGCATTGAGGCCGCTGGAGTGCATTGCACTCAGGTATAGCTGAGGTTGCAGTGCAGAATAAAATTAAGTTTGGTCTTGGTCAAGCTATTTGGCCAGGGCAGATTTAAGAAAACCGAGCAAGGGCTTTTATTTTTGGAGTGAACTGCAGGATGGTAGTGGCACGGTTCACTCTCTCCAGCCACGTCTTAAAAGTGGCCCATGGTCACAGATTCCATTTAAAAACCCTGCAGCAAAGAGTTTGGGTGTGCCAGTCTTGGTTTGCAAACTGCAGAGCAGATGGGTCTGCAAAATCCAGCTTGTGTGAAGTCAACACAGAGTCAAGGGAAGCACAACACCTGGCGCCCCCTCAACATGTCACGGTGGTGCACCCACAGCAACCGGTTGCGGAGAAAGACTGTTTTGACTCCCGGGAGGATACAGTTTGCTTTTCATTTGTGAGTTTTTGGACAATAAAAGGCCTTTGTGTGGTGCTTCACTGGGTCACTGCCTCATTACCGCACGTGAACCCCACAGCACTACAGTAAGTGTAGACACACATCCCCCACCCCTTGTCAATGTTCCAAGCCCCACCTCACACATCCCCCTTAATCACATCCCCCTTAATCCCATCCCCCCAGTCAACGTCCTGACCGACACCCTCCACATCAGTCCCCACCCCCTCATCCCCAGTCTTCACTAGTCATCTCCGCCCGACATCCATCCCTCCGCATTCCCTCTATTCCCAGAACCTCACATCCCTAGTCTTCCCTCGTCATACCCCCGGCAGGGCCCACACCATCACTCATCATCCCCCATCATTGCCCAACCCATCACCCTTTTCATAGTCCCTACCTATCCCCCCCACGTCATCATCCCAACCGACCACATCCCCTCTTCATAATCCCCATCAGTCCCTCCCAACATCATCATAAAGATCCTCACCTCCCCAGTCAACATCGCGACCCTTCCCCCCCCCACATCTACGTCCCCTACCCCCTCATCCCCATCTTCACTAGTCATCTCTCTGACCCATCCCTCCCATTTACCCACACTTGTTCCGTGTACACACAAAATGCACACTCACTTCCCAGCACCTCACATCCCCAGTCTTCCCTCGTTATCCCCCCATCATCTCCTGATATTGCTTCAACCTTCTCACCTCCCCTTTGCTATTGAACCCGAGGATCTCGAAGCTGATGCTGGATGTGCGCCCAGACTGGATTTCATGTAGATGGCGGAAGAGATTGAGTCTGGCGCGGCCACGGCCGTTATCCAGCTCCCCCTGTGTGAGGACGCCCAGGAGAGTCGACTTTCCAGAATCCACATTTCCCAAGACAGCGACGCGCAAATCTAGAAACTGACAAACAACAACAAAAAAAAGAAAATCAGCAACGCCTCTTCAATTTAGGTGGGTTAAGACTGGAAGATCGGAGTGACAGCGGCTCCAAGACGAGGCGGGTTGTCCTCAATCATAGTAACGAGGAGCGACTGGTGGGACACCCCACTTCCACCTCACTCGGCAGTACCTGCTGGTTGTCAGGGACTTTGCGGATCAGAACTTCCGTTATCTTCCTGGGGGAGTCGCTGTCGTAATCCACCTCGCGCTCTCGCAGCACTGTGATGTCCGCACCGACCCTGCACAAAAAGGCGACAGGTCAGACATGAGCTGGCGGCACGTGGCACACATAGGAAGGCCGCCATACTTCTCTGCCATCCGATGCAGCGTGTGCAGGGACGCCCGCATCTCCTCCTCAGATAGCCCCACCAGAAGACCGTTGTCCTCCACGCCGATCTGATAGACGGCCTCGCCGCGTCCCTCCTGAAGCCGCCATTTCATCTGCGTCACCAGGTGCTCGAAGCGATACTGTGAGGGGTTCACCAGCTTCAGCTGCGAGAGACGGGGGACAAAATCAGGGCGGACACTGGTGATGCCGGGGGGGAAATGTCCCGCAGTGACATCAGTACATGGGGGGCAGCAGGTGGAAACTCACCTTGTATTCTATGTTCCCCTCCTCCGCCTGTAACAAGAGCAGATGGCACATCAGTCATGGTGTATACACATCTACCGCAGTCCTCACGGCCCACCACAGGTCAGGGTTTCAGGATTTCCATGGTGCTGCACAGGTGAGAGAATTCCTGATGCCTTCATGATATTCCCATCACCTGTGCAACACCATGGAAATCCTGAAAACATGACCTGTGGTGGGCCGTGAGGACTGGAGTTTGGGAAATACTGATCTACAGCGGGAAGGAAGAGAAGGAAGAGGAGGAAGAGGAAGAGGAAGAAGGGGGCACAGAAGAGGAAGAAGGGAGGAGGAAGGAGGAGGCATGGGCGGGGTGGAGGAAGGAGGAGGGGGGGACGGAGGAGGCACGGTCAGAAGAGGAGGGGGCACAGGAGGATCACCCTACAATTACCTGCTGAGAGCACCCCCCATACAGCACCCAAATGTAATGCCCCCTGCCCACTGTTACCCGCGTATGCTCTGCCCCGGGCGCAACCCCCGTTATAATGTAGCTATCTTCCCACCAGTATAATATCGGTGTTGCGCCGTCAGGCAGTGTAACATTCCTCGCTCTATATATAACGGCGGATGCAGACGGCTCCAGGAATAACATCAGCCGAAAGATGACAAAAATAACACAAGGAGTAAACAACCAAGGGCAGAACATGATGTACGGGGGACATAGATCACTATATAGAACGGGGGGGCAGCACACTATACACATAGCACCATATATGGGTATATAGGGGCAGCATATTACATGCAGGGGCGGTATATCACACGGGGGGGCGGTATATCAGTATATCACACACAGGGGGCGGTATATCAGTATATTACACAGGGGGCGGTATATCAGCATATTACACAGGGGCGGTATATCAGTATATTATACACAGGGGGCGGTATATCAGTATATCACACACGGGGCGGTATATCAGTATATCACACAGGGGGGGCGGTATATCAGCATATCACACAGGGGGCGGTATATCAGCATATTATACAGGGGGCGGTATATCAGTATATTATACACAGGGGGCGGTATATCAGTATATTATACACAGGGGCGGTATATCAGTATATCACACACGGGGGCGGTATATCAGTATATTACACACAGGGGGCGGTATATCAGTATATTACACACGGGGGCGGTATATCAGTATATTAACACGGGGGCGGTATATCAGTATATTACACACAGGGGGCGGTATATCAGTATATTACACACGGGGCGGTATATCAGTATATTAACACGGGGGCGGTATATCAGTATATCACACACGGGGGCGGTATATCAGTATATTACACACAGGGGGCGGTATATCAGTATATATCACACAGGGGGCGGTATATCAGTATATCACACAGGGGGCGGTATATCAGTATATCACACAGGGGGCGGTATATCAGTATATTACACACAGGGGGCGGTATATCAGTATATTACACACAGGGGGCGGTATATCAGTACATTACACAGGGGGCGGTATATCAGTATATCACACACAGGGGGCGGTATATCAGTATATCACACACAGGGGGCGGTATATCAGTATATCACACACAGGGGGGCGGTATATCACACACAGGGGCGGTATATCAGTATATCACACACAGGGGCGGTATATCAGTATATTATACACAGGGGGCGGTATATCAGTATATCACACAGGGGGCGGTATATCAGTACATTACACAGGGGGCGGTATATCAGTATATCACACACAGGGGGCGGTATATCAGTATATCACACACAGGGGGCGGTATATCAGTATATCACACACAGGGGGGCGGTATATCAGTATATCACACACAGGGGCGGTATATCAGTATATCACACACAGGGGCGGTATATCAGTATATTATACACAGGGGGCGGTATATCAGTATATCACACACAGGGGGCGGTATATCAGTATATCACACACAGGGGGCGGTATATCAGTATATCACACAGGGGCAGTATATCACACACAGGGGGCGGTATATCAGTATATCACACAGGGGGCGGTATATCAGTATATCACACACAGGGGGCGGTATATCAGTATATCACACACAGGGGGCGGTATATCAGTATATCACACAGGGGCGGTATATCAGTATATCACGCAGGGGGCGGTATATCAGTATATCACACAGGGGGCGGTATATCAGTATATCACACAGGGGCAGTATATCACACACAGGGGGCGGTATATCAGTATATCACACAGGGGGCGGTATATCAGTATATTACACACAGGGGGCGGTATATCAGTATATCACAGGGGCGGTATATCAGTATATCACGCAGGGGGCGGTATATCAGTATATCACACAGGGGGCGGTATATCAGTATATCACACAGGGGCAGTATATCACACACAGGGGGCGGTATATCAGTATATCACACAGGGGGCGGTATATCAGTATATCACACACAGGGGGCGGTATATCAGTATATCACACAGGGGGCGGTATATCAGTATATCACACAGGGGCAGTATATCACACACAGGGGGCGGTATATCAGTATATCACACAGGGGGCGGTATATCAGTATATCACACAGGGGCAGTATATCACACAGGGGGCGGTATATCAGTATATCACACAGGGGGCGGTATATCAGTATATTACACACAGGGGGCGGTATATCAGTATATCACACAGGGGCGGTATATCAGTATATTATACACAGGGGGCGGTATATCAGTATATCACACAGGGGGCGGTATATCAGTATATTATACACAGGGGGCGGTATATCAGTATATCACACAGGGGCGGTATATCAGTATATCACGCAGGGGCGGTATATCAGTATATCACGCAGGGGGCGGTATATCAGTATATTATACACAGGGGGCGGTATATCAGTATATCACACAGGGGCGGTATATCAGTATATCACACAGGGGCAGTATATCACACAGGGGGCGGTATATCAGTATATCACACAGGGGGCGGTATATCAGTATATCACACAGGGGGCGGTATATCAGTATATCACACAGGGGCGGTATATCAGTATATTATACACAGGGGGCGGTATATCAGTATATCACGCAGGGGCGGTATATCAGTATATCACGCAGGGGGCGGTATATCAGTATATTACACACACGGGGCGGTATATCAGTATATCACACAGGGGGCGGTATATCAGTATATCACACAGGGGGCGGTATATCAGTATATCACACAGGGGGCGGTATATCAGTATATCACACAGGGGCGGTATATCAGTATATTATACACAGGGGGCGGTATATCAGTATATCACACACGTGGCGGTATATCAGTATATTACACACGGGGGTGGTATCAGTATATCACACACAGGGGGCGGTATATCAGTATATCACACACGGGGGGTGGTATATCAGTATATTACACACAGGGGGCGGTATATCAGTATATTACACACAGGGGGCGGTATATCAGTATATTACACACAGGGGGCGGTATATCAGTATATTACACAGGGGGCGGTATATCAGTATATCACACAGGGGCGGTATATCAGTATATTACACACAGGGGGCGGTATATCAGTATATTACACACGGGGGGCGGTATATCAGTATATTACACACGGGGGGCGGTATATCAGTATATTACACACGGGGGGCGGTATATCAGTATATTACACACGGGGGGCGGTATATCAGTATATTACACACGGGGGGCGGTATATCAGTATATTACACACAGGGGGCGGTATATCAGTATATCACACAGGGGGCGGTATATCAGTATATCACACAGGGGGCGGTATATCAGTATATCACACGGGGGGCGGTATATCAGTATATTACACACGGGGGGCGGTATATCAGTATATCACACAGGGGGCGGTATATCAGTATATCACACAGGGGGCGGTATATCAGTATATCACGCAGGGGCGGTATATCAGTATATCACGCAGGGGCGGTATATCAGTATATCACGCAGGGGCGGTATATCAGTATATTACACACGGGGGGCGGTATATCAGTATATCACACACGTGGCGGTATATCAGTATATTACACAGGGGGCGGTATATCAGTATATCACACACAGGGGGCGGTATATCAGTATATCACACACAGGGGGCGGTATATCAGTATATTACACACAGGGGGCGGTATATCAGTATATCACACACGGGGGGCGGTATATCAGTATATTACACACGGGGGGCGGTATATCAGTATATTACACACAGGGGGCGGTATATCAGTATATTACACACAGGGGGCGGTATATCAGTATATTACACACAGGGGGCGGTATATCAGTATATCACACAGGGGGCGGTATATCAGTATATCACACAGGGGGCGGTATATCAGTATATCACACGGGGGGCGGTATATCAGTATATTACACACGGGGGGCGGTATATCAGTATATCACACAGGGGGCGGTATATCAGTATATCACACGGGGGGCGGTATATCAGTATATCACGTGGGGGGCGGTATATCAGTACATTACACACAGGGGGGAGGTATATCAGTATATCACACAGGGGGGCGGTATATCCGCACATCACACAGGGGGGCGGTATATCAGTATATCACACAGGGGGGCGGTATATCAGTATATCACACACAGGGGGCGGTATATCAGTATATCACACACAGGGGGCGGTATATCAGTATATCACACAGGGGGCGGTATATCAGTATATCACACGGGGGGAGGTATATCAGTACATTACACACGGGGGGCGGTATATCAGTATATCACACGGGGGGCGGTATATCAGTATATTACACACGGGGGGCGGTATATCAGTATATCACACAGGGGGCGGTATATCAGTATATCACGCAGGGGGCGGTATATCAGTACATTACACACAGGGGGGAGGTATATCAGTATATCACACAGGGGGGCGGTATATCCGCACATCACACTCGTCACCTCGGGCGGCAGGTACGGGGGGTTGTTGCTCTTGGCTCCGCGGCTCCGGCTCTTCCCGGCTTTCTTGGCCTTGGTTCCGGCTTTCCCTCGGGCCCCGGTCGCTGCGCCGCACGGCCCCGGCCCAAAGAGCTCAAACACCCGAGGCTCCATCCCCGAGACCCCGGCGCAGCGCCCCCCACTGAGCGCTCTGCTCCCGACTGCTGCCACAACCCGGTCTGAGAACCAGCAGAGACCCCGGCACCTGAAGAGGCCTGGCCACGCCCATCAGCCGCCAAGCACCGGCCAATCCTGGACTCCGCACTCACCAGAACCCGCCCACTCCGCGCTTGTGTTTGGATTTAAACTCCCCGCCCAAAACTCCGCCCACCAGCCTACTTTTTTGTAACCACGCCTACAACACGGAATGTCAACAATCAGACCACGCCCAGGAGCTGATTGCATCCCTCGCGCAGTGACTTATGGGAATCGTAGTGCGCAGTTCTGTCAGCCAATCACCATCATTACGTCACGTACCTGCCACCGACTCGGTATTACACAGCTCATTTACATAAACCACACCCCGCAGTCTTACAGACACTTGCATCAGATAAAGTCATGTGACCGGCACTGCTGGCTGGTGTAACCTGCCGCAACCTGTGACGTCACACATCTCAGTCTTAAAGGGGAACACTCAGTACATCACGTGGACTGTGCGAGGGAGGGGCTTTATAAGTACCGTGACATCACGAAGTGGGCGGAGCTTGACACCTGGGAGCTGTAGTTCTCTGTGGCTATAGTGAGGCAGAGCAGGAGAGCTGTAAACACAAAACGAGAACGATTATTGTCGTCCCTGACGTCACGGGGTGTGTGGTGCAGGAGAGGTCACCGAGCGCCCGGACCCTGCAGGGCGAGACCAGAGCTCTAGTCAGCCCCAACTGTGCGCGTCCTCCCACTGTAAAGATGAGCGCGGCCTGTAGCAGCCTCCTCCCCGAGGGCCCGGGAGGCCCCGGCGGCCATCTTGGATCCAGGGTCTGCAGGGAGGAGGACGGAGGAGACTCTCGGAACAACGCGATCACATCAGAGGTGACCACAACTACGAGAGTCACACTCCAGAACACTCCAGAACATCACCGCGGCAAGTTATGGTGGGAAATAAGTATTTGGTCACGGAAAAACAAGGGCGATTTCTGGCTCCACAGACCGGTGACTTCTTCTTTACCCCTTTCTGCCATCACGATCCCGTCCTTGTGACCCGGCCCTACCTCCCATGGACGGGACAGTGCGTCATAGGCGACCGGCCGCACTCACGGGGGAAGGGACTATCACAGCCGACATCCGCTCACGGACCGCCCGCGGCACATCAACCCCCGGAACACTGCAACCAAACATGCCGGCGGCACAGGGAGCATCGCACAGGGAGGGGGCTCCCTGTGTGCTTCCCTGAGACCCTCGGAGCAACACAATGTGATCTCATTGGTGCGAGGGTCTCCTCCGTCCTCCTCCCTGCAGGCCCGGATCCAAGATGGCCGCTGGGGGGCCCTCAGGGTCCTGCAGGGAGGAGGCTTACAAGCGCCTGCTCAGAGAGGGAGCCTGCAGCATTGCCTGTGTGATGGCTGCTCTCATACAGGGCTCTGCAAAGTGCCATCAGCGACCTGACAGTATATAGTGATGTCCCCCCCCTCCCCCGGACAATCTTATAAACTAAAAATATATATAGTTCCAATAAATACATTTCTTTATGTAATTTTCAAAAAAAAACACAATAAAAGTACACATATTTAGTATCGCCGCGTCCGTAACGACCCGACCTATAAAACTGTCCCACTGGTTAACCCCTTCAGTGAACACTGTAAAAAAAGAGGCAAAAAACGCTTTATTATCATACCGCCGAACAAAAAGTGGAATAACACGCGATCAAAAAGACGGATATAAATAACCATGGTATCGCTGAAAACATCATTTTGTCCCGCAAAAAAACGAGCCGCCATACAGCGTCATAAACAAAAAAATAAAAAAAGTTATAGTCCTCAGAATAAAGCGATGCAAAAATAATTATTTTTTATATAAAATAGTTTTTATCGTATAAAAGCGCCAAAACATAAAAAAATGATATAAATGAGGTATCGCTGTAATCGTACTGACCCGACGAATAAAACGGCTTTATCCATTTTACCGAACGTGGAATGGTATAAACGCCCCCCCCAAAAAAAAAGAAATTCATGAATTGCTGGTTTTTGTTCATTCTGCCTCACAAAAATCTGAATAAAAAGCGATCAAAAATGTCTCGTGCCCAAAAATGTTACCAATAAAAACATCAGCTCGTCCCGCAAAAACCAAGACCTCACATGACTCTGTGGGACAAAATATAGAAAAATTATAGCTCTCAAAATGTGATAAAAAGCATCTTTCAGTGGGTTGGGGCTACAGTTAGGGTTGGGGCTAAAGTTAGGGTTAGGGTTGGGGCTAAAGTTAGGGTTAGGGTTGGGGCTAAAGTTAGGGTTAGCGTTGGGGCTAAAGTTAGGGTTAGCGTTGGGGCTAAAGTTAGGATTACGGCTACAGTTAGGGTTGGGGCTACAGTTAGGCTGGGTTCACATTGCATTAAGTGCAGTCCGTTCAACGCATGCGTTGAACGGACTGCGCAACGCAAGTGCCTTGTAAAGATCGCGCTATGCGATCGCGCTAGCGCAGATGCTCCATCTGTGCTAGCGGTGACGGACCCGAAAACACTGCAGACCGCGTCCGAGGGTACGTCACAGAATGACGGCACATCGCTGACGCATGCCGATTATGACATGCGTTAGTGATGCGCTACATAATGGCAGTTAATGGGTGCGCTAACGCATCCGTTACATAGCGTTAGTGCCGCTATGTAACGGATGCCGTCAGCGCATTGCCATTAACGCAATGTGAACCTAGCCTTAGGGTTGGGGCTAAAGTTAGGGTTGGGGCTAAAGTTAGGGTTTGGATTACATTTACGGTTGGGATTAGGGTTGGGATTAGGGTGAGGGGTGTGTCAGGGTTAGGGTGTGGTTACGGTTATGGTTGGGATTAGGGTTAGGGGTGTGTTGGAGTTAGGGGTGTGGTTAGGGTTGGGATTAGGGTTAGGGGTGTGTTGGGGTTAGGGGTGTGGTTGGGATTAGGGTTATGGTTATGGTTAGGGTTGGGATAAGGATTAGGGGTGTGTTGCGGTTTAGTGTTTCAGTTAGAATTGGGGGGTTTCCACTGTTTAGGCACATCAGGGCTCTCCAAACGCAACATAGCGTCCGATCTCAATTCCCGTGGGGTCAAAATGATTACAAGAACGGTGAGCAAAAATCCCAGAACCACATCGGGGGACCTAGTGAATGACTTGCATAGAGCTGGGACCACCATAACAAAGGCTACCATCAGTAACACACTACGACGTCAGGGACTCGGATCCTGCAGTGCCAGACGTGTGCCCCTGCTTAAGCCAGTACATGTCCAGGCCCGTCTGAAGTTTGCTAGAGAGCACTTGAATTATCCAGAAGAGTATTGGGAGAATGTCATATGGGCTGATGAAACCAAAGTAGAACTGTTTGGTAGAAACAAAACTCGTCGCGTTTGGAGGAGACAGAATGCTGAGTTGCATCCAAAGCACACCATACCTACTGTGAAGCATGGGGGTGGCAACATCATGCTTTTGGACTGTTTCTCTGCAAAGGGACCAGGACGACTGATCAGTGTACATGAAAGAATGAATGGGGCCATGTATCGTGAGATTTTGAGTGCAGACCTCCTTCCGTCAGCAAGGGCATTGAAGATGAAACGTGGATGGGTCTTTCAGCATGATAATGATCCCAAGCACACCGCCAGGGCAACAAAGGAGTGGCGTCGTAAGAAGAATATGAAGGTCCTGGAGTGGCCTAGCCGGTCTCCAGACCTCAACCCCATAGAAAACCTTTGTAGGGAATTGAAAGTCCATGTTGCCCAATGACAGGCCCAAAAAATCACTGCTCTAGAGCAGATCTGCATGGAGGAATGGGCCAACATACCAACAACAGTGTGTGGCAACCTTGTGAAGACTTACAGAAAACGTTTCACCTCTGTCATTGCCAACAAAGGATATATAGCAAAATATTGAGATGAACTTTTGTTAATAACCAAATACTTATTTCCCACCATAGTTTGCAAAATAAATCTTCTCAAATCAGACAAGGTGATTTTCTGGATTTGTTTTCTCATTGTGACTCTCATAGTTGTGGTCTACCTATGATGTCAGTTGCAGGCCTCTCTCATCTTTACAAGTGGGAAAACTTGCACAATTGGTGGCTGACTAAATACTTTTTCCCCACTGTATCCAGCAGATCTTGTCGGATGTTCCCGGTATACGGCAGATCTTGTGGGATGTTCCCGGTATACGGCAGGTCTTGTGGGATGTTCCCGGTATTCACCGGGTCTTGTGAGGTGTTCCATGTATACGGCAGGTCTTGTGGGGTGTTCCCGGTATACGACAGATCTTGTGGGATGTTCCCGGTATACGACAGATCTTGTAGGAAGTTCCAGGTATACGGTAGAACTTGTAAGATGTTCCCGGTATACGGCAGGTCTTGTGGGATGTTCCCTGTATACGGCAGGTCTTGTGGGATGTTCCCGGTATACGACAGATCTTGTGGGATGTTCCAGGTATACGGCAGGTCCTGTGGGATGTTCCCTGTATACGGCAGGTCTTGTAAGATGTTCCCGGTAAACGACAGGTCTTGTGGGATGTTCCCGGTATAAGACAGATCTTGTGCGATGTTCCTTGTACACGTCGGGTCTTGTGGGATGTTCCCGGTATACTGCAGGTCTTGTGGGGTGTTCCCGGTATACGGTGGGTCTTATGGGATGTTCCCTGTATACGGTGGGTCTTGTGGGGTGTTCCCGGTATACAGCGGGTCTTGTGGGGTGTTCCCTGTATACGGCAGGTCTTGTGGGATGTTCCCTGTATACGGCGGGTCTTGTGGGGTGTTCCCGGTATACGGCAGGTCTTGTGGGGTGTTCCCGGTATACGGCAGGTCTTGTGGGGTGTTCCCGGTATACAGCAGGTATTGTGGGGTGTTCCCGGTATACGGCAGGTCTTGTGGGGTGTTCCCGGTATACGGCAGGTCTTGTGGGGTGTTCCCGGTATACGGCAGGTCTTGTGGGGTTTTTCCTGTATACGACAGGTCTTGTGGGATGTTCCCTGTATATGGCGGGTCTTGTGGGGTGTTCCCGGTATACGGCAGGTCTTGTGGGATGTTCCCGGTATACAGCAGGTCTTGTTGGGTTTTCCCGGTATATGCCGGGTCTTGTGGGATGTTTCCTGTATACGACAGGTCTTGTGGGGTGTTCCCGGTATACGGCGGGTCTTGTGGGATGTTCCCGGTATACAGCAGGTCTTGTTGGGTTTTCCCCGTATACGGCAGGTCTTGTGGGATGTTCCCGGTATACGGCGGGTCTTGTGGGATGTTCCCGGTATACAGCAGGTCTTGTTGGGTTTTCCCGGTATACGGCGGGTCTTGTGGGATGTTTCCTGTACACTGTGTTCCAAATTATTATGCAAATTGGATTTAAGTGTCATAAAGATTTAATTGTTTTGTTTTTCAAATAAACTCGTGGACGGTATTGTGTCTCAGGGCTCAATGGATCACTGAAATCAATCTTAAACACATGTGATAAATTTAATCATTTTTCCAGGTGATTCTAATTAAAGGAAAACTACTTAAAAACGATGTTCCACATTATTAAGCAGCCACAGGTTTCAAGCAATATGGGAAATAAAAGGATCTCTCTGTTGCTGAAAAGCATCAAATAGTGCAATGCCTTGGACAAGGTATAAAAACATTAGGTATTTCCCAAAAACTTAAGCGTGATCATCATACTGTGAAGAGATTTGTGGCTGAATCTGAGCACAGTCGTGTTTGTGCTGATAAAGGCATAATGAGGAAGATTTCTGCCAAGCAAGTTCATCGGATTAAGAGAGCAACTGCTAAAAAGCCATTACAAACCAGCAAACAGATATTTGAAGCTGCTGGTGCCTCTGGAGTCCCTCGAACCTCAATGTGTAGGATCCTTCAAAGACTTGCTGTGGTGCATAACCTACTATTCGGCCACCCCTAAACAGTGGTCACAAGCAGAAACGGTTGCAGTGGGCCCAGACATACATGAAGACTAATTTTCAGTCTTGTTTACTGATGAGTGTCGAGCAGAGCAACCGTGGATAGTCCAGATGGATGGAGTAGTGGATGGTTGGTGGATGGCCACCATGTTCCAAAAAGGCTGTGACGTCAGCAAGGAGGTGGTGGAGTCATGTTTTGGGCCAGAATCACGGGGAAACAGCTGGTAGGGCCCTTTAAAGTTCCTGAAGTGTGAAAATGACCTCAGCAAAGTAAATAGAGTTTCTGACTGACAACTTTCCTCCATGGTATAAAAAGCAGAAACGTGCCTTCAGGAGCAAAATCATCTTCATGCTGACAATGCCCCATCTCATGCTGCAAAGAATACCTCTGAGTCATTGGCTGCTATGGGCATAAAAGGAGATAAACTCATGGTGTGGCCACCATCTTCCCCTGACATCAACCCTATAGAGAACCTTTGGAGGATCATCAAGCAGAAGATCTATGAGGGTGGGAGGCCGTTCACATCAAAACAGCAGCTCTGGGAGGGAAGAAATACAAGCAGAAACTCTCCGAAAACTCACAAGTTCAATGGATGCAAGAATTGTGAAGGTGACATCAAAGAAGGCTCCTATGTTACATGTAACTTGGCCTGTTAGGAGGTTTTGGAGTTAAATAGCTTTTTTGTTCAGTGAATGTGACCTCCTAATGCTGCAAATTCCACAAATGAGCATTTTCAGTTCTTTATATCAAATGTTTAGAAATTGTACTGTGCCTAATAATTTGGAACAGTGCATTGTGGGGTTTTATTCATTTTGGAGATTATACTGTTATTATTGGGAGGTTTCTTCAATAAAATTCGATGTATACTCTAACGGGTGATGACTTTTATTAGACTGTCATTTGCACCGACCATTTAGGAAAATCCGAGAAAAATGTCATCATTTGCATAATAATTTGGAACATGGTGTATACGGCAGGTCTTGTGGGTGTGGTGAAATATGTGTATATATATCTATATGTGTGTAGTGGCATATGTCTAGGGTTATATGTGTGACTAGTGATAATGTAACATCTGTCCTGAAGGCAAGTTGCACCTAGGTGTTAACAGGTATTTCCTTGGGATTAGTAGACATTGCGTCTCCCTATCTCACCAGGAGGTCTAGCTAGAGCTAAGAAGAAAAGTAACACTTGACACCTCTTAGGTCTTGGAGGGGAGATGCTAAATGCGGCCTGAGGTGATCTATTCCTGAGAACCTTTTCACAAGTGTCTCAAAAGAGAAAATAATATATTCATTAGTAGAGCGGCCGTGCCTAATCAAACAGGCAGCAGTTATGATATTGGCTTGAGGGGCCGGTCTAGAAACCTGACCTCAGACCAAAGTTATAAATTTAGGCTGCAGAGAATTGTGTTCACATGTGAGGGCAGCCTGAGAAGCTGTTGTGATCCAATCTACATTCGTCCTACCCTCAGGGAGCAGAAAGCAACTACCAGTTAGATAATTCTGTAAGTTTCTCCTGTTTATTTTGATACTGTTTTGCATAAGTTGTATGTCTTTTTATTATCATATTTTTATACCTTTTCTTATTGTAAGCACTGACCCTTTTGTTATTAAAGTATAAAACTTTAACAAGTTGAACCTTGACTGTTCTAAAGAATCCATAACCTAAAGGTGTGTGAGCCTTATGAGTGATAGACATATTTTTATTATTATTAATATTTCCGGGACTCAACGCCCGTGTATTCGATGAGTGGTGGCAGTGCGTATGAGCGGGTGTGTGGCCTGGGTCGGTGTGTGATTTATGCTCCCATTACAGCATAAGACAGAGGTTGAATGCTGGACTGAGAGAGGGGAGGTAGATTAACCCTTGCAGGCACAACCCCAAGTCACGTGTGAGAGCGGGCAAGTGACGAATTAGTGACACCTGTTGTGGATTCTGTTTGTGGGCTCCCTCTGGTGGTTACTGCTGGTACTGGGTGACTTTGGTGGGTTGCGGCCTTTGATTTCCACCTGTCCATCAGAGGCTGGGTGTTTCCTATTTTACCTGGCCTTTCTGTCATTCCCTTGCCGGCTATCAATGTATTCAGATGTGCTCTGTTTGGTTCCTGCCTACCTGCTCCCAGATCTTTCAGGATAAGCTAAGTGCTGATTTTCAGTTGTTGGTTTTTTTGTCCAGCTTGCTTATTATGTCTCTATGCTAGCTGGTAGCTCTAGTGGACTGAGGTTCTCCCCATGTGCCATGAGTTGGCACATGGGTTCTTGTAATCTCAGGATGGTTTTTTGATTAGGGTTTTTTGCTGACCGCTCAGACCCCTTTTGTATCGTTCTGCTTTCTAGTTTACAGCGGGCCTCAATTTGCTGAACCTATATATATCATCTCTATGTGTGTGCCTTCCTCTCATTTCACCGTCAATACGTGTGGGGGGCAACTATACCTTTTGGGGTTCATTCCTCTGGAGGCAAGTGAGGTCTTTATTTTCTCTGCAGTACTAGTTAGCTCTTAGGCTGGTGCGTGGCGTCTAGAACCAACGTAGGCACGCTCCCTGGCTATCTCTAGTTGCGTTTGTCAGGCGTAGGGCAGCGGTCAGCCCAGGTTCCATCACCCTAGAGCTCGTCCGTTATTTACTTGTACTTTGCTTGTCCTGTGCTATCCCTAGCCATTGGGATTCATGACAGTATAGCCGGCCCACAAAGTGTTAATTGTTTGGGCTGAAGCAGGAGAAAAAGAAGTGTTTAAGGGAAATTTATTTATTTTTATTTTTTTTTATTTTTTTTTTCCTTCAGAGTTTTGCTGCCTAGCCCTTAATTGCTGTCTAGCTGCTTCTTACCTCCTCTTAACCCTTGAATGGCTCTGATCTTAGCTGTTTAACATGGATGTCCAGAGTTTGGCTTCCAGCCTGAGTAATCTCGCGGCAAAAGTTCAAAACATACAGGATTTTGTTGTTCACACTCCCATGTCTGAACCTAGAATTCCTATTCCAGAGTTCTTTTCTGGAGATAGATCTACCTTCCTGAATTTCAGGAACAATTGTAAATTGTTTCTTTCTTTAAAATCTCGCTCCTCTGGAGACCCTGCTCAACAGGTCAAGATTGTAATATCTTTCCTGCGAGGCGACCCTCAGAATTGGGCATTTGCATTGGCACCAGGGGATCCTGCATTGCTCAATGTGGATGCGTTTTTTCTGGCATTGGGATTGCTCTATGAGGAACCCAACCTGGAGATTCAGGCTGAAAAGGCTTTATTAGCCCTCTCTCAGGGGTATGATGAAGCGGAAATATATTGTCAAAAATTTCGGAAATGGTCGGTGCTTACTCAGTGGAATGAGTGCGCCCTGGCTGCAAACTTCAGAAATGGTCTTTCCGAGGCCATTAAGGATATTATGGTGGGGTTCCCTACGCCTACAGGTCTGAATGAGTCGATGGCTATGGCCATTCAGATTGATCGGCGTTTACGGGAGCGCAAACCCGTGCACCAGTTGGCGGTGTCTTTTGAACAGGCACCTGAGACTATGCAATGTGATAGAATTCAGTCCAGAAGTGAACGGCAAAATTATAGGCGGAAAAATGGATTGTGTTTTTATTGTGGTGATTCAGCTCATGTTATATCAGCATGCTCTAAACGCACAAAAAGGGTTGATAAATCTTTTGCCATTGGTACTCTGCAGCCTAAGTTCATTTTGTCTGTGACTCTGATTTTTTCACTGTCTTCCATTTCCGTCGATGCCTATGTGGATTCGGGCGCTGCCCTGAGTCTTATGGATTGGTCATTTGCTAAACGCTGCGGTTTTAGTCTGGAACCTCTGGAAGTTCCTATTCCTCTGAAGGGAATTGACTCTACACCATTGGCTATGAATAAACCGCAGTACTGGACACAAGTGATCATGCGCATGACTCCCGTTCATCAGGAGGTGATTCCCTTCCTTGTACTGTATAATTTACATGATGTACTAGTGCTTGGTCTGCCATGGTTACAAACTCATAATCCTGTCCTGGACTGGAAAACAATGTCTGTGTTAAGCTGGGGATGTCAGGGGGTTCATGATGATGCACCTCCGATTTCAATCGCTTCATCTACTCCTTCTGAGATCCCTGCGTTTTTGTCTGACTATAGGGATGTTTTTGAGGAGCCTAAGCTCAATTCGCTCCCTCCTCATAGGGATTGTGACTGTGCTATAGAATTAATTCCTGGCAGTAAGTTCCCTAAGGGTCGTTTATTTAATCTGTCACTGCCAGAGCATACTGCTATGCGGAATTATATTAAGGAGTCCTTGGAAAAGGGACATATTCGTCCATCTTCGTCCCCTCTGGGAGCAGGGTTTTTTTTCGTGGCAAAAAAAGATGGTTCCCTGAGGCCTTGTATAGATTATCGCCTTCTGAATAAGATTACAGTCAAATACCAGTATCCATTGCCTTTATTTACTGATTTGTTTGCTCGCATTAAGGGGGCTAGGTGGTTCACTAAGATAGATCTTCGCGGTGCGTATAATCTGGTGCGGATAAAACAGGGTGATGAGTGGAAAACCGCATTTAATACGCCTGAGGGCCATTTTGAGTATTTGGTAATGCCTTTTGGACTCTCCAATGCTCCGTCAGTCTTTCAGTCCTTTATGCACAATATTTTCCGTGAATATCTGGATAAGTTTATGATTGTGTATTTGGATGATATTTTGGTGTTTTCTGATGACTGGGAGTCTCATGTTCTACAGGTCAGGAAGGTGTTTCAGGTTCTGCGGGCCAATTCTCTGTTTGTGAAGGGCTCGAAATGTCTCTTCGGAGTCCAGAAGATTTCTTTTTTGGGGTACATTTTTTCTCCTTCTACTATTGAGATGGATCCCGTCAAGGTTCAGGTGATTTGTGACTGGACACAACCTACATCTGTTAAGAGCCTTCAGAAGTTCTTGGGGTTTGCTAATTTTTATCGTCGGTTCATTGCTAATTTTTCCAGTATTGTTAAACCTTTGACTGATTTGACTAAAAAGGGTGCTGATGTTGCTGATTGGTCTCCTGCGGCCGTGGAGGCCTTTCAGGAACTTAAGCGCCGGTTTTCTTCTGCTCCTGTGTTGTGTCAACCAGATGTTTCACTTCCTTTTCAGGTTGAGGTTGATGCTTCCGAGATTGGAGCGGGGGCGGTTTTGTCACAGAGAAGTTCTAATGGCTCGGTGATGAAGCCATGTGCATTCTTCTCTAGAAAATTCTCGCCCGCCGAGCTCAATTATGATGTGGGTAATCGGGAGCTTTTGGCCATGAAGTGGGCATTTGAGGAGTGGCGTCATTGGCTTGAGGGTGCTAAACATCGTGTGGTGGTCTTGACTGATCACAAGAATCTCATTTACCTTGAGTCTGCCAGGCGTTTGAATCCTAGACAGGCTCGTTGGTCGTTGTTTTTTCCTCGTTTTTCCTCTGGTCAGGTGGAGTCTTCGGATTGTCCTGGAGTGGACGTGGTGGTGGACAGGCTGCATCAGATTTGGAACCAGGTGGTGGACAATTTGAAGTTATCTCAGGAGAAGACTCAGCAGTTTGCTAATCGCCGTCGCCGCGTGGGTCCCCGACTTCTTGTTGGGGATTTGGTGTGGTTGTCTTCTCGTTTTGTCCCTATGAAGGTCTCTTCTCCTAAGTTCAAGCCTCGGTTCATCGGTCCTTATAGGATCTCGGAGATTCTTAACCCTGTATCTTTTCGTTTGGATCTCCCAGCATCGTTTGCTATTCATAATGTGTTCCATCGGTCGTTGTTGCGGAGGTATGAGGTGCCCGTTGTTCCTTCGGTTGAGCCTCCTGCTCCGGTGCTGGTGGAGGGAGAATTGGAGTATGTTGTTGAGAAGATCTTGGATTCTCGTGTTTCCAGACGCAAACTCCAGTATTTGGTTAAGTGGAAGGGTTATGGTCAGGAGGATAATTCCTGGGTGGTCGCCTCCGATGTTCATGCGACTGATTTGGTCCGCGCCTTCCATAGAGCTCACCCTGATCGCCCTGGGGGTTCTCGTGAGGGTTCGGTGACCCCTCCTCAAGGGGGGGGTACTGTTGTGGATTCTGTTTGTGGGCTCCCTCTGGTGGTTACTGCTGGTACTGGGTGACTTTGGTGGGTTGCGGCCTTTGGTTTCCACCTGTCCATCAGAGGCTGGGTGTTTCCTATTTTACCTGGCCTTTCTGTCATTCCCTTGCCGGCTATCAATGTATTCAGATGTGCTCTGTTTGGTTCCTGCCTACCTGCTCCCAGATCTTTCAGGATAAGCTAAGTGCTGATTTTCAGTTGTTGTTTTTTTTGTCCAGCTTGCTTATTATGTCTCTATGCTAGCTGGTAGCTCTAGTGGACTGAGGTTCTCCCCATGTGCCATGAGTTGGCACATGGGTTCTTGTAATCTCAGGATGGTTTTTTGATTAGGGTTTTTTGCTGACCGCTTAGACCCCTTTTGTATCGTTCTGCTTTCTAGTTTACAGCGGGCCTCAATTTGCTGAACCTATATATATCATCTCTATGTGTGTGCCTTCCTCTCATTTCACCGTCAATACATGTGGGGGGCAACTATACCTTTTGGGGTTCATTCCTCTGGAGGCAAGTGAGGTCTTTATTTTCTCTGCAGTACTAGTTAGCTCTTAGGCTGGTGCGTGGCGTCTAGAACCAACGTAGGCACGCTCCCTGGCTATCTCTAGTTGCGTTTGTCAGGCGTAGGGCAGCGGTCAGCTCAGGTTCCATCACCCTAGAGCTCGTCCGATATTTTGTATTACTTTGCTTATCCCTAGCCATTGGGATTCATGACAGACACCACAGAGTAGGGATCCGTGACAATTTGGGATGTTCCCGGTATGCAGCAGGTCTTGTGGGGTGTTCCCGGTATACGGCATGGTCTTGTGGGATGTTCCTTGTACACGGCGGGTCCTGTGGGATGTTCCCGGTATACGGCAGGTTTTGTGGGATGTTCCCTGTATACGGTGGGTCTTGTGGGGTGTTCCCGGTATATGGCAGGTCTTGTGGGATGTTCCCTGTATACGGCAGGTCTTGTGGGGTGTTCCCGGTATACAGGTCTTGTGGGGTGTTCCTAGTATACGGCAGGTCTTGTAGGATGTTCCCGGTATACGACAGGTCTTGTGGGATGTTCCCTGTATACGGCAGGTCTTGTGGGATGTTCCCGGTATAGGGAAGGTCTTGTGGGATGTTCCCTGTGTACGGCGGGTCTTGTGGAATGTTCCCTGTATACGGCACGTCTTGTGGGATGTTCCCGGTATACGGCAGGTCTTGTAGGGTGTTCCCGGTATAGGGCAGGTCCTGTGGGATGTTCCTTGTACACAGCGGGTCTTGTGGGATGTTGTTATGAGCTGGTGGTTTAGGAGCAACATGGGACGTGCTCTGGAGGAGGTGGTACCTGTACTGACCGCAGTTCCTGAGCTTAACACAACACTAGAAGTAGCCGTGGGATGTTCCTGTCACTCCCTAGACACCTCGTCACAGCCGGAGGACTAACTACCCCTAAAGATAGAAACAGGAAAGCTATCTTGCCTCAGAGAAAATCCCCAAAGGATAGGACAGCCCCCCACAAATATTGACTGTGAGTGGAGAGGGAAATGACATACGCAGAATGAAACCAGGATGTAGCAAAGGAGGCCAGTCTAACTAGATAAATAGAACAGGAGAGAATACTGTGCGGTCAGTATTAAAAACTAGAAAAATCCACCACAGAGTTTACAAAAATCTCCACACCTGACTAAAGGTTTGGAGGGTAAATCTGCTTCCCAGAGCTTCCAGCTTAACTGAATAAATCCATACTGACAAGCTGGACTAGAAAAAACATAGAAAGTGCAGAAAGATTAAGTCCACAACAAGTGGACTGCAAAAGAACAAAGCAAGGACTTATCTTTGCTGAACTGGTCAGAATATCAGGGCAATCCAAGCAGAGATGTGAATCCAACCAGGAACCATTGACTACTGGCACAGGCTGAAGGATAAAACCAGGCTAAATAGTCGAGCCAGAAAGACAATCAGTGGAAGCAGCTGCTGACTACTAAATCCAAGGAGCAGCAGTACCACTTAAAACCACCGGAGGGAGCCCAAGAGCAGAACTCGCAAAAATGCCACTTACAACCACCGGAGGGAGCCCAAGAGCGGAATTCACAACAGTACCCCCCTCTTGAGGAGGGGTCAACGAACCCTCACTAGAGCCCCCAGGCCGATCAGGACGAGCCAAGTGAAAAGCTCAAACCAAATCGGCGGCATGGACATCGGAGGCAACAACCCAAGAATTATCCTCCTGGCCATAACCCTTCCACTTGACAAGATACTGAAGCCTCCGCCTCGAAAAACGAGAATCCAAAATTTTCTCAACCACATATTCCAACTCCCCATCAACCAACACCGGAGCAGGAGGGTCAACGGAGGGAACCACGGGCACCACATATCTCTGCAACAAAGATCTATGGAAAACATTATGGATGGCAAAAGAGGCTGGAAGGGCCAAATGAAAAGATACCGGATTGATAATCTCAGAAATCTTATAAGGACCAATAAACCGAGGCTTGAACTTAGGGGAAGAAACCTTCATAGGAACATGACGAGAAGATAACCAGACTAAATCCCCCACCCGAAGCCGGCGACCAACACACCGACGGCGGTTAGCAAAACGTTGAGCCTTTTCCTGAGACAACGTCAAATTGTCTACCACATGAGTCCAAATCTGCTGTAACCTGTCCATTACAGAATCCACACCAGGACAATCAGACGGCTCAACTTGCCCCGAAGAAAAACGAGGATGAAAACCAAAATTACAAAAGAAAGGCGAAACCAAAGTAGCCGAACTAGTCCGATTATTAAGGGCAAACTCGGCCAACGGCAAGAAAGCCTCCCAATCATCCTGGCCAGCAGACACAAAGCATCTCAAATAGGTTTCCAAGGTCTGATTAGTTCGCTCAGTTTGGCCATTTGTCTGAGGATGGAACGCCGAAGAAAAAGACAAATTAATGCCCATCCTAGTACAAAAGGCCCGCCAAAACCTAGAAACAAACTGGGAACCTCTGTCAGACACAATATTCTCCGGAATGCCATGCAAACGAACCACATGCTGAAAAAACAATGGAACCAAGTCAGAGGAGGAAGGCAATTTAGGCAAAGGTACCAAGTGGACCATTTTAGAGAACCGGTCACAAACCACCCACATAACAGACATCTTCTGGGAAACAGGAAGATCCCAAATAAAATCCATGGAAATATGCGTCCAGGGCCTCTCAGGGACCGGCAAAGGCAAAAGCAACCCTCTAGCGCGGGAACAGCAAGGCTTGACCCGGGCACAAGTCCCACAGGACTGCACAAAAGAACGCACATCCCGCGACCAGGAAGGCCACCAAAAGGACCTAGCAACCAAATCTCTGGTACCAAAAATCCCAGGATGACCAGCCAACACCGAACAATGAACCTCAGAAATTACCTTACTTGTCCATCTATCAGGAACAAACAGCTTCCCCACTGGACAGCGGTCAGGTTTATCAGCCTGAAATTCCTGAAGCACCCGCCGTAAATCAGGGGAGATGGCAGAAAGAATCACCCCTTCCCTAAGAATGCCAACCGGCTCAAGGACTCCAGGAGAATCAGGCAAAAAACTCCTAGAGAGGGCATCAGCCTTAACATTCTTAGATCCCGGAAGATACGAGACCACAAAATCAAAACGGGAGAAAAACAGGGACCATCGAGCCTGTCTAGGGTTCAGCCGCTTGGCCGACTCGAGGTAAATCAGATTCTTATGATCGGTCAAGACCACAACGCGGTGCTTGGCTCCCTCAAGCCAATGTCGCCACTCTTCAAATGCCCACTTCATGGCCAACAACTCCCGATTGCCGACATCATAATTGCGCTCCGCAGGTGAAAACTTTCTGGAAAAAAAGGCACACGGTTTCATCAAAGAACCATCAGAACTCCTCTGAGACAAAACGGCCCCTGCCCCAATCTCAGAAGCGTCAACCTCAACCTGAAAAGGAAGAGAAACATCCGGCTGACGCAACACAGGGGCAGAAGTAAATCGTCGTTTAAGCTCCTGAAAGGCCTCAACAGCCGCAGATGACCAATTCGTTACATCAGCGCCTTTCTTTGTCAAATCGGTCAGGGGCTTAACCACACTGGAAAAGTTGGCAATGAAACGGCGATAAAAATTAGCAAAGCCAAAAAATTTCTGAAGACTCTTCACAGATGTGGGTTGAATCCAGTTGTGAATGGCTTGGACCTTAACAGGATCCATTTCTATAGACGAGGGAGAAAAAATAAAACCCAAAAAAGAGACCTTCTGAACTCCAAATAGGCACTTAGACCGCTTCACAAATAAAGCATTATCACGAAGGATCTGGAATACCATCCTGACCTGCTTCACATGAGACTCCCAATCATCGGAAAAAATCAAAATATCATCCAAATACACAATCACAATCAAGATAATTGCGGAAAATATCATGCATGAAGGACTGAAATACAGAAGGAGCATTAGAAAGCCCGAAAGGCATCACCAGGTATTCAAAATGGCTTTCGGGCGTATTAAATGCAGTTTTCCATTCGTCACCCTGTTTAATACAAACAAGATTATATGCCCCTCGAAGGTCAATCTTAGTAAACCAACTAGCCCCCTTGATCCGAGCAAACAAATCAGAAAGCAAAGGTAAAGGGTATTGGAATTTGACCGTGATCTTATTAAGAAGGCGATAATCAATACAGGGTCTCAAGGAGCCATCCTTCTTGGCAACAAAAAAGAATCCCGCTCCCAATGGTGACGAAGACGGCCGAATATGCCCCTTCTCTAAAGACTCCTTAACATAACTCTGCATAGCGGCATGCTCTGGCACAGACAGATTGAAAAGTCGGCCCTTAGGGAACTTACAGCCAGGAATCAAGTTAATAGCACAATCACAGTCCCTATGTGGAGGAAGGGAACTGGACTTGGGCTCATCAAATACATCCTGGAAATCTGACAAAAACTCAGTAACTTCAGAAGAGGGGGAAGAGGAAATCGACATCAAAGGAACGTCACTATGTACCCCTTGACAACCCCAACTAGTCACAGACATAGATTTCCAATCCAGCACAGGATTATGTCCCTGTAACCATGGAAAACCCAGTACAACAACATCATGCAAATTATGCAACACCAGAAATTGGCAATCTTCCTGATGTGCTGGAGCCATGCACATGGTCAGCTGAGTACAATACTGAGGTTTATCCTTGGCCAACGGCGTAGCATCAATGCCCCTCAAAGGAATAGGGCTCTGCAAAGGCTGCAAGGAAAAACCACAGCGCCTGGCGAATTCCAAGTCCATCAAGTTCAGGGCAGCGCCTGAATCCACAAATGCCATGACAGAAAAGGACGATAATGAGCAAATCAAGGTCACAGATAAGAGAAATTTAGGTTGTACAGTACTGATGGTAACAGACCTAGCGACCCTCTTAGTACGCTTAGGGCAATCAGAAATAACATGAGCAGAATCACCACAGTAAAAACACAGCCCATTCTGACGTCTGAATCCCTGCCGTTCTGCTCTAGCCAAAATCCTATCACATTGCATAGGCTCAGGACTCCGCTCAGAAGATACCGCCATATGGTGCACAACTTTGCACTCGCGCAGGCGCCGATCAATCTGAATGGCTAGAGACCTAGATTCGCTCAAACCAGCAGGCGTGGGGAACCCCACCATAACATCTTTAAGGGCTTCAGAAAGACCCTTTCTGAAAATTGCTGCCAGAGCCTCCTCATTCCATTTAGTGAGCACAGACCATTTTCTAAATTTCTGGCAGTATACTTCTGCCGCTTCCTGACCCTTACACAGGGCCAACAAGGTCTGTTCTGCATGATCCACAGAATTAGGTTCGTCATACAATAATCCGAGCGCTTGAAAAAATGCGTCTACATTAAGCAATGCCGGATCCCCTGATTCAAGGGAGAATGCCCAGTCCTGAGGGTCACCACGCAGCAGAGAGATGACAATTTTAACCTGCTGAATGGAATCACCAGAGGAACAGGGTTTCAAGGCAAAAAACAATTTGCAGTTATTTTTAAAGTTCAAAAACTTGGATCTGTCCCCAAAAAACAAATCAGGGGTTGGAATTCTAGTCTCTAAAGCCGGAGTCTGGACAACATAATCTTGGATACTCTGTACTCTTGCAGCAAGTTGATCCACACGAGAAAACAAACCCTGAACATCCATGCCAGCGCCAAAATCCTGAACCACCCAGAGATTAAGAGGAAAAAAAAGACAAAACAGACTGCAGAAAAAAAAATGGCTCAGAACTTCCTTTTCCTTCTTTTGAGATGCATTTAATTCATTTTTGGCCAGTAGTACTGTTATGAGCTGGTGGTTTAGGAGCAACATGGGACGTGCTCTGGAGAAGGTGGTACCTGTACTGACCGCAGTTCCTGAGCTTAACACAACACTAGAAGTAGCCGTGGGATGTTCCTGTCACTCCCTAGACACCTCGTCACAGCCGGAGGACTAACTACCCCTAAAGATAGAAACATGAAAGCTATCTTGCCTCAGAGAAAATCCCCAAAGGATAGGACAGCCCCCCACAAATATTGACTGTGAGTGGAGAGGGAAATGACATACGCAGAATGAAACCAGGATGTAGCAAAGGAGGCCAATCTAGCTAGATAGATAGAACAGGACAGAATGCTGTGCGGTCAGTATTAAAAACTAGAAAAATCCACCACAGAGTTTACAAAAATCTCCACACCTGACTAAAGGTGTGGAGGGTAAATCTGCTTCCCAGAGCTTCCAGCTTAACTGAATAAATCCATACTGACAAGCTGGACTAGAAAAAACATAGAAAGTGCAGAAAGATTAAGTCCACAACAAGTGGACTGCAAAAGAACAAAGCAAGGACTTATCTTTGTTGAACTGGTCAGAATATCAGGGAAATCCAAGCAGAGATGTGAATCCAACCAGGAACCATTGACTACTGGCACAGGCTGAAGGATAGAACCAGGCTAAATAGTCGAGCCAGAAAGACAATCAGTGGAAGCAGCTGCTGACTACTAAATCCAAGGAGCAGCAGTACCACTTAAAACCACCGGAGGGAGCCCAAGAGCAGAACTCGCAAAAATGCCACTTACAACCACCAGAGGGAGCCCAAGAGCGGAATTCACAACAGGATGTTCCCTGTATACGGCAGATTTTGTGGGGTGTTCCATGTATACAGCAGGTCTTGTGGGATGTTTCCTATATACAGCGGGTCTTGTGAGATGTTCCCTGTATACGGCGGGTCTTGTGGGGTGTTCCCTGTATGCGGCAGGTCTTGTGGGGTGTTAGTGGTATACGGCAGGTCTTGTGGGATGTTCCTTGTACATGGTGGGTCATGTGGGATGTTCCCTGTATATGGCAGGTCTTGTGGGGTGTTCCCTGTATACGGCGGGTCTTGTGGGATGTTCCCTGTATACAGCGGGTCTTGTGAGGTGTTCCCTGTATACAGCGGGTCTTGTGGGGTGTTCGTGGTATACAGCAGGTCTTGTGGGGTGTTCCCTGTATACGGCGGGTCTTGTGGGATGTTCCCTGTATACAGCGGGTCTTGTGCGGTGTTCCCTGTATACAGCAGGTCTTGTGGGGTGTTCGTGGTATACAGCAGGTCTTGTGGGGTGTTCCCTGTATACGGCAGGTCTTGTGGGATGTTCCCGGTATACGCCAGGTCTTGTGGGGTGTTCCCTGTATACGGCGGGTCTTGTGGGGTGTTCTCTGTATACAGTGGATCTTGTGGGGTGTTCCCGGTATACAGCAGGTCTTGTGGGGTGTTCCCGGTATACGGCAGGTCTTGTGGGATGTTCCCGGTATACGCCAGGTCTTGTGGGGTGTTCCCTGTATACGGCGGGTTTTGTGGGGTGTTACCTGTGTACAGCGGGTCTTGTGGGGTGTTCGCAGTATATGGCGGGTCTTGTGGGGTGTTTCCGGTATATGGCAGGTCTTGTGGGGTGTTCCCGGTATACGGCGGGTCTTGTGGGATGTTCCCGGTATACGGCGGGTCTTGTGGGATGTTCCCTGTGTACGGCGGGTCTTGTGGAATGTTCCCTGTATACGGCAGGTCTTGTGGGATGTTCCCGGTATACGGCAGGTCTTGTAGGGTGTTCCCGGTATAGGGCAGGTCCTATGGGATGTTCCTTGTACACGGCGGGTCTTGTGGGATGTTCCCTGTATACGGCAGATTTTGTGGGGTGTTCAATGTATACAGCAGGTCTTGTGGGATGTTCCCTGTATACGGCGGGTCTTGTGGGGTGTTCCCTGTATACGGCAGGTCTTGTGGGATGTTCCTTGTACATGGTGGGTCATGTGGGATGTTCCCTGTGTACGGCAGATCTTGTGGGGTGTTCCCTGTATACGGCGGTTCTTGTGGGATGTTCCCTGTATACAGCGGGTCTTGTGAGGTGTTCCCTGTATACGGCGGGTCTTGTGGGGTGTTCGTGGTATACAGCAGGTCTTGTGGGGTGTTCCCTGTATACGGCAGGTTTTGTGGGATGTTCCCGGTATATGCCAGGTCTTTTGGGGTGTTCCCTGTATATGGCGGGTCTTGTGGAGTGTTCCCTGTATACGGCAGGGTCTTATGGGGTGTTCCCAGTATACGGCAGGTCTTCTGGGGTGTTCCCGGTATATGGCAGGTCTTGTGGGGTGTTCTCAGTATACAGTGGGTCTTGTGGGGTGTTCCCGGTATACAGCAGGTCTTGTGGGGTGTTCCCTGTATACGGCAGGTTTTGTGGGATGTTCCCGGTATACGCCAGGTCTTGTGGGGTGTTTCCAGTATACGGCGGGTCTTGTGGGGTGTTCCCTGTATACGGCAGGGTCTTATGGGGTGTTCCCAGTATACGGCAGGTCTTGCGGGGTGTTCCCGGTATATGGCAGGTCTTGTGGGGTGTTCTCAGTATACAGTGGGTCTTGTGGGGTGTTCCCGGTATACAGCAGGTCTTGTGGGGTGTTCCCGGTATACGGCAGGTCTTGTGGGATGTTCCCGGTATACGCCAGGTCTTGTGGGGTGTTCCCTGTATACGGCGGGTTTTGTGGGGTGTTACCTGTGTACGGCGGGTCTTGTGGGGTGTTACCAGTATACGGCGGGTCTTGTGGGGTGTTCCCGGTATATGGCAGGTCTTGTGGGGTGTTCCCGGCATACGGCGGGTCTTGGTGGATGTTCCCGGTATACGGCGGGTCTTGTGGGGTGTTCCCGGTATACGGCGGGTCTTGTGGTGTGTTCCCGGTATACGGCGGGTCTTGTGGGGTGTTCCTGGTATACGGCAGGTCTTGTGGGGTGTTCCCGGTATACGGCGGGTCTTGTGGGGTGTTCCCTGTATACGGCGGGTCTTGTGGGATGTTCCCGGTATACGGCAGGTCTTGTGGGATGTTCCATAGTTACATAGTTATTAAGGTTGAAGGAAGACTTTAAGTCCATCTAGTTCACCCCATAGCCTAACCTAACATGCTCTAACATTTTGATCCAGAGGAAGGCAAAAAAAAAACATGTGGCAAAGAGTAAGCTCCACATTGGGGAAAAAATTCCTTCCCGACTCCACATACGGCAATCAGACTAGTTCCCTGGATAAACGCCCTATCAAGGAATCTAGTGTATATACCCTGTAACATTATACTTTTCCAGAAAGGTATCCAGTCCCCTCTTAAATTTAATTAATGAATCACTCATTACAACATCATACGGCAGAGAGTTCCATAGTCTCACTGCTCTTACAGTAAAGAATCCGCGTCTGTTATTATGCTTAAACCTTCTTTCCTCCAGACGTAGAGGATGCCCCCTTGTCCCTGTCTCAGGTCTATGATTAAAAAGATCATCAGAAAGGTCTTCTTTTTTTTTTTAAATTCGTTTATTAATTTCAGAATAAAACATACATTACACAGATTTACATTTGTCATTGTCAATTATACCATAGGATACAAATAATTGCAGAGATATACCCTATCCAAAATTTACAGGGGTAATACACTGTGCATGTTAAATCACTAATACCTTAGAAAATACCTATTATATAACTTTAACTACTTTAACCATCTATAGTAAGTCGTCGAAAGGAAAATCATACGTAAATCCTGCTCTGCAAACGATGCCCCCATAACCACCCATCCACCTCCTCGCGCATATATCTAGTCAGTGTAGACTATAGAATATGATAAGAGGCATTCCATCTACCCCAGATCTTTTCAAATTTACCTGGACATCCTCTATTTTGGTATAGTGTTTTTTCATACGGGATAATCAAATTCACCAAATCTATCCAAACCCTGAGAGTCGGGGGGGGAACCACCCATCCACCTTAACGCCAGAACCTTCCGTGCCATGAAGAGCGTCTCTCGAAGGAAGATCCCAGTATAATGATCCCAAGTTTCCGCATCCCACACCCCGAATAAGCAGGTCAATGGCTCAGGTGGGACAGGAATCGACAATAAAGATGTTAGTAGTGTCGTCACCTCTTCCCAGTAATGTAGAACTACCGGGCACCTCCAAATCATGTGGCTAAAATCTGCATCATGTGTATGACACCGTAAGCAATCTGACGAGAGGAGGCGACCCATTCTGAAGAGTCGTGCCGGGGTCAAATAAGTCTGGTATATAATATATAACTGGGTCATCTTATTGTTTACTGAAGGAGAAACTTTAGTTGGAGACTTCAGAATCTCTTCCCATTCCTGTCCCAGTACATCGGGAAGGAGTTCCTCCCATTTCCCCTTGACAGAATTGATGGTGGACCCATCTCCCACAGATAATAGATATGTATACAAAGAGGAAATGAGTCCCTGTGATTTGAGGATGCCTATCAGAGGTAAAGATGAAATCGCTCGACCTGTACCTACACTTCGCATGTGCGACTGGAAAGCTGACCTTAGCTGTAAATTTTTGTAGTTGTTCAAAGGATACAAAAACCCCCTGGGCATGTACGTCACCTACCGAGAGAACACCATATGAGATCCAGAAATCAGTAGATGGGTGATTCAGTAGCTCCAGGAAACAACTATTATTCCACAATGGCATTTCAGCTACTATATCTACAAATTTAATGACTCTTAATTTGTCTCCATATTAATCTCGCCAGTAAAGGCAGTAAACGAGGAGTACTGACTTTCTCTATCTCCAAGAACCCCAGTGGGCAATCAATCCGGGCAGAGTGAAGTAAATGACTCTCAGAGTTGGGCAGAGAGTTATTGGGCATCCATTTATTTATCACCTTAGCTTGTCCAGCAAGGTAGTACAAATAAAAATTTGGCAAGGCCGCCCCACCCCCTTTTTTTCGGTCTCTGCAGAGTAGATAACTTGAGTTTAGGCCTAGTCTTCCCCCATATAAAGGATGTGATTAAGGAGTTTAATTTTGCAAAGAAAGACTTGGGTATTGACACAGCACAATGTTGAAAGCAATAATTAAGCTTGGGAAGCAATATCATTTTGATTAAATGAATGCGGCCTGCAACAGAGAGAGGGAGTTTGCTCCAAGTTATGAATTTAGATTTGACCATATCCAGTAACGGATAAATGTTAAGTTGTAGGTCCAGCCGGCTACATTGAGACATATGGATACCTAAATATTTGAAATTAGAAACGATAGGCAGAGGCGAGAGAGCCTCGAGACAGGGCATCGGAGTGTGAGACAGAGGCATCAGGGCAGATTTATCCCAATTTATATAAAGACCAGAGAATTTACTGAATTTATCTATGGTCGCTATTACTTGTGGCAATGGTTCCTCCATTTTATCCATAAATATTATCATATCATCGGCATAGAGTGCTATATGATCCACACGGTCATATTTATTTCCTTAAGATCTATAGAGGATCTTATGCGTATTGCCAAGGCCTCTATCGCAAGGGCAAAAAGGGCCGGGACAGAGGACATCCTTGGCGGGTTCCTCTATGCAGGGCAAAAGAATCAGAGATGGAGTTATTCACAATTACACGTGCCCTTAGTGTGTCTATCCCTCAAATAAATTTATCCCCAAAACCGTATTTCCGTAGACATGCAGAGAGGAAAGGCCACTCGAGAGAGTCGAACGCCTTGGCCGTGTCTAGCGATGCTAATGCCCAATTATTATCCGGCTTTAGAGAACTATATTGATTGGACCCGCCTGATATTCATGGAAGTGCTTTTTCCAGGCATAAAGCCGGTTTGGTCTGGGTGTACAAGGTCCAGTATGATCGTATTCAGCCTAGTAGCTAAAATTTTGGTGAAGATTTTATAATCTACATTTACCAGTGATATGGGGCGATACGATCCACACTCCAGAGGGTCTCTTCCCTCTTTCTTAAGTACAATAATATTTGCATCGTAAAATGTTTTGGGCATGAGTTCTCCCTCCCATATATTCCGGAGTACCTTCAGTAAAAGTGGTGCCAGGTGACCTCGATATTTCTTATATAACTCAACGGGAAATCCGTCGGGTCCAGGGGCCTTCCCAGTGGCCATATCTGTTATAGCATGTTCTACTTCCTCCAAAGTAAACTCAGCCTCCATAAAGGCTTGCTGGGCTGGACTCAGCGAGGGGAACGTTATGTCCGATAAATAGTCTAAACATTCAGCGACACCAAGACCACTACCAGACTTGTATAATGATTTATAGTAATCATGAAAACATCTGAGAATTCCCTCAGTAGAAGATACCAATGTACCATCAAGTGCCCGGATTTGTAGTACTGCATTAGAGGTGTTATGTTGGCGTACTAAAAAGGCTAGAAGTGTACTGGCCTGGTTCCCCAATTCGAAGTAGGATTGACGGGTAAAGAATAATTTGCATTTTGATTTAGTGTCTATATGTTGAGTATATAACCTCTGGGAAGTAAGCCATTCCGCCCTGTTACCACTAGTTTGGTTAGCCACATAGGCGGCCTCCGAGTCTCTCAGCCGTCGCTCCTTCCCCTCATCCTCCCCTGCCGTTATCCCCTTGATATAAGAGATCGTGGAGGACAGACATCCCCTTAGATATGCTTTTAGAGTATCCCAAAACAAACCAAGATTTGGAGGGTCTGGGTGAGTAAAGATAAAGCAGTTCAGCTGATCAACCGTTCTATCACTAGAATCTATTAATTTCAACCAAAAGGGATTCAACTTCCAGGGTATATTATTATTTAATTGACCGTATTTAAGTTTAAGAATAACTGGACTATGATCCGATATCCCCCTATTGCCATGTTCAACACTATCCACCCACAATGCCAGGCCGCTAGATCCAAATATGTAGTCTATACGAGATAGAGACCGCTTAGTTGATGAATGGCAAGTGTATTCCTTTATCTCAGGGTGACGTATTCTCCACAGGTCCAGCCATCCACTACCATCCATAAACAGTGCCAATTGTGAGGGGGACTGGGGAGAAGGCCCCCCAGATATCGCGTCGTCTAGCCTCAATCTATCCATGGAATTATCCATGACTAAATTAAAATCTCCCATACAAATAACACTAGCATCAGGATAATTTAGGGAGAAACCCATTGCCATGCGAAGAATCGATATATTAGCCGGGGGGGGGGGTTATAGACACATAATATCACATATTCCCGTGTGTTAATAAAGGCGTGCACAAAAACAAAGCGACCCTCGGGATCCCGTCGTGCCTCCCTAGCTTCCCATCTAACACTTCTATGGATTAGCAGAGAGACCCCTCTTGAATAACTGGTATGGAATGCGTGATGGGACCACTGCACCCAGGGCTTTTGTGTACATTTAACTGTGTCTCTGGTCAGATGTGTTTCTACAAGGGCTACCACATGGGGGTGATACCGTTTAATCTGCGAAAAGACCTTGATTTTCTTTCGGGGAGTCTTAATACCCCGTATCTTCCACGTCATACATATAATCTCAGACCCCATATCCACACTTAGAAAAAGGAAAAATATACACCATAACCTGAACAGGAATCAGGGACATCCCGCAGAGCACAAAATTACCAATGGCGACTAACAAACATATCAAACAATCAAAACTGATGTAAAAACCTATACAAAACATAACTTGAACAGTGGAGGAGTATAATCCTATACTCCTACAGTCAAATAGAAAAGGGGATACCCTCACTGAAACCAGCGTCCGGTATTGTTGGTAAGCTCAGCACCTACACGGAGAGCTCCAATTTCTGTTGCCATTGAACAAGTAGAACAGCTCAGGAGTCCAGTACAATAGACACCTTGTATGACCGCAACCATTCGGCTGCCTCCGCCTGATCCGTAAAAAACAAGGAAGAGCCCTCATGGACAACGCGGAGCCGAGCTGGGTAAAGCATGGAATAGACAATGTTTTTATCCCTGAGCTGCCTCTTAACTTCCATGAACCGAACCCACGGCTTTTGGAGCTACATGGAGAAATCAGGGAAAATTGAAAGTGTAGCATTATTGAACTTAATAGGGCCCTTCTGTCGCGCCAAGCGAAGGATCGCATCCCTGTCTCTGCAATTGAGGAGACGCGCCAAAAAAGGCCAGGGTGGAGTTCCGGGGGGAAGAGGTCTTGTTGGGACCCTATGAGCCCTCTCCACAGAAAATGTTGAGGAGAATCCATCTCCCAGGGAGGTTTTAAGCCAATCCTCCAGAAATTGCTCAGGTTGCTGACCCTCCGATCGCTCCGGTAAGCCGATAATTCGAATGTTATTGCGGCGCAATCTGTTTTCCAGGTCATCTGCTTTTTGTTTCCAGGCATTCACAGAGCCAGCAGCCTTTGACAACTTAGCTTCCATAGGGGTAATGGTCTCCTCTATCTGAGACACTCTTGTTTCAACTTCCGAGATACGCCCTCTCATAGCCTGCATATCGTGGCGCAGATGACCCACTTCTGTGTGTACGTCCTCTATCTTTTCAGTAAGAGAAGATCTAGTGAGGGATATGGCCTGCATTAATTGCTCAGATGCTTGTTTATTTCGTCAGTTCACAAAAGGATCACCCTTATAGTTATGGCTAGTCTATTCCACAGCAACAGTCCCGGCAGAGTGAAATATCAAAGCAGATCCCAGAAAGGCTACTGGCCAGGCAGAAAGATTGTCAGGGGTTTATGAAGTACCAACTGAGGATTCGCCCAGGCACTGCGCCTTGAAGCAGCCTCACAGCCCTCACAGGCAGAGCAGCAGGGAGGGGGTTAATCACTCCAGAGTTATGGCGCCAGCAGGGGTTTATCTGATAACGGGGATGCAGGGTCCAATCTTCCAGGGCACACACTGCACCACCCCTTTACTATTTCAGGTTACCAGCTCACTCCTTAAGCTGCACCGCAGGTGTACTGTAAAGCGCCGCTCTCCTTGCTGCTGGAGTGCGCGCTGTGATAATGTCCGCTGCCTCCTCGGGCACCGCCGACCGCTCCAGACCCCACACCTGTAATCCGGCGTTCCCCAACGCTCCCTCACTGCAGTGCAGGCATCTGCTGTGTCTCAGTGGAAAAAACACCTGGCTGGTGCTGCGTCCTGCCCGCCGGAGCGCGTGCACAAAGATGGCCGCCGCAGCCCAGGGATTCTGCCGCCCTTCCAGGCCGCCTCCGCGTCTGCCGTCCTAGGACTCCAAAACCGCCGATCAAAGAGACCACCGGGCTCCTGAGGTCCCGAGGGTACCGTTCCGGCCGGCACAATCGGTGATTTAGGGGTTTTTATGGCAGGATATGAATCAGGATGGCCGGAGCTCCACGAGGTGTGTCCTCTATCTAGAGTTGCATAGCCACGCCCCATCAGAAAGGTATTTGTACTGTCCCCTCATATATTTATACATTAACATAAGATCACCCCTTAGTCTTCGTTTTTCCAAACTAAATAGCCCCAAGTGTAATAACCTATCTTGGTATTGCAGACCCCCCAGTCCTCTAATAACCTTGGTCGCTCTTCTCTGCACCCGCTCCAGTTCAGCTATGTCTTTCTTATACACCGGAGTCTTATGATCAGGTGGCCTAAGAGCAGCATGAGACGTACTCTGGAGAAGGTGGTATCTGTACTGACCGCGGACCCTGAACTTAACACCGCAACTAGAAGTAGCCGTGGGATGTACCTACTGATCCTAGACACCTCGACACAGCCGGAGGACTAATTAACCCTATAGATAGAAAAGGGAAAACTATCTCGCCTCAGAGAAAATTCCCAAAGGATAGGCAGCCCCACACAAATATTGACTGTGAGAGGAGAGGAAAAAACATACACAGGCTGAAAACAGGATTTAGCAAAGGAGGCCAATCTAGCTAGATAGGAAAGATAGGACAGAGAACTATGCGGTCAGTATTAAAATACTAGGAAATATCCACCACAGAAAATACAAAAACTCCACATCTAACTAAAAACATGGAGGGTATATCTGCCTCTCCAGAGATTCCAGCTTGACTGCATAAATCCTTACACAGATTAAGCTGGACAAGAAAAAACATGAAATGCACTGAACAATAAGGCCCACAAAATGTGGGCTGCAAAACAAGCAGGACTTATCTTGGTGAAAAGACCAGGAAGCAGGAGAGACCATGAAGAGATGTGAATCCTCCAGATACAATGGACAACTGGCACTCACTAAAGGGTGAAGCCAGACTAAATAGCCCAGTCCAGAGTGGACACACCTGATAACTGCTGTGAAGGACAGACAGCAGCGCTACCACTGATAACCACCGGAGGGAGCCCAAGAACAGAATTCACAACAGTCCCCCCCCCTTGAGGAGGGGTCACCGAACCCTCACCAGAGCCCCCAGGCCGATCAGGACGAGCCAAATGGAAGGCACGAACCAAATCGTCAGCATGAACATCAGAGGCAACAACCCACGAATTATCCTCCTGGCCATAACCCTTCCACTTGACAAGATACTGAAGCCTCCGCCTTGAAAAACGAGAATCCAAGATCTTCTCAACAACATACTCCAACTCCCCATCAATCAACACCGGGGCAGGAGGATCAATAGAGGGAACGACGGGTACCACATATTTCCGCAACAAAGATCTATGAAAAACATTGTGGATGGAAAAAGAGTCTGGAAGGGCCAAACGAAAAGACACTGGATTGATAATCTCAGAAATCCTATAAGGACCAATAAACCGAGGCTTGAACTTAGGGGAAGAAACCTTCATAAGAACATGACGGGAAGACAACCAGACCAAATCCCCAACCCGAAGCCGGGAACCCACACGCCGCCGACGGTTAGCAAAACGCTGAGCCTCCTCCTGAGACAACACCAAATTGTCCACAACATGAGCCCAAATCTGCTGTAACCTGTCAACGACAGAATCCACCCCAGGACAATCAGAAGGCTCAACCTGCCCTGAAGAAAAACGAGGATGAAAACCAGAGTTACAAAAGAAGGGTGAAACCAAGGTAGCAGAACTAGCCCGATTATTAAGGGCAAACTCGGCCAATGGCAAGAAAGCCACCCAATCATCCTGATCGGCAGACACAAAGCATCTCAAATAAGTTTCCAAAGTCTGGTTAGTTCGCTCAGTTTGGCCATTTGTCTGAGGATGAAATGCGGAAGAAAAAGACAAATCAATGCCCAGCTTAGCACAAAAGGCCCGCCAAAACCTGGAAACAAACTGGGAACCTCTATCGGACACAATATTCTCCGGAATGCCATGCAAACGAACCACATGCTGAAAAAACAACGGAACCAACTCAGAAGAGGAAGGCAATTTAGGCAAAGGTACCAAATGAACCATCTTAGAAAACAGGTCACACACCACCCAGATAACCGACATCCTCTGGGAAACCGGAAGCTCCGAAATAAAATCCATAGAAATATGCGTCCAGGGCCTCTCAGGGACCGGCAATGGCAAAAGCAACCCACTAGCGCGTGAGCAGCAAGGTTTGGCCCGCGCACAAGTCCCACAGGACTGCACAAAAGAACGCACATCCCGTGACAAAGAAGGCCACCTGTTATGACCCCAGTGGACAGGGTCTCAGAGGAACGTGTAAGTCTGCAAGATACAAAAATCCAGCTCATAGGGCTGTGGTAACTGGGTTGACCAAATAGCTACTCCTAACGCCAACACTAGAAGTAGCCGGGGATCATGCCTACGGGGATCGCTAGATGACTCGCGCCAGCCGGAGAATCTAACTACCCCTAGGAGAAGAAAACAAAGACCTCTCTTGCCTCCAGAGAAAGGGACCCCAAAGCAAGATACAAGCCCCCCACAAATAATAACGGTGAGGTAAGAGGAAATGACAAACACAGAAATGAACCAGGTTCAGCAAAGAGAGGCCAGCTTACTAATAGCAGAATATAGCAAGATAACTTATCTGGTCAACAAAAACCCTATAAAAATCCACGCTGGAGATTCAAGAACCCCCGAACTGTCTAACGGTCCGGGGGGAGAACACCAGCCCCCTAGAGCTTCCAGCAAAGGTCAGGATACAGATAGGAACAAGCTGGACAAAAATACCAAACAAAACAAAAGCAAAAAGCAAAGAAGCAGACTTAGCTTGAAAAACAGGAACCAGGATCAGAGGACAAGAGCACAACAGATTAGCTCTGATTTCAACGATGCCAGGCATTGAACTGAAGGTCCAGGGAGCTTATATAGCAACGCCCCTGAACTAACGGCCCAGGTGAGGATATAGAAAAAGACAGACGCTCCAGAGTCAAATCACTAATGACCACTAGAGGGAGCAAAAAGCAAAATCACAACAGCCACCAAAAGGACCTACCAACCAAATCTCTGGTACCAAAAATCCCCGGATGACCAGCCAACACAGAACAGTGAACCTCAGAAATCACTCTACTAGTCCATCTGTCAGGAACAAACAATTTCCCCACTGGACAGCGGTCAGGTTTATCAGCCTGAAATTCCTGAAGAGCCCGTCGTAAATCAGGGGAGATGGCAGAAAGAATCACCCCCTCCTTCAGAATGCCGACCGGCTCAAGGACCCCAGGGGAATCAGGCAAAAAACTCCTAGAGAGGGCATCAGCCTTAACATTCTTAGAACACGGAAGATACGAGACAACAAAATCAAAACGGGAGAAAAACAGGGACCATCGGACCTGTCTAGGATTCAGCCGTTTGGCAGACTCGAGGTAAATCAGATTCTTATGATCGGTCAAGACCACAATACGGTGCTTAGCCCCCTCAAGCCAATGTCGCCACTCCTCAAATGCCCACTTCATAGCCAACAACTCACGATTACCGACATCATAATTGCGTTCCGCAGGCGAAAACTTCCGAGAGAAGAAGGCACATGGCTTCATCAAGGAACCATCAGAATTCCTCTGAGACAAAACGGCCCCTGCCCCAATCTCAGAAGCGTCAACCTCAACCTGAAAGGGAAGAGAAACATCCGGCTGACGCAACACAGGGGCAGAAGTAAATCGGCGTTTAAGCTCCTGAAAGGCAGAAACAGCCGCAGAGGACCAATTCGTCACATCAGCGCCTTTCTTCGTCAAATCGGTCAGGGGTTTAACCACACTGGAGAAGTTGGCAATGAAATGGCGATAAAAATTAGCAAAGCCCAAAAATTTCTGAAGGCTCTTCACGGATGTGGGCTGGATCCAATCATAAATGGCCTGAACCTTAACCGGATCCATTTCTATAGATGAAGGAGAAAAAATGAAGCCCAAAAAAGAAATCTTCTGTACTCCAAAGAGGCACTTAGACCCCTTCACAAACAAGGCATTATCACGAAGGATCTGAAATACCATCCTGACTTGTTTCACATGAGACTCCCAATCATCCGAAAAAATCAAAATATCATCCAAATATACAATCATGAACCTATCAAGATAATTCTGAAATATATCATGCATGAAGGACTGAAACACAGATGGAGCATTAGAGAGTCCGAATGGCATCACAAGATATTCAAAATGGCCCTCGGGCGTATTAAACGCAGTTTTCCATTCGTCACCCTGCTTAATACGAACAAGATTATATGCCCCTCGAAGGTCAATCTTAGTAAACCAACTAGCCCCCTTAATCCTGGCAAACAAATCAGAAAGCAAAGGCAAAGGGTATTGGAATTTGACCGTGATCTTATTCAAGAGGCGATAATCAATACAGGGTCTCAAGGAGCCATCCTTCTTGGCAACAAAAAAGAAACCTGCTCCCAATGGAGAAGAAGATGGCCGAATATGCCCCTTCTCCAAAGACTCCTTAACATAACTCCGCATGGCGGCATGTTCTGGCACAGACAGATTGAAAAGTCGGCCCTTAGGGAACTTACAGCCTGGAATCAAGTCAATAGCACAATCACAGTCCCTATGTGGAGGAAGGGAACTGGACTTGGGCTCATCAAAAACATCCTGGAAATCTGACAAAAACTCAGGAACTTCAGAAGAGGGGGAAGAGGAAATTGACATCAAAGAAACGTCATCATGAACCCCCTGACAACCCCAACTTGTCACAGACATAGATTTCCAATCCAACACCGGATTATGCACCTGTAAGCATGGAAACCCCAGCACAATAGCATCATGCAAATTATGTAACACCAGAAAACGGCAATCTTCCTGATGGGCTGGCGCCATGCACATGGTTAACTGTGTCCAAAACTGATGTTTATTTTTAGCCAATGGTGTAGCATCAATGCCCCTCAAAGGGATAGGACTCTGCAAAGGCTGTAAGGGAAACCCACAACGTCTGGCAAATTCTAAGTCCATTAAATTTAAAGCGGCGCCTGAATCCACAAACGCCATGACAGAAAACGACGATAATGAGCAGATCAGGGTCACAGATAACAGAAATTTAGGTTGTACAGTACTGATGGTAACGGAACTAGCGATTCTCTTGACACGCTTAGGGCAATCAGAAATAACATGAGCAGAATCGCCGCAGTAAAAGCACAACCTATTCTGACGTCTGAATCCTTGTCGTTCAGCTCTAGACACAATCCTATCACACTGCATAGGCTCAGGACTCCGCTCGGAAGACAACGCCATAGTGTGCACAACTCTGCGCTCCCGCAAGCGCCGATCAATTTGAATGGCCAGAGACATAGAATCACTCAGACCAGCAGGTGTGGGAACCCCACCATAACATCTTTAACAGATTCAGAAAGACCCTTCCTGAAAATTGCAGCCAAAGCATCCTCATTCCATTTAGTCAGCACAGACCATTTTCTAAATTTCTGGCAATATGATTCTGCTGCTTCTTGACCCTGACACAGGGCCAACAATGTTTTCTCAGCATGCTCTACAGAATTAGGTTCATCATACAATAACCCAAGTGCCTGAAAAAAGGTGTCTACATGAAGCAAGGCCGGATTCCCAGGTTCCAGGGCAAATGCCCAATCCTGCGGGTCGCCACGCAACAGAGAAATGACAATTTTAACCTGCTGGATGGGATCACCAGAGGAACGGGGCTTCAGAGCAAAAAACAGTTTACAGTTATTTTTAAAGCTCAGAAATTTAGACCTGTCCCCAAAAAACAGATCAGGAGTTGGAATTCTAGGCTCTAAAACCGGAGTCTGAACGATATAATCAGAAATACCCTGTACTCTAGCAGCAAGTTGATCCACACGAGAAGCCAATCCCTGAACATCCATACCAGCGCCGAACTCCTGAACCACCCAGAGGCAAAGAGGGAAGAGAAAAAAAAAACACAACAGAGTACAGAAAACAAAATGGCTCAGCACTTTCCTTCCCTTCTTCTGAGATGCGGTTAACTCATTGTCGGCCAGTTGTACTGTTATGATCTGGTGGCCTAGGAGCAGCATGAGACGTACTCTGGAGAAGGTGGTACCTGTACTGACCGCAGACCCTGAACTTAACACCGCAACTAGAAGTAGTCGTGGAATGTACCTATCACTCCCTAGACATCTCGACACAGCCGGAGGACTAATTACCCCTAGAGATAGAAAAGGGAAAACTATCTTGCCTCAGAGAAAATTCCCAAAGGATAGGCAGCCCCCCACAAATATTGACTGTGAGAGGAGAGGAAAAAACATACACTGTCATGGTTCTCAATGGCAAGAGACCGTAGTAAAGCATACAAAAGGACTAGCTCTTGGAAGATGGGAACTCGAGCTGACTGTGAGCTAAACCTACCGCACAACTAACAGTGGCCGGGTAGCGTGCCTACGTTTTATCCCTAGACGCCCAGCGCCAGCCGGAGAACTGACTGACCCTAGCAGAGGAAAATACAGACCTGGCTTACCTCTAGAGAAATTTTCCCCAAAAAGCAGACAGTAGCCCCCACATATAATGTCGGTGATTTTAGAGGAAATTGACATACGAAGTATGAAGATAGGTTTAGCAAATTGAGGTCCGCTTACTAGATAGTAGGAAGACAGAAAAGGGAACTACACAGTCAGCTGAAAACCCTTTCAAAACACCATCCTGAAATTACTTTAAGACTCTAATATCAACTCATGACACCAGAGTGGCAATTTCAGCTCACAAGAGCTTCCAGCCTCAGAAATATACAAACACAGAGAACTGGAACAAAAATGCAAAACAAACTTAGGACTACAAGTCCAACTTAGCTGATAGTAGTCTAGGAGCAGGAACATGCAACAGAAAGGCTTCTGGTAACATTGTTGGCCGGCATAGAAATGACTGAGGAGCAAGGCTAAATAGACAACTCCCACATCCTGATGGAAACAGGTGAACAGAGGCGATGAAGCACACAAGTTCAGTACCACCAGTGACCACCGGGGGAGCCCAGAAACCAAATTCACAACAATACACAGACTGAAATCAGGATTTAGCAAAGGAGGCCAATCTAGCTAGATAGGAAAGATAGGACAGAGAACTATGCGGTCAGTATTAAAATACTAGGAAATATCCACCACAGAAAATACAAAAACTCCACATCTAACTAAAGACATGGAGGGTATATCTGCCTCTCCAGAGACTCCAGCTTGACTGCATAAATCCTTACACAGATTAAGCTGGACAAGAAAGAACATGAAATGCACTGAACAATAAGGCCCACAACATGTGGGCTGCAAAACAAGCAGAACTTATCTTGGTGAAAAGACCAGGAAGCAGGAGAAACCATGAAGAGATGTGAATCCTCCAGATACAATGGACAACTGGCACTCACTAAAGGGTGAAGCAAGACTAAATAGCCTAGTCCAGAGTGGACACACCTGATAACTGCTGTGAAGGACAGACAGCAGCGCTACCACGGTGTTGTGGATTCTGTTTGTGGGCTCCCTCTGGTGGTTACTGCTGGTACTGGGTGACTTTGGTGGGTTGCGGCCTTTGGTTTCCACCTGTCCATCAGAGGCTGGGTGTTTCCTATTTTACCTGGCCTTTCTGTCATTCCCTTGCCGGCTATCAATGTATTCAGATGTGCTCTGTTTGGTTCCTGCCTACCTGCTCCCAGATCTTTCAGGATAAGCTAAGTGCTGATTTTCAGTTGTTTGGTTTTTTTGTCCAGCTTGCTTAGAATGTCTCTTTGTTAGCTGGTTGCTCTAGTGGACTGAGGTTCTCCCCATGTGCCATGAGTTGGCACATGGGTTCTTGTAATCTCAGGATGGTTTTTTTGATTAGGGTTTTTTGCTGACCGCTCAGTCCCCTTTTGTGTCATTCTGCTTTCTAGTTTTCAGCGGGCCTCTATTTGCTAAAACTATATATATCATCTCTATGTGTGTGCCTTCCTCTCATTTCACCGTCAATACATGTGAGGGGGCAACTATATCTTTTGGGGTTCATTCCTCTGGAGGCAAGTGAGGTCTTATTTTCTCTGCAGTACTAGTTAGCTCTTAGGCTGGTGCGTGGCGTCTAGAACCAACGTAGGCACGCTCCCTGGCTATCTCTAGTTGCGTTTGTCAGGCGTAGGGCAGCGGTCAGCCCAGGTTCCATCACCCTAGAGCTCGTCCGTTATTTATTTGTACTTTGCTTGTCCTGTGCTATCCCTAGCCATTGGGGATTCATGACAGTATAGCCGGCCCGCAAAGCGTTAATTGTTTGGGCTGAAGCAGGAGAAAAAGAAGTGTTTAAGGGAAATTATTTTTTTTTTTTTTCCTTCAAAGTTTTGCTGCCTAGCCCTTAATTGCTGTCTAGCTGCTTCTTACCTCCTCTTAACCCTTGAATGGCTCTGATCTTAGCTGTTTAACATGGATGTCCAGAGTTTGGCTTCCAGCCTGAGTAATCTCGCGGCAAAAGTTCAAAACATACAGGATTTTGTTGTTCACACTCCCATGTCTGAACCTAGAATTCCTATTCCAGAGTTCTTTTCTGGAGATAGATCTACCTTCCTGAATTTCAGGAACAATTGTAAATTGTTTCTTTCTTTAAAATCTCGCTCCTCTGGAGACCCTGCTCAACAGGTCAAGATTGTAATATCTTTCCTGCGGGGCGACCCTCAGAATTGGGCATTTGCATTGGCACCAGGGGATCCTGCATTGCTCAGTGTGGATGCGTTTTTTCTGGCATTGGGATTGCTCTATGAGGAACCTAACCTAGAGATTCAGGCTGAAAAGGCTTTATTAGCCCTCTCTCAGGGGCATGATGAAGCGGAAATATATTGTCAAAAATTTCGGAAATGGTCGGTGCTTACTCAGTGGAATGAGTGCGCCCTGGCTGCAAACTTCAGAAATGGTCTTTCTGAGGCCATTAAGGATATTATGGTGGGGTTCCCTACGCCTACAGGTCTGAATGAGTCTATGGCTATGGCCATTCAGATTGATCGGCGTTTACGGGAGCGCAAACCCGTGCACCAGTTGGCGGTGTCTTCTGAACAGGCACCTGAGACTATGCAATGTGATAGAATTCAGTCCAGAAGTGAACGGCAAAATTATAGGCGGAAAAATGGATTGTGTTTTTATTGTGGTGATTCAGCTCATGTTATATCAGCATGCTCTAAACGCACAAAAAGGGTTGATAAATCTTTTGCCATTGGTACTCTGCAGCCTAAGTTCATTTTGTCTGTGACTCTGATTTTTTCACTGTCTTCCATTTCCGTCGATGCCTATGTGGATTTGGGCGCTGCCCTGAGTCTTATGGATTGGTCATTTGCTAAACGCTGCGGTTTTAGTCTGGAGCCTCTGGAAGTTCCTATTCCTCTGAAGGGAATTGACTCTACACCATTGGCTATGAATAAACCGCAGTATTGGACACAAGTGACCATGCGCATGACTCCCGTTCATCAGGAGGTGATTCGCTTCCTTGTACTGTATAATTTACATGATGTACTAGTGCTTGGTCTGCCATGGTTACAAACTCATAATCCTGTCCTGGACTGGAAAACAATGTCTGTGTTAAGCTGGGGATGTCAGGGGGTTCATGGTGATGCACCTCCGATTTCAATCGCTTCATCTACTCCTTCTGAGATCCCTGCGTTTTTGTCTGACTATAGGGATGTTTTTGAGGAGCCTAAGCTCAATTCGCTCCCTCCTCATAGAGAGTGTGACTGTGCTATAGAATTGATTCCTGGCAGTAAGTTCCCTAAGGGTCGTTTATTTAATCTGTCACTGCCAGAGCATACTGCTATGCGGAATTATATTAAGGAGTCCTTGGAAAAGGGACATATTTGTCCATCTTCGTCCCCTCTGGGAGCAGGTTTTTTTTTCGTGGCAAAAAAAGATGGTTCCCTGAGGCCTTGTATAGATTATCGCCTTCTAAATAAGATTACAGTCAAATACCAGTATCCACTGCCATTATTGACTGACTTGTTTGCTCGCATTAAGGGGGCTAGGTGGTTCACTAAGATAGATCTTCGCGGTGCGTATAATCTGGTGCGGATAAAACAGGGTGATGAGTGGAAAACCGCATTTAATACGCCTGAGGGCCATTTTGAGTATTTGGTAATGCCTTTTGGACTCTCCAATGCTCCGTCAGTCTTTCAGTCCTTTATGCACAATATTTTCCGTGAATATCTGGATAAGTTTATGATTGTGTATTTGGATGATATTTTGGTGTTTTCTGATGACTGGGAGTCTCATGTTCTACAGGTCAGGAAGGTGTTTCAGGTTTTGCGGGCCAATTCTCTGTTTGTGAAGGGCTCAAAGTGTCTCTTCGGAGTCCAGAAGATTTCTTTTTTGGGGTACATTTTTTCTCCTTCTACTATTGAGATGGATCCCGTCAAGGTTCAGGCGATTTGTGACTGGACACAACCTACATCTGTTAAGAGCCTTCAGAAGTTCTTGGGGTTTGCTAATTTTTATCGTCGGTTCATTGCTAATTTTTCCAGTATTGTTAAACCTTTGACTGATTTGACTAAAAAGGGTGCTGATGTTGCTGATTGGTCTCCTGCGGCTGTGGAGGCCTTTCAGGAACTTAAGCGCCGGTTTTCTTCTGCTCCTGTGTTGTGTCAACCAGATGTTTCACTTCCTTTTCAGGTTGAGGTTGATGCTTCCGAGATTGGAGCGGGGGCGGTTTTGTCACAGAGAAGTTCTAATGGCTCGGTGATGAAGCCATGTGCATTCTTCTCTAGAAAATTCTCGCCCGCCGAGCGCAATTATGATGTGGGTAATCGGGAGCTTTTGGCCATGAAATGGGCATTTGAGGAGTGGCGTCATTGGCTTGAGGGTGCTAAACATCGTGTGGTGGTCTTGACTGATCACAAGAATCTCATTTACCTTGAGTCTGCCAGGCGTTTGAATCCTAGACAGGCTCGTTGGTCGTTGTTTTTTTCTCGTTTCAATTTCGTGGTTTCATACCTGCCAGGTTCAAAGAATGTGAAGGCAGATGCTCTTTCCAGGAGTTTTGTGCCTGACTCTCCTGGAGACTCTGGGCCTACTGGTATCCTTAGGGATGGGGTAATATTGTCCGCCGTATCCCCAGACTTGCGACGTGCATTGCAGGAGTTTCAGGTGGATAAACCGGATCGTTGTCCCCCAGAAAGACTGTTTGTCCCGGATGATTGGACCAGTAGAGTCATCTCCGAGGTCCATTCTTCTGTGTTGGCTGGTCATCCTGGAATATTTGGTACTAGAGACTTGGTGGCCAGGTCTTTTTGGTGGCCTTCCTTGTCTAGGGATGTGCGTACCTTTGTGCAGTCTTGTGAAGTGTGTGCTCGAGCTAAACCTTGCTTTTCTCGGGCCAGTGGGTTGTTGTTATCTTTGCCCATTCCGAAGAGGCCTTGGACGCACATTTCCATGGATTTTATTTCTGATCTCCCGGTTTCACAGAAAATGTCCGTTATCTGGGTTGTGTGTGACCGCTTTTCCAAGATGGTTCATTTGGTGCCCTTGCCTAAGTTGCCCTCCTCCTCTGAGTTGGTCCCTTTATTTTTTCAGAACGTGGTTCGTTTGCATGGGATTCCGGAGAATATCGTTTCTGACAGGGGATCCCAGTTTGTGTCTAGATTTTGGCGGACGTTTTGTGCCAAGATGGGCATTGATTTGTCTTTCTCGTCTGCATTCCATCCTCAGACGAATGGCCAGACGGAGCGAACTAATCAGACCTTGGAAACTTATTTGAGGTGTTTTGTTTCTGCTGACCAAGATGACTGGGTTGCTTTTTTGCCACTGGCCGAATTTGCTCTTAATAATCGGGCTAGTTCTGCCACGTTGGTCTCTCCTTTTTTTTGTAATTCGGGGTTTCATCCTCGTTTTTCCTCTGGTCAGGTGGAGTCTTCGGATTGTCCTGGAGTGGACGTGGTGGTGGACAGGCTACATCAGATTTGGAATCAGGTGGTGGACAATTTGAAGTTATCTCAGGAGAAGACTCAGCAGTTTGCTAATCGCCGTCGCCGCGTGGGTCCCCGACTTCTTGTTGGGGATTTGGTGTGGTTGTCTTCTCGTTTTGTCCCTATGAAGGTCTCTTCTCCTAAGTTCAAGCCTCGGTTCATCGGTCCTTATAGGATCTCGGAGATTCTTAACCCTGTATCTTTTCGTTTGGATCTCCCAGCATCGTTTGCTATTCATAATGTGTTCCATCGGTCGTTGTTGCGGAGGTATGAGGTGCCCGTTGTTCCTTCGGTTGAGCCTCCTGCTCCGGTGCTGGTGGAGGGAGAATTGGAGTATGTTGTTGAGAAGATCTTGGATTCTCGTGTTTCCAGACGCAAACTCCAGTATTTGGTTAAGTGGAAGGGTTATGGTCAGGAGGATAATTCCTGGGTGGTCGCCTCCGATGTTCATGCGACTGATTTGGTCCGTGCCTTCCATAGAGCTCACCCTGATCGCCCTGGGGGTTCTCGTGAGGGTTCGGTGACCCCTCCTCAAGGGGGGGGTACTGTTGTGGATTCTGTTTGTGGGCTCCCTCTGGTGGTTACTGCTGGTACTGGGTGACTTTGGTGGGTTGCGGCCTTTGGTTTCCACCTGTCCATCAGAGGCTGGGTGTTTCCTATTTTACCTGGCCTTTCTGTCATTTCCCTTGCCGGCTATCAATGTATTCAGATGTGCTCTGTTTGGTTCCTGCCTACCTGCTCCCAGATCTTTCAGGATAAGCTAAGTGCTGATTTTCAGTTGTTTGGTTTTTTGTCCAGCTTGCTTATTATGTCTCTATGCTAGCTGGTAGCTCTAGTGGACTGAGGTTCTCCCCATGTGCCATGAGTTGGCACATGGGTTCTTGTAATCTCAGGATGGTTTTTTTGATTAGGGTTTTTTGCTGACCGCTCAGTCCCCTTTTGTATCTTTCTGCTTTCTAGTTTACAGCGGGCCTCAATTTGCTAAATCTATATATATCATCTCTATGTGTGTGCCTTCCTCTCATTTCACCGTCAATACATGTGAGGGGCAACTATATCTTTTGGGGTTCATTCCTCTGGAGGCAAGTGAGGTCTTTATTTTCTCTGCAGTACTAGTTAGCTCTTAGGCTGGTGCGTGGCGTCTAGAACCAACGTAGGCACGCTCCCTGGCTATCTCTAGTTGCGTTTGTCAGGCGTAGGGCAGCGGTCAGCCCAGGTTCCATCACCCTAGAGCTCGTCCGTTATTTATTTGTACTTTGCTTGTCCTGTGCTATCCCTAGCCATTGGGGATTCATGACACACGGATAACCACCGGAGGGAGCCCAAGAACAGAATTCACAACACCGGAGACCAGAACTGTGCACAGTATTCTAAGTGTGGTCGCACTAGTGACTTGTATAGAGGTAAAATTATGTTCTCCTCATGAGCATCTATGCCTCTTTTAATGCATCCCATTATTTTATTTGCCTTTGTAGCAGCTGCCTGACACTGGCCACTGAATATGAGTTTGTCATCCACCCATACACCCAGGTCTTTTTCATTGACGGTTTTGCCCAGAGTTTTAGAATTAAGCACATAGTTATACATCTTATTACGTCTACCCAAGTGCATGACCTTACATTTATCCCCATTAACCCCTTCCCGACATCTGACGTTATAGTACGTCAGATGTCGGGTCCCCTGCTTTGATGTGCGCTCCGGCGGTGAGCGCACATCAAAGTCGCGACATGTCAGCTGTTTTTTACAGCTGACATGTGCGCGCAATAGCGGCGGGTGAAATCGCGATCACCCGCCGCTATTAACTAGTTAAATGCCGCTGTCAAACGCAGACAGCGGCATTTAACTACCGCATCCGGCCGTGCGGCCGGATATGAGCGCATCGCCGACCCCCGTCACATGATCGGGGGTCGGCGATGCTTGTACATTGTAACCATAGAGGTCCTGGAGACCTCTATGGTTACTGATCGCCGGTGGCTGTGAGCGCCACCCTGTGGTCGGCGCTCACAGCACACCTGCAAATCTGCTGTGTAGCAGCGATCTTATGATCACTGCTGCATAGCAGAGCCGATCGGGCTGTGCCTGCTTGTAGCCTCCCATGGAGGCTATAGAAGCATGGCAAAAGTAAAAAAAAAAGAGTTTTTAAAAATGTGAAAAAAATAAAAAAAATATAAAAGTTTAAATCACCCCCCTTTCGCCCCAATCAAAATAAATCAATAAAAAAAAAACCCAACCTACACATATTTGGTATCGCCGCGTTCAGAATCGCCCGATCTATCAATAAAAAAAAAGCATTAACCTGATCGCTAAACGGCGTAATGAGAAAAAAAATCGAAACGCCAGATTTACGTTTTTTTGGTCGCCACGACATTGCATTAAAATGCAATAACGGGCGATCAAAAGAACGTATCTGCACCAAAATGCTATCATTAAAAACGCCAGCTTGGCACGCACAAAATAAGCCCTCACCTGACCCCAGATCACGAAAAATGGAGACGCTACGAGTATCGGAAAATGGCGCAATGTTGTTTTGTTTTGTTTTTTGCAAAGTTTGGATTTTTTTTTCACCACTTAGGTGAAAAATAACCTAGTCATGTTAGGTGTCTATGAACTCGTACTGACCTGGAGAATCATAATGGCAGGTCAGTTTTAGCATTTAGTGAACCTAGCAAAATAGGCAAGCAAAAAACAAGTGTGGGATTGCACTTTTTTTGCAATTTCACTGCATTTGGAATTTTTTTCCCGTTTTCTAGTACACGACATGGTAAAACCAATGATGTCGTTCAAAAGTACAACTCGTCCCGCAAAAAATAAGCCCTCACATGGCCAAATTGACGGAAAAATAAAAAAGTTATGGCTCTGGGAAGGAGGGGAGCGAAAAACGAAAACGGAAAAAGCTCCGGGGGTGAAGGGGTTAAAGCTCATTTGCCATTTATCAGCCCAAGCTTCTAGCTTACATAAATCATCCTGTAATATAAAATTGTCCTCCTCTGTATTGATTACCCTGCAGAGTTTAGTGTCATCTGCAAATATTGAAATTCTGCTCTCTATGCCCCCTACAAGGTCATTAATAAATGTTAAAAAGAAGAGGGCCCAATACTGACCCCTGTGGTACCCCACTGCTAACCGCGACCCAGTCCGAGTGTGCTCCATCAATAACCACCCTTTGTTTCCTATCCCTGAGCCAGCTCTCAACCCACTTGCACATATTTTCCCCTATCCCCATTATTCTCATTTTATGTAACAACCTTTTGTGTGGCACCGTATCAAAAGCTTTGGAAAAGTCCATATACACTACGTCCACTGGGTTCCCTTGGTCCAGTCCGGAACTTACCTCTTCATAGAAGCTGATCAGATTAGTCTGACATGAACGGTCCCTAGTAAACCCGTGCTGATACTGGGTCATGAGGTTATTCCTCTTCAGATACTCCAGTATAGCATCCCTTAGAATGCCCTCCAGGATTTTACCCACAGTAGAGGTTAAGCTTACTGGCCTATAATTACCGAGTTCAGTTTTTGCCCCTTTTTTGAATATTGGCACCACATTTGCTATACGCCAGTCCTGTGGTACAGACCCTGTTATTATGGAGTCTTTAAAGATTAAAAATAATTGTCTATCAATGACTGTACTTAGTTCCTGCAGTACTCGGGGGTGGATCCCATCCGGGCCCGGAGATTTCTCAATTTTTGTGATTTTTAGACGCCGCCGTACTTCCTGCTGGGTTAAGCAGGTGACATTTAATGGGGAATTTTTGTTATCACTAGTCATATTGGCTGCCATGGGATTTTCTTTTGTAAATACTGATGAAAAAAAGTCATTTAGCATATTGGCTTTTTCCTCATCCTCATCCACCATTTCACCCAGACTATTTTTAAGGGGCCAACACTGTCATTTTTTAGTTTCTTACTATTTTTGGAGTTAAAGAATATTTTGGGATTATTTTTGCTCTCTCTGGCAATGAGTCTCTCTGTCTCAATCTTTGCTGCCTTGATTTGCTTTTTACAGAATTGATGTAATTTTCTGTATTTATTTAATGCCTCCTCACTACCCACTTCCTTTAATTCTCTAAATGCTTTCTTTTTGTCACTTATTGCACCCCTTACAGCTCTATTTAGCCATATTGGTTTCCTCCTATTTCTAGTATGTTTATTCCCATACGGTATATACTGTGCACAGGTCCTATCCAGGATGCTAATAAACGTCTCCCATTTTCTTTGTGTATTTTTGTGTCTCAGGATATCGTCCCAGTTAATTGCACCAAGATCCTCTCTCATCCGTTGGAAATTTGCCCTCCTGAAGTTTAGTGTCCTTGTCACCCCTCTACTACACATCTTATTAAAGGTTACATGAAAACTTATTATTTTGTGATCACTATTCCCCAAGTGACCCCCAACCCTTATATTTGATATGCGGTCTGGCCTGTTGGTTAATATTAGGTCTAGCAGTGCCCCCTTCTTGTTGGGTCCTGAACCAGTTGTCAGAGGTAATTGTCTCTCGTAGTTGTCAAAAACCGATTACCTTTGCTGGAACTGCAGGTTTCTGTTCCCCAATCTATTTCAGGGTAGTTGAAGTCCCCCATAATAATGACTTCTCCTTGAGTCGCAGCTTCATCTATTTGCTTTACGAGGATATTCTCCATTGCTTCCATTATTTTATATACTGCGGGTCTTGTGGGGTGTTCCCGGTATATGGCGGGTCTTGTGGGGTGTTCCCGGTATACGGCGGGTCTTGTGGGATGTTTCCGGTATACGGCAGGTCTTGTGGGGTGTTCCCTGTATACGGCGGGTCTTGTGGGATGTTCCCGGTATACGGCGGGTCTTGTGGGATGTTTCCGGTATACGGCAGGGCTTGTGGAATGTTCCCTGTATACGGCAGGTCTTGTGGGGTGTTCCCTGTATACGGCGGGTCTTGTGGGATGTTCCCGGTATACGGCGGGTCTTCTGGGATGTTCCAGGTATACGGCAGGTCTTGTGGGGTGTTCCCAGTATACGGCGGGTCTTGTGGGGTGTTCCCGGTATACGGCAGGTATTGTGGGGTGTTACCGGTATACGGCGGGTCTTGTGGGGTGTTACCGGTATACGGCGGGTCTTGTGGGATGTTCCCGGTATACGGCAGGGTCTTATGGGGTGTTCTCAGTATACGGCAGGTCTTGTGGGGTGTTACCGGTATACGGCAGGTCTTGTGGGATGTTCCCGGTATACGGCAGGTCTTGTGGGGTGTTACCGGTATACGGCAGGTATTGTGGGGTGTTACCAGTATACGGCAGGTATTGTGGGGTGTTACCAGTATACGGCAGGTCTTGTGGTGGGGTGTTACCAGTATACGGCAGGTCTTGTGGGGTGTTACCAGTATACGGCAGGTATTGTGGGGTGTTACCAGTATACGGCAGGTATTGTGGGGTGTTACCAGTATACGGCAGGTCTTGTGGGGTGTTACCAGTATACGGCAGGTCTTGTGGGGTGTTACCAGTATACGGCAGGTCTTGTGGGGTGTTACCAGTATACGGCAGGTCTTGTGGGGTGTTACCAGTATACGGCAGGTCTTGTGGGATGTTCCCTGTATACGGCAGGTATTGTGGGGTGTTACCAGTATACGGCAGGTATTGTGGGGTGTTCCCGGTATACGGCAGGTCTTGTGGGGTGTTCCCGGTATACGGCAGGTCTTGTGGGGTGTTACCGGTATACGGCAGGTCTTGTGGGGTGTTCCCGGTATACGGCAGGTCTTGTGGGGTGTTACCGGTATACGGCAGGTCTTGTGGGGTGTTACCAGTATACGGCAGGTATTGTGGGGTGTTCCCTGTATACGGCAGGTCTTGTGGGGTGTTACCAGTATACGGCAGGTCTTGTGGGGTGTTACCAGTATACGGCAGGTCTTGTGGGATGTTCCCTGTATACGGCAGGTCTTGTGGGATGTTCCCGGTATACGGCAGGTATTGTGGGGTGTTCCCGGTATACGGCAGGTCTTGTGGGGTGTTACCAGTATACGGCAGGTATTGTGGGGTGTTCCCTGTATACGGCAGGTCTTGTGGGGTGTTACCAGTATACGGCAGGTCTTGTGGGGTGTTACCAGTATACGGCAGGTCTTGTGGGATGTTCCCTGTATACGGCAGGTCTTGTGGGATGTTCCCTGTATACGGCAGGTATTGTGGGGTGTTACCAGTATACGGCAGGTATTGTGGGGTGTTCCCGGTATACGGCAGGTCTTGTGGGGTGTTCCCGGTATACGGCAGGTCTTGTGGGGTGTTACCGGTATACGGCAGGTATGGTGGGGTGTTACCAGTATACGGCAGGTCTTGTGGGGTGTTACCAGTATACGGCAGGTATTGTGGGGTGTTACCAGTATACGGCAGGTCTTGTGGGGTGTTACCAGTATACGGCAGGTATTGTGGGGTGTTACCAGTATACGGCAGGTATTGTGGGGTGTTCCCGGTATACGGCAGGTATTGTGGGGTATTACCGGTATACGGCAGGTATTGTGGGGTGTTACCGGTATACGGCAGGTATTGTGGGGTATTACCGATATACGGCAGGTATTGTGGGGTGTTACCGGTATATGGCAGGTATTGTGGGGTGTTCCCGGTATATGGCAGGTATTGTGGGGTGTTACCGGTATGTGGCAGGTATTGTGGGGTGTTCCCGGTATACGGCAGGTATTGTGGGGTGTTACCGGTATACGGCAGGTATTGTGGGGTATTACCGATATACGGCAGGTATTGTGGGGTGTTACCAGTATACGGCAGTTCCTGTTGGTGGAGGAAGAGGAGGAGCTGTCAGTCACATGTCACAGGCCGGGGTCACACTTACGACTGCAATGCGAGAATCTTGCGCGAGTCTCTCACATCAATACCCGGCACAGTCTCCGGCACTCGGGACCGGTATTTGTTGAGAGCCGGTGGCAGTGTCGGGTTTTGATGATGCGCGAGTTTCCCCATTGCACGGACAGGTGTGACCGCGGCCTTAGTTATCGGGGTACTCGGCCTCATACTGACATTACTGTGATCCTAACATGGCCGCAGGACAGAAGATCCGTCTCCCACAGAGCGTTCAGCCATCACCATGGCGGAGATAACGGTGACTGCCGACAGTACAGACCTCTGTGGTACTGCTCCGCGTTCACACTGTGAGGTTTATCAAGCAGAAACGCTGCACAATGTGACCATTCAGTGGAAAGTTCCTGCCCAAAACCTCAACAAGAAACTTCACAGTGTGAACACGGATAACCGGGGGAGAAACGCTGGGCAGCACGTGACCCCGCCCCACGTGACTCTGCCCACGTGACTCCGCCTCCACATGACGTCGCCCCACGCGACTCCGCCTCCACATGACGTCTCCCCACGTGACCCCGCCCCACGTGACTCCGCCTCCACATGACGTCTCCCCACGTGACCCCGCCCCACGTGACTTCGCCCACGTGACTCCGCCTCCACATGACGTCCCCCACGTGACTCCGCATCCACATGACGTCACCCAACGTGACTCCGCCTCCACATGACGTCTCCCCACGTGACTCCGCCTCCACATGACGTCTCCACACGTGACTCCACCTTCACATGACGTCGCCCCATCTGACTCCGCCTCCACATGACGTCGCCCCACGTGACTCCACCTTCATATGACGTCCCCCACGTGACTCCGCCTCCACATGACGTCGCCCCACGTGACTCCACCTTCATTTGACGTCGCCCCACGTGACTCCGCCTTCACATGACGTCGCCCTCTTTTGCAGGAAATGATTGTGATGTTGCGCGGTACAAGTAAATGTCGGAGGCAGAAGCAGCGTGAACACGCCCTGTGTGACGTCAGTGAGTGAAACAGGAAATGATGCGGCGAATTTGAAATCGGAGCCGGGAACGTCGGAGAGCGCGGAGCTGTGACAGGAGGCGGCGGCGGTGTGAGTCGTCGGGACGGGGGAGAGGCGGCGGCGGTGTGTGTAATGTATATTTTATATGGAGGTGGCTGATCCTAGTTTGCACCAATTCACACTAGCTTGGATGTGCCAGTCCGTCTTTTGTTACTTCTGTGTGTGTGTGTATACCAGCTGGTGGTGATGTCACCGGCCTCCTGTGTGTGTGTATACCAGCTGGTGGTGATGTCACCGGCCTCCTGTGTGTGTATACCAGCTGGTGGTGATGTCACCGGCCTCCTGTGTGTGTATACCAGCTGGTGGTGATGTCACCGGCCTCCTGTGTGTGTGTATACCAGCTGGTGGTGATGTCACCGGCCTCCTGTGTGTGTGTATACCAGCTGGTGGTGATGTCACCGGCCTCCTGTGTGTGTATACCAGCTGGTGGTGATGTCACCGGCCTCCTGTGTGTGTATACTAGCTGGTGGTGATGTCACCGGCCTCCTGTGTGTGTGTATACCAGCTGGTGGTGATGTCACCGGCCTCCTGTGTGTGTGTATACCAGCTGGTGGTGATGTCACCGGCCTCCTGTGTGTGTATACCAGCTGGTGGTGATGTCACCGGCCTCCTGTGTGTGTATACCAGCTGGTGGTGATGTCACCGGCCTCCTGTGTGTGTATACTAGCTGGTGGTGATGTCACCGGCCTCCTGTGTGTGTGTATACCAGCTGGTGGTGATGTCACCGGCCTCCTGTGTGTGTGTATACCAGCTGGTGGTGATGTCACCGGCCCCCTGTGTGTGTGTATACCAGCTGGTGGTGATGTCACCGGCCTCCTGTGTGTGTGTATACCAGCTGGTGGTGATGTCACCGGCCTCCTGTGTGTGTGTATACCAGCTGGTGGTGATGTCACCGGCCTCCTGTGTGTGTATACCAGCTGGTGGTGATGTCACCGGCCTCCTGTGTGTGTGTATACCAGCTGGTGGTGATGTCACCGGCCTCCTGTGTGTGTGTGTGTATACCAGCTGGTGGTGATGTCACCGGCCTCCTGTGTGTGTGTGTGTGTATACCAGCTGGTGGTGATGTCACCGGCCTCCTGTGTGTGTGTATACCAGCTGGTGGTGATGTCACCGGCCTCCTGTGTGTGTGTATACCAGCTGGTGGTGATGTCACCGGCCTCCTGTGTGTGTGTGTGTATACCAGCTGGTGGTGATGTCACCGGCCTCCTGTGTGTGTGTATACCAGCTGGTGGTGATGTCACCGGCCTCCTGTGTGTGTGTATACCAGCTGGTGGTGATGTCACCGGCCTTCTGTGTGTGTGTATACCAGCTGGTGGTGATGTCACCGGCCTCCTGTGTGTGTGTATACCAGCTGGTGGTGATGTCACCGGCCTCCTGTGTGTGTGTGTATACCAGCTGGTGGTGATGTCACCGGCCTCCTGTGTGTGTGTATACCAGCTGGTGGTGATGTCACCGGCCTCCTGTGTGTGTGTATACCAGCTGGTGGTGATGTCACCGGCCTCCTGTGTGTGTGTATACCAGCTGGTGGTGATGTCACCGGCCTCCTGTGTGTGTGTGTATACCAGCTGGTGGTGATGTCACCGGCCTCCTGTGTGTGTGTATACCAGCTGGTGGTGATGTCACCGGCCTCCTGTGTGTGTGTGTGTGTGTATACCAGCTGGTGGTGATGTCACCGGCCTCCTGTGTGTGTGTATATACCAGCTGGTGGTGATGTCACCGGCCTCCTGTGTGTGTGTGTGTATACCAGCTGGTGGTGATGTCACCGGCCTCCTGTGTGTGTGTGTGTATACCAGCTGGTGGTGATGTCACCGGCCTCCTGTGTGTGTGTGTATACCAGCTGGTGGTGATGTCACCGGCCTCCTGTGTGTGTATACCAGCTGGTGGTGATGTCACCGGCCTCCTGTGTGTGTGTGTATACCAGCTGGTGGTGATGTCACCGGCCTTCTGTGTGTGTGTATACCAGCTGGTGGTGATGTCACCGGCCTTCTGTGTGTGTATACCAGCTGGTGGTGATGTCACCGGCCTCCTGTGTGTGTATACCAGCTGGTGGTGATGTCACCGGCCTCCTGTGTGTGTATACCAGCTGGTGGTGATGTCACCGGCCTCCTGTGTGTGTGTATACCAGCTGGTGGTGATGTCACCGGCCTCCTGTGTGTGTGTATACCAGCTGGTGGTGATGTCACCGGCCTCCTGTGTGTGTGTGTGTATACCAGCTGGTGGTGATGTCACCGGCCTTCTGTGTGTGTATACCAGCTGGTGGTGATGTCACCGGCCCCCTGTGTGTGTATACCAGCTGGTGGTGATGTCACCGGCCTCCTGTGTGTGTGTATACCAGCTGGTGGTGATGTCACCGGCGTCCTGTGTGTGTGTGTATACCAGCTGGTGGTGATGTCACCGGCCTCCTGTGTGTGTGTATACCAGCTGGTGGTGATGTCACCGGCGTCCTGTGTGTGTGTGTGTATACCAGCTGGTGGTGATGTCACCGGCCTCCTGTGTGTGTATACCAGCTGGTGGTGATGTCACCGGCCTCCTGTGTGTGTGTGTGTGTATACCAGCTGGTGGTGATGTCACCGGCCTTCTGTGTGTGTGTATACCAGCTGGTGGTGATGTCACCGGCCTCCTGTGTGTGTATACCAGCTGGTGGTGATGTCACCGGCGTCCTGTGTGTGTGTATACCAGCTGGTGGTGATGTCACCGGCCTCCTGTGTGTGTGTGTATACCAGCTGGTGGTGATGTCACCGGCCTCCTGTGTGTGTGTATACCAGCTGGTGGTGATGTCACCGGCCCCCTGTGTGTGTATACCAGCTGGTGGTGATGTCACCGGCGTCCTGTGTGTGTGTGTGTGTATACCAGCTGGTGGTGATGTCACCGGCGTCCTGTGTGTGTGTGTGTATACCAGCTGGTGGTGATGTCACCGGCCTCCTGTGTATGTGTGTATACCAGCTGGTGGTGATGTCACCGGCGTCCTGTGTGTGTGTGTGTATACCAGCTGGTGGTGATGTCACCGGCCTCCTGTGTATGTGTGTATACCAGCTGGTGGTGATGTCACCGGCCTCCTGTGTGTGTGTGTGTATACCAGCTGGTGGTGATGTCACCGGCCTCCTGTGTGTGTGTGTATACCAGCTGGTGGTGATGTCACCGGCGTCCTGTGTGTGTGTGTGTGTGTGTATATACCAGCTGGTGGTGATGTCACCGGCCTCCTGTGTGTGTATACCAGCTGGTGGTGATGTCACCGGCGTCCTGTGTGTGTGTATACCAGCTGGTGGTGATGTCACCGGCCTCCTGTGTGTGTGTGTATACCAGCTGGTGGTGATGTCACCGGCCTCCTGTGTGTGTGTGTATACCAGCTGGTGGTGATGTCACCGGCCTCCTGTGTGTGTGTATACCAGCTGGTGGTGATGTCACCGGCCTTCTGTGTGTGTGTATACCAGCTGGTGGTGATGTCACCGGCCTTCTGTGTGTGTGTATACCAGCTGGTGGTGATGTCACCGGCCTCCTGTGTGTGTATACCAGCTGGTGGTGATGTCACCGGCCTCCTGTGTGTGTGTGTGTGTATACCAGCTGGTGGTGATGTCACCGGCCTCCTGTGTGTGTATACCAGCTGGTGGTGATGTCACCGGCCTCGCGTGTGTGTGTATACCAGCTGGTGGTGATGTCACCGGCCTCCTGTGTGTGTGTATACCAGCTGGTGGTGATGTCACCGGCCTCCTGTGTGTGTGTGTGTATACCAGCTGGTGGTGATGTCACCGGCCTCCTGTGTGTGTGTGTGTGTGTATACCAGCTGGTGGTGATGTCACCGGCGTCCTGTGTGTGTGTGTGTGTATACCAGCTGGTGGTGATGTCACCGGCCTCCTGTGTGTGTGTATACCAGCTGGTGGTGATGTCACCGGCCTCCTGTGTGTATACCAGCTGGTGGTGATGTCACCGGCCTCCTGTGTGTGTGTATACCAGCTGGTGGTGATGTCACCGGCCTCCTGTGTGTGTGTGTGTATACCAGCTGGTGGTGATGTCACCGGCGTCCTGTGTGTGTGTGTGTGTGTGTGTGTGTGTGTGTGTGTGTGTGTGTGTGTGTACCAGCTGGTGGTGATGTCACCGGCCTCCTGTGTGTGTGTGTGTGTATTCCAGCTGGTGGTGATGTCACCGGCGTCCTGTGTGTGTGTGTATACCAGCTGGTGGTGATGTCACCGGCCTCCTGTGTGTGTGCATACCAGCTGGTGGTGATGTCACCGGCCTCCTGTGTGTGTGTATACCAGCTGGTGGTGATATCACCGGCCTCCTGTGTGTGTGTGTGTGTATACCAGCTGGTGGTGATGTCACCGGCCTCCTGTGTGTGTGTGTATACCAGCTGGTGGTGATGTCACCGGCCTCCTGTGTGTGTGTATACCAGCTGGTGGTGATGTCACCGGCCTCCTGTGTGTGTATACCAGCTGGTGGTGATGTCACCGGCCTCCTGTGTGTGTGTATACCAGGTGGTGGTGATGTCACCGGCCTCCTGTGTGTGTACCAGCTGGTGGTGATGTCACCGGCCTCCTGTGTGTGTGTATACCAGCTGGTGGTGATGTCACCGGCGTCCTGTGTGTGTGTATACCAGCTGGTGGTGATGTCACCGGCCTCCTGTGTGTGTATACCAGCTGGTGGTGATGTCACCGGCCTCCTGTGTGTGTGTATACCAGCTGGTGGTGATGTCACCGGCCTCCTGTGTGTGTGTGTATACCAGCTGGTGGTGATGTCACCGGCCCCCTGTGTGTGTGTATACCAGCTGGTGGTGATGTCACCGGCCTCCTGTGTGTGTGTGTATACCAGCTGGTGGTGATGTTACCGGCCTCCTGTGTGTGTGTATACCAGCTGGTGGTGATGTCACCGGCCTCCTGTGTGTGTGTATACCAGCTGGTGGTGATGTCACCGGCCTCCTGTGTGTGTGTGTATACCAGCTGGTGGTGATGTCACCGGCCTCCTGTGTGTGTGTATACCAGCTGGTGGTGATGTCACCGGCCTCCTGTGTGTGTGTATACCAGCTGGTGGTGATGTCACCGGCCTCCTGTGTGTGTGTGTATACCAGCTGGTGGTGATGTCACCGGCCTCCTGTGTGTGTGTATACCAGCTGGTGGTGATGTCACCGGCCTCCTGTGTGTGTGTATACCAGCTGGTGGTGATGTCACCGGCGTCCTGTGTGTGTGTGTATACCAGCTGGTGGTGATGTCACCGGCCTCCTGTGTGTGTATACCAGCTGGTGGTGATGTCACCGGCCTCCTGTGTGTGTGTGTATACCAGCTGGTGGTGATGTCACCGGCCTCCTGTGTGTGTGTGTGTATACCAGCTGGTGGTGATGTCACCGGCCTCCTGTGTCTGTGTGTGTGTATACCAGCTGGTGGTGATGTCACCGGCCTCCTGTGTGTGTGTGTGTGTATACCAGCTGGTGGTGATGTCACCGGCATCCTGTGTGTGTGTGTATACCAGCTGGTGGTGATGTCACCGGCCTCCTGTGTGTGTATACCAGCTGGTGGTGATGTCACCGGCCTCCTGTGTGTGTGTATACCAGCTGGTGGTGATGTCACCGGCCTCCTGTGTGTGTGTATACCAGCTGGTGGTGATGTTACCGGCGTCCTGTGTGTGTGTGTGTGTGTGTGTATACCAGCTGGTGGTGATGTCACCGGCGTCCTGTGTGTGTGTATACCAGCTGGTGGTGATGTCACCGGCGTCCTGTGTGTGTGTGTATACCAGCTGGTGGTGATGTCACCGGCGTCCTGTGTGTGTGTATACCAGCTGGTGGTGATGTCACCGGCCTCCTGTGTGTGTGTATACCAGCTGGTGGTGATGTCACCGGCGTCCTGTGTGTGTGTGTATACCAGCTGGTGGTGATGTCACCGGCCTCCTGTGTGTATATACCAGCTGGTGGTGATGTCACCGGCCTTCTGTGTGTGTGTATACCAGCTGGTGGTGATGTCACCGGCCTCCTGTGTGTGTATACCAGCTGGTGGTGATGTCACCGGCCTCCTGTGTGTGTATACCAGCTGGTGGTGATGTCACCGGCCTCCTGTGTGTGTATACCAGCTGGTGGTGATGTCACCGGCCTCCTGTGTGTGTGTATACCAGCTGGTGGTGATGTCACCGGCCTCCTGTGTGTGTGTATACCAGCTGGTGGTGATGTCACCGGCCTCCTGTGTGTGTGTATACCAGCTGGTGGTGATGTCACCGGCCTCCTGTGTGTGTGTATACCAGCTGGTGGTGATGTCACCGGCCCCCTGTGTGTGTGTATACCAGCTGGTGGTGATGTCACCGGCCTCCTGTGTGTGTGTATATACCAGCTGGTGGTGATGTCACCGGCCTCCTGTGTGTGTATACCAGCTGGTGGTGATGTCACCGGCCTCCTGTGTGTGTGTGTATACCAGCTGGTGGTGATGTCACCGGCGTCCTGTGTGTGTATACCAGCTGGTGGTGATGTCACCGGCCTCCTGTGTGTGTGTGTGTGTATACCAGCTGGTGGTGATGTCACCGGCCTTCTGTGTGTGTGTATACCAGCTGGTGGTGATGTCACCGGCCTCCTGTGTGTGTATACCAGCTGGTGGTGATGTCACCGGCGTCCTGTGTGTGTGTGTGTATACCAGCTGGTGGTGATGTTACCGGCCTCCTGTGTGTGTGTATACCAGCTGGTGGTGATGTTACCGGCCTCCTGTGTGTGTGTATACCAGCTGGTGGTGATGTCACCGGCCTCCTGTGTGTGTGTATACCAGCTGGTGGTGATGTCACCGGCCTTCTGTGTGTGTGTATACCAGCTGGTGGTGATGTCACCGGCCTCCTGTGTGTGTGTGTGTGTGTGTGTGTGTACCAGCTGGTGGTGATGTCATCGGCGTCCTGTGTGTGTGTGTGTGTGTGTATACCAGCTGGTGGCGATGTCACCGGCGTCCTGTGTGTGTGTATACCAGCTGGTGGTGATGTCACCGGCCTCCTGTGTGTGTGTGTGTATACCAGCTGGTGGTGATGTCACCGGCCTCCTGTGTGTGTGTGTATACCAGCTGGTGGTGATGTCACCGGCCTCCTGTGTGTGTGTATACCAGCTGGTGGTGATGTCACCGGCCTCCTGTGTGTGTGTATACCAGCTGGTGGTGATGTCACCGGCCTCCTGTGTGTGTATACCAGCAGGTGGTGATGTCACCGGCCCCCTGTGTGTGTATACCAGCTGGTGGTGATGTCACCGGCCTCCTGTGTGTGTATACCAGCTGGTGGTGATGTCACCGGCCTCCTGTGTGTGTGTATACCAGCTGGTGGTGATGTCACCGGCCTCCTGTGTGTGTGTATACCAGCTGGTGGTGATGTCACCGGCCTCCTGTGTGTGTATACCAGCAGGTGGTGATGTCACCGGCCTCCTGTGTGTGTGTGTATACCAGCTGGTGGTGATGTCACCGGCCTCCTGTGTGTGTGTGTGTGTGTGTGTGTGTGTATACCAGCTGGTGGTGATGTCACCGGCCTCCTGTGTGTGTATACCAGCTGGTGGTGATGTCACCGGCCGTCCCAGCTCCTGTGTAACTTCACCAGTCATAGACAGGACCGGCCCGATGCCGCCTCCTGCTGATTACACCCCCGCATTATTGGGGCACTTACTGTTCTTCACACCACTTCATTATGTTTCTGTCAGGAAGGATGGAGCAGGCGGTCCCCCAGCCGCTGTCCTGCAGACCCCGAGGCACCAGACGCGGCTCCAGGGAAGTCCCCGATGTATGTGTGGTGTTTCCAGGAATGGTGACGAGAGATAGCTGCTGCCGTTTCACCTGTGACCTCTTGAAGCACATTCTGCACCAACGCCACCAGCTGCCCCTGCCCTACGAGCAGTTGCTGCACTTCTGTGGGGGGCCGCAGGTAAGAGCCACCGCCCTCTGCCAGTCCCACCCCCTCCTCTGTACCATCTCACTTAGCCTCGCCGCTCTCCTCTCTGCACCACCTCTCCTTCGCCCAACTCCTCTCTCCCATCACCCCCCTGCACCTCGCCAGTCCCCTATCCCTCCTCGCCGGGCTCCTCTCGTGGTTCCCCCCCTTTCCCTCCTCGCCGGGCTCTTCTCGTGGTAATTTCCTCGCCGGCCTCCCCTTGTGGTCCCTTCCCTCCTCGCCGGGCTCCTCTCGTGGTCCCCCCCTTCCCTCCTTGCCGGCCTCCTCTTGTGGTCCCCCCCTTCCCTCCTCGCCGGGCTCCTCTCGTGGTACCCCCCCCCCCCCCCCTTCCCTCCTTGCCGGGCTCCTCTTGTGGTACCTTCCCTCCTCGCCGGGCTCCTCTCGTGGTTCCCCCCCCCCCTTCCCTCCTTGCCGGGCTCCTCTTGTGGTCCCTTCCCTCCTCGCCGGGCTCCTCTCATGGTGATTCCCCCCCCCCCCTTCCCTCCTTGCCGGCCTCCTCTTGTGGTCCCCCCCTTCCCTTTTCGCCGGGCTCCTCTCGTGGTACCCCCCCCCCCCTTCCCTCCTTGCCGGGCTCCTCTTGTGGTGCCTTCCCTCCTCGCCGGGCTCCTCTCGTGGTTCCCCCCCCCCCTTCCCTCCTTGCCGGGCTCCTCTTGTGGTCCCTTCCCTCCTTGCCGGGCGCCTCTCATGGTGATTTCCCCCCCCCCCTTCCCTCCTCGCCGGCCTCCTCTTGTGGTCCCCCCCTTCCCTCCTCGCCGGGCTCCTCTCGTGGTACCCCCCCCCCCCTTCCCTCCTTGCCGGGCTCCTCTTGTGGTACCTTCCCTCCTCGCCGGGCTCCTCTCGTGGTTCCCCCCCCCCTTCCCTCCTTGCCGGGCTCCTCTTGTGGTCCCTTCCCTCCTCGCCGGGCTCCTCTCATGGTGATTCCCCCCCCCCCCTTCCCTCCTTGCCGGCCTCCTCTTGTGGTCCCCCCCTTCCCTTTTCGCCGGGCTCCTCTCGTGGTACCCCCCCCCCCCTTCCCTCCTTGCCGGGCTCCTCTTGTGGTACCTTCCCTCCTCGCCGGGCTCCTCTCGTGGTTCCCCCCCCCCCTTCCCTCCTTGCCGGGCTCCTCTTGTGGTCCCTTCCCTCCTCGCCGGGCTCCTCTCATGGTGATTCCCCCCCCCCTTCCCTCCTCGCCGGCCTCCTCTTGTGGTCCCCACCCTTCCCTCCTCGCCAGGTTCCTCTCGTGGTTCCCCCCCCACTTTCCTCCTTGCCAGGCTCCTCTTGTGGTCCCCTCCCTCCTCGCCGGCCTCCTCTCGTGGTAATTCCCCCCCCCCTTCCCTCCTCGCCAGCCTCCTCTTGTGGTCCCCACCCTTCCCTCCTCGCCGGGTTCCTCTCGTGGTCCCCCCCCCCTTCCTTCCTTGCCGGGCTCCTCTCCACTTATGTTTTCTCCTCTTCCAGGATGGTGATGAGGTTAGGAGACGGCCGATGAAGGAGGCGTCTGATTCCCGTCAATGCCAGCGTGCGCTCTCAGACTTGGCAGAGTTAATGTCTCAGCTCCAAGTCTTCTTCACGCTGACCTCTGTGCCCCGCGTTCTGCTGCTGCTGGGAGGATCTGCGGTCAGCCCTAAGGAGCTGTATGTGATAGACATGGAGGACATCCAGGTGGGAAATGGTGAGCAGAGCCTGAGTCACCGGCCCTGTCTCCGCCAACTCTTCCGGTCCCTTTTTCTGGCTGACCCATTCAGTGAGCTGCGTTCTTCCGGTCTGATGAGCCTGGTTCTGATGGTGCAGGGACATCGAGACTGCGCCACAGATTGGTTTAGACCCAAACTCAATTATAAGATTCCCACCAGGGGCCACACGCTGACCATCAAACTGTCCAGCAGTGGAGCAGAGCGCACCACGGACCGCAGCGCCCCGGACCACAGCGACGACTACATCTGGTTTCAGGCTCCAGTCACGCTGAAAGGGTTTCAGAACTGAGCGCGCAAGGACCCCTCTATGCGACTCCAAATGGGAGGGGATGGTCTCTGCTGTGAGACGCACGACCCCTTCCCCTCCATAATATCTTGTTCTGGAGCGCAGAGATGCAGATGGACGGTCACTGGCCTCCTGGGTCTCCTCTTCATTGTGCAATAAACCTTTGTGTTAGCAGCTCTGGACAGAGACCTCCGTGTATCCTGGGCAAAGACCCCAATATATCCCGGGCAGCTGCGTCATTTATGTACAGCCTCCAGCTACCAGACAAGGACGTGCTCTGATGAGCAGGACGGTCAGTCCTCCTGGGTGTCAGTTGTGTCTGGACCCCCAACTTCTACCTCAGCTACAATCCTTACACCTCGGTGACACTTGTGGCCTTCAGCATCTTCATCCTCTATGAGAAGTGAATATGGTGGTCTCCTCCATGGCCAAGAATCGCATCCTTCCTGCAGGGGGCAGTGTGCTGCTATAGTGAGGGTCCGATGTGCTTCATTTATCTGGACTCTTCTGTGGTGTCTGGAAATGTTTTCTGTCATGTCTCCTACATGATACAAGAGCCCACGGGCCGGTACATGGCTGCCTATAGGGCGCTGATAGGGTATTTATTGGACTCGGCTAAAGAGATTGTAAGATTTCTCTTCATATTGTAGTGATAGCAGCAAGTGCAGGCGCCATCCTGAGTGTGGAGTGTACGGACGGCCGCGTCAGTGTGAGCGTCGAATGAACGGGCAGCCGCGTCAGTGTGAGCATCGAGTGAACGGGCAGCCGCGTCAGTGTGAGCATCGAGTGAACGGGCAGCCGCGTCAGTGTGAGCATCGCCGTCCCAACTGAGATTTCCACATAATTCTGCACTTCGGATCTGTTAGTTTTCCTTTTGTTCCATGAAAAAAGAAATGTGATTGGTGCAGAGGATGGGTCTGATCTGACGGCTGCAGGTGCGACATGAGGACCCTTAGACTAAAACGGGATCTGTACTTTAATAATGTGGCTCTGCGCAGGATGGCGGTCTTCGGTATGCAACTGCTTTTTTCTCTGCAGGAATTTCTGTTTCTAGAATGAAATTTGGGAACTGAATTGCCTAATCCAGGTGTGAACAGCGCTGCTTCGGGATCACTGGGACGTCGTGGGAGCTTTTTTTCTGCTTTTGGTATTTTTTTGATCATATATATAATGTTATTAAATGTTGCCTCTTCTGGGGCTCTGGCCTCCCCGTGCCTCTTTTCCTCTTCTGGGGCTCCGGCTTCTCCCCGTGCCTCTTGTCCTCTTCTGGGGCTCCGGCCTCTCCCCGTGCCTCTTTCTTTTCCTCTTCTGGGGCTCCGGCCTCTCCCCGTGCCTCTTCCTTTTCCTCTTCTGGGGCTCCGGCCTCTCCCCGTGCCTCTTCCTTTTCCTCTCCCCGTGCCTCTTCCTTTTCCTCTTCTGGGGCTCCGGCCTCTCCCCGTGCCTCTTCCTTTTCCTCTTCTGGGGCTCCGGCCTCTCCACGTGCCTCTTCCTTTTCCTCTTCTGGGGCTCCGGCCTCTCCACGTGCCTCTTCCTTTTCCTCTTCTGGGGCTCCGGCCTCTCCACGTGCCTCTTCCTTTTCCTCTTCTGGGGCTCCGGCCTCTCCCCGTGCCTCTTCCTTTTCCTCTTCTGGGGCTCCGGCCTCTCCCCGTGCCTCTTCCTTTTCCTCTTCTGGTGCCCCGGCCTCTCCCCGTGCCTCGTCCTTTTCCTCTTCTGGTGCCCCGGCCTCTCCCCGTGCCTCGTCCTTTGCCTCTTCTGGGGCTCCATCCTCTCCCCGTGCCTCGTCCTTTGCTTCTTCTGGGGCTCCGGCCTCTCCCCGTGCCTCGTCCTTTGCTTCTTCTGGGGCTCCGGCCTCTCCCCGTGCCTCGTCCTTTGCTTCTTCTGGGGCTCCGGCCTCGTCCTTTGCTTCTTCTGGGGCCCTGGCTGCGCCACGTGTCTTGTCCTTTGCCTCCTGGTTGCGGACACTTTGCCCGACTCTTTTGCTTATTACATTCATATTTATATAGATTTAAATTCCATTTTCTGTAGATTTTATAAGAAAGAAAATCTGATCTGACACTGGTGCCCCCGACCAATGGCAACAGCTGAGTTAAGGCACTGTCTGTACACGTTCTTACACTGTGTGTGTCCCAGCATTGGGTGGTAAAGGGTCCAGTGGGCACCGAACAGCGCTGTCCCCATGGAACCTGGAGATGCTAGAACTAAGTGGTGCTAAAAAAGAATTAGTAAAACATTGGACACCAGAACTAATATATACCACACATGATGGGGATTAGACACACGGCACTCAGGGCTGTATTACAGATGGGCGGACACCTGGATGTTGAGGTTTGGTAGAACAGTTACTTGAATGAGGAGCCTGAATATCCCAGTGTTTGCCACGCTGTCATGTGCATGACAGCGTGGAAAACACCGCTTCTGATCGACGGTAAAATCATCACCTTGTCTGCCGTTTGGCTCGTGCCCCAGGTCCTCGTCTGATGCTTTTAGCTCAGGTCTCGGGTCCTCGTCTGGCTCGCGTGCCGGGTCCTCGTCTGGCGTTTGGGCTCGCGTCCCGGGTCCTCGTCTGGCGTTTGGCTCGCGTCCCGGGTCCTCGTCTGGCGTTTGGCTCGCGTCCCGGGTCCTCGTCTGGCGTTTGGCTCGCGTCCCGGGTCCTCGTCTGGCGTTTGGCTCGCGTCCCGGGTCCTCGTCTGGCGTTTGGCTCGCGTCCCGGGTCCTCGTCTGGCGTTTGGCTCGCGTCCCGGGTCCTCGTCTGGCGTTTGGCTTACGTCCCGGGTCCTCGTCTTATGCTTTTAGCTCACGTCTCGGGTTCTTGTCTGACGGTTAGCTCGTGTCCCGGGTCCTCGTCTGGCGTTTGGCTTGGGTCCCGGGTCCTCGTCTGATGCTTTTAGCTCATGTCTCGGGTTCTTGTCTGATGGTTAGCTCACGTCCCGGGGCCTCGTCTGGCGTTTGGCTCGCGTCCCGGGTCCTCGTCTGGCGTTTGGCTCGCGTCCTGGGTCCTCGTCTGGCGTTTGGCTTACGTCCCGGGTCCTCGTCTGATGGTTAGCTCACGTCCCGGGTCCTCGTCTTATGCTTTTAGCTCACGTCTCGGGTTCTTGTCTGATGGTTAGCTCACGTCCCGGGGCCTCGTCTGGCGTTTGGCTTGTGTCCCGGGTCCTCGTCTGATGCTTTTAGCTCATGTCTCGAGTTCTTGTCTGACGGTTAGCTCGTGTCCCGGGTCCTCATCTGATGCTTTTAGCTCACGTCTCGGGTTCTCGTCTGACAGCTTGCATCCCAGGTCCTCGTCTGATGCTTTTAGCTCACGTCCCGGGTCCTCGTCTGATGCTTTTAGCTCACGTCTCGGGTCCTCGTCTGACGTTTAGCTCGCGTCCCGGGTCCTTGTCTGGCGTCTGGTTCGCGTCCCGGGTCCTCGTCTGATGCTTTTAGCTCACGTCTCGGGTTCTCATCTGACTGTTAGCTCGCGTCCCTGGTCCTCGTCTGGCGTTTGGCTCGCATCCCGGGTTCTCGTCTGGCTCGCGTCCCGGGTCCTCGTCTGGCGTTGGGCTCGCATCCCGGGTCCTCGTCTGATGCTTTTAGCTCACGTCTCGGGTTCTTGTCTGACATTTAGCTCGCGTCCCGGGTCCTCGTCTGGCGTTTGGCTTGGGTCCCGGGTCCTCGTCTGATGCTTTTAGCTCACGTCTCGAGTTCTCGTCTGACGGTTAGCTCACGTCCCGGGTCCTCGTTTGGCTCGTGTCCCGGGTCCTCGTCTGATGCTTTTAGCTCATGTCTCGGGTTCTTGTCTGATGGTTAGCTCACGTCCCGGGGCCTCGTCTGGCGTTTGGCTCGCGTCCCGGGTCCTCGTCTGGCGTTTGGCTCGCGTCCTGGGTCCTCGTCTGGCGTTTGGCTTACGTCCCGGGTCCTCGTCTGATGGTTAGCTCACGTCCCGGGTCCTCGTCTGATGCTTTTAGCTCACGTCTCGGGTTCTTGTCTGACGGTTAGCTCGTGTCCCGGGTCCTCGTCTGGCGTTTGGCTTGGGTCCCGGGTCCTCGTCTGATGCTTTTAGCTCACGTCTCGAGTTCTCGTCTGACGGTTAGCTCACGTCCCGGGTCCTCGTTTGGCTCGTGTCCCGGGTCCTCGTCTGATGCTTTTAGCTCATGTCTCGGGTTCTTGTCTGATGGTTAGCTCACGTCCCGGGGCCTCGTCTGGCGTTTGGCTTGTGTCCCGGGTCCTCGTCTGATGCTTTTAGCTCATGTCTCGAGTTCTTGTCTGACGGTTAGCTCGTGTCCCGGGTCCTCGTCTGATGCTTTTAGCTCACGTCTCGGGTTCTCGTCTGACAGCTTGCATCCCAGGTCCTCGTCTGATGCTTTTAGCTCACGTCCCGGGTCCTCGTCTGATGCTTTTAGCTCACGTCTCGGGTCCTCGTCTGACGTTTAGCTCGCGTCCCGGGTCCTTGTCTGGCGTCTGGTTCGCGTCCCGGGTCCTCGTCTGATGCTTTTAGCTCACGTCTCGGGTTCTCATCTGACTGTTAGCTCGCGTCCCTGGTCCTCGTCTGGCGTTTGGCTCGCATCCCGGGTTCTCGTCTGGCTCGCGTCCCGGGTCCTCGTCTGGCGTTGGGCTCGCATCCCGGGTCCTCGTCTGATGCTTTTAGCTCACGTCTCGGGTTCTTGTCTGACATTTAGCTCGCGTCCCGGGTCCTCGTCTGGCGTTTGGCTTGGGTCCCGGGTCCTCGTCTGATGCTTTTAGCTCACGTCTCGAGTTCTCGTCTGACGGTTAGCTCACGTCCCGGGTCCTCGTTTGGCTCGTGTCCCGGGTCCTCGTCTGATGCTTTTAGCTCATGTCTCGGGTTCTTGTCTGATGGTTAGCTCACGTCCCGGGGCCTCGTCTGGCGTTTGGCTCGCGTCCCGGGTCCTCGTCTGGCGTTTGGCTCGCGTCCTGGGTCCTCGTCTGGCGTTTGGCTTACGTCCCGGGTCCTCGTCTGATGGTTAGCTCACGTCCCGGGTCCTCGTCTTATGCTTTTAGCTCACGTCTCGGGTTCTTGTCTGACGGTTAGCTCGTGTCCCGGGTCCTCGTCTGGCGTTTGGCTTGGGTCCCGGGTCCTCGTCTGATGCTTTTAGCTCACGTCTCGAGTTCTCGTCTGACGGTTAGCTCACGTCCCGGGTCCTCGTTTGGCTCGTGTCCCGGGTCCTCGTCTGATGCTTTTAGCTCATGTCTCGGGTTCTTGTCTGATGGTTAGCTCACGTCCCGGGGCCTCGTCTGGCGTTTGGCTTGTGTCCCGGGTCCTCGTCTGATGCTTTTAGCTCATGTCTCGAGTTCTCGTCTGACAGCTTGCATCCCAGGTCCTCGTCTGATGCTTTTAGCTCACGTCCCGGGTCCTCGTCTGATGCTTTTAGCTCACGTCTCGGGTCCTCGTCTGACGTTTAGCTCGCGTCCCGGGTCCTTGTCTGGCGTCTGGTTCGCGTCCCGGGTCCTCGTCTGATGCTTTTAGCTCACGTCTCGGGTTCTCATCTGACTGTTAGCTCGCGTCCCTGGTCCTCGTCTGGCGTTTGGCTCGCATCCCGGGTTCTCGTCTGGCTCGCGTCCCGGGTCCTCGTCTGGCGTTGGGCTCGCATCCCGGGTCCTCGTCTGATGCTTTTAGCTCACGTCTCGGGTTCTTGTCTGACATTTAGCTCGCGTCCCGGGTCCTCGTCTGGCGTCTGGTTCGCGTCCCGGGTCCTCGTCTGATGCTTTTAGCTCACGTCTCGGGTTCTCATCTGACTGTTAGCTCGCGTCCCTGGTCCTCGTCTGGCGTTTGGTTCGCGTCCCGGGTCCTCGTCTGATGCTTTTAGCTCACGTCTCGGGTTCTCATCTGACTGTTAGCTCGCGTCCCGGGTCCTCGTCTGGCTCGCGTCCCGGGTCCTCGTCTGGCGTTTGGCTCCCATCCCGGGTCCTCGTCTGATGCTTTTAGCTCACGTCTCGGGTTCTTGTCTGACGTTTAGCTCGCGTGCCGGGTCCTCGTCTGGTGTTTGACTCGCGGTCTGGGTCCTTTTCAGACTTTTATTTCTGCACTTTCTTCTCTACCGTGATGTGACGTCATTCTCCGCACAGTTCAGATCCTTGCAGTCTCTTCCATCTCGTTTCTCATCTGCTATTTCTGGAAAAATCATCAATTATTCATGGGCTTCTGATGTCTCCATGTGGTGTCTCTTCTGCAAAGAGCAGTGTGAGGATGGTATGGAAATGTGACATAACTGCACCACTATTTTGGCTTTCAGGACCATTTTGTTTTTTGCCGTCGTAGATTTTATGTTTTTCTGCTGCTGTTGGGGGTCACTGCTTTGTTCTCTACTTTCCACAAAATTGAAATGAAATGTTAAGCGAGAAAATCTGCAAGTTATTTATATGGTGGGGTAATAATTTCTCCAGGGCAACATTTACTCCTAACCGGCCCCTCCTGTAAGGCCTTTCACACTTCAGTCTTCTGGCGTCAGTCAAAATCCAACGGAGCCACGGATCCGTCAAAAATAGTGAAAAACTGAAACAATGGATGTTTTTTCGATGGATCCGGATCCGTTGCATCCATCACTTCCATTTTTTCAACGGATCCGTTTTCCATACCTCCAAATGGGAGGCTCCCAAACGTGATTCACTACTGGAAGATAATGGAAACCTATATGTTAAGTGTTTTAACAACCCATATTTGAGAGGTTGTAGAGCAAGTGGCAGAAGTGGAAGGAGTTCTAGCAAATATTGTGACCATCTTTCCATCAGTCAGGCTTGCTGGCAGGCTTCTTGCTTGTATGCTTCTTGCTGGCACATTGAGAAGTGAAGCCACATGGCAGGTTTATATACCGTATTTTTCTGACTATAAGACGCACTTTTTCCCCAAAAAAATTGTGAGGAAAATGGGGGGTGCGTCTTTTAGTTGGAATGCAGGCTTACCGGCAGTGTGGCGGGGGCAGAGTGGTGGCGGCAGATGATGATGTGGCGCGGTGAGCGGTATGACGTGAGCAGGGTCCCTTCCACATTTGAGGTGACGCCGCGGCCCGGTATTGAAGGAGAGCAGCAGAGCAGGGTGAGTCACGGCTTTCCCGGTGGCGGCGGCCATCTTCCTGAGGCCGCGCGTGCGCAGATTGAGTTTTCTGCTTCCTGGGGCTTCAGGAAAATGGCTGCGGGTGCGCAGATGGAGATTGCGGTGGCCATTTTCCTGAAGCAGAGATTGCAGATTGAGATCTCGGCTTCAGGAAAATGGTCGCCGCGATCTCCATCTGCGCACGCGCGGCCATTTTCCTGAGGCCCTGGGAAGCAGAGTACTGAATCTACGCACGCGTGGCCTCAGAAAGATGGCCGCCGCCACCGGGAAAACCGTGACTCACCCAGCTCTGCTGCTCTCCTTCAATACCGCCGTGGCGTCACCTCAAATGTGGAAGGGACCCTGGCCACCGCCACCTGAGGAAGTGACCGCACATCTGCCGCCGCCACAGCAGTGCCGCAACCTCCCCATGGACACCAGGCCATGGCGTCGCCCACCGCGCCTCAGCATCACTGCACCTCTGCTGACACCATGCCTCCTGTGACCCTGCTCTGCCACTGCTTGCCCTCAGGTAAGAGATCTTAAATTCGGACAATAAGATGGACCCCCATCTTATAAAAAAAAAAAATTTCTGCAATTTTCACCCCAAATTTGGGGTGCGTTTTATAGCCCGAAAAATATGGTAGATTTGGGGCTGTCTGGCCAATTGGATACTAAATACAGAAATTGGAGCCATGCTCAGTGCAAAAAAACAATCCATCGCTGGATTCCGTCATTTGACGGACAGCGACGGATCCTGCCCCATAGGCTTCCATTCTAGCCAATGATGGATGCCGCTGGATCTGTCGCTGTCTGACTTTTCGACGCAGACAAAAAAACTCTACTTTGTCCGTCTTCTCCAGACAACGGATAAACAAATTCCGACAGAGCCAGCGCACGACGGACGAAACGTGAGGCCATCCGTCGCTAACACAAGACGATGAGAAAAAGACGGATCCAGCGGGCAAATGCGCTGGATCCGTTTTTTTCACAAAACGATGGATTTTGACTGAAACAAAAAGACTGAAGTGTTAAAGAGGCCTTACAACAAGAGGTCTTCGGCGCAGGTCTCCGTACAATAGTAGAGCGCAGTGACGACAAGATGTGGGCATGAGCTATGGAGGTCTCCTGTACCATGCACTGCCAAGTGGAGAGGACCTGCGATGGGCGGGTCTGGGTGACTGGCGCAGCCAGGTGTAGGGACCGTGTGACTCGTATGGCCAGGTGGAGGGGCCATCTGCCTGGTGCTGATGTTTTGGCTGCATTTCTGTGTGGAACATATGCAAGGTGTCTGCATTTACATAAAGGGCTTTTTACACTGAACAATCAGTCCTGATCACTGACTATGGTAAAAATCGAGCCTTAAAGGGGTGTTGTCATGTTCTTAAATTGCTTCAGTGAGACCGTGTTAAAATAAGCAAGTTTGCAACTGACCTTTTTTTCTATCTGCTGTAATTCTCCTGCAATCAAAGCTTTTATCTTATGTGGTGTACAGTTGGTTTCCAAGAACTCAGCCAACAGAGCCTGATAGAAGAGATTAGTTAACTCCTAACATCCCACCCATCTTTCTCCAGCTCATTGATTTTTATTAAATCAATAACGTATGTCCTCAAAAATAACACTTCTATATCTTGTACTGGATTGCTCTTCAAAAAGACTTAATGAAAATAAATGCCCTAATGACCCATTAAACTCAAAACCTAGAACAGAACAAAGGAAGTGAACACAATTTTTATAATTAAATAATGTTAAAAGCACGAGAGCCTCATGACCGGGGGACACGACGCATAGTGAATAGGGCATCATGGTGCGAGCTTCCACTTTCCACCATGTTGGTTGTAAGGCTATGTGCACACGTTGCAGATTTGCCTGTGGAATTTTCTGTGCAGATTCTTCCCTCTTGCCAGAAAATGCAGGTGCGGATTTTACATTTTTTCCACGCGGATTTGAATGCATTTTTGAAAGCTAAATAAAGATCTATTGAAAAAAAAAAAAAAAAGATTTGTGATGTCATTTCTTGTCCAACCTCCTCTTTTACATTTGTCCAACCCACACTCCATTACACACAGAAGGAATGAGAGATAAATAGAAGGAATGAGATAGATCGATATCTATGGATATATCTATCTCTATAGATTATCCATAGATATAATAGCAAGGCCGATGTTTATTAATGAAAAATGTTTTCTTTTTGAAAAAAAAAAAAATGGCGTGGGCTCCCGCGCAATTTCCTGCACCAGAGGGGGAAATCCGACGGCCGGGGGCATTATGTTTGTAGCCTGGGAAGGGGATAATGCCCATGGCCCCTTCTCAGGCTATGAATATCAGCCCCCCAAAAAGTGGGGCCCCCTATATTTTATAGCCAGAAAGGCTACGCAGACAGCTGCCGGCTGATATTCATGGCTTAGAGAAGGGCCTTGGATATTGCCCCCCCTGGCTACAAATACCAGCCCGCAGCCCCCCAGAAATGGTGCCAATTCCGGCACTTAGCCCCTCTTCCCACTGAATTGTAGCGGTGGGATATGGGGTAATAAGGGGTTAATGGTCACCTTTGTATTGTAAGGTGACATTAAGCCTGGTTAATAATGAAGTGTCAATAAGACGCCTATCCATCATTAATCCTATAATAGTGGAAGAGTTTAAAAAAAAAAAAAGACAGCCAGAAAAAAGTATTTTAATATTCTTAATTTCAACATACTTAACATACTCGATCGCCTGCAAAAAATTAAAAATAATAAACCAACCATATACTCCCTGTCCGACGCAGTCCAATTAATAACGAGGGTCCCACGACGATCTCCCCTATAGAACAGTCACATCGGGTGATGTCACCACTCTATAGGCCTCCAGTGACACACTGACAGGAGACCATGGCTCCTGCAGTGCATCACTGGAGAGGATACCTTAGTTCATTTGTCTCACTTTATGGCAAAGCTGCGTGGGAATTTTCCCACACAGTAGTGCCGCAAGTGAGAGTAGGAACTATTTCTCATAGAGGCGGAGGGATACAGTGTGGAAGGATACTGGAAGGATACCTTCCGTCATTGTATTCCGGAGCCCCTGGAGAGCGGTCGCATCAGCTGATGTGGCTGCTCTCCACGGGAGATAGTCATGGGACACTCGTATTAATAAGATGTCTGCAGACACAGGGAGTATATTGTTTGTTTATTAAGATTTTTTACAGGTGAGCAATGGCTTCGGGGATCAAGGTGATGGTGAGTTTGTACTCTGTTGCATGTACTGTATGTATGTTGTATGTACTGTATATTGTATGTGTATTTGTTTTTTACACTTGAACACAGTAGCCGGATGAATGGACTATACTGTCCCATCATCTGGCTACCTGTCACTGTAGCAGGCATAGCCGGATGGGTCTAGTAGCCCCATTGGACGATGCCTGCCTACATACAGACCTGCACACAGCCCCGCGATCCCCACAGACACACACGTACATCATCCCCGCACACTCCACCCACATTCTTCCCCCTCCCGATCTGCAGCATTTCTCGCATCCAACTCCTCAGCAAAGCCACAGATCTTTTTTAAACCTGCAGTTTTGCTGACGATTGGCTTGACACAATGGAAGTCAATGAGTGCAGAAACGCTGCAGATCCGCAAATAGAATTGACATGGTCCTTTTTTTGAATCTGCGTTTTCAGTGCTGAATTTTTTGTACCATTAGCACAGCATTTTTTTTCCCCATTGATTTACATTGTACTGTAAATCACTTGCGGATCTGCAGCGTTTCCATGTGGAAAAAATGCTGCGGATCCGCAGGAAATCCACAACGTGTGCACATAGCCTCAAGGCAATACTTCTAGTTCACAGTGCAAAACCCATGTACAAATATCAATGACAAAAAAGGAAAGAACCTTATACATGTGGATGTGAATCCGTTGTGTCCCTCTACTCCTACACGTTTCATCCTGCTTCTTCAGGGCACATGTCAAAGAGGGGGATCTGATGAATATAAATACTGAAAGCTGACTGAAGGTGCGTATGGACTAATCACTGGATGTGCACAATGTGGTCTTTCGCGCAAAATGTCTACGACACGTGACTTCCAGTCCTGGTCAGTGGGATGCAGGAACACAGATCCGCCCGGTCTTCACGGCGCTTGCGGTGTGCCGCATATACGGAAGTCAGTGGGGTGAGCAGATGACACATCCACACCACAAAAGCGCACGCAAGCGGAGCCCCCCACAATGTTCAAAACACCTCAGCCAATGCAAAGGTGGGCAGTATTTTAGGAATCCACATGCTATATGGGGGACACAAGCATCAATGCCAACATCCCCCCGGTAATATCTAGAAGACACCGCACACTCTTAATAGATATTTATGCAAAATGTATTAAATATCACACTACACGACACATGGGAGCAATGTACATTTTAAAGATAAGCGACCACTTGTAGTAACAATTCAATTGACGTTTCGGCTCTCCTGAGCCTTAATCATAATATCGCTTGGTATAGCAATGATAGATGCACATAGCTAATTCCTTGCTTACGGGTATAGGTGGTGCTATTAGCAGATAAGGCGGTATGTGGCCAATCGTGGTATGCTGCCCTGTGTGCTGAACCTGGGGTGGATGTCTTGTAAGGCGGCGCTCCCGCGCCTTGCTGATGACGCCACACGGACTGTGCAGGAGACAGCGCTACATTATGCGCTGTCCCTTGCTTTGGGTGCTGAAGCCGGAATTCATTCCTTCTTCCCAGCAACTTTCGCTGGAGAGAAGGAATGAAAAATCATTGTTTTTTATATTTTTTGTGGTTAAAATAAAGTTCCCGGCAACCTCCCCCCTCCCACTCCGTGTGCCCGCCCGCTGGAAATAAAATACTCACCCAGGTCCCTTGATGCTTCCTCTCGGCGCCGCAGATTTTCCTGTATGAGCGGTCACGTGGTGCCGCTCATTACAGTATAATATGCAGCTCCACCTCCCATAGGGGACTGATGTGCCACGTGAGCTCATGGACACACGGACACGGATAACTCCGGTACCGGAATTATCTGGATGTGTGAGACTGACCTAAATGAAAGAGGATGGGGGAAGGGGGGGAGGGAATCACCTGATGCATACAAGTAACAACCAACAGTAAAAGAAAAGGTATATGCACCAAAAATAATGGGATAACCACACCAATAGTTTTACAAAAAATGCAAAAAGTTTTTATTAGTTAGCAGCACCACACAAAGACCGTATTTTTTAAAAACAATTAAAAAGCCCCCATACACAAGCTGGAGGGTTTAGGGTCCATTCAAAATATGAGTTGAATACTCCAGAAACACATTGCACAGTCTGTATCAGCTATTATACAAATACAATTCTAACAGTGACCAAGCTGACAGTGATATAAACCGAACAATATATGCATGCTGTTTTCCCCCTTTTACAGAAACAGTAAAGCAGGGTTTATATCCAGGTATCCCACTCAATATGGGGGCAGTTTAGCATAATCGTACGGCAATAGCTCCCACAAGTTGTGGGGAAACCTCAGCATCAATAGTAGGCCAGTCTCACCCGTCCAGATAATTCCAGTACCGGAAAAATTGGTACCGGAGTTATCCGTGTCCGTGTGCTCACGTGGCACATCAGTCCCCTTTGGGGAGTGGAGCCGCATATTCATCACTGTAATGAGCGGTACCACGTGACCGCTCACACAGGACAAGCTGCGGCGCTGAGAGGAGGCATCGCGGGAGCTGGGTGAGTATTTTAATGCGGGCGGGCGCACGGGGTGGGAGGCGGGAGCTGACCGGGAACTTTAAACACCAAAAACCTTGATTTGTCATTCCTTCTCTTCAGCGAACACTGCTGGGGAGAAGGAATGAATGGCAGCTTCAGCACCACACGCTGGGGGGACAGCGCTTAACTCTAGAGCTGTCTCCTGCACGGTCCGTGTGGTCCTCAGTCGGCACACGGACGGCATCCGTGTGCGGTACGTGTTTACACGGACCCACTGACTTTAATGGGTCCGTGTGATCCGTGCCCTCCCAGAACACTGACATGTGCAGAGACACATTGATTTTAATGTGTCTACGTGAGTCAGCGTCTCCAGTACGTGAGAAAACTGTCACCACACGTACCGGAGCCACTGACGTGTGAAACCGGCCTTAGAGATTAAATACCCAAATACTACCAGTCTCATAGAGATCACACCTATGGACCCGGTATAGTGGACCCCGTATAATGGACCCGGTATAGGGTCCCCACCCCGTCGGGCAAGTCACCTAAGTATTTTGCAAAGCAGGCTGTAGCAATGCACACCGAGGTAAAACACGGCACCGACATAACATGCGGAAGACACACTGATGTAAAACCAGCACTCGCCCCACCACCAGCCCGCAGGCCTCCCCCCACCGTCTCCCCAGCGCCCTCCGCGGTCTCCCCCCACCGTCTCCCCAGCGCCCTCCGCGGTCTCCCCCCACCATCTCCCCAGCGCCCTCCGCGGTCTCCCCCCACCATCTCCCCAGCGCCCTCCGCGGCCTCTCCCCCACAGTCTCCCCAGCGCCCTCCGCGGCCTCCCCCCCCCGTCTCCCCAGCGCCCTCCGTGGCCTCCCCCCACCGTCTCCCCAGCGCCCTCCGCGGTCTCCCCCAGCGCCCTCCGCGGCCTCCCCCCACCGTCTCCCCTGCGCCCTCCGCGGCCTCTCCCCACCGTCTCCCCGGCGGCCTCCCCCCACCGTCTCCCCGGCGCCCTCCGCGGCCTCCCCCCACCGTCTCCCCGACACCCTCCGCGGCCTCTCCCCACCGTCTCCCCAGCGGCCTCTCCCCACCGTCTCCCCAGCGCCCTCCGCGGTCTCCCCCCACCGTCTCCCCAGCGCCCTCCGCGGCCTCCCCCCACCGTCTCCCCTGCGCCCTCCGCGGCCTCCCCCCACCGTCTCCCCGGCGGCCTCCCCCCACCGTCTCCCCGGCGCCCTCCGCGGCCTCCCCCCACCGTCTCCCCGACACCCTCCGCGGCCTCTCCCCACCGTCTCCCCAGCGGCCTCTCCCCACCGTCTCCCCAGCGCCCTCCGCGGTCTCCCCCACCCTCTCCCCAGCGCCCTCCGCGGCCTCCCCCCACCGTCTCCCCAGCGCCCTCCGCGGTCTCCCCCACCGTCTCCCCAGCGCCCTCCGCGGTCTCTCCCCAGCGCCCTCCGCGGTCTCTCCCCAGCGCCCTCCGCGGTCTCTCCCCACCGCCCTCCGCGGTCTCTCCCCACCGCCCTCCGCGGCCTCCCCCCACCGTCTCCCCAGCGCCCTCCGCGGCCTCTCCCCAGCGCCCTCCGCGGCCTCTCCCCAGCGCCCTCCGCGGCCTCTCCGCGGCCTCTCCCCAGCGCCCTCCGCGGCCTCTCCCCACCGTCTCCCCAGCGCCCTCCGCGGCCTCTCCCCACCGTCTCCCCAGCGCCCTCCGCAGTCTCCCCCACCCTCTCCCCAGCGCCCTCCACGGCCTCTCCCCAGCGCCCTCCGCGGCCTCCCCCCACCGTCTCCCCAGCGCCCTCCGCGGTCTCCCCCACCGTCTCCCCAGCGCCCTCCGCGGTCTCTCCCCACCGCCCTCCCCCCACCGTCTCCCCAGCGCCCTCCGCGGTCTCCCCCACCGTCTCCCCAGCGCCCTCCGCGGCCTCTCCCCAGCGCCCTCCGCGGCCTCTCCCCAGCGCCCTCCGCGGCCTCTCCCCACCGTCTCCCCAGCGCCCTCCGCGGCCTTTCCCCACCGCCCTCCGCAGTCTCCCCCACCCTCTCCCCAGCGCCCTCCGCGGCCTCCCCCCACCGTCTCCCCAGCGCCCTCCGCGGTCTCCCCCACCGTCTCCCCAGCGCCCTCCGCGGTCTCTCCCCACCGCCCTCCCCCCACCGTCTCCCCAGCGCCCTCCGCGGTCTCCCCAGCGCCCTCCGCGGTCTCCCCCACCGTCTCCCCAGCGCCCTCCGCGGCCTATCCCCAGCGCCCTCCGCGGCCTCTCCCCACCGTCTCCCCGGCCTCTCCCCACCGTCTCCCCAGCGCCCTCCGCAGTCTCCCCCACCCTCTCCCCAGCGCCCTCCACGGCCTCTCCCCAGCGCCCTCCGCGGCCTCCCCCCACCGTCTCCCCAGCGCCCTCCGCGGTCTCCCCCACCGTCTCCCCAGCGCCCTCCCCCCACCGTCTCCCCAGCGCCCTCCGCGGTCTCCCCAGCGCCCTCCGCGGTCTCCCCCACCGTCTCCCCAGCGCCCTCCGCGGCCTCTCCCCAGCGCCCTCCGCGGCCTCTCCCCAGCGCCCTCTGCGGCCTCTCCTCACCGTCTCCCCAGCGCCCTCCGCGGCCTCTCCCACCGTCTCCCCAGCGCCCTCCGTGGCCTCCCCCCACCGTCTCCCCAGCACCCTCCGCGGTCTCCTCCACCGTCTCCCCTGCGCCCTCCGCGGCCTCCCCCCACCGTCTCCCCACCGCCCTCCGCGGCCTCCCCCCACCGTCTCCCCAGCGCCCTCCGCAGTCTCCCCCACCGTCTCCCCAGCGCCCTCCGTGGCCTCCCCCCACCGTCTCCCCAGCACCCTCCGCGATCTCCCCCACCGTCTCCCCTGCGCCCTCCGCGGCCTCCCCCCACCGTCTCCCCAGCGCCCTCCGCGGCCTCTCCTCACCGTCTCCCCAGCGCCCTCCGCGGCCTCCCCCCACCGCCCTCCGCGGTCTCCCCCACCGTCTCCCCAGCGCCCTCCGCGGCCTCTCCCCGCCGCCCTCTGCGGCCTCTCCCCACCGCCCTCCGCGGCCTCACCCCACCGTCTCCCCAGCGCCCTCCGCGGTCTCCCCCACCGTCTCCCCAGCGCCCTCCGCGGTCTCCCCCACCGTCCTCCGCGGTCTCCCCCACCGTCCTCCGCGGTCTCTCCCCAGCGCCCTCCGCGGCCTCCCCCCACCGTCTCCCCACCGCCCTCCGCGGCCTCCCCCCACCGTCTCCCCACCGCCCTCCGCGGCCTCCCCCCACCGTCTCCCCACCGCCCTCCGCGGCCTCTCCCCACCGTCTCCCCACCGCCCTCCGCAGCCTCTCCCCACCGTCTCCCCAGCGCCCTCCGCGGCCTCTCCCCACCGTCCTCCGCAGCCTCTCCCCACCGTCTCCCCAGCGGCCTCGCCCCCACCATCTCCCCAGCGCCCTCCGCGGCCTCTCCCCACCGCCCTCCGCGGCCTCTCCCCACCGTCCTCCGCGGCCTCGCCCCACCGTCTCCCCAGCGCCCTCCGCGGCCTCTCCCCACCGCCCTCCGCGGCCTCTCCCCACCGCGGCCTCTCCCCACCGTCTCCCCAGCGCCCTCCGCGGCCTCTCCCCACCGTCCTCCGCAGCCTCTCCCCACCGTCTCCCCAGCGCCCTCCGCAGCCTCTCCCCACCGCCCTCCGCAGCCTCTCCCCACCGTCTCCCCAGCACCCTCCGCGGCCTCTCCCCACCGTCCTCCGCAGCCTCTCCCCACCGTCTCCCCAGCGGCCTCGCCCCCACCATCTCCCCAGCGCCCTCCGCGGCCTCTCCCCACCATCCTCCGCGGCCTCTCCCCACCGTCCTCCGCGGCCTCGCCCCACCGTCTCCCCAGCGCCCTCCGCGGCCTCTCCCCACCGCCCTCCGCGGCCTCTCCCCACCGCCCTCCGCGGCCTCTCCCCACCGTCCTCCGCGGCCTCTCCCCACCGCCCTCCGCGGCCTCTCCCCACCGCCCTCCGCGGCCTCTCCCCACCGTCTCCCCAGCGGCCTCTCCCCACCGTCCTCCGCAGCCTCTCCCCACCGTCTCCCCAGCGCCCTCCGCGGCCTCTCCCCACCGTCCTCCGCAGCCTCTCCCCACCGTCTCCCCAGCGCCCTCCGCGGCCTCTCCCCACCGCCCTCCGCGGCCTCTCCCCACCGTCCTCCGCGGCCTCTCCCCACCGTCCTCCGCGGCCTCGCCCCACCGTCTCCCCACCGCCCTCCGCGGCCTCTCCCCACCGCCCTCCGCGGCCTCTCCCCACCGTCCTCCGCAGCCTCTCCCCACCGTCTCCCCAGCGCCCTCCGCGGCCTCTCCCCACCGTCCTCCGCAGCCTCTCCCCACCGTCTCCCCACCGCCCTCCGCGGCCTCTCCCCACCGTCTCCCCAGCGGCCTCTCCCCACCGTCCTCCGCAGCCTCTCCCCAGCGCCCTCCGCGGCCTCTCCCCACCGTCCTCCGCAGCCTCTCCCCACCGTCTCCCCAGCGCCCTCCGCGGCCTCTCCCCACCGTCCTCCGCAGCCTCTCCCCACCGTCTCCCCACCGCCCTCCGCGGCCTCTCCCCACCGCCCTCCGCGGCCTCTCCCCACCGTCCTCCGCGGCCTCTCCCCACCGTCCTCCGCGGCCTCTCCCCAGCGCCCTCCGCGGCCTCTCCCCACCGTCCTCCGCAGCCTCTCCCCACCGTCTCCCCAGCGCCCTCCGCGGCCTCTCCCCACCGTCCTCCGCAGCCTCTCCCCACCGTCTCCCCAGCGCCCTCCGCGGCCTCTCCCCACCGTCCTCCGCAGCCTCTCCCCACCGTCTCCCCAGCGCCCTCCGCGGCCTCTCCCCACCGTCTCCCCAGCGGCCTCTCGCCACCGTCCTCCGCGGCCTCCCCCCACCGTCTCCCCAGCGCCCTCCGCGGCCTCTCCCCACCGCCCTCCGCGGCCTACCCCCACCGTCTCCCCAGCGGCCTCGCCCCCCATGTGAAGACTTAGGTGGCACTGGCACAATGGCTCTTTTTCTCCCCTATGAGGGGTCGGTGCATGAGGTGATGAGGGACATAAACCCCAACATGGCGCAGACGAGACCGATCATCCAGGATTAATCACAGAGATTGATCCGCGGCGGCCGTCAGCACCGGTACCGGAGCCCGGACATGGAGGCTCCGTCACCGCCGCACCGGGAAGACAGGAGCGCGCACAGTGAGCCGGGAACGGGGCGGGTCCCCGGTGACGTCGGCACCGCCGCCTTGTAGCCATAGTAACCTGCAGTCATAGAAACAGTACACGCGGCGGATCCGGAGATGTGTCCCTGACTGCTGCCTGCCCGGCATGGCGGAGTCCCCGGTGCTCGGGAGCGCGTCCTCCCCTCCTCCATTACCGGCAGAAGAGAGGAATGTGGCGGGAGATGCGCGGAGGATGCGGAGGATCATCACTGAGGACTACGGCTGGTCCCTGGCCACCATCCCTGCGCTCAGCGACCTCTGCCTGCAGCACATCGTCCACAACTTCCAGCGTGAGTCTGTGGGTGACGCCGTCCGTGGGCGACTCGTCTCGGTGCTATCCGTGGGCGACTCGTCTCGGTGCTATCCGTGGGCGACTCGTAGCGGTGCTGTCCGTGGGCGACTCGTCTCGGTGCTATCCGTGGGCGACTCGTAGCGGTGCTGTCCGTGGGCGACTCGTAGCTGTGCCGTCCGTGGGCGACTCGTAGCTGTGCCGTCCGTGGGCGACTCGTAGCTGTGCCGTCCGTGGGCGACTCGTCTCGGTGCTATCCGTGGGCGACTCGTAGCGGTGCTGTCCGTGGGCGACTCGTCTCGGTGCTGTCCGTGGGCGACTCGTAGCAGTGCTGTCCGTGGGCGACTCGTCTCGGTGCTGTCCGTGGGCGACTCGTCTCGGTGCTGTCCGTGGGCGACTCGTCTCGGTGCTGTCCGTGGGCGACTCGTAGCGGTGCTGTCCGTGGGCGACTCGTCTCGGTGCTGTCCGTGGGCGACTCGTCTCGGTGCTGTCCGTGGGCGACTCGTCTCGGTGCTATCCGTGGGCGACTCGTAGCGGTGCTATCCGTGGGCGACTCGTCTCGGTGCTGTCCGTGGGCGACTCGTAGCGGTGCTGTCCGTGGGCGACTCGTAGCGGTGCTGTCCATGGGCGACTCATAGCGGTGCTGTCCGTGGGCGACTCGTAGCTGTGCTATCTGTGGGCGACTCGTCTCGGTGCTGTCCGTGAGCGACTCGTAGCTGTGCTATCCGTGGGCGACTCGTCTCGGTGCTGTCCATGGGTGACTCGTAGCGGTGCTGTCCGTGGGCGACTCGTAGCGGTGCTGTCCATGGGCGACTCGTAGCGGTGCTGTCCGTGGGCGACTCGTAGCTGTGCTGTCCGTGGGCGACTCGTAGCGGTGCTGTCCGTGGGTGACTCGTCTCGGTGCTGTCCGTCGGCGACTCGTAGCGGTGCTGTCCGTGGGCGACTCGTCTCGGTGCTATCCGTGGGCGACTTGTAGCTGTGCTATCCGTGGGCGACTCGTCTCGGTGCTGTCCGTGGGCGACTCGTAGCGGTGCTGTCCGTGGGCGACTCGTAGCGGTGCCGTCCGTGGGCGACTCGTAGCGGTGCTGTCCGTGGGCGACTCGTAGCGGTGCTGTCCGTGGGCGACTCGTAGCTGTGCTATCCGTGGGCGACTCGTCTCGGTGCTGTCCGTGAGCGACTCGTAGCTGTGCTATCCGTGGGCGACTCGTCTCGGTGCTGTCCGTGGGCGACTCGTAGCGGTGCTGTCCGTGGGCGACTCGTAGCGGTGCTGTCCGTGGGCGACTGCTCACTGTTTCGTCCGTGGCAACTCGTCGGTTTTCCATCCGTGGGGGGCTCATAGCTGTGCCGTCCGTGGGGGGCTCATAGCTGTGCCGTCCGTGGGCGACTCATAGCTGTTCTCTGTAGGTGACTGCTCGCTGGTCCGTCCGTGGGCGACTCGTCACTTTCCATCCGTGGGCGACTCGTCACAGTGCCGTCCGCTTTCTGATTCGACGCATCATGGCGCCGTCTGCGGGTGCGCCTCACAGTTTCCTGCAGGAATTCGGTTCTGTCTTCTGGGCCTTCTCCAGCTCGGTGCTGGCATCAGATGGGTGGTGACCGGCTGCACCATGTGGTCGGTCCTCACTATATACAGACCTGGGCCTTCTCCAGCTCGGTGCTGGCATCAGATGGGTGGTGACCGGCTGCACCATGTGGTCGGTCCTCACTATATACAGACCTGGCCTTCTCCAGCTCGGTGCTGGCATCAGATGGGTGGTGACCGGCTGCACCATGTGGTCGGTCCTCACTATATACAGACCTGGCCTTCTCCAGCTCGGTGCTGGCATCAGATGGGTGGTGACCGGCTGCACCATGTGGTCAGTCCTCACTATATACAGACCTGGCCTTCTCCAGCTCGGTGCTGGCATCAGATGTGTGGTGACCGGCTGCACCATGTGGTCAGTCCTCACTATATACAGACCTGGCCTTCTCCAGCTCGGTGCTGGCATCAGATGGGTGGTGACCAGCTGCACCATGTGGTCGGTCCTCACTATATACAGACCTGGGCCTTCTCCAGCTCGGTGCTGACATCACAAGGGTGGTGACTGGCTGCACCATGTGGTCGGTCCTCACTATATACAGACCTGGCCTTCTCCAGCTCGGTGCTGGCATCAGATGGGTGGTGACCGGCTGCACCATGTGGTCGGTCCTCACTATATACAGACCTGGCCTTCTCCAGCTCGGTGCTGGCATCAGATGGGTGGTGACCGGCTGCACCATGTGGTCGGTCCTCACTATATACAGACCTGGCCTTCTCCAGCTCGGTGCTGGCATCAGATGGGTGGTGACCGGCTGCACCATGTGGTCAGTCCTCACTATATACAGACCTGGCCTTCTCCAGCTCGGTGCTGGCATCAGATGTGTGGTGACCGGCTGCACCATGTGGTCAGTCCTCACTATATACAGACCTGGCCTTCTCCAGCTCGGTGCTGGCATCAGATGGGTGGTGACCAGCTGCACCATGTGGTCGGTCCTCACTATATACAGACCTGGGCCTTCTCCAGCTCGGTGCTGACATCACAAGGGTGGTGACTGGCTGCACCATGTGGTCGGTCCTCACTATAGATGGGTGGTGACCGGCTGCACCATGTGGTCGGTCCTCACTATATACAGACCTGGCCTTCTCCAGCTCGGTGCTGGCATCAGATGTGTGGTGACTGGCTGCACCATGTGGTTGGTCCTCGTTATATACAGACCTGGGCCTTCTCCAGCTCGGTGCTGGCATCAGATGTGTGGTGACCGGCTGCACCATGTGGTTGGTCCTCGTTATATACAGACCTGAGCCTTCTTCAGCTCGGTGCTGGCATCAGATGGTTGGTGACTGGCTGCACCATGTGGTCGGTCCTCACTATATACAGACCTGGGCCTTCTCCAGCTCGGTGCTGACATCACAAGGGTGGTGACCGGCTGCACCATGTGGTCAGTCCTCACTATATACAGACCTGGGCCTTCTCCAGCTCGGTGCTGACATCAGATGTGTGGTGACCGGCTGCACCATGTGGTCAGTCCTCACTATATACAGACCTGGGCCTTCTCCAGCTCGGTGCTGGCATCAGATGGGTGGTGACTGGCTGCACCATGTGGTCGGTCCTCACTATATACAGACCTGGGCCTTCTCCAGCTCGGTGCTGGCATCAGATGGGTGGTGACCGGCTGCACCATGTGGTCGGTCCTCACTATATACAGACCTGGGCCTTCTCCAGCTCGGTGCTGGCATCACAAGGGTGGTGACCGGCTGCACCATGTGGTCAGTCCTCACTATATACAGACCTGGGCCTTCTCCAGCTCGGTGCTGACATCAGATGTGTGGTGACCGGCTGCACCATGTGGTCAGTCCTCACTATATACAGACCTGGGCCTTCTCCAGCTCGGTGCTGGCATCAGATGGGTGGTGACTGGCTGCACCATGTGGTCGGTCCTCACTATATACAGACCTGGGCCTTCTCCAGCTCGGTGCTGACATCACAAGGGTGGTGACCGGCTGCACCATGTGGTCAGTCCTCACTATATACAGACCTGGGCCTTCTCCAGCTCGGTGCTGGCATCAGATGTGTGGTGACCGGCTGCACCATGTGGTCGGTCCTCGTTATATACAGACCTGGGCCTTCTCCAGCTCGGTGCTGGCATCAGATGGGTGGTGACCAGCTGCACCATGTGGTCAGTCCTCACTATATACAGACCTGGGCCTTCTCCAGCTCGGTGCTGACATCACAAGGGTGGTGACCGGCTGCACCATGTGGTCAGTCCTCACTATATACAGACCTGGCCTTCTCCAGCTCGGTGCTGGCATCAGATGTGTGGTGACCGGCTGCACCATGTGGTTGGTCCTCGTTATATACAGACCTGGCCTTCTTCAGCTCGGTGCTGGCATCAGATGGGTGGTGACCGGCTGCACCATGTGGTCGGTCCTCACTATATACAGACCTGGGCCTTCTCCAGCTCGGTGCTGACATCAGATGTGTGGTGACCGGCTGCACCATGTGGTCGGTCCTCACTATATACAGACCTGGGCCTTCTCCAGCTCGGTGCTGGCATCAGATGTGTGGTGACTGGCTGCACCATGTGGTCAGTCCTCACTATATACAGACCTGGGCCTTCTCCAGCTCGGTGCTGGCATCAGATGTGTGGTGACTGGCTGCACCATGTGGTCAGTCCTCGTTATATACAGACCTGGGCCTTCTCCAGCTCGGTGCTGGCATCAGATGTGTGGTGACTGGCTGCACCATGTGGTCAGTCCTCACTATATACAGACCTGGGCCTTCTCCAGCTCGGTGCTGGTATCACATGGGTGGTGACCGGCTGCACCATGTGGTCGGTCCTCACTATATACAGACCTGGGCCTTCTCCAGCTCGGTGCTGGCATCAGATGTGTGGTGACCGGCTGCACCATGTAGTCGGTCCTCACTATATACAGACCTGGGCCTTCTCCAGCTCGGTGCTGGCATCAGATGTGTGGTGACCGGCTGCACCATGTGGTTGGTCCTCACTATATACAGACCTGGGCCTTCTCTAGCTCGGTGCTGGCATCAGATGTGTGGTGACCGGCTGCACCATGTGGTCAGTCCTCACTATATACAGACCTGGGCCTTCTCCAGCTCGGTGCTGACATCACAAGGGTGGTGACCGGCTGCACCATGTGGTTGGTCCTCACTATATACAGACCTGGGCCTTCTCTAGCTCGGTGCTGGCATCAGATGTGTGGTGACCGGCTGCACCATGTGGTCAGTCCTCACTATATACAGACCTGGCCTTCTCCAGCTCGGTGCTGACATCAGATGTGTGGTGACTGGCTGCACCATGTGGTCGGTCCTCACTATATACAGACCTGGGCCTTCTCTAGCTCGGTGCTGGCATCACAAGGGTGGTGACCGGCTGCACCATGTGGTCAGTCCTCACTATATACAGACCTGAGCCTTCTCCAGCTCGGTGCTGGCATCAGATGTGTGGTGACCGGCTGCACCATGTGGTCAGTCCTCACTATATACAGACCTGGGCCTTCTCCAGCTCGGTGCTGGCATCAGATGGGTGGTGACCGGCTGCACCATGTGGTCAGTCCTCACTATATACAGACCTGGCCTTCTCCAGCTCGGTGCTGACATCAGATGTGTGGTGACCGGCTGCACCATGTGGTCAGTCCTCACTATATACAGACCTGGGCCTTCTCCAGCTCGGTGCTGGCATCAGATGTGTGGTGACCGGCTGCACCATGTGGTCGGTCCTCACTATATACAGACCTGGGCCTTCTCCAGCTCGGTGCTGGCATCAGATGTGTGGTGACTGGCTGCACTATGTGGTCGGTCCTCGTTAAATACAGACCTGGGCCTTCTCCAGCTCGGTGCTGGCATCAGATGGGTGGTGACCGGCTGCACCATGTAGTCAGTCCTCACTATATACAGACCTGGGCCTTCTCCAGCTCGGTGCTGGTATCACATGGGTGGTGACCGGCTGCACCATGTGGTCGGTCCTCACTATATACAGACCTGGGCCTTCTCCAGCTCGGTGCTGGCATCAGATGTGTGGTGACCGGCTGCACCATGTGGTTGGTCCTCGTTATATACAGACCTGAGCCTTCTCCAGCTCGGTGCTGGCATCAGATGGGTGGTGACCGGCTGCACCATGTGGTCAGTCCTCACTATATACAGACCTGAGCCTTCTCCAGCTCGGTGCTGGCATCAGATGGGTGGTGACCGGCTGCACCATGTAGTCAGTCCTCACTATATACAGACCTGGGCCTTCTCCAGCTCGGTGCTGGCATCAGATGTGTGGTGACCGGCTGCACCATGTGGTCAGTCCTCACTATATACAGACCTGAGCCTTCTCCAGCTCGGTGCTGGCATCAGATGTGTGGTGACCGGCTGCACCATGTGGTCGGTCCTCACTATATACAGACCTGGGCCTTCTCCAGCTCGGTGCTGGCATCAGATGGGTGGTGACCGGCTGCACCATATGGTCAGTCCTCACTATATACAGACCTGGGCCTTCTCCAGCTCGGTGCTGGCATCAGATGGGTGGTGACTGGCTGCACCATGTGGTCGGTCCTCACTATATACAGACCTGGGCCTTCTCCAGCTCGGTGCTGGCATCACAAGGGTGGTGACCGGCTGCACCATGTGGTCAGTCCTCACTATATACAGACCTGGGCCTTCTCCAGCTCGGTGCTGGCATCAGATGGGTGGTGACCGGCTGCACCATGTGGTCAGTCCTCACTATATACAGACCTGGGCCTTCTCCAGCTCGGTGCTGGCATCAGATGGGTGGTGACTGGCTGCACCATGTGGTCGGTCCTCACTATATACAGACCTGAGCCTTCTCCAGCTCGGTGCTGGCATCAGATGTGTGGTGACCGGCTGCACCATGTGGTCGGTCCTCACTATATACAGACCTGGGCCTTCTCCAGCTCGGTGCTGGCATCAGATGGGTGGTGACCGGCTGCACCATGTGGTCAGTCCTCACTATATACAGACCTGGCCTTCTCCAGCTCGGTGCTGACATCAGATGTGTGGTGACCGGCTGCACCATGTGGTCAGTCCTCACTATATACAGACCTGGGCCTTCTCCAGCTCGGTGCTGGCATCAGATGTGTGGTGACCGGCTGCACCATGTGGTCGGTCCTCACTATATACAGACCTGGGCCTTCTCCAGCTCGGTGCTGGCATCAGATGTGTGGTGACTGGCTGCACTATGTGGTCGGTCCTCGTTAAATACAGACCTGGGCCTTCTCCAGCTCGGTGCTGGCATCAGATGGGTGGTGACCGGCTGCACCATGTAGTCAGTCCTCACTATATACAGACCTGGGCCTTCTCCAGCTCGGTGCTGGTATCACATGGGTGGTGACCGGCTGCACCATGTGGTCGGTCCTCACTATATACAGACCTGGGCCTTCTCCAGCTCGGTGCTGGCATCAGATGTGTGGTGACCGGCTGCACCATGTGGTTGGTCCTCGTTATATACAGACCTGAGCCTTCTCCAGCTCGGTGCTGGCATCAGATGGGTGGTGACCGGCTGCACCATGTGGTCAGTCCTCACTATATACAGACCTGAGCCTTCTCCAGCTCGGTGCTGGCATCAGATGGGTGGTGACCGGCTGCACCATGTAGTCAGTCCTCACTATATACAGACCTGGGCCTTCTCCAGCTCGGTGCTGGCATCAGATGTGTGGTGACCGGCTGCACCATGTGGTCAGTCCTCACTATATACAGACCTGAGCCTTCTCCAGCTCGGTGCTGGCATCAGATGTGTGGTGACCGGCTGCACCATGTGGTCGGTCCTCACTATATACAGACCTGGGCCTTCTCCAGCTCGGTGCTGGCATCAGATGGGTGGTGACCGGCTGCACCATATGGTCAGTCCTCACTATATACAGACCTGGGCCTTCTCCAGCTCGGTGCTGGCATCAGATGGGTGGTGACTGGCTGCACCATGTGGTCGGTCCTCACTATATACAGACCTGGGCCTTCTCCAGCTCGGTGCTGGCATCACAAGGGTGGTGACCGGCTGCACCATGTGGTCAGTCCTCACTATATACAGACCTGGGCCTTCTCCAGCTCGGTGCTGGCATCAGATGGGTGGTGACCGGCTGCACCATGTGGTCAGTCCTCACTATATACAGACCTGGGCCTTCTCCAGCTCGGTGCTGGCATCAGATGTGTGGTGACCGGCTGCACCATGTGGTCGGTCCTCACTATATACAGACCTGGGCCTTCTCCAGCTCGGTGCTGACATCAGATGTGTGGTGACCGGCTGCACCATGTGGTCGGTCCTCACTATATACAGACCTGGGCCTTCTCCAGCTCGGTGCTGGCATCAGATGTGTGGTGACCGGCTGCACCATGTGGTCGGTCCTCACTATATACAGACCTGGGCCTTCTCCAGCTCGGTGCTGGCATCAGATGGGTGGTGACCGGCTGCACCATGTAGTCGGTCCTCACTATATACAGACCTGGCCTTCTCCAGCTCGGTGCTGGCATCACAAGGGTGGTGACCGGCTGCACCATGTGGTCAGTCCTCACTATATACAGACCTGAGCCTTCTCCAGCTCGGTGCTGGTATCACATGGGTGGTGACCGGCTGCACCATGTGGTCAGTCCTCACTATATACAGACCTGGCCTTCTCCAGCTCGGTGCTGACATCAGATGTGTGGTGACCGGCTGCACCATGTGGTCAGTCCTCACTATATACAGACCTGGGCCTTCTCCAGCTCGGTGCTGGCATCAGATGTGTGGTGACCGGCTGCACCATGTGGTCGGTCCTCACTATATACAGACCTGGGCCTTCTCCAGCTCGGTGCTGGCATCAGATGGGTGGTGACCGGCTGCACCATGTGGTCGGTCCTCACTATATACAGACCTGGGCCTTCTCCAGCTCGGTGCTGGCATCAGATGTGTGGTGACCGGCTGCACCATGTGGTTGGTCCTCGTTATATACAGACCTGGCCTTCTCTAGCTCGGTGCTGGCATCAGATGTGTGGTGACCGGCTGCACCATGTGGTCAGTCCTCACTATATACAGACCTGGGCCTTCTCCAGCTCGGTGCTGGCATCAGATGGGTGGTGACCGGCTGCACCATGTAGTCAGTCCTCACTATATACAGACCTGGCCTTCTCCAGCTCGGTGCTGGCATCACAAGGGTGGTGACCGGCTGCACCATGTGGTCGGTCCTCACTATATACAGACCTGGGCCTTCTCCAGCTCGGTGCTGGCATCAGATGTGTGGTGACCGGCTGCACCATGTGGTTGGTCCTCGTTATATACAGACCTGAGCCTTCTCCAGCTCGGTGCTGGCATCAGATGGGTGGTGACCGGCTGCACCATGTGGTCAGTCCTCACTATATACAGACCTGGGCCTTCTCCAGCTCGGTGCTGGCATCAGATGGGTGGTGACCGGCTGCACCATGTAGTCAGTCCTCACTATATACAGACCTGGGCCTTCTCCAGCTCGGTGCTGGCATCAGATGTGTGGTGACTGGCTGCACCATGTGGTCGGTCCTCACTATATACAGACCTGAGCCTTCTCCAGCTCGGTGCTGGCATCAGATGGGTGGTGACCGGCTGCACCATGTGGTCAGTCCTCACTATATACAGACCTGGGCCTTCTCCAGCTCGGTGCTGACATCACAAGGGTGGTGACCGGCTGCACCATGTAGTTGGTCCTCACTATGTACAGACCTGGGCCTTCTCCAGCTCGGTGCTGGCATCAGATGGGTGGTGACCGGCTGCACCATGTGGTCGGTCCTCACTATATACAGACCTGGCCTTCTCCAGCTCGGTGCTGGCATCAGATGTGTGGTGACCGGCTGCACCATGTGGTCAGTCCTCACTATGTACAGACCTGGGCCTTCTCCAGCTCGGTGCTGGCATCACAAGGGTGGTGACCGGCTGCACCATGTGGTCAGTCCTCACTATATACAGACCTGGGCCTTCTCCAGCTCGGTGCTGGCATCAGATGGGTGGTGACCGGCTGCACCATGTGGTCAGTCCTCACTATATACAGACCTGGGCCTTCTCCAGCTCGGTGCTGGCATCAGATGTGTGGTGACCGGCTGCACCATGTGGTTGGTCCTCGTTATATACAGACCTGAGCCTTCTCCAGCTCGGTGCTGGCATCAGATGGGTGGTGACCGGCTGCACCATATGGTCAGTCCTCACTATATACAGACCTGGGCCTTCTCCAGCTCGGTGCTGGCATCAGATGGGTGGTGACTGGCTGCACCATGTGGTCGGTCCTCACTATATACAGACCTGGGCCTTCTCCAGCTCGGTGCTGGCATCAGATGTGTGGTGACCGGCTGCACCATGTGGTCAGTCCTCACTATATACAGACCTGAGCCTTCTCCAGCTCGGTGCTGGCATCAGATGTGTGGTGACCGGCTGCACCATGTGGTTGGTCCTCACTATATACAGACCTGGGCCTTCTCCAGCTCGGTGCTGGCATCAGATGTGTGGTGACCGGCTGCACCATGTGGTCGGTCCTCACTATATACAGACCTGGGCCTTCTCCAGCTCGGTGCTGACATCACAAGGGTGGTGACCGGCTGCACCATGTGGTCAGTCCTCACTATATACAGACCTGGGCCTTCTCCAGCTCGGTGCTGGCATCAGATGTGTGGTGACCGGCTGCACCATGTGGTCAGTCCTCACTATATACAGACCTGGGCCTTCTCCAGCTCGGTGCTGGCATCACAAGGGTGGTGACCGGCTGCACCATGTGGTCAGTCCTCACTATATACAGACCTGGGCCTTCTCCAGCTCGGTGCTGGCATCAGATGTGTGGTGACCGGCTGCACCATGTGGTCGGTCCTCACTATATACAGACCTGGGCCTTCTCCAGCTCGGTGCTGGCATCAGATGGGTGGTGACCGGCTGCACCATATGGTCAGTCCTCACTATATACAGACCTGGGCCTTCTCCAGCTCGGTGCTGGCATCAGATGGGTGGTGACTGGCTGCACCATGTGGTCGGTCCTCACTATATACAGACCTGAGCCTTCTCCAGCTCGGTGCTGGCATCAGATGTGTGGTGACCGGCTGCACCATGTGGTCGGTCCTCACTATATACAGACCTGGGCCTTCTCCAGCTCGGTGCTGGCATCAGATGGGTGGTGACCGGCTGCACCATGTGGTCGGTCCTCACTATATACAGACCTGGGCCTTCTCCAGCTCGGTGCTGGCATCAGATGGGTGGTGACTGGCTGCACCATGTGGTCGGTCCTCACTATATACAGACCTGGGCCTTCTCCAGCTCGGTGCTGGCATCACAAGGGTGGTGACCGGCTGCACCATGTGGTCAGTCCTCACTATATACAGACCTGGGCCTTCTCCAGCTCGGTGCTGGCATCAGATGGGTGGTGACCGGCTGCACCATGTGGTCAGTCCTCACTATATACAGACCTGGGCCTTCTCCAGCTCGGTGCTGGCATCAGATGGGTGGTGACTGGCTGCACCATGTGGTCGGTCCTCACTATATACAGACCTGAGCCTTCTCCAGCTCGGTGCTGGCATCAGATGTGTGGTGACCGGCTGCACCATGTGGTCGGTCCTCACTATATACAGACCTGGGCCTTCTCCAGCTCGGTGCTGGCATCAGATGTGTGGTGACCGGCTGCACCATGTGGTCGGTCCTCACTATATACAGACCTGGGCCTTCTCCAGCTCGGTGCTGGCATCAGATGGGTGGTGACCGGCTGCACCATGTAGTCGGTCCTCACTATATACAGACCTGGGCCTTCTCCAGCTCGGTGCTGACATCACAAGGGTGGTGACTGGCTGCACCATGTGGTCAGTCCTCACTATATACAGACCTGGGCCTTCTCCAGCTCGGTGCTGGCATCAGATGTGTGGTGACCGGCTGCACCATGTGGTCGGTCCTCACTATATACAGACCTGGGCCTTCTCCAGCTCGGTGCTGGCATCACAAGGGTGGTGACCGGCTGCACCATGTGGTCAGTCCTCACTATATACAGACCTGAGCCTTCTCCAGCTCGGTGCTGGTATCACATGGGTGGTGACCGGCTGCACCATGTGGTCAGTCCTCACTATATACAGACCTGGCCTTCTCCAGCTCGGTGCTGACATCAGATGTGTGGTGACCGGCTGCACCATGTGGTCGGTCCTCCCTATATACAGACCTGGGCCTTCTCCAGCTCGGTGCTGGCATCAGATGTGTGGTGACCGGCTGCACCATGTGGTTGGTCCTCACTATATTCAGACCTGGGCCTTCTCCAGCTCGGTGCTGGCATCAGATGTGTGGTGACCGGCTGCACCATGTGGTCGGTCCTCACTATATACAGACCTGGGCCTTCTCCAGCTCGGTGCTGGCATCAGATGGGTGGTGACCGGCTGCACCATGTGGTCGGTCCTCACTATATACAGACCTGGGCCTTCTCCAGCTCGGTGCTGGCATCAGATGGGTGGTGACCGGCTGCACCATGTGGTTGGTCCTCGTTATATACAGACCTGGCCTTCTCTAGCTCGGTGCTGGCATCAGATGTGTGGTGACCGGCTGCACCATGTGGTCAGTCCTCACTATATACAGACCTGGGCCTTCTCCAGCTCGGTGCTGGCATCAGATGGGTGGTGACCGGCTGCACCATGTAGTCAGTCCTCACTATATACAGACCTGGCCTTCTCCAGCTCGGTGCTGGCATCACAAGGGTGGTGACCGGCTGCACCATGTGGTCGGTCCTCACTATATACAGACCTGGCCTTCTCCAGCTCGGTGCTGGCATCAGATGTGTGGTGACCGGCTGCACCATGTGGTCGGTCCTCGTTATATACAGACCTGGGCCTTCTCCAGCTCGGTGCTGGCATCAGATGTGTGGTGACCGGCTGCACCATGTGGTCAGTCCTCACTATATACAGACCTGGCCTTCTCCAGCTCGGTGCTGGCATCACAAGGGTGGTGACCGGCTGCACCATGTGGTCGGTCCTCACTATCTACAGACCTGGGCCTTCTCCAGCTCGGTGCTGGCATCAGATGTGTGGTGACCGGCTGCACCATGTGGTTGGTCCTCGTTATATACAGACCTGAGCCTTCTCCAGCTCGGTGCTGGCATCAGATGGGTGGTGACCGGCTGCACCATGTGGTCAGTCCTCACTATATACAGACCTGGGCCTTCTCCAGCTCGGTGCTGGCATCAGATGTGTGGTGACCGGCTGCACCATGTGGTCGGTCCTCACTATATACAGACCTGAGCCTTCTCCAGCTCGGTGCTGGCATCAGATGGGTGGTGACCGGCTGCACCATGTGGTCGGTCCTCACTATATACAGACCTGGCCTTCTCCAGCTCGGTGCTGGCATCAGATGGGTGGTGACCGGCTGCACCATGTGGTCAGTCCTCACTATATACAGACCTGGGCCTTCTCCAGCTCGGTGCTGACATCAGATGGGTGGTGACTGGCTGCACCATGTGGTCAGTCCTCACTATATACTGACCTGGCCTTCTCTAGCTCGGTGCTGGCATCAGATGTGTGGTGACCGGCTGCACCATGTGGTCAGTCCTCACTATATACAGACCTGAGCCTTCTCTAGCTCGGTGCTGGCATCAGATGTGTGGTGACCGGCTGCACCATGTAGTTGGTCCTCACTATGTACAGACCTGGGCCTTCTCCAGCTCGGTGCTGGCATCAGATGGGTGGTGACCGGCTGCACCATGTAGTCAGTCCTCACTATGTACAGACCTGGGCCTTCTCCAGCTCGGTGCTGGCATCACAAGGGTGGTGACCGGCTGCACCATGTGGTCAGTCCTCACTATATACAGACCTGGGCCTTCTCCAGCTCGGTGCTGGCATCAGATGGGTGGTGACCGGCTGCACCATGTGGTCAGTCCTCACTATATACAGACCTGGGCCTTCTCCAGCTCGGTGCTGGCATCAGATGTGTGGTGACCGGCTGCACCATGTGGTTGGTCCTCGTTATATACAGACCTGAGCCTTCTCCAGCTCGGTGCTGGCATCAGATGGGTGGTGACCGGCTGCACCATATGGTCAGTCCTCACTATATACAGACCTGGGCCTTCTCCAGCTCGGTGCTGGCATCAGATGGGTGGTGACTGGCTGCACCATGTGGTCGGTCCTCACTATATACAGACCTGGGCCTTCTCCAGCTCGGTGCTGGCATCAGATGTGTGGTGACCAGCTGCACCATGTGGTCAGTCCTCACTATATACAGACCTGAGCCTTCTCCAGCTCGGTGCTGGCATCAGATGTGTGGTGACCGGCTGCACCATGTGGTCGGTCCTCACTATATACAGACCTGAGCCTTCTCCAGCTCGGTGCTGGCATCAGATGGGTGGTGACCGGCTGCACCATGTGGTTGGTCCTCACTATATACAGACCTGGGCCTTCTCCAGCTCGGTGCTGGCATCAGATGTGTGGTGACCGGCTGCACCATGTGGTTGGTCCTCACTATATACAGACCTGGGCCTTCTCCAGCTCGGTTCTGGCATCAGATGTGTGGTGACCGGCTGCACCATGTGGTCGGTCCTCACTATATACAGACCTGGGCCTTCTCCAGCTCGGTGCTGACATCACAAGGGTGGTGACCGGCTGCACCATGTGGTCAGTCCTCACTATATACAGACCTGGGCCTTCTCCAGCTCGGTGCTGGCATCAGATGTGTGGTGACCGGCTGCACCATGTGGTCAGTCCTCACTATATACAGACCTGGGCCTTCTCCAGCTCGGTGCTGGCATCACAAGGGTGGTGACCGGCTGCACCATGTGGTCAGTCCTCACTATATACAGACCTGGGCCTTCTCCAGCTCGGTGCTGACATCACAAGGGTGGTGACCGGCTGCACCATGTAGTTGGTCCTCACTATGTACAGACCTGGGCCTTCTCCAGCTCGGTGCTGGCATCAGATGGGTGGTGACCGGCTGCACCATGTGGTCGGTCCTCACTATGTACAGACCTGGGCCTTCTCCAGCTCGGTGCTGGCATCAGATGGGTGGTGACCGGCTGCACCATGTGGTCGGTCCTCACTATATACAGACCTGGGCCTTCTCCAGCTCGGTGCTGGCATCAGATGGGTGGTGACCGGCTGCACCATGTGGTCGGTCCTCACTATATACAGACCTGGGCCTTCTCCAGCTCGGTGCTGGCATCAGATGGGTGGTGACTGGCTGCACCATGTGGTCGGTGCTCACTATGTACAGACCTGGGCCTTCTCCAGCTCGGTGCTGGCATCAGATGGGTGGTGACCGGCTGCACCATGTGGTCGGTCCTCACTATATACAGACCTGGGCCTTCTCCAGCTCGGTGCTGGCATCAGATGGGTGGTGACCGGCTGCACCATGTAGTTGGTCCTCACTATGTACAGACCTGGGCCTTCTCCAGCTCGGTGCTGGCATCAGATGGGTGGTGACCGGCTGCACCATGTGGTCGGTCCTCACTATATACAGACCTGGGCCTTCTCCAGCTCGGTGCTGGCATCAGATGGGTGGTGACCGGCTGCACCATGTGGTCAGTCCTCACTATATACAGACCTGGGCCTTCTCTAGCTCGGTGCTGGCATCACAAGGGTGGTGACCGGCTGCACCATGTGGTCAGTCCTCACTATATACAGACCTGGCCTTCTCCAGCTCGGTGCTGACATCACAAGGGTGGTGACCGGCTGCACCATGTGGTTGGTCCTCACTATATACAGACCTGGGCCTTCTCCAGCTCGGTGCTGGCATCAGATGTGTGGTGACCGGCTGCACCATGTGGTTGGTCCTCACTATATACAGACCTGGGCCTTCTCTAGCTCGGTGCTGGCATCACAAGGGTGGTGACCGGCTGCACCATGTGGTCAGTCCTCACTATATACAGACCTGGCCTTCTCTAGCTCGGTGCTGGCATCAGATGTGTGGTGACCGGCTGCACCATGTGGTCAGTCCTCACTATATACAGACCTGGGCCTTCTCCAGCTCGGTGCTGGCATCAGATGGGTGGTGACCGGCTGCACCATGTGGTCAGTCCTCACTATATACAGACCTGGGCCTTCTCCAGCTCGGTGCTGACATCACAAGGGTGGTGACTGGCTGCACCATGTGGTCGGTCCTCACTATATACAGACCTGGGCCTTCTCCAGCTCGGTGCTGGCATCAGATGTGTGGTGACCGGCTGCACCATGTAGTCGGTCCTCACTATATACAGACCTGGGCCTTCTCTAGCTCGGTGCTGGCATCAGATGGGTGGTGACCGGCTGCACCATGTGGTCGGTCCTCACTATATACAGACCTGGGCCTTCTCCAGCTCGGTGCTGGCATCAGATGGGTGGTGACCGGCTGCACCATGTGGTCGGTCCTCACTATATACAGACCTGGGCCTTCTCCAGCTCGGTGCTGGCATCAGATGGGTGGTGACCGGCTGCACCATGTGGTCGGTCCTCACTATATACAGACCTGGGCCTTCTCTAGCTCGGTGCTGGCATCAGATGGGTGGTGACCGGCTGCACCATGTGGTCGGTCCTCACTATATACAGACCTGGGCCTTCTCTAGCTCGGTGCTGGCATCAGATGTGTGGTGACCGGCTGCACCATGTGGTCGGTCCTCACTATATACAGACCTGGGCCTTCTCTAGCTCGGTGCTGGCATCAGATGGGTGGTGACCGGCTGCACCATGTGGTCGGTCCTCACTATATACAGACCTGGGCCTTCTCTAGCTCGGTGCTGGCATCAGATGGGTGGTGACCGGCTGCACCATGTGGTCGGTCCTCACTATATACAGACCTGGGCCTTCTCCAGCTCGGTGCTGGCATCAGATGGGTGGTGACCGGCTGCACCATGTGGTCGGTCCTCACTATATACAGACCTGGGCCTTCTCTAGCTCGGTGCTGGCATCAGATGGGTGGTGACCGGCTGCACCATGTGGTCGGTCCTCACTATATACAGACCTGGGCCTTCTCCAGCTCGGTGCTGACATCACAAGGGTGGTGACCGGCTGCACCATGTAGTTGGTCCTCACTATGTACAGACCTGGGCCTTCTCCAGCTCGGTGCTGGCATCAGGTGGGTGGTGACCGGCTGCACCATGTGGTCAGTCCTCACTATATACAGACCTGGGCCTTCTCCAGCTCGGTGCTGGCATCAGATGGGTGGTGACCGGCTGCACCATGTGGTCGGTCCTCACTATATACAGACCTGGGCCTTCTCCAGCTCGGTGCTGGCATCAGATGGGTGGTGACCGGCTGCACCATGTGGTCGGTCCTCACTATATACAGACCTGGGCCTTCTCCAGCTCGGTGCTGACATCACAAGGGTGGTGACCGGCTGCACCATGTGGTCGGTCCTCACTATATACAGACCTGGGCCTTCTCCAGCTCGGTGCTGGCATCAGGTGGGTGGTGACCGGCTGCACCATGTAGTCGGTCCTCACTATGTACAGACCTGGGCCTTCTCCAGCTCGGTGCTGGCATCAGATGTGTGGTGACTGGCTGCACCATGTGGTTGGTCCTCGTTATATACAGACCTGGGCCTTCTCTAGCTCGGTGCTGGCATCAGATGTGTGGTGACCGGCTGCACCATGTGGTCAGTCTTCACTATATACAGACCTGAGCCTTCTCCAGCTCGGTGCTGGCATCAGATGTGTGGTGACTGGCTGCACCATGTGGTCGGTCCTCACTATATACAGACCTGGCCTTCTCCAGCTCGGTGCTGGCATCAGATGTGTGGTGACCGGCTGCACCATGTGGTCAGTCCTCACTATATACAGACCTGGCCTTCTCTAGCTTGGTGCTGGCATCAGATGTGTGGTGACCGGCTGCACCATGTGGTCAGTCCTCACTATATACAGACCTGGGCCTTCTCCAGCTCGGTGCTGGCCTCAGATGGGTGGTGACCGGCTGCACCATGTGGTCGGTCCTCACTATATACAGACCTGGGCCTTCTCCAGCTCGGTGCTGGCATCAGATGGGTGGTGACCGGCTGCACCATGTGGTCAGTCCTCACTATATACAGACCTGGGCCTTCTCTAGCTCGGTGCTGGCATCACAAGGGTGGTGACCGGCTGCACCATGTGGTCGGTCCTCCCTATATACAGACCTGACCTTCTCCAGCTCGGTGCTGGCATCAGATGGGTGGTGACCGGCTGCACCATGTGGTCGGTCCTCACTATGTACAGACCTGGGCCTTCTCTAGCTCGGTGCTGGCATCACAAGGGTGGTGATGGATCGGGCATTATGTGAGGGTGTATATCTTGTGTCCTCTCCATTCAGTCTTATGGGGAGACCTGCAATCATCTGTTGGGCTGATTACACCGGGTCGCGCGCTGCTTATGGGATCTTGTAACGTGCAGGACATACTCCTCATCCACACCTCAATTTGCTATTTTCTCGGTGATCACTTTTTACCAATGCCTCTCATTCTTCTGACTGACAGATAATCCTCTTCTGGAGAAGCTTCTTCCCAAGCACAGATCCAAGGTCTTGGAGCAACTTTCCACCTCGCTGCCCCTACCGGTGACCACCAATCTGATCAGCTGTGAGGACTACTGGAGGCGTTGCTGCTCGGAGCGGTGGCAAACCTGTGACATCTCCCACTACGGCTTCAGCTGGAAGAGACTGTTCTTTGAGAGACACCTGGAAAACCTAATTGAGCTCTTCATTCCAGACCTGACGGACACTGGGCCCATGTGTGGCACTGCAGAACTCAGCAAGAACTACATCAGAAGGCTGGAGATCCAGCAACTGCTGCCCCCGGTGAAGGTGGAGATGAGGAAGGAGGACGAGGCTGACAATGTCTCTGACTCTGGCAGTGATGTCGGTGGGGACTTGCCATCCATGGACCACTTCGACCTGAACCTGATTGCTGGTTCGCTGTGTGACCTGGAGGAGCTGCACCTTGTGTACGGGGTTACAGGTTGTGGCATGAACTTTGAGTGGAACCTTTTTAGGTTCACCGATCGGGACTGTGAGGCTCTTGCCAATTGTCTCAAGACATTCAAGAAGCTGAAGGTAACGTGTGAAGGAACAGCTCATCTCATGCCCGCTGCTTGTACTAAACACATGTTGTTGAAGAGACTGTCTGCAGCCAATCATCTGTGAGCCCCAAGTGTAGAAGACGTGTGTGCTGCCCTGATAGTCTGTTACAATGTACCAGTGCAGCGCACAGGTTGTTCAGCACACAGAGGATTGCCTGCACTGAACACCAATCCCCAGCTGTAGGAATTACTTCGGACAGGACAGGTTTTCATCCTCCACATGTAGCCATAGGTTCAGAGCTTCCCGTTATACAACCACTGCTAATCCACCACAACCCAGCAGGGCGGTGCTCCACCCTTACCCGCAGCCCAGACCCCATACAGTTTAGATTTTGGCATTCTGATGACATGAATGTTGTATTTGGAGGTCCTGTGTGAGACCCTGGGGGCTGTCAGGGCACTGAAGGCTACAAGGTTTCATAGATTTCTAACTTCATTTGTCCTCTCTTCAAAGGTCTTCCGGCTCCACAGGAGTAGGGTGGATGACGGCAAGGTTCGCGTTCTGATTAGAAGTTTACTCAACCACCCATCCCTGGTTCACCTCAACCTCTCCCACAACCAGATCTCGGACAGAGGGGCCCGCGCCATCGGGAAGCTGCTGAACCAAAGCCAACTCCAAACTCTGAACCTGTGCAACAATGACATCCGTCCACATGGGGCACAGGCCATCGCTCACGCCCTGACCAAAAACAGCATCCTGCAGATCCTGGACCTACGCCTCAACCACATCGGGGATGAAGGGGGGCAGGCGCTGTGCAACGCTCTGCTGCAGAACAACAGTCTGCACACACTTCACATTGGGAGCAATGAGCTGTCGGAGCCCACGGCCACCGTCCTTGCACAGGTCCTCTCCCAAAATTCAGCTTTAAAGAGCGTGAACATCTCCTGCAACCACATCGGCCTGGTATGCTACCGATCACCCAGCTGTCATTTCTCCGAATCACATTTGTTAGAAATTTTACCCTGAATCGTTAACCACAAGTTATTAATCTTATTGCTGAATAATTATGTATGTTTGTTATGAAGTAAAAGTGCGCCTGACTAATAGGATCAATCTCCCCGCAATGCTGAATCTAATGGCTCCTGGTCATGTGATCGTATTGTCATGTGATTCGCCTCCTCCCTGGTCATGTGTTCTTATTGTCATGTGATTCGCCTCCTCCCTGGTCATGTGTTCTTATTGTCATGTGATTCGCCTCCTCCCTGGTCATGTGTTCTTATTGTCATGTGATTCGCCTCCTCCCTGTTCATGTGATGCTTTGTGCCCACAGGGTGGCGGGAAGCAGCTCTTGGAGCGACTGTCTGAGAACGAAACGCTGGTCATGTGATGGTATTGTCATGTGATCTTATTGCCATGTGATCCCCCTCCCTGGTCATGTGATTGTATTGTCATATGATCCACCTTTTCCCTAGTCATGTGGTCGGCCTCCTCCCTGGTCATGTGGTCTTATTGTCATGTGATCTGCCTCCTCCCTGGTTATGTGATCGTATTGTCATGTGACCCGCATCCTCACTGGTCATGTGATCATATTGTCAGGTGATCTGCTTCCTATCTGATCATGTGGTCTTACTATTGTAATGTGATCTGCCTTGTCCCTGATCATGTGGTCTTATTGTCATGTGATCTGCCTCCTCCTTGATCATGTGGTTTTATTGTCATGTGATGCACCTCATCCCTGGTCATGTGGTCTTATTGTCACATGATGCATCTCCTCCCTGATCATGTGGTCTTATTGTCATGTGATCTGCCTTGTCCCTGATCATGTGGTCTTATTGTCACATGATGCCCCTCCTCCCTGGTCATGTGGTCTTATTGTCATGTGATCTGCCTCCTACCTAGTCATGTGGTCTTATTGTCACATGATGCCCCTCCTCCCCGGTCATGTGGTCTTATTGTAACGTGATGCACCTCCTCCCTGGTCATGTGGTCTTATTGTAACATGATGTGCCTCCTCCCTGGTCATATGGTGTTATTGTCACGTGATGCACCTTCTCCCTGGTTATGTTATTGTATTGCCATGTGACCCGTCTCTTTCCTGGTCATGTGATCGTATTGTCATGTGATCTTCTTCCTCACTGGTCATGTGGTCTTATTGTTGTGTGACGCAACTCCTCCCTGATCATGTGGTCTTATTGTGATGAACCACCTCCCTGGTCATGTGATCCTTTGTGTCCACAGGATGGCGGGAAGCAGCTCCTGGAGGGATTGTCTGAAAACAAGACACTGTTGTCCTTCGATCTGCGGCTGACGGACGTGAGTCAGGAGAGCGAGTTCTACATGATTCAGATTTTGCGGGATAATCAGGAGCGTGGCCGGGTTCAGGTTCAGCAGAAGCGGCTGTCCACATCGGGGCCGGATCGGTAAGATGGAGGTGACTCCGGATGCCGCTTCGTCTATTCAATAAACATTGTTTTCCTCTATTTGTCACTTTATGGTGTGATCTGCTGATCCCTGGGCCAAGGCAGGTGATGGGAGCACAGGCGGGTGATGGGAGCACATGCGGGTGATGGGGAGTACCGGTGGGTGATGGGGAGTACCGGTGGGTGATGGGGAGCACAGGCAGGTGATGGGAGCACATGCGGGTGATGGGGAGTACCGGTGGGTGATGGGGAGTACCGGTGGGTGATGGGGAGCACAGGCAGGTGATGGGAGCACATGCGGGTGATGGGGAGGACCGGCGGGTGATGGGAGCACAGGCGGGTGATGGGGAGCACAGGCGGGTGATGGGGAGCACAGGCGGGTGATGGGGAGCACAGGCGGGTGATGGGAGCACAGGCGGGTGATGGGGAGCACCGGCGGGTGATGGGTGCACAGGCGGGTGATGGGGAGCACCGGCGGGTGATGGGGAGCACCGGCGGGTGATGGGGTGCACAGGCGGGTGATGGGGAGCACAGGCGGGTGATGGGGAGCACAGGCGGGTGATGGGGAGCACAGGCGGGTGATGGGAGCACAGGCGGGTGATGGGGAGCACAGGCGGGTGATGGGTGCACAGGCGGGTGATGGGGAGTACCGGCGGGTGATGGGGAGCACCGGCGGGTGATGGGGAGCACAGGCGGGTGATGGGGAGCACAGGCGGGTGATGGGGAGCACAGGCGGGTGATGGGAGCACAGGCGGGTGATGGGGAGCACCGGCGGATGATGGGGAGTACCGGCGGGTGATGGGGAGCACCGGCGGGTGATGGGGTGCATAGGCGGGTGATGGGAGCACAGGCGGGTGATGGGGAGCACCGGCGGGTGATGGGGAGCACCGGCGGGTGATGGGAGCATCGGGCTTTCTCTATGGTGTAGATACCCACATCCACCAGTAGGTGGCAGTCTCCAGCCTTCATGGCATGTTGCTTTGTGGCAGGTGCTGTTAGTCGTGTGACCGCCATGCTGCGCTGGGGACGGATGGAAATCATGCGTCACCGGACTCAGACAGGATATCCTAATTCTTGAGTGTTAGAGATGGTCCGGAGGGCAGCGTGACGGTGACTACATTAGAGGAGCTGCCACGTCCGGGCCATAATGAATGTGACACCAGAGGCCGACATGAAAGTGTCCGTGATTCGTCTGTGACTTTATTACACAGATGTCATTTACAATCTTCAATATTGCAGCCAAAAGGCAACATTGTGATAAAAGCTATATACATATATATATATATATACCTCATAGTCATCAGATACGTAACAAAAGACATTAAAAAAATCTCCACAAAACATAGTGTAAAAGGTGATGTGCAGCCCCTGGAGTGAGCCCACGTCATAGGGCCACGTCATCCTGGGGGAGTGATAATGACATTATTGCCATGAAGGCCGGGGATGCCGTCACGCCGTACGGGGCAGGAGCACGCTGGATACGCAGCGAGGAAACACTTCTGGTCTGACTGTAACATAAAGTGTCATCACTACACAGAATGTCTGATTCTGCTGCACCCGAAAGACTTCTGATGGGGGCATCGAAGGGGAACCCAAAAACCGCAGCTAAAGCCTGAGTTAGGATTGTACCCTAATGTCTGCCCCACGGGGAGAAAGAAAAGTTGGCATGTGTGCGACTGATGGGTAACTTACTGTGCCCGGAGGTTGGGGGGCTCCTTCCCTCCCGCACATGACCGCCTGGGAACAAAACATGAATATTACCGCCTGTGACTGCCGCATGTCCTCCCCTGAATATTACCGCCTGTGACTGCCGCATGTCCACCCCTGAATATTACCGCCTGTGACTGCCGCATGTCCTCCCCTGAATATTACCGCCTGTGACTGCCGCATGTCCACCCCTGAATATTACCGCCTGTGACTGCCGCATGTCCATCCCCTGAATATTACCGCCTGTGACTGCCGCATGTCCACCCCTGAATATTACCGCCTGTGACTGCCGCATGTCCTCCCCTGAATATTACTGCCTGTGACTGCCGCATGTCCACCCCTGAATATTACCGCCTGTGACTGCCGCATGTCCACCCCTGAATATTACCGCCTGTGACTGCCGCATGTCCTCCCCTGAATATTACCGCCTGTGACTGCCGCATGTCCACCCCTGAATATTACCGCCTGTGACTGCCGCATGTCCATCCCCTGAATATTACTGCCTGTGACTGCCGCATGTCCACCCCTGAATATTACCGCCTGTGACTGCCGCATGTCCTCCCCTGAATATTACCGCCTGTGACTGCCGCATGTCCACCCCTGAATATTACCGCCTGTGACTGCCACATGTCCACCCCTGAATATTACCGCCTGTGACTGCCGCATGTCCACCCCCTAAATATTGCCGCCTGCGATTGCCAGAAGTCCCTTCCCTGAATATTACCGCCTGCAACTGCCATATGTCCACCTCCCTGAATATTACCACCTGCAACTGCCGCATGTCCATCCCCTGAATATTACCGCCTGTGACTGCCGCATGTCCATCCCCTGAATATTACCGCCTGCACATTACCTGTTCTGGGGTACAGGAGGTAATATTACAGCTTCTCATACAATCACCGGGCCGGCGCTGGGGTAGTCCGCCACGCTGATATGACTAAATCCTCCTCAAAAATTCTGTGTGGAATGAGTCTTCTGCTTTCTGCTCCTCACTACAGCCGGGTGCTCATACTGCCATTCCTGTGGTCGGTGGCAGTCTCCTGCGGCTACGCGGGCTATGGAGACTGTCCCCTGCTGTTACAGTGCCTGTCCCCTGCGGCTATGGTGGCTGTCCCCTGCGGCTACGGTGGCGGTTTCCTGCGGCTATGATGCCTGTCCTCTGCGGCTATGATGCCTGTCCTCTGCGGCTATGATGCCTGTCCCCTGCGGCTATGGTGGCGGTCTCCTGCGGCTAGGGTGGCGGTCTCCTGCGGCTACGGTGGCGGTCTCCTGCGGCTACGGTGGCGGTCTCCTGCGGCTAGGTTAGCGGTCTCCTGCGGCTATGATGCCTGTCCTCTGCGGCTATGATGCCTGTCCTCTGCGGCTATGATGCCTGTCCTCTGCGGCTACGGTGGCGGTCTCCTGCGGCTACGGTGGCGGTCTCCTGCGGCTAGGTTAGCGGTCTCCTGCGGCTATGATGCCTGTCCTCTGCGGCTATGATGCCTGTCCTCTGCGGCTATGATGCCTGTCCTCTGCGGCTATGATGCCTGTCCTCTGCGGCTATGATGCCTGTCCTCTGCGGCTACGTTAGCTGTCTCCTGCGGCTATGGTGGCTGTCCCCTGCGGCTAGGTTAGTGGTCTCCTGCGGCTATGATGCCTGTCCTCTGCGGCTATGATGCCTGTCCTCTCCGGCTATGATGCCTGTCCTCTGCGGCTATGGTGGCGGTCTCCTGCGGCTACGGTGGCGGTCTCCTGCGGCTACGGTGGCGGTCTCCTGCGGCTAGGTTAGCGGTCTCCTGCGGCTATGATGCCTGTCCTCTGTGGCTATGATGCCTGTCCTCTGCGGCTATGATGCCTGTCCTCTGCGGCTACGGTGGCGGTCTCCTGCGGCTAGGTTAGCAGTCTCCTGCGGCTATGATGCCTGTCCTCTGCGGCTATGATGCCTGTCCTCTGCGGCTATGATGCCTGTCCTCTGCGGCTATGATGCCTGTCCTCTGCGGCTATGATGCCTGTCCCCTGCGGCTATGATGCCTGTCCTCTGCGGCTATGATGCCTGTCCTCTGCGGCTATGATGCCTGTCCTCTGCGGCTATGATGCCTGTCCCCTGCGGCTATGATGCCTGTCCCCTGCAGCTACGGTGGCGGTCTCCTGCGGCTATGATGCCTGTCCTCTGCGGCTACGTTAGCGGTCTCCTGCGGCTATGATGCCTGTCCTCTGCGGCTACGTTAGCGGTCTCCTGCGGCTATGATGCCTGTCCTCTGCGGCTATGATGCCTGTCCCCTGCGGCTATGATGCCTGTCCCCTGCGGCTATGATGCCTGTCCTCTGCGGCTATGATGCCTGTCCTCTGCGGCTATGATGCCTGTCCTCTGCGGCTACGTTAGCGGTCTCCTGCGGCTATGATGCCTGTCCTCTGCGGCTACGTTAGCGGTCTCCTGCGGCTATGATGCCTGTCCTCTGCGCCTACGTTAGCGGTCTCCTGCGGCTATGATGCCTGTCCTCTGCGGCTATGATGCCTGTCCTCTGCGGCTACGTTAGCGGTCTCCTGCGGCTATGATGCCTGTCCTCTGCGGCTATGATGCCTGTCCTCTGCGGCTATGATGCCTGTCCCCTGCGGCTATGGTGGCGGTCTCCTGCGGCTACAGAGGTGGTCTTTCATTGACATTCCTGATAAATGAGGTATTATCCTCCATGTTGGAGGGTTGTGAAGAGATTGTTCTTGTAGCCTCGGAGCCAATCTGCCTATATACAAAACCCACAGACACGTATAGGAACAGAAGTGGGGAAGTGTGTGGCACATGGAGGTTCCGCCTGAACCTGACACCCTCTGTCTTCCGATATGTCCCAATTGTGTACATGACCCCTGAGACCGTCGGTCAGTAAAATGACTTCCTCAAAGGGAGTGTCAGCAGGGAACGACGGCCTGGACCCAGCACAGGCGCTCGGTGCATCAGGGCGGGGCCAGACATCTCCGTGCACCTGCTCGTTCTGTCTCTATCTCCACCTCCTCTGGCTCTATAACACCAGAGCTGTCAATCACAGAACAGGAGGGCGGAGATAGAGGGAGAACGAGCAGGTGGGAAGGTGCGTGGAGATGTCTGGCCCCGCCCCGATGCACCGGGCGCCTGTGCTGGGCTCGGGCCGACATTCCCTGCTGACACTCACACAAACCAAACTCCTGTGATGGGCGAGAGAATGTAATAATATGTACTAGTAAAAAGGTGCACTGCCATTAGTATACGTCACATCACCGAGGGCGACGTATACTGACAATAGATGGAGACATGGAGCTGTGCACATAGATCCCATAACCAATATCATTTCTATACAGCCAATAACTAAATGTAATATGTGTGTCCAAATACAACCCTGGGGGTGCACCATGTACTAAACCCGTGAGCGAGAAGAGCCCACACGTATCGCCGCTCCACAAGCTTCATCAGGGGATAACGGACACCGCTGCTGAAGCTGAATGGAAATGGTATTTGTATTATTATGGGATATATGTGATTGCTCTGAGTGACTTTCTTGCCATTTGTGATATATACGTTTGGTTTTGTTGTTCTTTATGAATTATTGATGCACGCTGATGTTTGCGGTCACTTTGGACAATCTCCTTGTTTCTATGCAGTCAGTGATGGAGGAGATTTATCATTGGTGTTACTCGTGGTTTGCTGCTTTACGAATAAACATACCGCCATGTCTTCAGCTGTGCACATGGACACGTGTATTGTCTTATTCTTCTGTTTATTGAATATCATAACACGGGACTGTTGGGGGACTGTCATAACATGGGCCTGTCAGGGGCTGTCATAACATAGGACCTTCGGAGGCTTTCACAACACGGGACTGTTGGGGACCGTAACTACACAAGACTGTCGGAGACTGTAATACACAGGACTGTCGGGGCCATCATAACACAGGACTATTGGGGGCGATCATAACATGGGACTGTCGGGGACCATAATTACATGGGACTGTTGGGGGCCGTCATAACACGGGACTGTCAGGGACCATCATTACACAGGACTGTTGGAGACCATAATTACACGGGACTGTTGGGGGCCATCATAACACGGGATTATCTGGAGCTGTCATAGCATGGGACTGTCATAACACAGGACTGTCGGGGACTGTAATACACAGGACTGTCGGGGCTGTCAACACAGGACCGTCATAACACGGGATTGTCATAACACGGGACTGTCGGGGCTGTCAACACAGGACCGTCATAACACGGGATTGTCATAACACGGGACTGTAATACACAGGGCTGTCATAACACGGGACTGTCGGGGACTGTAATACACAGGACTGTCGGGGACTGTCATAACACAGGACTGTCGGGGCTGTCAACACAGGACTGTCATAACACGGGATTGTCATAACACGGGACTGTAATACACGGGGCTGTCATAACACGGGACTGTCGGGGACTGTCAAACGTGGCACTGTCATAACACGGGAATGTCGAGTGTTGTCACAACATGGGACTTTCGGGGCCATCATAACACAAGAATCTATAAATATAGGTGGGCATCATCAAAAGGCAATACATAAACGGGATCGCCCAAGTGCATATCCAATAAATAACATTACGTACAGAAGAAAAAAAATAATCTATGCACAAAAACAGGGGATCACCAATTAATACATATTATGTGGAGAGCCAAAAAAAGGGAATTAAAAACACTGAAAAGGAATCCAAAACATTGGACTGCTCAGACTGATCCAAAATGTACCAGGTAATAAACAGAATCCTAACAGCCAAATGATAATAATATTGTGAATCGATATAATATTCAAAATTCATGTACAATAGATTCTCCACACATGATCCCCAGTCATGATATCATTCCTCAGCCTTAGCAGTGCCAACAATGCAGTTTTATCATTTCCACATAAAAATATGATTAATAAAACAGTCAGATAAGCAAATAAGTAAAACCAAATAAAGATATATGCTGATGGCACAATATAAACGGGCTGAATATCATCATTTCTATTGCTGCCATTTTCCCAGGTTCTTTTTCCTTATCATGGCTCTTTGATTTCTGTTTATATACCCTATTGTGTTAGGATTATGATTATTACCATGTATATTTTTGGATCAATCTGGGCATTCCAATGTTTTAGATGCCTTTTAAGTGTTTTGGATTTTCTTTTTTTTTTTTTTTCTAAAAATGTATTAATAATTGGTGATCCCGTTTGTGTGCATATATTCTTCTTTTCTTCCAGTATGTAGGGCCATCATAACACGGGACTGTCATAACACGGAACTGTCGGGGGCCGTCATAACACGGGACTGTCGGGGGCCGTCATAACACGGGACTGTCGGGGGCCGTTGTAACACGGGAATGGCTGTGACCTCACTATTTCTGTGACTCCTGGATGACGCTCTAGGCTCGGGCTACACATGGAATAAAAGTCATAGAACAATCAGCGGTTTTGACTTTCCTTTCTGGAGAAAAGCTTTGTCCAGTAAGTGCGGATCCCCAACGTCCTGACACTGAGGGATAGTGATCCGAGGATTCCCTGACTGCAGCTTCCCAGCGGATCACTGCCGGGCCTGGAGGCCGTGTGTGCAGGATCTCCTGATGTGGTCGGTGGAGGTCCAGGAGGGTCCTGGCTTATGAGGTATGATATTCTTATAGTATTGCACCCAGCGTCCCCCCATATGCAGAGGAGCAGTCTCCTGTCTCACCGCCGACCATCCGCACTGAGCGGGACATAATCTGCCCATATAACATACGTGTGGGCTGACGTGTACGACCCTGAGGAATCCTGCTGTGCAGCCTCGGGATCATGCCTCATACATGTCCACGTGTTCCTAGCGTGTGATATATCCAGAATTCTGGAAGTGACATGCAGTAAAGCTTAGAGATGAGAATTATACTGGTGTATATACAACCTGAAGTTCTTCATGCTGAATATACGTAGAGCCGGTGCGTCCTCCATACATCGAGGGGACAGAAATATTCAATGCATTTTATGTTTGGGGGTACTATAAAAGTAAGGAAAGTGAGAGTGACGAGTCCATGGTGATCCCCCATGGTGACCTCACCTGCGCCAGGCCTGCATGGTCCTCCAACCTTACAGTGATATGTATAGTTCACTTTTCTCTCCCTTACAAGCAGTCCTTGGCATTACAGCCCCGCAGTGTGACCAGCAAGAAACGTGACCCCAGTGGGAGATGATCTGACGATGAATGGAGAATGCACATGGGTGCATGGACTATTGCCACATGGGTGCATGGACTATTGCCTGTTTGCTACGAAATGAAATACTTGTTCTGGTCCAGTGACACCCCAGGCTGGATGAAGTTACTGGATTCTCCAGTATTTTGGTCACATCTGTGAGTTTTTGCTGCCCGGTCCTATTTGGACATTGTACAGGGCCACTATGGCTCAATCCACATTAGGTCTCGACATAAAAGTCCTCGTGCCTCAGCTTGTCCATGTCATAGTAGTAAAATCCAGGAGCTGAAGGCTGTAAATCTTGTCTACTGATTTGTCTCCGGCATGTGCTTCCTTAAAGCCCTGATGGTGTTTCTGAGGTTTCATCTGTGTCGTATTTTTGCATGGTACTGGGCCCTCCATGATCATTGTATAAAACATCACTGCCGTGGTGGCGACATAAAGTATCCAGGATGCTGGAGCATAGTAACAAGTCTATCACAGTGACGTTTCTACACAAGAGCCATTGCGGTGGAGACGTCGGTGGTCATGGTTTGTACAGCCTTCGTTACGATGGACAATGAGGATGGGGAAGTAGAGGGCATCTTGATATGGAGGAGGTTCCTCCTCTTCCTGCACTGTCACCTGGCTGGACAGCCGCGTCTGTTCTGTGGGACATCCCTGCTCATTGAGGCTTTCACTACGGCTCTGCCACAGACAACTCCGCCGGGATCCATATAAACGTCCCAGAGAGAAGCGACTGCTGCTGAAAGGGATCCTGGGACTGCCATTGCAGATGCTGAGGGCACTACGGGAAAAGATGGAGGAACTGCTCATGGTACGATGGCATCGCTCACAGTTCTGGCGATACCCACGGGTGTACCGGCAGGAAGTGTATCCTGAAGAAATGCCTACTAGATCCATCAGAACAGCCTCCGAGTAGCTGGGCACCAGTTGTTGGTTGGACCGTATATGCCACTCTAGCTCTGTACTGTCAATGGTGTTCACACGAGGCATTCTCCGGCATATGGTCCGATCATCTGCCACTGGTGTTACTGGTGTGAAGTCAAAACCAAACAGCTTCTCCACATGATAATGAACACATGAGGTGCGGTACTCATTAAGGACCCTTAATGGCCATGACAGTGTTAGGAGAGCTGCCACCCAGAAGACGTAGTGGGACACATACCATGGAAGGTTATCTGGATCGGAAAAAGCAACCATGTATTCTTTGAAATCCACATTTTTTAGGTGCATGCCTTCTCGAGCCTCCATGTAGTCATCCAGTCCCTCATTCTCTGTGAAGAACCGAGCCCTCTGCGTCAAGTACGAATTCTCAGACTCCACATTTGCAAAACTGAAGCATTTGGTAAACCTGAGCCGAGTGACTGGATAGCTGTCCAGGTCAGTCAAGTCTTTGGAAACGTCCTTCACTCCACAGTTGTTGTAGTCAAACTCTGATTCGGCCACATGAGTGTTGACGCGCTCGTGGTAGACTTGAGTAGTCGTGTACGCGTCTCCATTGCGATAACGTGTCACCTGACGGGTCCTGCGCACATAGTGATAGCTGATTGCCTTCCACCAGATACATGGTGTCGCCTGCTGCATCCTCTGCACTCGTTCCTGTACACTCTCCACATCCACCTTATACTGCAGCTCGTTGCGTGTATAACAGTGCCAGCACTCCACCAAGTAGACCACATATAGCATAACAAGGAAAGCCAAAGGGATGTAGATGTAGCCATTGGAGCAAGGACTGTCGTGATACATCATGGAGTTGCCTTTATAGGCGCTGTCGAACGTCAGGCGAGTGACCTTGGTAACGTGGCACCAGGTCATAGCACCCATGCAGCCATAAATGAGGAGAGACAACAGGAGGCATTTCCAGTGGGATTCACGACACAGGGACTTGCTGAGCGACTGCTTCACTGGTCTCTGCTGCAAAATAAGGAGACAAGAAATAATCAGAAATCATTTTGGTAAAATGTATCCAATTCCCACACCATACTGGTCAGTTATTCCTCCCGAGACTCTCGTCATCTCTAGGGGCGCCATCAATGGCCCTGCATGTCACGACAGACATGGTCTTTATCTTTTAGACTATGACTACTTGGCCAAATACAGTTGTGCTCAAAAGTTTACATACCCCAGTAGAATTTTTTCTTTCTTGGCCTTTTTTCAGAGAGAGAAAACACAGTAGTCTGACAATAAATGTCTTCACCCAACCACTAACCATGAGTGGAAAAAAAGTTTTGGTGTTATCATTCATATTCTCTGAAAAAAAGGCCAAGAAAGCAAAAATTCTACCGGGGTATGTAAACTTTTGAGCACAACTGTAATTATCACTTTACACCAACCTAGAGAATGTCAGACCCTGAAGTGACCCCATAACATTAGAGGATTGTCTAGAACTAGGGCTTTGGTCAGATTCAGCAGTAATATCATGTAAAATCTTTATGATGATATCAGAAGGTTCCCATGTGGCACTGGCACCTCAAGCCGGCAGACTTCAGTGGATAGTCCACAAGGAGGCATTTTACAATACGATCATAGTTAACCATCAGATCACGAAGCCAAATAACCATACCACGCCACTAATCGTGAGAGACACGGTCATCTCCGATTGTGTAACGTGAACTGACCATCGTTCACGGCATTAAGGAACAAGCGTTTGACATTGCACAACTATTGAGTGAGCCACCATCATTTATTTGCCGATTGTACAATGAACGAGTGCTGGAGAGATTGCTTTGTCATCCGCCCTATTTATATTACACAATTATCGTGTAGGATGAGTCCTAAGCGTTCACATCGTGGCAATCATAACCTCATCTGCATCTGATGCCCCTGACCTGATTAAGACCTGCAATCGGAAGAAATAGATGGGAGGTTTCAGCTGACGACTGCAGCCGGGTAGAATTCCTCCAACGTCCTGTCTCCAGAACTCAAGGGCATGAGGTTGTTCCAGGAGAGCGGACCGAACTCTATGTGGCTATATACTGACTGTCCCATTCATCTGCACACAATCTGCGCATGTGACTGTAACTTATGTCTGGCCGGTGACTAAATGTGTTTTATCTACATGTTGTTCTTGCTGATAGTTTACACTTCAGTTATACGTTCTCAGCACTGAAAATGCAACACCAAGACAAAATGTCTCCATCGGGGACGTCATTGGTCGGTGATTACACAGGAGCTGCTGGCAGCGGATCCTGATGATTTATACAATCAGCGGCAGAACCTTCCTCAGACGACCATTAATAACTCAGTGACAGCAGCCGAGGCCAGAAGTGTCCGAGATTTCTGCTCGAGGCTCAGACTCCAAACTGCCAAACTGGAGAAATTGGTATGTTTCCATATTTCATCATTTACAGATCAGTGACATCTCGATCTTGTGATCGCCATCATTCCACCACTTAAACCTAATTCCTCCATCCCTACAAGTCTTCCTTCATGAGTTGTATGCAGTCTACTGCACAAATAAGAAAAACTTGGAGACAACCACTGATGGCCACCATTACAGTGCAAAGAAATCAGCCAGTACAATGGAACAACACAAAGTAAGTGTGTCTGCGGCAGTGGCTAACGTACAAAGAAAAAAAGTACAAAAGATATGGTGGCACATACCAACACCAAGACATGCAGACACTGTGCATGGGGAGGACTTCACTTCTCTGTCTACGATGCGCCCAGGTCCTTATTGTGATCAGATTGTGTAAGCCCATCTACATCAGCCAGTACAGTGTCCATCAGCCGGCCCTGGTCTCCATCCCAGAAATCCTGCGTGTCACAGTATATGAGGCTCTGCCACCAGAAGCATTACCAGACATATGAATGGGAATTGCCCGGGATGTCATTCCTTAATACAAGCTCTTAGTTGTGGGGGCGGCTTTGCCCCATGTCTCCCTGTCCTTGCCTTACATACATCATGGTGAGACCTCACCAGACAGGAAGGACATGTCTAACTGACCCACGTGAAATTCCTTAATTGCGCTGCTTAACCGCAGCTTTAATCTCACAAGTAATCCCACAAATGGTTTAGGATTAACTGAGGAAGTGATCCGCTGCGATTCACACCCAGATATTTAGCTGCTGGCAGGGATCGGAGCGTTGAGGCCTGGATGATGCGGGGTTAAGGGCCGGTTTACAAACATGTTCATAATGCATCCAATGTATAACATCTGGCACCATCGTTCTCCCTTATATAACATCTGGCCCCATAACCCCCCGTGTATAACATCTGAGCCCATAACCCCCTGTGTATAACATCTGGCCCCATAACCCCCCTGTGTATAACATCTGGCCCCATAGCCCCCCTGTGTATAACATCTGGCCCCATCACCCCTGTGTATAACATCTGGCCCCATCGCCGCCCGTGTATAACATCTGACCCCATAACCCCCCTGTGTATAACATCAGGCCCCATAACCCCCTCGTGTATAACATCTGACCCAATAACCCCCATGTGTATAACATCTGGCCCCATAGCCCCCCTGTGTATAACATCTGGCCCCATAACCCCCATGTATATAACATCTGGCCCCATAACCCCCATGTATATAACATCTGGCCCCATAACCCCCTGTGTATAACATCTGGCCCCATAACCCCCCCTGTGTATAACATCTGGCCCCATCACCCTCTGTGTATAACATCTGGCCCCATAACCCCCTCGTCTATAACATCTGACCCCATAACCCCCTGTGTATAACATCTGGCCCCATAACCCCCCTGTGTATAACATCTGGCCCCATAACCCCCCGTGTATAACATCTGACCCCATAACCCCTGTGTATAACATCTGGCCCCATCACCCCTGTGTATAACACCTGGCCCCATCACCCCCTCTATAACATCTGGCCCCATCACCCCGCTGTGTATAACATCTGGCCCCATCGCCCCCCTGTGTATAACATCTGGCCCCATCACCCCCTGTGTATAACATCTGGCCCCATCACCCCCTGTGTATAACATCTGGCCCCATCACCCCCCTCTGTATAACATCTGGCCCCATCGCCCCCCTGTGTATAACATCTGTCCCCCTCTGTATAACATCTGTCCCCATCACCCCCACGTGTATAACATCTGGGCCCATCACCCCCCCCCCCCCGTGTATAACATCTGGCCCCATCACCCCCTGTGTATAACTGTATATCATCTGGCCCCATCTCCCCCCTTGTGTATAACATCTGGCCCCATCACCCCCGTGTATAACATCTGGCCCCAACGCCCCCTTGCGTATAACTTAGGGACCCATCGCCCCCTGTGTATAACACTAAGGAAATGCATGAGCACAAAACATTGTGGACAATTTTAACCTCAGCTTTGAGGAAAGAGGTTGGGGAAGACCCTTATCTGTTACCCATTACTGTGCCTCGTGCACAATGTCCATACAGACATGGAGGGGGAGAACACGAGCGGCCGCACAGAGCCCCATACAGACATGGAGGGGAGAACATGAGTGGCCGCACAGAGCCCCATACAGACATGGAGGAGAAAACATGAGCGGCCGCACAGAGCCCCATACAGACATCGAGGAGAGAACATGAGCGGCCGCACAGAGCCCCATACAGACATCGAGGAGAGGACATGAGCGGCCGCACAGAGCTCCATACAGACATGGAGGAGAGAACATGAGCGGCCGCAGAGCCCCATACAGACATGGAGGGGAGAACATGAGCGGCCGCACAGAGCCCCATACAGACATGGAGGAGAGAACATGAGCGGCCGCACAGAGCCCCATACAGACAGAGGAGAGAACATGAGCGGCCGCACAGAGCCCCATACAGACATGGAGGAGAGAACATGAGCAGCCACACAGAGCCCCATACAGACATGGAGGACAGAACATGAGCGGCCGCACAGAGCCCCATACAAACATGGAGGAGGGAGAACATGAGAGGCTGCACAGAGCCCCATACAGACATGGAGGGGAGAACATGAGCGGCCGCACAGAGCCCCATACAGACATGGAGGAGAGAACATGAGCGGTCGCACAGAGCCCCATACAGACATGGAGGGGGAGAACATGAGCGACCACACAAAGCCCCATACAGACATGGAGGGGAGAACATGAGCGGCCGCACAGAGCGCCATACAGACATGGAGGAGAGAACATGAGCGACCGCACAGAGCCCCATACAGACATGGAGGAGAGAACATGAGCGGCCGCACAGAGCCCCATACAGACATGGAGGAGAGAACATGAGCGGTCGCACAGAGCCCCATACAGACATGGAGGGGGAGAACATGAGAGACCACACAAAGCCCCATACAGACATGGAGGGGAGAACATGAGCGGCCGCACAGAGCCCCATACAGACATGGAGGAGAGAACATGAGCGACCGCACAGAGCCCCATACAGACATGGAGGAGAGAACATGAGCGGCGGCACAGAGCCCCATACAGACATGGAGGGGAGAACATGAGCGGCCGCACAGAGCCCCATACAGACATGGAGGAGAGAACATGAGCGGCCGCACAGAGCCCCATACAGACATGGAGGACAGAACATGAGCGGCCGCACAGAGCCCCATACAGACATGGAGGGGAGAACATGAGCGGCCGCACAGAGCCCCATACAGACATGGAGGAGAGAACATGAGCGGCTGCACAGAGCCCCATACAGACATAGAGGAGAGAACATGACCGGCCGCACAGAGCCCCATACAGACATGGAGGAGAGAGAACATGAGCGGCCGCACAGAGCCCCATACAGACATGGAGGAGAGAATATGAGCGGCCGCACAGAGCCCCATACAGACATGGAGGAGAGAGAACATGAGCGGCCGCACAGAGCCCCATACAGACATGGAGGAGAGAACATGAGTGGCTGCACAGAGCCCCATACAGACATAGAGGAGAGAACATGAGCGGCCGCACAGAGCCCCATACAGACATGGAGGAGAGAACATGAGCGGCTGCACAGAGCCCCATACAGACATAGAGGAGAGAACATGAGCGGCCGTACAGAGCCCCATACAGACATGGAGGAGAGAGAACATGAGCGGCCGCACAGAGCCCCATACAGACATGGAGGAGAGAATATGAGCGGCCGCACAGAGCCCCATACAGACATGGAGGGGAGAACATGAGCGGCCGCACAGAGCCCCAAACAGACATGGAGGAGAGAACATGAGCGGCCGCACAGAGCCCCATACACACATGGAGGGGAGAACATGAGCGGCTGCACAGAGCCCCATACAGACATGGAGAAGAGAACATGAGCGGCCGCACAGAGCCCCAAACAGACATGGAGGAGAGAACATGAGCGGCCGCACAGAGCCCCATACACACATGGAGGGGAGAACATGAGCGGCCGCACAGAGCCTCATACAGACATGGAGAAGAGAACATGAGCGGCCGAACAGAGCCCCATACAGACATGGAGGGGAGAACATGAGTGGCCGCACAGAGCCCCAAACAGACATGGAGGAGAGAACATGAGCGGCCGAACAGAGCCCCATACACACATGGAGGGGAGAACATGAGCGGCTGCACAGAGCCCCATACAGACATGGAGAAGAGAACATGAGCGGCCGAACAGAGCCCCATACAGACATGGAGGGGAGAACATGAGTGGCCGCACAGAGCCCCAAACAGACATGGAGGAGAGAACATGAGCGGCCGCACAGAGCCCCATACACACATGGAGGAGAGAATATGAGCGGCCGCACAGAGCCCCATACAGACATGGAGGAGGAGAACATGAGCGGCCGCACAGAGCCCCATACAGACATGGAGGAGGAGAACATGAGCGGCCGCACAGAGCCCCATACAGACATGGAGGAGGGAGAACATGAGCGGCCGCACAGAGCCCCATACAGACATGGAGGGGAGAACATGAGCGGCCGCACAGAGCCCCATACAGACATGGAGGAGAGAACATGAGCGGCCGCACAGAGCCCCATACAGACATGGAGGAGGGAGAACATGAGCGGCCGCACAGAGCCCCATACAGACATGGAGGGGAGAACATGAGCGGCCGCACAGAGCCCCATACAGACATGGAGGACAGAACATGAGCGGCCGAACAGAGCCCCATACAGACATGGAGGAGAGAACATGAGCGGCCGCACAGAGACCCATACAGACATGGAGGGGAGAACATGAGCGGCCGCACAGAGCCCCATACACACATGGAGGAGGGAGAACATGAGCGGCCGCACAGAGCCCCATACAGACATGGAGGGGAGAACATGAGCGGCCGCACAGAGCCCCATACAGACATGGAGGACAGAACATGAGCGGCCGAACAGAGCCCCATACAGACATGGAGGAGAGAACATGAGCGGCCGCACAGAGCTCCATACAGACATGGAGGGGAGAACATGAGCGGCCGCACAGAGCCCCATACAGACATGGAGGGGAGGACATGAGCGGCCGAACAGAGCTCCATACAGACATGGAGGAGGAGAACATGAGCGGCCGCACAGAGCCCCATACAGACATGGAGGAGGAGAACATGAGCGGTCGCACAGAGCCCCATACAGACATGGAGGAGGGAGAACATGAGCGGCCGCACAGAGCCCCATACAGACATGGAGGGGAGAACATGAGCGGCCGCACAGAGCCCCATACAGACATGGAGGAGAGAACATGAGCGGCCGCACAGAGCCCCATACAGACATGGAGGAGAGAACATGAGCGGCCGCACAGAGCCCCATACAGACATGGAGGAGAGAACATGAGCGGCTGCACAGAGCCCCATACAGACATGGAGGACAGAACATGAGCGGCCGCACAGAGCCCCATACAGACATGGAGGAGAGAACATGAGCGGCTGCACAGAGCCCCATACAGACATGGAGGACAGAACATGAGCGGCCGCACAGAGCCCAATACAAACATGGAGGAGGGAGAACATGAGAGGCTGCACAGAGCCCCATACAGACATGGAGGGGAGAACATGAGCGGCCGCACAGAGCCCCATATAGACATGGAGGAGAGAACATGAGCAGCCGCACAGAGCCCCATACAGACATGGAGGAGAGAACATGAGCAGCCACACAGAGCCCCATACAGACATGGAGGACAGAACATGAGCGGCCGCACAGAGCCCCATACAAACATGGAGGAGGGAGAACATGAGAGGCTGCACAGAGCCCCATACAGACATGGAGGGGAGAACATGAGCGGCCGCACAGAGCCCCATACAGACATGGAGGAGAGAACATGAGCGGTCGCACAGAGCCCCATACAGACATGGAGGGGGAGAACATGAGCGACCACACAAAGCCCCATACAGACATGGAGGGGAGAACATGAGCGGCCGCACAGAGCGCCATACAGACATGGAGGAGAGAACATGAGCGACCGCACAGAGCCCCATACAAACATGGAGGAGGGAGAACATGAGAGGCTGCACAGAGCCCCATACAGACATGGAGGGGAGAACATGAGCGGCCGCACAGAGCCCCATACAGACATGGAGGAGAGAACATGAGCGGTCGCACAGAGCCCCATACAGACATGGAGGGGGAGAACATGAGCGACCACACAAAGCCCCATACAGACATGGAGGGGAGAACATGAGCGGCCGCACAGAGCGCCATACAGACATGGAGGAGAGAACATGAGCGACCGCACAGAGCCCCATACAGACATGGAGGACAGAACATGAGCGGCCGAACAGAGCTCCATACAGACATGGAGGGGAGGACATGAGCGGCCGAACAGAGCTCCATACAGACATGGAGGAGAGAACATGAGCGGCCGCACAGAGCCCCATACAGACATGGAGGAGAGAACATGAGCGGCCGCACAGAGCCCCATACATAGAGCCCCATACAGACATGGAGGAGGAGAACATGAGCGGCCGCACAGAGCCCCATACAGACATGGAGGGGAGAACATGAGCGGCCGCACAGAGCCCCGTACAGACATGGAGGAGAGAACATGATCGGCCGCACAGAGCCCCATACAGACATGGAGGAGAGAACATGAGCGGCCGCACAGAACCCCATACAGACATGGAGGAGAGAACATGAGCGGCCGCACAGAGCCCCATACAGACATGGAGGAGAGAACATGAGCGGCCGCACAGAGCCCCATACAGACATGGAGGAGGGAGAACATGAGCGGCCGCACAGAGCCCCATACAGACATGGAGGGGAGAACATGAGCGGCCGCACAGAGCCCCATACAGACATGGAGGACAGAACATGAGCGGCCGCACAGAGCCCCATACAAACATGGAGGAGGGAGAACATGAGCGGCCGCACAGAGCCCCATACAGACATGGAGGGGGAGAACATGAGCGGCCGCACAGAGCCCCATGCAGACATGGAGGAGAGAACATGAGCGGCCACACAGAGCCCCATACAGACATGGAGTAGAGAACATGAGCAGCCACACAGAGCCCCATACAGACATAGAGGGGAGAACATGAGCATCCGCACAGAGCCCCATACAAACATGGAGGAGGGAGAACATGGGAGGCCGCACAGAGCCCCATACAGACATGGAGGAGAGAACATGAGCAGCCACACAGAGCCCCATACAGACATGGAGGAGAGAACATGAGCGGCCGCACAGAGCCCCATACAGACATGGAGGAGAGAACATGAGCGACCACACAGAGCCCCATACAGACATGGAGGAGAGAACATGAGCGGCCGCACAGAGCCCCATACAGACATGGAGGAGAGAACATGAGCAGCCGCACAGAGCTCCATACAGACAAGGAGGAGAGAACATGAGCGGCCGCACAGAGCCCCATACAGACATGGAGAAGAGAACATGAGCGGCCGCACAGAGCCCCATACAGACATGGAGGAGAGAACATGAGCGGCCACACAGAGCCCCATACAGACATGGAGGAGAGAACATGAGCGGCCGCACAGAGCTCCATACAGACATGGAGGAGAGAACATGAGCGGACGCACAGAGCCCCATACAGACATGGAGGAGAGAACATGAGTGGCCGCACAGAGCCCCATACACACATGGAGGAGAGAACATGAGTGGCCGCACAGAGCCCCATACAGACATGGAGGGGAGAACATGAGCGGCCGCACAGAGCCCCATACAGACATGGAGGGGAGAACATGAGCGGCTGCACAGAGCCCCATACAGACATGGAGGAGAGAACATGAGCGGACGCACAGAGCCCCATACAGACATGGAGGAGAGAACATGAGTGGCCGCACAGAGCCCCATACAGACATGGAGGGGAGAACATGAGCGACCGCACAGAGCCCCATACAGACATGGAGGAGAGAGAACATGAGCTGCCGCACAGAGCCCCATACAGACATGGAGGGGAGAACATGAGCGGCCGCACAGAGCCCCATACAGACATGGAGGAGAGAACATGAGCGGCCGCACAGAGCCCCATACAGACATGGAGGAGAGAACATGAGCGGCCACACAGAGCCCCATACAGACATGGAGGAGAGAACATGAGCGGCCGCACAGAGCCTCATACAGACATGGAGGAGAGAACATGAGCGGCCGCACAGAGCCCCATACAGACATGGAGGAGAGAACATGAGCGGCCACACAGAGCCCCATACACACATGGAGGAGAGAACATGAGTGGCCGCACAGAGCTCCATACAGACATGGAGGGGAGAACATGAGCGGCCGCACAGAGCCCCATACAGACATGGAGGGGAGAACATGAGCGGCCGCACAGAGCCCCATACAGACATGGAGGAGGGAGAACATGAGCGGCCGCACAGAGCCCCATACAGACATGGAGGGGAGAACATGAGCGGCCGCACAGAGCCCCATACAGACATGGAGGAGAGAACATGAGCGGCCGCACAGAGCCCCATACAGACATGGAGGAGGGAGAACATGAGCGGCCGCACAGAGCCCCATACAGACATGGAGGGGAGAACATGAGCGGCCGCACAGAGCCCCATACAGACATGGAGGACAGAACATGAGCGGCCGAACAGAGCCCCATACAGACATGGAGGAGAGAACATGAGCGGCCGCACAGAGACCCATACAGACATGGAGGGGAGAACATGAGCGGCCGCACAGAGCCCCATACACACATGGAGGAGGGAGAACATGAGCGGCCGCACAGAGCCCCATACAGACATGGAGGGGAGAACATGAGCGGCCGCACAGAGCCCCATACAGACATGGAGGACAGAACATGAGCGGCCGAACAGAGCCCCATACAGACATGGAGGAGAGAACATGAGCGGCCGCACAGAGCTCCATACAGACATGGAGGGGAGAACATGAGCGGCCGCACAGAGCCCCATACAGACATGGAGGGGAGGACATGAGCGGCCGAACAGAGCTCCATACAGACATGGAGGAGGAGAACATGAGCGGCAGCACAGAGCCCCATACAGACATGGAGGAGGAGAACATGAGCGGTCGCACAGAGCCCCATACAGACATGGAGGAGGGAGAACATGAGCGGCCGCACAGAGCCCCATACAGACATGGAGGGGAGAACATGAGCGGCCGCACAGAGCCCCATACAGACATGGAGGAGAGAACATGAGCGGCCGCACAGAGCCCCATACAGACATGGAGGAGAGAACATGAGCGGCCGCACAGAGCCCCATACAGACATGGAGGAGAGAACATGAGCGGCTGCACAGAGCCCCATACAGACATGGAGGACAGAACATGAGCGGCCGCACAGAGCCCCATACAGACATGGAGGAGAGAACATGAGCGGCTGCACAGAGCCCCATACAGACATGGAGGACAGAACATGAGCGGCCGCACAGAGCCCAATACAAACATGGAGGAGGGAGAACATGAGAGGCTGCACAGAGCCCCATACAGACATGGAGGGGAGAACATGAGCGGCCGCACAGAGCCCCATATAGACATGGAGGAGAGAACATGAGCAGCCGCACAGAGCCCCATACAGACATGGAGGAGAGAACATGAGCAGCCACACAGAGCCCCATACAGACATGGAGGACAGAACATGAGCGGCCGCACAGAGCCCCATACAAACATGGAGGAGGGAGAACATGAGAGGCTGCACAGAGCCCCATACAGACATGGAGGGGAGAACATGAGCGGCCGCACAGAGCCCCATACAGACATGGAGGAGAGAACATGAGCGGTCGCACAGAGCCCCATACAGACATGGAGGGGGAGAACATGAGCGACCACACAAAGCCCCATACAGACATGGAGGGGAGAACATGAGCGGCCGCACAGAGCGCCATACAGACATGGAGGAGAGAACATGAGCGACCGCACAGAGCCCCATACAAACATGGAGGAGGGAGAACATGAGAGGCTGCACAGAGCCCCATACAGACATGGAGGGGAGAACATGAGCGGCCGCACAGAGCCCCATACAGACATGGAGGAGAGAACATGAGCGGTCGCACAGAGCCCCATACAGACATGGAGGGGGAGAACATGAGCGACCACACAAAGCCCCATACAGACATGGAGGGGAGAACATGAGCGGCCGCACAGAGCGCCATACAGACATGGAGGAGAGAACATGAGCGACCGCACAGAGCCCCATACAGACATGGAGGACAGAACATGAGCGGCCGAATAGAGCTCCATACAGACATGGAGGGGAGGACATGAGCGGCCGAACAGAGCTCCATACAGACATGGAGGAGAGAACATGAGCGGCCGCACAGAGCCCCATACATAGAGCCCCATACAGACATGGAGGAGGAGAACATGAGCGGCCGCACAGAGCCCCATACAGACATGGAGGGGAGAACATGAGCGGCCGCACAGAGCCCCGTACAGACATGGAGGAGAGAACATGAGCGGCCGCACAGAGCCCCATACAGACATGGAGGAGAGAACATGAGCGGCCGCACAGAACCCCATACAGACATGGAGGAGAGAACATGAGCGGCCGCACAGAGCCCCATACAGACATGGAGGAGAGAACATGAGCGGCCGCACAGAGCCCCATACAGACATGGAGGGGAGAACATGAGCGGCCGCACAGAGCCCCATACAGACATGGAGGACAGAACATGAGCGGCCGCACAGAGCCCCATACAAACATGGAGGAGGGAGAACATGAGCGGCCGCACAGAGCCCCATACAGACATGGAGGGGGAGAACATGAGCGGCCGCACAGAGCCCCATGCAGACATGGAGGAGAGAACATGAGCGGCCACACAGAGCCCCATACAGACATGGAGTAGAGAACATGAGCAGCCACACAGAGCCCCATACAGACATAGAGGGGAGAACATGAGCATCCGCACAGAGCCCCATACAAACATGGAGGAGGGAGAACATGGGAGGCCGCACAGAGCCCCATACAGACATGGAGGAGAGAACATGAGCAGCCACACAGAGCCCCATACAGACATGGAGGAGAGAACATGAGCGGCCGCACAGAGCCCCATACAGACATGGAGGAGAGAACATGAGCGACCACACAGAGCCCCATACAGACATGGAGGAGAGAACATGAGCGGCCGCACAGAGCCCCATACAGACATGGAGGAGAGAACATGAGCAGCCGCACAGAGCTCCATACAGACAAGGAGGAGAGAACATGAGCGGCCGCACAGAGCCCCATACAGACATGGAGAAGAGAACATGAGCGGCCGCACAGAGCCCCATACAGACATGGAGGAGAGAACATGAGCGGCCACACAGAGCCCCATACAGACATGGAGGAGAGAACATGAGCGGCCGCACAGAGCTCCATACAGACATGGAGGAGAGAACATGAGCGGACGCACAGAGCCCCATACAGACATGGAGGAGAGAACATGAGTGGCCGCACAGAGCCCCATACACACATGGAGGAGAGAACATGAGTGGCCGCACAGAGCCCCATACAGACATGGAGGGGAGAACATGAGCGGCCGCACAGAGCCCCATACAGACATGGAGGGGAGAACATGAGCGGCTGCACAGAGCCCCATACAGACATGGAGGAGAGAACATGAGTGGCCGCACAGAGCTCCATACAGACATGGAGGGGAGAACATGAGCGGCCGCACAGAGCCCCATACAGACATGGAGGAGAGAACATGAGCGGCCGCACAGAGCTCCATACAGACATGGAGGAGAGAACATGAGCGGACGCACAGAGCCCCATACAGACATGGAGGGGAGAACATGAGCGACCGCACAGAGCCCCATACAGACATGGAGGAGAGAGAACATGAGCTGCCGCACAGAGCCCCATACAGACATGGAGGGGAGAACATGAGCGGCCGCACAGAGCCCCATACAGACATGGAGGAGAGAACATGGGAGGCCGCACAGAGCCCCATACAGACATGGAGGAGAGAACATGAGCAGCCACACAGAGCCCCATACAGACATGGAGGAGAGAACATGAGCGGCCGCACAGAGCCCCATACAGACATGGAGGAGAGAACATGAGCGACCACACAGAGCCCCATACAGACATGGAGGAGAGAACATGAGCGGCCGCACAGAGCCCCATACAGACATGGAGGAGAGAACATGAGCAGCCGCACAGAGCTCCATACAGACAAGGAGGAGAGAACATGAGCGGCCGCACAGAGCCCCATACAGACATGGAGAAGAGAACATGAGCGGCCGCACAGAGCCCCATACAGACATGGAGGAGAGAACATGAGCGGCCACACAGAGCCCCATACAGACATGGAGGAGAGAACATGAGCGGCCGCACAGAGCTCCATACAGACATGGAGGAGAGAACATGAGCGGACGCACAGAGCCCCATACAGACATGGAGGAGAGAACATGAGTGGCCGCACAGAGCCCCATACACACATGGAGGAGAGAACATGAGTGGCCGCACAGAGCCCCATACAGACATGGAGGAGAGAGAACATGAGCTGCCGCACAGAGCCCCATACAGACATGGAGGGGAGAACATGAGCGGCCGCACAGAGCCCCATACAGACATGGAGGAGAGAACATGAGCGGCCGCACAGAGCCCCATACAGACATGGAGGAGAGAACATGAGCGGCCACACAGAGCCCCATACAGACATGGAGGAGAGAACATGAGCGGCCGCACAGAGCCTCATACAGACATGGAGGAGAGAACATGAGCGGCCGCACAGAGCCCCATACAGACATGGAGGAGAGAACATGAGCGGCCACACAGAGCCCCATACACACATGGAGGAGAGAACATGAGTGGCCGCACAGAGCTCCATACAGACATGGAGGGGAGAACATGAGCGGCCGCACAGAGCCCCATACAGACATGGAGGGGAGAACATGAGCGGCCGCACAGAGCCCCATACAGACATGGAGGGGAGAACATGAGCGGCCGCACAGAGCCCCATACAGACATGGAGGAGGGGAGGACATGAGCGGCCGCACAGAGCCCCATACAGACATGGAGGGGAGAACATGAGCGGCCGCACAGAGCCCCATACAGACATGGAGGAGAGTGTTATGGAACAGCAACATAGAACTAGAATAGAAAGGGGAAAACTGACCCTGCACTGGGACTAGGCTGATACCCTACGATGGAGTGGGCGACCCATTCCTTGCGAATAGACTCACCGACGATCCTAGGTTAATCTCAGCGAAGACCTATAGATAGGGGGAAGGAGGTCCCTGAAAGATCTAAGGACTGGGTATAAAAACAGGTCACCTCCTAATAGAAAACACAGAGACACCTGCAGAAACCAACTGAAAACAGAAACTAAGGAGAGCAGAGCCAGAGATCCTAGAACGGCACAATAACAAACACAGAAGGCTATCAAAGCACCTAGCCAGAACTCTAGCGGATTAACATTGTTGTCCAGCAAGGAATGAGAGGCAGATGCTGGGTAATAAAGGGTGATACAATCACCTGACCTAAGACAACCCAGCACCAGGGGAAAAAGACCAGCAGCCAGAAAACCACAACAAGATGGCGGATGGTCAAGAAAACAAAACAGATTCTAACAGCACCTCCCCTTTTACGAGGATCCTCCGGATCCTCTTGGCCGAGTCTTATTCGGAAATCTCCTGCGAAAAACCTTAATCAGCCTTGAGGCCGAGACTTCCTCAGCTGTCACCCAGGAATTATCCTCGGGACCGAAACCCTTCCAGGACACGAGATACTGCAATCTTCCTCTGTGCCACCTGGAATCTAAAATGCGTGAAATCTCAAACTCGACGTCATCATCAACTGGAGGAACAGTCGGCATCGCCTCCTTATCTGGTGTGTCAACTATCTTCAGTAAAGATACATGAAAAACAATTAATTCTCCAGTACGAGGGGATGTCTAATCTCACCGCTACTGAGTTGACAACCTGAACCACTTTGAAGGGTCCTACAAACTTAGGCCCCAGTTTTTTAGAAGGGATCTTCAAACACAGATTCCTAGAGGACAACCAAACCATGTCCCCAACTGCAAACAATGCCTCCATTCTTTTCTTGACAAAATATTTCTTTGACCACCTATTTGCCTCTTTCAGATTATGGCGTACATTGGTCCAAACCCTGTCCAAATTTCCAGAAAAACTCTCCTCCTCAGGCACCGCTGCCCCAATCTTTGAAAATGGACCGAAAGATGGATGCCTCCCTGTACAGCAAAAAAAGGAGAACACCCAGCCGAGGAAGACGTATGATTATTAGGAGCAAAGTCAGCTAGTGGTAGATATTCCGACCACATTTCCTGATTGTCTGTTGTCTGCTACAAAACATCTCAAAAACTGCTCGACATCCTGGTTCTTCTTTTCAGTCTGTCCATTGGACTCAGGATGATAACTCTACGAAAATGACAAATGAACCTTTAATCTGTCACAAAAAGCAACAAACTGTGGTCCTCAATCGGAGACAATGTCCGTGGGAACACCATGGAGCCTGACAATCTCTTTCACAAATGCCTTAGCTAGAGTCTTGGCGCAGGGTAGTTTATTGAACGGGACCAGATGACATATCTTACTAAACCGGTCCACAACAACCCAGATGACAGAAAAACCCTCAGAGACCGGCAGATCGGTGATAAAATCCATAGCAAGATGTGACCATGGAGAACTAGGAACCTCCAAAGGGCACAGCAACCCTGCAGCCGGGGCATGTGAGGTCTTCGACCTAGCGCACACAGTACACTGACGCACCCACTTGATGATTTCTCTTTGCCACCCTGGCCACCAGAAACTTCGACCGATCGACTTTCTAGTTTCCGAAATCCCTGGAAGACCCGCTAACCGAGACTCATGACATTCAGCAAACAAAGCTCTCCGCAAGGCTCTAGGCACAAATAATTTACCATACGGAGTGTTAGTTGGTGCAGCATTCTGGGTCTCTAGGATGCTACTCTCCAACTCAGAACCCAATGCTGCCACCACCACCACTCCCTGCAAAATACATTCCTCCTTCTCAGTATTAACTGTTAGAGAGAAACTACGAGACAAAGCATCCGCTTTAACATTCTTCGTCCCAGGGATATATGTCACAGAGAAATGAAATCGGGCAAAAAACAGTGCCCACCTAGCTTGACTGGCATTCAAACGTTTAGCAGCATCCAGATATATCAGATTTTTATGATCAGTAAAAACCTTTATCAGATGTCTAACCCCCTCCAAAAAATGTCGCCAATGCTCAAACGCAAGTTTAATAGCCAGCAACCCTCTGTTCCAAACATCGTATTTGAGCTCAGTCTCCGAAAAATTTTTAGAAAAGAAAGCACAGGGATGCACCCCATCCTCTCCCTCTTGGGACAGAACTGCCCCCACCCCTACTGAAGAGACATCAACCTCTACCAGAAATGGCTTGGTCTCATCTGTCTGGATCAAAACAGCAGAGCTAAACCTCTCCTTGAGATGCTCAAAAGCCTTAACAGCCTCAGAGGACCATTGAACAGTATTAGAACCCTTCTTGGTGAGATCAGTTATAGGTTTAGCGATCACATTAAAATTCTTTATGAATTTTCTGTAATAATTAGCAAACCCTAAAAATCTCTGAAGCGACTTCAAACATTCAGGCCTAGGCCACTCCAGCACTGCCTGAACCTTCACCGGGTCCATCTCAAACCCATCACTGGAGGCAAGGTACCCAAAAAAACTAATTTTCTGTACTGCAAACTCGCACTTCTCCAGTTTAGCAAAGAGTGAGTTTTCGCTCAAAATCTGTAGAACTTCGCGGACTCTTTGCTAATACGACTCCAGATCAGGTGAATAGATCAAAATATCATCCAAATAAACAACAACACTCCTACCGATCAATGACCTCAGAATGTCAATGAAATTATGAAAAAACGTAGGCGCATTAGTAAGGCCAAAAGGCATCACCAGACAATCAAAATGACCTTCCGGGGTAATATAGGCTGTCTTCCATTCATCGCCCTCCTTCACCCACAGCAAATGATATACTCCACGAAGGTCAATCTTAGAGAACCACTTTGCTCCGGTTACTTGGTTTAACAAATCGGGAATCAGCGGCAACAGGTAAGGATTGCGCACAGTGATCTTATTAATCTCCCGAAAATTCAGACACGGCCTAAGGCCCCCATCCTTCTTTTTGACAAAAAAGAATCCTACAGCCACAGGGGACTTAGAGGGTCTTATATGACCTGCAGCTAAACTAGTCTGTAGGTATTCCTTTAAGGCCTGCCTCTCGGGAATAGTCAGATTAAATAAACGACTCTTAGGAAGTGTGGCACCTGGGAGGAACTCAATAGCACAGTTGTAATCTCTATGAGGTGGTAGAGCTTGCGACTAGTGATGAGCGAATATACTCATTACTCGAGATTTCCCGAGCACGCTCGGGTGTCCTCTGAGTATTTTTTAGTGCTTGGAGTTTTAGTTTTTTCTTGCCGCAGCTGAATGATTTACATCTGTTAGCAGCATAAGTACATGTGGGGATTCCCTAGGAACCAGGCAACCCCCACATGTACTTATGCTGGCTAACAGATGTAAATCATTCAGCTGCGGTGCTAAAGACTAACTCTCCGAGCACTAAAAAATACTCGGAGGTCACCCGAGCGTGCTCGAGAAATCTCAAGTAACGAGTATATTCGCTCATCACTACTTGCGACTCAACCTCCGAAAATACCCTCCAGAAATCCTGAATGGCTTCAGGTAGCTCCTTCATCACAACAGCAGCAATGTGAACATTACAACAATTACCATAACACTCCTGACCCCACGACCTTATAGTACTAGACGACCAGTCCAGCAAAGGATTGTGCATTGTTAACCAGGGTAAACCCAGGATGACTGGGCAAGGTAATTTAGCAAGGACAAACAAGCCTATACACTCCTGATGTTCCATATTCACAATAAGTGGGAACCCGGTAAGCTTTCGAGAAATACACCCATGTTCCAGAGGAGTGTTATCAATAGCCACAACAGAAATAGGAGATGACAATGGTTCAGAATCAAAATTATATTTGTCTAGGAATTGTTGATCAATCAAATTAAGTGCAGAACCACAATCCACCATTACCTGAAAATCAATGGAATGACCATGGTATGTGGTATTACCAGAGAAAAAAACTCCTGCGGACCATAAAAACGCAATAAGAACTGGAGTGTTACTCCTACTGACCTTTTTTTTTTCTTTCCTTATGCAAACCTCACATTGCTTAATAAAATGGTCAGCCTTACCACAATACAAGCATAGCCCTTCAGAAAACCTCTTCTCCCTCTCCTGGGAACGAGAGGACATCACCCCAAGTTGCATCGGTTCCCCGCTGTAGACGGGGCTCTCCTGAGAGACGGGGTTCAGCATTAAAAGAGCCTTCTCTTCATTAATTCTGTCTGCTCCTCAATCTTCTATCAACACGGATAGCTAACTGCATAGCAGTTTCCAAAGTATCAGGTGCAGGATATGCAATGAGCAAATCTTTAACTTTTTCACTCAAACCTGCTAAAAACTGACTCTTGAGCGCTGGGTTATTCCACCTTACCTCTGCGGACCATCGTCTGAACTGGGTGCCATACCTCTCAGCATCAACAGAACCCTGTTTAAGCCGTCTGAGCTCTGCCTCAGCTGATATGACCCGATCAGGATCATCATATAACAACCCCATAGCAGTAAAAAATGCTTCTACTGATGTCAAACAAGGATCATCAGGATGTAATGAAAATGCCCAGATTTGGGGTTCATTTCGCAATAAAGACATAATAATCCCCACACGCTGTAATTCACTCCCTGAGGATCTGGGTCTAAGCCGAAAATATAGTAAACATGCATTTTTAAACGTAAAAAAAATCCTGCCGTTTACCAGAAAAAACTCAGGTAATCCTACCTTAGGTTCTTCAGAGCGTGCTCCAGAGTAATTACTCATGTGCTGTTGCAGGTCACCTAGGGCTGGACAAACTGATACGGAACTGCAACACAGGACTCGGGTAGAAGGGGGAAAACTGACCCTGCACTGAGACTAGGCTGATACCCTACGATGGAGTGGGCGACCCATTCCTTGCGAATAGACCCACTGATGATCCTAGGTGAATCTCAGCGAAGACCTATAGATAGGCCCTTCTCATGTACAGCACCATGGAATTAATGGTGCTATATAAATAAACAATAATAATAATAATAATAATAATAATAGGGGGAAGGAGGTCCCTGAAAGATCTAAGGACTGGGTATAAAAAACAGGTCACCTCCTAATAGAAAACACAGAGACGGCTGCAGAAACCAACTGAAAATAGAAACTAGAGATAGCAGAACCAGAGATCCCAGAACTGCACAATATCAAATACAGAAAGCTATCAAAGCACCTAGCCAGAACTCTAGCGGATTAACACTGTTGTCCAGCAAGGACTGGGAGGCAGATGCTGGGTAATAAAGGGTGATACAATCACCTGACCTAAGGCAACCCAGCACCAGGGGAAAAAGACCAGCAGCCAGAAAACCACAACAAGATGGCGGATGGTCAAAAACAAAACAGATTCTAACAAGAGAGAACATGAGCGGCCGCACAGAGCCCCATACAGACATGGAGGGGAGAACATGAGCGGCAGCACAGAGCCCCATACAGACATGGAGGAGAGAACATGAGCGGCCGCACAGAGCCCCATACAGACATGGAGGAGAGAACATGAGCGGCCGCACAGAGCCCCATACAGACATGGAGGAGAGAACATGAGCGGCTGCACAGAACCCCATACAGACATGGAGGAGAGAACATGAGCGGCCGCACAGAGCCCCATACAGACATGGAGGAGAGAGAACATGAGCGGCCGCACAGAGCCCCATACAGACATGGAGGAGAGAACATGAGCGGCCGCACAGAGCCCCATACAGACATGGAGGAGAGAACATGAGCGGCAGCACAGAGCCCCATACAGACATGGAGGAGAGAACATGAGCGGCCGCACAGAGCCCCATACAGACATGGAGGAGAGAACATGAGCGGCCGCACAGAGCCCCATACAGACATGGAGGAGAGAACATGAGCGGCTGCACAGAACCCCATACAGACATGGAGGAGAGAACATGAGCGGCCGCACAGAGCCCCATACAGACATGGAGGAGAGAGAACATGAGCGGCCGCACAGAGCCCCATACAGACATGGAGGAGAGAACATGAGTGGCCGCACAGAACCCCATACAGACATGGAGGAGAGAACATGAGTGGCCGCACAGAGCCCCATACAGACATGGAGGGGAGAACATGAGCGGCAGCACAGAGCCCCATACAGACATGGAGGAGAGAACATGAGCGGCCGCACAGAGCCCCATACAGACATGGAGGAGAGAACATGAGCGGCCGCACAGAGCCCCATACAGACATGGAGGAGAGAACATGAGCGGCTGCACAGAACCCCATACAGACATGGAGGAGAGAACATGAGCGGCCGCACAGAGCCCCATACAGACATGGAGGAGAGAGAACATGAGCGGCCGCACAGAGCCCCATACAGACATGGAGGAGAGAACATGAGCGGCCGCACAGAGCCCCATACAGACATGGAGGAGAGAACATGAGCGGCCGCACAGAGCCCCATACAGACATAGAGGGGGAGAACATGATCGGCCGCACAGAGCCCCATATAGACATGGAGGAGAGAACATGAGCGGCCGCACAGAGCCCCATACAGACATGGAGGAGAGAACATGAGCGGCCGCACAGAGCCCCATACAGACATAGAGGGGGAGAACATGATCGGCCGCACAGAGCCCCATACAGACATGGAGGAGAGAACATGAGCGGCCGCACAGAGCCCCATACAGACATGGAGGGGAGAACATGAGCGGCCGCACAGAGCCCCATACAGACATGGAGGAGAGAACATGAGCGGCCGCACAGAGCCCCATACAGACATGGAGGGGAGAACATGAGCGGCCGCACAGAGCCCCATACAGACATGGAGGAGAGAACATGAGCGGCTGCACAGAGCCCCATACAGACATGGAGAAGAGAACATGAGCGGCCGCACAGAGCCCCATACAGACATGGAGGAGAGAACATGAGCGGCCGCACAGAGCCCCATACAGACATGGAGGAGAGAACATGAGCGGCCGCACAGAGCCCCATACAGGCATGGAGGAGAGAGAACATGAGCGGCCGCACAGAGCCCCATACAGACATGGAGGAGAGAACATGAGCGGCCGCACAGAGCCCCATACAGACATGTAGGAGAGAACATGAGCGGCCGCACAGAGCCCCATACAGACATAGAGGGGGAGAACATGATCGGCCGCACAGAGCCCCATATAGACATGGAGGAGAGAACATGAGCGGCCGCACAGAGCCCCATACAGACATGGAGGAGAGAACATGAGCGGCCGCACAGAGCCCCATACAGACATGGAGGGGAGAACATGAGCGGCCGCACAGAGCCCCATACAGACATGGAGGAGAGAACATGAGCGGCCGCACAGAGCCCCATACAGACATGGAGGGGAGAACATGAGCGGCCGCACAGAGCCCCATACAGACATGGAGGAGAGAACATGAGCGGCTGCACAGAGCCCCATACAGACATGGAGAAGAGAACATGAGCGGCCGCACAGAGCCCCATACAGACATGGAGGAGAGAACATGAGCGGCCGCACAGAGCCCCATACAGACATGGAGGAGAGAACATGAGCGGCCGCACAGAGCCCCATACACACATGGAGGAGAGAACATGAGTGGCCGCACAGAGCTCCATACAGACATGGAGGGGAGAACATGAGCGGCCGCACAGAGCCCCATACAGACATGGAGGGGAGAACATGAGCGGCCGCACAGAGCCCCATACAGACATGGAGGAGAGAACATGAGCGGCCGCACAGAGCCCCATACAGACATGTAGGAGAGAACATGAGTGGCCGCACAGAACCCCATACAGACATGGAGGGGAGAACATGAGCAGCCGCACAGAGCCCCATACAGACATGGAGAAGAGAACATGAGCGGCCGCACAGAGCCCCATACAGACATGGAGGGGAGAACATGAGCGGACGCACAGAGCCTCATACAGACATGGAGGAGAGAACATGAGCGGCTGCACAGAGCCCAATATAGACATGGAGGAGAGAACATGAGCGGCCGCACAGAGCCCCATACAGACATGGAGGGATAACATGAGCGGACGCACAGAGCCTCATACAGACATGGAGGAGAGAACATGAGCGGCTGCACAGAGCCCCATATAGACATGGAGGAGAGAACATGAGCGGCTGCACAGAGCCCCATATAGACATGGAGGAGAGAACATGAGCGGCCGCACAGAGCCCCATACAGACATGGAGGAGAGAACATGAGCGGCCGCACAGAGCCCCATACAGACATGGAGGGATAACATGAGCGGACGCACAGAGCCTCATACAGACATGGAGGAGAGAACATGAGCGGCCGCACAGAGCCCCATACAGACATGGAGGGGAGAACATGAGCGGCCGCACAGAGCCCCATACAGACATGGAGGAGAGAACATGAGCGGCCGCACAGAGCCCCATACAGACATGGAGGAGAGAACATGAGCGGCCGCACAGAGCCCCATACAGACATGGAGGGGAGAACATGAGCGGCCCCACAGAGCCCCATACAGACATGTAGGAGAGAACATGAGTGGCCGCACAGAACCCCATACAGACATGGAGGGGAGAGAACATGAGCAGCCGCACAGAGCCCCATACAGACATGGAGAAGAGAACATGAGCGGTCGCACAGAGCCCCATACAGACATGGAGGAGAGAACATGAGCAGCCGCACAGAGCCCCATACAGATATGTAGGAGAGAACATGAGTGGCCGCACAGAACCCCATACAGACATGGAGGAGAGAACATGAGTGGCCGCACAGAGCCCCATACAGACATGGAGGGGAGAACATGAGCAGCCGCACAGAGCCCCATACAGATATGTAGGAGAGAACATGAGTGGCCGCACAGAACCCCATACAGACATGGAGGAGAGAACATGAGTGGCCGCACAGAGCCCCATACAGACATGGAGAGGAGAATATGAGCGGCCGCACAGAGCCCCATACAGACATGGAGGAGGGAGAACATGAGCAGCCGCACAGAGCCCCATACAGACATGGAGAAGAGAACATGAGCGGCCGCACAGAGCCTCATACAGACATGGAGGAGAGAACATGAGCGGCCGCACAGAGCCCCATACAGACATGGAGGAGAGAACATGAGCGGCCGCACAGAGCCCCATACAGACAAGGAGGGGAGAACATGAGCGGCCGCACAGAGCCCCATACAGACATGGAGGAGAGAACATGAGCGGCTGCACAGAGCCCCATACAGACATAGAGGAGAGAACATGAGCAGCCGCACAGAGCCCCATACAGACATGGAGGAGGAGAACATGAGCAGCCGCACAGAGCCCCATACAGACATGGAGGGGAGAACATGAGCGGCCGCACAGAGCCCCATACAGACATGGAGAAGAGAACATGAGCGGCCACACAGAGCCCCATACAGACATGGAGGAGAGAACATGAGTGGCCGCACAGAGCCTCATACAGACATGGAGGAGAGAACATGAGCGGCCGCACAGAGCCCCATACAGACATGTAGGAGAGAACATGAGCGACCGCACAGAACCCCATACAGACATGGAGGGAGAACATGAGCGGCCACACAGAACCCCATACAGACATGGAGGGGAGAGAACATGAGCAGCCGCACAGAGCCCCATACAGACATGGAGGGGAGAACATGAGCGGCCGCACAGAGCCCCATACAGACATGGAGGACAGAACATGAGCGGCCGCACAGAGCCCCATACAGACATGGAGAAGAGAACATGAGCGGCCGCACAGAGCCCCATACAGACATGGAGGAGAGAACATGAGCGGCCGCACAGAGCCTCATACAGACATGGAGGAGAGAACATGAGCGGCCGCACAGAGCCCCATACAGACATGGAGGAGAGAACATGAGCGGCCGCACAGAGCCCCATACAGACAAGGAGGGGAGAACATGAGCGGCCGCACAGAGCCCCATACAGACATGGAGAAGAGAACATGAGCGGCCGCACAGAGCCCCATACAGACATGGAGGAGAGAACATGAGCGGCCGCACAGAGCCCCATACAGACATGGAGGAGAGAACATGAGCGGCCGCACAGAGCCCCATACAGACAAGGAGGGGAGAACATGAGCGGCCGCACAGAGCCCCATACAGACATGGAGGAGAGAACATGAGCGGCTGCACAGAGCCCCATACAGACATAGAGGAGAGAACATGAGCAGCCGCACAGAGCCCCATACAGACATGGAGGAGGAGAACATGAGCAGCCGCACAGAGCCCCATACAGACATGGAGGGGAGAACATGAGCGGCCGCACAGAGCCCCATACAGACATGGAGAAGAGAACATGAGCGGCCACACAGAGCCTCATACAGACATGGAGGAGAGAACATGAGCGGCCGCACAGAGCCCCATACAGACATGTAGGAGAGAACATGAGCGACCGCACAGAACCCCATACAGACATGGAGGGAGAACATGAGCGGCCACACAGAGCCCCATACAGACATGGAGGACAGAACATGAGCGGCCGCACAGAGCCCCATACAGACATGGAGGAGAGAACATGAGCGACCGCACAGAGCCCCATACAGACATGGAGGGGAGAGAACATGAGCGGCCACACAGAGCTCCATACAGACATGGAGGAGAGAACATGAGCGGCCGCAAAGAACCCCATACAGACATGGAGGAGAGAACATGAGCGGCCGCACAGAGCCCCATACAGACATGGAGGAGAAAACATGAGCGGCCGCACAGAGCCCCATACAGACATGGAGGGAGAACATGAGCGGCCACACAGAGCCCCATACAGACATGGAGGGGAGAGAACATGAGCGGCCACACAGAGCTCCATACAGACATGGAGGAGAGAACATGAGCGACCGCACAGAACCCCATACAGACATGGAGGACAGAACATGAGCGGCCGCACAGAGCTCCATACAGACATGGAGGGAAGAGAACATGAGCGGCCACACAGAGCTCCATACAGACATAGAGGAGAGAACATGAGCAGCCGCACAGAGCCCCATACAGACATGGAGGAGGAGAACATGAGCAGCCGCACAGAGCCCCATACAGACATGGAGGGGAGAACATGAGCGGCCGCACAGAGCCCCATACAGACATGGAGAAGAGAACATGAGCGGCCACACAGAGCCTCATACAGACATGGAGGAGAGAACATGAGCGGCCGCACAGAGCCCCATACAGACATGTAGGAGAGAACATGAGCGACCGCACAGAACCCCATACAGACATGGAGGGAGAACATGAGCGGCCACACAGAGCCCCATACAGACATGGAGGACAGAACATGAGCGGCCGCACAGAGCCCCATACAGACATGGAGGAGAGAACATGAGCGACCGCACAGAGCCCCATACAGACATGGAGGGGAGAGAACATGAGCGGCCACACAGAGCTCCATACAGACATGGAGGAGAGAACATGAGCGGCCGCAAAGAACCCCATACAGACATGGAGGAGAGAACATGAGCGGCCGCACAGAGCCCCATACAGACATGGAGGAGAAAACATGAGCGGCCGCACAGAGCCCCATACAGACATGGAGGGAGAACATGAGCGGCCACACAGAGCCCCATACAGACATGGAGGGGAGAGAACATGAGCGGCCACACAGAGCTCCATACAGACATGGAGGAGAGAACATGAGCGGCCGCAAAGAACCCCATACAGACATGGAGGAGAGAACATGAGCGGCCGCACAGAGCCCCATACAGACATGGAGGAGAAAACATGAGCGGCCGCACAGAGCCCCATACAGACATGGAGGGAGAACATGAGCGGCCACACAGAGCTCCATACAGACATGGAGGAGAGAACATGAGCGGCCGCACAGAGCCCCATACAGACATGGAGGAGGGAGAACATGAGGGGCCGCACAGAGCCCCATACAGACATGGAGGACAGAACATGAGCGGCCGCACAGAGCTCCATACAGACATGGAGGGAAGAGAACATGAGCGGCCACACAGAGCTCCATACAGACATGGAGGAGAGAACATGAGCGGCTGCACAGAACCCCTTACAGACATGGAGGGGAGAACATGAGCGGCCGCACAGAACCCCATACAGACATGGAGGAGAGAACATGAGCAGTCGCACAGAGCCCCATACAGACATGGAGGAGAGAACATGAGCGGCTGCACAGAGCCCCATACAGAGGCACAGGAGAGGTCCACCTTTATCACACCCTTCGGACTGTACGAGTCCACGGTCATGCCCTTCGGCATGAAGAATGCTCCTGCCACTTTCCAGCGGATGGTCAACCTCCTGCTTCAGGGACTGGAGAAGTACGCAGTGGCGTACTTGGATGACATTGCCATCTTCAGTCCCTCCTGGGACCTCTCGAGGAGGTGCTCAGGCGAATCCACCGAGCAGGACTGACTATCAAGCCCGGGAAGTGCCAAATGGGCATGAGGGAGGTCCACTACCTGGGGCACCGGGTAGGCGGAGGCACCCTGAAGCCAGAGCCTGAAAAAGTGGGCGCGATCGTGAACTGGCCCACTCCTGGGACCAAGAAACAGGTGATGTCCTTCCTGGGCACTGCAGGGTACTATAGGCGCTTTGTGCAGCACTATAGTAGCCTGGCAAAACCTTTGACGGACCTCACCAGGAAGAAGCTACCCCACATCGTCAACTGGACAGATGGCTGTGAGGGGGCCTTCCAGGCGTTGAAAACTGCACTGTGCAACGCCCCTATGTTGAAAGCAGTCGACAGCAGTCGACCATTCTTGGTACAGACCGACGCCAGCGAGTTTGGCCTTGGTGCTGTGCTCAGCCAGGTTGACTCGGAGGACCAAGAGCACCCCGTGTTGTACCTGAGCCGGAAACTTTTGCCAAGAGAAGTGGCCTACTCCACCATAGAGAAGGAGCCTACTCCACCATCGAGAAGGAGTGCCTGGCCATAGTCTGGGCCCTGCAGCGCTTGCAGCCCTACTTGTACGTTCGCACCTTCACTGTGGTGACCGACCACGACCCTCTGCGCTGGCTAAACGCCATGTGTGGAACCAACGGCAGGTTGCTGCGCTGGAGCCTTGCCCTTCAGCAATTTGACTTCACCATTAAACACAAAGCGGGCAAAGAGCATGGGAATGCAGATGGACTGTCCCGCCAGGGTGAACTTACTGAGGTGCGCATGGAGGCATACCGTGGGGTTCTACCTCCCTAGCACACACATAAAGGGGGAGGTGTCACGATATGGTATGAAATATCATATAAGTAGTTTCTCTTGCTAGCAAGCTGTGGGCTAAAAAAGCCCCCCTTCCCTTTCACTCAGCCAAGACCTGCCTTGCCAATGTACATGGGGGAAGAGCGTTTTATTGCCTAAAGGAATTTTTACAACCAGGTTAGAATCTTCCTCCAGCAAGAACTGGATTCTAAGTCTCTAGAACACATGGAAGTTCTTTGTTTTGTTTTTGTAAGATATTACGCAAACCGTTTACGTTAAGAACACGAGAATATATATTCTTAATCCCCCTCAATGGATCTACCCATCCCTCGAAACACGAGCGTCTAACTCCATCTAGTAAAGAAGTAGGGATTTATCTGTAAATATGTATCCCAGATAGGACATATTTGATCTCATTAGAATGCCCACGTTAATCCGAGATGAATGCTGGGTGTGATATGACGATGATATGTTTTGCAGCGGAGTTATAGAAATTAGATATAGGTTAGGGAAAAGTTAGTTAACTGAAGAAGTAGGAGGGACGAGGTGATCCAACCCCTTTCTGGGATGTTACAGGCTCCAGCTATAACTGTCTGCCCAGATCCCCAGCTCATTCTTCTTGTCTTTTCCTGGAGAGCCCTGAGCACGTCCAATGAGCTGGGACGTATGGTTGCCTGCAATGCAATGAACTGAGAATACGTGAGTGTTATCTTTTCTCCTTTAATCCCCTTTATGTTATAATTACCTTGTACATATTTGCAATTGTCTCATTTGTAACATCTTTGTAAAATATTTTGATAAAGCACTGCCTACATTTTGTGGGGTATATTATTTCATGCCAGTTCTTTCTCCATGCTCTAAAAACGTACTCTAAGTCTTCCTGAAGGGAATTTACGCTACTGTTTTGGGTTAGCTTCGGACCCGTTTAATCGGAGCTGGTGGCAGCGATACCGTGCAGGCTTTTGGGTGATGTTGTAGCGACTGCGGCGTTAATAATTATTGTTCCTGCCTGAGTGGGAGTAGTTATCGTGTCGCTGCAGCGTGCCCAATAGCCCGTACATAGCAGGCAGCCTTTCTGGCGACTATTTACCCTAGGTGCAGTACCTAATCTGACCTGCGGGTAAAGGGGGCGCCAGAGAGCTGCAAGTGTTAAGTGGAACTGTAAGCGGGATACATAAATACCTGCAGTTCATGGTATATTGAAGAGCAGTGGGATACCTAGAATAAGCCCCTGCTGTAAACTAAGAGGTCAATAGCCTTGTGTGTGTTTTTTTATCACATTGTGGCAGTGGAGGGATAACTAAGATAAGCCCCCTGCACATGTGATAGCCGTCTGTTGGCCTAAAGTCACCCCGATCTGTGACGTAGGGGTGACGGTCACGGTGTGGATCCCTGACACATTGGTGGAAGCGGCTAAGGGATCGTGACACCGGCCAGCGCGCTGCTGAGGTGAGAGCAGAAGACACGCCCACAGTGTGCAGTGTGGGCGTGTCTACAATACAGCGATGGCCGCCCAGCATTTGTACACATTAAAGTACAATGTCACACTAGCCGTCTTCTAGGCAGCAAAGGCCCGGGCGTCCCGCAACTGCTGCAGAGAGACCGGCCTGCAACTGTTCTGGGGGGACCAGTCTGGGGGCACTTTCCCCTCTGCCAAACGACCCAGCCCTCCCCTGGTCGTGACATCACTGAGTGGGCGGAGCTATGGAGTGCACTCCTACTTTCTCATAGGGACTCAGACTTATGGAACATTCATATCCACCATAGCTCCAGGATGCAACCTCGTATAGCGATGACGGAATTACCATTGATCTTGTTTTGCGACTAGCATTCTCTTAAGACCAAACATGACCTGGCTAGGCACCGCAAGTAAGCAGTAATTTGTTCCTCGGATACCAAGGGTACAGGAAATTGGAGAATGCACTGGGTGATGGCCCGGCCGATGCTCTTACCAAATATATAACTTTCATATCTCTGTCACTAATTGGGGTCAAGTTTTGCCTTACTATTAAGTCTGTAAATGAACAAAAGAGCACATGGTTTCAGATAAACGACTGGTTTTCTGCACACTCCTGCATTCGAGAGGGAGGGGGGACAGAGTCCCACACTGGAGTTTCAAGTTACAACTGTATTCAGGGGGGAGGGAGTTGCCTGGAGGCCAAGAGAGAAGAAAAGCTTTCTAGGCAGAGTGAAGAGGGGGAGGGAGGTCGGAAAAGCCCACAGTGTGTGTCTGTGCTCAGCTTTAATGGACATAGCAGAGCTCATTGTGCGTGATCATAGACAATCAAATATATCATGTTCCTGACAGACTCCTTCCATCACTTCTCCTTCTTGATACTGTAATTCCAATACTGAAAGAGTCTCCACACCCCGTGAACTTTACCACATTACAGCAACAAACATAAATGTATCTTATTGGAATTTTCTGTGACACAAAGTAATGAGAAAATGTACTAATTATTGTAAAAATATAAAGATGACAATTGTGCCATGCATTAGTATTCAGCCCCGAGTCAGTTCACTTTCTCTGCAGTCTTTTGGGGTCTGTCTCTCCTCCTTTCTCTGCTGTCTTTTGGGGTCTGTCTCTCCACCTTTCTCTGCAGTCTTTTGGGGTCTGTGTCTCCACCTTTCTCTGCTGTCTTTTGGGTTCTGTCTCTCCTCCTTTCTCTGCAGTCTTTTGGGATCTGTCTCTCCCACCTTTCTCTGCAGTCTTTTAGGGTCTGTCTCTCCCACCTTTCTCTGCAGTCTTTTGGGGTCTGTCTCTCCTCCTTTCTCTCCAGTCTTTTGGGGTCTGTCTCTCCTCCTTTCTCTGCAGTCTTTCGGGGTCTGTCTCTCCCAGCTTTCTCTGCAGTCTTTTGGGGTCTGTCTCTCCACCTTTCTGTGCAGTCTTTTGGGGTCTGTCTCTCCACCTTTCTCTCCAGTCTTTTGGGGTCTGTCTCTCCTCCTTTCTCTGCAGTCTTTTGGGGTCTGTCTCTCCACCTTTCTCTGCAGTCTTTTGGGGTCTGTCTCTCCTTTCTCTGCAGTCTTTTGGGGTCTGTCTCTCCACCTTTCTCTGCAGTCTTTGAGGTATCTCTTTAGGGTCTGTCTCTCTCCTTTCTCTGCAGTCTTTTGGGGTCTGTCTCTCCTCCTTTCCCTGCAGTCTTTTGGGGTCTGTCGCTCTCTCCTTTCTCTGCAGTCTTTTGGGGTCTGTCTCTCCTCCTTTCCCTGCAGTCTTTTGGGGTCTGTCTCTCTCTCCTTTCTCTGCAGTCTTTTGGGGTCTGTCTCTCCTCCTTTCTCTGCAGTCTTTTGGGGTCTGTCTCTCCACCTGTCTCTGCAGCCTTTTGGGGTCTGTCTCTCCACCTTTCTCTCCAGTCTTTTGGGGTTCTGCTGGAAAATGAACCTATGCCCCGGTCTCAGGTATTCTGCAACCTCTAACAGGTTTTCCTCCATTATTGTCTTGTATTTAGCTCAATCCATCTTCCCATCACCTTTGAGAAGCTTCTCTGCCTCTGCGGCAGAAAAGCCTCCCCACAGCAGGATGCTGCAACCACCATGTGTGACGGATGCTGCTCCCGTCATATGTGATGGTGGGGATGGTGTTTCCAGGGTGATGTGCAATGTTAGTTTTCCACCACATAGCGTTTTGAATTTAACACAAAATGTTCTCCTTTGGTGTCTTCTGACCAGAGCCCTGTCCTCCATATGCTTGCTGTGTCTCCTACATGTGACTTCCTATGGCTTCCACCATGTGTTTCTTCTTGCCACTGTTCCATAAAAGGCAGATTTGTGGAGTGAACAACTAGTAGTTGTCCTGTGGACAGATTCTCCCCCTGAGCTGTGCATCTCTGCAGCTCCTCCAGTGACCATCGGCCTCTCGGCTGCTTCTCTCATTAGTGCTCTCCTTGCTTGGGATGTCAGGTTAGGTAGATGGCCGTGTCTTGGAAGGTTTGCAGTTGTGCCATACTCCCTCCATTCTTGGATGATGGATTGATGCTCTGTGAGATGGTCAGATCTTGGGCTATTTTTTAAAACCTAACCCTGATTTCCTCCTCTCCTCCACTTTATCCCTGACCTTCACAGGGTGTGAAGACTTTTTCTAGGTCCTGTATATAAGAGGCTGTGCACATAAGGTTTTCTATGAGTGCTAATGTATTTATGGTGATGTATATAGGGTGTACTTAGTTGTCATCTATACAGTCACATGACGGCGTCTTACTGTGCTCAGGGCTGTGACTTTGTGGGGTCAGATCAATGTCTCGGTGGTCACCACCTGGACATGTCTCCAGGAGGGTCCCACCTAGTCATCTTATCATAGACAGTGTGAGGACGAGCCCAGTCTTGTGACCGTGCGGAACCCTGATACATGTGTGACATGGCATCAAGGACGTATCTGGTCCCGGCGGCCTACGCTGCAGGTCCTCGACCCTCCGGTGGTCTCGCTCTTACTAGAGGCCAGAAGCGTATTAGACCCGCTGGAGTGCCTTGTGGTCACAGCAGGTCACCTGTGAGTCATAAGGCAAAGTAAAAGTAAGTTTGGACCTGGTCAAGCTATGTGGCCAAGGCATTGTTCAGGAAAACCCGTTATGGGCTTTTATTTTTGAAATGGACTACAGGAAGGTAGTGGGGTTGGTCTGTTTTCTCCAGGTTGAGTCTTATAAGTGGTCCATGGCCACAGATTCCAGTTTAGAAAAAAAACTGCAGTATAGGGTTTGGGTGTGTCAGTTTGGAGTTTGCAACTTGCGGAGCAGTCGACTATGCAGAAGCTCAGCCTGTGTGAGTTAACACAGACCCAGGAGAGCAAACTCCTGGCACCCCACAGCATGATACGGTGGTGCAGTCGCCCTCGGCAACCGGACGCATTTATGGACTGTATTGTTTCCCTGCTGCGATCCAGAGGATACCGTATGCTGTACACCATATGAGTTTGGACATTAAACAAGTTTTGCTGTAAACTTTTATTGTGGTCACTGTCTGTCACACTGAACCAACCCCGATGCACTACAGTTGGTGGAGAATCGGGGCAGTGTGAATTGAGGCATACCCCAATGCCAGCTGCATGTCTGTCATTAGGCCTGCCACACTGCAACCCAGCCCTGTGGACAAAATGGAGGAAATCCTAAGGCAGCTGGTCCTCAAGCAGCCCTGCATGAGGCACCTTCAGCGCCGACCCCGTAACGTTGCGAGGCCCAAGACAAGGTCCGCTCCGCTTTGAGGAAACTGAGTCCGGAAGACTTTCTGTCTATGAGCGCACGGCAGAGCGGGGGAACCTGCCAACGTCCCAGTGGGCCAAAGTGGTGGCTCCATTCCTGAGGGGTGACGCGCTAAAGGCCTACTTTGTTCACAGTTGGGAGGACACCCAGGACTACACCAAGCTAAAAGGTGAGATCCTTGGCCGACTGGGAATTAATACCTATGTGAGAGCCCAACAGGGGTTTTCATGGACTTTTGTGGAGGCGCAGCCTGCCCGGTCTCAGGTTTATGACTTGCCGCAGCTTGGGAAAATGTGGCTCCAACCTGAGACTTTGACTCTGGCCCAGATGGCAGAGAGGGTGGTGGTTGACCGGCTGGTGAGGGTTCTGCCAGCAGCCATACAGCGTTGGGTGGGACAAGGGGACCCGGGCACTCTGGACCAGGTGGTGGGACTGATTGAGCGGTACATGGCCACTCAGGACTTTATACGGGACACGGCTCCATTACGGCTGTCACGTCGGGCCCAACCAACCCAGGAACCTGAGAAAAATCCACGTCCCTCTACTGGGGCCACTCGGGATCGAGCCCGTACCAAGGGGGTATCCCGAAGGGAGAGTGACAGCACACCTGTGTCCCCTAAAGGTACCGTCACACTGAGCAACTTTCCAACGAGAACGACAGTGATCCGTGACGTTCCAGCGATTTACATATGATCTCGTTGTGTTTGACATGCAGCAGTGATCAGGATCCTGCTGTTACATCGCTGGTCGGAGCTAGAAGTCCAGAACTTTATTTCGTCGCTGGATCACCCGCTGTCATCGCTGGATCGGTGTGTGTGACACCGATCCAGCGATGTGTTCGCTTGTAACCAGGGTAAACATCGGGTTACTAAGCGCAGGGCCACGCGTAGTAACCCGATGTTTACCCTGGTTACCATTGTAAATGTAAAAAAAAAAAAACCAGTACATACTTACATTCCGGTGTCTGTCACGTCCCTCGCCGTCAGCTTCCCGCACTGACTGTGAGCGCCGGTGACGTCACCGCTGTGCTGTGCTTTACGGCCGGCACTGACACAGTCAGTGCGGGAAGCTGACGGCGAGGGACGTGACAGACACCGGAATGTAAGTATGTACTGTTTTTTTTTTTACATTTACAATGGTAACCAGGGTAAACATCGGGTTACTAAGCGCGGCCCTGCGCTTAGTAACCCGATGTTTACCCTGGTTACCCGGGGACTTCGGCATCGTTGGTCGCTGGAGAGAGCTGTCTGTGTGATAGCTCTCCAGCGACCACACAACGACTTACCAACGATCACGGCCAGGTCGTATCGCTGGTCGTGATCGTTGGTAAATCGTTTAGTGTAACAGTACCTTAAGTCGGCCCCAAGGTCAAGAGTTATCAAGTGTTGGTGGTGCCAGAGCCCCAGAAATGTGGCTGCCAACTGTCCCCTGATAGCTGAACCCATGGACTGCGGGTATACTCACTGTGTGTCTATGTTTGCTTAGTCAGTCTGCACTGCCACTACAGGCACTGCCGGTACCGAACCCCAGCTGTGCAAGGTACTTGTTAATGGGTACCAAATGGACGCTCTCTTGGACTCTGGGAGCTAACTGACTCTGGTCCGTGGGTTCCTTGTTGCTGGTGACAACCCCAGTGGACAGAAGGTGGGGGTGGTATGCATACATGGGGAACTCCAAGAGTACCCGACCGCGGAGGTTAAGTTTTCAACCCCGTGTGGAGATAAGACATGTGGTGGGCATAGTAAATACTCTTCCATATGGGACTGCCTTGGGAAGACACTTACCCCTGTTCTGGTCCCTGTGGGAGACCAGGGTTAACCCTCCCAGGATAAATGGTATTCCGGACGCTGAACCTGAAGATCCCGAGTCAGGGATACCTGCCATAGAGGTTGCCAACTTAGGGACACAGTGTAACCCCGATAGGTTTCCCCTAGAGGTATTAGAAGGAGAGGTCGAGGAGACCCCACCCATCCCCGAAGTGGAAGTGTCCCCTGGTAAGTTCGGGACAGCTCAGCTCCAGGATCCCACTCTGACCTAGGCACAGGAAAGAGTAATCAAGGTAAATGAGGTGGCTCACCAACCAGTTGCAGAGACGGTGTTCCCACGTATGGGAGTTATTAAACAGGGTTGATAAAATCCGGGATGAGGTGGTTGAACAACTGGTAGTGCCTCACACCCACATGCTGGGAGGGCATTTGGGGGTCAAAAAGACGCAGGAGCGCATACTGCCGCGTTGTTTTTTTTTGGCCTGGGGTCTACGCTGAGGTCCAGAGGTACTGTGATACGTGTCCATAGTGCCAACTAACCTCACCCACCATGAACTACTGGAGTCCATTAGTGTCTCTGCCCATTATAGAGGTACCTTTGAGCGGATTATGATGGATCTGGTAGGGCCAATAGTAAAATCCGCCCAGGGTCACCAACACATATTAGTAGTTGTAGCCAGTACCTGGAGGCCATTCCACTTCGGCACACCTCGGCTAAGCTTATCGCCCGGGAGTTGTTTACCATGTTCTGTCGCCTTGGGCTACCGAAGGAGATCCTCATTGATCAGGGGATTCCTTTCATGTCCAAGGTGAGGAAGGAACGCGCAGGCTCCTTAAAACAGTTATGCACGTCAGTGTATCACCCTCAGACCAATGGACTAGTCAAGCATTTCAACAAAACCCTCAAATCCATGTTGAAGAAGGTAGTCTCCAAGAATGGAAGGGATAGGGACATGTTGTTGCCCTACTTGATGTTCGCCATTCGCGACGTGCCGCAGGCTTCCACGGGATTTTCACCCTTTGAGCTACTGTGTGGCAGGCATCCTAGGGGTCTGGTGGATGTAGCCAAAGACACGTGAGAGCAGGAACCTACGCCACATAAGAGTGTCATTGAGCACGCGGCCAACATGCAGGACCGAATTTCAGCGGTCATGCCTATTGTAAAAGCATTTGGTGGATGCTCAGGCAGTGCAGGGCAGCGTATATAACAAAAAGGCCACGGTCCGCTCCTTTTAAGCAGGAGATTGGGTGTTGGTTTTGGTGCCCACTGCTGAAAGCAAGCTTATTGCCAAGTGGTAAGGGCCGTATGAATTCGGAAAAAAGTGGGGGAAGTAAACCACCAAGTTTACCAGTCCCGGAGAAGGAAACCCGAACAGTTGTATCCCGTTAATGTGTTAAAAGCGTGGAATGACCAGTAGTGTACTGTATACTTACGGAGGTGACTCCCAATGTGTCATCTAGGGACACTCCGATGTCGGTCCAGATGGAGGGCGAGGGAGAGGTAAAGATAGGAGACACCCTTTCGAAACTGCAGCGGTGCGGAAATTGGTACATAAGAATACAGATGTATTCCCGGGATTACCCAGTTGTACCTCTGTCATCCAGCATGACATTGTCACCTAACCTCACGTAAGGGTACAAATGAAACTGTACCGTGTGCCCGAGGCCCGCAGATAAGCCATTGCGAGTGAGGTGAAACAAATGCTCCAGCTGGGAGTAATCGAGGAATCCCAGAGTGGCTGGGCTAGACCAATTGCGCTAATCCCAAAGCCGGATGGATCATTACTATTCTGTAGTGACTTCCACAAATTAAATGAGGTGTTGAAGTTCGGCCTGTACCCAATGCCCCAGGTGGACGAGCTGATCGAGCGACTGGGTCAGGCCCAGTACTTTACCATGCTCGATCCTCTTACGGAGTGGGCAACGGAAAAGACCGCCTTCATAACACCGGAGGGTCTTTACCACTATGTCGTCTTGCCCTTTGGACAACATGGATCCCCATATCCAAAAATGAAAAAGACAGGGCCTCACACGTTGGTGAAATAAATCACGCTTTATTCTGCCTTCTGTGGCGACGTTTCAATCCCAAAGATCTTTATCAAGCAAGATCTTTGGGATCGAAACGTCTCCACAGAAAGCAGAATAAAGCGTGATTTATTTCACCAATGTGTGAGGGGCTGTCTTTTTCATTTTTGGATATTGGACTTTATGCTAAGAGGGACTCCTTAGCTGAGACGTGCGCATCCTGTATGGGTAATGCTGACCCTGTTTTCCCCATGAGGTGCTGTGTTCTAATATCTAAGTTACGTATTACATGGAGCCCCAGTGACATTCCAGAGGCTGATGGACATAGCGCTGGAACCCCATCGGGAGTATGTGTCAGCGAACTTGGATGACATCATCATCGTTAGTACTGACTGGCAGCTCCACTTGTCCCAGCTGCAAGCAGTAGTGTGAAGGAAGAAATTAAGAAAGAATCTCCATTTTGTGCTTTTCGACTCCATTTTGTTGTTTTGATATAAATTTTGTTAGTAGGCTAAAGTTTACAGCTGTTATGAGACCTTGATTGTTGCAATCTAAACAGAATATGAGACTGAGGGTGTATTGTTCTACAAGACTTTAACGCACAGATTGTTCCTGCATTCTTATAGGCTAAGAACTGTGTCCAGAATATATGAAAAATCATGCAAAGTTTATTATAAATACAAAAAACAACAAAGATCCTGGAAAAAATGGGGAACACGTGGCAGCATATAACATGGAAGCAAGGGGCAGGGTGGTGAACATTGCATGTACGCAAAGTACGTATTGCCAAATAAAGTGCATCAAGCTAACTGTGTACAGAGACCCATACTGACAATACATATATAACAATTATTCAAGGTTGTAAACATGCCATATGGAAGCGGTAATGTGAACATACCAGCACATGCAGGACACCACGCTGACCCCAAAGCACCCCGACGTGCGTTTCGGTACGATCCTTCTTCAGGGGACGCCCCCCCCCGATCAGAGGAAAGAAGCAAATCCCTGGGACTCATTAAGACCGTGGGGGGACATTGTGCCCAGGATGGTAATCCATCTACACTCTTTCTGGGCAAGTAGACGTTTAATGTCCCCACCACGGATCCCCAGTTGGATGTGCTGAATACCCCTGACCATAAAGGACCTCGGATCGCTCTGATGGAAACACTTCAAATGCCTGGGTATTGTTTTTAACAGAGTTAAATCAGTGACTGAGGCTGATGCAAGTATATCACGCACATGCTCACGAGTGCGTGTTTTTAATTGTCGTGATGTCAAGCCTATATATATTTTTTGACAGCCACATGTGGCATAATAGATCACCTGTGTAGTCGTACAGGTGATGTATTGCCTAATACTAAAGTTCCGCGTCCCATCAGATGAGGTGAAGACAGTCGTTCTCAAAATATTTTTGCATGCTATACATCTACCACAGGGAAAGCAGCCCTGTGGGGGCCCTCGCGAGTTGAATGGACTTTCAATATAGGGGACATCATGGCTGTTAACCAGCATGTCACCCAAATTTTGGCTCCTTCTAGCCGTCATGAGTGGGTCTCTAGGTAGATGTTTTGATAGGATAGGATCCGTCTGAAGGACATTCCAGTGACGTCTAAGGCAGGTACGGACTGGGACTAAAATTCAGCCCTTGCATTTGCAGTCGCACAGGCCCATGTTGTCCCGTTTCCAAGAAACAGATGGGGATATATTAACATTATCGTGGATGGAGGAAAGCAAGATTTACTACAAGACCAATATTTCTAATGATACCCGTGGCCTGTTGGGGTAAGTGACGGAGTCAGCGACTTTGTGCTCCATCACAACTGTATGGGAGTCTTCAGAACACTGATTCTGCTAACAACGTAGCAGACAAGACAGCCCATGACCAGACAGGCCCTTCTGGCATTTACCCGAATTGCCCAATGGCCAGTCCGGCCCTGGTCTAAGGCTATCCCTCATCTGCATCCACTGACCATTGTATGTAGATATAAATCTAACTTGATCATCGCCTTTCTTATTTTTTGGCTGCAGCAGAGTAGAACGGTTACTTTTTTAGCCCGTTGGTATCCCCGTTTGATACAGCGTTCGCTGTATCCGCGCATCCGAAATCTATCACAGAGGTCCGTCGCCTGAGTCTCTGTAGCTGAGTAGCTGTACTGCGACATAGTTTCCTGCCTTTTTCACCCTATGAGTCAGCTGTATATATATGAATGCAGCACTGACCATTATTCCATAGCAGGCATATTCTACTTTATTTGACTAAACCCATTTAGTGCAGCAGGTGATACCGCTACTCACTAGTTTTTTGGAATTCTGTCATGTACCCTACAGTGTTACTTTTTCCTGATTGCTCTGTTGTTTATATGTATGTGTATTTATTACACTGTTTTTATTTGTATGTATTCACATTTTGATATTTAATAAAGTTATTGACTAATTGTCTACCTATCAGCATTAGACTCTTTTGCCCTCCTTTTTTCTACTACTTGTTTGAGTCGTTTTTGCTTCTTATTATGCAATTTAGCATATATATGCGACTATACGCATGGTAATGATACCATATTAACATGTCTTTGGGGCTATTTTTCAAATTTATAATAAACTTTGCATGATTTTTCATATATTTTGGACAATGTCACTAGTTTTATTTAGTGGTTTCGTCTTCAGTAAGTACAGTTATATGAAAAAGTTTGGGCACCCCTATTAATCTTAAGCTTAATGTTTTATAAAAATTGTTTTTTTTGCAACAGCTATTTCAGTTTCATATATCTAATAACTGTTGGACACAGTAATGTTTCTGCCTTGAAATGAGGTTTATTGTACTAACAGGAAATGTGCAATCTGCATTCAAACTAAATTTGACAGGTGCATAAGTGTGGGCACTGTCACGATCCCTTAGCCGCTTCCACCAATATGTCAAGGATCCACACCGTGACCGTCACCCCTACGTCACGGATTGGGGTGACTTTAGACCAACAGACGGCTATCACATGTGCAGGGGGCTTATCTTAGTTATCCCTCCACTGCCACAATGTGATAAAAAAACACACACAAGGCTAGGGACCTCTTAGTTTACAGCAGGGGCTTATTTTAGGTATCCCACTGCTGTTCAATATACCACGAACTGCAGGGACTTATGTATCCCGCTTACAGTTCCACTTAACCCTTGCAGCTCTCTGGCGCCCCCCTTTACCCGCAGGTCAGATTAGGTACTGCACCTAGGGTAATTAGTCGCCAGAAAGGCTGCCTGCTATGTACGGGCTATTGGGCACGCTGCAGCGATGCGATAACTACTCCCACTCAGGCAGGAACAATAATTATTAACGCCGCAGTCGCTACAACATCACCCAAAAGCCTGCACGGTATCGCTGCCACCAGCTTCGATTAAACGGGTCCGAAGCTAACCCAAAACAGTAGCGTAATTCCCTTCAAGAGACAGGGTACGTTTTTAGAGCATGGAGAATTAACTGGTATTAATATTATACCCCGTAAAAATTAGGCAGTGCTTTATCAAAAATATTTTATAAAGATGTTACAAATGAGACAATTGCAAATATGTACAAGGTAATTATAACATAAAGAGGATTAAAGGAGAAAAGATAACACTCACATGTTCTTAGTTCATATCAGTTCAGGCAAACACCATGCTGGTGGGCGGAGCTCCCAAAAATCCCAATGCATGAGGTACAGCTCTTCAGATCAGACTCACATGTTCTTCCAGCAACAGACTGACTGCTGGAGTCCGGCCAAAACAGTTATAGCCCAGCTTGGTGACATCACCAGAAAGGACTGGCTATCCCAGACCCTCCTACCTTTTCCATCTAAGTGTAAGCTAAATTTTCTAAGACTTGTAATTCCGCTACCGAACATGTCATAGTCCTAACAAAACCAGCATTCATCTCGGATTATCGTGGGCTTTCTAATGAGATCAAATATGTCCTATTATTTACAGAGCAATCCCTACTTCTTCACCAGATGGAGTTAGAAACTCGTCTTTAGAGTGATGGATAGCTCCACCGAGGGGAAGTAATAATATATATTGTCGTGTTCTTAACTTAAATGGTTTGCCTAATATCTTACAAAAACCAAACAAAGAACTTTCATGGATTCTAGAAGTTTCTAGTCCAGTTATAGCTGGACAAGAGCTTACATGGCAGGAAATGCCGGTCGTAAATACCTTGGCTCTCATAAAACCCCCACACTCTCTGAGAAGGAAAGCTAAATCCTGAAGTAATGGGAAGGGGGGGTTTTGAGCCCAGTGTCTGCCATGTGTTCTTGGGGACCATGGTCAGAAGTGCAAAAATCCCTCAGCTGGTGCTAACAGGCAGAGAAACTACTACTTATATTATACATTTTCCTCACAGGCACCCTTATCATTTTCTTGTTTTAAATACTCCTACCTACTTTTTACTGACTTACTAAAGCACTTTTTTTGGTTTTGTAACCTCATTGAGCTTTGAACTTCATAGCTAGGTGTATGCAATCATGAGAAAAGCTACTTAAAGTGGCCACTTGCAAGTTGTTCTCCTGTTTTAATCTCCTCTGAAGAGTGGCATCATGGGCTCCTCAAAACAACTGTCAAATGATCTGAAAACAAAGATTATTCAACATAGTTGTTCAGGGGAAGGATACAAAAAGCTGTCCCAGAGGTTTAACCTGTCAATTTCCACTGTGAGGCTCATAGTAAGGAAATGGAAGAACACAGGTACAGTTCTTGTTAAGGCCAGAAGTGGCAGGCCAAGAAAAACATCAGAAAGCAGGGAAGAAGAATGGTGAGATCAGTCAAGGACAATCCTCAGACCACCTCCAGAGAGCTGCAGCATCAACTTGCTGCAGATGGTGTCACTGTGCATCGGTCAACTATACAACGCACTGTGCACAAGGAGAAGCTCTATGGGAGAGTGATGTGAAAGAAGCCGTTTCTGCAAGAACAGAGTCGGCTGAGGTATGCAAAAGCACATTTGGAGAAGCCAATTTCTTTTTGGAAGAAGGTCCTGTGGACTCATGAAACCAAGATTGAGTTGTTTGGTAATACAAAAAGGCGTTATGCATGGTGGCAAAAAAACACAGTGCGTTGTATAGTTGACCGATGCACAGTGACACCATCTGCAGCAAGTTGATGCTGCAGCTCTCTGGAGGTGGCCTGAGGATTGTCCTTGACTGATCTCACCATTCTTCTTCTCTGTCTTTCTGATGTTTTTCTTGGCCTGCCACTTCTGGCCTTAACAAGAACTGTACCTGTGTTCTTCCATTTCCTTACTATGCTCCTCACAGTGGAAATTGACAGGTTAAATCTCTGAGACAGCTTTTTGTATCCTTCCCCTGAACAACTATGTTGAATAATCTTTGTTTTCAGATCATCTGACAGTTGTTTTGAGGAGCCCATGATGCCACTCTTCAGTGGAGATTCAAACAGGAGGACAACTTGTAAGTGGCCACTTTAAGTAGCTTTTCTCATGATTGCATACACCTGGCTATGAAGTTCAAAGCTCAATGAGGTTACAAAACCAAAAAAAGTGCTTTAGTAAGTCAGTAAAAAGTAGGTAGGAGTATTTAAAACAAGAAAATGATAAGGGTGCCCATACTTATGCACCTGTCAAATTTTTGTTTGAATGCAGATTGCACATTTTCTGTTAATACAATAAACCTCATTTCAAGGCAGAAACATTACTGTGTCCAACAGTTATTAGATATATGAAACTGAAATAGCTGTTGCAAAAAAAAACAATTTTTATAAAACATTAAGCTTAAGATTAATAGGGGTGCCCAAACTTTTTCATATAACTGTATTAGTGTGTCCCACACATATCCATTTCAGGCTTTGTACATTGATGTTTTCCTATAGGAATATGACTATATTTGTACTTTTGCCTGTTGTGTTTGCCTTATTTTCAACCCCCATCACGGCCTGACCACCACAAACCGCCAGAAACTGAAGCACAACGCTCTGATTCATGAAGAAGTTTTTGCCAAAAAGTGATTTTTTTTTGCACAACTTGTACTTGCATAAAAAAATCTGATCTTTCTCACTTTGACACCAGTCTCAGACAAGTGGGTGGAGCTTAGTGCGGCCAACAAAGTCATCGTGATGTACGCCATGTGGCGAGAATTAGCCACAGATGTTCTGGACTGGAGGACACGGCGGCCAATGATTGGAGCCAAATCTTCTCTGCTCCACAGCTGACGTAGATCAGTCCTTCAGATGCACGGTGACATCAGACGTGTGCGCCCACTTCTCAAGACAATGGCAGCATTGGTACTGTGTAGTAGCATGGTGACGGATGTGTGTAGTAGCGGGGTGGTGGTTGTGTGTAGTAGCGAGGTGGTGGTTGTGTACAGTAGTATGATTGAAGTTGTGTGTAATATTAGTAGTAAATTCATGGTTGTGTGTAGTAGCGGGGTGGTGGTTGTGTGTAGTAGCGGGGTGGTGGTTGTGTGTAGTAGCGAGGTGGTGGTTGTGTGTAGTAGCGAGGTGGTGGTTGTGTGTAGTAGCGGGGTGGTGGTTGTGTACAGTAGTATGATTGCAGTTGTGTGTAATATTAGTAGTAAAGTGATGGTTGTGTGTAGTAGCGGGGTGGTGGTTGTGTGTAGTAGCGGGGTGGTGGTTGTGTACAGTAGTATGATTGAAGTTGTGTGTAATATTAGTAGTAAAGTGATGGTTGTAGTAGAGGAGCGATGGTTGTGTGTATTAGGGTGGTTGTGTGTAGTAGTAGAGTGATGGTTGTGTGTATTAGGGTGGTTGTGTGTAGTAGTAGAGTGATGGTTGTGTGTAGTAGTAGAGTGATGGTTTTGTGTAGTAGTAGGGTGGTAGTTGTGTGCAGTAGAGGGGTGGTGGTTGTGTGTAGTAGCGAGGTGGTGGTTGTGTGTAGTAGTGGAGTGTTAGTTGTGTGCAATAGTGTGATTGTAGTTTTGTGTAGTGGTGGTTGTATGTAGTAGTGGGGTGGTTATTGTGTACAGTAGTGTGATTGCAATTGTGTGTAGTGGTGGTTATGTGTACTAGTAGAGCGATGGTTGTGTACAGTAATGTGATTGTAGTTGTGTATAGTTGTGGTTGTGTGTAGTGGTGGTTGTGTGTAGTGGTGAGGAGTGGTTGTGTACAGTAGTGTTATTGTACTTGTGTGTAGAAGTGGAGTGGTGGCTGTGTACAGTAGTGGGGAGGTGGTTGTGTGTAGTAGTGGGGTGGTGGTTGTGTACAGTAGTGTGATTGTAGTTGTGTGTAATATTAGTAGTAAAGTGATGGTTGTTTGTAGTAGTGGAGCGATGGTTGTGTGTAGTAGGGTGGTTGTGTGTAGTAGAGGGGTGATGGTTGTGTGTAGTAGTAGGGTGGTAGTTGTGTGCAGTAGAGGGGTGATGGTTGTGTGTAGTAGCAAGGTGGTGGTTGTGTGTAGTAGCGGGGTGATGGTTGTGTGTAGTAGTGGGGTGCTGGTTGTGTGTAGTAATGGGATGACGGTTGTGTGTAATAGTGGGGTGGTGGTTGTGTGTAGTAGTGGAGTGTTAGTTGTGTGCAGTAGTGTGATTGTAGTAGTGTGTAGTGGTGGTTGTGTGTAGTAGTGGAGTAGCAGTTGTGTGTAGTGGTGGGGGGTGGATGTGTACAGTAGTGTGATTGTACTTGTGTGTAAAAGTGGAGTGGTGGTTGTGTACAGTAGTGGGGTGGTGGTTGTGTGTAGAAGTGGAGTGGTGGTTTTGTGTAGTAGTGGGGTGGTGGTTGTGTGTAGTAGTGGGGTGGTGGCTGTCAGTAGTAGCGGGGTGGCGGTTGTGTTTAGTAGCAAGGTGATGGATGTGTGTAGTAGCGGGGTGGTGGTTGTGTACAGTAGTGTGATTGTAGGTGTGTGTAATAGTAGTAGTAAAGTGGTGGTTGTGTGTAGTAGTGTGGTGATGGTTGTGTTTATAGTGGGGTGGTGGTTGTGTGTAGTATTGGGGTGGTAGTTGTGTGTAGTAGTGTGATTGTAGTTGTGTGTAGTGGCGGTTGTGTGTAGTAGTGCGGTGGCAGTTGTGTGTAGTAGCAGTGCAGCGGATTTGTGTCATACTGGGGTGGCGGTTGTGTGTAGTAGCAGGGTAGTGGATTCGTGTAGCAGGGTGGCGGTTTTGTGTAGTAGTGGGGTGGTGGTTGTGTGTAGTAGCGGGGAGGCGGATGTGTGTAGTAGCAGGGTAGCGGATTCATGTAATAGTGGGGTAGCGGTTGTGTGTAGTAGTGCGGTGGTGGTTGTGTGTAGTAGCAGTGTAGCGGATTCATGTAGCAGGGTGGCGGTTTTGTGTAGTAGTGGGGTGGTGGTTGAGTGTAGCAGTGGGGTTTGCGGATGTGTGTAGTAGCGGGGTGGCGGTTGTGTGTAGTTTCTGGGTGGCGGTTGTATGTACTAGTGGGTGGCGGTTGTGTGTAGTAAAGGGGTTGAAGTTGTGTGTAGTAGCGGAGTGGCGGTTGTGTGTAGTAGCAGGGTAGCGAATTTGTGTAGTAGCGGGGTAGCGGATTCATGTAGTAGTGGAGTGGCAGTTGTGTGTAGTAGAAGGGTAGCGGATTCATGTAGCAGCGGGGTGGCGGTTGTGTGTAGTAGAGTGGTTGCGGTTGTGTGTAGTAGCAGTGTAGCGGATTCGTGTCATAGTGGGGTGGTGGTTTCGTGTAGCGGGGTGGCAGTTGTGCATAGTAGCAGGGTAGTGGATTCGTGTAGCGGGGTGGCTGTTGTGTGTAGTAGCGGGGTAGAGGATTCGTGTAGTAGCGGGGTAGCGGTTGTGTGTAGTAGTGGGGTGGCGGTTGTGTGTAGTAGCGGGGTGGCGGATGTGTGTAGTAGCGGGGTAGCGGATTCGTGTAGTAGCAGGTTGGCGGTTGTGTGTAGTAGCAGGGTAGCAGATTCGTGTAGCGGGGTGGTGGTTGTGTGTAGTAGTGGGGTAGCGGTTGTGTGTAGTAGTGGGGTGGAGGTTGTGTGTAGTAGCGGGGTAGCGGATGAGTGTAGTAGCGGGGTAGCGGATTCGTGTTGCAGTGGGGTGGCAGTTGTGTGCAGTAGCAGGGTAGCGGATTCGTGTAGCGGGGTGGTGGTTGTGTGTAGTAGTGGGGTAGCGGTTGTGTGTAGTAGTGGGGTGGAGGTTGTGTGTAGTAGCGGGGTAGCGGATTCGTGTTGCAGTGGGGTGGCAGTTGTGTGCAGTAGCAGGGTAGCAGATTCGTGTAGCGTGGTGGCGGTTGTGTGTAGTAGTGGGGTGGAGGTTGTGTGTAGTAGCGGGGTAGCGGATGAGTGTAGTAGCATGGTGGCGGTTGTGTGTAGTAGCGGGGTTGAAGTTGTGTGTAGTAGCGGGGTTGAAGTTGTGTGTAGTAGTGGAGTGGTGGTTGTGTGTAGTAGCAGGGTAGCGGATTTGTGTAGTAGCGGGGTAGCGGATTCGTGTAATAGTGGGGTGGCGGTTGTGTGTAGTAGCAGGGTAGCGGATTCGTGTAGTAGCGGGGTGGCGGTTGTGTGTAGTAGTGCAGTGGCGGTTGTGTGTAGTAGCAGTGTAGCGGATTTGTGTCGTAGTGGGGTGGCGGTTGTGTGTAGTAGCAGGGTAACGGCTTCGTGTAGCGGGGTGGCGGTTTTGTGTAGTAGTGGGGTGGTGGTTGTGTGTAGTAGCGAGGTGGCGGATGTGTGTAGTAGCGGGGTAGCAGATTCGTGTATTAGCAGGGTGGCGGTTGTGTGTAGTAGCAGGGTAGCGGATTCGTGTCGTAGTGGGGTGGCAGTTGTGTGTAGAAGTGGGGTAGCGGATTCGTGTAGTAGCGGGGTAGCAGTTGTATGTAGTAGTGGGGTGTCGGATGTGTGTAGTAACGGGGTAGCGGATTCATGTAGTAGCATGGTGGTGGTTGTGTGTAGCAGCGGGGTAGCGGATTTGTGTAGTAGTGGGGTGGCGGTTGTGTGTAGTAGCGGGGTGGCGGATGTGTGTAGTAGCGGGGCGGCGGTTGTGTGTAGTAGCGGGGTAGCGGATTCATGTAGTAGCGGGCTGGCGGTTGTGTGTAGTAGTGAGGTGGTGGTTGTGTGTAGTAGCGGGGTGGCGGTTGTGTGCAGTAGCAGGGTAGCGGATTCATGTAGTAGCGGAGTGGCGGTTGTGTGTAGTAGCGGGGTGGCGGATGTGTGTAGTAGCAGGGTTGCGGTTGTGTGTAGTAGTGGGGTGGCGGTTGTGTGTAGTAGTGTGGTGGCGGTTGTGTGTAGTAGTGGGGTGGCAGTTGTGTGTAGTAGCGGGGTGGCGGTTGTGTGTAGCAGCGGAGTGGCGGAAGTGTGTAGTAGTGGGGTAGCGGATTCGTGTAGTAGCAGGGTGGCGGTTGTGTGTAGTAGTGGGGTGGTGGTTGTGTGTAGTAGCGGGGTGGTGGTTGTGTGTAGTAGTAGGGTGGTGGTTTTGTGTAGTAGTGGGGTGGCGGTTGTGTGTAGTAGCGGGGTGGCAGTTGTGTGTAGTGGTGGGGTGGCGAATGTGTGTAGTAGTGGGGTGGCGGTTGTGTGTAGTAGCAGGGTAGCGGATTCATGTATTAGCGGGGTGGCGGTTGTGTGTAGTAGTGGGGTGGCGGTTGGATGTACTAGGGGGCAGTTGTGTGTAGTAGCGGGGTGGCGGTTGTGTGTAGTAGTGGGGTGGCAATTTTGTGTAGTAGCGGGGTAGCAGATTCGTGTAGTAGCGGGGTGGCGGTTGTGTGTAGTAGCGGGGTGGTGTTTTTTTGTAGTAGCGGGGTGGCGGTTGTGTGTAGTAGCGGGGTGGTGGTTGTGTGTAGTAGCAGGGTAGCGGATTCATGTATTAGCGGGGTGGCGGTTGTGTGTAGTAGTGGGGTGGCGGTTGGATGTACTAGGGGGCAGTTGTGTGTAGTAGCGGGGTGGCGGTTGTGTGTAGTAGTGGGGTGGCGATTTTGTGTAGTAGCGGGGTAGCAGATTCGTGTAGTAGCGGGGTGGCGGTTGTGTGTAGTAGCGGGGTGGCGTTTTTTTGTAGTAGCGGGGTGGCGGTTGTGTGTAGTAGCGGGGTGGTGGTTGTGTGTAGTAGTAGGGTAGCGGATTCATGTAGTAGCGGGGTGGCGGTTGTGTGTACAGTAGTAGCGGGGTGGCGGTTGTGTGTAGTAGCGGGGTGGTGGTTGTGTGTAGTAGTAGGGTAGCGGATTTGTGTAGTAGCGGGGTGGCGGTTGTGTGTAGTAGCGGGGTGACGGTTGTGTGTAGTAGCGGGGTGGCGGTTGTGTGTAGTAGCGGGGTGGTGGTTGTGTGTAGTAGCAGGGTAGCGGATTCATGTAGTAGCGGGGTGGCGATTGTGTGTAGTAGCGGGGTGGTGGTTGTGTGTAGTAGTGGGGTGGTGGTTTTGTGTAGTAGCGGGGTGGCGGTTGTGTGTAGTAGTGGGGTGGCGGTTGTGTGTAGTAGGGGGGCAGTTGTGTGTAGTAGCGGGGTGGCGGTTGTGTGTAGAAGTAGGGTAGTGGATTCGTGTAGTAGCGGGGTGGCGGTTGTGTGTAGTAACGGGGTGGTGGTTGTGTGTAGTAGCGGATTCGTGTGGTAGCGGGGTGGCGGTTGTGTGTAGTAGTGGGGTGGAGGTTGTGTGTAGTAGCGGGGTGGTGGTTGTGTGTAGTAGTAGGGTAGCGGATTCATGTAGTAGCGGGGTGGCGGTTGTGTGTACAGTAGTAGCGGGGTGGCGGTTGTGTGTAGTAGCGGGGTGGTGGTTGTGTGTAGTAGTAGGGTAGCGGATTCGTGTAGTAGCGGGGTGGCAGTTGTGTGTAGTAGCGGGGTGACGGTTGTGTGTAGTAGCGGGGTGGTGGTTGTGTGTAGTAGCGGGGTGGTGGTTGTGTGTAGTAGCAGGGTAGCGGATTCATGTAGTAGCGGGGTGGCGGTTGTGTGTAGTAGCGGGGTGGTGGTTGTGTGTAGTAGTGGGGTGGTGGTTTTGTGTAGTAGCGGGGTGGCGGTTGTGTGTAGTAGTGGGGTGGCGGTTGTGTGTAGTAGGGGGGCAGTTGTGTGTAGTAGCGGGGTGGCGGTTGTGTTTAGAAGTAGGGTAGCGGATTCGTGTAGTAGCGGGGTGGCGGTTGTGTGTAGTAACGGGGTGGTGGTTGTGTGTAGTAGCGGGGTAGCGGATTCGTGTGGTAGCGGGGTAGCGGATTCGTGTAGTAGCAGGGTGGCGGTTGTGTGTAGTAGCGGGGTGGCGGTTGTGTGTAGTAGGGGGGCAGTTGTGTGTAGTAGTGGGGTGGAGGTTGTGTGTAGTAGCGGGGTAGCGGATGTGTGTAGTAGCATGGCGGCGGTTGCGTGTAGTAGCGGGGTTGAAGTTGTGTGTAGTAGCGGGGTGGTGGTTGTGTATTTTCGCCTTATGTTGGGGAGACAGGGATGTATCTGAACCTCAGGGCCACAATCTACTCACCAGTTCTCGTACAGCGTCGGTGCTCTCCTGCGGTACGGACCCCGTGCTGCTCTCGCTGGCCGCTGATGCCGGTGGCGACATGGCCAAGGTCTGTAGGAAAGTGCCAGGTCCAAGGCCCAATCCAGGAGGATGGAGTGTAGATCCAGCTGTGACCCAGTCATACCCTCACCCTGCTCCGCAGGGAGCCCCCACACATCCGGGGCTTGTGGCCACTGTGAGGGTCCATGTCACATCTCTGGTGCAGGGCTGCACAATGCCGACTGTTTACACATGTGCACGGGTGCGGGACACACCTGACACACATGTACACACAACACACAGGGTGGACATCACACACACACATGGGACACACACAGGACACACAGACACACACGGAGCAGAGCGGTGCAGGGGCAGGAGGGAGGGGGCAGGGGCAGGAGGGATGGCAGGGAAGGATGCTGCAGGAGCCGGAGGATGGGAGAGATTCCCAGGGAAGATGGGAGGGAGGCAGAGGAGGAGGAGGAAGAGGAGGAGGAAGAGGAGGAGGAGAGGGGAGCGCAGCTCAGCACAGCTGGAGGAATCACTGCTGACCTTGAAAGAGTGCACTCCTCCATCACTGACCGTCTCATCTCTCCATCACCGACGGTCTCATCTCTCCATCACTGACGGTCTCATCTCTCCATCACCAACGGTCTCATCTCTCCATCACTGACGGTCTCATCTCTCCATCACCGACGGTCTCATCTCTCCATCACTGACGGTCTCATCTCTCCATCACCAACGGTCTCATCTCTCCATCACTGACGGTCTCATCTCTCCATCACCAACGGTCTCATCTCTCCATCACTGACGTTGTCTCCATCACTGACGGTCTCATCTCTCCATCACCGACGGTCTCATCTCTCCATCACTGACGGTCTCATCTCTCCATCACCAACGGTCTCATCTCTCCATCACTGACGGTCTCATCTCTCCATCACTGACGGTCTCATCTCTCCATCACTGACGGTCTCATCTCTCCATCACTGACGGTCTCATCTCTCCATCACTGACGGTCTCATCTCTCCATCACTGACGGTCTCATCTCTCCATCACTGACGGTCTCATCTCTCCATCACCAACGGTCCCATCTCTCCATCACCAACGGTCTCATCTCTCCATCATCGACGGTCTCATCTCTCCATCACTGACTGCCTCATCTCTCCATCACCGACGGTCTCATCTCTCCATCACTGACAGTCTCATCTCTCCATCACTGACGGTCTCATCTCTCCATCACTGACTGCCTCATCTCTCCATCACCGACGGTCTCATCTCTCCATCACTGACTGTCTCATCTCTCCATCATTGATGGTCTCATCTCTCCATCACTGACGGTCTCATCTCTCCATCACTAATGGTCTCATCTCTCCATCACCGACGGTCTCATCTCTCCATCACCGACGGTCTCATCTCTCCATCACTGACTGTCTCATCTCTCCATCACTGACGGTCTCATCTCTCCATCACTGACGGTCTAATTTCTCCATTTCTGACGGTCTCATCTCTCCATCACTAACTGTTTCTCCTTCACCGACAGTCTCATCTCTCCATCTCTGTCTCATCTCTCATCACTGACTGTCTCATCTCTCCATCACCGATGGTCTCATCTCTCCATTACCGACGGTCTCATCTCTCCATCACTAACTACCTTCTCCTTCACCGACAGTCTCATCTCTCCATCTCTGACAGTCTCATCTCTCCATCTCTAACAGTCTCATCTCTCCATCACCAACTGTCTCATCTCTCCATCACTGACGGTCTCATCTCTCCATCACCGACGGTCTCATCTCTCCATCACTGACGCTCTCATCTCTCCATCACTGACGGTCTCGTATCTCCATTACCGACGGTCTCATCTCTCCATCTCTGACGGTCTCATCATGTCTCTGTCACTGACAGTCTTATGTTTCTCCATCACTGACGATCTCATCTCTCCATCTCTGACGGTCTCATCTCTCCATCACTGACAGTCTCATTTCTCCATCTCTGATGGTCTCATCTCTCCATCACCGATGGTCTCATTTCTCCATCACCAACGGTCTCAGCTCTCCATCACTAACTGTTTCTCCTTCACCGACAGTCTCATCTCTCCATCTCTGACTGTTTCATCTCTCATCACTGACTGTCTCATCTCTCCATCACCGACGGTCTCATCTCTCTATCACTGACTGTCTCATCTCTCCATCACTGTTTCTACTTCACCGACAGTCTCATCTCTCCATCTCTGACTGTCTCATCTCTCCATGACGGACAGTCTCATCTCTCCATCACTGACGGTCTCATCTCTCCATCACTGTTTCTCCTTCACCGATGGTCTCATTTCTCCATCTCTGATGGTCTCATGTCTCCAACACCGACGGTCTCATCTCTCCATCACCGAAGGTCTCATCTCTACATCACTGACTGTCTCATCTCTCCATCACCGACAGTCTCATCTCTCCATCACCGACGGTCTCATCTCTCCATCACCGACGGTCTCATCTCTCCATTACCAATGGTCTCATCTCTCCATCACGACTGTCTCATCTCTCCATTACTGATGGTCTCATTTCTCCATCTCTGACGTTCTCATTATGTTTCCGTCACTGACGGTCTCATCTCTCCATCTCTGATGGTCTAATTTCACCATCTGATGGTCTGATCTCTCCATCACTGTCTCATCTCTCCATCACTGACTGTCTTATCTCTCCATCACTGATGGTCTCATTTCTCCATCTCTGACTGTCTCATCTCTAAATCTCTGGCTGTCTCATCATCTCTCCATCACTGACTGTCTCATCTCTCCATCCCATCTCTGACAGTCTCATTTCTCCATCACTGACTGTCTCGTTTCTCCATCTCTGATGGTCACATCTCTCCATCTCTGACGGTCTCACCTCTCCATCACTGATGGTTTCATTTCTCCATCTCTGATGGTCTCATCATGTCTCCGTCACTGACGGTCTCATCTCTCCATCTCTGATGGTCTCATTTCTCCACCTGACGGTCTCATCTCTCCATCACTGACTGTCTCATCTCTCCATCACTGATGGTCTCATTTCTCCATCTCTGACTGTCTCATCTCTCCATCTCTGACTGTCTCATCTCTCCATCACGGATGGTCTCATCTCTCCATCACCGACGGTCTCATCTCTCCATCACTGTTTCTCCTTCACCGACGGTCTCATCTCTCCATTTCTGACGGTCTCATCTCTCCAACACCGACGGTCTCATCTCTCCATCACCGAAGGTCTCATCTCTACATCACTGTCTCATCTCTCCATCACCGACAGTCTCATCTCTCCATTACCAATGGTCTCATCTCTCCATCACCGACTGTCTCAACTCTCCATCACTGACGGTCTCATTTCTCCATCTCTGACGTTCTCATCATGTCTCCGTCACTGACGGTCTCCTCTCTTCATCTCTGACGGTCTAATTTCTCCATCTGATGGTCTGATCTCTCCATCACTGTCTCATCTCTCCATCACTGACTGTCTCATCTCTCCATCACTGATGGTCTCGTTTCTCCATCTCTGACTGTCTCATCTCTCCATCTCTGACTGTCTCATCATCTCTCCATCACTGACTGTCTCATCTCTCCATCCCATCTCTGACAGTCTCATCTCTCCATCACTGACTGTCTCGTTTCTCCATCTGTTCTTCAGGCCATCATTCACAGGTCAGGGGGAAGGTGGGATGCGGTCAACTCTCATTGTTCAAGTCTTGAATCAATTTATATAGTGTATTCTTCAATGTTTGCAGGTCAACAAACTACATGGCCTGGTACAATGTATAATCAACATATTAGCAAACATCAATTGTTCAATTACCCAGTGTCCCTGTCCTCCAAGGATAGCAACACAATAATCAATTCAACAGTCATTGTTTAGACTCATATGAACAAAGGCCTATGTTTCTTGACCCACAGAAGAAAAACACATCAACTCAAGAGTCAACTTTTAGGCTCATACGACCAATTGCCTATGTCTCTTGACCCACGGAATAAAAATACATCTGGCCTAGTTAAGTATAAATGCTGGATCGTCACATTCCTCTCCCGATCTTAATTATAAATTAAGAATAGAACAATTCCTCAGGCTCCTTCTCCTGCTTGAGGCTCCGGGTCCCAATGCGACCAACAACTCCTTTATTTGGGCTGCTTGGGATTGGGTATTTCATTCCAGACTGCCATTGGATCCTTGATTTGGAAGGCAGGTCAATTCCTCTTGGTCAATCTCATCATCCTCCATGATATTCCGGGTATCACAAAGGACCAATTCCTGTATCAAATCCGACCAAGTGTCGGTGGCCCTGTATTCAATCAGTTGAAGCTGGCACAACTTCATGTAGCTGCCGTTTCCTGTTGAGGCTCTATATCCACTTCGGTCCTCTTCTCAAGGCCGAGCTGGTGAGGTTGCACAGGGTGGCGTCCGAAACCTGCTGTGTATCCCTCATCTATGGTTTGCTCAGACTGTCTTCCTCCCTGGTTGTGGAGCCCTTGGACGGTGTTTATGAACACCAGTCCCCTGCAGCTATCCCGAATCCACTGGTCTGAGTAGTATCCTGCTGCTGCCATCAAATGTGGAGACATGGGAGGTCAAGTGGGTTCACTTGTCCGCTTGCCCCGCTATCTTGAGAAAGACCACTTGGACCAAGGCTTATCCCACTGAAGACCCGCACTCCTTCCTCATGGGCAGAATACTAAGACAACACATGGTGCAGGTAAAACAGTGTAGCCATACCTTACTGAACCATCAATACACAATAATATAGAACAGTCCCAGCAAGTACATAAGATGGTGCGAATTACAGTCTCACACTTTGGTTGGCTCACAGGTATTAGAGCTGCTGCAACTTCGAGGCTTCCCCGGCCAATTACTCCAACCCGTGGTACTCTGCTTTTGGTGGGCCCACAGAGAGGAGGTAACAACAAGTTAGGAAGCGGACAGTCGATTGAGGTATTTGGCCAGGTGACCAGATTGTCACAACCTGAGTTCTCTGAACGTTGCCATGGGGCCAGGTGACCGGACGGTCCCAACCTGGCTTCTACGAACATCTCCATGGGGCCGGCGTCAGCACCCGGCGCACCCGGGCAAGTGCTGGGGCCCTGGCGAGACGGGGGGGCTCATTGACAGTACGACACTGAGGCTCCTGGGGGGCCCCCGCAGCCAGACTACATACCCTGTCCCCTGTAATACACACAACTCCCAGGCCTCGGAGCACATCCCCGGCAGCAGGCGACACAGAGCTCTGGGAGTTTCGCAGCTGCTGGAGAGCTATGACGGGTCGCCATTGATTAGCAGTCTCACCATTTATACGCAGAGTGACTTCCGGTTTGTGTCATCACTTCCGGGTGAGAGTGAGGACGTGCTCATAATCCTAAGAGCTCAGAGCGGTCCATCTTGCCCTGGGAATCATCATCGTCCAGCACCTAGCGGTGTGCGGGGTCCGACCGTCCAGTGCCCGGAGAATGAGCCACTCGTCGCCAAGCAGAAAGACAAGCAGCAGTGCAGCACCTGTGTCTGTCCGTGACAGGGAAAGTGAAGCAGTCTTCCTTCCTGGAGCAAAGGCAGACCTACAGTATGGCATCTGAGTGAGTGAGTGAGTGATGCTGGGACATGTAGACTACTGTCTGTATATACTACAATACATGGCTGTGTTATATACTACGTGGGCTGTGCTATATGTAGTACGATGGCTGTGCTATATACTACATGGGCTGTTATATACTACGTGGGCTGTGTTATATACTACGTGGGCTGTTATATACTACATGGCAGGCTGTGCTATATACTACGTGGCTGTGCTATATACTACGTGGGCTGTTATATACTGCGTGACTGTGCTATATACTGCTTGGCTGTGCTATATACTATGTGGCTGTGCTATATACTACATGGCTGTGCTATATACTACATGGGCTGTTATATACTACGTGGGGTGCTATATACTACGTGGGCTGTTATATACTACGTGGCAGGCTGTGCTATATACTACGTGGCTGTGCTATATACTCTGTGGCTGTGCTATATGCTACGTGGGCTGTACTGTATACTACATGGGCTGTTATATACTACGTGGGCTGTTATATACTACATGGCAGGCTGTGTATATACTACGTGGCAGGCTGTGCTATATACTACATGGCTGTGCTATATACTACATGGGTTGTCATATACTACGTGGGCTGCTATATACTATGTGGGCTGCTATATACTACGTGGGCTGTGCTATATACTACGTGGCTGTGCTATATACTACATGGGTTGTTATATACTACGTGGGCTGCTATATACTACGTGGGCTGTGCTATATACTACGTGGCTGTGCTATATACTATGTGGATGTGCTATATACTACATGGGTTGTTATATACTACGTGGGCTGCTATATACTACGTGGGCTGTGCTATATACTACGTGAGCTGTTAATCTGGCATTGTACTATACCTATATTTCTCTGCTGTATCTGTGGATCATGAATCGTGGTTTGTGTTAAAGATTGGGGGGCCCACTGAGACTCTTTCAACCCGGGGCCCTCAAAAACCTGTAGCCGGCCCTGGGCCTGATAACCAGGAATTGAAGCTCGTGGCAGATAATTTGCATATTCCTGGTACACTCTGGGAAGAGCGAATAGTCGCCCTGAGTCTGAAGATTTTTGGTTGTAGTTGGATGAAACAGCTTAAAGGAAATTGTCAAACCGTGAGCCTGACGGAGCGTGAATCTTTATGGTGATTCCACAGAAATTCCTTTGGTTCCACATGGAGATGGAGACTACTCATATGGTGGGCTGCAATGTGTGCTATATGTTTACAGACTCGCCAGAGGAAAAGACAAATTATACATGCCAGAAATGCATCTTGTGACTCTGTTAGAGGAAAAGGTGCAAAGTCTTCGGGAGAGAATATCTGCACTGAAACTCATCACAGAAGATGAGGATTTCCTGACAGAACAGAAAAATCTGGTCACAATGTTCCAAGAGAAGAACTCAGTGTTCCTGCAGAAGATAATGACAGTATAGAAATAACTATTCAGAATGTTCCAAGAGAAGCAGCTTTCAATGTACCTGCAGAAGAAGAGAAATGGAAGCATGTGACCCAAAGAAGCTGGACAATGAGGAGGCCATCAGCACTAGTGATGAGCGAGTGTACTCGTTGCTCTGGTTTTCCGGAGCACGCTCGGGTGACCTCCGAGTATTTGTGACTGCTCGGAGATTTAGTTTTCATCGGGGCAGCTGAATGATTTACAGCTATTAGCCAGTTCGATTACATGTGGGGATTCCCTAGCAATCAGGCAACCCCCACATGTACTCAGGCTGGCTAATAGCTGTAAATCATTCAGCTGCCGTGATGAAAACGAAATCTCCGAGCAGTCATAAATACTCAGAGGTCACCCGAGCGTTCTCCGGAAAACCCAAGCAACGAGTACACTCGCTCATCACTAGTCAGCACCCATACCGCTGAAGAACCAGGCTCTCATGCAGAATAACTATGAGGATGTACATCAAAAAGTGCTTTGCTCACAAAGAACACCCCAGTAAGAAATCAGAAGCCTCTTGAAGGGAGAAAAAGAAGCGCTGTGGTGAAGAAGAAACGGAGAGTGTTGGTCGCGGAGGATTCACTACTAAGAGGAAGAGAAGCCGCTATCTATCGACCAGACATTACTTCACGAGAAGTGTGCAGTCTTCCAGATGTCCAAATTAAAGATGTATCTGATAGGTTATCAAGACTCTTCAGTGCTACAGACGACTACTGAGGTCTATTAATACATGTAGGAACAAATGATACATCAAGAAAAGACCCAGAGACTATATGCAGAGGCTTTGAAGACTTAGGCTGGAAAGTGAAAGAACTGGGAGCGCAGATCGTCTTCCTGTCCATCCTCCCAGTGCATGGATATGGACCAAGGAGATCGAACAGGATTCTACAGGTAAAGAACTGACTACGTCAATGGTGCCGTGAGCAATGTTTTTTTTTTTTTTCCATGGAATGAATTACCTGTATGATGGACTCCTTGAGAGAAATGGGTTGCAGTAAGATATTCAGTGTCCTGGACAGTTTCCTTGCTAAATCAGATACTAGTAGTGTTGTTCCTGATGTCTCCAACCCAAGTTCCTGAATTGCTTATGCTGTGATCTCCTGATTGAGCACTCTACTTAAACCTGGCAATGCAATTTCTTCATTGCGAGATTATTGAGCTCCCAGGCTCTAGTCAACCTTCTTCCCACCTGCTGCTTATCCTCAAGATCCTACTGCTCTGTGTACCGACCTCTGGCTATATCCTGACTACGCTACCTGCTTATCCTCCCAACTACACTGCTGCTCCGTATACCGGCATCTGGCTATATCCTGACTAGGTTACCAGCTTATCCTCCTAACTACACTGCTGCTCCCTGTACCGACCTCTGGCTATATCCTGACTAATATTCCTGCTTATCCTCCCAACTACATTGCTGCTCCGTGTACCGACCTCTGGCTATATCCTGACTACGCTACCTGCTTATCCTCCCAACTACACTGCTGCTCCGTATACCGGCATCTGGCTATATCCTGACTAGGTTACCAGCTTATCCTCCCAACTACACTGCTGCTCCCTGTACCGACCTCTGGCTATATCCTGACTAATATTCCTGCTTATCCTCCCAACTACATTGCTGCTCCGTGTACCGACCTCTGGCTATATCCTGACTAATATTCCTGCTTATCCTCCCAACTACACTGCTGCTCCGTGTACCTTCCTCTGGCTATATCCTGATTATGATTCCTGCTTATCCTCCCAACTACACTGCTGCTCCGTGTACCGACCTCTGGCTATATCCTGATTATGATTCCTGCTTATCCTCCCAACTACACTGCTGCTCCATGTACCGACCTCTGGCTATATCCTGACTACGATACCTGCTTATCCTCCCAACTACACTGCTGCTATGTGTACCGACCTCTGGCTATATCCTGACTACGATACCTGCTTATCCTCCCAACTACACTGCTGCTCCATGTACCGACCTCTGGCTATATCCTGACTACGATACCTGCTTATCCTCCCAACTACACTGCTGCTCCATGTACCGACCTCTGGCTATATCCTGATTATGATTCCTGCTTATCCTCCCAACTACACTGCTGCTCCGTGTACCGACCTCTGGCTATATCCTGACTACGATACCTGCTTATTCTCCCAACTGTACTGCTGCTCCGTGTACAGACCTCTGGCTATATCCTGATTATGATTCCTGCTTATCCTCCCAACTACACTGAAGCTCCGTGTACTGACCTCAGGCTATATCCTGACGATTCCTGCTTATCCTACCAACTACACTGCTGCTCTGTGTACCGACCTCTGGCTATATCCTGACTACGATACCTGCTTATCCTCCCAACTATACTGCTGCTCCATGTACCGACCTCTGGCTATATCCTGACTACGATACCTGCTTATCCTCCCAACTACACTGCTGCTCCATGTACCGACCTCTGGCTATATCCTGACTACGATACCTGCTTATCCTCCCAACTATACTGCTGCTCTGTGTACCGACCTCTGGCTTTATCATGACTTTGATTCCTGCTTATCCTCCTAACTACACTGAAGCTCCGTGTACCGACCTCTGGCTATATCCTGACTATGATTCCTGCTTATCCTACCAACTACACTGCTGCTATGTGTACCGACCTCTGGCTATATCCTGACTACGATACCTGCTTATCCTCCCAACTACACTGCTGCTCCGTGTACCGACCTCTGGCTATATCCTGACTACGATACCTGCTTATCCTCCCAACTACACTGCTGCTCTGTGTACTGACCTCAGGCTATATCCTGATGATACCTGCTTATCCTACCAACTACACTGCTGCTCTGTGTACCGACCTCTGGCTATATCCTGACTACGTTACCTGCTTATTCTCCCAACTGTACTGCTGCTCCGTGTACAGACCTCTGGCTATATCCTGATTATGATTCCTGCTTATCCTCCCAACTACACTGAAGCTCCGTGTACTGACCTCAGGCTATATCCTGACGATTCCTGCTTATCCTACCAACTACACTGCTGCTCTGTGTACTGACCTCAGGCTATATCCTGACGATACCTGCTTATCCTACCAACTACACTGCTGCTCCCTGTACCGACCTCTGGCTATATCCTGAATACGTTACCTGCTTATTCTCCCAACTGTACTGCTGCTCCGTGTACAGACCTCTGGCTATATCCTGATTATGATTCCTGCTTATCCTCCCAACTACACTGAAGCTCCGTGTACTGACCTCAGGCTATATCCTGACGATTCCTGCTTATCCTACCAACTACACTGCTGCTCTGTGTACCGACCTCTGGCTATATCCTGAATACCTTACCTGCTTATCCTCCCAACTGTACTGCTGCTCCGTGTACCGACCTCTGGCTATATCCTGACTACGATTTCTGCTTATCCTCCCAACTACACTGCTGCTCCGTGTACCAACCTCTGGCTATATCCTGACGATTCCTGCTTATGCTCCTAACTACACTGCTGCTCCGTGTACCAACCTCTGGCTATATCCTGAATACCTTACCTGCTTATCCTCCCAACTGTACTGCTGCTCCGTGTACCGACCTCTGGCTATATCCTGACTACGATTTCTGCTTATCCTCCCAACTACACTGCTGCTCCGTGTACCAACCTCTGGCTATATCCTGACGATTCCTGCTTATGCTCCTAACTACACTGCTGCTCCGTGTACCAACCTCTGGCTATATCCTGACGATTCCTGCTTATGCTCCTAACTACACTGCTGCTCTGTGTACCGACCTCTGGCTTTATCATGACTTTGATTCCTGCTTATCCTCCTAACTACACTGCTGCTCCGTGTACCGACCTCTGGCTATATCCTGACTACGATTCCTACTTATCCTCCCAACTACACTGCTGCTCCGTGTACCGACCTCAGGCTATATCCTGACTATGATACCTGCTTATCCTCCCAACTACACTGCTCCTCCGTGTACTGACCTCAGGCTATATCCTGACTACGATTCCTGCTTATCCTCCCAACTACACTGCTGCTCCATGTACTGACCTCTGGCTATATCGTAACTACGATTCCTGCTTATCCTCCCAACTACACTGCTGCTCTGTGTACTGACCTCTGGCTATATCCTGACAAGGATTCCTGCTTTTCCTCCCAACTACACTGCTGCTCCGTGTACGACTTCTGGCTATATCCTGACTACGATTCCTGCTTATCCTCCCAATTACACTGCTGCTCCGTGTACCGACCTCAGGCTATATCCTGACTACGTTACCTGCTTTTCCTCCCAACTACACTGCTGCTCCGTGTACCGACCTCTGGCTATTTCCTGACTACGATTCCTGCTTATCCTCACAACTACACTGCTGCTCCGTGTACCGACATCTGGCATTATCGTGACTACGATTCCTACTTATCTTCCCAACTACACTGCTGCTCCATGTACCGACCTCAGGCTATTTCCTGACTACGTTACCTGCTTATCCTCCCAACTACACTTCTGCTCCGTGTACTGACATCTGGCGTTATCGTGACTACGATTCCTACTTATCCTCCCAACTACACTGCTGCTCCGTGTACCGACATCTGGCGTTATTCTGACTACGTTACCTGCTTATCCTCCCAACTATACTACTGCTCCATGTACCGACCTCAGGCTATATCCTATGATTCCTGCTTATCCTCCCAACTATCCTGCTGCTCCATGTACTGACCTCAGGCCATATCCTGACTATGTTTCCTGCTTATCCTCCCAACTACACTGCTGCTCTGTGTACCGACCTCTCGCTATATCGTGACTACGATTCCTGCTTATTCTCCCAACTACACTGTTGCTCCATGTACCGACCTCAGGCTATATCCTGACTACGCTACCTGCTTATCCTCCCAACTACACTGCTGCTCCGTGTACCGACCTCTGGCTATATCCTGACTACGATACCTGCTTATCCTCCCAACTACACTGCTGCTCTGTGTACTGACCTCAGGCTATATCCTGATGATACCTGCTTATCCTACCAACTACACTGCTGCTCTGTGTACCGACCTCTGGCTATATCCTGACTACGTTACCTGCTTATTCTCCCAACTGTACTGCTGCTCCGTGTACAGACCTCTGGCTATATCCTGATTATGATTCCTGCTTATCCTCCCAACTACACTGCTGCTCTGTGTACCGACCTCTCGCTATATCGTGACTACGATTCCTGCTTATTCTCCCAACTACACTGCTGCTCTGTGTACCGACCTCTCGCTATATCGTGACTACGATTCCTGCTTATTCTCCCAACTACACTGTTGCTCCATGTACCGACCTCAGGCTATATCCTGACTATGCTACCTGCAGGTGCTGCCCCAACTCAGGCTAGTCCATAACAGAATAATTATGCACACAAATGGCGTCTGTTGTAGCCCAAATGAGGCAACAAGTCTCTGAACTTTAACATTTTGGTGCTACATACCAAGAAAAATTTTCTAAGTTGCAAACACAGGTGTTGGGTTAGCAAAAGGAAATTATTGAGTTGCAGAGGCAACTTCTGGATTTGGGCAACTAAGGCTCGAAATCAAATGCATGCATGTCGCTGCCTGCAAAGTTCAGTGGGATCGTTATCATTACCGTGGGTTCCTAAATCAATGTCGTATCTATTTCCAGATGCATCCTTCTCCGTTTACCAGTGATAGGAAAAAGGTCCTTTTCATCATTAATCTCCTGACCTATGAGGCTCTTGGCTCTTCCAGTCTCATTAACAACTTAGTTTCCTTCATCGCAGCTATGGACCAAGTGTTTGACGACCCAAATCGTTGTGCTACAGTTGAAACCAAATTGCATAACCTACGTCAAGGGCTGTGCTCTGTAGCTGAATATACCTCCGAATTCCGCCGCTGGGTGGCAGACACTACATGGAATTTGGCTGCCCAGAGGAGTCAATTTCACCGAGGATTATCAGAGCTAATAAAATATGAACTTGCAAGAGATGAGACCCCCTGCTAATTTGGAGGACTTTATTCAACTATGCATCCGAATTGATCAGAGACTCATGGAACAAAGAAAGGAAAGGCAGCGAGTGTTTGGAAACACCCCTAACTACTCTTTTACTCTATCAGCATTAAAACACCAACAGGAAATGGAAAGAGTTCCTGAACTTATGCAAATCGATGTATTTCGTAAACCTCTCTGCAGTAGAGAAGGAGAGGTGACATACAGGGAATCTATGACTCTATTGTGTGGGCTCTGGACATTTTGCCATTAATTGTCCTAATAAAAGGACCATAGCCTTCAAAAATGCCAAAACTGCAAGTAATTTAGACTTTCTGAACGACCAGACCATCACGTCCGTAATGCAGGGTAAAGGCAAAGAGCAATCATCATCATCTCATTTTATCGTTCCCATACAGGTCATAATTGGGAGCCAAAAAATAAAATGCTCTGCCATGTTAGATTCTGGAGCAGGAGGGAATTTCATGGACTTACAATTCACACTTAATAATAACATTGCAAGTAGGACTAAATCCATGCCCATCGATATGGAAACTGTGGATAGATCACCTTTATCGTCTGGACCTGTTACCCACTAGACAATTGAACTGGAAATCTGTGTGGAGCAAACTGATCATGAAGCGGTTAGTTTTCATCTTATTTCATCTCCAAAATGTCCAGTTATTCTAGGAATTCCCTGGTTTTCAATCCATAACCTGTCTATCAACTGGGCATTGAGGACCATTACCTTTCCTCTGAGTACTGTTACATGATAATGTATCTGTTCTCAAACAAATTAAAGTATCCTAGATTTCTCATCAGTGATGATAAACTACCACCTCAGTACCAGCAGTTCAGTGAGGTCTGCAGTAAGAAGAAAGACGATCAACTGCCTCCTCATCGTCCTTACGACTGTCCCATTGAATTGCTTCCTGGAGCGTCCAGTTTGGGCAAATTCATAATCTTTCTGAGCCAGAATTGAAAGTACTAAAGGAATACCTAGACTAAAACTTAGGCCGGAGACACACTGGTGCGAGATACGGCCGAGTCTCGCTGGTTAAAAGCAAGCTGTGGCACCGGCACTCCGGAGCGGAGCGTGCAGCTGCATAGCAATACATGGAGCCGCACGCTCCGCTCCAGAGTGCCGGTGCCACAGCTTGCTTTTAACCAGCGAGACTCGGCCGTATCTCGCACCAGTGTGTCTCCGGCCTTAGAGAAAGGCTTCATCGAGCCTTCTTCTTCTCCAGCTGAAGCACCCTTATTTTTTGTAGAAAAGAAGGACTCAACCCTGCGGCCATGTATTGAATATAGAGAAATCAATAAAATTACCATTAAGAATCGCTACCCACTCCCCCTAATTCCGGAGCTGCTGGAGAGACTGTGTTCTGCCAGACTTTTTACCAAATTCGATCTAAGAGGGGTTTATAATCTCATACCAATCCGCCCAGGAGATGAATGGAAAACTGCCTTTAGAACTAGATATGGACATTTTGAATACCTGGTTATGCCTTTTGGCCTTAGCATCACCCCCGCCACCTTTCAGCACTTCATTAATGATGTTTTCCGAGATTTCTTTGATCGATTTGTTGTTTCTCGATGACATTCTTATATTTTCAGACTCCTTGGAGGAGCATTGCAGTCATGTCCAGTCAGTCCTGGAAAGTCTACTAGAAAACCATCTCTACATCAAACTCAGAAAAGTGAATTCGAACAAACCAGAACTTCTGGGATATATCATCTCCCCAGAAGGTCTAAGCCTGAATCCCAGTAGGATCAGAGTGGTAGTTGACTGGCCTACCCCAAGAAATGTAAAAGATGTTCAGCGCTTTATAGGATTCACAAATTTCTACAGAAGGTGTCATGTCCCCGTAGAGACAGAGGAAGGTGTCGTGTCCCCGTAGAGACAGAGGAAGATGTCGTGTCCCCGTAGAGACAGAGGAAGGTGTCATGTCCCCGTAGAGACAGAGGAAGGTGTCGTGTCCCCGTAGAGACAGAGGAAGGTGTCGTGTCCCAGTAGAGACAGAGGAAGGTGTCGTGTCCCCTTAGGGATAGAGGAAGGTGTCGTGTCCCCTTAGGGATAGAGGAAGGTGTAGTGTCCCTGTAGGGATGGAGGAAGGTGTCGTGTCCCTGTAGAGATAGAGGAAGGTGTTGTGTCCCCGTAGAGATAGAGGAAGGTGTCGTGTCCCAGTAGGGATAGAGGAAGGTGTCGTATCCCCGTAGGAATAGAGGAAGGTGTTGTGTCCCCATAGGGATAGAGGAAGGTGTTGTGTCCCCGTAGAGATAGAGGAAGGTGTTGTGTCCCCTTAGGGATAGAGAAATGTGTCGTGACCATGTAGGGACAGAGGAAGGTGTCGTGTCCCCGTAGGGATAGAGGAAGGTGTCGTGTCCCCGTAAAGATAGAGGAAGGTGTCATGTCCCCGTAGGGATAGAGGAAGGTGTCTTGTCCCTGCAGGTTAGAGAAAGGTATTGTGTCCCTGTAGGGATGGAGGAAGGTGTCTGTTCCCGTAGGGACAGAGGAAGGTGTCATGTTCCCGTAGAGATAGAGTAAGGTGTCGTGTCCCTGTAGGGATAGAGGAAGGTGTCGTGTACTCGTAGGGATGGAGGAAGGTGTCATGTCCCCGTAGAGATAGAGTAAGGTGTCGTGTCCCTGTAGGGATAGAGGAAGGTGTCGTGTCCCCGTAGGGATGGAGGAAGGTGTCGTGTCCCCGTAGGGATGGAGGAAGGTGTCGTATCCTCGTAAGGATGGAGGAAGGTGTCGTGTCCCCATAGGGATAGAGGAAGGTGTCGTGTCCCCGTAGGGATGGAGGTAGGTGTCGTGTCAAAGCAGGGATGGAAGAAGGTGTCGTGTCCCCGTAGGGATGGAGGAAGGTGTCGTGTCCCCGTAGGGATGGAGGAAGGTGTCGTGTCCCCGTAGGGATAGAGGAAGGTGTCGTGTCCCGTAGGGATGGAGGAAGGTGTCGTCTCCCCGTAGGGATGGAGGAAGGTGTCGTGTTCCCATAGGGATAGAGGAAGGTGTCGTGTCCCCGTAGGGATAGAGGAAGGTGTTGTGTCCCCGTGGGGATGGAGGAAGGTGTCGTGTCCCCGTAGGGATAGAGGAAGGTGTCGTGTTCCCATAGGGATAGAGGAAGGTGTCGTGTCCCTGTAGGGATAGAGGAAGGTGTTGTGTCCCTGTAGGGATAGAGGAAGGTGTTGTGTCCCCGTAGGGATGGAGGAAGGTGTTGTGTCCCTGTAGGGATAGAGGAAGGTGTCGTGTCCCCGTAGGGATGGAGGAAGGTGTCGTGTCCCTGTAGGGATGGAGGAAGGTGTCGTGTCCCCGTAGGGATAGAGGAAGGTGTCGTGTCCCGTAGGGATAGAGGAAGGTGTCGTGTCCCCGTAGGGATGGAGGAAGGTGTTGTGTCCCCGTAGGGATGGAGGAAGGTGTCGTGTTCCCGTAGGGATGGAGGAAGGTGTTGTGTTCCAGTAGAGCTAGAGGAAGGTGTCGTGTCCCCGTAGGGATAGAGGAAGGTGTTGTGTCCCCGAAGGGATGGAGGAAGGTGTCGTGTTCCCGTAGGGATGGAGGAAGGTGTTGTGTCCCTGTAGGGATAGAGGAAGGTGTTGTGTCCCTGTAGGGATAGAGGAAGGTGTTGTGTCCCCGTAGGGATGGAGGAAGGTGTTGTGTCCCTGTAGGGATAGAGGAAGGTGTTGTGTTCCCGTAGAGCTAGAGGAAGGTGTCGTGTCCCCGTAGGGATGGAGGAAGGTGTTGTGTCCCCGTAGGGATGGAGGAAGGTGTCGTGTTCCCGTAGGGATGGAGGAAGGTGTTGTGTCCCCGTAGGGATGGAGGAAGGTGTTGTGTCCCCGTAGGGATAGAGGAAGGTGTTGTGTTCCCGTAGAGCTAGAGGAAGGTGTCGTGTCCCCGTAGGGATGGAGGAAGGTGTTGTGTCCCCGTAGGGATGGAGGAAGGTGTCGTGTTCCCGTAGGGATGGAGGAAGGTGTTGTGTTCCAGTAGAGCTAGAGGAAGGTGTCGTGTCCCCGTAGGGATGGAGGAAGGTGTTGTGTCCCCGTAGGGATGGAGGAAGGTGTCGTGTTCCCGTAGGGATGGAGGAAGGTGTCGTGTTCCCGTAGGGATGGAGGAAGGTGTTGTGTTCCAGTAGAGCTAGAGGAAGGTGTCGTGTTCCCGTAGGGATGGAGGAAGGTGTCGTGTCCCCGTAGGGATGGAGGAAGGTGTTGTGTCCCCGTAGGGATGGAGGAAGGTGTCGTGTTCCCGTAGGGATGGAGGAAGGTGTCGTGTCCCCGTAGGGATGGAGGAAGGAGTCGTGTCTCCGTAGGGATAGAGGAAGGTGTCGTGTCCCTGTAGGGATAGAGGAAGCTTCTGAATCTTGTTTGTCGGAGATAGATCATCCTCGCAGGACAGAAGTGCTTTGTCATTTCCTGTACCTGCTACAGCCAGCAGAGGGCAGCATCACTCTCCTGCAGACACAACATAGGGGAAAAGTATGGTGGTATAACAAGGAGCTTCCAGATACAAGGATGGTCCGCACCAATAGTGACTGCAGCTCTGGAGGTGACTGGAGGATAAGACACATGTAACAGCAGAATAGTGAGTGCAGCTCTGGAGGTGACTGGAGGATAAGACACATGTAACAGCAGAATAGTGAGTGCAGCTCTGGAGGTGACTGGAGGATAAGACACATGTAACAGCAGAATAGTGAGTGCAGCTCTGGAGGTGTAGTGTTGGGTTATAGGGTGGAGAGTTTAGCTCATGTCTTGTACACTAATATATTGTAAATCTGTTGTTGTTATTGGAATCACAGTTTCCCGTCTACACCTTCAGCAAAGTCCTCCAAAATGAGTCACAGGAGAGAAGACAAGATTAATATAAGCCGAAAATACTGACAGAGCAGCGCTCCTCTTGTCCTGTGTATATACACTGCACAGTACCACTCCTCCTGTATATATACACTGCACAGTACCACTCCTCCTGTATATATACACTGCACAGTACCACTCCTCCTGTATATATACACTGCACAGTACCACTCCTCCTGTATATATACACTGCACAGTACCACTCCTCCTGTATATATACACTGCACAGTACCACTCCTCCTGTATATATACACTGCACAGTACCACTCCTCCTGTATATATACACTGCACAGTACCACTCCTCCTGTATATATACACTGCACAGTACCACTCCTCCTGTATATATACACTGCACAGTACCACTCCTCCTGTATATATATACACTGCACAGTACCACTCCTCCTGTATATATCCACTGCACAGTACCACTCCTCCTGTATATATACACTGCACAGTACCACTCCTCCTGTATATATACACTGCACAGTACCACTCCTCCTGTATATATACACTGCACAGTACCACTCCTCCTGTATATATACACTGCACAGTACCACTCCTCCTGTATATATACACTGCACAGTACCACTCCTCCTGTATATATACACTGCACAGTACCACTCCTCCTGTATATATACACTGCACAGTACCACTCCTCCTGTATATATACACTGCACAGTACCACTCCTCCTGTATATATACACTGCACAGTACCACTCCTCCTGTATATATACACTGCACAGCACCACTCCTCTTGTATATATACACTGCACAGTACCACTCCTCCTGTATATATACACTGCACAGTACCACTCCTCCTGTATATATACACTGCACAGTACCACTCCTCCTGTATATATACACTGCACAGTACCACTCCTCCTGTATATATATACACTGCACAGTACCACTCCTCCTGTATATATACACTGCACAGTACCACTCCTCCTGTATATATACACTGCACAGTACCGCTCCTCCTGTATATATACACTGCACAGCACCGCTCCTCTTGTATATATACACTGCACAGTACCACTCCTCCTGTATATATACACTGCACAGTACCACTCCTCCTGTATATATACACTGCACAGTACCACTCCTCCTGTATATATACACTGCACAGTACCACTCCTCCTGTATATATACACTGCACAGTACCACTCCTCCTGTATATATACACTGCACAGTACCACTCCTCCTGTATATATATACACTGCACAGTACCACTCCTCCTGTATATATCCACTGCACAGTACCACTCCTCCTGTATATATACACTGCACAGTACCACTCCTCCTGTATATATACACTGCACAGTACCACTCCTCCTGTATATATACACTGCACAGTACCACTCCTCCTGTATATATACACTGCACAGTACCACTCCTCCTGTATATATACACTGCACAGTACCACTCCTCCTGTATATATACACTGCACAGTACCACTCCTCCTGTATATATACACTGCACAGTACCACTCCTCCTGTATATATACACTGCACAGTACCACTCCTCCTGTATATATATACTGCACAGTACCACTCCTCCTGTATACATACACTGCACAGTACCACTCCTCCTGTCCTGTATATATACACTGCACAGTACCACTCCTCCTGTATATATACACTGCACAGCACCACTCCTCCTGTATATATACACTGCACAGTACCACTCCTCCTGTATATATACACTGCACAGTACCACTCCTCCTGTATATATACACTGCACAGTACCACTCCTCCTGTATATATACACTGCACAGTACCACTCCTCCTGTATATATACACTGCACAGTACCACTCCTCCTGTATATATACACTGCACAGTACCACTCCTCCTGTATATATACACTGCACAGTACCACTCCTCCTGTATATATACACTGCACAGCACCACTCCTCTTGTATATATACACTGCACAGTACCACTCCTCCTGTATATATACACTGCACAGTACCACTCCTCCTGTATATATACACTGCACAGTACCACTCCTCCTGTATATATACACTGCACAGTACCACTCCTCCTGTATATACACCCGCACAGTACCACTCCTCCTGTATATATACACTGCACAGTACCACTCCTCCTGTATATATACACTACACAGTACCACTCCTCCTGTATATATACACTGCACAGCACCACTCCTCTTGTATATATACACTGCACAGTACCACTCCTCCTGTATATATACACTGCACAGTACCACTCCTCCTGTATATATACTGCACAGTACCGCTCCTCCTGTATATATACACTGCACAGTACCGCTCCTCCTGTATATATACACTGCACAGTACCACTCCTCCTGTATATATACACTGCACAGTACCACTCCCCCTGTATATATACACTGCACAGTACCACTCCTCCTGTATATATACACTGCACAGTACCACTCCTCCTGTATATATACACTGCACAGTACCACTCCTCCTGTATATATACACTGCACAGTACCACTCCTCCTGTATATATATACACTGCACAGTACCACTCCTCCTGTCCTGTATATATACACTGCACAGTACCACTCCTCCTGTATATATACACTGCACAGTACCACTCCTCCTGTATATATACTGCACAGTACCACTCCTCCTGTATATATACACTGCACAGTACCACTCCTCCTGTATATATACACTGCACAGTACCACTCCTCCTGTATATATACACTGCACAGCACCACTCCTCCTGTATATATACACTGCACAGCACCACTCCTCCTGTATATATACACTGCACAGTACCACTCCTCCTGTATATATACACTGCACAGTACCACTCCTCCTGTATATATACACTGCACAGCACCACTCCTCTTGTATATATACACTGCACAGTACCACTCCTCCTGTATATATACACTGCACAGTACCACTCCTCCTGTATATATACTGCACAGTACCACTCCTCCTGTATATATACACTGCACAGTACCACTCCTCCTGTATATATACACTGCACAGTACCACTCCTCCTGTATATATATACACTGCACAGTACCACTCCTCCTGTCCTGTATATATACACTGCACAGTACCACTCCTCCTGTATATATACACTGCACAGTACCACTCCTCCTGTATATATACACTGCACAGTACCACTCCTCCTGTATATATACACTGCACAGTACCACTCCTCCTGTATATATACACTGCACAGTACCACTCCTCCTGTATATATACACTGCACAGCACCACTCCTCCTGTATATATACACTGCACAGTACCACTCCTCCTGTATATATACACTGCACAGTACCACTCCTCCTGTATATATACACTGCACAGTACCACTCCTCCTGTATATATACACTGCACAGTACCACTCCTCCTGTATATATACACTGCACAGTACCACTCCTCCTGTATATATACACTGCACAGTACCACTCCTCCTGTATATATACACTGCACAGTACCACTTCTCCTGTCCTGTATATATACACTACACAGTACCACTCCTCCTGTATATATACACTGCACAGTACCACTCCTCCTGTATATATACACTGCACAGTACAGCTCCTCCTGTATATATACACTGCACAGTAACACTCCTCCTGTGTATATACACTGCACAGTACCACTCCTCCTGTATATATACACTGCACAGTACCACTCCTCCTGTATATATACACTGCACAGTACCACTCCTCCTGTATATATATACACTGCACAGTACCACTCCTCCTGTATATATACACTGCACAGTACCACTCCTCCTGTATATATACACTGCACAGTACCACTCCTCCTGTATATATACACTGCACAGTACCACTCCTGTATATATACTGCACAGTACCACTCCTCCTGTATATATACACTGCACAGTACCACTCCTCCTGTATATATACACTGCACAGTACCACTCCCCTGTATATATACACTGCACAGTACCACTCCTCCTGTATATATACACTGCACAGTACCACTCCTCCTGTATATATACACTGCACAGTACCACTCCTCCTGTATATATACACCGCACAGTACCACTCCTCCTGTATATATACACTGCACAGTACCACTCCTCCTGTATATATACACTGCACAGTACCACTCCTCCTGTATATATACACTGCACAGTACAGCTCCTCCTGTATATATACACTGCACAGTACCAGTCCTCCTGTATATATACACTGCACAGTACCACTCCTCCTGTATATATACACTGCACAGTACCACTGCTCCTGTATATATACACTGCACAGTACCGCTCCTCCTGTATATATACACTGCACAGTACCACTCCTCCTGTATATATACACTGCACAGTACCACTCCTCCTGTATATACACCCGCACAGTACCACTCCTCCTGTATATATACACTGCACAGTACCACTGCTCCTGTATATATACACTGCACAGTACCACTGCTCCTGTATATATACACTGCACAGTACCGCTCCTCCTGTATATATACACTGCACAGTACCACTCCTCCTGTATATATACACTGCACAGTACCACTCCTCCTGTATATATACACTGCACAGTACCACTCCTCCTGTATATATACACTGCACAGTACCACTCCTCCTGTATATATACACTGCACAGTACCACTCCTCCTGTATATATACACTGCACAGTACCACTCCTCCTGTATATATACACTGCACAGTACCACTCCTCCTGTATATATACACTGCACAGTACCACTCCTCCTGTATATATACACTGCACAGCACCACTCCTCCTGTATATATACACTGCACAGTACCACTCCTCCTGTATATATACACTGCACAGTACCACTCCTCCTGTATATATACACTGCACAGTACCCCTCCTCCTGTATATATACACTGCACAGTACCACTCCTCCTGTATATATACACTGCACAGTACCACTCCTCCTGTATATATACACTGCACAGTACCACTCCTCCTGTATATATACACTGCACAGCACCACTCCTCCTGTATATATACACTGCACAGTACCGCTCCTCCTGTATATATACACTGCACAGTACAGCTCCTCCTGTATATATACACTGCACAGTACCACTCCCCCCTGTATATATACACTGCACAGTACCGCTCCTCCTGTATATATACACTGCACAGTACCGCTCCTCCTGTATATATACACTGCACAGTACCACTCCTCCTGTATATATACACTGCACAGTACCGCTCCTCCTGTATATATACACTGCACAGTACCACTCCTCCTGTATATATACACTGCACAGTACCGCTCCTCCTGTATATATACACTGCACAGTACCACTCCTCCTGTATATATACACTGCACAGTACAGCTCCTCCTGTATATATACACTGCACAGTAACACTCCTCCTGTCCTGTATATATACACTGCACAGCACCACTCCTCCTGTATATATACACTGCACAGTACCACTCCTCCTGTATATATACACTGCACAGTACAGCTCCTCCTGTATATATACACTGCACAGTACCAGTCCTCCTGTATATATACACTGCACAGCACCACTCCTCCTGTATATATACACTGCACAGTACCACTCCTCCTGTATATATACACTGCACAGTACCACTCCTCCTGTATATATACACTGCACAGTAACACTCCTCCTGTCCTGTATATATACACTGCACAGTACCACTCCTCCTGTATATATATACACTGCACAGTACCACTCCTCCTGTATATATACACTGCACAGTACCACTCCTCCTGTATATACACCCGCACAGTACCACTCCTCCTGTATATATACACTGCACAGTACCACTCCTCCTGTATATATACACTGCACAGTACCACTCCTCCTGTATATATACACTGCACATTACCACTCCTCCTGTATATATACACTGCACAGTACCACTCCTCCTGTATACATACACTGCACAGTACCACTCCTCCTGTATATATACACTGCACAGTACCACTCCTCCTGTATATATACACTGCACAGTACAACTCCTCCTGTATATATACACTGCACAGTACCACTCCTCCTGTATATATACACTGCACAGTACCACTCCTCCTGTATATATACACTGCACATTACCACTCCTCCTGTATATATACACTGCACAGTACCACTCCTCCTGTATACATACACTGCACAGTACCACTCCTCCTGTATATATACACTGCACAGTACCACTCCTCCTGTATACATACACTGCACAGTACAACTCCTCCTGTATATATACACTGCACAGTACCACTCCTCCTGTATATATACACTGCACAGTACCACTCCTCCTGTATATATACACTGCACAGCACCACTCCTCCTGTATATATACACTGCACAGTACCACTCCTCCTGTATATATACACTGCACAGTACCACTCCTCCTGTATATATACACTGCACAGTACCACTCCTCCTGTATATATACACTGCACAGTACCCCTCCTCCTGTATATATACACTGCACAGTACCGCTCCTCCTGTATATATACACTGCACAGTACCGCTCCTCCTGTATATATACAATGCACAGTACCACTCCTCCTGTATATATACACTGCACAGTACCACTCCTCCTGTATATATACACTGCACAGTACCACTCCTCCTGTATATATACACTGCACAGTACCGCTCCTCCTGTATATATACACTGCACAGTACCACTCCTCCTGTATATATACAATGCACAGTACCACTCCTCCTGTATATATACACTGCACAGTACCACTCCTCCTGTATATATACACTGCACAGTACCGCTCCTCCTGTATATATATACACTGCACAGTACCACTCCTCCTGTATATATACACTGCACAGTACCACTCCTCCTGTATATATACACTGCACAGTACCACTCCTCCTGTATATATACACTGCACAGTACCACTCCTCCTGTCCTGTATATATACACTGCACAGCACCACTCCTCCTGTATATATACACTGCACAGTACCACGCCTCCTGTATATATACACTGCACAGTACCACTCCTCCTGTATATATACACTGCACAGTACCACTCCTCCTGTATATATATACACTGCACAGTACCACTCCTCCTGTATATATACACTGCACAGTACCACTCCTCCTGTATATATACACTGCACAGTACCACTCCTCCTGTATATATACACTGCACAGTACCACGCCTCCTGTATATATACACTGCACAGTACCACTCCTCCTGTATATATACACTGCACAGTACCACTCCTCCTGTATATATATACACTGCACAGTACCACTCCTCCTGTATATATACACTGCACAGTACCCCTCCTCCTGTATATATACACTGCACAGTACCCCTCCTCCTGTATATATACACTGCACAGTACCACTCCTCCTGTATATATACACTGCACAGTACCACTCCTCCTGTATATATATATACTGCACAGTACCACTCCTCCTGTATATATACACTGCACAGTACCCCTCCTCCTGTATATATACACTGCACAGTACCGCTCCTCCTGTATATATACACTGCACAGTACCGCTCCTCCTGTATATATACAATGCACAGTACCACTCCTCCTGTATATATACACTGCACAGTACCACTCCTCCTGTCCTGTATATATACACTGCACAGCACCACTCCTCCTGTATATATACACTGCACAGTACCACGCCTCCTGTATATATACACTGCACAGTACCACTCCTCCTGTATATATACACTGCACAGTACCACTCCTCCTGTATATATATACACTGCACAGTACCACTCCTCCTGTATATATACACTGCACAGTACCACTCCTCCTGTATATATACACTGCACAGTACCACTCCTCCTGTATATATACACTGCACAGTACCACGCCTCCTGTATATATACACTGCACAGTACCACTCCTCCTGTATATATACACTGCACAGTACCACTCCTCCTGTATATATATACACTGCACAGTACCACTCCTCCTGTATATATACACTGCACAGTACCGCTCCTCCTGTATATATACACTGCACAGTACTACTCCTCCTGTATATATACACTGCACAGTACCGCTCCTCCTGTATATATACACTGCACAGTACTACTCCTCCTGTATATATACACTGCACAGTACCACTCCTCCTGTATATATACACCGCACAGTACTACTCCTCCTGTATATATACACTGCACAGTACCACTCCTCCTGTATATATACACCGCACAGTACCACTCCTCCTGTATATATACACTGCACAGTACCACTCCTCCTGTATATATACACCGCACAGTACCACTCCTCCTGTATATATACACTGCACAGTACCACTCCTCCTGTATATATACACTGCACAGTACCACTCCTCCTGTATATATACACTGCACAGTACCACTCCTCCTGTATATATACACTGCACAGTACCCCTCCTCCTGTATATATACACTGCACAGTACCGCTCCTCCTGTATATATACACTGCACAGTACCGCTCCTCCTGTATATATACAATGCACAGTACCACTCCTCCTGTATATATACACTGCACAGTACCACTCCTCCTGTCCTGTATATATAAACGGCACAGTACCACTCCTCCTGTATATATACACCGCACAGTACCACTCCTCCTGTATATATACACTGCACAGTACCGCTCCTCCTGTATATATACACTGCACAGTACCCCTCCTCCTGTATATATACACTGCACAGTACCACTCCTCCTGTATATATACACCGCACAGTACCACTCCTCCTGTATATATACACTGCACAGTACCACTCCTCCTGTATATATACACTGCACAGTACCCCTCCTCCTGTATATATACACTGCACAGTACCACTCCTCCTGTATATATACACCGCACAGTACCACTCCTCCTGTATATATACACTGCACAGTACCACTCCTCCTGTATATATACACTGCACAGTACCACTCCTCCTGTATATATACACTGCACAGTACCACTCCTCCTGTATATATACACTGCACAGTACCCCTCCTCCTGTATATATACACTGCACAGTACCGCTCCTCCTGTATATATACACTGCACAGTACCGCTCCTCCTGTATATATACACTGCACAGTACCCCTCCTCCTGTATATATACACTGCACAGTACCGCTCCTCCTGTATATATACACTGCACAGTACCACTCCTCCTGTATATATACACTGCACAGTACCACTCCTGTATATATACACTGCACAGTACCGCTCCTCCTGTATATATACACTGCACAGTACCACTCCTCCTGTCCTGTATATATAAACGGCACAGTACCACTCCTCCTGTATATATACACCGCACAGTACCACTCCTCCTGTATATATACACTGCACAGTACCACTCCTCCTGTATATATACACCGCACAGTACCACTCCTCCTGTATATATACACTGCACAGTACCACTCCTCCTGTATATATACACTGCACAGTACCACTCCTCCTGTATATATACACTGCACAGTACCACTCCTCCTGTATATATACACTGCACAGTACCGCTCCTCCTGTATATATACACTGCACAGTACCGCTCCTCCTGTATATATACAATGCACAGTACCACTCCTCCTGTATATATACACTGCACAGTACCACTCCTCCTGTCCTGTATATATAAACGGCACAGTACCACTCCTCCTGTATATATACACTGCACAGTACCACTCCTCCTGTATATATACACTGCACAGTACCGCTCCTCCTGTATATATACACTGCACAGTACCACTCCTCCTGTATATATACAATGCACAGTACCAATCCACCTGTATATATACACTGCACAGTACCACTCCTCCTGTATATATACACTGCACAGTACCGCTCCTCCTGTATATATATACACTGCACAGTACCACTCCTCCTGTATATATACACTGCACAGTACCGCTCCTCCTGTATATATATACACTGCACAGTACCACTCCTCCTGTATATATACACTGCACAGTACCACTCCTCCTGTATATATGCACTGCACAGTACCGCTCCTCCTGTATATATATACACTGCACAGTACCACTCCTCCTGTATATATACACTGCACAGTACCACTCCTCCTGTATATATACACTGCACAGTACCACTCCTCCTGTATATATACACTGCACAGTACCGCTCCTCCTGTATATATATACACTGCACAGTACCACTCCTCCTGTATATATACACTGCACAGTACCACTCCTCCTGTATATATACACTGCACAGTACCACTCCTCCTGTATATATACACTGCACAGTACCGCTCCTCCTGTATATATACACTGCACAGTACCACTCCTCCTGTATATATACACTGCACAGTACCGCTCCTCCTGTATATATATACACTGCACAGTACCACTCCTCCTGTATATATACACTGCACAGTACCACTCCTCCTGTATATATACACTGCACAGTACCACTCCCCTGTATATATACACTGCACAGTACCACTCCTCCTGTATATATACACTGCACAGTACCACTCCTCCTGTATATATACACTGCACAGTACCACTCCTCCTGTATATATACACCGCACAGTACCACTCCTCCTGTATATATACACTGCACAGTACCACTCCTCCTGTATATATACACTGCACAGTACCACTCCTCCTGTATATATACACTGCACAGTACAGCTCCTCCTGTATATATACACTGCACAGTACCAGTCCTCCTGTATATATACACTGCACAGTACCACTCCTCCTGTATATATACACTGCACAGTACCACTGCTCCTGTATATATACACTGCACAGTACCGCTCCTCCTGTATATATACACTGCACAGTACCACTCCTCCTGTATATATACACTGCACAGTACCACTCCTCCTGTATATACACCCGCACAGTACCACTCCTCCTGTATATATACACTGCACAGTACCACTGCTCCTGTATATATACACTGCACAGTACCGCTCCTCCTGTATATATACACTGCACAGTACCACTCCTCCTGTATATATACACTGCACAGTACCACTCCTCCTGTATATATACACTGCACAGTACCACTCCTCCTGTATATATACACTGCACAGTACCACTCCTCCTGTATATATACACTGCACAGTACCACTCCTCCTGTATATATACACTGCACAGTACCACTCCTCCTGTATATATACACTGCACAGTACCACTCCTCCTGTATATATACACTGCACAGTACCACTCCTCCTGTATATATACACTGCACAGTACCACTCCTCCTGTATATATACACTGCACAGCACCACTCCTCCTGTATATATACACTGCACAGTACCACTCCTCCTGTATATATACACTGCACAGTACCACTCCTCCTGTATATATACACTGCACAGTACCCCTCCTCCTGTATATATACACTGCACAGTACCACTCCTCCTGTATATATACACTGCACAGTACCACTCCTCCTGTATATATACACTGCACAGTACCACTCCTCCTGTATATATACACTGCACAGCACCACTCCTCCTGTATATATACACTGCACAGTACCGCTCCTCCTGTATATATACACTGCACAGTACAGCTCCTCCTGTATATATACACTGCACAGTACCACTCCCCCCTGTATATATACACTGCACAGTACCGCTCCTCCTGTATATATACACTGCACAGTACCGCTCCTCCTGTATATATACACTGCACAGTACCACTCCTCCTGTATATATACACTGCACAGTACCGCTCCTCCTGTATATATACACTGCACAGTACCACTCCTCCTGTATATATACACTGCACAGTACCGCTCCTCCTGTATATATACACTGCACAGTACCACTCCTCCTGTATATATACACTGCACAGTACAGCTCCTCCTGTATATATACACTGCACAGTAACACTCCTCCTGTCCTGTATATATACACTGCACAGCACCACTCCTCCTGTATATATACACTGCACAGTACCACTCCTCCTGTATATATACACTGCACAGTACAGCTCCTCCTGTATATATACACTGCACAGTACCAGTCCTCCTGTATATATACACTGCACAGCACCACTCCTCCTGTATATATACACTGCACAGTACCACTCCTCCTGTATATATACACTGCACAGTACCACTCCTCCTGTATATATACACTGCACAGTAACACTCCTCCTGTCCTGTATATATACACTGCACAGTACCACTCCTCCTGTATATATATACACTGCACAGTACCACTCCTCCTGTATATATACACTGCACAGTACCACTCCTCCTGTATATACACCCGCACAGTACCACTCCTCCTGTATATATACACTGCACAGTACCACTCCTCCTGTATATATACACTGCACAGTACCACTCCTCCTGTATATATACACTGCACATTACCACTCCTCCTGTATATATACACTGCACAGTACCACTCCTCCTGTATACATACACTGCACAGTACCACTCCTCCTGTATATATACACTGCACAGTACCACTCCTCCTGTATATATACACTGCACAGTACAACTCCTCCTGTATATATACACTGCACAGTACCACTCCTCCTGTATATATACACTGCACAGTACCACTCCTCCTGTATATATACACTGCACATTACCACTCCTCCTGTATATATACACTGCACAGTACCACTCCTCCTGTATACATACACTGCACAGTACCACTCCTCCTGTATATATACACTGCACAGTACCACTCCTCCTGTATACATACACTGCACAGTACAACTCCTCCTGTATATATACACTGCACAGTACCACTCCTCCTGTATATATACACTGCACAGTACCACTCCTCCTGTATATATACACTGCACAGCACCACTCCTCCTGTATATATACACTGCACAGTACCACTCCTCCTGTATATATACACTGCACAGTACCACTCCTCCTGTATATATACACTGCACAGTACCACTCCTCCTGTATATATACACTGCACAGTACCCCTCCTCCTGTATATATACACTGCACAGTACCGCTCCTCCTGTATATATACACTGCACAGTACCGCTCCTCCTGTATATATACAATGCACAGTACCACTCCTCCTGTATATATACACTGCACAGTACCACTCCTCCTGTATATATACACTGCACAGTACCACTCCTCCTGTATATATACACTGCACAGTACCGCTCCTCCTGTATATATACACTGCACAGTACCACTCCTCCTGTATATATACAATGCACAGTACCACTCCTCCTGTATATATACACTGCACAGTACCACTCCTCCTGTATATATACACTGCACAGTACCGCTCCTCCTGTATATATATACACTGCACAGTACCACTCCTCCTGTATATATACACTGCACAGTACCACTCCTCCTGTATATATACACTGCACAGTACCACTCCTCCTGTATATATACACTGCACAGTACCACTCCTCCTGTCCTGTATATATACACTGCACAGCACCACTCCTCCTGTATATATACACTGCACAGTACCACGCCTCCTGTATATATACACTGCACAGTACCACTCCTCCTGTATATATACACTGCACAGTACCACTCCTCCTGTATATATATACACTGCACAGTACCACTCCTCCTGTATATATACACTGCACAGTACCACTCCTCCTGTATATATACACTGCACAGTACCACTCCTCCTGTATATATACACTGCACAGTACCACGCCTCCTGTATATATACACTGCACAGTACCACTCCTCCTGTATATATACACTGCACAGTACCACTCCTCCTGTATATATATATACACTGCACAGTACCACTCCTCCTGTATATATACACTGCACAGTACCCCTCCTCCTGTATATATACACTGCACAGTACCCCTCCTCCTGTATATATACACTGCACAGTACCACTCCTCCTGTATATATACACTGCACAGTACCACTCCTCCTGTATATATATATACTGCACAGTACCACTCCTCCTGTATATATACACTGCACAGTACCCCTCCTCCTGTATATATACACTGCACAGTACCGCTCCTCCTGTATATATACACTGCACAGTACCGCTCCTCCTGTATATATACAATGCACAGTACCACTCCTCCTGTATATATACACTGCACAGTACCACTCCTCCTGTCCTGTATATATACACTGCACAGCACCACTCCTCCTGTATATATACACTGCACAGTACCACGCCTCCTGTATATATACACTGCACAGTACCACTCCTCCTGTATATATACACTGCACAGTACCACTCCTCCTGTATATATATACACTGCACAGTACCACTCCTCCTGTATATATACACTGCACAGTACCACTCCTCCTGTATATATACACTGCACAGTACCACTCCTCCTGTATATATACACTGCACAGTACCACGCCTCCTGTATATATACACTGCACAGTACCACTCCTCCTGTATATATACACTGCACAGTACCACTCCTCCTGTATATATATATACACTGCACAGTACCACTCCTCCTGTATATATACACTGCACAGTACCGCTCCTCCTGTATATATACACTGCACAGTACTACTCCTCCTGTATATATACACTGCACAGTACCGCTCCTCCTGTATATATACACTGCACAGTACTACTCCTCCTGTATATATACACTGCACAGTACCACTCCTCCTGTATATATACACCGCACAGTACTACTCCTCCTGTATATATACACTGCACAGTACCACTCCTCCTGTATATATACACCGCACAGTACCACTCCTCCTGTATATATACACTGCACAGTACCACTCCTCCTGTATATATACACCGCACAGTACCACTCCTCCTGTATATATACACTGCACAGTACCACTCCTCCTGTATATATACACTGCACAGTACCACTCCTCCTGTATATATACACTGCACAGTACCACTCCTCCTGTATATATACACTGCACAGTACCCCTCCTCCTGTATATATACACTGCACAGTACCGCTCCTCCTGTATATATACACTGCACAGTACCGCTCCTCCTGTATATATACAATGCACAGTACCACTCCTCCTGTATATATACACTGCACAGTACCACTCCTCCTGTCCTGTATATATAAACGGCACAGTACCACTCCTCCTGTATATATACACCGCACAGTACCACTCCTCCTGTATATATACACTGCACAGTACCGCTCCTCCTGTATATATACACTGCACAGTACCCCTCCTCCTGTATATATACACTGCACAGTACCACTCCTCCTGTATATATACACCGCACAGTACCACTCCTCCTGTATATATACACTGCACAGTACCACTCCTCCTGTATATATACACTGCACAGTACCCCTCCTCCTGTATATATACACTGCACAGTACCACTCCTCTTGTATATATACACTGCACAGTACCCCTCCTCCTGTATATATACACTGCACAGTACCGCTCCTCCTGTATATATACACTGCACAGTACCGCTCCTCCTGTATATATACACTGCACAGTACCGCTCCTCCTGTATATATATACACTGCACAGTACCACTCCTCCTGTATATATACACTGCACAGTACCACTCCTCCTGTATATATACACTGCACAGTACCACTCCTCCTGTATATATACACTGCACAGTACCCCTCCTCCTGTATATATACACTGCACAGTACCACTCCTCCTGTATATATACACTGCACAGTACCGCTCCTCCTGTATATATATACACTGCACAGTACCACTCCTCCTGTATATATACACTGCACAGTACCACTCCTCCTGTATATATACACTGCACAGTACCACTCCTCCTGTATATATACACTGCACAGTACCCCTCCTCCTGTATATATACACTGCACAGTACCGCTCCTCCTGTATATATACACTGCACAGTACCGCTCCTCCTGTATATATACACTGCACAGTACCCCTCCTCCTGTATATATACACTGCACAGTACCGCTCCTCCTGTATATATACACTGCACAGTACCACTCCTCCTGTATATATACACTGCACAGTACCACTCCTGTATATATACACTGCACAGTACCGCTCCTCCTGTATATATACACTGCACAGTACCACTCCTCCTGTCCTGTATATATAAACGGCACAGTACCACTCCTCCTGTATATATACACCGCACAGTACCACTCCTCCTGTATATATACACTGCACAGTACCACTCCTCCTGTATATATACACCGCACAGTACCACTCCTCCTGTATATATACACTGCACAGTACCACTCCTCCTGTATATATACACTGCACAGTACCACTCCTCCTGTATATATACACTGCACAGTACCACTCCTCCTGTATATATACACTGCACAGTACCGCTCCTCCTGTATATATACACTGCACAGTACCGCTCCTCCTGTATATATACAATGCACAGTACCACTCCTCCTGTATATATACACTGCACAGTACCACTCCTCCTGTCCTGTATATATAAACGGCACAGTACCACTCCTCCTGTATATATACACTGCACAGTACCACTCCTCCTGTATATATACACTGCACAGTACCGCTCCTCCTGTATATATACACTGCACAGTACCACTCCTCCTGTATATATACAATGCACAGTACCAATCCACCTGTATATATACACTGCACAGTACCACTCCTCCTGTATATATACACTGCACAGTACCGCTCCTCCTGTATATATATACACTGCACAGTACCACTCCTCCTGTATATATACACTGCACAGTACCGCTCCTCCTGTATATATATACACTGCACAGTACCACTCCTCCTGTATATATACACTGCACAGTACCACTCCTCCTGTATATATGCACTGCACAGTACCGCTCCTCCTGTATATATATACACTGCACAGTACCACTCCTCCTGTATATATACACTGCACAGTACCACTCCTCCTGTATATATACACTGCACAGTACCACTCCTCCTGTATATATACACTGCACAGTACCGCTCCTCCTGTATATATATACACTGCACAGTACCACTCCTCCTGTATATATACACTGCACAGTACCACTCCTCCTGTATATATACACTGCACAGTACCACTCCTCCTGTATATATACACTGCACAGTACCGCTCCTCCTGTATATATACACTGCACAGTACCACTCCTCCTGTATATATACACTGCACAGTACCGCTCCTCCTGTATATATACACTGCACAGTACCACTCCTCCTGTATATATACACTGCACAGTACCACTCCACCTGTATATATACACTGCACAGTACCACTCCTCCTGTATATATACACTGCACAGTACCACTCCTCCTGTATATATACACTGCACAGTACCACTCCACCTGTATATATACACTGCACAGTACCACTCCTCCTGTATATATACACTGCACAGTACCGCTCCTCCTGTATATATATACACTGCACAGTACCACTCCTCCTGTATATATACACTGCACAGTACCACTCCTCCTGTATATATATACACTGCACAGTACCACTCCTCCTGTATATATACACTGCACAGTACCACTCCTCCTGTATATATGCACTGCACAGTACCGCTCCTCCTGTATATACACTGCACAGTACCACTCCTCCTGTATATATACACTGCACAGTACCGCTCCTCCTGTATATATATACACTGCACAGTACCACTCCTCCTGTATATATACAATGCACAGTACCACTCCACCTGTATATATACACTGCACAGTACCACTCCTCCTGTATATATACACTGCACAGTACCGCTCCTCCTGTATATATATACACTGCACAGTACCACTCCTCCTGTATATATACACTGCACAGTACCACTCCTCCTGTATATATACACTGCACAGTACCACTCCTCCTGTATATATACACCGCACAGTACCACTCCTCCTGTATATATACACTGCACAGTACCACTCCTCCTGTATATATACACTGCACAGTACCCCTCCTCCTGTATATATACACTGCACAGTACCACTCCTCTTGTATATATACACTGCACAGTACCACTCCTCCTGTATATATACACTGCACAGTACCACTCCTCCTGTATATATACACCGCACAGTACCACTCCTCCTGTATATATACACTGCACAGTACCACTCCTCCTGTATATATACACTGCACAGTACCACTCCTCCTGTATATATACACTGCACAGTACAGCTCCTCCTGTATATATACACTGCACAGTACCAGTCCTCCTGTATATATACACTGCACAGTACCACTCCTCCTGTATATATACACTGCACAGTACCACTGCTCCTGTATATATACACTGCACAGTACCGCTCCTCCTGTATATATACACTGCACAGTACCACTCCTCCTGTATATATACACTGCACAGTACCACTCCTCCTGTATATACACCCGCACAGTACCACTCCTCCTGTATATATACACTGCACAGTACCACTGCTCCTGTATATATACACTGCACAGTACCGCTCCTCCTGTATATATACACTGCACAGTACCACTCCTCCTGTATATATACACTGCACAGTACCACTCCTCCTGTATATATACACTGCACAGTACCACTCCTCCTGTATATATACACTGCACAGTACCACTCCTCCTGTATATATACACTGCACAGTACCACTCCTCCTGTATATATACACTGCACAGTACCACTCCTCCTGTATATATACACTGCACAGTACCACTCCTCCTGTATATATACACTGCACAGTACCACTCCTCCTGTATATATACACTGCACAGTACCACTCCTCCTGTATATATACACTGCACAGCACCACTCCTCCTGTATATATACACTGCACAGTACCACTCCTCCTGTATATATACACTGCACAGTACCACTCCTCCTGTATATATACACTGCACAGTACCCCTCCTCCTGTATATATACACTGCACAGTACCACTCCTCCTGTATATATACACTGCACAGTACCACTCCTCCTGTATATATACACTGCACAGTACCACTCCTCCTGTATATATACACTGCACAGCACCACTCCTCCTGTATATATACACTGCACAGTACCGCTCCTCCTGTATATATACACTGCACAGTACAGCTCCTCCTGTATATATACACTGCACAGTACCACTCCCCCTGTATATATACACTGCACAGTACCGCTCCTCCTGTATATATACACTGCACAGTACCGCTCCTCCTGTATATATACACTGCACAGTACCACTCCTCCTGTATATATACACTGCACAGTACCGCTCCTCCTGTATATATACACTGCACAGTACCACTCCTCCTGTATATATACACTGCACAGTACCGCTCCTCCTGTATATATACACTGCACAGTACCACTCCTCCTGTATATATACACTGCACAGTACAGCTCCTCCTGTATATATACACTGCACAGTAACACTCCTCCTGTCCTGTATATATACACTGCACAGCACCACTCCTCCTGTATATATACACTGCACAGTACCACTCCTCCTGTATATATACACTGCACAGTACAGCTCCTCCTGTATATATACACTGCACAGTACCAGTCCTCCTGTATATATACACTGCACAGCACCACTCCTCCTGTATATATACACTGCACAGTACCACTCCTCCTGTATATATACACTGCACAGTACCACTCCTCCTGTATATATACACTGCACAGTAACACTCCTCCTGTCCTGTATATATACACTGCACAGTACCACTCCTCCTGTATATATATACACTGCACAGTACCACTCCTCCTGTATATATACACTGCACAGTACCACTCCTCCTGTATATACACCCGCACAGTACCACTCCTCCTGTATATATACACTGCACAGTACCACTCCTCCTGTATATATACACTGCACAGTACCACTCCTCCTGTATATATACACTGCACATTACCACTCCTCCTGTATATATACACTGCACAGTACCACTCCTCCTGTATACATACACTGCACAGTACCACTCCTCCTGTATATATACACTGCACAGTACCACTCCTCCTGTATATATACACTGCACAGTACAACTCCTCCTGTATATATACACTGCACAGTACCACTCCTCCTGTATATATACACTGCACAGTACCACTCCTCCTGTATATATACACTGCACATTACCACTCCTCCTGTATATATACACTGCACAGTACCACTCCTCCTGTATACATACACTGCACAGTACCACTCCTCCTGTATATATACACTGCACAGTACCACTCCTCCTGTATACATACACTGCACAGTACAACTCCTCCTGTATATATACACTGCACAGTACCACTCCTCCTGTATATATACACTGCACAGTACCACTCCTCCTGTATATATACACTGCACAGCACCACTCCTCCTGTATATATACACTGCACAGTACCACTCCTCCTGTATATATACACTGCACAGTACCACTCCTCCTGTATATATACACTGCACAGTACCACTCCTCCTGTATATATACACTGCACAGTACCCCTCCTCCTGTATATATACACTGCACAGTACCGCTCCTCCTGTATATATACACTGCACAGTACCGCTCCTCCTGTATATATACAATGCACAGTACCACTCCTCCTGTATATATACACTGCACAGTACCACTCCTCCTGTATATATACACTGCACAGTACCACTCCTCCTGTATATATACACTGCACAGTACCGCTCCTCCTGTATATATACACTGCACAGTACCACTCCTCCTGTATATATACAATGCACAGTACCACTCCTCCTGTATATATACACTGCACAGTACCACTCCTCCTGTATATATACACTGCACAGTACCGCTCCTCCTGTATATATATACACTGCACAGTACCACTCCTCCTGTATATATACACTGCACAGTACCACTCCTCCTGTATATATACACTGCACAGTACCACTCCTCCTGTATATATACACTGCACAGTACCACTCCTCCTGTCCTGTATATATACACTGCACAGCACCACTCCTCCTGTATATATACACTGCACAGTACCACGCCTCCTGTATATATACACTGCACAGTACCACTCCTCCTGTATATATACACTGCACAGTACCACTCCTCCTGTATATATATACACTGCACAGTACCACTCCTCCTGTATATATACACTGCACAGTACCACTCCTCCTGTATATATACACTGCACAGTACCACTCCTCCTGTATATATACACTGCACAGTACCACGCCTCCTGTATATATACACTGCACAGTACCACTCCTCCTGTATATATACACTGCACAGTACCACTCCTCCTGTATATATATATACACTGCACAGTACCACTCCTCCTGTATATATACACTGCACAGTACCCCTCCTCCTGTATATATACACTGCACAGTACCCCTCCTCCTGTATATATACACTGCACAGTACCACTCCTCCTGTATATATACACTGCACAGTACCACTCCTCCTGTATATATATATACTGCACAGTACCACTCCTCCTGTATATATACACTGCACAGTACCCCTCCTCCTGTATATATACACTGCACAGTACCGCTCCTCCTGTATATATACACTGCACAGTACCGCTCCTCCTGTATATATACAATGCACAGTACCACTCCTCCTGTATATATACACTGCACAGTACCACTCCTCCTGTCCTGTATATATACACTGCACAGCACCACTCCTCCTGTATATATACACTGCACAGTACCACGCCTCCTGTATATATACACTGCACAGTACCACTCCTCCTGTATATATACACTGCACAGTACCACTCCTCCTGTATATATATACACTGCACAGTACCACTCCTCCTGTATATATACACTGCACAGTACCACTCCTCCTGTATATATACACTGCACAGTACCACTCCTCCTGTATATATACACTGCACAGTACCACGCCTCCTGTATATATACACTGCACAGTACCACTCCTCCTGTATATATACACTGCACAGTACCACTCCTCCTGTATATATATATACACTGCACAGTACCACTCCTCCTGTATATATACACTGCACAGTACCGCTCCTCCTGTATATATACACTGCACAGTACTACTCCTCCTGTATATATACACTGCACAGTACCGCTCCTCCTGTATATATACACTGCACAGTACTACTCCTCCTGTATATATACACTGCACAGTACCACTCCTCCTGTATATATACACCGCACAGTACTACTCCTCCTGTATATATACACTGCACAGTACCACTCCTCCTGTATATATACACCGCACAGTACCACTCCTCCTGTATATATACACTGCACAGTACCACTCCTCCTGTATATATACACCGCACAGTACCACTCCTCCTGTATATATACACTGCACAGTACCACTCCTCCTGTATATATACACTGCACAGTACCACTCCTCCTGTATATATACACTGCACAGTACCACTCCTCCTGTATATATACACTGCACAGTACCCCTCCTCCTGTATATATACACTGCACAGTACCGCTCCTCCTGTATATATACACTGCACAGTACCGCTCCTCCTGTATATATACAATGCACAGTACCACTCCTCCTGTATATATACACTGCACAGTACCACTCCTCCTGTCCTGTATATATAAACGGCACAGTACCACTCCTCCTGTATATATACACCGCACAGTACCACTCCTCCTGTATATATACACTGCACAGTACCGCTCCTCCTGTATATATACACTGCACAGTACCCCTCCTCCTGTATATATACACTGCACAGTACCACTCCTCCTGTATATATACACCGCACAGTACCACTCCTCCTGTATATATACACTGCACAGTACCACTCCTCCTGTATATATACACTGCACAGTACCCCTCCTCCTGTATATATACACTGCACAGTACCACTCCTCTTGTATATATACACTGCACAGTACCCCTCCTCCTGTATATATACACTGCACAGTACCGCTCCTCCTGTATATATACACTGCACAGTACCGCTCCTCCTGTATATATACACTGCACAGTACCGCTCCTCCTGTATATATATACACTGCACAGTACCACTCCTCCTGTATATATACACTGCACAGTACCACTCCTCCTGTATATATACACTGCACAGTACCACTCCTCCTGTATATATACACTGCACAGTACCCCTCCTCCTGTATATATACACTGCACAGTACCACTCCTCCTGTATATATACACTGCACAGTACCGCTCCTCCTGTATATATATACACTGCACAGTACCACTCCTCCTGTATATATACACTGCACAGTACCACTCCTCCTGTATATATACACTGCACAGTACCACTCCTCCTGTATATATACACTGCACAGTACCCCTCCTCCTGTATATATACACTGCACAGTACCGCTCCTCCTGTATATATACACTGCACAGTACCGCTCCTCCTGTATATATACACTGCACAGTACCCCTCCTCCTGTATATATACACTGCACAGTACCGCTCCTCCTGTATATATACACTGCACAGTACCACTCCTCCTGTATATATACACTGCACAGTACCACTCCTGTATATATACACTGCACAGTACCGCTCCTCCTGTATATATACACTGCACAGTACCACTCCTCCTGTCCTGTATATATAAACGGCACAGTACCACTCCTCCTGTATATATACACCGCACAGTACCACTCCTCCTGTATATATACACTGCACAGTACCACTCCTCCTGTATATATACACCGCACAGTACCACTCCTCCTGTATATATACACTGCACAGTACCACTCCTCCTGTATATATACACTGCACAGTACCACTCCTCCTGTATATATACACTGCACAGTACCACTCCTCCTGTATATATACACTGCACAGTACCGCTCCTCCTGTATATATACACTGCACAGTACCGCTCCTCCTGTATATATACAATGCACAGTACCACTCCTCCTGTATATATACACTGCACAGTACCACTCCTCCTGTCCTGTATATATAAACGGCACAGTACCACTCCTCCTGTATATATACACTGCACAGTACCACTCCTCCTGTATATATACACTGCACAGTACCGCTCCTCCTGTATATATACACTGCACAGTACCACTCCTCCTGTATATATACAATGCACAGTACCAATCCACCTGTATATATACACTGCACAGTACCACTCCTCCTGTATATATACACTGCACAGTACCGCTCCTCCTGTATATATATACACTGCACAGTACCACTCCTCCTGTATATATACACTGCACAGTACCGCTCCTCCTGTATATATATACACTGCACAGTACCACTCCTCCTGTATATATACACTGCACAGTACCACTCCTCCTGTATATATGCACTGCACAGTACCGCTCCTCCTGTATATATATACACTGCACAGTACCACTCCTCCTGTATATATACACTGCACAGTACCACTCCTCCTGTATATATACACTGCACAGTACCACTCCTCCTGTATATATACACTGCACAGTACCGCTCCTCCTGTATATATATACACTGCACAGTACCACTCCTCCTGTATATATACACTGCACAGTACCACTCCTCCTGTATATATACACTGCACAGTACCACTCCTCCTGTATATATACACTGCACAGTACCGCTCCTCCTGTATATATACACTGCACAGTACCACTCCTCCTGTATATATACACTGCACAGTACCGCTCCTCCTGTATATATACACTGCACAGTACCACTCCTCCTGTATATATACACTGCACAGTACCACTCCACCTGTATATATACACTGCACAGTACCACTCCTCCTGTATATATACACTGCACAGTACCACTCCTCCTGTATATATACACTGCACAGTACCACTCCACCTGTATATATACACTGCACAGTACCACTCCTCCTGTATATATACACTGCACAGTACCGCTCCTCCTGTATATATATACACTGCACAGTACCACTCCTCCTGTATATATACACTGCACAGTACCACTCCTCCTGTATATATATACACTGCACAGTACCACTCCTCCTGTATATATACACTGCACAGTACCACTCCTCCTGTATATATGCACTGCACAGTACCGCTCCTCCTGTATATACACTGCACAGTACCACTCCTCCTGTATATATACACTGCACAGTACCGCTCCTCCTGTATATATATACACTGCACAGTACCACTCCTCCTGTATATATACAATGCACAGTACCACTCCACCTGTATATATACACTGCACAGTACCACTCCTCCTGTATATATACACTGCACAGTACCGCTCCTCCTGTATATATATACACTGCACAGTACCACTCCTCCTGTATATATACACTGCACAGTACCACTCCTCCTGTATATATACACTGCACAGTACCACTCCTCCTGTATATATACACTGCACAGTACCACTCCTCCTGTATATATGCACTGCACAGTACCGCTCCTCCTGTATATACAGTTAGGTCCATATATATTTGGACAGAGACAACATTTTTCTCATTTTGGTTATAGACATTATCACAATTTAATTTTAAACAAAACAATTCAGATGCAGTTGAAGTTCAGACTTTCAGCTTTCATTTGAGGGTATCCATATTAAAATTGGATGAAGAGTTTAGGAGTTTCAGCTCCTTAACCTGTGCCACCCTGTTTTTTAAAGGGACCAAAAGTAATTGGACAATTGACTCCAAGGCTATTTCATGGACAGGTGTGGGCAATCCCTTCATTATGTCATTCTCAACTAAGCAGATAAAAGGCCTGGAGATGATTTGAGATGTGGTGCTTGCATTTGGAAGGTTTTGCTGTGAAGTAAACATGCGGTAAAGGAGCTCTCCATGAAGGTGAAACAAGCCATCCTTAAGCTGTGAAAACAGAGAAAAAACCCATCCGAGAAATTGCTACAATATTAGGAGTGGCAAAATGTACAGTTTGGAACATCCTGAGAAGGAAAGAAAGCACTGGTGAACTCATCAATGCAAAAAGACCTGGGCGCCCACGGAAGACAACAGTGGTGGATGATCGCAGAATAATCTCCATGGTGAAGAGAAACCTCTTCACAACAGCCAACCAAGTGACCAACACTCTCCAGGAGGTCGGCGCATCAATATCCAAATCTACCATAAAGAGAAGACTGCATGAAAGTAACTACAGAGGGTTCACTGCACGGTGCAGCCACTCATAAGCATCAAGAATAAAAAGGCTAAAAACATCTAAAAAAGCCAGCACAGTTCTGGAAGAACATTCTTTGGACAGATGAAACCAAGATCAACCTCTACAAGAATGATGGAAAGAGAAAAGTATGGCGAAGGCGTGGTACAGCTCATGATCCAAAGCATACCACATCATCTGTAACCACGGCGGAGGCAGTGTGATGGCTTGGGCATGCATGGCTGCCAGTGGCACTGGGTCACTAGTGTTTATTGATGATGTGACACAGGACAGAAGCAGCCGAATGAATTCTGAGGTATTCAGAGCCGCCATACTGTGTGCTCAGATCCAGCCAAATGCAGCAAAACTGATTGGTCGTCGTTTCATACTACAGATGGACAATGACCCAAAACATGAAGCCAAAGTAACCCAGGAGTTTATTAAAGCAATGAAGTGGAATATTCTGGAATGGCCAAGTCAGTCACCTGATCTCAACCCAATTGAGCAGCATTTCACTTGTTAAAGACTAAACTTCAGACAGAAAGGCCACAAACAAACAGCAACTGAAAACCACTGCAGTGAAGGCCTGGAGAGCATCAAAAAGGAGGAAACACAGCGTCTGGTGATGGCCATGAGTTCAAGACTTCAGGCAGCCATTGCCAACAAAGGGTTTTCAACCAAGCACTAGAAATGAACATTTTATTTAAAATTATTGAATCTGTCCAATTACTTTTGGTCCCTTTAAAAACAGGGTGGCACATGTTAAGGAGCTGAAACTCCTAAACCCTTCATCCAATTTTAATGTGGATACCCTCAAATGAAAGCTGAAAGTCTGAACTTCAACTGCATCTGAAGTGTTTTGTTTAAAATTCATTGTGGTAATGTCTATAACCAAAATGAGAAAAATGTTGTCTCTGTCCAAATATATATGGACCTAACTGTATATACACTGCACAGTACCACTCCTCCTGTATATATACACTGCACAGTACCACTCCTCCTGTATATATACACTGCACAGTACCGCTCCTCCTGTATATATACACTGCACAGCACCACTCCTCCTGTATATATACACTGCACAGCACCACTCCTCCTGTATATATACACTGCACAGTACCACTCCTCCTGTATATATACACTGCACAGTACCACTCCTCCTGTATATATACACTGCACAGCACCACTCCTCCTGTATATATACACTGCACAGTACTACTCCTCCTGTATATATACACTGCACAGTACCACTCCTCCTGTATATATACACTGCACAGTACCGCTCCTCCTGTATATATATACACTGCACAGTACCACTCCTCCTGTATATATACACTGCACAGTACCGCTCCTCCTGTATATATACACTGCACAGTACCGCTCCTCCTGTATATATATACACTGCACAGTACCACTCCTCCTGTATATATACACTGCACAGTACCGCTCCTCCTGTATATATACACTGCACAGTACCACTCCTCCTGTATATATACAATGCACAGTACCACTCCACCTGTATATATACACTGCACAGTACCACTCCTCCTGTATATATACACTGCACAGTACCGCTCCTCCTGTATATATTACACTGCACAGTACCACTCCTCCTGTGTATATACACTGCACAGTACCACTCCTCCTGTATATATACACTGCACAGTACCACTCCTCCTGTATATATACACTGCACAGTACCACTCCTCCTGTATATATACACTGCACAGTACCGCTCCTCCTGTATATATATACACTGCACAGTACCACTCCTCCTGTATATATACACTGCACAGTACCGCTCCTCCTGTATATATATACACTGCACAGTACCACTCCTCCTGTATATATACACTGCACAGTACCACTCCTCCTGTATATATACACTGCACAGTACCACTCCTCCTGTATATATACACTGCACAGTACCGCTCCTCCTGAATATATATACACTGCACAGTACCACTCCTCCTGTATATATACACTGCACAGTACCGCTCCTCCTGTATATATATACACTGCACAGTACCACTCCTCCTGTATATATACACTGCACAGTACCACTCCTCCTGTATATATGCACTGCACAGTACCGCTCCTCCTGTATATATATACACTGCACAGTACCACTCCTCCTGTATATATACACTGCACAGTACCACTCCTCCTGTATATATACACTGCACAGTACCACTCCTCCTGTATATATACACTGCACAGTACCGCTCCTCCTGTATATATATACACTGCACAGTACCACTCCTCCTGTATATATACACTGCACAGTACCGCTCCTCCTGTATATATACACTGCACAGTACCACTCCTCCTGTATATATACAATGCACAGTACCACTCCACCTGTATATATACACTGCACAGTACCACTCCTCCTGTATATATACACTGCACAGTACCGCTCCTCCTGTATATATATACACTGCACAGTACCACTCCTCCTGTATATATACACTGCACAGTACCACTCCTCCTGTCCTGTATATATACACTGCACAGTACCACTCCTCCTGTATATATACACTGCACAGTACCACTCCTCCTGTATATATACACTGCACAGTACCACTCCTCCTGTATATATACACTGCACAGTACCACTCCTCCTGTCCTGTATATATACACTGCACAGTACCACTCCTCCTGTATATATACACTGCACAGTACCACTCCTCCTGTATATATACACTGCACAGTACCACTCCTCCTGTATATATACACTGCACAGTACCACTCCTCCTGTATATATACACTGCACAGTACCATTCCTCCTGTATATATATACACTGCACAGTACCACTCCTCCTGTATATATACACTGCACAGTACCACTCCTCCTGTATATATACACTGCACAGTACCATTCCTCCTGTATATATATACACTGCACAGTACCACTCCTCCTGTATATATACACTGCACAGTACCACTCCTCCTGTATATATACACTGCACAGTACCGCTCCTCCTGTATATATATACACTGCACAGTACCACTCCTCCTGTATATATACACTGCACAGTACCACTCCTCCTGTATATATACTCTGCACAGTACCGCTCCTCCTGTCCTGTATATATACACTGCACAGTACCGCTCCTCCTGTATATATATACACTGCACAGTACCACTCCTCCTGTATATATATACACTGCACAGTACCACTCCTCCTGTATATATACACTGCACAGTACCACTCCTCCTGTATATATACACTGCACAGTACCGCTCCTCCTGTATATATATACACTGCACAGCACCACTCCTCCTGTATATATACACTGCACAGTACCACTCCTCCTGTGTATATACACATAACGGTGGAAGTGGTACTGTGCGATCTGACGTCTTTTCTCCATCTATGACATCTTACCATCCAGGGAAGTTGTGGCCCTTTGTATCTGGGATTTGTTTGGAGGAGCCGAGGTGAGAGGTGTTTCCTACCGCCTCCTCTGCCGGCTCTTCCACAGCTCAGCCACTTCCTATTTCTCAGGGAAGTCTGGATCCATGTTTATTTTGGGCACTGTTGGAGAAGTAGAGCAGCATTCTCCTCCACAGGAGGTAAAGTCACCAGAACAAAGAGGCGGATGCATATCCAGACTGAGACCTGTCCTGAGTCCGGATGCTGTGCGGTTCACCAGTGGATTACGCTCCTCTAGAAGCACCAGATAATAATCCCACTATGCTGACATAAGGAACAGGACTTAAAGGAGAACTGTCAATGGTTTCCCACAACAGAGAGGAGCCAGAAGACCACAGCGTCTTGTTTCCCTACTCCTGCACTGGTTAGAAGCACTTCACCTTATTAAACATTGTAAATTTATTTTAGCAGTGCACGGGTTAATCTCCTCAGTTGAGAGCTCCTGGAAGCTTTCCTGCATTAAGGCTCTCAGCTGTTCCGTTAGCCACTCCCATCTCCTATGTAATCCGGGCCCTGGCTAGCACTCATTGTCAGAGGGCTGGAGGTCCTTGTTGGTTATTATTGGAGAAGGCATTTGGTGGATCTATCTATGACTGTTTGGTTTTGCTTGTGTGTAAATTCCCCTACTTGTCCTACTTTTTGTTTTACCCCATCGTCCACGCCCCTGCGCATTGCTCTATTGTCTGAGTATATTTGTATGTTTGCTATTTTCCTATATCCCTGTTTGTTACCATGCTCGTCAGGTGTTTTACGGTGCACTCCTGCTCCGCTCTTCCCTGTATGGGGGAAGGGTACAGACTGAGGGCAGATTGAGGAGGTAAGGCAAGTTACGTGGTCATGGCGTCTTCACCATCAGAAGTAATCCAGGGAACAGGGTGAGCTAAGGCGCCCCTAGTGAGTCGCCCACTAGGGCAGTGGGGATACTCGGTACTGGGTCCGGTCACAATTAAAGGGGTGGTGACAGTGGCCCTGGGTGCCCAAGTAAAAGGGACGGTCTTTAAAGGGGTTGGGGAAATAATGAAAGTTTGTGATGCCACCTGTGGTTCTCGGTCAGAGGTGACCGACGCTGTTTAAAGGGGTCCTCTGGGGGCGATGGTGCTGCAGCAAAGATGGTGTCACTTCACAAAGGTGAAGCGGGGTCACCAGGGCTCCCGGTGTGTTTGGCAGGGATGGTGAATGCCGGCAAATAAATGGAGGACACAGGGTTGCAGTCTTTACCTGGTTTACTGATGTTGAACAGCCTCAGTCCAGGGGAGCGGCAACAGGTGTCAATGGAGTTCAGGCAGCCTCAAGACAAGAGGAAATACCTTTGCCAGGTCTGTTTGGGAGTCTTCCACTTTGCACTGATTACTAGTCCCTAGCTGACTGTGGTGTCCTGACAAGGTCCTCGGTTACTCTCTGTCCTGGGACAGTTCCTGCATGGTAGGCAACTTGAGCCGTCTCTTTGGGGTCTCTATACACGGTGACTCCGGGCTCTGGATGCTGCTGTACCTCAGGTGTAATCTGGGCAAGTTCCTTTCAGTTTCCTGCCCTCCGGTTCTGCCATGGGACTTGTAGTTCCTTGCGACCATGACCTGGTTCTTGCGCTCTAGCTTAGAGGGGCCCAATCACAGTCCTCCTCTAGCTCTTAAGTTCCTCTGTGCTCCTTCACTGTCTGCTACCAACTGAACTAACACCTCCTCCAGACCAGGATGTGTATAGGGAGGTTCCCCTTAAACCGGGTTTAAGAGCTCCCCCTTCTGGTCTGGAGTCAGAAAGTGTTGCATGAAAGATTACCTGCCAAAGGGATCCCACTTGTCTCCAGACATGGCATCACCCTCCCCGAGAGGAAGGCAGCACCTCTGTGGTACCCGGACTCCTGGGGTGCCACACTAGCATTACGGACAGGGAAGGAGCCCCTGTTTCCGGGATGCCCAACATCAAAGTTGTGATATTAGCGCTGACCGAAACCATTTTCTGATCCATTATGGATCCTATCATTGCTCTGACAGGGCAACTGTAGCAGCTCAGCCTGGAAATGGGAGATCTGTTGTTTTGCAGCTCCCTAACACATCAGGTTTGGGGACCATGACTACCAGGCAAACCGTAGTGGAGCCCAAGGTCGCTTTGCCTGACAGGTTCTCTGGGGGTGAGACAAGTTTGTTGCTTTCAGGGAGGCCTGTAAACTGTACTTCAGGTTATGTCTTTGTTCCTCAGGAACCGATGGAAGGCTGGGGTCATGGAAAACCTGGTCTGAGTCATCGGAGGAACCTATGCAGTTGGGGGAGGCGACACGTTCTGGAAAGTAGTCTGTTGTGATTTTGCTTTTGCTCCCTCTAGTGGTCATTAGTGATTTGACTCTGGAGCGTCTGTCTTTTCCTATTTCTTCACCTGGGCCGTTAGTTCAGGGGCGTTGCTATTTAAGCTCCGTGGACCTTCAGTTCAATGCCTGGCATCGTTGAAATCAGAGCTAATCTGTTGTGCTCTTGTCCTTTGATCCGGGTTCCTGTATTTCAAGCTAAGTCTGCTTCCTTGCTTTTTGCTTTGGTTTTGTTTTGTATTTTTGTCCAGCTTGTTCCAATCTGTATCCTGACCTTTGCTGGAAGCTCTAGGGGGCTGGTGTTCTCCCCCCGGACCGTTAGACGGTTCGGGGGTTCTTGAATCTCCAGCGTGGATTTTTATAGGGTTTTTGTTGACCAGATAAGTTATCTTGCTTTATTCTGCTATTAGTAAGCGGGCCTCTCTTTGCTGAACCTGGTTCATTTCTGTGTTTGTCATTTCCTCTTACCTCACCGTTATTATTTGTGGGGGGCTTGTATCTTGCTTTGGGGTCCCTTTCTCTGGAGGCAAGAGAGGTCTTTGTTTTCTTCTCCTAGGGGTAGTTAGATTCTCCGGCTGGCGCGAGTCATCTAGCGATCACCGTAGGCATGATCCCCGGCTACTTCTAGTGTTGGCGTTAGGAGTAGCTATTTGGTCAACCCAGTTACCACAGCCCTATGAGCTGGATTTTTGTATCTTGCAGACTTACACGTTCCTCTGAGACCCTGTCCACTGGGGTCATAACAGTATGCCAGGCCAGTATTAAATGTTTAATGCATTGCAGAAGTGGGATTATAAGAAAGAAAATTTTGAGGTTTTTTTTTCCCTCTCTCATTTTTTTTTTTTTTTTCTTTTCCCCTTTACCTCAGAGTGGCTTAAGCTTGCTGCAGACATGAATGTCCAGACCTTGATTACAAGTGTGGACCAGCTTGCCGCTCGTGTGCAGGGTATACAAGATTATGTTACCAGAAATCCTAGGTCTGAACCCAAGATTCCGATTCCTGAACTGTTTTCAGGAGACCGATTTAAGTTTAGGAATTTCAGGAATAATTGTAAATTGTTTTTGTCCCTGAAACCTTGTTCGTCTGGAGACTCTGCTGAACAAGTAAAAATTGTTATTTCATTCTTACGGGGTGACCCTCAAGATTGGGCTTTTTCGCTGGCGCCAGGAGATCCGGCATTGGCTGATATTGATGCGTTTTTTCTGGCGCTCGGTTTACTTTATGAGGAGCCCAATCTTGAGATTCAGGCAGAGAAAGCCTTGCTGGCTATGTCCCAGGGCCAGAACGAGGCTGAGGTGTATTGCCAAAAATTTCGGAAATGGTCCGTGCTGACACATTGGAACGAGTGTGCATTGGCTGCAAATTTTAGAAATGGCCTTTCTGAAGCCATTAAGAATGTTATGGTGGGTTTTCCCATTCCCACAAGTCTGAATGATACCATGTCCCTGGCTATTCAAATTGACCGGCGGTTGCGGGAGCGCAAAACCGCAAATTCCCTCATGGTGTTGTCTGAACAGACACCTAATTCGGTGCAATGTGATAGAAAAACCGCAAATTCCCTCATGGTGTTGTCTGAACAGACACCTGATTTGATGCAATGTGATAGAATCCTGACTAGAAATGAGAGGAAAATTCATAGACGCCGGAATGGCTTGTGCTACTACTGTGGTGATTCTACACATGTTATCTCAGCATGCTCTAAACGTATAGCTAAGGTTGTTAGTCCTGTCACCGTTGGTAATTTGCATCCTAAATTTATTCTGTCTGTAACTTTGATTTGCTCACTGTCATCGTATCCTGTCATGGCGTTTGTAGATTCAGGTGCTGCCCTGAGTCTTATGGATCTCTCATTTGCTAAGCGCTGTGGTTTTATTCTTGAACCATTAGAAAATCCTATTCCTCTTAGGGGCATTGATGCTACGCCATTGGCAGAAAATAAGCCGCAGTATTGGACACAGGTTACCATGTGCATGACTCCTGAACACCGCGAGGTGATACGTTTCCTGGTTTTACATAAAATGCATGATTTTGTTGTTTTGGGGCTGCCATGGTTACAGACCCATAATCCAGTCCTGGACTGGAAGGCTATGTCAGTGTCTAGTTGGGGCTGTCTTGGTATTCATGAGGATTCCCTGCCTGTGTCTATTGCTTCTTCTACGCCTTCGGAAGTTCCGGAGTATTTGTCTGATTATCAGGATGTCTTTAGCGAGTCCAGGTCCAGTGCATTGCCTCCTCATAGGGACTGTGACTGTGCTATAGATTTGATTCCAGGCAGTAAGTTTCCTAAGGGAAGACTGTTTAATCTGTCGGTACCTGAACATACCGCGATGCGTTCATATATCAAGGAGTCTCTGGAGAAAGGACACATCCGTCCGTCTTCTTCCCCTCTTGGTGCGGGATTCTTTTTTGTGGCTAAAAAGGACGGATCTTTGAGACCTTGTATTGATTATCGGCTTTTAAATAAGATCACTGTCAAATTTCAGTATCCTTTGCCGCTGTTGTCTGACTTGTTTGCCCGGATTAAGGGTGCCAAGTGGTTTACCAAGATAGACCTTCGTGGTGCGTACAACCTTGTGCGCATTAGGCAAGGGGATGAATGGAAAACCGCATTCAATACGCCCGAAGGTCATTTTGAGTACTTGGTGATGCCTTTTGGGCTCTCTAATGCCCCTTCAGTTTTTCAGTCCTTTATGCATGACATTTTCCGGAACTATCTGGATAAATTTTTGATCGTTTATCTGGATGATATTCTGTTTTTTTCTGATAATTGGGACTCGCATGTGGAGCAGGTCAGGATGGTCTTTAAAATTTTGCGTGAAAATTCTTTGTTTGTCAAGGGCTCAAAGTGTCTCTTTGGTGTACAGAAGGTTCCCTTTTTGGGGTTCATTTTTTCCCCTTCTGCTGTGGAGATGGACCCAGTCAAGGTCCGAGCTATTCTTGATTGGACTCAGCCCTCGTCAGTTAAGAGTCTTCAGAAGTTCTTGGGTTTTGCTAACTTCTACCGTCGTTTTATCGCTAACTTTTCTAGCATTGTGAAACCTTTGACGGATATGACCAAGAAGGGCTCTGATGTTGCTAACTGGGCTCCTGCTGCCGTGGAGGCTTTCCAGGAGTTGAAACGTCGATTTACTTCGGCGCCTGTTTTGTGCCAGCCTGATGTCTCGCTTCCCTTTCAAGTTGAGGTGGATGCTTCAGAGATTGGAGCAGGGGCCGTTTTGTCGCAGAGAGGCCCTGGTTGCTCTGTTATGAGACCTTGCGCCTTTTTCTCTAGGAAGTTTTCGCCTGCGGAGCGAAATTATGATGTGGGCAATCGGGAGTTGTTGGCCATGAAATGGGCATTTGAGGAGTGGCGTCATTGGCTCGAGGGTGCTAAGCATCGTGTGGTGGTCTTAACTGATCACAAAAATCTGATGTATCTCGAGTCTGCTAAACGCCTGAATCCTAGACAGGCCCGCTGGTCATTGTTTTTCTCCCGTTTTGACTTTGTTGTCTCGTATTTACCAGGTTCAAAGAATGTGAAGGCCGATGCTCTTTCCAGGAGCTTTGTGCCTGATGCTCCTGGAGTCGCTGAACCTGTTGGTATTCTTAAGGATGGTATTATCTTGTCAGCTATTTCTCCAGATCTGCGACGTGTGTTGCAGAGATTTCAGACTGATAGGCCTGATTCTTGTCCTCCTGACAGACTGTTTGTGCCTGATAAGTGGACCAGCAGAGTCATTTCCGAGGTTCATTCCTCGGTGTTGGCAGGTCACCCAGGAATTTTTGGCACCAGAGATCTGGTGGCCAGATCCTTTTGGTGGCCTTCCTTGTCTAGGGATGTGCGGTCATTTGTACAGTCCTGTGGGACTTGTGCTCGAGCTAAGCCTTGCTGTTCTCGTGCCAGCGGGTTGCTCTTGCCCTTGCCTGTCCCTAAGAGACCTTGGACACATATCTCCATGGATTTCATTTCTGATCTTCCGGTGTCTCAAGGCATGTCTGTTATCTGGGTTATATGTGATCGCTTCTCCAAGATGGTCCATTTGGTTCCTTTGCCTAAGCTGCCTTCCTCTTCCGATCTGGTTCCTGTGTTTTTCCAGAACGTGGTTCGTTTGCACGGCATACCTGAGAATATTGTGTCAGACAGAGGTTCCCAGTTCGTTTCCAGATTCTGGCGATCCTTTTGTGGTAGGATGGGCATTGACTTGTCGTTTTCGTCTGCTTTCCATCCTCAGACTAATGGACAGACGGAGCGAACTAATCAGACTTTGGAGGCTTATTTGAGGTGTTTTGTCTCTGCTGATCAGGACGATTGGGTGACATTCTTGCCGTTGGCTGAGTTTGCCCTTAATAATCGGGCTAGTTCTGCCACCTTGGTTTCGCCTTTTTTCTGCAACTCTGGTTTCCACCCTCGTTTTTCTTCGGGTCATGTGGAACCTTCTGACTGCCCTGGGGTGGATTCTGTGGTGGATAGGTTGCAGCGGATCTGGAATCTTGTGGTGGACAACTTGAAGTTGTCACAGGAAAGGGCTCAGCGCTTTGCCAACCGCCGCCGCGGTGTGGGTCCCCGACTACGTGTTGGGGATTTGGTGTGGCTTTCTTCCCGCTTTGTTCCTATGAAGGTTTCCTCTCCCAAATTTAAACCTCGTTTTATTGGTCCTTACAGGATATTGGAAATTCTTAATCCTGTATCCTTTCGCCTGGATCTTCCTGTGTCGTTTGCTATCCACAACGTGTTTCATAGGTCCTTGTTGCGGCGGTACGTTGTGCCTGTGGTTCCTTCTGCTGAGCCTCCTGCTCCGGTGTTGGTTGAGGGCGAGTTGGAGTACGTGGTGGAGAAGATCTTGGATTCTCGTCTCTCCAGGCGGAGGCTTCAGTACCTGGTCAAGTGGAAGGGCTATGGTCAGGAGGATAATTCCTGGGTGGTCGCCTCTGATGTTCATGCGGCCGATTTAGTTCGTGCCTTTCACGCCGCTCATCCTGATCGCCCTGGTGGTCGTGGTGAGGGTTCGGTGACCCCTCACTAAGGGGGGGGTACTGTTGTGATTTTGCTTTTGCTCCCTCTAGTGGTCATTAGTGATTTGACTCTGGAGCGTCTGTCTTTTCCTATTTCCTCACCTGGGCCGTTAGTTCAGGGGCGTTGCTATTTAAGCTCCGTGGACCTTCAGTTCAATGCCTGGCATCGTTGAAATCAGAGCTAATCTGTTGTGCTCTTGTCCTTTGATCCGGGTTCCTGTATTTCAAGCTAAGTCTGCTTCCTTGCTTTTTGCTTTGGTTTTGTATTTTTGTCCAGCTTGTTCCAATCTGTATCCTGACCTTTGCTGGAAGCTCTAGGGGGCTGGTGTTCTCCCCCCGGACCGTTAGACGGTTCGGGGGTTCTTGAATCTCCAGCGTGGATTTTTATAGGGTTTTTGTTGACCAGATAAGTTATCTTGCTTTATTCTGCTATTAGTAAGCTGGCCTCTCTTTGCTGAACCTGGTTCATTTCTGTGTTTGTCATTTCCTCTTACCTCACCGTTATTATTTGTGGGGGGCTTGTATCTTGCTTTGGGGTCCCTTTCTCTGGAGGCAAGAGAGGTCTTTGTTTTCTTCTCCTAGGGGTAGTTAGATTCTCCGGCTGGCGCGAGTCATCTAGCGATCACCGTAGGCATGATCCCCGGCTACTTCTAGTGTTGGCGTTAGGAGTAGCTATTTGGTCAACCCAGTTACCACTGCCCTATGAGCTGGATTTTTGTATCTCGCAGACTTACACATTCCTCTGAGACCCTGTCCACTGGGGTCATAACAGTAGTCTGTTCGACGCAAAGGGGAGTGTGTTTTTACTGTGGTTGAAAGGGCCATTTTGTGGGCATGTGTCCTTCTTGATCTCACTGTAAACAGCTGCCGGAAAACTAAGGCGCCCGGGTTGCGGGGAGGTTAGCAACCCGAGTGTACTCATCACCTCCGTGGGTAGGACACAATTTTTTCTGCCAGCCGAGATTCATCTGGAAGAAAATAAGGTGGTTATTTTGGCCTTTCTGGACAGTGGGGCTAGGTTTATCCAGGTCCGAGGCCTCAAACTACATACACTGCCCAGACCCACACCCACAATCACCATTGACTTCACTCACATATAACAAAGGAATCCACTGGGGTGTGAAGGTAGGGAAATAAACAAAAGCAGAGAAGGATAAGGAATTACCACCCATACAAACCAAGCAACAGTCACAGATAACTCCTTCAACTCTCCTCCTATGAACTCCTCTCCCTCCATTAACCATGCAGCAAATGCTAGCTCTGACAAGGATTAGTAACAAAGCCCAGATTATACAGGGAAAAGGAGTGCCTAACCGAGCTCAGCTGTGAGCACATTAATCTCCAACATGGCCGATTAACCCCTGTTCTGCCTGTAGAAATAAACATTTAAAATGAAGGAGAAGTGCTTCTTTTCAGCGTCAGAGTAGGATCAATCAGACGCTGCGGTCTTTTGGCTCCACACTGTCGCGGTAACCCTGTGACACTCACTCTGCACAACCCTGTGGTAGATTGGCAGACTCAGGAGGTGGTGAAGTGGAGTGAGCATTGTCAAGGACACTTCTTGGGCACCCGGCTTGCTAGGCTGGATACACAGTCTGTGCCTACTTGATCAAGACCTATAATAGGTTGAAACGTTGCATCCACGGCGGAATAAAACATCTTTAATTTTTTCACCTGGACTGGACGCTGTTCTCAATTTTCTTGATTGCTGTGCCTAAATTCCTGTCTGACTTTGGGGAAGTGTTCTCGGAGCAGGGGTGCCAAGAACTTCCTCTCCATCGTCTTTATGACTGCACCATTAATCTTGTTCCTGATGCCAAGCTGCCGAAGAGCAGACTGTATAACATCTCTGGTCCAGAGAGAAAGGCCATGAAGGACTATATCACGGAAAGTTTGGTAAAGGGTCATATCAGACCATCCTCATCCCCCATTGCTGCAGGGTTTTTCTTTGAAAAGAAGAAAGATGGAGGGTTATGCCCCTGCCTAGATTTCCGCGAACTCAATCAGATCACAGTCCGGGATCCGTATCCGCTCCCTCTCATCCTCCCTCTCATCCCGGACCTCTTTAATCATATTGTAGGAGCAAAATGGTTTTCAAAACTGGACCTCAGGGGGGCGTATAATCTCTTTTGTATTAACGAGGGCGATGAGTGGAAAACAGCTTTCAATACTCCTGAGGGGCACTATGAGAACCTGGTGATGCTATTTGGGTTGATGAACACGCCCGCCATGTTTCAGCACTTTGTAAATTACATCTTTAGTCACCTGGTAGGTAGATTTGTTATCTATCTTGATGGCATATTAATTCATTCACCTGACTTTGAGTCACATCAGGTACATGTCAGGCAGGTCTTACAAATACTTAGAGACAATAAACTATTTGTCAAACCAGAGAAATGTATGTTCTCGGTTGAGGAGATCCCTTTTCTAGGATATGTGTTATCGTCCACTGGTTTCGCATGGATCCGGTAAAAGTCCAGGCGGTACTGGATTGGGATCGTCCTGAGGATTTGAAGGTTTTTGGGCTTCGCCAACTACTATCGTAAGTTCATCAAAAACTTTTCATATCTGACAGAGATATCTTGGAAGGGGATGGACTTTTCCAATTGGTCCAGTCTGGTAAGCCAGCCATTTGATACCTTGAAGGAGTATTTTGCATCTGCGCCGATCCTCATACCGCCTGACGTCACTCAGCCTTTTATTGTTGAAGTTCACGAGTCTGAAGTGGGGAAAAAAGAAAAAAAAGGTTTGGTACCGTGTTAGCCAGTTTTAAAAAGAATGCTTTAATTGGGAAAAACAATATACGGTAATCTTGTAGTTATGATACCTTTAAATGGCTAACAAAAATAAAAACAATGTTACACGCCAGCTTTCGAGACATTTAGGTCTCTTCCTCAAGCATGTTAGAACAAAATTTCTGAAGGAGCACAAATATATGCACATAAAATACAAACAAGAGAACAGAGGCATGGCACAATAAATGGACATTTACTATGAATAAAGGCTGCTATTTGCAGCCTGCCGACTATCCTCTATTCGCAGTCTGCCAACTGTTCTCTTTTCGCAGCCTGCAGACTATCCTCTATTCTCAGCATGCCGACTGTCATTTTCAGCATGCCGACTGTCCTCTATTTGCAGCATACAGACTGTCCTTTATTCTCAGCATGCCGCCCATCAATTTGCAGCCTGCCGACTATCCTCTAGTTGCAGCCTGCTGACTATCCTCTATTCGCAGCCTGCCGACTATCCTCTATTCGCAGCCTGCCAACTATCCTCTATTCGCAGCATGCCGACTGTCCTCTATTTGCATCATACAGACAGTCCTGTATTCTCAGCATGCTGACCATCTCTATTTGCAGTGGGCTGACTGTCCTCTATTTGCAGCCTGCTGACTGGGTCAGCACTATTCTTTCCTTTATCTGTGATGCTGGAATGAAGGACACGTGTTAAACATAAAAAGAGGTGATATGCCGCTATGAGACAGAGAAAGCCAGAGATTCAGCCAAGATTTCCAAAGGACCAGAGACAGGACAGCAGCCAATACATCATGGCTCCATCACGATGGAAACAGATTCATTATTTCATTACTCTACTGGATGCTGGCCTAGTGGACTTCTGCCCCGGTTGGAAGAATACAGATCTGCTCCATTGACCATCAATGAACTATGGTTGTTGGGAGAAAGCAAGGATTGGGACCTTCCAGTCGCCTGGCTCCATGGAGATGTTTGGAGAAGCCAGGTTTTGACCCTCCGGTCACCTGGCCACATATCTTAATGAACTGTCATCTTCCTAAGCTTGTCGTTACCTCCTCTCTGTGCATGCCATAGGTTGGGGTAGATGGCCCTGGAAGCTCTGAAGTAACATCTGCCATTATCCCGGCAAGTCAGCGGAAGGGTGAGACTCTGTAACGAGCACCAGCTTGGGTACTGTGCTGGGACTGTTCTACATGTTGTCTCCCTTTTTGTTGTTCAGTAAAGTATTGCCACACTGTGTTACCCTCACCCTGTGTTGTCTTAGTGTTATGACCACGGTAAAAGGAGAGCGGATGTTTGGTGGGATAATCTCTGGTTCATGCGGTTTTGGCTAGCGGACCTGGGTGCCCACCGATTCCCTGTGTCTCCACAGTACCGTGTTGGCTATTGTGAAGAAACCAGATTATATCTTAATTACCCAGATGACTAGTTTTAGCAAACCAAGCAGAATATGCTGTTATTTATACTTTTGCTTGTGCAAGCCTGTGATAGTGATTTTGTAAGCTGATAGTTCATATAACATAGTGTGTTCTTATCCTTGATGACTAGTGATGTTTTGCTGATATGCTTAATTTAATTATGCATTGTGTTATGGAGCCAGTTTGTTGACTCTGAAAGCAGAGAGGGAAAAACTATGCAAATAGAGTAAATAATCAAGTAATTCTACTTGATCCCATCACCATTGTCCCCTTATCTGCGATGCTGGACTGAAGGACACTGGGTATATCTAAAAATAGGTTACATGCCTCTGCATAAAGAGACTCAGAGACAGAGAGACTGGGAGAGACAGCCATAGATTCTACCAAGACATATACTGTATATCCAAAGGACCAGAGACAGGACATCAGCCAATATCATGGCACCATCATGTGGGACATGGATCTATCATTCTACAGGAAACAACCTAGGGGTTTTCGGCTCAGGTTGGAAGAAAACAGATCTGATCCATTGACCATCGCTGGACCATGGATACGATTGGAGAAAGCCAGGATTGGGATCCGCTTGTCGCCTGGCTCCATGGAGGTGTTTAGATAAGCCAGATTGTGACTCTCCTGTCAACTGACCTTGTACCTGAATGGACTCAATGGACCGTCATCTTCCTACGCTTGTCATTACCTCCTCTCTGTGTGTGTACCACAGGTGGGGTCATTATCCCGGCTGGTCAGCGCAAGGGTGAGACTCTAATGTGCACCATCTTGGCTACTGTGCTGGGACTGTTCTATGTGTTATCTGCCTGTTTGTGGTACAATAAAGCATTGTCACACTGTTACCCTCACCCTGTGTTGTCTGGGTAGTGTTACCCACACGGTAAGGGGAGAGCGGGCGTCCAGCAGGACGGTCCCTGGTCCATGCGGTGCCGGCTAGCAGACCCCAGGTGCCCGCTGACCCCCGTGTCTCCACAGCTATCCTTTCCCTTATCAGTGCTGGCTATGCTCTTCTCTTAATACACAATTTTGCAATCATTGAAGGATAAGAACAGAGCACCAATGAAGGAGGGTCTACAGATTCAGGGAATCTGAGAGGGTCACAGAGTCGTGTCCCACCTTACAACGTTACGCCCCAGTGATCAGTGCAGGGTGCTGGCTCGGTATCATTGCTGGTCCCGTCCATTCCTTTTCAGTGCACTGTTGATATTTCCTGCCCAGCTTTCATTTCTCACATTTCTTGGCTTCATACTCCGTCAGATTTTGGGTTTTTGCCTTTGGAAACTTGTAATTATTGGAGTCCGCTCTCCCAGTAGAGCCATTATAAAAGCCGCATCCCCTCCCCCGCCCGCACACATTATAATCTATTCCTGCCGGATCTCTGGCCGCAGCTGAAGCTCTGGAGCCTCCTGGGATCGCAGTCAGAATTCCCGGGACTTTTCTGGTTCCCCATTATTTCTGGTTGCTGTTTCCCCCAGATCAGTTTGGATAAGTTAGGGGGTCACCCAGATGTTCTGTGGGAGTTCGGTGGTCCCTACGACCCGACAAAGATACCATCAGATCATAGACACAGGCAGGGTGTGTATTGTGGGTGTATATTACGGGGGGGTATTTGAGGCGTGCGGGGGTGTATTGCTGTGTATTCCAGGTATGCAGCGGAATATTGCGGGGGTATTTTGGGCGTGCTGGGGTGTATTCCGGGTGTATATTGCAGGGGTGTTCCGGGTGTCCACAGTAATATTGCGGGGGTATTTCGGTCGTGCAGAGGAATATTGCAGAGTTATTTCGGGCGTGGGGGGGGGGGTGTATTCCGGGGGTGTATATCGAGCATGCAGGGATGTATTGTGGGTGTATATTGCGGGTGTATTCCGAATATTTATTGCGGGCGTGCGGTGATGTATTGCGTGGGTATTCTGGGTGAACATTGCAGGTGTTTATTGCAGGGGTATTTTGGGAATGCAGGGGTGTATTCAGAGTGTGCAGAGGAATATTGCAGGTGTGCGGTAGTGTATTATGGGGTAATCTGGGTGTGTATTGCGGGGGTATTCTGAGTATATAATGCGGGGGTATTCCGGACGTGCAGGGGTGTATTGCTGGTGTATAGAGTAGTATTGCGGGGGTATTTCGGGCATGCAGGGATGTAATGCGGGTGTATTCTGGGTGTACAGAGGAATATTGCAGGGGTATTTTGGGCGTGCGGGGTTGTATTGTGGGTGTGTGTGTTGCGTGTGTGGGGGTGTACTGCGGGGGTATTTTGGTTGTGCAGGGGTTATCGCAGGTGTATTCCAGGTGCGTATTGCGGGGGTATTCCAGGTGTGCAGAGGAATATTGCAGAGATATTTCGGGCGTGGGGGGGTGTATTGCGAATATGTACTGCGGGCATGCGGTGATGTATTGCGGGTGTATTCTGGGTGTACAGAGGAATATTGCAGGGGTATTTTGGGCGTGCGGGGTTGTATTGTGGGTGTGTGTGTTGCGTGTGTGGGGGTGTACTGCGGGGGTATTTTGGTTGTGCAGGGGTTATCGCAGGTGTATTCCAGGTGCGTATTGCGGGGGTATTCCAGGTGTGCAGAGGAATATTGCAGAGATATTTCGGGCGTGGGGGGGTGTATTTCGGGCATGCAGGGATGTATTGTGGGTGTATTGCGAATATGTACTGCGGGCATGCGGTGATGTATTGCGTGGGTATTCTGGGTGTGCATTGCAAATGTATATTGCGGGGGTATTTTGGGAATGCAGGGGTGTATTCATGGTGTGCAGAGGAATATTGTGGGGGTATTGTGGGGTGTATTCCGGGTGTGTGGGGTTGCATTGCAGGGGTGTGTATTGCACGTGTGTGGGGGTGTATTGCGGGTGTGTAATGCAGGGGTGTGTGGGGTGTATTCCGGGTGTGTGGGGTTGCATTGCAGGGGTGTGTATTGCCGGAGTTTATTGCGGGTGTGTAAGGGTGTATTGCGGTTGTGTATTGCAGGGGTGCATTGCGGGTGTGCGGAGGTGTCTAGTGGGTGCATAATGCGGGGGGTGTTTTGCAGGGGTGCATTGTGGGTGTGTACTGTGGGGGTGTATTGCAGGTGCATCCTTTGCGGTTCTGTCATTGCCCGCTGATCACGTTGCTCCACTGCTGGCGGCTGATCGGGGTCTGGCACTTGTGGTGCCACCGCTCCTCGTCTTCTGAGTGGCTCCGCTCCTCGTCCTCTGGGTGCCGCCGCTACTCGTCCTCTGGGTGCTGCCGCTCCTTGTCCTCTGTGTGCTGCCGCTCCTCGTCCTCGGTGTGCCCATGCTCCTCGTTCTCGGTGTGCCTCCACTCCTCGTTCTCGGTGTGCCTCCACTCCTCGCCCTCGGTGTGCCTCCACTCCTCGTCCTCTGGGTGCCCATGCTCCTCGTCCTCTGGGTGCTCGCGCTCCTCGTCCTCAGTGTGCCCGTGCTCCTCGCCCTTGGTGTGCCGCTGCTCCTCGTCCTCGGGGTGGCGCCGCTCCTTGTCCTTGGTGTGCCCGCACTCTTCGTCCTCTGGGTCCCGCTGCTCCTCGTCCTCTGGGTGGCTCCGCTCCTCGCCCTTGGTGTGCCACCGCACCTCGTCCTCTGGGTGGCTCCGCTCCTCTATCTCTGGGTGGGTCCGCTCCTCGCCCTCAGTGTGCCCGCGCTCCTCGTCCTCTGGGTCCCACTGCTCCTCGTCCTCTGGGTGGCTCCGCTCCTCGCCCTCGGTATGCCAACACTCTTCGTCCTCTGGGTGGCTCCGCTCCTCGCCCTGGGTGTGCCACCGCTTTTCGTCCTCTGGGTGGCTCCGCTCCTCTATCTCTGGGTGGCTCTGCTCCTCGTCCTCAGTGTGTCCGCGCTCCTCGTCCTGTGTGCCGCCGCTCCTCGTCCTCTGGGTGGCTCTGCTCCGCGCCCTCAGTGTGCCACCGCTCCTCGTCCTCTGGGTGGCTCCGCTCCTCTATCTCTGGGTGGCTCCGCTCCTCGCCCTCGGTGTGCCCGCGCTCCTCGTCCTCAGTGTGCCGCCGCTCCTCGTCCTCTGGGTGGCTCCGCTCCTCGCCCTAGGTGTGCCCGCGCTCCTCGTCCTCAGTGTGCCGCCGCTCCTCGTCCTCTGGGTGGCTCCGCTCCTCTATCTCTGGGTGGCTCCGCTTCTCGTCCTCGGTGTGCCCGCGCTCCTCATCCTTGGTGTGCCCACGCTCCTCGTCCTCAGTGTGTCCGCGCTCCTCATCCTGTGTGCCGCCGCTCCTCGTCCTCTGGGTGGCTCTGCTCCTCGCTCTCGGTGTGCCACCGCTCCTCGTCCTCTGGGTGGCTCCGCTCCTCTATCTCTGGGTGGCTCCGCTCCTCGCCCTCGGTGTGCCCGCGCTCCTCGTCCTCAGTGTGCCGCCGCTCCTCGTCCTCTGGGTGGCTCCGCTCCTCGCCCTAGGTGTGCCCGCGCTCCTCGTCCTCAGTGTGCCGCCGCTCCTCGTCCTCTGGGTGGCTCCGCTCCTCTATCTCTGGGTGGCTCCGCTCCTCGTCCTCGGTGTGCCCATGCTCCTCGTCCTCAGTGTGTCCGCGCTCCTCGTCCTGTGGGTGGCTCTGCTCCTCGCCCTCGGTGTGCCACCGCTCCTCGTCCTCTGGGTGGCTCCGCTCCTCTATCTCTGGGTGGCTCCGCTCCTCGTCCTCGGGGTGCCCGCGCTCTTCGTCCTCTGGGTCCCGCTGCTCCTCGTCCTCTGGGTGGCTCCGCTCCTCGCCCTTGGTGTGCCACCGCACCTCGTCCTCTGGGTGGCTCCGCTCCTCTATCTCTGGGTGGGTCCGCTCCTCGCCCTCAGTGTGCCCGCGCTCCTCGTCCTCTGGGTCCCGCTGCTCCTCGTCCTCTGGGTGGCTCCGCTCCTCGCCTTCGGTATGCCAACACTCTTCGTCCTCTGGGTGGCTCCGCTCCTCGCCCTCCGTGTGCCACCGCTCCTCGTCCTCTGGGTGGCTCCGCTCCTCTATCTCTGGGTGGCTCCGCTCCTCGCCCTCAGTGTGCCCGCGCTCCTCGTCCTCTGGGTCCCGCTGCTCCTCGTCCTCTTGGTGGCTCCACTCCTCGCCCTCGGTATGCCAACACTCTTCGTCCTCTGGGTGGCTCCGCTCCTCGCCCTCGGTGTGCCACCGCTCCTCGTCCTCTGGGTGGCTCCGCTCCTCTATCTCTGGGTGGCTCCGCTCCTCGCCCTCGGTGTGCCCGCGCTCCTCATCTTTGGTGTGCCCACGCTCCTCGTCCTCAGTGTGTCCGCGCTCCTCGTCCTGTGTGTCGCCGCTCCTCGTCCTCTGGGTGGCTCTGCTCCTCGCCCTCGGTGTGCCACCGCTCCTCGTCCTCTGGGTGGCTCCGCTCCTCGCCCTCGGTGTGCCCGCGCTCCTCGTCCTCAGTGTGCCGCCGCTCCTCGTCCTCTGGGTGGCTCCGCTCCTCGCCCTCGGTGTGCCCGCGCTCCTCGTCCTCAGTGTGCCGCCGCTCCTCGTCCTCTGGGTGGCTCCGCTCCTCGCCCTCGGTGTGCCGCCGCTCTTCACTTGCCCTCTGCAGTTTGCAGCCATTAACCCATCAGTGTCCCACCCAACTTTTACACTGTACCCGTACCTTCGGACGCTGGGCCGCGGCTCCGGACCTTATTTCTCTCAGGGTCAGATTTCGGCGTCCAGTCACAGCCCTCGGCACACCGCTCCTGTGAATGCCGGGACAGACCATCGTGCTCCGTGTACAGGGAGACCCCGCAGAGGGAGACCCCGGACCCTGCTGTACTACGGAGGAAGGAAGCGGGAAAACCGCGGAGGATCAGGAAAAGCCACACGGAAACTGGACGCGGATCAGTGGCAGAAAGTCCAGGACTGCGCGGTGCTCGGGATCACGGGGGCAGTGGGGCCCCGCGGAGTCTCCGGGGTCCTAGTCTGTGCCTGGGGCCCTCCTGCTCTGCCCTCTAGGGGCCCCGTCCTAGCAGTGGGTGGAGCAGTGCTGCACCAATCACAGCAGAGGGGCGGAGCTGCAGCATGTGGAGCCGGACGGCAACTCAGACTCCACCGTCGACTACAGCGCTGACATCCAGGAGGTGAGAGCAGGCGAGGACCGGGGGACCGGGGGGACCGACCGCGGGGACCTGGGGACCGGCCAACCGCGGGACAGTGGAGGGGCCCCGCACATTGTGACCGCTCTGTGGCAGAGGTCACAGGGGGAGAAAAGTCACCGGAGGAATCCTCGAGCGGCCCCGGGTCCGGGGTACGTCTGTATACAGCCTGATACACCGCGGGGGGATGATGGGGGGTTCTCACACTCTGTGTCTCTGTCTCGTGTTCATTGTGCTAGATTGAGTTGAAGAGAACAATCAGTTTGTTGCTGTCAGAAGGAGACCCCCCAATATGTGCCGAGTCCCCGATATGTGCCGATATGTGCCGAGACCCCCGATATGTGCCGATATGTGCCGAGACCACCGATATGTGCCGATATGTGCCGAGACCCCCGATATGTGCCGAGTCCCCGATATGTGCCGAGAGGTCTGAGACCCCCGATATGTGCCGAGTCCCCCGATATGTGCCGAGTCCCCCGATATGTGCCGAGTCCCCCGATATGTGCCGAGTCCCCCGATATGTGCCGAGTCCCCCGATATGTGCCGATATGTGCCGAGACCCCCGATATGTGCCGAGTCCCCCGATATGTGCCGAGTCCCCCGATATGTGCCGAGTCCCCCGATATGTGCCGATATGTGCCGAGTCCCCCGATATGTGCCGAGTCCCCGATATGTGCCGAGTCCCCGATATGTGCCGATATGTGCCGAGTCCCCCGATATGTGCCGAGTCCCCCGATATGTGCCGAGTCCCCCGATATGTGCCGAGTCCCCCGATATGTGCCGAGTCCCCCGATATGTGCCGAGTCCCCCGATATGTGCCGAGTCCCCGATATGTGCCGAGTCCCCGATATGTGCCGATATGTGCCGAGTCCCCCGATATGTGCCGAGTCCCCCGATATGTGCCGAGTCCCCCGATATGTGCCGAGTCCCCCGATATGTGCCGAGTCCCCCGATATGTGCCGAGTCCCCCGATATGTGCCGAGTCCCCCGATATGTGCCGAGTCCCCCGATATGTGCCGAGTCCCCCGATATGTGCCGATATGTGCCGAGTCCCCCAATATGTGCCGAGAGGTCTGAGACCCCCGATATGTGCCGAGAGGCCCGAGACCCCCGATATGTGCCGAGACCCCCGATATGTGCCGAGAGGCCCGAGACCCCCGATATGTGCTGCCAGCCCCCTCAAGGGATTTCTGCTCCTGCTGGCAGATCTGATAGAGGACGGTGCCCAGAGAAAGTCTTCATACCATGTGGAGATTTCCTGTGATACAAACACAAAGTAACAAGGAAATGATATGGGGTGTACTAATTTATTGTAAAACTATAAATCTGAGCATTGTTCTGTGCGTTAGTGTTCACTCCCTGTCGTCTGTTGCCCCTAAATTACATCCTGAGTGACCAATCGCCCCAGAAGTCGCATCATTAGTGGATTGTGTCCCCTGGGGGTGATTTCTCCTCAGTATAATGACAGCTGTGCTGTGATGGCCTCAGAAACCAAGGAGCCCACCAGACAGGTCAGGGATAAAGTGGAGGAGAGGAGGAGCCTGTGGAAGAAGGGGCTCTGGCAGAGGAGACCAAAGGAGAACATCTGGGGCTAAATGCTAAACATTGCCTGGTGGAAAACTAGCACATCACCCTGAAAACACCATCCCCACCGTCACGCATGGTGGGGGTAGCATCTGTCACGCATGGCGGGGGTAGCATCTGTCACGCATGGCGGGGGCAGCATCTGTCACGCATGGCGGGGGCAGCATCTGTCACGCATGGCGGGGGCAGCATCTGTCACGCATGGCGGGGGCAGCATCTGTCACGCATGGCGGGGGCAGCATCTGTCACGCATGGCGGGGGCAGCATCTGTCACGCATGGCGGGGGCAGCATCTGTCACGCATGGCGGGGGCAGCATCTGTCACGCATGGCGGGGGCAGCATCTGTCACGCATGGCGGGGGCAGCATCTGTCACGCATGGCGGGGGCAGCATCTGTCACGCATGGCGGGGCAGCATCTGTCACGCATGGCGGGGGCAGCATCTGTCACGCATGGCGGGGGCAGCATCTGTCACGCATGGCGGGGGCAGCATCTGTCACGCATGGCGGGGGCAGCATCTGTCACGCATGGCGGGGGCAGCATCTGTCACGCATGGCGGGGGCAGCATCTGTCACGCATGGCGGGGGCAGCATCTGTCACGCATGGCGGGGGCAGCATCTGTCACGCATGGCGGGGGCAGCATCTGTCACGCATGGCGGGGGCAGCATCTGTCACATATGGTGTTGGCTGCATCCTGCTGTGGGGAGGCTTTTCTACAGCAGAGGCAGGGAAGCTTCTCAGAGGTGATGGGCAGCAGAGGAGAGACAGACCCCAAAAGACTAAACACACAAGTTGAGCTTCCCTTGGGTTGGTACAGGCAGCACATAAGCTCATGTTCCCATAAAACCTACAAGAGAGAAAATTAGCAAAAGTCTTGCTGTAACTAAGGAAATAAAAAGCAAAAGACTGCAGAGAAAGGTGGTCCTACAAAGCACCGACTGGGGGGGTGAATACTAATGCACGATATTCAGATTTACATGTTTAACCCCTTCACGCCCTGTGAAGTATAGGTGCGCCCCCCTCTGGTGCGGACCCCGGCTCCGAGCCCCCATCCTTCCCGGCACATGACGTGATCAGCTGACGTGCCCCTGGCAGGATCCGCCCGGCTGTTAACATGTTAAATGCTGCTGTCACATGACTGGCTTCAGAAGCCCCCCGTGCTTGTGGTAGCAGATGATGGTTGCTACACAGCAGGGGCCGATGATCAGACGATCGCAGCTCCGACGCTCCGTAAGGAGACGATTAGAAAAGTTCCGTTCTCCGCAGAATAAAACCATAATGAAATAAACGTTTCTCTCCGATCATTAACGTCCAATCAGAATCTAAAACAATGAATCCGATTGGTGAACGGTGTAATGAGAAAAAGAATCCAAACACCAGAATTCCATTTCTTTGGCCGCCACAACATTGCAATAACAGACATCGTGTCTACCCCAGAACGGTATCGATAAAAACGTCAGCTCGTCCTGCGAAAACCCAGCGCTCCCACAGCCGCACTGATGGGAACATGGAAGAGTTCTGGCTCTGGGCCGAAGAGAAGGAAAATCCCGAGGTCGTGAAGGGGTTAACCTGTGCAGCAAACCTCCACTACTTGTTACTTTGTATCACAGAGAATCAAGAAGATACATTTAAGCTTGTGGCTGTAACTGGAAAAGTTTACAGGGTGTCAATACCTTTTCAAGGCAGTGTGTGACCATTCTATACACACTGCATTGGAAAGTCTTCACACCTGTGACCTTTCCACATTTTTATGATGTGTATCATGCACCCGAAATGTTGGCGGGATCTATTGGGAATCCATGACGTGGTCTCGATGCCGCTCTGGACCCCCTGATGTCACACTTCTCCGTGTGGAGTGATCTGGGCCCCGTCCGGTGCTGGCCTCAGTGTCGCACAAGAGACCCCACAGCCGGGCCCCTCTCACCAGTTACTTTCTGGGGGTCCGGACTGGCAGCAGCTCCACTGATGAAGCTTCCCTCTCGGGGCCACTGCACACTGTGCTGCCTCTGCTGTTCGCCTGTGTTGTACCCACCTAACTTCCCCTGTGATGCCCGTCGTCTGGCAGCCCTGCCCATCCTCTTCAGTGGCCCCCTCGGTGGTGCCCCCTCTCATTGTGGTACGTCAGCTCATTTCCTCCTAAATCCCCTCTCGGCCGCTGCAGTCACCTGCCGGAATGTGATCACCGGTCCCTGTTCACAGAGCAGGGAGGAAGCGGGGTGCAGGGGTCCCCTAACACCCCCACTAGTAACGGTCCCTGCTGTACAGAAGGCGGCAAGTTCCTTTTAGAGAGTGGGGTCCTCAGTAAGCCTGTACTGACTGCCCCATTAGGGAATTACGGTGCTGAGCCCATCCCATCTTGTGTGGTGCCGTATAGCTGAGGTCACGGGGTGCTGCCTGGGAGAAGTGCGGAGCTGAGGTCGCGGGGTGCCGCCTGGGAGAAGTGCAGAGCTGCGGTTGCGGGGCGCAGCCTGGGAGAAGTGCGGAGCTGAGGTTGCAGGGCGCAGCCTGGGAGAAGTGCGGAGCTGAGGTTGCGGGGCGCAGCCTGGGAGAAGTGCGGAGCTGAGGTTGCGGGGCGCAGCCTGGGAGAAGTGCGGAGCTGAGGTTGCGGGGCGCAGCCTGGGAGAAGTGCGGAGCTGAGGTTGCGGGGCGCAGCCTGGGAGAAGTGCGGAGCTGAGGTCGCGGGGCGCCGCCTGGGAGAAGTGCGGAGCTGAGGTCGCGGGGCACCGCCTGGGAGAAGTGCGGAGCTGAGGTCGCGGGGCGCCGCCTGAAAGAAGTGCGGAACTGAGGTTGCGGGGCGCCGCCTGGGAGAAGTGCGGAGCTGCGGTTGCGGGGCGCCGCCTGGGAGAAGTGCAGAGCTGAGGTCGCGGGGCGCCGCCTGGGAGAGGTGCGGAGCTGCGGTTGCGGGGCTCAGCCTGGGAGAAGTGCGGAGCTGACGTCACGGGGTGCCGCCTGGGAGAAGTGCGGAGCTGAGGTCGCGGGGCGCAGCCTGGGAGAAGTGCGGAGCTGAGGTCGCGGGGCGCAGCCTGGGAGAAGTGCGGAGCTGAGGTTGCGGGGCGCAGCCTGGGAGAAGTGCGGAGCTGAGGTTGCGGGGCGCAGCCTGGGAGAAGTGCGGAGCTGAGGTTGCGGGGCGCAGCCTGGGAGAAGTGCGGAGCTGAGGTTGCGGGGCGCAGCCTGGGAGAAGTGCGGAGCTGAGGTTGCGGGGCGCAGCCTGGGAGAAGTGCGGAGCTGAGGTCGCGGGGCGCCGCCTGGGAGAAGTGCGGAGCTGAGGTCGCGGGGCGCCGCCTGGGAGAAGTGCGGAGCTGAGGTTGCGGGGCGCAGCCTGGGAGAAGTGCCGAGCTGAGGTTGCGGGGCGCAGCCTGGGAGAAGTGCGGAGCTGAGGTCGCGGGGCGCAGCCTGGGAGAAGTGCGGAGCTGAGGTCATGGGGGCTGCCTGAGAGAAGTGTGGAGCTGAGGTCGCGGGGCGCAGCCTGGGAGAGGTGCGGAGCTGAGGTCGCGGGGCGCCGCCTGGGAGAAGTGCGGAGCGCCGCCCTGTGGCCTCCTCATGTTTGTGGGTTTCCGGCCCCGTTTGTTGCAGGGTTGTGCATGTGGCCGGTCACCAGGGCGGGAGATTGTAACGTGGGGACTTTGCCCGACAGTGATGAGCGGAGCGTCCTGCACGTCCGCCCCAGCGATGGTCGGATATAGGGGTGTTCACGTGCAGTCTCCGGACTGGCTGATAACAGAGGACACTGGCTGTTACCGCCCTGCAGACTGTTAGTCTTGGGTGTATAGTGCTCGGGGTCCTGTCCCTTTAAGGCAGTGATAATCTGTAGGTGTCGTTGACTTGTGATCACCGGCTAATTGCTCGTTAGCCGCATCAGAGACTGATAAGCGGCTTACTGCAGCCCCTGGAAATCCTGGCTGAGGCCGCGCTCCGCAATGATCCGCTGCCTGCGGCCAGAGCTCGGGGATCGCCCCTTACAGCACAAGCTGGCTGATAACAGAGAGCAGCAGCGAGGGAGGCTGAGGGGTAGCGGTCTCCTCTGTGGATCCTGGCAGGGACGTGTCTGCGGTGCCCTCACATGGACGCTCTGCTGCCAGCTGCGCCCCCTCACGTCTGCACCACCCTTTCTTCTGTTAACCTGTTCATGCCCGATCCTGGGTGGGCACCCGGCATTAACCCATTGTTGCTCTCCTATAGCAGGTGATATTAGCCCGTTTCCGGTGGTCTCGTGCGCCGCCCCCTCTGCTGTCTCCATGTGATGCCTGGTCCCATGTCCCGGATTTCAGGCATTGCCTCTGTTATTTGTGAAAGGGACGACTCCAAGTCCACAGCGGACAAATGGTGTGTGGCTGTGTGAGCGCTGGCATCGCGGAGGGGGCACGTTAACCCTTGACTATGGCTGTCGCGCAGTGCTGCTATCCTAGGATTGTGCAGTGCCCGCCTGGTGCCACCGCGCAGTGCTGATATCCTAGGATTGTGCAGTGTCCGCCTGGTGCCACCGCGCAGTGCTGATATCATGGGATTGTGCAGTGTCCACCTGGTGCCACCGCGCAGTGCTGATATAGGATTGTGCAGTGCCCGCATGGGGCCACCGCGCAGTGCTGATATCATAGGATTGTGCAGTGCCCTCCTGGTGCCACCGCGCAGTGCTGATATCTTGGGATTGTGCCGTGTCCGCCTGGTGCCACCGCGCAGTGCTGATATCCTAGGATTGTGCAGTGCCCGCCTGGTGCCACCGCGCATTGCTGATATCCTTGGATTGTGTGGTGTCCGCCTGGTGCCACCGCGCAGTGCTGATATCCTAGGATTGTGCAGTGCCCGCCTGGTGCCACCGCGTAGTGCTGATATCATGGGATTGTGCAGTGCCCGCCTGGTGCCACCGCGCAGTGCTGATATCATGGGATTGTGCAGTGCCCGCATGGGGCCACCGCGCAGTGCTGATATCATAGGATTGTGCAGTGTCCACCTGGTGCCACCGCGCAGTGCTGATATCATAGGACTGTGCAGTGCCCGCCTGGTGCCCCCCGCAGTGCTGATATCTTAGGATTGTGCAGTGTCCGCCTGGTGCCACCGCGCAGTGCTGATATCATAGGACTGTGCAGTGCCCGCCTGGTGCCACCGCACAGTGCTCCGATAATTAACACCATATAGTGCACACATGATGCCACCCCGGATTATGTGGCGCACGGTAATTATACGATTTATAATGGTCGTGCTTTGAATTCCTTCCTTATCCAGGAATGAGGCGCGGAGGAGGTGACGCCTCCTGGACAGAATCCACCGACTCCCCGGCTCGATCTGTAAGATTTCAGCATTCATCTTCTACCCCAACCTCGCGTCCTGGCCCTCGGTGGAGGCTTCGCGTCCTGGCCCTCGGTGGAGGCCTCGCGTCCTGGCCCTCGGTGGAGGCCTCGCGTCCTGGCCCTCGGTGGAGGCCTCGCGTCCTGGCCCTCGGTGGAGGCCTCGCGTCCTGGCCCTCGGTGGAGGCCTCGCGTCCTGGCCCTCGGTGGAGGCCTCGCGTCCTGGCCCTCGGTGGAGGCCTCGCGTCCTGGCCCTCGGTGGAGGCCTCGCGTCCTGGCCCTCGGTGGAGGCCTCGCGTCCTGCGGATGCCTCGGTTCTGGCCCTCAGTCACGAACTTAGTAGGAAGTTGCAGCTCTCTGGTGCCCCCTTACCTTACTGGCAAATAAGGGTATTGACAGAGGATAAGAGAATGGTCGCAGCTGCTCTAATTTACATTGAATATTGCGGGATGTGATGTGACAGGATGTATATATACCACTGATTCCTGATAGGAATAGGAACATATATATACCTCGATCCAGTCACCATCAAGTCCCCAACACCACATAAATACGACAACGATGCTGCCACCACCGACCTCTTATAGGTTGGTCGGACACATGTTTGGTAACGTGAATTTGAGCAGAGTTCGTGGCGGATCGCTTATAGAACAAGAAGAAGGAAGCTAGCAAATTTATTATTTTACTCCGGAAGAATCGGCAGTGTTTACAAACGATATTACAAAAGAGACAAAACACAAGTATGTACAAACAGTTATGAAATAAAAGGGATGAAAATACGAAACTTATTAAATCTCAGTCACAGGTATGACGTGTCGATAAAGGGGTGGAGAGATCCCAAAGAAATGATCCAGTACCACAGCATGGTGTTCAGCTGTCTCCCCTGGCTCTGAATGCATGCCAAAGATGGACGTTCTTGTTTTATGTTTCGGCCATAAAGCTAAGGCTTCCCACTTTGCTGACTTCACATATGGGCTTCTTTCTGGGAGGTACACAAAGCTTTGAAAGTTATCGATAACTCCTTTTCTTCCTATCTTTGGCCTGGAAGCTCACAGGACAACAATACTGGCATTATTTTTTCCTTTGCAATTTTACAGTTTTTTAGAGTGCAAACACGGTATGTCTGTGATTTGCTGGTGGGCAGAAATTCATTTCCCAGGTTTCTGATGGTCCTAAATGCCGCAAAACACTGCCATGAGTAACCCCAAGTGCCCAGATCCTGGAAATCTACCGTATATACTTGTGTACATTTTTTGTGTGCTAAAAATGCCCCCCTCGACTTATACACGAGTCTTTGTCCAGAAAGCCGGCGGGGGGAGTGGGAGCGGCGGAGCAGTGGCAGAAGCCGGCAGCTGTGGCACAGTGACAGCTGCAGCCGCTGGCTAACAGAAGATAGCATACTCGCCCTCCTTGCGCCGTCGCTGCATCTTCATTGTCCCAGCGCCGGCAGCAATCCTGTGCTGAGCGGTCACGTGGTGCCGCTCATTAAGGTGATGAAAATGTACGCGTCTCCACTCCCATAGGCGTGGAGCACATATTCATTACCTTAAAGGGAACCTGTCACCTGAATTTGGCGGGACCAGTTTTGGGTCATATGGGCGGGGTTTTCGGGTGTTTGATTCACCCTTTCCTTACCCGCTGGCTGCATGCCGGCCGCAATATTGGATTGAAGTTCATTCTCTGTCCTCCGGAGTACACGCCAGCGCAAGGAAATATTGCCTTGCGCTGGTGTGTACTCCGGAGGACAGAGAATGAGCTTCAATCCAATATTGCGACCGGCATGCAGCCAGCGGGTAAGGAAAGGGTGAATCAAACACCCGAAAACCCCGCCCATATGACCCAAAACTGGTCCCGCCAAATTCAGGTAACAGGTTCCCTTTAATGAGCGGTACCACGTGACCGCTCAAGAGAGGAGAGCTGCCGGTGGAGATGCAGTGATGGCGTGAGGAGGGTGAGTAGGATGGGGGGATGTGAGCCATGCATATAACGATGGGACGGGGGACCCAAGCCATGCGGGACCTGAGGAGCTGAGCCATGCGGGTCTGAAGGAGCCATGCATACAACAGAGGGGGAGCAACGCATACCAGGACAGGGGGAGCCATGCATAGCAGGACAGGGAGGGGACAATGCATACCCGGCTTATACTCCAGGCAATAAGATAACCCAGTTTACCGTGACAAAAGTAGGTGCCTCGGCTTATACTTGGGTGGGCTTATACTCGAGAATATACTGTGTCTTATTGAATTTGACTTGAAGTGTTTTGCTTAGAAGACAAAGAGTTTATTTGGAGGGAAAAACACATTCAGCTCTGCAAGTCCTGGCAGGCAATAAAACTTAGCATTCCAGCTGACCATTTGCTTGCAAAGAGGGGAGTGGAAAGTCAAAGAGAGAGAGAGGGGCTGTTTGTGGGATTTGGTCCTACAGAAACCAATGGTGCGAGGAGTAGTAGGCCAGCTCTGGTTGCGTCCCCAAAACAATGGAAACTAATTCATATTTTCCTGACACCTCCCCCTTTTTGACTGTGCTACAGAGGCAGGACCTCTCGGTACTCCTCTAGGCGCATCTCTCTCCGACTGGATAACCCATCTGCATTACCGTTCAACACTGAAAAGACAGTGAGTTTGGCAAAGTTGTACTGCTGGAGGGCGAGGCTCCAGTGTAGCAACCTTCCGTTGGTAACGGACACTGCAGCCAACTCAGGGTTGTGGTTGGACACGACGGTGTGAAGGTGCGCCCATACAAGTAGGGCTGCAAGCGTTGTAGGGCCCATACAGTGGCCAGGCACTCCTCTATAGTGGAATAGGCCACTTTCCTCGGCAGGAGTTTCCGGCTTAGGTATAACACGGGGTGCTCTTGGTTCCCCGAGTCGACCTGGCTAAGTACAGTTCAGTACAAAAAAGGAACAGCATCCCATCCAGGTGATGAAAGATTAAAAGAGCTTTATTCTGCCATGATGCAACATTTCGACCATTATAGGTCTTTATCAAACATGCTTGATAAAGACCTATAATGGTCTTAACGTTGCATCATGGCAGAATAAAGTGCTTTTAATCTTTCATCACCTGGATGAGATGCTGTTCCTTTTTTGTACAGGACGGTGTTTTCTTTCCAATTGGGCCATTGGACTGGAACGTGCACTGGCATTGAAGTGCTGTCAGCTGCTACCTATTTTTACTTGACCTGGCTACGCACAGCACCAAGGCCAACCTCGCTGGCGTCGGTCTGTACCAAGAACGGCCCCTGCAGTCGACCGCCGTAAGCACAGGGGAGCTACTCAGGGCAGTCTTGAAAGTCCGAAAGGTCACCTCACAGTCATTTGTCCAATCGACTGTTGGGGTAGGTTCCTCTTGGTGAGGTCCGTCAAAGGCTTCGCAAGGCTACTATAGTTTTGTACAAAGCGCCTATAGCACCCTGCAGTGCCCAAGAAGGACATCACCTGTTTCGTGGTCCTGGGAGTGGGCCAGGATGCTATAGCATCCACTTTCCCAGGCTCTGGCTTCAGAGTACCCCTGTCTACCCAGTGCCCCAGGTAGTGGACCTTACTCATGCTCATCTGGCACTTCCTCCGGCTTGATGGTCAGGCCTGATTGGTGGATGCACCCAAGCACCTGCTGCAGATCCTGGAGGTGATCTTCCCAGGTGGGACAGAAGATGGCAATGTCATCCAGGTACGCCACTGCGTACCTCTCTAGTCCCTGGAGCAGGTCGTAGACCTTCCTTTGGAAAGTGGCAGGAGCATTCTTCATGACAAAAGGCATGACCGTGGACTCGTACAGTCCAAAGGGTGTGATAAAGGCGGACTTCTCCTGTGCCTCGGGGCTCAGGGGAATCTACCAATATCCCCATCTCAGATCCATAATGGATAGATAGCTTGCGCCAGCTAACCGCTCAAGCAGTTCCTCGGTGTGTGGCATTGGGTGTGCATTGGAGGCCGTTATGGCGTTGAGCCCCCTGTAGTCCACACAGAACTGGGTGGCCCGATCCTTCTTTGGCACCAGGACTACAGGTAAGGCCCACACGCTCTTAGACCGTTTAATCACCCCCAACTTTAGCATCTCATTGACTTCCTGGCGCATAACGTGCTTCACCTCGTATGATTCCCGGTGTCCACCTTGTGGACTGCTACATCACTCCTTTCAGGCATGTTGGTAAACATGGCCTGGAAGGATTTTAACGTTGCACTCAGCTGAGACTACTGGGGTTCGGTTAGCAAGGCGCTTATCTCCACATCCTCGATGGACCCACCGGCCTTGGCTTGGGCCAGCATGTCCAGGAGGAGGTCTTCCTCCCCATCCTCGGGCAGGTTGCCGACCGGTAGGATGCAGGCTCCACATTTTTGATGAGCCTTTATCATATTAACGTGGAAGGCCTTTCGCCTACCCCGAGCGTGGTCAAGCGTGACCACGTAGGTGGCCGGGTTGAACTGTTGCTGGACGATGTATGAGCCTTCCCAGGCTGCCTGAAGCTTATCGTTTGGTACGGGGACCAGCACCCACACCTTTTGACCCACCTGGTAGGTCCGCTCCCGGGCGATCTGGTCGTACCAGTGCTTCTGATCAGCCTGAGCCTGCGTCATGTTGTCATGCATCAACTGCATCAAGGTCTGCATTTTGTCACGGAAGTGCATGACATACTCCACTATGGACACTTCAGAAGGGTTCGGCTTCTCTTCCCAGGATTCCCTTACCAACCCAAGGGGTCCCCGGACTCGCCTGCCCTACAGGAGCTTGAAGGGGGAGAACCCCATCGAGGCTTGTGGAACCTCTCGGTAAGCTAATAGCAGGTGTGGGAGGTACCGGTCCCAGTCGCGTCCTTGGTTCTCAACCAGCATGCGTAGCACATAGCTCCCAACCGTCCCTCATTGTGCGGGACTGTCCCGGTTTTGATGCTTTGCCCCGCTGTCCAGCACGGGACGCTCTGATCCCGCAGACAGCAGACAAAGCAGCCGACACGCCCCCTTGTTAAGCCACGCCCCTTCCCCTGCATTCTGTTTTTCTTCCAGTTTGCGCGGTACAGCTCAGAGGGGGAGAGAGGAGACATGTTTGAGGTACGTGTCACGCCCCCTTGTGTTAGGCCACGCCCCTTCCCCTTTGGGTATGTTCCTGAGTGAGTCTCCATTGTGCGTGCGGTACAGAACTTCAGAGAGGGAGACACTGAGAGGGGACACTTCTGTTCTTTGAGGTACATAAGTTACAACACAGTCAGTCACCACCTCCAGGGCTTATCTGCCGAACACAGCCCTGGGTGCCGCAATAAGCAGCAGACCAGTGGACTGCTGAGCTAATCATGCCTGGCTAGTAAACTGATTGTGCGTGGAATGAGTGGGGCTGAGCAGGGTGGGATGGACACTGACAGCCTCCTCTGATACTGGCCTCTGCTGCTGTGATTGCAGATCGACGTATCAGGTATGGAGAAGTCTGGGCAGTTAGCCGTGTGTGTACGGAGCGGAGCCGTGTGTGTATGAGGTGTACAGAGCGGAGCCGTGTGTGTACGAGGTGTACAGAGCGGAGCCGTGTGTGTACGAGGTGTACGGAGCGGAGCCGTGTGTGTACGAGGTGTACGGAGCGGAGCCGTGTGTGTACGAGGTGTACGGAGCGGAGCCGTGTGTGTACGAGGTGTACGGAGCGGAGCCGTGTGTGTAGGAGTAGCTATGTGTGGCCATTATACAGTATAAAGCATCATGTGCGGCCAATATACAGTATGGAGCATCATGTGCGGCCAATATACAGTATGGAGCATCATGTAGGGCCAATAAACAGTATGGAGCATCATGTAGGGCCAATAAACAGTATGGAGCATCATGTGCGGCCATTATACGGTATTGAGCATCATGTGTGGCCATTATACAGTATGGAGCACTGTGTGGCCATATTTTTTTGTTTATAATTATTCTTTATGAAACCGTGTGATCAGCAGTGCTAAATGGGTGTGGTTGGGATGTGGATATGGGTGTGACTAGTTATGAATTGGTGTGGTCAGAGGCGTGGCCTAAAATTTGCCGCGACGCGCGTTGCGCGCTGCAGACTTTGTCCCTCTTTCTCATCTTCAAAAGTCGGGAGGTATGGCATAGCATCTGTTTGAGGGTACCATTGAAGCGTTCACACAAGCCATTGGTCTGTGGGTGATACGCACTCGATACCAGGTGCTTCACCTGCATTCTCTTACAGAGAGCCTCCATTAGGTGAGACATAAATTGGGTCCCTTGATCGGTAAGCATCTCCCTGGGAAATCCTACACGTGAAAAGATGGCCAACAGGGCATCCGCCACCTTATCTGCCCTAGTTGAGGACAGAGCCCTTGCCTCTGGGTACCGGGTAGCGTAGTCTACCACAGTGAGGATGTATCGCTTTCCAGAGCTGCTGGAGACGGCCAGCGGGCCCACAATGTCCACCGCGATCCTCTGGAAAGGCTCATCTATCACTGGCAAAGGGATCAGGGGAGTCTTAAGAGCAGGCCCCACCTTCCCCACTCTTTGGCAGGTGACACAGGAGCAGCAGTAGTTTGTCACATCTGTCTCCCTGCTGTATTCGCACCCCTGGGTCACACAGTTGTGTCCTGCGGATGCCTCGGTCCGGGCCCTTGGTGGAGGTGCACTGTAAGGACATATAGGGCCCTTATTTGCTGTGTCCCTGGACTCTGGTGTCACCGGAGTCAGTACATCTGCTGTGGGTGTTGTAGTCAGAGCTCCGGCTCTGCTCCTGTGTACTCGGCCTCAGGCTAGGATGGAGGACAGGATATGAGCCATAGCACGGACGCTCCACGCGATCGGGGGTCACATCTACATAAGAGACTCTGGCATCTCCCCCCACTGAGAGCAGTCACAGAAAATCTGAAATGCGACACAGCGTGGAAACTATAAATACCAATTTATGCTGTGTATGATAGTGCGCACCGTCTCCCTGCCGTATCTACACCCCTGGGTCGCACCGTCTCCCTGCTGTATCCGCACCCCTGGGACGCAGCATCTCCCTGCCGTATCCACACCCCTAGGTTGCAGCGTCTCCCTGCCATATCTGCACCCCTGGGTCGCAGTGTCTCCCTGCTGTATCCGCACCCCTGGGTCGCACCGTCTCCCTGCCGTATCCGCACCCCTGGGTCGCACCGTCTCCCTGCCGTATCCGCACCCCTGGGTCGCACCGTCTCCCTGCCGTATCCGCACCCCTGGGTCGCACCGTCTCCCTGCCGTATCCGCACCCCTGGGTCGCACCGTCTCCCTGCCGTATCCGCACCCCTGGGTCGCACCGTCTCCCTGCCGTATCCGCACCCCTGGGTCGCACCGTCTCCCTGCCGTATCCGCACCCCTGGGTCGCACCGTCTCCCTGCCGTATCCGCACCCCTGGGTCGCACCGTCTCCCTGCCGTATCCACTTCCCAGGATCGCACCGCACCCTGCTTTATATGTTACTGGCTATGGAGACACGTTGATCCAGCATTTGCTCTCATCTGCTGGCTCAAGACTGCATGGACCAGGGATTATCCCACTGAAGGCCCGCTCTCCTTTTACTGTGGGCATAATACTACTCAGACAACACAGGGTGAGGGTAACACAGTGTGACAACACTTTATTGAACCACAAAACAGGCAGATAAAACATAGAACAGTCCGAGCACAGTACACAAGATGGTGCAAATTAGTCTCACCCTTCCACTGACTCTCCGGGATAAGAGCATAAGTTACTTCAGAGATTCCAGGGTCACCTACCCCACCTGTGACGCGCACAGAGAGGAGGTAACGACAAGCGTAGGAAGATGACAGTCCAGGTACAAGGTCAGGTGACGAAGGGTCACAACCTGGCTTCTCCAAACATCTATAGAGCCAGGTGACTGGTGGGTCCCATTCCTGGCTTTCCCAAATGTATCCATGGGGGTCAGGTGACCTGTGGGTCCAAATCATGGCTACCCCAAACGTATCCATGGATTCAAGATGGTCAATGGAATAGAACTTTATTCTTACAGCTGGGGCTGAGGTCCTCTAAGCTGGCATCCTGTAGAATGTCAAATCTGTGTCCCTGGTGATGGAGCCATGATGTCTTGGCAGCTGTTCTGTAGAGTGTTCCTGTCTGTGGATTTGGAAAGAGTCTCTGATTCTTTCAGACGAATAGATATCTCTCTTTATACCCGCTTCTGTGTCTCAGGTCATCATCCACAGGTCAGGTGGGATGAGTATAACTCTCATTGTTTGAGTATTTCATTAATCTGCATAGTTCGTCCTTATCCGTTTTGCAGGTCAACAAGCTAGCTGTTCTGAACAATGTGTAATCAACGTATTAATAAACATCTATTGTTCAATTACCCTGCATCCCTGTCATGTAAGAGAACTCCATATGCTACAACAAATGTCAACTCGAGTCAACCTTAAAGGCTCATATGAACAACTAGATGGTGGCCTGATTCTAATGCATCGGGTATTCTAGAATATGTATGTCCACGTAGTATATTGCCCAGCCGCATAGTATATTGCTCAGCCATGTAGTATATTGCCCAGTTACATTGTATATTGCCCAGTGACGTAGTATATTGCCAGTTACATTGTATATTGCCCAGTTACATTGTATATTGCCCAGTGACGTAGTATATTGCCAGTTACATTGTATATTGCCCAGTGACGTAGTATACAGCACAGAGCCACATAGTATATTGCCCAGTAACGTAGTGTATTGCCCAGTGACGTAGTATATTGCCTAGTGACGTAGTATACAGCACAGAGCCACGTAGTATATTGCCCAGTTACATTGTATATTGCCCAGCCACGTAGTATATTGCCCAGTTACATTGTATATTGCCCAGTGACGTAGTATATTGCCAGTTACATTGTATATTGCCCAGTGACGTAGTATATTGCCCAGTTACATTGTATATTGCCCAGTGACGTAGTATATTGCCCAGTTACATTGTATATTGCCCAGTGACGTAGTATATTGCCAGTTACATAGTATATTGCCCAGTAACGTAGTGTATTGCCCAGTGACGTAGTATATTGCCTAGTGACGTAGTATACAGCACAGAGCCACGTAGTATATTGCACAGCCCATGTAGTATATTGCCCATCCACTTATGACACAGAATACAAAAATAAAAAATAAACATATACTCACCTTCCGCAGGCGCGTTGTAGCTCTATCGCCTGTGTGGGGTGCAGGCGGCAGCTTCTGGTCCCAGGGTGTGATGACGTCGCGGTCACGTGACCGTGTAGCGCTCACATGACCGTGACGTCACGGCAGGTCCTTCCCGCGCAGGACTTGTGATTACGTCGCGGTCACGTGACGTCATGGCAGGTCCTTCTGCCAGACCATCCGTGCCACCGGAACGTGCCGGTTGCATAGCGAGGAGCGTGAAAGGCGGCGTAGGTGAGTATATAGTCATTTTAAATTTTTTTTATTATTTTTAACATTAGATGTTTTTACTATTGGCGATGCATAGGCTGCGTCAATATTAAAAAACTTGGTCACGCAGGGTTAATAGCAGCGGTAACTGAGTGCGTTACCCGCGGCATAACGCGGTCCGTTACCGCTGCCATTAACCCTGTGTGAGCGGTGACCGGAGGGGTGTATGCGGGCACCGGGCAGTGAGTGCGGGGAGTAAGGAGCGGCCATTTTCTTCCGGACTGTGCGCGTCGCTGATTGGTCGCGGCAGCCATGACAGGCAGCTGGCGAGACCAATCAGCGAACGAATAACCGTGACAGACAGACAGAAGGACAGACGGAAGTGACCCTTAGACAATTATATAGTAGATAGTCTGTGTTTCTTGACCAACCAAGGAAACGCACACAAATTTGAAAGGCAACATAAAGATAATGAATGTCTCCTGGACTACTGAATTCACGTCTGGATAATTTAACATTAAATGTTGTAGTCACTCCCTGGGTTGTACCGTGCTGGCACTGGCATTGCTGGCACCCCTGGTGTGCATCGCTCCCTGCCGTATACGTTACTGGCGTCCCTGGGGTGCGCCACTTCCTACCGTATACTTTACTGGCACCTTGAGTCGCACTGCTCCCTGCCGTATACGTTACTGGCGCCTCTGCGTCGCGCCGTTCCCTGCCACATACGTTACTGGTGCCCCTGGGTCGCACAGCCCTTCCGTATACACACCTGTAAATTGTACCATGACTTGGTCTGGACTGGCTGGGGGTCTTCTGGGACTTTTTTTGGGGGGTATCTTATCTTTATTTCTCAATACCTGTTAAGCAGCAAGGTCTGGTGCAATACTAAGGATCAGAGAGCAGCGGTGCAGGGAGCGAATCCCACCGCCCCTCGTTCCTCTCCAGTGTCCTCATCTGTCTGTCATTAATGGCCTCCAGAGCTTTAAAATATGTGAATCTGGGAATGTGATTTCCTCATACACTCAGAAAGACCTGGATATCGGCAGCGCAGGGTGTGGGGGGTCACCAAACACCATCAGGGGTCTCATTAGGAGGCAGAGGGCGACGAGGACCATCGAGGAGGCAGAGGGCGACGAGGACCATCGGGGAGGCAGAGGGCGACGAGGACCATCGGGGAGGCAGAGGGCGACGAGGACCATCGGGGAGGCAGAGGGCGACGAGGACCATCGGGGAGGCAGAGGGCGACGAGGACCATCGGGGAGGCAGAGGGCGACGAGGACCAGCAGGGAGGCAGAGGGCGCCGAGGACCAGCGGGGGGGCAGAGGGCGACGAGCAGTCCATGATTAGGACATGAAGGCACAAAGAAAAGGGACACACTACCACTCCTCCTGTATATAGACACTGCACAGTACCAATCCTCCTGTATATATACACTGCACAGTACCACTCCTCCTGTATATATACACTGCACAGTACCACTCCTCCTGTATATATACACTGCACAGTACCACTCCTCCTGTATATATACACTGCACAGTACCACTCCTCCTGTATATACACACTGCACAGTACCACTCCTCCTGTATATAGACACTGCACAGTACCAATCCTCCTGTATATATACACTGCACAGTACCACTCCTCCTGTATATATACACTGCACAGTACCACTCCTCCTGTATATATACACTGCACAGTACCACTCCTCCTGTATATATACACTGCACAGTACCACTCCTCCTGTATATACACACTGCACAGTACCACTCCTCCTGTATATATACACTGCACAGTACCACTCCTCCTGTATATATACACTGCACAGTACCACTCCTCCTGTATATATACACTGCACAGTACCACTCCTCTTGTATATATACACTGCACAGTACCACTCCTCCTGTCCTGTATATATACACTGCACAGTACCACTCCTCCTGTATATATACACTGCACAGTACCACTCCTCCTGTATATATATACACTGCACAGTACCACTCCTCCTGTATATATACACTGCACAGTACCACTCCTCCTGTATATATACACTGCACAGTACCACTCCTCATGTATATATACACTGCACAGTACCACTCCTCCTGTCCTGTATATATACACTGCACAGTACCACTCCTCCTGTATATATACACTGCACAGTACCACTCCTCCTGTCCTGTATATATACACTGCACAGTACCACTCCTCCTGTATATACACACTGCACAGTACCACTCCTCCTGTCCTGCATATATACACTGCACAGTACCACTCCTCCTGTCCTGTATATATACACTGCACAGTACCACTCCTCATGTATATATACACTGCACAGTACCACTCCTCCTGTCCTGTATATATACACTGCACAGTACCACTCCTCCTGTATATACACACTGCACAGTACCACTCCTCCTGTCCTGCATATATACACTGCACAGTACCACTCCTCCTGTCCTGTATATATACACTGCACAGTACCACTCCTCCTGTCCTGTATATATACACTGCACAGTACCACTCTTCCTGTTTATATACACTGCACAGTACCACTCCTCCTGTGTATATATACACTGCACAGTACCACTCCTCCTGTATATATACACTGCACAGTACGACTCCTCCTGTATATATACACTGCACAGTACCACTCCTCCTGTGTATATATACACTGCACAGTACCACTCCTCCTGTGTATATATACACTGCACAGTACCACTCCTCCTGTGTATATATACACTGCACAGTACCACTCCTCCTGTATATATACACTGCACAGTACCACTCCTGTATATATACACTGCACAGTACCACTCCTCCTGTCCTGTATATATACACTGCACAGTACCACTCCTCCTGTATATATACACTGCACAGTACCACTCCTCCTGTATATATACACTGCACAGTACCACTCCTCCTGTATATATACACTGCACAGTACCACTCCTCCTGTATATATACACTGCACAGTACCACTCCTCCTGTATATATACACTGCACAGTACCGCTCCTCCTGTATATATACACTGCACAGTACCCCTCCTCCTGTATATATACACTGCACAGTACCACCCCTCCTGTATATATACACTGCACAGTACCACTCCTCCTGTATATATATACACTGCACAGTACCACTCCTCCTGTATATATACACTGCACAGTACCACTCCTCCTGTATATATACACCGCACAGTACCACTCCTCCTGTATATATACACTGCACAGTACCCTCCTCCTGTATATATACACTGCACAGTACCACTCCTCCTGTATATATACCCTGCACAGTACCACTCCTCCTGTATATATACACTGCACAGTACCACTCCTCCTGTATATATACACTGCACAGTACCACTCCTCCTGTATATATACACTGCACAGTACCCTCCTCCTGTATATATACACTGCACAGTACCCTCCTCCTGTATATATACACTGCACAGTACCACTCCTCCTGTATATATACACTGCACAGTACCCTCCTCCTGTATATATACACTGCACAGTACCCTCCTCCTGTATATATACACTGCACAGTACCCTCCTCCTGTATATATACACTGCACAGTACCAGTCCTCCTGTATATATACACTGCACAGTACCACTCCTCCTGTGTATATATATACACTGCACAGTACCACTCCTCCTGTATATATACACTGCACAGTACCACTCCTCCTGTATACACTGCACAGTACCACTCCTCCTGTATATATACACTGCACAGTACCACTCCTCCTGTATATATACACTGCACAGTACCCTCCTCCTGTATATATACACTGCACAGTACCACTCCTCCTGTATATATACACTGCACAGTACCACTCCTCCTGTATATATACACTGCACAGTACCACTCCTCCTGTATATATACACTGCACAGCACCACTCCTCCTGTATATATACACTGCACAGTACCACTCCTCCTGTATATATACACTGCACAGTACCGCTCCTCCTGCATATATACACTGCACAGTACCCTCCTCCTGTATATATACACTGCACAGTACCACTCCTCCTGTATATATACACTGCACAGTACCACTCCTGTCCTGTATATATACACTGCACAGTACCACTCCTCCTGTATATATACACTGCACAGTACCGCTCCTCCTGCATATATACACTGCACAGTACCCTCCTCCTGTATATATACACTGCACAGTACCACTCCTCCTGTATATATACACTGCACAGTACCCTCCTCCTGTATATATACACTGCACAGTACCACTCCTCCTGTATATATACACTGCACAGTACCACTCCTCCTGTATATATACACTGCACAGCACCACTCCTCCTGTATATATACACTGCACAGTACCACTCCTCCTGTATATATACACTGCACAGTACCACTCCTCCTGTATATATACACTGCACAGCACCACTCCTCCTGTATATATACACTGCACAGTACCACTCCTCCTGTATATATACACTGCACAGTACCACTCCTCCTGTATATATACACTGCACAGTACCACTCCTGTCCTGTATATATACACTGCACAGTACCACTCCTCCTGTATATATACACTGCACAGTACCCTCCTCCTGTATATATACACTGCACAGTACCACTCCTCCTGTATATATACACTGCACAGTACCACTCCTCCTGTATATATACACTGCACAGTACCACTCCTCCTGTATATATACACTGCACAGCACCACTCCTCCTGTATATATACACTGCACAGTACCACTCCTCCTGTATATATACACTGCACAGTACCGCTCCTCCTGCATATATACACTGCACAGTACCCTCCTCCTGTATATATACACTGCACAGTACCACTCCTCCTGTATATATACACTGCACAGTACCACTCCTGTCCTGTATATATACACTGCACAGTACCACTCCTCCTGTATATATACACTGCACAGTACCGCTCCTCCTGCATATATACACTGCACAGTACCCTCCTCCTGTATATATACACTGCACAGTACCACTCCTCCTGTATATATACACTGCACAGTACCCTCCTCCTGTATATATACACTGCACAGTACCACTCCTCCTGTATATATACACTGCACAGTACCACTCCTCCTGTATATATACACTGCACAGCACCACTCCTCCTGTATATATACACTGCACAGTACCACTCCTCCTGTATATATACACTGCACAGCACCACTCCTCCTGTATATATACACTGCACAGTACCACTCCTCCTGTATATATACACTGCACAGTACCACTCCTCCTGTATATATACACTGCACAGTACCCTCCTCCTGTATATATACACTGCACAGTACCACTCCTCCTGTATATATACACTGCACAGTACCACTCCTCCTGTATATATACACTGCACAGCACCACTCCTCCTGTATATATACACTGCACAGTACCACTCCTCCTGTGTATATATACACTGCACAGTACCACTCCTCCTGTATATATACACTGCACAGTACCACTCCTCCTGTATATATACACTGCACAGTACCGCTCCTCCTGTATATATACACTGCACAGTACCACTCCTCCTGTATATATACACTGCACAGTACCCTCCTCCTGTATATATACACTGCACAGTACCACTCCTCCTGTGTATATATACACTGCACAGTACCACTCCTCCTGTATATATACACTGCACAGTACCACTCCTCCTGTATATATACACTGCACAGTACCCTCCTCCTGTATATATACACTGCACAGTACCACTCCTCCTGTATATATACACTGCACAGTACCACTCCTCCTGTATATATACACTGCACAGCACCACTCCTCCTGTATATATACACTGCACAGTACCACTCCTCCTGTGTATATATACACTGCACAGTACCACTCCTCCTGTATATATACACTGCACAGTACCACTCCTCCTGTATATATACACTGCACAGTACCGCTCCTCCTGTATATATACACTGCACAGTACCACTCCTCCTGTATATATACACTGCACAGTACCCTCCTCCTGTATATATACACTGCACAGTACCACTCCTCCTGTATATATATACACTGCACAGTACCGCTCCTCCTGTATATATACACTGCACAGTACCACTCCTCCTGTATATATACACTGCACAGTACCACTCCTCCTGTATATATACACTGCACAGTACCACTCCTCCTGTATATATACACTGCACAGTACCACTCCTCCTGTATATATACACTGCACAGTACCACTCCTCCTGTCCTGTATATATACACTGCACAGTACCACTCCTCCTGTATATATACACTGCACAGTACCACTCCTCCTGTATATATACACTGCACAGTACCACTCCTCCTGTGTATATATACACTGCACAGTACCACTCCTCCTGTATATATACACTGCACAGTACCCTCCTCCTGTATATATACCCTGCACAGTACCACTCCTCCTGTATATATACACTGCACAGCACCACTCCTCCTGTCCTGTATATATACACTGCACAGTACCACTCCTCCTGTATATATACACTGCACAGTACCACTCCTCCTGTATATATACACTGCACAGTACCACTCCTCCTGTGTATATATACACTGCACAGTACCACTCCTCCTGTATATATACACTGCACAGTACCCTCCTCCTGTATATATACCCTGCACAGTACCACTCCTCCTGTATATATACCCTGCACAGTACCACTCCTCCTGTATATATACACTGCACAGTACCCTCCTCCTGTATATATACACTGCACAGTACCACTCCTCCTGTATATATACACTGCACAGTACCACTCCTCCTGTCCTGTATATATACACTGCACAGTACCACTCCTCCTGTATATATACACTGCACAGTACCACTCCTCCTGTATATATACACTGCACAGTACCACTCCTCCTGTCCTGTATATATACACTGCACAGTACCACTCCTCCTGTATATATACACTGCACAGTACCACTCCTCCTGTGTATATATACACTGCACAGTACCACTCCTCCTGTATATATACACTGCACAGTACCCTCCTCCTGTATATATACCCTGCACAGTACCACTCCTCCTGTATATATACCCTGCACAGTACCACTCCTCCTGTATATATACACTGCACAGTACCCTCCTCCTGTATATATACACTGCACAGTACCACTCCTCCTGTATATATACACTGCACAGTACCACTCCTCCTGTATATATACACTGCACAGTACCACTCCTCCTGTCCTGTATATATACACTGCACAGTACCACTCCTCCTGTATATATACCCTGCACTCCGCCGGTCCCGGTATATTTTTAGCGCCCCGTGCTGTAATCGATGCCGCTGGGTCACATGCTGGTGACGGGGTCAGGCTGGCTGCTCGGTGTAGATATTGGGTTAACCCCTCGTCTGCTGGCTCCTCGCTCAGAGTCCGGTGTCTCCTCCGTCCGTCTGTAATGTCCCCGGCGGTCACTCGGCCATGCGCTGCGGGATGTGTCCAGAATCGCTAGCGAATAATAATGCCCAGCTTGGAGTAACGTCCGGTGAGGGGCCCGGTGGCCCCGGGGATGTGGGCCCGTCTGAGAGAAGAACCTGTGGTCACATGACCAGACTGCGGAAAGCCAGCAGCCAATCACAAGGTGGATAGATAATAGAACCTGCACACTGATTGGTTGCTATGGGCAACAACGATATTTGGAGTGTTTGCTTTACAGTGATGGATATCTGGCCCCAGACTATCCCGGCCCCCCACATCCTGCCCCGGACTCTCCTCAGCCATCATCTCTCATCATACTGGTCACATCACTGCTAAAGCCCACCCCTAATCAAAGCAGCCAATCAGAGCCCAGCACTCAGGTCAGCAGCTGCTCGGGAGAAGTGAAAGCTGCTCTGCGATTGGCTGCTGTAGTTAATGGTGAGACAGAAGACGAGTCTGTACAGGATCCTGTTTGGTTCTGGTGTCGTCCCATAGCAAATTCCAGAGCAAGAGCGTCACCGGGCGCAACCGTCTGATCTGGGGCACCGCCTGAACTCGGTTACCATGGGGGGTCACAGTCTGATCTTGAGCGGGGGGAGGTGTGTGTGTCACGGCCTGATCTGGGGGGGACGGTCACGGCCTTATCTTCTGGTGTGAGGTGGTGTCACAGCCTGATCTGGGGGGGACGGTCACGGCCTTATCTTCTGGTGTGAGGTGGTATCACGGCCTGATTTGGGGGGCGGGGGTGGTATCACAGCCTGATTTGGGGGGCGGGGGTGGTATCACGGCCTGATTTGGGGGGCGGGGGTGGTATCACAGCCTGATTTGGGGGGCGGGGGTGGTATCACGGCCTGATTTGGGGGGCGGGGGTGGTATCACGGCCTGATTTGGGGGGCGGGGGTGGTATCACGGCCTGATTTGGGGGGCGGGGGTGGTATCACGGCCTGATTTGGGGGGCGGGGGTGGTATCACGGCCTGATTTGGGGGGCGGGGGTGGTATCACGGCCTGATTTGGGGGGCGGGGGTGGTATCACGGCCTGATTTGGGGGGCGGGGGTGGTATCACGGCCTGATTTGGGGGGCGGGGGTGGTATCACGGCCTGATTTGGGGGGCGGGGGTGGTATCACGGCCTGATTTGGGGGGCGGGGGTGGTATCACGGCCTGATTTGGGGGGCGGGGGTGGTATCACGGCCTGATTTGGGGGGCGGGGGTGGTATCACGGCCTGATTTGGGGGGCGGGGTGGTATCACGGCCTGATTTGGGGGGCGGGGGTGGTATCACGGCCTGATTTGTGGGGCGGGGTGGTATCACGGCCTGATTTGGGGGGCGGGGGTGGTATCACGGCCTGATTTGGGGGGCGGGGGTGGTATCACGGCCTGATTTGTGGGGCGGGGTGGTATCACAGCCTGATTTGGGGGGCGGGGGTGGTATCACGGCCTGATTTGGGGGGCGGGGGTGGTATCACGGCCTGATTTGTGGGGCGGGGTGGTATCACGGCCTGATTTGGGGGGCGGGGGTGGTATCACGGCCTGATTTGGGGGGCGGGGGTGGTGTCACTGTTTCCAGAGCTGCAGATTTCGTGTTTTCTTCGCATTCCTCTGGCTCAGGTTTTTGGCTCCAGAACGTTTATCAGTTTTTATGAGGAATTTTATGGACTTTGTTCAGCACAATTATGTAAAGTCAGCGCCGGCGAGCAAAGATTACACGAGGGGGGAGGGGTGGGGGTGATGCCTGGATTACACGTGGAGGGGGAGGGGCCATGCCTGGATTACACAAGGGGGAGGGGCCATGCCTGGATTACACAAGTGGGAGGGGCTATGCCTGGATTACACGTGGAGGGGGAGGGTCCATGCCTGGATTACACAAGGGGGAGGGGCTATGCCTGGATTACACGTGGAGGGGGAGGGGCCATGCCTGGATTACACAAGGGGGAGGGGCGATGCTTAGATGTCTTCAGTTTACCTCCCAACTTTGAAAGTTAGGAAAGAGGGACACTGCGTACCCTTTCCTAACCTCCCCAAGTCCATTATATCCACATTCATATGGTACCCTTTTCATGCCCCCCCGCACACAGTACGATGCCCCCCCGCACACAGTACGATGCCCCCCCGCACACAGTACGATGCCCCCCCGCACACAGTACGATGCCCCCCCCGCACACAGTACGATGCCCCCCCGCACACAGTACGATGCCCCCCCGCACACAGTACGATGCCCCCCCCGCACACAGTACGATGCCCCCCCGCACACAGTACGATGCCCCCCCGCACACAGTACGATGCCCCCCCGCACACAGTACGATGCCCCCCCGCACACAGTACGATGCCCCCCCGCACACAGTACGATGCCCCCCCGCACACAGTACGATGCCCCCCCGCACACAGTACGATGCCCCCCCGCACACAGTACGATGCCCCCCCGCACACAGTACGATGCCCCCCCGCACACAGTACGATGCCCCCCCGCACACAGTACGATGCCCCCCCGCACACAGTACGATGCCCCCCCGCGGGGGCGGGAGTTGCACCACAGGAGTCTGGTGGGGGGGTGAGGGAGGAGGACGACGGGTCTGGTGGGGGCGGGGGAGGAGGATGACGGGTCTGGTGGGGGCGGGGGAGGAGGACGACGGGTCTGGTGGGGGCGGGGGAGGAGGACGACGGGTCTGGTGGGGGCGGGGGAGGAGGACGACGGGTCTGTTGGGGGCGGGGGAGGAGGATGACTGGGTCGACAGGGGTCTGGCGGGGGAGGAGCACGACAGGGGTCTGGCGGGGGAGGAGCACGACAGGGGTCTGGCGGGAGAGGAGGACGACGGGTCTGGTGGGGCGGGAGAGGAGGACGACGGGTCTGGTGGGGGCGGGGGAGGAGGATGACTGAGTCGACAGGGGTCTGGCGGGGGAGGAGCACGACGGGTCTGGTGGGGTCGGGGGAGGAGCACGACAGGGGTCTGGTGGGGGCGGGGGAGGAGCACGACAGGGGTCTGGTGGGGGCGGGGGAGGAGGACGACAGGGGTCTGGTGGGGGCGGGGGAGGAGGAAGACGGGTCTGGTGGGGGCGGGGGAGGAGCACGACAGGGGTCTGGTGGGGGCGGGGGAGGAGGACGACTGGTCTGGTGGGGGGCGGGGAGGAGCACAACGACAACGGGTCTGGTGGGGGGATGAGGAGCAGGAGGATGACAGGGGTCTGGCTGGAATGGGAGAAGAACAAAGGGGTCTGGCTGTAGGAGGAGGACAGTGGGATTTGGCAGTGGTTTCCTCATGACTGCTGGGCTGTGTGCTCCTGGGTATTGGGGAGTCGGGAGGGACCGCCGTGTGCGGCTCTCGTGGTCCGTGCTGACGGCCAGCCGCTGTGGGGTCTGACACCAGGGCGGCCTCCACCCTCCCGCTTTTTGGGGCGGTCACTCATGCTTTCTGTGTAACTTACAGGCTTCACTTTCTGTAGCTCACGTCCTGCGAGACCATGATGGCGCCTCCTACAGACAGGTGAGAACATGTATGTACTGCTGCCCCCCGGGGATGAAACGTGTCCCGGGGGAGATTAGCCACACGCTCCTCTGTGGATTGTAGAGTAAATCGCGTCTCTCCCCCTCAGGTACAATGGCGTCTGGCTGATATTCTTCATGCTCGGCCTCGGCACCTTATTACCCTGGAATTTCTTCATGACCGCGACCATGGTGAGTAATAACCAGGGGCCCCAGACAGAGCACCAGCTCCAGGGCCAAACTTCTGCTCAACACCACATCTCCAGGGTCATATCATACGCCATAGTAATGTAACTGCCCCACCCACATATCTTCCCCAGCAGAATAGTGAGTGCAGCTCTGGGGTATAATACAGGAGGTAACTCAGGATCAGTAATGTAATGTATGTACACAGTGACTGCACCAGCAGAATAGTGAGTGCAGATCTGGAGTATAATGCAGGAGGTAACTCAGGATCAGTAATGTATGTACACAGTGACTGCACCAGCAGAATAGTGAGTGCAGCTCTGGGGTATAATACAGGATGTAACTCAGGATCAGTAATATAATGTATGTACACAGTGACTGCACCAGCAGAATAGTGAGTGCAGCTCTGAAGTATAATACAGGAGGTAACTCAGGATCAGTAATGTAATGTATGTACACAGTGACTGCACCAGCAGAATAGTGAGCGCAGCTCTGGGGTATAATACAGGATGTAACTCAGGATCAGTAATGTAATGTATGTACAAAGTGACTGCACCAGCAGAATAGTGAGTGGAGCTCTGGAGCATAATACAGGATGTAACTCAGGATCAGTAATGTAATGTATGTACACAGTGACTGCACCAGCAGAATAGTGAGTGCAGCTCTGGGGTATAATACAGGATGTAACTCTGGATCAGTAATGTAATGTATGTACACAGTGACTGCACCAGCAGAATAGTGAGTGCAGCTCTGGGGTATAATACAGGATGTAACTCAGGATCAGTAATGTAATGTATGTACACAGTGACTGCACCAGCAGACTAGTGAGTGCAGCTCTGGGGTATAATACAGGATGTAACTCAGGATCAGTAATGTACGTACACAGTGACTGCACCAGCAGAATAGTGAGTGCAGCTCTGGGGTATAATACAGGATGTAACTCAGGATCAGTAATGTACGTACACAGTGACTGCACCAGCAGAATAGTGAGTGCAGCTCTGGGGTATAATACAGGATGTAACTCAGGATCAGTAATGTACGTACACAGTGACTGCACCAGCAGAATAGTGAGTGCAGCTCTGGAGTATAATACAGGAGGTAACTCAGGATCAGTAATGTAATGTATGTACACAGTGACTGCACCAGCAGACTAGTGAGTGCAGCTCTGGGGTATAATACAGGATGTAACTCAGGATCAGTAATGTACGTACACAGTGACTGCACCAGCAGAATAGTGAGTGCAGCTCTGGAGTATAATACAGGAGGTAACTCAGGATCAGTAATGTACGTACACAGTGACTGCACCAGCAGAATAGTGAGTGCAGCTCTGGGGTATAATACAGGATGTAACTCAGGATCAGTAATGTATGTACACAGTGACTGCACCAGCAGAATAGTGAGTGCAGCTCTGGGGTATAATACAGGATGTAACTCAGGATCAGTAATGTATGTACACAGTGACTGCACCAGCAGACTAGTGAGTGCAGCTCTGGGGTATAATACAGGATGTAACTCAGGATCAGTAATGTACGTACACAGTGACTGCACCAGCAGAATAGTGAGTGCAGCTCTGGGGTATAATACAGGATGTAACTCAGGATCAGTAATGTAATGTATGTACACAGTGACTGCACCAGCAGAATAGTGAGTGCAGCTCTGGGGTATAATACAGGATGTAACTCAGGATCAGTAATGTACGTACACAGTGACTGCACCAGCAGAATAGTGAGTGCAGCTCTGGAGTATAATACAGGAGGTAACTCAGGATCAGTAATGTAATGTATGTACACAGTGACTGCACCAGCAGACTAGTGAGTGCAGCTCTGGGGTATAATACAGGATGTAACTCAGGATCAGTAATGTACGTACACAGTGACTGCACCAGCAGAATAGTGAGTGCAGCTCTGGGGTACAATACAGGATGTAACTCAGGATCAGTAATGTATGTACACGGTGACTGCACCAGCAGAATAGTGAGTGCAGCTCTGGAGTGTAATACAGGATGTAACTCAGGATCAGTAATGTAATGTATGTACACAGTGACTGCACCAGCAGAATAGTGAGTGCAGCTCTGGGGTATAATACAGGATGTAACTCAGGATCAGTAATGTATGTACACAGTGACTGTGTTGAGGGAGGATCTAAATTGATCATTCACGGTTGACTCAGTGATTTCCAAATTAATCTACAGGGCGTTGCCGGCAACTGAAAATGACCAGACGGAGACGTGTGCCTCTGTATGGGGGATCGAGCAGATCTCTGGCCCCCGTTTTATTGTGTATCGCTTTTCATAATCATAGAAATTATACTTTAACCAATCAGCATAAGAACACGCTCACAGTTCTTAACCTATAAGAATGCAGGAAAAACTTAACTCATGAGAATACAGAAAAACCGGAAACTACATATATGGTCATATCTTCTTGGCATAGAAATCACATACTAACAGGTGTCTCAGTCTTGTATAGCGATACACCCCCGAATCTATTATCTGGCTCGAGTCAGAAGACTCAAGGTCTTTATACCAATTATGAACCATAGCCTAGTTGAATAGCAGGCTTGTGAACAACAAGATAAAGTTACTTCATGGCAGCTGTAACCTTTTACCTAATTAAATAACAGAATTTATCTTTAAGCAACAAGAAAATGGAGTCAAAAACACAAAATGGAGAACCTTTCTTAATTTGTCCCTTCACAACTGCAGCAGCAGAATAGTGAGTGCAGCTCTGGAATACAATACAGCTATAAGGTGCTCCTGTTTCATGTGGCCCAGGGCCCTCTCCCTGCCTGTATTGCTTAGCTGAGGCGGGGTGTACCCTCGCCCTACTGGTCAGTTATGGTATAGTAGCAGAGTGTTGTCCTCTTCAGTATTTCACCAGTCGTCTGGCGGAGCCCACCAGTGACAGATCGACCCCAGTTGAGAGCGATGGCGATGACTCTGCCCCATTCAATGTCTCGCTGGGTAATGACACCGGGATGAGAGTTCTGGGGCCGCCGGTGACCCAACTGCAGAGCAAGTTCAATAATGTGATGACACTCTGCGCCATGTTACCTCTGCTCATCTTCACCTGCCTGAACTCCATCCTGCACCGCCGGTGAGTGGGGGATACAGGAGTATAACAACTGGGGCCGCGCCGCTTCCCCACTGACCGCTGCTCTCTTCTGGCCAGAATCTCTCAGAACATTCGTATCGCTGGCAGCCTGGCCGCCATCTTCCTTGTCTTCCTGCTGACTGCCATATTTGTGAAGATCGAGTTCTCACCGATCACTTTCTTCACCCTAACTATGATCAAGATCGTCTTCATCAACTGTGAGTGATGGGGGGAACGGGAGGCCGGAGGGGGGGAGAGGAGGGGGGGGAGAGATGGAGGAAGGGAGCTGTAGGTGGGGGAGAGAAGCTGGGGGCTGTAGGTGGGGGAGCGGAGGTGGGGGAGAGAAGCTGGGGGCTGTAGGTGGGGGAAGGGATGTTGAGAGGAGTGGAGGTGAGTGAGGGGAGGTGGGGAAAAGGAGGAGCCAGAGGTGGGGGAGGGGAAGAGGAGGGGAGCTGGAGGATGTAGGGGGGGGAACAGGGGAAGGGGAGGAGAACAAGCAACCAGATGTGGTGAGGAGGAGGGGTTGAGACCAGGGATTGTCCCGCCAAACGCCCGCTCTCCCTTTAACGTGGGCGTAACGCTACTCAGACGACACACGGTGAGGGTAACACAGTATGGCAATTCTTTATTGAGCCACAAAACAGGGAGATAACACATAGAGCAGTCCCTGCAAATACATCAAGATGGTGCACATTACAGAGACTCGCCCTTCCTCTGACTCGCCGGTATAATGGCAGCTGTTACTTTCGAGCTTCCAGGGCCGACTACCCCACCCGTGGCACACACATAGAGAGGAGGTAACGACAAGCATAGGAAGATGACAGTCCATTCAGGTGCAAGGCTAGGTGACCGGAGGGTCACAACCTGGTTTCTCCGAACATCTCCATGGAGGCCGGCGACTGGTGGGTCCCAGTTAGAGTTAAGCGAATTTGTTTGGTTTCCCTCTTATTCGGCAAGCTATAGTACTTACCGAATAAGCTGCAGAGGGAAACCTGATACCTGGAGCGTGCCAGCTGATCGGCGCTGTAGCTGCATGTGTCAGGCTGTGTGACAGTTAACACATGCATGGAGAGCCTGTTTGTTGCCGAATAACAGGGAACCCAAACAAATTCGCTCAACTCTAGTGTCAATCCTTGTTTTCTCCAAACGTATCCGTGGTTCAGCGATGGTAAATTGAGCAGATCTGTATTCTTCCAACCGGGGCTGAGGTTGCTTAGGTGGTTTCCTGTAGAATGATAGATCCATGTCCCTCGTGATGGAGCCATGATGTATTGGCAGCAGTCCTGTAGGGTCCCCTGGATGTTTAGATGTCTTGGCAGAATGTCTGGCTGTCTCCCTGAACACAGGCAGATTCACCTTTTTATAGGTCACAACATCTCATTCAGTCTTTCCACCACAGGCTTGGGGGAAGGTAACATAGTAACATAGTTAGTAAGGCCGAAAAAAGACATTTGTCCGTCCAGTTCAGCCTATATTCCTATATTCCATCATAATAAATCCCCAGATCTACGTCCTTCTACAGAACCTAATAATTGTATGATACAATATTGTTCTGCTCCAGGAAGACATCCAGGCCTCTCTTGAACCCCTCGACTGAGTTCGCCATCACCACCTCCTCAGGCAAGCAATTCCAGATTCTCACTGCCCTAACAGTAAAGAATCCTCTTCTATTTTGGTGGAAAAACCTTCTCTCCTCCAGACGCAAAGAATGCCCCCTTGTGCCCGTCACCTTCCTTGGTATAAACAGATCCTCAGCGAGATATTTGTATTGTCCCCTTATATACTTATACATGGTTATTAGATCGCCCCTCAGTCGTCTTTTTTCTAGACTAAATAATCCTAATTTCGCTAATCTATCTGGGTATTGTAGTTCTCCCATCTCCTTTATTAATTTTGTTGCCCTCCTTTGTACTCTCTCTAGTTCCATTATATCCTTCCTGAGAACCGGTGTCCAAAACTGGACACAGTACTCCATGTGCGGTCTAACTAGGGATTTGTACAGAGGCAGTATAATGCTCTCATCATGTGTATCCAGACCTCTTTTAATGCACCCCATGATCCTGGGGTGCATTAAAAGAGGTCTGGATACACATGATGAGAGCATTATACTGCCTCTGTACAAATCCCTAGTTAGACCGCACATGGAGTACTGTGTCCAGTTTTGGGCACCGGTGCTCAGGAAGGATATAATGGAAGAAGGCCATCCCTCACTGCTGGAGTGTGCAAGCAACATGCATAAATTGTCCTTCATATTGCAGAGCACCAATATGTCATCAACATATTAACAACATTCAAACATTGTGCCTTTGTTTCCCAAAGATAGTAGAACAATACTAGGACAGATACAATAGGTAAGGGTCAGAGGTGGGGGAGTGGAGTTGTGAAGAGGGAAGCCAGCAACCAGAGGTGGGGAAGAGAGTTGTGGGTGGGGGAGGGGAGTTGTGGGGACAGGAAGGGGCAGATGGAGGTGGGGGAGGAATGTTGTGGGGAGCAGGCGGACAGAGGTGGGGGAGGGGAGTTGTGGGGAGAGGATGGAGGTGGGGGATGGGAGTTGCGGGGAGAGGATGGGGGAGGGGAGTTGCGGGGAGAGGACGGAGGTGAGGAGGCGAGTTTCGGGGAGGGGACGGAGGTGAGGAGGGAAGTTGCGGGGAGAGGACGGAGGCGAGGAGGGGAGTTGCTGGGAGAGGACTGAGGTGAGGAGGGGAGTTGTGGGGAGAGGACGGAGGGGAGTTGTGGGGAGAGGATGGAGGGGAGTTGCCTGGAGAGGATGGAGGGGAGTTGGGAAAGAGGAGAGAGGAAGGAGGGGAGTTGTTGGGAGAGGACGGAGGGTAGTTGCTGGGAGAGGACGGAGGGGAGTTGTGGGGAGAGGACAGAGGTGAGGAGGGGAATTGCAGGGAGAGGACGGAGGTGAGGAGGGGAGTTGCGGGGAGAGGACGGAGGGGAGGAGGGGAGTTGCGGGGAGAGGACGGAGGGGAGGAGGGGAGTTGCGGGGAGAGGACGGAGGGGAGTTGCGGGGAGAGGACGGAGGGGAGTTGCGGGGAGAGGACGGAGCGGAGGAGGGGAGTTTCGGGGAGAGGACGGAGGTGAGGAGGGGAGATGACGGAGGTGAGGAGGGGAGTTGCGGGGAGAGGATGGAGGCGAGTTGCGGGGAGAGGACGGAGGTGGGGGAGGGGGCCGGTGTCCGTCATTGATCTCTCGGGTCTCTCCACAGCGTTCGGCGCTCTGCTCCAGGGCAGTCTCTTTGGATTGGCTGCTCTCTTCCCAGCAAGTTACACAGCTCCGATAATGAGCGGTCAGGGTCTGGCAGGAACCTTCGCTGCGTTCTCCATGATCTGTGCATTGGCCAGTAAGTATGGACCACTGATCATCTGTAAGAAGTAAATCGGCCCCCCATGTAATCCCTCCATGTGGTGTTATAATAATCCGCTCCTCCCCCGTTATAATCCCTCCACTGGGGTGTTATAATAATTTTCCCTCTGTATAATCCCTCCACGGGGTGTTATAATAATCCTCCCCCCCCCGGTATAATCCCTCCACGAGGTGTTATAATAATCCCCTCTTCCCCCGGTATAATCCCTCCACGGGGTGTTATAATAATCCTCCCCTGGTATAATCCCTCTGCGGGGTGTTATAATAATCCTCCCCCCAGTATAATCCCTCTGCGAGGCAGTGCTATAATACGGTGTACTCCGTTCCCGCAGGTGGCTCGGCGCTGGAGGACAGTGCGTTCGGATACTTTATCACGGCCTGCGCTGTCATCCTCCTCGCTCTCCTCTCCTACTTGGCGCTCAATAAACTGGTGAGTGTTGGGGGCTTTATATCATCCTGGAGATTTTAGGGTGAAACTGGACCCCGTCCTGATCACAGCTGATGACCTCGTTACAATATCGCAGTGCAGATGCTTTACACTGCAGCACATCTGTCACATGACTCTAATGTGCTCCCAGCATCCTCTGCTCCATCAACACTGAGGTTAGGAAGAGTTCTTGGCCTTCATTATTGTCACTGACAACAAGTAGAGGTCTTGTAACTGGTTTATTAGAAAAGTCCCACATGTGGATGGAAATCGGGGTCCTACATCTACGGGGGTCCCCGGTCAGATACTCACATCACACATCATTGCAGGAGTTCTACCAGTTTTACACGGTGGAGAATCTGAGGAGCGCCGCCATAAGCAACGCCAATGATGTGGAGCTGAAGAAGGACCTGTTGCAGGCGGGTGAGGAGAGTCCGCAGGCGGGCATAGGTGGGGTTAATGTGCAGGGGTGGGGGAGTTGCACTAGTCTGTGACGTGGGAGGAGTAGTTTTCTGTCCCAGGGATATATAATGTTCTTGCCCCCATCAGGTGACCACAGGACAGAGTCCGGGGTCAGGACGAGCGAGAAACAGTCTATCATCGGGATCCTGAAGAAGGTGAGTTTTGGCCCCGGCCCTTCCTGGCCCTCAGGCCCTGTCCTGTCTCCCGTCCCGTCTCCCTTCCCGTCCCGTCTCCCTTCCCGTCCCGTCTCCCTTCCCGTCCCGTCTCCCTTCCCGTCCCGTCTCCCTTCCCGTCCCGTCTCCCTTCCCGTCCCGTCTCCCTTCCCGTCCCGTCTCCCTTCCCGTCCCGTCTCCCTTCCCGTCCCGTCTCCCTTCCCGTCCCGTCTCCCTTCCCGTCCCGTCTCCCTTCCCGTCCCGTCTCCCTTCCCGTCCCGTCTCCCTTCCCGTCCCGTCTCCCTTCCCGTCCCGTCTCCCTTCCCGTCCCGTCTCCCTTCCCGTCCCGTCTCCCTTCCCGTCCCGTCTCCCTTCCCGTCCCGTCTCCCTTCCCGTCCCGTCTCCCTTCCCGTCCCGTCTCCCTTCCCGTCCCGTCTCCCTTCCCGTCCCGTCTCCCTTCCCGTCCCGTCTCCCTTCCCGTCCCGTCTCCCTTCCCGTCCCGTCTCCCAACATAACGGCCTGTGTCCGGCTCTAGATCTGGGTGCTGGCGCTCTCCATCTGCCTCGTCTTCACCGTCACCATCAGCATCTTCCCATCCGTCACCGCAGATGTCAAGTCCACCATTGCAGGCGACTCGGAGTGGGGTGAGCACAAAGGGGGCAAATTACCCACAGTTCCTCCTCTTGTTTTGAGACTGAGGGAGGGGCTAGAGATGGGTGGGACGTGCTATTGTAATCTGTTATCACCTATCTCTATACAATATAGAGGGGTTTGAGCGCTCCATGATCATGTGAGCTGTGTAGTGTAAGACCCTCAACCAGCAGTAGCAGAGAGGTTGGGATCCCTGATAATCCCCCAGTGACCCCGTTATGCTGTTCACAGGGAAATACTTCATCCCGGTGTCGTGTTTTCTGCTCTTCAACCTTTTCGATTGGGCCGGACGAAGCCTGACCACCCTCGTCATGTGGGTGAGTATGAGGGAGGAGCGATGCTCTGCAGAGAGGTCAGTGGTGTAATAATCTGCAGGATCTATCACTGTGTATCTGTCAGGAGGTGGAGGAGCGATGCTCTGCAGAGAGGTCAGTGGTGTAATAATCTGCAGGATATATCACTATGTATCTGTCAGGAGGTGGAGGAGCGATGCTCTGCAGAGAGGTCAGTGGTGTAATAATCTGCAGGATATATCACTGTGTATCTGTCAGGAGGTGGAGGAGCGATGCTCTGCAGAGAGGTCAGTGGTGTAATAATCTGCAGGATAGATCACTATGTATCTGTCAGGAGGTGGAGGAGCGATGCTCTGCAGAGAGGTCAGTGGTGTAATAATCTGCAGGATATATCACTATGTATCTGTCAGGAGGTGGAGGAGCGATGCTCTGCAGAGAGGTCAGTGGTGTAATAATCTGCAGGAGATATCACTGTGTATCTGTCAGGAGGTGGAGGAGCGATGCTCTGCAGAGAGGTCAGTGGTGTAATAATCTGCAGGATATATCACTATGTATCTGTCAGGAGGTGGAGGAGCGATGCTCCTCAGAGAGGTCAGTGGTGTAATAATCTGCAGGATATATCACTATGTATCTGTCAGGAGGTGGAGGAGCGATGCTCTGCAGAGAGGTCAGGGGTGTAATAATCTGCAGGATATATCACTATGTATCTGTCAGGAGGTGGAGGAGCGATGCTCTGCAGAGAGGTCAGTGGTGTAATAATCTGCAGGATATATCACTATGTATCTGTCAGGAGGTGGAGGAGCGATGCTCTGCAGAGGACAGTGGTGTAATAATCTGCAGGATATATCACTGTATCAGGAGGTGGAGGAGCGATGCTCTGCAGAGGTCAGCGATGTAATAATCTGCAGGATATATCACTATGTATCTGTCAGGAGGTGGAGGAGCGATGCTCTGCAGAGGTCAGTGGTGTAATAATCTGCAGGATATTTCACTATGTATCTATCAGGAGGTGAGGAGCGATGCTCTGCAGAGAGGTCAGTGGTGTAATAATCTGCAGGATATATCACTGTGTATCTGTCAGGAGGTGGAGGAGCGATGCTCTGCAGACAGGTCAGTGGTGTAATAATCTGCAGGATATATCACTATGTATCTGTCAGGAGGTGGAGGAGCGATGCTCTGCAGAGAGGTCAGTGGTGTAATAATCTGCAGGATATATCACTATCTGTCAGGAGGTGGAGGAGCGATGCTCTGCAGAGGTCAGCGGTGTAATAATCTGCAGGATATATCACTATGTATCTGTCAGGAGGTGGAGGAGCGATGCTCTGCAGAGAGGTCAGTGGTGTAATAATCTGCAGGATATAGCACTATGTATCTGTCAGGAGGTGGAGGAGCGATGCTCTGCAGAGAGGTCAGTGGTGTAATAATCTGCAGGATATATCACTATCTGTCAGGAGGTGGAGGAGCGATGCTCTGCAGAGGTCAGCGGTGTAATAATCTGCAGGATATATCACTATGTATCTGTCAGGAGGTGGAGGAGCGATGCTCTGCAGAGAGGTCAGTGGTGTAATAATCTGCAGGATATATCACTATGTATCTGTCAGGAGGTGGAGGAGCGATGCTCTGCAGACAGGTCAGTGGTGTAATAATCCGCAGGATATATCACTATGTATCTGTCAGGAGGTGGAGGAGCGATGCTCTGCAGAGGTCAGTGGTGTAATAATCTGCAGGATATATCACTGTATCTGTCAGGAGGTGGAGGAGCGATGCTCTGCAGAGAGGTCAGTGGTGTAATAGTCTGCAGGATATATCACTATGTATCTGTCAGGAGGTGAGGAGCGATGCTCTGCAGAGAGGTCAGTGGTGTAATAATCTGCAGGATATATCACTGTTCGTGATGAGGAGGAGCGATGCTCTGCATCGGTCAGTATTGTAATCTGAAGGATCCAGCACCCTGTTATAAGGTTGAATACTCTGCAGATGTTGTGTGTGTTGCTACCCTCTGCTGGTGGCTCAGTGTAGTGACGGCCTCTCTGTCCCCGCAGCCCAGTAAGGACAGTAAGCTGCTGCCCGTCCTGGTGGCCGTCCGCCTGGTCTTCCTGCCACTCTTTATGCTGTGTAACGTGAGGCCTCGCAGTTATGTGCCAGACCTGCTGAAGCACGATGCCTGGTACATCTGTATCATGGTGCTGTTCGCCTTGTCCAACGGCTACCTGGCCAGTCTCTGCATGTGCTTCGGCCCCAAGTAAGTTCAGCTGCCTCCCAAATCTGCCACGCTGTGCCCTCATACGTGGCGGAGGGAGGCGCTCTCTGTCCTAATTCTCTGGGGGTGGCAGTGGGGTGGTGCTCTCTGTCCTCATTTTCTGGGGGTGGCAGTGAGGGGCGCTCTCTGTCCTAATTCTCAAAGGGTGGCAGTGGGGTGGCGCTCTCTATCCTCATTCCCTGGGGGTGGCAGTGGGGAGGCGCTCTCTATCCTCATTCCCTGGGGGTGGCAGTGGGGAGGCGCTCTCTGTCCTCATTTTCTGGGGGTGGCAGTGGGGGGCTCTCTTAATTCTCTGAGGGTGGCAGTGGGGAGGCGCTCTCTGTCCTCATTCCCTGGGGGTGGCAGTGGGGTGGTGCTCTCTGTCCTCATTCTCTGGGGGTGGCAGTGGGGTGGTGCTTTCTGTCCTCATTTTCTAGGGGTGGCAGTGGGGAGGTACTCTCTGTCCTCATTTTCTGGGGGTGGCAGTGGGGAGGTGCTCTCTGTCCTAATTCTCTGGGGGTGGCAGAGGGGTGGCGCTCTGTCCTCATTCTCTGGGGGTGGCAGTGGGGTGGCGCTCTCTGTCCTCATTTTCTAGGTGTGGCAGTGGGGAAGGTTCTCTCTGTCCTCATTCTCTGGGGGTGGCAGTGGGGAGGCGCTCTCTGTCCTCATTCTCTGGGGGTGGCAGTGGGGAGGTGCTCTCTGTCCTCATTTTCTGGGGGTGGCAGTGGGGAAGGTTCTCTCTGTCCTCATTCTCTGGGGGTGGCAGTGGGGAGGCGCTCTCTGTCCTCATTCTCTGGGGGTGGCAGTGGGGAGGTGCTCTCTGTCCTCATTTTCTGGGGGTGGCAGTGGGGAGGTGCTCTCTGTCCTCATTCTCTGGGGGTGGCAGTGGGGGGCGGTCTCTGTCCTAATTCTTTGGGGGTGGCAGTGGGGTGGTGCTCTGTCCTCATTCTCTGGGGGTGGCAGTGGGGAGGTGCTCTCTGTCCTCATTTTCTAGGTGTGGCAGTGGGGAAGGTGCTCTCTGTCCTCATTCTCTGGGGGTGGCACTGGGGGGTGCTCTCTGTCCTCATTTTCTAGGGGTGGCAGTGGGGAAGGCGCTCTGTCCTCATTCTCTTGGGTTGGCAGTGGGGGGCGCTCTCTGTTCTCATTTTCTGGGGGTGGCTGTGGGGAAGGCGCTCTCTGTCCTCATTCTCTGGGGGTGGCAGTGGGGGGCGTTCTCTATTCTCATTTTCTGGGGGTGGCAGTGGGTGCTGTGTCCTCATTTTCTGGGGGTGGCAGTGGGTTGGCGCTCTCTGTCCTCATTCTCTGGGGGTGGCGGTGGGGGGCGCTCTATAATTTTCTGGGGGTGGCGCACTCTGTCCTCATTCTCTGGGGGTGGCAGTGGGTGCTCTGTCCTCATTCTCTGGGGGTGGCAGTGGGGAAGGCGCTCTCCTTCCTCATTCTTTGGGGGTGGCTGTGGGGAAGGCGCTCTCCATCCTCATTCTCTAGGGGTGGCAGTGGGGAGGTGCTCTCTGTCCTCATTGTCTAGGGGTGGCAGTGGGGAGGTGCTCTCTGTCCTCATTGTCTGGGGGTGGCAGTGGGGGGCGCTCTCTATCCTCATTCTCTGGGGTGGCAGTGGGGAGGTGCTCTCTGTCATTTTCTAGGGGTGGCAGTGGGGTGATGCTCTCTGTCCTCATTTTCTGGGGGTGGCAGTGGGGAGGCGCTCTGTCCTCATTTTCTGGGGGTGGCAGTGGGTGCTCTGTCCTCATTCTCTGGGGGTGGCAGTGGGGAAGGCCCTCTCTATCCTCATTCTCTGGGGGTGGCAGTGGGGGGCGCTCTCTATCCTCATTCTCTGGGGGTGGCAGTGGGGTTGAGCTCTCTGTCCTCATTTTCTGGGGGTGGCAGTGGGGAGGCGCTCTGTCCTCATTTTCTGGGGGTGGCAGTGGGTGCTCTGTCCTCATTCTCTGGGGGTGGCAGTGGGGAAGGCCCTCTCTATCCTCATTCTCTGGGGGTGGCAGTGGGGGGCGCTCTCTATCCTCATTCTCTGGGGGTGGCAGTGGGGTTGAGCTCTCTGTCCTTATTTTATGGGGGTGGCAGTGGGGAGGCTCTCTGTCCTCATTCTCTGGGGGTGGCAGTGGGGAAGGTTCTCTCTGTCCTCATTCTCTGGGGGTGGCAGTGGGGAAGGTTCTCTCTGTCCTCATTCTCTGGGGGTGGCAGTGGGGAGGTGCTCTCTGTCCTCATTCTCTGGGGGTGGCAGTGGGGGGCGTTCTCTATTCTCATTTTCTGGGAGTGGCAGTGGGTGCTCTGTCCTCATTTTCTGGGGGAGGCAGTGGGTTGGCGCTCTTTGTCCTCATTCTCTGGGGGTGGCGGTGGGGGCGCTCTCTGTCCTCATTCTCTGGGGGTGGCAGTGGGGAGGTGCTCTCTGTCCTCATTCTCTGGGGGTGGCAGTGGGTGCTCTGTCCTCATTCTCTGGGGTTGGCTGTGGGGAAGGCGCTCTCTGTCCTCATTCTCTGGGGGTGGCAGTGGGGAGGCGCTATGTCCTCATTCTCTGGGGGTGGCAGTGGGGGGCGCTCTCTATCCTCATTCTCTGGGGTGGCAGTGGGGAGGTGCTCTCTGTCCTCATTTTCTGGGGGTGGCAGTGGGGAGGTGCTCTGTCCTCATTCTCTGGGTGGCACTGGGGGGCGCTCTCTGTCCTCATTCTCTGGGGGTGGCAGTGGGGAGGTGCTCTCTGTCCTCATTTTCTAAGGGTGGCACTGGGGGGTGCTCTCTGTCCTTATTTTCTAGGGGTGGCAGTGGGGTGGCGCTCTGTCCTCATTCTCTGGGGATGGCAGTGGGGAGGTGCTCTCTGTCCTCAATCTCTGGGGGTGGCACTGGGGAAGGCGCTCTCTGTCCTCATTCTTTGGGGGTGGGGGGGTCAGCCATATGTGATATTGCGATCTGTCTGCCATGTTCCTCTCTTGTCCCTGTAGGAAGGTGAATGTCCATGAGGCTGAGACCGCCGGTGCCATCATGGCGTTCTTCCTGTCGCTGGGGCTGGCGCTCGGCGCTGGATTCTCTTTCCTGCTGCGGATTCTGGTCTGACTCCTCCCCTGCGGAGCCTTGCGGAGTCCTGTGCTACCTCGCGTGTACTCAGCGCTCGCCATGTGACTCTTCTCTCTGCGGAGTCGCCCTTTATATCATGTCTGGCCGCTCCTGCACTGCTGCCGCTTTCATCTCTGTTATTCCTAACGTATCAGTGAAAGTGCATTTCTTGCTATGGGCCCCGAGATAGAGGGGCCAAAATTGCATAACAAGACCACGCACTTAACATTAATCTCATTGCATGGGGTGAAGACTTCCTCCATTCTCAGTGGCCCTGGGGCCGTACCTCCAGCAAATTTCATTCATGACCCGGGCACATGCCTGAAGCAAACCCTACAAGTAGTCGCTGGGCTATGTTTGCAATAAGCTCTACATGTGGCCCTAAGCTCTACATGTGGCCCTGGACTGTGTCTGCAGCTCACCCTATTCATGGCCCCAAGACCGAGTTTTTAGTAAACTCTGCATTTGGCCCCAGGGCTGTGCCTCCAGCAAACCTCACTCGTGGCCCCGGGGCTGTGCCTGCAGTAAACACTACATGTGGCCCCAGGGCTGTGCCTGCAGTAAACCTCACTCGTGGCCCCAGGGCTGTGCCTTCAGTAAACACTACATGTGGCCCCGGGGCTGTGCCTGCAGCAAACCTCACTCGTGGCCCCAGGGCTGTGCCTGCAGCAAACCTCACTCGTGGCCCCAGGGCTGTGCCTGCAGCAAACCTCACTCGTGGCCCCAGGGCTGTGCCTGCAGCAAACACTACATGTGGCCCCAGGGCTGTGCCTGCAGCAAACACTACATGTGGCCCCGGGGCTGTGCCTTCAGTAAACCTTACTTGTGGCCCCGGGGCTGTGCCTTCAGTAAACCTTACTTGTGGCCCCGGGGCTGTGCCTGCAGTAAACCTTACTTGTGGCCCCAGGGCTGTGCCTTCAGTAAACACTACATGTGGCCCCGGGGCTGTGCCTTCAGTAAACACTACATGTGGCCCCGGGGCTGTGCCTTCAGTAAACACTACATGTGGCCCCGGGGCTGTGCCTTCAGTAAACCTTACTTGTGGCCCCGGGGCTGTGCCTGCAGTAAACCTTACTTGTGGCCCCGGGGCTGTGCCTGCAGCAAACCTCACTCGTGGCCCCAGGGCTGTGCCTGCAGCAAACACTACATGTGGCCCCAGGGCTGTGCCTTCAGTAAACCTTACTTGTGGCCCCGGGGCTGTGCCTTCAGTAAACACTACATGTGGCCCCGGGGCTGTGCCTGCAGTAAACCTTACTTGTGGCCCCAGGGCTGTGCCTTCAGTAAACCTTACTTGTGGCCCCGGGGCTGTGCCTTCAGTAAACACTACATGTGGCCCCGGGGCTGTGCCTGCAGTAAACCTTACTTGTGGCCCCGGGGCTGTGCCTGCAGTAAACACTACATGTGGCCCCAGGGCTGTGCCTGCAGTAAACCTCACTCGTGGCCCCAGGGCTGTGCCTTCAGTAAACACTACATGTGGCCCCGGGGCTGTGCCTGCAGCAAACCTCACTCGTGGCCCCAGGGCTGTGCCTGCAGCAAACCTCACTCGTGGCCCCAGGGCTGTGCCTGCAGCAAACCTCACTCGTGGCCCCAGGGCTGTGCCTGCAGCAAACACTACATGTGGCCCCAGGGCTGTGCCTGCAGCAAACACTACATGTGGCCCCGGGGCTGTGCCTTCAGTAAACCTTACTTGTGGCCCCGGGGCTGTGCCTTCAGTAAACCTTACTTGTGGCCCCGGGGCTGTGCCTGCAGTAAACCTTACTTGTGGCCCCAGGGCTGTGCCTTCAGTAAACACTACATGTGGCCCCGGGGCTGTGCCTTCAGTAAACACTACATGTGGCCCCGGGGCTGTGCCTTCAGTAAACACTACATGTGGCCCCGGGGCTGTGCCTTCAGTAAACCTTACTTGTGGCCCCGGGGCTGTGCCTGCAGTAAACCTTACTTGTGGCCCCGGGGCTGTGCCTGCAGCAAACCTCACTCGTGGCCCCAGGGCTGTGCCTGCACCAAACACTACATGTGGCCCCAGGGCTGTGCCTTCAGTAAACCTTACTTGTGGCCCCGGGGCTGTGCCTTCAGTAAACACTACATGTGGCCCCGGGGCTGTGCCTTCAGTAAACCTTACTTGTGGCCCCGGGGCTGTGCCTTCAGTAAACCTTACTTGTGGCCCCAGGGCTGTGCCTGCAGTAAACCTTACTTGTGGCCCCAGGGCTGTGCCTGCAGTAAACACTACATGTGGCCCCAGGGCTGTGCCTGCAGTAAACCTCACTCGTGGCCCCAGGGCTGTGCCTTCAGTAAACCTCACTCGTGGCCCCAGGGCTGTGCCGTCAGTAAACCTTACTTGTGGCCCCGGGGCTGTGCCTTCAGTAAACACCACAAAGTGCATTATGCCCAATGTACCCTCTTCAGTGCCAGAGGGGGAGACGCTGCCTGGTGATTGGCCGTGCAGCTAGCACTACTGTTATACACTCACCGGCCACTTTATTAGGTACACCTGTCCAACTTCTTGTTAACACTTAATTTCTAATCAGCCAATCACATGGCGGCAACTCAGTGCATTTAGGCATGTAGACATGGTCAAGACAATCTCCTGCAGTTCAAACCGAGCATCAGTATGGGGAAGAAAGGTGATTTGAGTGCCTTTGAACGTGGCATGGTTGTTGGTGCCAGAAGGGCTGGTCTGAGTATTTCAGAAACTGCTGATCTACTGGGATTTTCACGCACAACCATCTCTAGGGTTTACAGAGAATGGTCCGAAAAAGAAAAAAAATCCAGTGAGCGGCAGTTCTGTGGGCGGAAATGCCTTGTTGATGCCAGAGGTCAGAGGAGAATGGGCAGACTGGTTCGAGCTGATAGAAAGGCAACAGTGACTCAAATCGCCACCCGTTACAACCAAGGTAGGCCTAAGAGCATCTCTGAACGCACAGTGCGTCGAACTTTGAGGCAGATGGGCTACAGCAGCAGAAGACCACACCGGGTACCACTCCTTTCAGCTAAGAACAGGAAACTGAGGCTACAATTTGTACAAGCTCATCGAAATTGGACAGTAGAAGATTGGAAAAACGTTGCTTGGTCTGATGAGTCTCGATTTCTGCTGCGACATTCGGATGGTAGGGTCAGAATTTGGCGTAAACAACATGAAAGCATGGATCCATCCTGCCTTGTATGGAGCATCTTTGGGATGTGCAGCCGACAAATCTGCGGCAACTGTGTGATGCCATCATGTCAATATGGACCAAAATCTCTGAGGAATGCTTCCAGCACCTTGTTGAATCTATGCCACGAAGAATTGAGGCAGTTCTGAAGGCAAAAGGGGGTCCAACCCGTTACTAGCATGGTGTACCTAATAAAGTGGCCGGTGAGTGTATGTATCATTGTATTAATGGCTTGGTAGCCCCTCCCCCGCGGAGCCAGTGGAGCGTTTACAATGGGAGGGGCCTGCCTTTGCAGATCGCAGTGTCTTCCATTGATATTTAGAGGGTTTTCAGATTTCTTTTTTTTAGTAAATATTTTCTTTCACATTTTATTTGTAAGCTGTAGAAAAGAACAAAAACCTGTTTTTTATGGAACTAACAGAATTTCAGTTAAGAATTCATAAAATAATAATTTACGTTTGTTTCTCATTTACAATTCTGTCCTCCGTGAGCGTGTTCTTCTATGTAGCAGAGCGGCAGTGTAAAGCATGGGGGATCGAGGTAGTCACAGTGTGACTAATAGGAGGTGGGTTCCCGGCCCTGCAGCTCGGCTGGAGTTACAGCTGTTACTGATCCCATGTCGGTGAAAGGCGTCACTGGTCCCCGGCTCCCATCCGCACGGGCTAATTCGGGGTAGCACCCATTGACCCCTGCAAGGAGTCCCCACACAGCCCCCTGAACATTCAGATGTGCAGATCGGGTACAAGCTGGGGTTCATAAACAGGAAGGGAGTTAAGGTAAGGGTTAAACCAAAAACCTAGTCAGAGGTGGAACCCAGAGGTCAGGACTGGGGGACTGTGACTAACGGAATTGGACAAGGTCAAACTGAAGAGCACAACAGGTCCCAGCAGGCAAGGACCAGGGCATTAGATGATGCAGCACAATGTATAGAGAACACCTTAATCAGCAAGCAGCGGGTGAGACTGGCTGCAGCGGTGCATCGAAGACTGGAAACAGATGTTTGCAGGAGCGACACGTACCTGTCCTTCAAGTGACATCAGAATAATCTGTCCTGTGTGTACACGAGGCTAACGCGATTCCGGGACTTGTATCCGGCAATGTTCACCAGTTTTCCCTCTGCAGACTCCATTGTCAGTCTTCCCTGAGCTAGTGGGGGAGACCAGCTGCTGTGTCTTGCATACAGGACACAGACATGAAAGATTACTGCTCTACTGCCTCTGTATAACACATGTAGCAACAGCATGGAGGTCATTATGCAGTAGTATTGAGAAGTGTAGCTGTGAATACAGTTATAAAGCATATTATACAGCAGTACTGAGCAGTGTACCTGGGAATCCAACAGTGGTATAAAACACTAAAGATTAGCCGCATAGGGGACCTTATACAGCCGTACTGAGCAGTGCAGCTGTGCATGTATTACTGAATTGATATAATGTACTTGCCCAAAGTAGCATCATGGAAGATGTTATACAGCAATGTACTGAGCATTGTAGCTATCAATCCAGCACTTAGGGTAAGATAAACACTGACAAACTCTTAAGAGGACATTATACAGCAGTACAGAACATTGTAGCTGTGAATCCAGCACTGGAATGAGATTGAACTCTTATTTTTTTAGGAGGTTTTTGAATGGATTAGCTCTAAAAATCAGAAAAAAGGCTTATCCCCTTCATTTGTTGTCATGATTCACACCGTGCTGCCAACACTATGTCACGGATCCCAGCAGTATGTCAGGGATCCCGGGGAGGATACCTACATTGTCCCCACTACTCACATCAATTTGTCACAAACCGAGTTTGGTTGCCCCTAGTTCCTTCTGAAGGGGATTTATATATTTCCCAGTTCCGCTTTGGACCTTGCAGCTCTCTGGCGCCCCCCTTACCCTCAGGTCAGATTAGGTACTGCACCTAGGGTAATTAGTCACCAGAAAGGCTGCCTGCTATGTACTGGCTATTGGGCACACTGCAGCGAGGCGATATAACTACTCCCACTCAGGCGGGAACAATAATTATCAACGCCGCAGTCGCTACAGAGATTCCCAATTGCACAGAACAAAGTCGCTGCCACCAGCTCTGATTAAACGGGTCTGGAGTCAACCCAAATCAGTAGCTTTATTCACCTCAGAGGACGTACAGTTCGTATAGAGCAGAAGAGACAAGCTAGTAAAATTATATATTTTACTCGTAAAAGATAAGCAGTATTTACAATTATTAGAAAGGAGACGAGTCATGTGTATTTTACAATTACAAATAAACAGGGATTAACAGTGAAAATTGACTCACGATTCTTTCATATCATTCCATGGTACGGCGTGTGCTGTCTGGGGGAGGGGGACCTTCCCCACTTTTCCTCAGGTCAGATTGCACAGCCTGTCTCCAGCTGAATCCCCCGGCAAAGACACCGCAATCATCCTGTCTTACTAAGTTATTGTAGCCCCAATCCCAGGCACTCCCCTTGTAGTGACATCACTTAGAAGCTGAAACCTCCTTTTTACTTACACTTAAGGAAACTATTCTGCATATCTCACTGTATGTGCTTCGTATCTGGACCACACCCGGATCTCTAGGTGCGCCACGTCGGGGCAATTCTTTTAAGTAAATATGGAGCAATTACATGAACTGCTTAAGGAGAAATCCGAACTTTGCACGCGCTGTGTCTAGCGGCTCGTGCTTTCAGTGGAAGATAAGGTCTACCGATGGACATCTAAAATATGAAACTGGTGTATTTCTAGCCCAACTCGGTGCTGCGATATATTACTTTACAAGAACAATGGAAATCCATGCCTTTGAGAGTGACTTAGACCAGTTTTAGCTGGTACTAGATGGGAGGATTGTCTACCGCAGTTACAGGGGAAATAAACATTCTTTTGGTGGGGGCAATGAGAGGTTTGGGATTCACACACACATATCAGCAGGCAGAAGCACAGAGAGAAGGGGGGTCAGAGCCCACAGCATGTGTGCTAACAAGGAAAACAAAAAATATTATACATTAACGTGACATTTGGGTTGTACATCTTCGCTGTTCACATGTTCAGTCTTTTGTGTAGTTTTCTTCCACTTCAGGTTTTGAAAAGGGAGGGGTTGATGTCAAGATCTCTCAAGTGGCTCCTGCCATCCGCCCCAAACTCGTCCTTGTAGGTCCTCTACAGTGGCGTGAGACGGACTCTACAACCCACACAAGTGGCTCAGGTAGCGCAGCTCATCCAGGATGGCACATCAATGCGAGCTGTGGCAAGAAGGTTTGCTGTGTCTGTCAGAGTAGTGTCCAGAGGCTGGAGGCTCTACCAGGAGACAGGCCAGTACACCAGGAGACGTGGAGGGGGCCGTAGGAGGGCAACAACCCAACAGCAGGGCCGCTACCTCCTCTGTAAGGAATAGCAGTGCCAGAGCCCTGCAAAGTGACATCCCGCGGCCACTAACATCCATGTGTCAGCACACGTGACAGTGGAGAACGTTCTGCTGCCCACAACATCCTCCAGCATGACCGGTTTGGCAGTGGGTCAGTAATGGTGTCGGGTGGCATTTCTTTGGAGGGCCGCACAGCCGTCCATGTGCTAGCCAGAGGTATTCCTGTGGGCGAGGTGCTCCCATGAGCAAGACAGGATGGGTGAGGTAGGACAGGCAGGGACCCCACTCCTGACACTGGAAATGAAGAAGTGGCAGCAGTTTACAGTAGCCAACCATAGCTCCGTCCTCATCAGTCCCAGTGACATCAGACGCTAACTGGGGTCACATGAATGTGGGAGCAAATGGGGCAAAACAATGTACAGACTGCAGATGTCCCACATGGGCAGATTCCAACCAAGAATTCGCTGTTGTACATTGCTAACCAATGATCCACCATACTAACCACTGAGTCCCCATACTAAGCACTCAGACTCCATACTGACTACTGAACCTCCATACTAATGTCTGAGCCACGAAGATAACCGCTGAGCCTCCATACTAACTGCTAAGCCTCCATACTAACCATGGAGCTACTATAAAACCACAGCCTCGGCTAACCACAGTCTCCATACTAATCACTGAGCCGTGACACTAACCACTGAGCCTCCATACTAACCACTGAGTCGCAATACTAACCACTGAACCATGATCCTAACCACTGAGCCTACATACTAACTACAGAGCCTTGATACTAATCACTAATTCTCCATACTAACCATTGAGCCACAATTCTAACTACTGAGCCACAATACTAACCACCAAGACTCCATACAAACCCCTGAGACACAATACTGAGCCTCTATGCTGTGACGAGACAGCATTTGTTCTTGGTTAGGCCAGACTTGTTTTTCTTCGGTGGGTCAAGAGATATAGGCCATTGTTCACGTGAGCCTAAATGTTGACTCTTGAATTGATTATTATGTTGCTATCCTTGGAGAACAGGGACACTGACCGAACACACGGGCAATGAGCACCGGAAATATTCCTACTATTTGCCAATCAGCAGGATGCCACACTCTAAGGCTATGGATTGTTTAGAGCATACAAGGTTCAAACTTATTAAAGTTTTAATAGAAAAGGTACAGTGCTTACAATAACAGGATATAAAAATATGGAAATAAAAAGTGACATACAAATATGCAAAACAGCTATAAAAATAAAGGGAGAAAACTTACAGAAATATCTAAACTTTGCAGTCCGGCATTCTGCTCTCTGAGGTGGGGGATGAATATGGAATGGCTCACATCAGCTTGGCTGCCCCTCTGTGAACGTGTTTCTATGTGTAAAGGCCTAAATAAGGCTAGGTTCACATTGCGTTAGTGGGTGATCGCTAACGGACAGCATTGCATGGCGAAAATGTCGCAATTAACGCCGTGCAACGGGTCCGTTAGCGCACCCATTGACAGCAATGTTGTTTCAGCCTGAAGCGCATCGCTAGCGCGTGCCTTTTTCGGCTCGCGCTAGCGATGTGCCGTTCTTTTGTGGCGCGCCTCGGACGCTGCTTGCAGCGTCCGAGGTCCGTTCCCCGCTCTCGCAGATCGGGGATCTGCGAGAGCGGGGACGTTAACACGGCCCCTACAAATACATTGCGTTAGCGCAATCCGCTAGCGCTAAACGGATTGCCCTAATGCAATGTGAACCTAGCCTTATAGCGTTAACCTGGGGGTCTGATTTCTAGACCAGCCTGTCAGGTTAATATTCTAATCTTTGGTTTGTGACTGGATCCTGGCTAGTTTACCAATGAATACATTATTTTTCTTTGAACACTCTGTGTCATCTTTCTTGGAGTAAATATACAGTGTCGGGCTGCAATTTGGCATCTTCCATAGTCTCACCCTTCCGCTGGGATTAGAGCAGCTGCAAGTTTAAGACAACCAGGGCTTAAGGTACCGTCACATTAAGCGACGCTGCAGCGATATAGACAAATGATGCCGATCGCTGCAGCGTCGCTGTTTCGTCGTCGTGTGGTCGCTGGAGAGCTGTCATACACAGACACCTCTCCAGCGACCAACGATGCCGAAGTCCCCGGGTAACCAGGGTAAACATCGGGTTACTAAGCGCAGGGCTGCGCTTAGTAACCCGATGTTTACCCTGGTTACCAGTGTAAATGTAAAAAAAACAAACACTACATACTTACATTCCAGTGTCTGTCGCGTCCCCCGGCGTCCGCTTCCCTGTGTAAGCGCTGGCCCTAAAGCAGAGCGGTGACGTCACCGCTGTGCTCTGCTTTACGGCCGGCCGGCGCTGACACATTCAGTGCAGGGAAGCCGCCGGCGGGGGACGTGACAGACATCAGAAGGTATGTAGTGTTTGTTTTTTTACTTTTACAATGGTAACCAGGGTAAATATCGGGTTACTAAGCGTGGCCCTGCGCTTAGTAACCCGATATTTACCCTGGTTACAAGTGAACACATCGCTGGATCGGTGTCACATACACCGATCCAGCGATGTCAGCGGGAGATCCAGCGACGAAATAAGGTGCTGGACTTCTAGCTCCGACCAACGATGTCACAGCAGGATCCTGATCGCTGCTGCGTGTCAAACACAACGATATCGCTATCCAGGACGCTGCAACGTCACGGATCGCTATCGTTATCGTTGTTAAGTTGTTCAGTGTGAAGGTACCCTTAGTCTTTTGCACCATCTTATGTACGTGCTGGGAATATTCTATATGATACTGTCTGTTGGCGGTTCAATAAAATATTGGCACGCTGTTTTACCCTCACCCTGTGTTGTCTGTGTAGTATTCTGCCCACTGGAAAGGAGCGTGGACATTCAGTGGTATGAGCCTTGGTCCATGCGGTCTTTCTAAAGACAGCCGGGCCAGTGGACGAGACAGCCCACTGACCCCCGTGTCACCATATTACTCAACACGGCTGATCCATTGTAGCTGCAGGGAACCAGTGTTTGTGGACACCGTTCAAGGGCTCCACAACCCGGAATGCATATAGACAGTCAGCAGGTTTCAGAAGCCACAATGTACAACCCAACCAGCTCGGCCTTGGGAAGAGGACCAGACTGGATGTATATCTGCAACAAGAAACGGCAACTACAGGAGCTGTGCCATTTGATGGATTGAATACTGGACCACCGACACAATCGGATTTGATCCAGTAATTTGTCCATTGGGATGGCCAGAACTTCATGGAGGACGATGAAAACTCCGCTGAAGAGGACCCAGAGAAATTAAACTTCTTGCCAGAGCAAGGATCCAGTGGCAGTATGGAATCAACCCAGTCCAAAGCAGCCCGAATCCTGGAGTTGGTTGCATTGGGACCAGGAGCCTCAAGTGGAGAAAGAGCTTGTGTTATGGAATCAGTTTTGGGAATTCCAGTACCCCTACAACCAGCATTTGACCCTACCCCCATGATAGTCACCCTCCAAGAAACTCATCTCTGCTACAGATGTGTGACAGGGTTTAATGAGTACAACACCAAAGTCGATGAACATCAGCAAGATTTTGAGACTGATACTGATGAACCAGGTTCCCATAGCTGATTGGGCTAAACACCTGTGGACTAGATTGGCTGGCCGAGCACGGGATGCTCTCCAGGACTGCACACACTATGGAACTATTAAATAAAATCCTGTTGGCCACTTTTTTCCATCACCCCTGAAAGATATCGCACCAAGTTCCGGACATATTCTCACCAGGGGGTCTCCTATGTAGAATTTGGCAATCAACCCTGACGCCACTGCAACCGCTGACTCAATGGTTGTGCTGCCCACTGCACTTCTGCCCTCCGGGACGTGATCAAGCTCGAGCAACTTATGGAGAAAAGGGCCCCAGAAATACGAGAGTGGGTAGCCGACCGGAAGCCCAATACCCTAGGGCAAGCAGCCCGATTGGCTGACGACTTTACAGCCATTCGACTCCGCTGGAGACCCGATATGCCCACCCATCCTATAAGCCCCCCCATCAAAAATTTCAACCAGCCACCAATCACTCAAGCAGGACTATTCCACTACCCCACAGAAAATCCACCAGAACAAAGGCTTGCCAATGAAACCCATGATTTGCCCAACCCGTGGCGCTGTTATACGTGCAGGTGCCTTGGATACATGGCCAAAGATTATCCCCAGGGCCGGGGCCCCATGCATGGAGCCTGTTCACTGGCCCAGCCAGTCAACATCTGCCAAAATGAGCCAGTAAGGTCTGAGGGATGCTACCCCCGGGATACACCAGCATCAGAGGAAATTGTATATCACGTCCATAGTCTACGGCAGATTGGCCAACCTCCATCGCCACATCCAGTCAGTCAAGGTCGGTGATATCCAAGCCCCAGGACTTTGGGACACCTGGTCAGTCCAGATATTGAACACCAGAACACGATTTCCCAGGCTGCCACGTGACCAGACTAGAGGTCAGCACTCGCACATCCCTCTAGCACGTGTGCAGGTGGACTGGGGTACCAACCAAGGAGAGGTCTAAGTGGGACTCGTGGACAGCCTCTCCACGCCAGTTATTTAGGGGAACAACCTAGGACAAAGACTGTCCAATTTGTCACAGTCAACATCCGCAGCCAAACCAAGCAATACGCTGATGTGGAACCTTCTGCTACTACTCCTGAGGATAACCGACACTGCAAGCCGCCATCAGCCTCCTCTGAGCCGAAGAGCACACCTCACCAGGCTGTGACAATTGACTGGGGGGAGATAGATGGCAAGGAGTTTAGGGAAGCCCAACTCACAGACCCCCAATCTAGAGCTTGTCCGCAGTACAGCCACTCGACCTGAGGAACAGCACGTGCTGTATTAGGAGGCGCTCTGTATAGGGGGAGCACGTGCTGTATAAGGGGGCACTCTGTATAGTGAGGCGCTCTGTATAGGGGGAGCACGTGCTGTATAGTGGGAGCACATGCTGTATAGGGGGGCGTTCTGTATAGGGGAGAACGTGCTATATAGGGGGCAGTCTTTATAGGGAGGCGCTCTGTATAGGGTAGCACGTGCTGTATGGGGGGAGCACGTGCTGTATAGGGGGGCGATCTGTATAGGGGGAGCACGTGCTGTATAGGGGGAGCATGTGCTGTATAGGGGGAGCACGTGCTGTATAGGGGGCCGATTTGTATAGGGGGCGGTCTGTATAGGGAGGCGCTCTGTATAGGGGGAGCACATGCTGTATAGGTGCGCTCTGTATAGGGGGCAGTCTATATAGTGAGGCGCTCTGTATAGGGGAGCACGTGCTGTATAGGGTAGCACGTGCTGTATAGGGGGCGCTCTGTATAGGGGATGCTCTGTATAGAGAACGTGCTATATAGGGGCAGTCTTTATAGGGAGGCGCTCTGTATAGGGTAGCACGTGCTGTATAGGGGGCACTCTGTATAGGGGAGAACGTGCTATATAGGGGCAGTCTTTATAGGGAGGCGCTCTGTATAGGGTAGCACGTGCTGTATGGAGGGAGCACGTGCTGTATAGGGGGGTGCTCTGTATAGGGGGTGATCTGTATAGGGAGGTGCTCTGTATAGGGGGAGCACGTGCTGTATAGGGGGCGCTCTGTATAGCGGGTGATCTGTATAGGGGTGCACATGCTGTATAGGGAGGCGCTCTGTATAGGGAGAGCACGTGCTGTATAGGGGGGCGCTCTGTATAGGGGGCGCACATGTTGTATAGGGAGGCGCTCTGTATAGGGGGAGCACGTGCTGTATAGGGAGGCGCTCTGTATAGGGAGGCGCTCTATGGGGGGAGCATGTGCTGTATAGGGGTCGCTCTGTATAGGGGGCGCTCTGTATAGGGGGAGCACATGCTGTATAGGGAGGCGCTCTGTATAGGGGGAGCATGTTGTAATAATTATCGGGGATAATTCAGGAGACTCTTTGCGTGGAACAAGACAACAGGACAGTTTCATAAGTGGTAAAGTCTATATTATCACACGGTGATTCAAACAGGTGCAGAGAGAAACTCAAGTCCACAACACTTGGTGCAAATAATAAACGCAGCTCAGCAGTCAATAGGAAACTTCAGAGGTAGATGCAAACAAACAGAAAGTCTATGGAGCACAGTTATACTTGAGGAAACTTGACACGAATAGATCCTTGACTTAGTCCAGACACAGATAGATATGCTATTAGGCAGTTCAAATCATATCTTTGCTCAACCAGGGAGGCCTGGTTAATAGTCTCAGGTTTTGCAGAGCAGAAACAGCTTACATGTCCAGCAAATGCAGATGGAAGTAACACGAGCAGCAGATGAAGGATTACTGGAACTGGTGTATGCAGCAGGAACTCAGAGCAGAGTGGCAGGATCTCCAACACAGGTTCACAGGAGCAGGTGCAGGTGCAAGGCCAGGGAGTAATCAGGAGCTGGATGCAAGGCAGAATACTCTAGCACAGACTGAAGGCTGGGGTGGAGTTTTATAGCAGGAAGACAAGTGCACATGAGACCAAAGACGCCATGTTGGAAAAGGGCAGTAATGCACAAAAGGTAAAAAATGTTCAGAGTCCTGACATTACTCCCTCCTTAGAAGTGGCCTCAGGACGATCCAGGACCTGGTTTCTCAGGGAATCTCTGATGAAAACGAGAAATCTTCTGTTGGGCATTGATGTTTTCCACAGGTTCCCAAGAGTCTTCCTCAGGGGGATATCCCTGCCATCTTATCAGATATTGGAGCCGATTCCTGCGAATCCTGGAATCAATAATTTCCTCCACCACAAATTGTTCTTGCCCATCAATCACCACAGGCTGCGGAGGTGGCACAACACGTCCCTGGAAGGTATTAAGAGATACAGGCTTTAGTAAAGATACATGAAAAACTGGGTGTACCTTCATAGTCCTAGGCAGCTTCAGCCGGCAGGCCACAGAGCTCACAATACCGTTGACCTTGAAAGGGCCAATGAATTTCTGTCCAAGTTTTTGTGAAGGAACGTTTAACTTCAGATTCTTAGTTGCTAACCACACGGAATCTCCTACCTTGAACATGGGTTCAGGTTTACGGAATCTATCAGCTGATCTCTTATAATGTTCTTCAGCTGTGGTCAGGGATTCCTTCAGAACCTCCAGATTCTGTCTCATCGCAGTCAGCCTTTCCTCCACTGCCGGAACCGGAGAATTAATTGGAGACCTAGGTAAAATACACGGATGATAACCCAGATTGGCAAAGAAAGGTGTAAATTTAGTGGAGGCGCTCTGAGAATTATTATATGAAAATTCGGCTAACGGCAGCAACTCCAACCAATCATCCTGGAGATGGCTGACATAGCATCTTAGATATTGTTCCAGTGTCTGGTTGGTACGCTCAGTCTGACCATTTGTCTGAGGATGGTAAGCAGAAGAGAGACAGACATTAATATTGAGTGCAGAGCAAAACCCCTTCCAGAATCTTGAAGTGAACTGTACTCCACGGTCAGAGATGATCTCATCCGGGACCCCGTGCAACCGAAAGACATTCTGTATAACCAAGTTCACCGTATCTTTAGCAGAGGGGAGGCCAGTGCACGGAACAAAATGGGCAGCTTTAGTCAGGCGATCAACTACCACCATGATTGTATTCATGCCCCCTGATGTAGGCAGCACCACAATAAAGTCCATTGATATAGACCCCCAAGGGCGGGACGGAACAGGTAATGGTTGTAGAAGACCCATAGGTGCCACATGAGGAGTCTTGTAACGGGCACATACCTCACAAGAGAGAACATAGTCCTTGGTATCCTTCAGGCAAGTTGGCCACCAGAAGAATCGGCTCAGGAACTCTTGTGTCTTCTGTACCCCCCTGTGACCAGCCAACTTGGAGTCATGTACCAACTTGAGGATCTGCAGACAGACGACCTCCGGGACGTAGATACGTCGATCTCTGAACCACATGCCACCCTTAAAGACAAGATTAATATCCACAGGTGGGTTGGCCAGAAATACATCACCTTCATAGGCCTCCCTGTACTCCTTCCACAAGTCCTGATCGTGGAAAACTCTGATGAAATTGGCTTCAGATAGAATGGTCTTGGACGGGGCTCCAGATATGGAATCCGCAACATGGATTCGGGATAAAGCATCAGCCTTCCCATTACAAGAACCTGGACGGTATGAGATAACAAAGTGAAATTGATTTAACAAAAAGTTCCAACAAGCCTGACGAGGAGAAAGACATCTAGTGGATCTAAGGAACTCTAGATTGCGATGGTCAGTTAGCACTATGATCTGTTGTGCAGCTCCTTGCAGATGATGCCTCCATTCTTTGAAAGCCGCAATAATAGCCAGCAATTCCTTGTCTCCCACGTCGTAATTCTTCTCTGCTGAGGTTAGTCTACGGGAAAAGAAAGCACAAAGGATGTAGCAGACCCTTCTCTCCAGTTCTTTGGGAGAGAATAGCCCCCAAAGCATTATCAGAAGCGTCCACCTCCACAATGAATGAAAGTGTTGGATCTGGGTGTATCAACAGCGGTGCTGATGTGAAACAGATCTTCAGCTGATCAAAAGCTTCTTGAGCCTGTGATGACCACTTAAAGGGCTTTTCCTTCTTTTCTTTGTCAAGGAATTAATGGGACGGACAATATCAGAAAAATTTTGAATGAAGCGTCTGTAGAAATTTGCAAAACCAATAAAACGTTGGACCTCCTTAATGTTCTTGGGTGCCGACCAGTCAAGGATAGCCTGAATCTTACCAGATTCCATGTTCAGCCCCTGGGGAGAGATGATATAACCCAAGAACTGTATCTCAGAACGATGGAACTCGCATTTCTCCGCCTTGATATACAGTTTGTTCTCTTTCAGACGTCTTAAAACAGTTTTGACATGTTCGTCATGTTCCTGTAGAGAGTCAGAAAAGATTAGTATATTGTCTGTTGTGAATTCCGCTCTTGAGCTCCCTCCTGTGGTTTTGAGTGGTATGGCTGCTTCTGGGATTTAGCATCAGCAGCTGTTTTCACTGATCGTCTTTCTGGCTCGGCTATATTAGTCTGGCCTGTTCTCTCATCCAATGCCAGTTGTCAATTGTTCCAGCCTGGAGTCACAGCTCTTTGGATTTCCCTGACACTCTGACCAGTTCAGCAAAGCTAAGTCCTTGCTTGTCCTTTTGCAGTTCACTTGTTGTGGACTTTGTTGTTCAGCACTTTCTATGTTTTGCTCATTTGTCCAGCTTATCAGTATGAACCTATTCCGCTAAGCTGGAAGCTCTGGGCAGCAGAGTTTGCCCTCCACACCTTTAGTCAAGTGTGGAGATTTTTGCATTTCTCTGCAGTGGACTTTTTCTAGTTTTTATTACTGACCGCACAGTGTTCTGTCCTGTACTAATTCTATCTAGCTAGAAGTGGCCTCCTTTGCTAAATCTTGTTTCATACTACGTATGTCATTTCCTTCTCCTCTCACAGTCATTATTTGTGGGGGGCTGTCCTATCCTTTGGGGATTTTCTCTGAGGCAAGATAGCTTTCCTGTTTCTACCTTTAGGGGTAGCTAGATCTCCGGCTGTGACGAGGTGTCCAGGGAGTGACAGGAACATCCCACGGCTACTGCTAGTGTCTGTGTTAAGATCAGGAACTGTGGTCTGTATAGTTACCACCTGCTCAGAGCTAGTCGCATGTCGCTCCTACATCACCAGACCATAACAGTACAACTGGCCAAAAATGAGCTGAATGCATCTCAAAAGAAGGAAAAGAAAGAGTTCTGAGCCATTTTTTTTTTATTTAGTCTGTTTTGTCTTTTTCCTTCCTCTTAATCTCTGGGTGATTCAGGATTTGGATGCGGGCATGGATGTTCAGGGGTTGTTTTCTCGTGTGGATCAGCTTGCTGCAAGAGTACAGAGTATCCAAGATTATGTTGTTCAGACTCCGGCCTTAGAGCCTAGAATTCCTACTCCGAATTTGTTTTACGGGGATAGATCTAAGTTTTTGAACTTTAAAAATAACTGCAAATTGTTTTTTGCTCTGAAACCCCGTTCCTCTGGTGACCCCATTCAGCAAGTTAAAATAGTTATTTCTCTGCTGCGTGGTGACCCTCAGGACTGGGCATTCTCCCTTGAGTCAGGGGATCCGGCATTGCTTAATGTAGATGCATTTTTTCAATCGCTCGGATTATTGTATGACGAACCTAACTCTGTAGAGCATGCTGAGAAAACACTTTTTGCCCTGTGTCAGGGTCAGGAAGCGGCAGAATTATACTGCCAGAAATTTAGAAAATGGTCTGTGCTCACTAAATGGAATGAGGATGCTCTGGCAGCAATTTTCAGAAAGGGTCTTTCTGAAGCCCTTAAGGATGTTATGGTGGGGTTCCCCACACCTGTTGGTTTGAGCGAATCTTTTCTCTGGCCATTCAGATTGATCGGCGCCTGCGCGAACGCAAAGTGGTGCACCATATGGCAGCGTACTCTGAACAGAGTCCTAAACCTATGCAATGTGATAGGATTCTGACTAGAGCGGAACAGAGGGGATACAGACGTCAGAATGGGCTGTGTTTTTACTGTGGGGATTCTGCTCATACTATCTCTGATTGCCCTAAGCGTATTAAGAGGGTTGCTAGATCTGTTACCATTAGTACTGTACAGCCTAAGTTTCTCCTGTCTGTGACCCTGATTTGCTCATTGTCATCTTTTTCTGTCATGGCATTTGTGGATTCAGGCGCTGCTCTGAATTTAATGGACTTAGAATTCGCCAGGTGCTGTGGCTTTTCTTTGCAGCCTTTGCAGAGTCCTATTCCCTTGAGGGGTATTGATGCTACACCGTTGGCCAAGAATAAACCTCAGTATTGGACTCAGCTGACTATGTGCATGGCTCCAGCACATCAGGAAGATTGCCGTTTTCTGGTGTTGCATAACTTACATGATGTTGTTGTACTGGGTTTTCCATGGTTACAAGTACACAATCCAGTGCTGGATTGGAAATCAATGTCTGTGACTAGTTGGGGTTGTCAAGGGGTACATAGTGACGTTCCTTTGATGTCAATTTCCTCTTCCCCCTCTTCTGATGTTCCTGAATTATTATAAGTACATAAGGGCCCGCTAATTAAATAGACAAACCACCAGAATGTATAGTTCAAAAATAAAATAAACCTTTATTGATACAACATTATTAAAACCAGGTGTTAGTGTAACACCATTAGAACACTAAAAAATGCCTCCAGTCATAGTGATCAGGGCTCAAACAACCACCACTTAACGCCTAATATACTGACACACGGCAAGTGATTATCATAATGGCAATGGAATAAACAGTTAAGGAGAGAAGTAATGTGAAATACGATGTTATAATGAATATGCCGCCATGTAACCCATATAGCGAGACAAAAAAAGTTCAAGCATATATATGTTACACAGGTAACTAAAAAAATAAATGCTGAATGAGGGTGACCGCAAAGAAAATTAATATGGATTATATGGCTGCTATAGAGAAAAAACTCCTAACAAGTTTACCCAGTGGAGGCTGCACGAGACCTGAAGGTTCCCCAACGCGCGTTTCAAATTGAATTCTTCTTCCGGAAGAAGAATTCAATTTGAAACGCGCGTTGGGGAACCTTCAGGTCTCGTGCAGCCTCCACTGGGTAAACTTGTTAGGAGTTTTTTCTCTATAGCAGCCATATAATCCATATTAATTTTCTTTGCGGTCACCCTCATTCAGCATTTATTTTTTTAGTTACCTGTGTAACATATATATGCTTGAACTTTTTTTGTCTCGCTATATGGGTTACATGGCGGCATATTCATTATAACATCGTATTTCACATTACTTCTCTCCTTAACTGTTTATTCCATTGCCATTATGATAATCACTTGCCGTGTGTCAGTATATTAGGCGTTAAGTGGTGGTTGTTTGAGCCCTGATCACTATGACTGGAGGCATTTTTTAGTGTTCTAATGGTGTTACACTAACACCTGGTTTTAATAATGTTGTATCAATAAAGGTTTATTTTATTTTTGAACTATACATTCTGGTGGTTTGTCTATTTAATTAGCGGGCCCTTATGTACTTATGTTATCTTGAATGTGTTCATATATATTTTTTGGACTAATATGCATACACGTTCCTGAATTATTGTCAGATTTCCAGGATGTATTCGATGAGCCCAAGTCCAGTTCCCTTCCTCCACATCCACTTAGGGACTGTGATTGTGCTACTGACTTGATTCCTGGCTGTAAGTTCCCTAAGGGCCGACTTTTCAATCTGTCTGTGCCAGAGCATGCCGCTATGCGGAGCTATGTCAAGGAGTCTTTAGAGAAGGGGCATATTCGGCCGTCTTCGTCACCATTGGGAGCGGGATTCTTTTTTGTTGCCAAGAAGGATGGCTCCTTGAGACCCTGTATTGATTATCGCCTTCTTAATAAAATCACGGTCAAATTCCAATACCCTTTACCTTTGCTCTCTGATTTGTTTGCTAGGATTAAGGGGGCTAGTTGGTTTACCAAGATTGACCTTCGAGGGGCATATAATCTTGTTCGTATTAAACAGGGTGACGAATGGAAAACTGCATTTAATACGCCCGAAGGCCATTTTGAATACCTGGTGATGCCTTTCGGGTTTTCTAATGCTCCTTCTGTATTTCAGTCCTTTATGCATGATATTTTCCGCAATTATCTTGATAAATTCTTGATTGTGTATTTGGATGATATTTTGATTTTTTCCAATGATTGGGAGTCTCATGTGAAGCAGGTCAGGATGGTATTCCAGATCCTTCGTGATAATGCTCTATTTGTGAAGGGGTCTAAGTGCCTATTTGGAGTTCAGAAGGTTTCTTTTTTGGGGTTTATTTTTTCTCCTTCATCTATAGAAATGGATCCTGTTAAGGTCCAAGCCATTCATGACTGGATTCAACCCACATCTGTGAAGAGCCTTCAGAAATTTTTGGGCTTTGCTAATTTTTATCGCCGTTTCATTGCCAACTTCTCTAGTGTGGTTAAACCCCTGACCGATTTGACAAAGAAAGGCGCTGATGTGACAAATTGGTCCTCTGAGGCTGTTGAGGCCTTTCAGGAGCTTAAACGCCGATTTACTTCTGCCACTGTCTTGCGTCAGCCGGATGTTTCTCTTCCTTTTCAGGTTGAGGTTGACACTTCTGAGATTGGGGCAGGGGCCGTTTTGTCACAGAGGAATTCTGATGGTTCCTTGATGAAGCCATGTGCCTTCTTTTCCCGAAAGTTTTCGCCTGCGGAACGCAATTATGATGTCGGCAATCGGGAGTTGTTGGCTATGAAGTGGGCATTTGAGGAGTGGCGACATTGGCTTGAGGGAGCCAAGCAGCGCATTGTGGTCTTGACCGATCATAAGAATCTGATTTACCTCGAGTCGGCCAAGCGGCTGAACCCTAGACAGGCTCGGTGGTCCCTGTTTTTCTCCCGCTGTGACTTTGTGGTCTCATATCTTCCGGGATCTAAGAATGTTAAGGCGGATGCCCTCTCTAGGAGTTTTTTGCCTGATTCTCCTGGAGTCCTTGAGCCGGTTGGTATTCTTAGGGAAGGGGTGATTCTGTCTGCCATCTCCCCTGATTTGCGGCAGGCGCTTCAGGAATTTCAGGCTGATAAATCTGACGGCTGTCCTGTGGGGAAGCTGTTTGTTCCTGATAGATGGACAAGTAAGGTAATTTCTGAGGTCCATTGTTCTGTGTTGGCCAGTCATCCTGGGATTTTTGGTACCAGAGATTTGGTTGCTAGGTCCTTTTGGTGGCCTTCCTTGTCGCGGGATGTGCGTTCTTTTGTGCAGTCCTGTGGGACTTGTGCCCGGGCTAAGCCTTGCTGTTCTTGCGCTAGTGGGTTGCTTTTGCCTTTGCCTGTCCTGTTATGACCTGGTGGTTAGGAGCACCCGAAGTGACCTGATGGTTAAAACAGAAAACCTGGGACAAGCTCTGAGGAAGTGGTAACTCTACTGACCGCAATCCCTAATCCTATCACACACACTAGAAATAGCTGTGGAGCGTACCTAACTCTCCCTAGACGCCTCTTCACAGCCTAAGAGCTAACTACCCCTAAAGATAGAAATAGCAGCCTACCTTGCCTCAGAGAAATTCCCCAAAGTAGAGGTAGACCCCCACAAATATTAACTGTGAGTTAAGAGGGAAGTGACAAACACAGGAATGAAACAGATTTTAGCAAAGGAGGCCGAATCTTCTCTAGAAAGATAGAGGATAGGAAAGGGAACTATGCGGTCAGTATTAAAAACTACAAAAACCATGCAGAGTGTGCAAAAAGACCTCCACACCGACTCACGGTGTGGAGGTGCAGCTCTGCACCCCCAGAGCTTCCAGCTAGCAAGGAAATATCATAGTAGCAGGCTGGACTCAAACATAGCATGTACTGAAAAATATATTCAAAAATCCAATGAACAGCAAATGACTAGCAAGGACTTAGCTTCTGCTGGAGTAGTCAGGTCATCAGAGAATTCCAAGAGAGATCTGAACCAGTACTGAAACATTGACAGCTGGCATGGACTAACGACCTGGGAAGAGTTAAATAGGGAAGCCAGCAGCAGCAATAAACGAGGGCAGCTGAGAAAGCCAACCTCAAAGATCAGCAGTTCCACTCAAAGCCACCAGAGGGTGTCCAAGGACAGAACTCACCAAAGTACCATTCACGACCACAGGAGGGAGCCCGAGAACGGAATTCACAACACTGTCCCGGAGAGGCCTTGGACGCATATTTCCATGGATTTTATTTCGGACCTTCCTGTGTCCCAGAGGATGTCTGTTATCTGGGTGGTTTGTGACCGGTTCTCTAAAATGGTCCATTTGGTGCCTTTGCCTAAATTGCCTTCCTCCTCTGATTTGGTTCCATTGTTTTTTCAGCATGTGGTTCGTTTGCATGGCATTCCGGAGAATATTGTGTCTGACAGAGGTTCCCAGTTTGTTTCCAGGTTTTGACGGGCCTTTTGTGCTAAGATAGGCATTAATTTGTCTTTTTCTTCGGCGTTCCATCCTCAGACAAATGGCCAAACTGAGCGAACTAATCAAACCTTGGAAACCTATTTGAGATGCTTTGTGTCTGCTGATCAGGGTGATTGGGTGGCTTTCTTGCCGTTGGCCGAGTTTGCCCTTAATAATCGGGCCAGTTCGGCTACTTTGGATTCGCCTTTCTTTTGTAATTTTGGTTTCCATCCTCGTTTTTCTTCGGGGCAGGTTGAGCCTTCTGACTGTCCTGGTGTGGATTCTGTGGTGGACAGGTTACAGCAGATTTGGACTCATGTGGTAGACAATTTGACGTTGTCTCAGGAAAAGGCTCAGCGTTTTGCTAACCGCCGTCGGTGTGTTGGTCCTCGGCTTCGTGTGGGGGATTTGGTCTGGTTATCCTCTCGTCATGTTCCTATGAAGGTTTCTTCCCCTAAGTTCAAGCCTCGGTTTATTGGTCCTTATAAGATTTCTGAGATTATCAATCCAGTGTCTTTTCGTTTGGCCCTTCCAGCCTCTTTTGCCATCCACAATGTTTTCCATAGATCTTTGTTGCGGAGATATGTGGTACCCGTTGTTCCATCTGTTGATCCTCCTGCCCCGGTGTTGGTTGAGGGGGAGTTGGAATATGTGGTTGAGAAAATTTTGGATTCTCGTTTTTCGAGGCGGAGGCTTCAGTATCTTGTCAAGTGGAAGGGTTATGGCCAAGAGGATAATTCTTGGGTGGTTGCCTCCAATGTCCATGCCGCCGATTTGGTTTGTGCTTTTCATTTGGCTCGTCCTGATCGGCCTGGGGGCTCTGGTGAGGGTTCGGTGACCCCTCCTCAAGGGGGGGGGGGGTACTGTTGTGAATTCCGCTCTTGGGCTCCCTCCGGTGGTTGTAAGTGGCATTTTTGTGAATTCTGTTCTTGGGCTCCCTCCTGTGGTTTTGAGTGGTATGGCTGCTTCTGGGATTTAGCATCAGCAGCTGTTTTCACTGATTGTCTTTCTGGCTCGGCTATATTAGCCTGGCCTGTTCTCTCATTCAATGCCATTTGTCAACTGTTCCAGCCTGGAGTCACGGCTCTTTGGATTTCCCTGACACTCTGACCAGTTCAGCAAAGCTAAGTCCTTGCTTGTCCTTAGGCAGTTCACTTGTTGTGGACTTTGTTGTTCAGCACTTTCTATGTTTTGCTCATTTGTCCAGCTTATCAGTATGAACCTATTCCGCTAAGCTGGAAGCTCTGGGCAGCAGAGTTTGCCCTCCACACCTTTAGTCAGGTGTGGAGATTTTTGCATTTCTCTGCGGTGGACTTTTTCTAGTTTTTATTACTGACCGCACAGTGTTCTGTCCTGTACTAATTCTATCTAGCTAGAAGTGGCCTCCTTTGCTAAATCTTGTTTCATACTACGTATGTCATTTCCTTCTCCTCTCACAGTCATTATTTGTGGGGGGCTGTCCTATCCTTTGGGGATTTTCTCTGAGGCAAGATAGCTTTCCTGTTTCTACTTTTAGGGGTAGCTAGTTCTCCGGCTGTGACGAGGTGTCCAGGGAGTGACAGGAACATCCCACGGCTACTGCTAGTGTCTGTGTTAAGATCAGGAACTGCGGTCTGTATAGTTACCACCTGCTCAGAGCTAGTCGCATGTCGCTCCTACATCACCAGACCATAACAATCGTCCAAATAGATCACCACAATCTGGTCCAACAAATCTCTGAAGATGTCATTAACAAGGTGTTGAAATGCTGCAGGGGCGTTACAAAGCCCGAAGGGCATCACAAGAGATTCAAAAGGGCATCACAAGAGATTCAAAGTGTCCATACCGGCATCTGAATGCTGTCTTCCAGTCATCCCCTGGACGAATGCGCACCAAATTATAAGCCCCACGAAGATCCAGCTTAGAGAACACCTTAGCGTGGCGGACTCTTTCCAGTAATTCGGGAATCAGAGGCAAAGGGTAATGGTTTCGTACGGTTACCTTATTGAGTTCCCAATAGTCAACACAGGGTCTCAGGGTCCCATCCTTCTTCTTTACAAAAAAAAATGGGTGCCCCTGCTGGTGAGGAAGAAGGACGTATGAAGCCTTTGGCCAGATTTTCATCAATATACTCCTTTAAGGCTTGAAGCTCAGGTGCCGCCAAAGGATATACGTGACCAAAAGGAATATCTGCCCCAGGAAGCAACTCAATGGAACAGTCATAATGCCTGTGTGGAGGAAGCTGATCTGCATTCTTCTTGTCACAGAGGTCAGAGAACTCTTTATATGCTGGAGGTAAAGAAGAATATACCTGTACATGTGGTTCCGTAGCCGTGGACTCAGGGACAGCTTCTGTTAACGCTGAGTTGCTCCTTGTTGGAAATATAAGCTCCTTTGTCTCCCAGTTGATAATTGGGTTCTGAGAACGCAACCAAGGAATGCCTAAAATCACAGGAAAATGAGAAGAAATTAGCAAGAAAGAAAGTTGCTCCTGATGATTAGGCTCCAACAAAATTTCAAGGGGTACGGTCTCCTGATCCACAGGCCCAGAGATTAAAGGTGACCCATCCACTGTTTCCATGGTAATTGGAGAGGCTCTTTGCTGAATTTCAATACCATGTTCCTTTGCCAATGCGATATCCATGAAATTGCCACCTGCACCAGAGTCAATCATAGCTGCACTGGAAATCCACTGTCCTGAACACAGGATCTTAATAGGGAGAGAACAGTGAGAGTTTTTTCCTTAAGCTTCTTGGGGGGTGAAGTCATAGAAAGTGAATGGAATACAGCGTTTAAAGGCAGGCTACATTCAGAGATGTCAGATTCATCATCACAGTTGTCATACTCCCATACTGCTGCTAGCACCTTGTTAGGCCGTCTAGGACACTTAGGACAATTGATCAAGAAGTGGTCAGACTGGCCGCAGTAGAAACATAGACTTTCACGAAGGCGATGCTCCCGGCGCTCATTGATCTCGCGCCTCTGAACGGAATCAATTTGCATGGGCACCTCCTCCACTTCTCGAGATGTTTTACCTGCAGGCTCTTTGGAAGGAAGGGAAAAGTTAGAAATACGGTTATATGCAGCAAATTTCTCCTGCCTACGCTCAGTAAGGCGAATGTCTATGAGCACACAATGCTGTATAAATGTCTCTAGCTCTTGTGGTGACTCAGAGCGAGCTAGTTCATCTTTTACAATACTAGACAGACCCCTTTTAAAAATAGGCAATTGTGCATAACTGTCCCAATTGGTATCTACCGCCAATCTCCTGAATTCAGTGGCATACTCAATAACAGAACGTTTAGCCTGGCGTAAAGACAATAAAGCAGATTCAGCGTTTGCATGGCGATTAGGGTCATCAAACATTAATGCCATAGCGGCCAAGAAATCATCCAAGTTATTTAACCGTGGGTCACGAGACTCAATCATCGGATTCGCCCAGGCGAGCGCTCGTGAGGTCAGTAGCATTATTACACACAATACTTTGGATCTATCAGTAGGAAAACGGTCAGCATGCACATCAAAATATAGCATACATTGATTCACAAAGCCACAAAATTTGTCGCGATCACCATTAAATCTGAATGGGGGCAACTTAGGTGGGCTAGCTTGTGGCGGTTGCCCAGAGGGTAAAGTCACTTGTGCAGCTATTTGCATGCTTATGTCCTGAAAAGCCCGTCCATACTGGGACTCTATGCCAGCAAGTTTGTTTTCCTGGGCTGCCATGTGGGTGCTTAACCCCTTAGTGACAGAGCCAATTTGGTACTTAATGACCGAGCCAATTTTTACAATTCTGACCACTGTCACTTTAAGAGGTTATAACTCTGGAACGCTTTATCGGATCCCGCTGATTCTGAGATTGTTTTTTCGTGACATGTTGTACTTCAAGTTAGTGGTAACATTTCTTCAATATTACTTGCGATTATTTATGAAAAAAATGGAAATATGGCGAAAATTTTTAAAATTTTGCAATTTTCAAACTTTGTATTTTTATGCCCTTAAATCAGAGAGATATGTCACAAAAAATAGTTAATAAATAACATTTCTCACATGTCTACTTTACATCAGCACAATTTTGGAAACAATTTTTTTTTGTTAGGGAGTTATAAGGGTTAAAAGTTGACCAGCAATTTCTCATTTTTACAACACCATGTTTTTTTTAGGGACCACATCACCTTTGAAGTGATTTTGAGGGGTCTATATGATAGAAAATAACCAAGTGTGACACCATTCTAAAAACTGCACCCCTCAAGGTGCTCAAAACCACATTCAAGAAGTTTATTAACCCTTTACGTACTTCACAGGAACTAAAACAATGTGGAAGAAAAAAATGAACATTTAACTTTTTTTTGCAAACATTTTACTTCAGAACCATTTTTTTTAATTTTCACAAGTGTAAAAACAGAAATTTAACCACAAATTTTGTTGTGCAATTTTTCCTGAGTACGCCGATACCCCATATGTGGAGGTAAACCACTGTTTGGGCGCACCGCAGAGCTTTGAAGTGAAGGAGCATCGTTTGACTGTTTCAATGCAGAATTGGCTGGAATTGAGATCGGACGCCATGTCGCGTTTGGAGAGCCCCTAATGTGCCTAAACAGTGGAAACCCCCCACAAATGACACCATTTTGGAAACTAGACCCCCCAAGGAACTTATCTAGATGTGTGGTGAGCACTTTGAACCCCCAAGTGCTTCACAGAAGTTTATAACGTAGAGCCGTGAAAATAAAAAATCTCATTTTTTCCACAAAAATGATCTTTTTGCCCCAAAATTTTTATTTTCACAAGGGTAACAGAAGAAATTAGACCACAAAAGTTGTTGTGCAATTTCTCCTGAGTACGTCGATACCCCATATGTGGAGGTAAACCACTGTTTGGGCGCACCGCAGAGCTTGGAAGTGAAGGAGCACCGTTTGACTTTTTCAATGCAGAATTGGCTGGAATTGAGATCGGATGCCATGTCGCGTTTGGAGAGCCGCTGATGTGCCTAAACAGTGGAAACCCCCCACAAGTGATACCATTTTGGAAACTAGACCCCTTAAGGAACTTTTCTAGATGTGTGGTGAGCACTTTGAACCCCCAAGTGCTTCACAGAAGTTTATAACGTAGAGCCGTGAAAATAAAAAATCTCATTTTTTCTACAAAAATGATCTTTTTGCCCCAAAATTTTTATTTTCACAAGGGTAACAGGAGAAATTAGACCACAAAAGTTGTTCTGCAATTTCTCCTGAGTACGTCGATACCCCATATATGGGGGTAAACCACTGTTTGGGCGCACCGCAGAGCTTGGAAGAGAAGGAGTGCCGTTTTACTTTTTCAATGTAGAATTGGCTGGAATTGAGATCGGACGCCATGTCACGTTTGGAGAGCCGCTGATGTGCCTAAACAGTGGAGACCCCCCACATATGACACCATTTTGGAAACTAGACCCCTTAAGGAACTTATCTAGATGTGTGGTGAGCACTTTAAACCCCCAGGTGCTTCACAGAAGTTTATAACGTAGAGCCGTGAAAATAAAAAAATCGCATTTTTTCTACAAAAATGATCTTTTTGCCTCCAAATTTTTATTTTACCAAGGGTAACAGGAGAAAATGGACCCCAGAAGTTGTTGTACAATTTGTCTTGAGTACGCCGACACCCCATATGTGGGGGTAAACCACTGTTTGGGCGCATGGCTGAGCTCGGAAGCAAAGGAGCGCCATTTGACTTTTCAATGCAAAATTGACTGGAATTGAGATCGGACGCCATGTCACGTTTGGAGAGCCCCTGATGTGCCTAAACAGTAGAAACCCCCCAAAAGTGACCCCATTTTGGAAACTAGACCCCCCATGGAACTTATCTAGATGTGTAGTGAGAACTTTGAATGCCCAAGTGCATCACAGAAGTTTATAATGCACAGTCGTGAAAATAAAAAATATATATTTTTTAACAATAAAGATTTTTTAGCCCCCAAGTTTTTATTTTCACAAGGGTAACAAGAGAAATTGGACCCCAAAAGTTGTTGTCCAATTTGTCCTGAGTATGCTGGTACCCCATATGTGGGGGTAAACCACTGTTTGGGCGCACGGCAGAGCTCGGAAGGGAAGGAGCGCCATTTTGGAATGCAGACTTTGATAGAATTGTCTGCGGGCGTTATGTTGCGTTTGCAGACCCCTAATGTACCTAAACAGTAGAAACCCCCAACAAGTGACCCCATTTTGGAAAATAGACCCCCCAAGGAACTTATCTAGATATGTGGTGAGAACTTTGAATGCCCAAGTGCTTCACAGAAGTTTATAATGCAGAGTAGTGAAAATAAAAAATATTTTTTTTCCCACAAAAAAGATTTTTTTAGCCCCCAAATTTTTATTTTCACTACGCATTGCGACCGCCCCGTACCGACGCAAGTGTGAAAGAAGCCTAAGGCTACTTTCACACTAGCGTCGTACTCGGCCCATCGCAGAGTGTCGGGCCGACGTACCGACGCTAGCGTTGTAAGCGCCGCACAACGGGTGCATTGGATGCTATTTTTTCAACGCATCCGCTGCCCCATTGTGAGGTGCGGGGAGGCGGGGGCGGAGTTCCGGCCACGCATGCGCGGTCGGAAATGGCGGACACGTCGCACAAAAAAGTTACATGTAGCTTTTTTTGTGCCGACGGTCCGCCAAAGCACGACGCATCCGTCGCACGACGGATGCGACATGTGGCAATCCGTCGCAATGCGTCGCTAATGCAAGCCAATGGAGAAAAAACGCATCCTGCAAGCACTTTTGCAGGATGCAATTTTTCTCCAACGACGCATTGTGACGGAATGCAGTTAACGCTAGTGTGAAAGTAGCCTAACCCTAACCCTAGCCCTAACCCTAAATTTAGCCCCAACCCTAACCCTAACTCTAACCCTAACCCTAACTCTAACCCTAACTCTAACCCTAACCCTAACCCTAATTTTAGCCCCAACTCGTCTTCTCCTGCCGGCCGGCAGATGGCAGCAGATGGCGGGCGCACTGCGCATGCGCCCGCCATGATGAAAAAGCCGGCTGGCAGGAGAAGACAGAAGAGGACCCAGGGACACCGGGTGAGTATGTTAGGGTCCCCGAATCCCCCTATTTCTCTGTCCTCTGATGTGCGATCACATCAGAGGACAGAGAATTACAGATCGCTTTTTTTTTTTTTGCGGTTGCCGGTAAACTGTTAATTACCGGCGATCGCAAAACAGGGGTCGGTGCAAACCGACCCCGATCATGTTCTTTGGGGTCTCGGCTACCCCCGGCAGCCGAGACCCCAAAGATCTTCCGGGTGCCGGGCGGCGGGCGTACTGCGCGTGCGAGATAGGTGAGTATTGGGGGGCTATCGGGGGCCATCGGGGACCCTATTTCTCTGTCCTCCGATGTGCGATCACATCGGAGGACAGAGAAATTAAAAGGCAAATCGCGTTTTGTTTTTATTTGTTGCGACTGCCGGTAAACGGTTAATTACCGGCGATCGCAACTCGGGGGTCGGCAAAAACCCCCCGAATCATGTTCTCTGGGGTCTCGGCTACCCTCGGCAACCGAGACCCCAGAGAAAATCCGACTCTGGGGGGCGCTATTCACTTTTTCCACAGCGCCGTTAATTAACGGAGCTGTGGTTTAAGTACCCTTAGCGGCCGCCGTTAAAAGGCGTATCGGCGGTCGTTAAGGGGTTAAGTCCTGCAAAGTGTGTCCAAACACTTGTTGATTGTGTTCAAAGCTTCCAAACTTCTTTTGCAGACCTTCCACATCTTTCTGCAGTGATCCAATTATGGAAAACACCTGATCTAATCTGCTCTCTGCAGTCATTGTTCCAGCAGTCTCCTTTTTTTTTTCTAGGCTAGAGTATCCTGTAATAATTATAGGGGATAACTCAGGAGACTCTTTGCGTGGAACAAGACAACAGGACACAGTTTTATAAGTGGTAAAGTCTATATTATCACACGGTGATTCAAACAGGTGCAGAGAGAAACTCAAGTCCACAACACTTGGTGTAAATATCAAATGCAGCTCAGCAGTCTATAGGAAACTTCAGAGGTAGATGCAATCACGCAGAAAGTCTATGGAGCACAGTTATACTTGAGGATACTTGACACGAATAAATCCTTGACTTAGTCCAGACACAGATAGATATGCTTATAAGGCAGTTCAAATAATATCTTAGCTCAACCAGGGAGGCCTGGTTAATAGTCTCAGGTTATTGCAGAGCAGCAACAGCTTACATGTCCAGCAAATGCAGATGGAAGTAAACACGAGCAACAGATGAAGGAGGATTACTGGAACTGGTGTATGCAGCAGGAACTCAGAGCAGAGTAGCAGGATCACCACACAGGTTCACAGGAGCAGGTGCAGGTGCAAGGCCAGGGAGTAATCAGGAGCTGGATGCAAAGCAGAATAATTTAGCACAGACTGAAGGCTGGGGTGGAGTTTTATAGCAGGAAGACAAGTGCACATGAGACCAAAGACGCCATGTTGGAAAAGGGCAGTAATGCACAAAAGGTAAAAAATGTTCAGAGTCCTGACACATGTGCTGTATAGGGGGCGCTCTGTATAGGGGGCGCTCTGTATAGGGGCTAGCACGTGCTGTATAGGGGGCGCTCTGTATAGGGGAGCACGTGCTGTATAGGGGGCGCTCTGTATAGGGTGCGCTCTGTATAGGGGGGAGCACGTGCTGTATAGGGGCGCTCTGCACAGGGAGGTGCTCTGTATAGGGGGAGCACGTGCTGTATAGGGGGCGATCTGTATAGGGGGCGGACATGCTGTCTAGGGAGGCGTTCTGTATAGGGGGGCGCTCTGTATAGGGGCGCACATGCTGTATAGGGGAGGTGCTCTGTATAGGGGGAGTGTGCGCTGCTTGCTCCCTGCCATACGGCCCTCCTGGCGGATTTCCTCCATGGCTCCTGCTTCTGATCTCCAGTCTTCTATGGCACAGGACACAGATTGCTGCAGTGACACCATTACACTTCTCCTGTGCACATACTGCCCCCTTCTGCCTCAGGTGTGTAACTGCAGCCATACTCATCACTACAGGGCATCTCCATCTACATTTCACACACAGGGGCTTTTATGACCTAAAGCATTAAGATTTCCCATCACTGGAGCGGAGGGTCCGAGGCCGCCCCCTGAAAACATCCCAGAGCATTATCCTCCTCCACCATCTGTACAGGGGACACAATGCAGTCAGGGGGTAAAATCCTCCTGGAATCACCAAACCCAGACTCCTCCATCAGACACAGAGAAGAACGATCCGTCACTGCACAGAACACGTCTCCTCCAGAGTCCAGAGATGGCGGCTTTACACCACTGCATCTGACGCTCGGCATTGTGCTTGGTGATGTACGGCTGCAGCAGCTCCTCGGCCATGAAGCTCCCGGCGGGGGCGCAGTGTGTTATGGTTCTCAATGGCAAGAGAACATAGCCCAGCAAACATAAGAACTAGCTCTTGGAAGGATGGAAACTAAACTGACCATGAACTAAACCTGCCGCACAACTAACAGTAGCCGGGTAGCGTTGCCTGCGTTTTTATCCCAAGACGCCCAGCGCCGGCCGGAGGACTAACTAATCCTGACAGAGGAAAATATAGTCCTGGCTCACCTCTAGAGAAATTTCCCCGAAAGGCAGACAGCGGCCCCCACATATATTGGCGGTGATTTTAGATGAAATGACAAACGTAGTATGAAAATAGGTTTAGCAAAATTGAGGTCCGCTTACTAGATAGCAGGAAGACAGAAAGGGCACTTTCATGGTCAGCTGAAAACTCTATCAAAATACCAGCCTGAAATTACTTTAAGACTCTAGTATTAACTCATAACATCAGAGTGGCAATTTCAGATCACAAGAGCTTTCCAGACACAGAAACGAAACTACAGCTGTGAACTGGAACAAAATGCAAAAACAAACGAGGACTAAAGTCCAACTTAGCTTGAAGTTGTCTAGCAGCAGGAACATGCACAGAAAGGCTTCTGATTACAATGTTGACCGGCATGGAAGTGACAGAGGAGCAAGGCTAAATAGCGACTCCCACATCCTGATGGGAACAGGTGAACAGAGGGGATGATGCACACCAGTTAAATTCCACCAGTGGCCACCGGGGGAGCCCAAAATCCAATTTCACAACAGTACCCCCCCCTCAAGGAGGGGGCACCGAACCCTCACCAGAACCACCCGGGCGATCAGGATGAGCCCTATGAAAGGCACGGACCAGATCGGAGGCATGAACATCAGAGGCAGTCACCCAAGAATTATCCTCCTGACCGTATCCCTTCCATTTGACCAGATACTGGAGTTTCCGTCTGGAAACACGGGAGTCCAAGATTTTTTCCACAACGTACTCCAACTCGCCCTCAACCAACACCGGAGCAGGAGGCTCAACGGAAGGCACAACCGGTACCTCATACCTGCGCAATAATGACCGATGAAAAACATTATGAATAGAAAAAGATGCAGGGAGGTCCAAACGGAAGGACACAGGGTTAAGAATCTCCAATATCTTGTACGGGCCGATGAACCGAGGCTTAAACTTGGGAGAAGAAACCCTCATAGGGACAAAACGAGAAGACAACCACACCAAGTCCCCAACACAAAGCCGAGGACCAACCCGACGCCGGCGGTTGGCAAAAAGCTGAGTCTTCTCCTGGGACAACTTCAAATTGTCCACTACCTGCCCCCAAATCTGATGCAACCTCTCCACCACAGCATCCACTCCAGGACAATCCGAAGATTCCACCTGACCAGAAGAAAATCGAGGATGAAACCCCGAATTACAGAAAAAGGGAGACACCAAGGTGGCAGAGCTGGCCCGATTATTGAGGGCAAACTCCGCTAAAGGCAAAAAAGCAACCCAATCATCCTGATCTGCAGACACAAAACACCTCAAATATGTCTCCAAGGTCTGATTCGTCCGCTCGGTCTGGCCATTAGTCTGAGGATGGAAAGCAGACGAGAAAGACAAATCTATGCCCATCCTAGCACAGAATGCCCGCCAAAATCTAGACACGAATTGGGTACCTCTGTCAGAAACGATATTCTCCGGAATACCATGCAAACGGACCACATTTTGAAAAAACAGAGGAACCAACTCGGAAGAAGAAGGCAACTTAGGCAGGGGAACCAAATGGACCATCTTAGAGAAACGATCACACACCACCCAAATGACAGACATCTTCTGAGAAACAGGAAGATCCGAAATAAAATCCATCGAGATGTGCGTCCAGGGCCTCTTCGGGATAGGCAAGGGCAACAACAATCCACTAGCCCGAGAACAACAAGGCTTGGCCCGAGCACAAACGTCACAAGACTGCACGAAGCCTCGCACATCTCGAGACAGGGAAGGCCACCAGAAGGACCTTGCCACCAAATCCCTGGTACCAAAGATTCCAGGATGACCTGCCAACGCAGAAGAATTAACCTCAGAAATGACTTTACTGGTCCAATCATCAGGAACAAACAGTCTACCAGGTGGGCAACGATCAGGTCTATCCGCCTGAAACTCCTGCAAGGCCCGCCGCAGGTCTGGAGAAACGGCAGACAATATCACTCCATCCTTAAGGATACCTGTAGGTTCAGAATTACCAGGGGAGTCAGGCTCAAAACTCCTAGAAAGGGCATCCGCCTTAACATTCTTAGAACCCGGCAGGTAGGACACCACAAAATTAAACCGAGAGAAAAACAACGACCAGCGCGCCTGTCTAGGATTCAGGCGTCTGGCGGACTCAAGATAAATTAGGTTTTTGTGGTCAGTCAATACCACCACCTGATGTCTAGCCCCCTCAAGCCAATGACGCCACTCCTCAAAAGCCCACTTCATGGCCAAAAGCTCCCGATTCCCAACATCATAATTCCGCTCGGCGGGCGAAAATTTACGCGAGAAAAAAGCACAAGGTCTCATCACGGAGCAATCGGAACTTCTCTGCGACAAAACCGCCCCAGCTCCGATTTCAGAAGCGTCGACCTCAACCTGAAAAGGAAGAGCAACATCAGGCTGACGCAACACAGGGGCGGAAGAAAAGCGGCGCTTAAGCTCCCGAAAGGCCTCCACAGCAGCAGGGGACCAATCAGCAACATCAGCACCCTTCTTAGTCAAATCAGTCAATGGTTTAACAACATCAGAAAAACCAGCAATAAATCGACGATAAAAGTTAGCAAAGCCCAAAAATTTCTGAAGACTCTTAAGAGAAGAGGGTTGCATCCAATCACAAATAGCCTGAACCTTGACAGGATCCATCTCGATGGAAGAGGGGGAAAAAATATATCCCAAAAAGGAAATCTTTTGAACCCCAAAAACGCACTTAGAACCCTTCACACACAAGGAATTAGACCGCAAAACCTGAAAAACCCTCCTGACCTGCTGGACATGAGAGTCCCAGTCATCCGAAAAAATCAAAATATCATCCAGATACACAATCATAAATTTATCCAAATAATCACGGAAAATGTCATGCATAAAGGACTGAAAGACTGAAGGGGCATTTGAAAGACCAAAAGGCATCACCAAATACTCAAAGTGGCCCTCGGGCGTATTAAATGCGGTTTTCCACTCATCCCCCTGCTTAATTCGCACCAAATTATACGCCCCACGGAGATCTATCTTAGAGAACCACTTGGCCCCCTTTATGCGAGCAAACAAATCAGTCAGCAGTGGCAACGGATATTGATATTTAACCGTGATTTTATTCAAAAGCCGATAATCAATACACGGCCTCAAAGAGCCATCTTTCTTAGCCACAAAGAAAAAACCGGCTCCTAAGGGAGATGACGAAGGACGAATATGTCCCTTTTCCAAGGACTCCTTTATATATTCTCGCATAGCAGCATGTTCAGGCACAGACAGATTAAATAAACGACCCTTAGGGTATTTACTACCCGGAATCAAATCTATGGCACAATCGCACTCCCGGTGCGGAGGTAATGAACCAAGCTTAGGTTCTTCAAAAACGTCACGATATTCAGTCAAGAATTCAGGAATCTCAGAGGGAATAGATGATGAAATGGAAACCACAGGTACGTCCCCATGCGTCCCCTTACATCCCCAGCTTAACACAGACATAGCTTTCCAGTCCAGGACTGGGTTATGAGATTGCAGCCATGGCAATCCAAGCACCAACACATCATGTAGGTTATACAGCACAAGAAAGCGAATAATCTCCTGGTGATCCGGATTAATCCGCATAGTTACTTGTGTCCAGTATTGTGGTTTATTGCTAGCCAATGGGGTGGAGTCAATCCCCTTCAGGGGTATAGGAGTTTCAAGAGGCTCCAAATCATACCCACAGCGTTTGGCAAAGGACCAATCCATAAGACTCAAAGCGGCGCCAGAGTCGACATAGGCATCCGCGGTAATAGATGATAAAGAACAAATCAGGGTCACAGATAGAATAAACTTAGACTGCAAAGTGCCAATTGAAACAGACTTATCAAGCATCTTAGTACGCTTAGAGCATGCTGATATAACATGAGTTGAATCACCGCAATAGAAGCACAACCCATTTTTTCGTCTAAAATTCTGCCGTTCACTTCTGGACAGAATTCTATCACATTGCATATTCTCTGGCGTCTTCTCAGTAGACACCGCCAAATGGTGCACCGGTTTGCGCTCCCGCAGACGCCTATCGATCTGGATAGCCATTGTCATGGACTCATTCAGACCCGCAGGCACAGGGAACCCCACCATAACATCCTTAATGGCATCAGAGAGACCCTCTCTGAAATTCGCCGCCAGGGCGCACTCATTCCACTGAGTAAGCACAGCCCATTTATGAAATTTCTGGCAGTATATTTCAGCTTCGTCTTGCCCCTGAGATAGGGACATCAAGGCCTTTTCCGCCTGAAGTTCTAACTGGGGTTCCTCATAAAGCAACCCCAAGGCCAGAAAAAACGCATCCACATTGAGCAACGCAGGATCCCCTGGAGCCAATGCAAAAGCCCAATCCTGAGGGTCGCCCCGGAGCAAGGAAATCACAATCCTGACCTGCTGAGCAGGATCTCCAGCAGAGCGAGATTTCAGGGACAAAAACAACTTGCAATTATTTTTGAAATTTTGAAAGCAAGATCTATTCCCCGAGAAAAATTCAGGCAAAGGAATTCTAGGTTCAGATATAGGAACATGAACAACAAAATCTTGTAAATTTTGAACTTTCGTGGTGAGATTATTCAAACCTGCAGCTAAACTCTGAATATCCATTTTAAACAGGTGAACACAGAGCCATTCCAGGATTAGAAGGAGAGAGAGAGAGAGAAAGGCTGCAATATAGGCAGACTTGCAAGAGATTCAATTACAAGCACACTCAGAACTGAAGGAAAAAAAAAAAAAAAAAATCTTCAGCAGACTTCTCTTTTCTCTCCTTTCTCTGTCAATTAATTTAACCCTTTGGGGCCGGTCAAACTGTTATGGTTCTCAATGGCAAGAGAACATAGCCCAGCAAACATAAGAACTAGCTCTTGGAAGGATGGAAACTAAACTGACCATGAACTAAACCTGCCGCACAACTAACAGTAGCCGGGTAGCGTAGCCTGCGTTTTATCCCTAGACGCCCAGCGCCGGCCGGAGGACTAACTAATCCTGGCAGAGGAAAATATAGTCCTGGCTCACCTCTAGAGAAATTTCCCCGAAAGGCAGACAGAGGCCCCCACATATATTGGCGGTGATTTTAGATGAAATGACAAACGTAGTATGAAAATAGGTTTAGCAAAATTGAGGTCCGCTTACTAGATAGCAGGAAGACAGAAAGGGCACTTTCATGGTCAGCTGAAAACTCTATCAAAATACCAGCCTGAAATTACTTTAAGACTCTAGTATTAACTCATAACATCAGAGTGGCAATTTCAGATCACAAGAGCTTTCCAGACACAGAAACGAAACTACAGCTGTGAACTGGAACAAAATGCAAAAACAAACGAGGACTAAAGTCCAACTTAGCTTGAAGTTGTCTAGCAGCAGGAACATGCACAGAAAGGCTTCTGATTACAATGTTGACCGGCATGGAAGTGACAGAGGAGCAAGGTTAAATAGCGACTCCCACATCCTGATGGGAACAGGTGAACAGAGGGGATGATGCACACAAGTTCAATTCCACCAGTGGCCACCGGGGGAGCCCAAAATCCAATTTCACAACAGCAGTGTTTGTGCTGATACCAGAAGAGGTCTGGACTCTGCAGTTATGGGGTCAGCAGAGCAGTGGAGAGTGTTCTGCCCTCTGCTCCTCAGTACTCGGCCCCCCGCTCTGTAACATTACGGGGTCTCCAACTCATGGACGGACTTGTTACTCCGGTGGCTCCTCTTACAGGACCGCACAGGTAGAGCGGAGCTCTGCACCACCGGCTGACCTGTCACATATTAGTGAAGGCAGACGGTATGGGGGAAGCGGAGATTATACATGGCCGGGGACCGGAGGTTATACACTGGGGGGGCAAAGAGCCGGAGGTTATATACTGGGGGCTATACACTGGGGGGGGGGGGCCAGGGGTCAGAGGTCCTATCCCGAGGTTGGAGGTTAAACAATGGGGGGGGAAGGCCCGGGGGGTTATATCCTGGGGGCTGTAGGTTTCTCTCTTGGCTTTGGCTACAAATACTGATGTGAAATACTGATCAAATACTGATCGTGTGAACGCGACCTTAACCCCTTAATCCCACATGACGTACTATCCCGTCGAGGTGACCTGGGACTTAATTCCTAGTGACGGGATAGTGCGTCATAGTCGGTCGGCCGCGCTCACGGGGGGAGCACGGCCGATCGCGGCCAGGTGTCAGCTGACTATCGCAGCTGACATCCGGCACTATGTGCCAGGAGCGATCACGGACTGCTCCCGGCACATTAACCCCGGCACACTGCGATCAAAGATGACCGCAGCGTTTCGGCGGCCCAGGGAAGCATCGCGCAGGGAGGGGGCTCCCTGCGGGCTTCCCTGAGACCCTCGGAGCAACGCGATGTGATCGCGCTGTACCGCGCGTCTCCTCCCAGCAGGCCCCGGATCCAAAATGGCCGCGGGGCTGCATCCGGGTCCTGCAGGGAGGTGGCTTACCAAGTGCCTGCTCAGAGCAGGCGTTGGTAAGCCAGGAGCTGTGCACGTCAGATCGCTGATCTGACACAGTGCATAGCAAAGTGTCAGATCAGCGATCTGTCACTATACAGTGATGTCCCCCCTGGGGCAATGTAAAAAAGTAAAAAAAAAATATTTACATGTGTAAAAAAAAATAAAATTCCTAAATAAAGAATAAAAATATATATATTGTTCCAATAAATACATTTCTTTATCTAAATAAAAAAAAACTATAAAAGTACACATATTTAGTATCGCCGCGTCCGTAACGTCCCGACCTATAAAACTGTCCCACTAGTTAACCCTTTCAGTGAACACTGTGGAAAAAAAAAAAAAACGAGGCAAAAAACAACGCTTTATTATCATACCGCCGAACAAAAAGTGGAATAACACGCGATCAAAAAGATGGATATAAATAACCATGGTATCGCTGAAAACATCATCTTGTCCCGCAAAAAACAAGCCACAGACAGCATCATCAAAGAAAAAATAAAAAAGTTATAGTCCTCAGAATAAAGCGATGCAAAAATAATTATTTTTTCTATAAAATAGTTTTTTTTAAAAAAGCACCAAAACATAAAAAAATTATATAAATGAGATATCGCTGTAATCGTACTGACCCGAAGAATAAAACTGCTTTATCAATTTTACCAAATGCGGAACGGTATAAACACCCCCCCCCCCCCAAAGAAATTCATGAATACTGGTTTTTGGTCATTCTGCCTCACAAAAATTGGAATAAAAAGCAATAAAAAAATGTCATGTGCCGAAAATGTTACCAATAAAAATGTCAACTCGCCCCTCAAAAACCAAGACCTCACATGACTCTGTGGACCAAAATATGGAAAAATTATAGCTTTCAAAATGTGGAGATGCAAAAACTATTTTTTGCAATAAAAAGCGTTTATTAGTGTGTGACAGCTGCCAATCATAAAAATCTGCTAAAAAACCGCTATAAAAGTAAATCAAACCTCCCTTCATGACCCCCTTTGTTAGGGAAAAATAATAAAATTTAAAAAAATGTATTTATTTCCATTTTCCCATTAGGGTTAGGGTTGGGGCTAGGGTTAGGGCTAAAGTTAGAGTTGGAGCTACAGTTAGGGTTAGGGTTGGGGCTAAAGTTAGGGTTAGGGTTGAGGCTAAAGTTAGGGTTGGGGCTAAAGTGAGGGTTAGGGTTGGGGCTAAAGTTAGGGTTAGGGCTGGGGCTAAGTTAGGGTTAAGGCTAAAGTTAGGGTTGGGGCTACAGTTAGGGTTAGGGTTGGGGCTAAAGTTAGGGTTAGGGTTGGGGCTAAATTTAGGGTTAGGGTTGGGCTAAAGTTAGGGTTAGGGATGGGGCTAAAGTTAAGGTTAGGGTTGGGGCTAAAGTTAGGGTTAGGGTTGGGGCTAAAGTTAGGGTTAGGGATGGGGCTAAAGTTAAGGTTAGGGTTGGGGCTAAAGTTAGGGTTAGGGCTAAAGTTAGGGTTTGGATTTCATTTACGGTTGGAATTAGGGTTGGGATTAGAGTAAGGGGTGTGGTTAGGGTTATGGTTGGGATTAGGATTAAGGGTGTGTTGGAGTTAGGGGTGTGGTTAGGGTTGGGATTAGGGTTAGGGGTGTGTTGGGGTTAGGGGTGTGTTGGGGTTAGGGGTGTGGTTGGGATTAGGGCTAGGGGCATGTTCGGGTTAGGGGTGTGGTTAGGGTTATGGTTAGGGTTGGGATAAGGATTAGGGGTGTGCTTGGGTTAGGGCTTCAGTTAGAATTCGGGGGTTTCCACTGTTTAGGCACATCAGGGACTCTACAAACGCGACATGGCGTCCGATCTCAATTCCAGCCAATTCTGCGTTGAAAAAGTAAAACAGTGCTCCTTCCCTTCCGAGCTCTCCCGTGCGCCCTAACAGGGGTTTACCCCAACATATGGGGTATCAGCGTACTCGGGACAAATTGGACAACAACTTTTGGGTTCCAATTTCTCCTGTTACCCTTGGGAAAATACAAAACCGGGGGCTAAAAAATTATTTTTGTGGAAAAAAAAAGGATTTTTTATTTTCACGGCTCTGCATTATAAACTGTAGTGAAACACTTGGGGGATCACAGCTCTCACAACACATCTAGATAAGTTCCTTAGGGGGTCTACCTTCCAAAATGGTGTCACTTGTGGGGGGTTTCAATGTTTAGGCACATCAGGGGCTCTCCAAACGCGACATGGCGTTCCATCTCAATTCCAGTCAATTTTGCATTGAAAAGTCAAATGGCGCTCCTTCCCTTCCAAACTCTGCCATGCGCCCAAACAGTGGTTTACCCCCACATATGGGGTATCGGCATACTCAGGACAAATTGCACAACAACTTTTGGGGTCCACTTTCTTCTGTTACCCTTGGGAAAATAAAAAATTTGGGGCGAAAAGTTCATTTTTGTGCAAAAATATGATTTTTTATTTTTACGGCTCTACATTATAAACTTCTGTGAAGCACATGGTGGGTCAAAGTGCTCACCACACATATAGATAAGTTTCTTAGGGGGTCTACTTTCCAAAATGGTGTCACTTGTGGGGGGCTTCAATGTTTAGACACATCAGGGGCTCGCCAAACGCAACATGGCGTCCCATCTCAATTCCAGTCAATTTTGCATTGAAAAGTCAAACGGCGCTCCTTCCCTTCCGAGCTCTGCCATGCCCCCAAACAGTGGTTTACCCCCACATATGGGGTATCGGTGTACCCAGGACAAATTGTACAACAACTTTTGGAGTCCAATTTGTTCTGGTTCCCTTGGGAAAATAAAAAATTGGGGGCAAAAAGTTCATTTTTGTCAAAAAATATGATTTTTTATTTTTACGGCTCTACATTATAAACTTCTGTGAAGCACTTGGTGGGTCACAGTGCTCACCACACATCTAGATAAGTTCCGTAGGGGGGTCTACTTTTCAAAATGGTGTCACTTGTGGGGGGTTTCAATGTTTAGGCACATCAGGGGATCTCCAAACGCAACATGGCGTCCCATCTCAATTCCAGTCAATTTTGCATTGTAAAGTCAAACGGCGCTCCTTCCCTTCCGAGCTCTGCCATGCGCCCAAACAGTGGTTTATCCCCACATATGGGGTATCGGTGTACTCAGAACAAATTGTACAACAACTTTTGGGGTCCAATTTCTTCTGGTACCCTTGGGAAAATAAAAAATTGGGGGCGAAAAGTTCATTTTTGTCAAAAAATATGATTTTTTATTTTTACGGCTCTACATTATAAACTTCTGTGAAGCACTTGGTGGGTCAAAGTGCTCACCACACATCTAGATAAGTTCCTTAGGGGGTCTACTTTCCAAAATGGTGTGACTTGTGGGGGGGGGGGGGGGTTCAATGATTAGGGACATCAGTGACTCTCCAAACGAGACATGGCATCCGCTCTCAATTCCAGTCAATTTTGTATTGAAAAGTCAAACGGCACTCCTTCCCTTCCGAGCTCTGCCATGCGCCCAAACAGTGGTTTACCCCCACATATGGGGCATCGGTGTACTCAGGACAAATTGTGCAACAACTTTTGGGGTCCAATTTCTCCTGTTACCCTTGGTAAAATAAAACAAATTGGAGCTGAAGTAAATGTTTTGTGAAAAAACCTGAAGGGGTAATAAACTTCTTGAATGTGGTTTTGAGCACCTTGAGATGTGCAGTTTTTAGAACGGTGTCACACTTGGTTATTTTCTATCATATAGACCCCTCAAAATGACTTCAAATGTGATGTGGTCCCTAAAAAAAATGGTGTTTAAAAAATGAGAACTTGCTGGTCAATTTTGAACCCTTATAACTCCCTAACAAAAAAATGGTTAAAAATTGTGCTGATGTAAAGTAGACATGTGGGAAATGTTACTTATTAAGTATTTTGTGTGACATATCTCTGTGATTTAAGGGCATAAAAATTGAAAGTTGGAAAATTGAGAAATTTTCTAAATTTTCTCCAAATTTCCGCTTTTTTCACAAATAAACGCAAGTAATATCAAAGAAATGTCACCACTATCATAAAGTACAATATGTCACGAGAAAGCAGTGTCAGAATCATCAGGATCCATTGAAGCTCCAGAGTTATAACCTCATAAAGGGACAGTGGTCAGAATTGTAAAAATTGGCCCGGTCATTAACGTGAAAACCACCCTTGGGAGTTAAGGGGTAAATGCAAATACTAAGTGTTACATTAGGGCCGGACACTGACATCTTGAGGCCCCTGTGCAAAAGAAATGTATCTGATGTCTCGGTGATGTCTCTGCCCTCAGGTGAGGTGCTGGTCGGGGCCCGGTCTGTAGCTAATCCTGGTATCACAGACCATCCTTACTCGCTGTTCTCATCCAGGCGGTGACGTCTCTGCCTCGAGGTGAGGTGCTGATCGGGGCCCGATCTGTAGCTAATCCTGGTATCACAGATTCTTCCTCGCTGTTTTCATACAGGCGGTAACGTGTCAGCCTCGAGGTGAGGTGCTGATCGGGGCCCGATCTGTAGCTAATCCTGGTATCACAGATCATCCTTACTCACTGTTCTCATCCAGGCGGTGACGTCTCGGCCTTGAGGTGAGGTGCTGGTCGGGGCCCGGTCTGTAGCTAATCCTGGTATCACAGATTCTTCCTCGCTGTTCTCATCCAGGCGGTGACGTCTCGGCCTCGAGGTGAGGTGCTGGTCTGGGCCCGGTCTGTAGCTAACCCTGGTATCACAGATACTTACTCGCTGTTCTCATCCAAGCGGTGACATCTCGGCCCCCAAGGTGAGGTGCTAGTCGGGGCCCGGTCTGTAGCTAATCCTGGTATCACAGACCATCCTTACTCGCTGTTCTCATCCAGGCGGTGACGTCTCTGCCTCGAGGTGAGGTGCTGATCGGGGCCCGATCTGTAGCTAACCCTGGTATCACAGATTCTTCCTCGCTGTTTTCATACAGGCGGTGACGTGTCAGCCTCGAGGTGAGGTGCTGATCGGGGCCTGATCTGTAGCTAATCCTGGTATCACAGATCATCCTTACTCACTGTTCTCATCCAGGCGGTGACGTCTCGGCCTTGAGGTGAGGTGCTGGTCGGGGCCCTGTCTGTAGCTAACCCTGGTATCACAGACCATCCTTACTCGCTGTTCTCATCCAGGCGGTGACGTCTCGGCCTTGAGGTGAGGTGCTGGTCGGGGCCCGGTCTGTAGCTAATCCTGGTATCACAGATTCTTCCTCGCTGTTCTCATCCAGGCGGTGACGTCTCGGCCTCGAGGTGAGGTGCTGGTCTGGGCCCGGTCTGTAGCTAACCCTGGTATCACAGATACTTACTCGCTGTTCTCATCCAAGCGGTGACATCTCGGCCCCCAAGGTGAGGTGCTAGTCGGGGCCCGGTCTGTAGCTAATCCTGTTATCACAGACCATCCTTACTCGCTGTTCTCATCCAGGCGGTGACGTCTCTGCCTCGAGGTGAGGTGCTGATCGGGGCCCGATCTGTAGCTAATCCTGGTATCACAGATTCTTCCTCGCTGTTTTCATACAGGCGGTGACGTGTCAGCCTCGAGGTGAGGTGCTGATCGGGGCCTGATCTGTAGCTAATCCTGGTATCACAGATCATCCTTACTCACTGTTCTCATCCAGGCGGTGACGTCTCGGCCTTGAGGTGAGGTGCTGGTCGGGGCCCTGTCTGTAGCTAACCCTGGTATCACAGACCATCCTTACTCGCTGTTCTCATCCAGGCGGTGACGTCTCGGCCTTGAGGTGAGGTGCTGGTCGGGGCCCGGTCTGTAGCTAATCCTGGTATCACAGATTCTGCCTCGCTGTTTTCATCCAGGCAGTGACGTCTTGGTTCTGCGGTGACGCTCATTAATAATTCAGGCTTTTTATTGCCGTTTACTTCACTGACCGCTTGGCTTCTATCAGATCCAGGAGATCATGAGACTGACGGCTCCTGTGCATCGCATTTAGCACGGGCTGAGTACCGCTGCAGTCAATCACTGTACTTGTTGATCTTCAGGTCAGCTGGTATATTGCTCCTCTCATCATCAAGGAGATGAATAACCCCTGTGTAGAGATCGTACTCACTCAGGTGCGGCAGGAGGAAGACAGGAGGCATATTTCTCTAAGGAAGTCCCTGCGGGTTTATTTGCTTCATAACCCAGCAGCAACAACATAAAGTAAATGGCTTTCGGAGCAGACAAAACAACACACAATGTCCTTAGCCGAGGCTCTCTGCTCCCTCAGGCCTGTGGGCACACAGGCTGGGGCAATGTCCAGCTCGCAGGCTCGGTCTGGAGCCACACACACAGGAGACCTTCTACCTCCCAAGACATAGCACTGTGCCAAATAACAGCCTCCATTATGTAGACTGTAACCACACCCACAGGTAAGGTATGTGGGTAGCCTGACCCGCCCATCTCTCATAGCTACCCGCAACCCAGACCCAGATGCACTAAACGACATCTTAGTGCTTACGTGCACTAAAGGAAAAATACTCTGGGTTACATCACAGGGAGCAGCCATCTTTGTGACAAATACCTCCCATTGATTATGTGGCCATTAGCCTCCTTACATACCTCCCCCTCTGCATAAAGCCATGGGGCTTGGCACCTTCTCTGTCATGGTTCTCAATGGCAAGAGAACGTAGTAAAGCATACAAAAAGGACTAGCTCTTGGAAGATGGGAACTCGAGCTGACTGTGAGCTAAACCTACCGCACAAATAACAGTGGCCGGGTAGCGTGCCTACGTTTTATCCCTAGACGCCCAGCGCCAGCCGGAGAACTGACTGACCCTAGTAGAGGAAAATACAGACCTGGCTTACCTCTAGAGAAATTTTCCCCAAAAGGCAGACAGTAGCCCCCACATATATTGTCGGTGATTTCAGAGGAAATTGACATACGAAGTATGAAGATAGGTTTAGCAAATTGAGGTCCGCTTACTAGATAGTAGGAAGACAGAAAAGGGAACTTCACAGTCAGCTGAAAACCCTTTCAAAACACCATCCTGAAATTACTTTAAGACTCTAATATCAACTCATGACAACAGAGTGGCAATTTCAGCTCACAAGAGCTTCCAGCCTCAGAAATAAACAATCACAGAGAACTGGAACAAAAATGCAAAACAAACTTAGGACTACAAGTCCAACTTAGCTGATAGTAGTCTAGGAGCAGGAACATGCAACAGAAAGGCTTCTGGTAACATTGTTGGCCGGCATAGAAATGACTGAGGAGCAAGGCTAAATAGACAACTCCCACATCCTGATGGAAACAGGTGAACAGAGGCGATGAAGCACACAAGTTCAGTACCACCAGTGACCACCGGGGGAGCCCAGAAACCAAATTCACAACAGTACCCCCCCCTCAAGGAGGGGGCACCGAACCCTCACCAGAACCACCAGGGCGATCAGGATGAGCCCTATGAAAGGCACGGACCAAATCGGAGGCATGAACATCAGAGGCTGTCACCCAAGAATTATCCTCCTGACCGTAGCCCTTCCACTTGACCAGATACTGCAGTCTCCGTCTGGAAACACGGGAGTCCAAGATCTTCTCGACAACGTACTCCAACTCACCCTCAACCAACACCGGAGCAGGAGGCTCAACGGAAGGCACAACCGGTACCTCATACCTGCGCAACAATGACCGATGGAAGACATTATGAATAGAAAAAGATGCAGGGAGGTCCAAACGAAAGGACACAGGGTTAAGAATCTCCAATATCTTGTACGGGCCGATGAACCGAGGCTTAAACTTAGGAGAAGAAACCTTCATAGGGACAAAACGAGAAGACAACCACACCAAGTCTCCAGCACAAAGACGAGGACCAACACGACGACGGCGGTTGGCAAAATGCTGAGTCTTCTCCTGGGACAACTTCAAATTGTCCACCACCTGCCCCCAAATCTGATGCAACCTCTCCACCACAGCATCCACTCCAGGACAATCCGAAGACTCCACCTGACCGGAAGAGAAACGAGGATGAAACCCCGAATTACAGAAGAAAGGAGAAACCAAGGTGGCAGAACTAGCCCGATTATTGAGGGCAAACTCCGCCAAGGGCAAAAAGGCAACCCAATCATCCTGATCCGCAGACACAAAACACCTCAAATAAGTCTCCAAGGTCTGATTAGTTCGCTCGGTCTGGCCATTAGTCTGAGGATGGAAAGCAGACGAAAAAGACAAATCAATGCCCATCCTAGCACAGGACGCTCGCCAAAATCTAGACACGAATTGGGTTCCCCTGTCAGACACGATATTCTCCGGAATACCATGCAAGCGAACCACATTTTGAAAAAACAGAGGAACCAGCTCGGATGAGGAAGGCAATTTAGGCAAGGGGACCAAATGGACCATCTTAGAGAAACGGTCACACACCACCCAGATGACAGACATCTTCTGAGAAACAGGGAGATCAGAAATAAAATCCATGGAGATGTGAGTCCAAGGCCTCTTCGGAATAGGCAAAGATAACAACAATCCACTAGCCCGAGAACAACAAGGCTTGGCCCGAGCACAAACATCACAAGACTGCACAAAACCTCGCACATCTCGCGACAGGGAAGGCCACCAGAAGGACCTAGCCACCAAATCCCTGGTATCAAAGATTCCAGGATGACCAGCTAACGCAGAAGAATGGACCTCCGATATGACTCTACTGGTCCAATCATCAGGAACAAACATTCTACCAGGCGGGCAACGATCAGGTCTATCCGCCTGAAACTCCTGCAAGACCCGTCGCAAGTCTGGGGAAACAGCAGATAATATCACTCCATCCTTAAGGATACCTGTAGGTTCAGAATTACCAGGGGAATCAGGCTCAAAACTCCTAGAAAGGGCATCCGCCTTCACATTTTTAGAACCCGGTAGGTAAGAAACCACAAAATTAAACCGAGAGAAAAATAACGACCAGCGCGCCTGTCTAGGATTCAGGCGCCTGGCAGACTCAAGATAAATCAAATTCTTGTGGTCAGTCAATACCACCACCTGATGTCTAGCCCCCTCAAGCCAATGACGCCACTCCTCAAAAGCCCACTTCATAGCCAAGAGCACCCGATTACCAATATCATAATTTCGCTCAGCGGGCGAAAATTTACGAGAAAAGAACGCGCAAGGTCTCATCACGGAGCAGTCGGAACTTTTCTGCGACAAAACCGCCCCAGCTCCGATTTCTGAAGCGTCGACCTCAACCTGAAAAGGAAGAGTAACATCAGGCTGACGCAATACAGGGGCGGAAGAAAAGCGGCGCTTAAGCTCCCGAAAGGCCTCCACAGCAGCAGGGGACCAATCAGCAACATCAGCACCCTTCTTAGTCAAATCAGTCAACGGTTTAGCAACATCAGAAAAACCAGTTATAAATCGACGATAAAAATTAGCAAAGCCCAAAAACTTCTGAAGGCTCTTAAGAGAAGAGGGTTGCGTCCAATCACAAATAGCCTGAACCTTGACAGGGTCCATCTCAATGGAAGAGGGGGAAAAAATGTACCCCAAAAACGAAATCTTTTGAACCCCAAAAACGCACTTAGAACCCTTTACACACATTAGAGCGCAAAACCTGAAAAACCCTCCTGACCTGTTGGACATGAGAGTCCCAGTCGTCCGAAAAAATCAAAATATCATCCAGATACACAATCATAAATTTATCCAAATATTCACGGAAAATGTCATGCATAAAAGACTGAAAGACTGAAGGGGCATTTGAAAGACCAAAAGGCATTACTAAATACTCAAAATGGCCCTCAGGCGTATTAAATGCGGTTTTCCACTCATCCCCCTGCTTAATTCGCACTAAATTATACGCCCCACGAAGATCAATCTTAGAGAACCACTTGGCCCCCTTTATTCGAGCAAACAAATCAGTAGCAGTGGCAAAGGATACTGATATTTAACCGTGATTTTATTCAAAAGCCGATAATCAATACACGGCCTCAAAGAGCCATCTTTTTTAGATACAAAGAAAAAACCGGCTCCTAAGGGAGATGACGAAGGACGAATATGTCCCTTTTCCAAGGACTCCTTAATATATTCACGCATAGCAGCATGTTCAGGTACAGATAGATTAAATAAACGACCCTTTGGAAACTTACTGCCCGGAATCAGATCTATGGTACAATCGCAATCTCTGTGAGGAGGTAGTGAACCAAGCTTAGGCTCCTCAAAAACGTCACGATAATCAGATAAAAATTCCGGAATCTCAGAGGGAATAGATGACGAAATGGAAACCAAAGGTACGTCCCCATGAGTCCCCTGACATCCCCAGCTTAACACAGACATTGCTTTCCAGTCGAGGACTGGGTTATGAGATTGCAGCAATGGCAATCCAAGCACCAACACATCATGTAGATTATACAACACAAGAAAGCGAATAATCTCCTGGTGATCCGGATTAATACGCATAGTTACTTGTGTCCAGTATTGTGGTTTATTACTAGCCAATGGCGTGGAGTCAATACCCTTCAGAGGTATAGGAACTTCCAGAGGCTCTAAATTAAACCCACAGCGTTTGGCAAAGGACCAATCCATAAGACTCAAAGCGGCGCCAGAGTCGACATAGGCGTCCGCGGTAATAGACGATAAAGAGCAAATCAGGGTCACAGATAGAATAAACTTGGACTGTAAAGTTCCAATTGAAACAGACTTATCAACCTTCTTAGTACGTTTAGAGCATGCTGATATAACGTGAGTTGAATCGCCACAATAGAAGCATAACCCATTTTTTCGCCTAAAATTCTGTCGTTCGCTTCTGGACAGAATTCTATCACATTGCATAATCTCTGGCGCCTTCTCAGTAGACACCGCCAAATGGTGCACAGGTTTGCGCTCCCGCAAACGCCGATCAATCTGAATAGCCATTGTCATGGACTCATTCAGACCTGCAGGCACAGGGAACCCCACCATAACATCTTTAATGGCATCAGAGAGACCCTCTCTGAAATTCGCCGCCAGGGCGCACTCATTCCACTGAGTAAGCACAGACCATTTACGAAATTTTTGGCAGTATATTTCAGCCTCATCTTGCCCTTGAGACAGGGCCATCAAGGCTTTTTCAGCCTGAATCTCTAAATGAGGTTCCTCATAAAGCAACCCCAAAGCCAGGAAAAACGCATCCACATTGAGCAACACAGGATCCCCTGGTGCCAAAGCAAATGCCCAATCCTGAGGGTCGCCCCGGAGCAAGGAAATTACAATCCTGACCTGCTGTGCGGGATCTCCAGCGGAGCGAGATCTCAGAGACAAAAATAATTTACAATTATGTTTGAAATTCTGGAAGCGAGATCTATCCCCGGAGAAAAATTCAGGCAAAGGTACTCTAGGTTCAGATATAGGAGCATGAATTACAAAATCCTGTAAACTTTGAACCTTCATAGCGAGATTGTTCAGACCTGTAGCTAAACTCTGAGGATCCATTTTCATCAGGTGAAATCAGAACCATTCAAGGATTAGAAGGAGAGAGAGACGAAGGCTGCAGTAAGCAGAGATGCTAGTGAATCAACTAATGAGCAAACTCAGGAAAAAAAAAAAAAAAATTCTCTGCAGACTTCTTTTCTCTCCTTTCTTCTGCCAATAATTTTAACCCTCGGCCGGCCAAACTGTCATGGTTCTCAATGGCAAGAGAACGTAGTAAAGCATACAAAAAGGACTAGCTCTTGGAAGATGGGAACTCGAGCTGACTGTGAGCTAAACCTACCGCACAACTAACAGTGGCCGGGTAGCGTGCCTACGTTTTATCCCTAGACGCCCAGCGCCAGCCGGAGAACTGACTGACCCTAGCAGAGGAAAATACAGACCTGGCTTACCTCTAGAGAAATTTTCCCCAAAAGGCAGACAGTAGCCCCCACATATATTGTCGGTGATTTCAGAGGAAATTGACATACGAAGTATGAAGATAGGTTTAGCAAATTGAGGTCCGCTTACTAGATAGTAGGAAGACAGAAAAGGGAACTTTACAGTCAGCTGAAAACCCTTTCAAAACACCATCCTGAAATTACTTTAAGACTCTAATATCAACTCATGACACCAGAGTGGCAATTTCAGCTCACAAGAGCTTCCAGCCTCAGAAATAAACAATCACAGAGAACTGGAACAAAAATGCAAAACAAACTTAGGACTACAAGTCCAACTTAGCTGATAGTAGTCTAGGAGCAGGAACATGCAACAGAAAGGCTTCTGGTAACATTGTTGGCCGGCATAGAAATGACTGAGGAGCAAGGCTAAATAGACAACTCCCACATCCTGATGGAAACAGGTGAACAGAGGCGATGAAGCACACAAGTTCAGTACCACCAGTGACCACCGGGGGAGCCCAGAAACCAAATTCACAACACTTCTCTTACCCGAACAGAGACCCTTCTCGGTCGCCTTTGGAAATAAGCCCATCTGCCAATATTGGGCCCTGTCACTGAGTCCTTTTGGGACAGTACGTTATCACCTCCTCTGATAGGGTTGCCCCTTTGTCAGACCACCCCCATCCCCGGCGGTCAGTACAGTGTTGTGATTTCCTAGTCCCTATACCTTCTGTCTGGACTAAATCTCTGTCACCACATCCGCTACAGTGCCTCCCGTCTAGGCCACTCAGCACTGATGTAGCAGAGGAGTCACTACTTCTAACTCTTCCATCCTTTAGGGGACCCCTTCGTCTCTCCAGACCTCGGGTTGAAAGTGGCCGCCCTCTTCTTCGCATTTCCTGCAGCTGTTTATTGATCTGAACCCTCTCAAATCTTAGCTGCTCTACCTCATTTAGGTAGGGCAATGTCCAGCTCGCAGGCTCGGTCTGGAGCCACACACACAGGAGACCTTCTACCTCCCAAGACACATCACTGTGCCAAATAACAGCCTCCATTATGTAGACTGTAGCCATACCCACAGAGGAGGTATGTGGGTAGCCTGACCCGCCCATCTCTCATAGCTACCCGCAACCCGGACCCAGGTGCACCAAACAACATCCTAGTGCTTACGTGCACTAAAGGAAAATACTCCAGGTTACATCACATGGAGCAGCCATCTCTGCGACACATACCTCCCATTGATTATGCGGCCATTGGCCTCCTTACACCCGTTATATGTTACCTGTATTAGGGGGTCTTTTCTTAGATCCTGTTTGGGGCTAGATACATTGTATCTGTGGGCTCCATTACTTGCCGGTCAGCAGACTTGTTATTATGGGAATAACAAAGCCTCGAAGACCCCACAAACCCCCTGATCTGCTGGAGTAGTTGCTTCTTTCCTTTGAGGGCTGTGATCTATCTCTCTGGGTCCTTATAACTTTACGTCACGTCTTTAGTAGATTTTTTTCCTCTTTCAGAGGAATTCTGTCTTTTAAGATGTTTAACATGTCGCCCATGTCTGCCTGAACCGCTGCTCGCACACAATCGATTTTCTGGCAGAAGGTATCCCCTCCACCAGTGTTTCTAAGGGTCCAGTTATCTCTCTGACATCTTTACACCACCGTGCACAGCGTAGACGGCCCGGGTCAGTGGAAAAGTCACTTTCTAGAAGTATTTTTCTTTTAAACATAGACAGCGGACATTGCTGGTGGAAACAACCCCGTCCTTAAGCCAAGATCCTCAGAGGTCTCGAAGCAAATACCCATAAGGCTCCCATGTGGCGTCCCCCAACAAGTGCTTGTTTCCGGGGTCCGTCTGCCGTGCTGACGGCACCACTTGTCATTTATCTCTGGGATAATCACAAAGGACGACGCTCCTTGTGCTGAAGGTCTCGTCCGCCTTTTCTTACTGTGACAAATATGTTTTGTAGCAGGTAGAAGCGCTCCGATCTCTGAGGGCCGCAGACTTGGAGAACACTTTCTGTATCTTGCTGTTCCATCATCCATGGACGTATATACGGTGGACCCCCATAAATCTGATGGTGGAAAAGCAGAGATTTCCTCATCTTGCAATAAAACGAAACAATACGAGGTTTGTGAGAGAAATGAGCTTCAACATTATGTGGCAGCTGCTTTACAAAATATCCTTCCCCAGAATTAGGAGAATAGGTGTAGAAGTGGCGGGTCCATCACAAGACCCCTAATAACCAATTGGCCGGGTGGTGAAATCATCGCTTTGTGCTTTGTGTAACGTCTTGTTTCAATGTCTCCACACTTTTTATTTCTCACAATGTCCGGCCGTTGGAGGATAAAGCTTTTCCGTGTTTCAGACCCAGAATTACGCGGCTCGTCCAGAACCAAATCTTTCAGACTGTCGAGATAAATGGATTGTGTGATCAGTGAGTGAAGCAGGCGGCCATGAGAGGTGCTGAGTAGAGTTGAGCGAATATGTTCGAAATGATCGCCGAATCCAAATTTGCCATATCCGTGCCGAATTTATGTTTGATTATCGTATCGGAACATATTCACTCATTTCTTCTCCCATTGACTCCAATGATGTCCAGCTACGTACAGCTAATGCTACAAAAACACCTTCACCAGCGAACGTAATCCCAACCGAATATTGAAAAATTCACTCAACTCTAGTGGTGAGGTCTCCCTCAATGGAAGTCTTCACAGAGCCTGGACAGACATCTGTCTGAGAGGGCGTAGTGACTCCTGCATTGAGCCAGGGGTTGGACACGAGGACCCTGGAAATCTGATGACCCTGAGGGTCCTGATGACCATGGAGGTCCTAATAACCCAGGAGGTCCCGATGACCATGGAGGTCCTAATAACCCAGGATGTCCTAATAATCCAAGAGGCCCGGATGACCCTGACGGTCCTGATGACCCTGAGGGTCCTGATGACCATGGAGGTCCTAATAACCCAGGAGGTCCCAATGACCATGGAGGTTGTAATAACCCAGGAGGTCCTAATAATCCAAGAGGCCCGGATGACCCTGACGGTCCTGATGACCCTGAGGGTCCTGATGACCATGGAGGTCCTAATAACCCAGGAGGTCCCTTCCGTTATGACTTTAACATGACAGTTTTACCACTGTTGACTTTGTACTATTGAGGGGGTCTCTGTGTATACACTGTACATATCGGGGGTCTCTGTGTATACATTGTACATATCGGGGGTCTCTGTGTATACATTGTACATATCGGGGGTCTCTGTGTATACACTGTACATATCGGGGATCTCTGTGTATACATTGTACATATCGGGGGTCTCTGAGTATACACTGTACATATCGGGGGTCTCTGTGTATACACTGTACATATCGGGGGTCTCTGTGTATACACTGTACATATCGGGGTCTCTGTGAATACACTGTACATATCGGGGGTCTCTGTGTATACACGGTACATATCGGGGGGTCTCTGGATACACGGTACATATCGGGGGCCTCTGTGTATACACTGTACATATCGGGGGTCTCTGTGTATACACTGTACATATCGGGGGCTCTGTGTATACACTGTACATATCGGGGTCTCTGTGTATACACGGTACATATCGGGGGTCTCTGTGTATACACTGTACATATCGGGGGTCTTTGTGTATACTCTGTACATATCGGGGGTCTCTGTGTATACACGGTACATATCGGGGGTCTCTGGATACACGGTACATATCGGGGGTCTCTGTGTATACACTGTACATATCGGGGTCTCTGTATATACACTGTACATATCGGGGGTCTCTGTGTATACACTGTACATATCGGGGGTCTCTGTGTATACACGGTACATATCGGGGGTCTCTGTGTATACACTGTACATATCGGGGGTCTTTGTGTATACTCTGTACATATCGGGGGTCTCTGTGTATACATTGTACATATCGGGGGTCTCTGTGTATACACGGTACATATCGGGGGTCTCTGTGTATACACTGTACATATCGGGGGTCTCTGTGTATACACGGTACATATCGGGGGTCTCTGTGTATACACTGTACATATCGGGGGTCTTTGTGTATACTCTGTACATATCGGGGGTCTCTGTGTATACATTGTACATATCGGGGGTCTCTGTGTATACACGGTACATATCGGGGGTCTCTGTGTATACACTGTACATATCGGGGGTCTTTGTGTATACACTGTACATATCGGGGGTCTCAGGCTGTACATAACGGGGGTCTCAGGCTGTACATATCGGGGGTCTCTGCACTGTACATATCGGGGTCTCTGTGTATACATTGTACATATCGGGGGGTCTCTGTATACACTGTACATATCGGGGGTCTCTGTGTATACACTGTACATATCGGGGGTCTTTGTGTATACATTGTACATATCGGGGGTCTCTGTGTATACATTGTACATATCGGGGGTCTTTGTGTATACTCTGTACATATCGGGGGTCTCAGGCTGTACATAACGGGGGTCTCAGGCTGTACATATCGGGGGTCTCTGCACTGTACATATCGGGGTCTCTGTGTATACATTGTACATATCGGGGGGGTCTCTGTATACACTGTACATATCGGGGGTCTCTGTGTATACACTGTACATATCGGGGGTCTCAGGCTGTACATATCGGGGGTCTCAGGCTGTACATATCGGGGGTCTCTGTATATACACGGTACATATCGAGGGTCTCTGTGTATACACTGTACATATCGGGGGTCTTTGTGTATACATTGTACATATCGGGGGTCTCTGTGTATACATTGTACATATCGGGGGTCTTTGTGTATACTCTGTACATATCGGGGGTCTCTGTGTATACATTGTACATATCGGGGGTCTCTGTGTATACACGGTACATATCGGGGGTCTCTGTGTATACACTGTACATATCGGGGGTCTTTGTTTATACACTGTACATATCGGGGGTCTCAGGCTGTACATAACGGGGGTCTCAGGCTGTACATATCGGGGGTCTCTGCACTGTACATATCGGGGTCTCTGTGTATACATTGTACATATCGGAGGTCTCTGTATACACTGTACATATCGGGGGTCTCTGTGTATACACTGTACATATCGGGGGTCTCAGGCTGTACATATCGGGGGTCTCTGTGTATACACTGTACATATCGGGGTCTCTGTGTATACTCTGTACATATTGGGGGTCTCTGTGTATACACTGTACATATCGGGGTCTCTGTGTATACACTGTACATATTGGGGGTCTCTGTGTATACACGGTACATTTCGGGGGTCTCCGCACTGTGTATATCGGGGTCTCAGGCTGTACATATCGGGGGTCTCAGGCTGTACATATCGGGGGTCTCAGGCTGTACATATCGGGGGTCTCAGGCTGTACATATCGGGGGTCTCAGGCTGTACATATCGGGGGTCTCTGCACTGTACATATCGGGGGTCTCTGTGTATACATTGTACATTTCGGGGGTCTCTGCCCTGTACATATCGGGGTCTCAGGCTGTACATATCGGGGGTCTCTGTGTATACATTGTACATTTCGGGGGTCTCTGCCCTGTACATATCGGGGTCTCAGGCTGTACATATCGGGGGTCTCAGGCTGTACATATCGGGGGTCTCAGGCTGTACATATCGGGGGTCTCAGGCTGTACATATCGGGGGTCTCTGCACTGTACATATCGGGGGTCTCTGTGTATACATTGTACATTTCGGGGGTCTCTGCCCTGTACATATCGGGGTCTCAGGCTGTACATATCGGGGGTCTCTGTGTATACATTGTACATTTCGGGGGTCTCTGCCCTGTACATATCGGGGTCTCAGGCTGTACATATCGGGGGTCTCAGGCTGTACATATCGGGGGTCTCAGGCTGTACATATCGGGGGTCTCAGGCTGTACATATCGGGGGTCTCAGGCTGTACACGCCCCGTAGATATTTGGGGGGCGGTTACTTCCCGCATTAAGGGCGGAGGTTTACCTCACATTTCGCAGTACAGGGGGCGTGTCACTGCAGGCGGAGTGATCCTGCCCTGTGCGCCGCCGCACACTATATAAGTGCCTGCCAGCCGGAACTTCTCCTCTTTATTCCGCCGCCGCCGGAGGTCTGTGACGCGCAGGTTCCCGCACACAAGGTACCGGACGCGGCTGTGGCTGTGCTCTGGGGGAGCTCGGTCCGGGGTTGGGGGGAGGGTCGGTGCTCAGTATCGGGGCGCTGTCCTCCGGTTGGGGCGCTGCGGGTTCTCCGCTCAGACTCCGCCTCCTGGAATCTTCTAGACCTCAGGGCACGTGGTTGGAGCCGGCAATGAAGGCGCCGCCATGTTTGTGTGACGTCACTGCAGATGTCAATACCGAGAGCGAAGACTGCAGAGGTGTGAGCCGGCGGGGGTCCTGTGGTGGGGGGTCCTGAGCCCGGGAGTAGTGGGGTCCGGTGGTGGGGGGTCCTGTGCCCGGGAGTAGGGGGGTCCGGTGGTGAGGGGTCCTGTGCCTGGGAGGTGGGTCCGGTGGTGGGGGGTCCTGGGTCCGGTGGTGGGGGGTCCTGGGTCCGGTGGTGGGGGGTCCTGTGCCCGGGGGGGGTCCTGTGGGTCCTGTGCCCGGGGGGGTCTGGGGGGTCCTGTGCCCGGGGGTGGGGGGGTCCTGTGCCCGGGAGGAGGTGTACCCCAGGTGTTGGTGGGGGCGTCACCATCCTTTGCTGTGACTTCTGTCTCTTGGCGCCCCCCTTCTCTCCAGTTTACTGACTATTGGGGGCTTGTCTTTCCCAGATGCCTGAAGAAATCCATCATGGCGAGGAGGAGGTGGAGACGTTCGCCTTCCAGGCGGAGATCGCGCAGCTCATGTCTCTGATCATCAACACCTTCTACTCCAATAAGGAAATCTTCCTGCGAGAACTGATCTCCAACGCCTCCGATGTGAGTGCTGGGGGGCGATGTGATTGGGGGGGCATGTGATTGGGTTGTGGGGGATGTGATGGTTGCGGGGTGTCATGGCGGCTCCTGATCTCTCTTCTCAGGCGCTGGATAAGATCCGCTATGAGAGTCTCACCGATCCCTCCAAGCTGGACAGCGGTAAAGACCTGAAGATCGATGTTGTCCCCAACAAGCAGGAGCGGACCCTCACCCTGCTGGACACCGGCATCGGCATGACCAAGGCCGACCTCATCAACAACCTGGGAACCATCGCGAAGTCCGGGACCAAGGCCTTCATGGAGGCACTGCAGGTGAGGCTGCTCTGAAGATGCTATGGGGGGGTTCAGCGCGGCTCTATCGGGGGCAGCCCCTCTTATCGCCTCCTTTCCTCAGGCTGGAGCCGACATCTCGATGATTGGACAGTTCGGTGTCGGTTTCTATTCGGCTTATCTGGTGGCGGAGAAGGTTGTGGTGATCACCAAGCACAACGATGATGAGCAGTACGCCTGGGAGTCCTCTGCTGGGGGCTCGTTCACAGTCAAGACTGACTGTGGTGAGTAGAAGGTTCCTGTCTGAGGTTGAGGGGTCTTATATCTGGGGGGTGCAGAGTTCAGCTTTAGATCATGTGCAGGGGGGGGACCCTGACTTCTGACCTTCTTCTCTTAGGTGAGCAGGTGGGTTTGTCAATAGTTAACCCCTTTCCAACATCAGGTGTAATGGTGCACCGATGTCAGACGCCCTCCGTTTGATGTGGGGTCCGGCGGTGAGCCCACATCTTTCCGGGGCCATGTCAGCTGATCGGGTTGTAGCAGCTTCTAGCCTCCCATAGACTACGGAAGCCTGCCAAAAGTAAAATAAAAACCCACCCTCCTTTCGCCCCATTCATGATAAACAAAAAAATATCAAACATAGACATATTTGGTATCGCCGTGTTCAGAATCGCCCGATCTATCAATAAAAAAATTAACCTGATCGTTAAAACGGCGTTGCGAGGAAAAAGTCAAAACTCCAGTTGTGTTTTTTTTTTTTTTTTGGTCACCGTGACACTGCATTAAAATGCAATAACGGCCGATGAAGAATGTATCTGCCCCAAATGGTATCATTAAAAACGTGAGGTCAGTGCACAAAAAATAAGCCCTCACCCAACCCCAGATCACGAAAAATGGAGACGTTACGGGTGTCGGGTGTTTTTTTTTTTTTTTTTAACAGTTTGTAATTTTTTTTTCACCACTTAGATGAAAGAGAACCTAGACATGTTTGTCTATGAACTCGTAATGACCTGGAGAATCATAGTGGCAGCTCAGTTTTGGCATTTAGTGAACCTAGCAAAAAAACCAAGTGTGGAATTGCATTTTCTTTGCGATTTCACCACACTTGGAATTTTTTTACCTGTTTTTAGAGTACACGACATGGTAAAACCAATGATGTCGCTCAAAAGTACAACTCGTCCTGCAAAAAATAAGCCCTCACATGGCCATATGGATGGAAAAATAAAAAATGTATGGCTCTGAGAAGGGGAGCGGAAAACAAAAATGCCTCTGGTCATGAAGGGGTTAATGGCCCCCTCATTGTAGACCCCAATGTGAGTCTCGTGGATCTGTAGATGGGATTGTGACATGAGGCCTCTGTACCCACACATCTCTGCTCGTCTCAGGTGAGCCCATCGGCCGCGGCACCAAAGTCATCCTGCACCTGAAGGAGGACCAGACTGAGTACCTGGAGGAGAAGCGGGTGAAGGAGGTAGTGAAGAAGCACTCGCAGTTCATCGGGTACCCCATAACCCTCTATGTGAGTACTCGCAGCTGCAGACCCCCGAATCGGGGCCATAGTGACTGCAGACATTTGTTTCTTGCTGCTGTACTGTAGATGGAGCCAACTATTAACAGTTTGTGTCCTTACAGCTGGAGAAGGAGCGAGAAAAGGAGATCAGTGACGACGAGGCTGAGGAGGAGGAAAAGGAGGAAGAGAAGAAGGATGAAGGCGAGGAGGACAAACCCAAGATTGAAGATGTGGGCTCTGACGAAGAGGAGGAGGGAAAAGATAAGAAGAAAAAGACCAAGAAGATCAAGGAGAAGTACATTGACCAAGAGGAGCTGAACAAGACCAAGCCCATCTGGACCCGCAACCCTGATGACATCAGCCAGGAGGAGTATGGAGAGTTCTACAAGAGCCTGACCAACGACTGGGAGGACCACCTGGCTGTGAAGGTAAGGGTGGGCTGAGGAAGGGGCAGGGGTCTTGGCTGAGGCAGTCCTGACTTGCTGCTCTTCTCTGCAGCACTTCTCAGTAGAGGGCCAGCTGGAGTTCCGGGCGCTCCTCTTCATCCCCCGCCGCGCTCCTTTTGACCTGTTTGAGAACAAGAAAAAGAAAAACAACATTAAGCTGTACGTGAGGCGCGTCTTCATCATGGACAGCTGCGACGAGCTCATCCCAGAGTACCTGAGTAAGTAGACCATGCGACTCAGGGTTACTGCCCACGGGTGCCATTAGATGGCCACCACGACTCACAGCATGTCCTGACCGCTGTGCGCTGCTGGCTTGGAGCTGTAGTTTTTTCACTGGTTTGAATGCTGCTCTGTGGGTTTGATACTTGAGTTCCCTCTGACAGATTTCATCCGAGGGGTGGTGGACTCTGAGGATCTCCCACTGAACATCTCCAGAGAAATGCTGCAGCAGAGCAAGATCCTGAAGGTCATCAGGAAGAACATTGTCAAGAAGTGTCTGGAGCTGTTCTCCGAGCTGGCCGAGGACAAGGAGAACTACAAGAAGTTCTACGAGGCCTTCTCCAAGAACCTGAAGGTAGGTCATTGTCAGACACCCCCAATTCCAGGCTGCAGCAGAGTATGTTCAGCATGCTGACTGTCTCTACCTGCACAGCTTGGGATCCATGAAGATTCCACCAACAGGAAGAGGCTGTCAGAGCTGCTGAGGTATCACACGTCCCAGACCGGAGACGAGATGGCATCACTGACCGAGTACGTGTCCCGCATGAAGGAGAACCAGAAGAGCATCTACTACATCACAGGTGAGTGACGGTCCTGCTGCCATGACCATCTTGCCCCTCGACCCGCCATCTTTACCTGCTGCTAACTATCCTGTTGCCATAGGTGAGAGCAAGGAGCAGGTGGCCAACTCTGCCTTTGTGGAGCGTGTGAGGAAGCGCGGCTTCGAGGTTGTGTACATGACTGAGCCCATCGACGAGTACTGTGTCCAGCAGCTGAAGGAGTTTGACGGGAAGACCCTGGTGTCGGTCACTAAGGAGGGGCTGGAGCTGCCAGAGGATGAGGATGAGAAGAAAAAGATGGAAGAGAACAAGACAAAGTTTGAGAGTCTTTGCAAACTGATGAAGGAAATACTGGACAAGAAAGTAGAGAAGGTGAGGAGCAAGGTCAACATGGGGCCACTTTAGAAATTGGTAGTGAAACTAACGTGTGATCAGTTCATGGCCCTATTTAATGCTGGGGGCCCCTTTAGTCTCGGGTCCCTGATGGGGCCTGTAGAAAGGGCTGTGCAGTTGCTGCTCCTAGGGGTCATCTGTACTTTGTATAATTCGTCCCCTCTGACATTCTGTTCACTAATAAGATCTGTCCTGACAGGTGACTGTGTCCAACCGCCTGGTGTCATCTCCCTGCTGCATCGTCACCAGCACCTACGGCTGGACGGCAAACATGGAGCGGATCATGAAGGCGCAGGCTCTGCGTGACAACTCCACCATGGGCTACATGATGGCCAAGAAGCACCTAGAGATCAACCCAGAGCATCCCATTGTGGAAACGCTGCGGCAGAAGGCAGATGCCGACAAGAATGACAAAGCAGTGAAGGACCTGGTGGTGCTGCTCTTCGAGACGGCGCTCCTGTCCTCCGGCTTCTCCCTGGATGACCCTCAGACACATTCTAACCGGATCTACAGGATGATCAAGCTGGGCCTTGGTAAGAGGCCCCCTGGCCGAGGCACCATCCGGGAGTGTCTGCCTGTGAGGTGGTCCCTGGTGCAGTCCTCCTTGCTGACACTTTCCTCTTTTCTCAGGTATTGATGATGATGACTCTGCGGTGGAGGAGTTGGCTGCTCCGGTCGCGGATGATATCCCCCCTCTGGAAGGTGAAGAGGACGCTTCTCGTATGGAGGAGGTGGATTAATGCCTCTCCGTGGCCTCCCTTAGCCTGGTATCTGCAGCCTGTTTCTGGGGAGCCTCTGAACTGTACACTATTGGGGTCTCCCCCCTCCTGGCATGTTATTGGGTGAGGAGGCTTCAGACGAGCCCCCACCCCTGGTTATTGCACTGTGGGATCCCGCTGTCCGGTGCCCCTATACTGTAGTATAACCCGCTTCTCCCACCATCGGACTGCCTGACGCCCCCGTACAGCTGCTCCTCCGTCAGCGTGTTGCCCCTCGCCCCGTGCAGCGCCCTCAGGAATGTCTTGAATATCGGCCGTCGCCTCAGTTGTGTTTTGTGAGTTTATTTTTGATTTGTCATGCAGAATAAATTCTTTTTACAACAGAAGTGCTGCCTGGTCACATGACATCCAAGATGGTGAGATCTAGGGGTCTGTCACTGCCCCCTGGGGGGGATTCTGGAGCCACCTGGGTCTGACTGGATTCCCGGGTCCCCTCCATCACAGGTGCTAAGTGTCCTCATGTCTGTGCCAGTGGCTGAGGATGGTGGTGGTACAGTGACTGTGGGCACAGGTGTGAGAGGCCACTGTCCATGTAGCACTGGATGTAATGGCGGCTGCAGAGTAAGACTGCAGGCTCTTATGATTCGGAAATACCAGAGTATTACTGGGGGCGTGGCCTTCTCCCTGTATGACACTGTCCAATCATAAGCAGGGGCTAACACAGGTGCAGAAAGAGCTGTGATGTCATCAGGGTCACATGACCACAGGTCCTGGCTGGCAGTGTGCAGCCAAATTAAGCCCCGACATGCATCACAAGTGAAGGGCTGTGAGCACCAGCGAGTGACGCCTCCTGTGTGAGTGACGCCTCCTGTGTGAGTGACGCCTCCTGTGTGTGAGTGACGCCTCCTGTGTGTGAGTGACGCCTCCTGTGTGTGAGTGTGACGCCTCCTGTGTGAGTGTGACGCCTCCTGTGTGAGTGTGACGCCTCCTGTGTGAGTGTGACGCCTCCTGTGTGAGTGTGACGCCTCCTGTGTGAGTGTGACGCCTCCTGTGTGAGTGTGACGCCTCCTGTGTGAGTGTGACGCCTCCTGTGTGTGAGTGACGCCTCCTGTGTGAGTGACGCCTCCTGTGTGTGAGTGACGCCTCCTGTGTGTGAGTGTGACGCCTCCTGTGTGAGTGTGACGCCTCCTGTGTGAGTGTGACGCCTCCTGTGTGAGTGTGACGCCTCCTGTGTGAGTGTGACGCCTCCTGTGTGAGTGTGACGCCTCCTGTGTGAGTGTGACGCCTCCTGTGTGAGTGTGACGCCTCCTGTGTGAGTGTGACGCCTCCTGTGTGAGTGTGACGCCTCCTGTGTGAGTGACGCCTCGTGTGTGTGAGTGACGCCTCGTGTGTGTGAGTGACGCCTCGTGTGTGTGAGTGACGCCTCGTGTGTGTGAGTGACGCCTCGTGTGTGTGAGTGACGCCTCGTGTGTGTGAGTGACGCCTCGTGTGTGTGAGTGACGCCTCGTGTGTGTGAGTGACGCCTCGTGTGTGTGAGTGACGCCTCGTGTGTGTGAGTGACGCCTCGTGTGTGTGAGTGACGCCTCGTGTGTGTGAGTGACGCCTCGTGTGTGTGAGTGACGCCTCGTGTGTGTGAGTGACGCCTCGTGTGTGTGAGTGACGCCTCGTGTGTGTGAGTGACGCCTCGTGTGTGTGTGAGTGACGCCTCGTGTGTGTGAGTGACGCCTCGTGTGTGTGAGTGACGCCTCGTGTGTGTGAGTGACGCCTCGTGTGTGTGAGTGACGCCTCGTGTGTGTGAGTGACGCCTCGTGTGTGTGAGTGACGCCTCGTGTGTGTGAGTGACGCCTCGTGTGTGTGAGTGACGCCTCGTGTGTGTGAGTGACGCCTCGTGTGTGTGAGTGACGCCTCGTGTGTGTGAGTGACGCCTCGTGTGTGTGAGTGACGCCTCGTGTGTGTGAGTGACGCCTCGTGTGTGTGAGTGACGCCTCGTGTGTGTGAGTGACGCCTCGTGTGTGTGTGAGTGACGCCTCGTGTGTGTGTGAGTGACGCCTCGTGTGTGTGTGAGTGACGCCTCGTGTGTGTGTGAGTGACGCCTCGTGTGTGTGTGAGTGACGCCTCGTGTGTGTGTGAGTGACGCCTCGTGTGTGTGTGAGTGACGCCTCGTGTGTGTGTGAGTGACGCCTCGTGTGTGTGTGAGTGACGCCTCGTGTGTGTGTGAGTGACGCCTCGTGTGTGTGTGAGTGACGCCTCGTGTGTGTGTGTGTGACGCCTCCTGTGTGAGTGTGACGCCTCCTGTGTGAGTGTGACGCCTCCTGTGTGAGTGTGACGCCTCCTGTGTGAGTGTATTCTCTGCCACCAGGCTGCACACTGTCAGGACCTGTGGACTTGAAGCATGTGACCTGGACAGCACAGGTCCTATGGTGCTGCTTATGATTGGTCAATGTCCTACAGGGAGTAGGCCACTCCCCCAGTAAAATATCTGGTAAGAGATTAACTCATCTGCCAGATGCCGATATCTCCAGCTGTGAGGTGACCATTCTCCCACTCTGTAGGCGCTGTTTATTATAGCGCCATTTATTCCATGGTGCTTTACAACAAAAACGGGAACAATACAAGTCACAGCTGGTACAGGAGGAGAGGACCCTGCCCGCAAGGGCTCACAATCTACAAGGGATGGGTGAGGATACAGGAGGAGAGAGGACCCTGCCCGCGAGGGCTCACAATCTACAAGGGATGGGTGAGGATACAGGAGGAGAGAGGACCCTGCCCGCGAGGGCTCACAATCTACAAGGGATGGGTGAGGATACAGGAGGAGAGAGGACCCTGCCCGCGAGGGCTCAGTCTACAAGGGGTGGGTGAGGATACAGGAGGAGAGAGGACCCTGCCCGCGAGGGCTCACAATCTACAAGGGATGGGTGAGGAGAGAGGACCCTGCCCGCGAGGGCTCACAGTCTACAAGGGATGGGTGAGGACACAGGAGGAGAGAGGACCCTGCCCGCGAGGGCTCACAATCTACAAGGGATGGGTGAGGACCCTGCCCGCGAGGGCTCACAATCTACAAGGGATGGGTGAGGATACAGGAGGAGAGAGGACCCTGCCCGCGAGGGCTCACAATCTACAAGAGATGGGTGAGGATACAGGAGGAGAGAGGACCCTGCCCGCGAGGGCTCACAATCTACAAGGGATGGGTGAGGATACAGGAGGAGAGAGGACCCTGCCCGCGACGGCTCACAATCTACAAGGGATGGGTGAGGATACAGGAGGAGAGAGGACCCTGCCCGCGAGGGCTCAGTCTACAAGGGATGGGTGAGGATACAGGAGGAGAGAGGACCCTGCCCGCGAGGGCTCACAATCTACAAGGGATGGGTGAGGATACAGGAGGAGAGAGGACCCTGCCCGCGAGGGCTCACAATCTACAAGGGATGGGTGAGGATACAGGAGGAGAGAGGACCCTGCCCGCGAGGGCTCACAATCTACAAGGGATGGGTGAGGATACAGGAGGAGAGAGGACCCTGCCCGCGAGGGCTCAGTCTACAAGGGATGGGTACAGTAGGATACAGTAGGTGAGGTTAGAGCTGGTCGTGCAGCGGTTTGGTTGATCGGTGGTTACTGTAGGTTGTAGACTTGTCGGAAGAGGTAGGTCTTCAGGTTCTTTTTGAAGGTTTCGATGGTAGGTGAGAGTCTGATGTGTTGGGGTAGAGAGTTCCAGAGTAGGGGGGATGCGCGAGAGAAGTTTTGTATGTGATTGTGGGAAGAGGAGATAAGAAGGGAGTAGAGAAGGAGATCTTGTGAGGATCGGAGGTTGCGTGTAGGAAAGTGCCGGGAGACGAGGTCACAGATGTATGGAGGAGACAGGTTGTGGATGGGTTTTGTAGTGGAGTCTCTGGGTGATGGGGAGAGGCCGGGGAATAGCGGGGGGACAGGTGGATTAGGCAGCTGAGTTTAGAATAGGTTGGAGGGTTGTGAGAGTGTTATGTCCAGAACTAGTAGCAAAACCACAAGGACTGAAAATCCTCCAAAAATACAGCTGCAAAAGGGGCAACAAATGCACTACAGGGTGCAGCCAGCCCATGGAGCAAAGTCAGGACAAATAACATGGCTTTCCAGATATGCTGTGGGCCATTCTGACCCCCCCTCTTTCTGCTGTGTGTGTGTGTGTGTGTGTGTGTGTGTGTGTGTGTGTGTGTGTGTGTGTGTGTGTGTGTGTGTGTGTGTGTGTGTGTGTGTGTGTGTGTGTGTGTGTGTGTGGTGTCCATCCTAAATCTCTCCCTGAAGAATTGTAATGGTTTTATGCTGGGCAGACAATTCTCCCTAGACTCCTCATTCCCCCCTCCCATGGAATACTGGCCAAAACTGGTACTTTGATGAGATTCTTTGTTCTCTTAATGTGATATACAGTGGCACTGATCAAATTGGTGAGTGGTGGGAATGATAAAGAAGGTATCTTCCCTGTGAACCATGACATATTGGTGGCAGAGCGGTGGGATAATAGAGCATTAGTGATCTGGTAATAATAATTTTTATTTATATAGCGCCAACATATTCCGCAGCGCTTTACAACTTATAGAGGGGACTTGTACAGACAATGGACATTACAGCATAACAATAATCACATAAACAACAGATACCAGGAGGAATGAGGGCCCTGCTGCTCGCAAGCTTACAAACTATGAGGAAAAGGGGAGACACGAGAGGTGGATGGTAACAATTGCTTTAGTTATTTGGACCAGCCATAGTGTAAGGCTCGGGTGTTCATGTAAAGCTGCATGAACCAGTTATCAGCCTAAAGGCCCCGTCTCACATAGCGATTTACCAACGATCACGACCAGCGATATGACCTGGCCGTGATCGTTGGTAAGTCGCTGTGTGGTCGCTGGGGAGCTGTCACACAGACCGCTCTCCCCAGCGACCAACGATCAGGGGAACGACTTCGGCATCGTTGAAACTGTCTTCAACGATGCCGAAGTCCCCCTGCAGCACCCGGGTAACCAGGGTAAACATCGGGTTACTAAGCGCAGGGCCGCGCTTAGTAACCCGATGTTTACCCTGGTTACCAAAAAAAACAAACAGTACATACTCGCCTTTTGGTGTCCAGGTCCCTTGCCGTCTGCTTCCTGCTCTGACTGAGATCCGGCCGTACACTGAGAGCAGAGCGCAGCGGTGACGTCACTGCTGTGCTCTCACTTCTCACTGTACGGCCGGGAGTCAGTGAGAGCAGGAAGCAGACGGCAAGGGACCTGACGGACATCAGAAGGCGAGTATGTAGTGTTTGTTTTTTTTTACATTTACGCTGGTAACCAGGGTAAACATCGGGTTACTAAGCGCGGCCCTGCGCTTAGTAACCCGATGTTTACCCTGGTTACCAGTGAAGACATCGCTGGATCGGTGTCACACACACCGATTCAGCGATGTCAGCGGGGCCTCAACGACCAAAAAAAGGTCCAGGCCATTCCGACACGACCAGCGATCTCGCAGCAGGGGCCTGATCGCTGGTACGTGTCACACATAGCGAGATCGCTACTGAGGTCGCTGTTGCGTCACAAAACTTGTGACTCAGCAGCGATCTCGCTAGCGATCTCGCTATGTGAGACGGGGCCTTTAGTATGTAGCAGTACAGACACAGAGGCTATTAACTGCATAACGTGTATGAGAACACGATGGAGGAACCTGATTGTTTTTTTTTTATGATTGGCCTACCGCCTCAACGCATTAACCTAACTATCCCTGTGTGGCCTATCTGAACAAATGCGTTTTTAGGACACGCTTAAAACTGTGGGGATTGGGGATTAATCGTATTAACCTGGGTAGTGCATTCCACAGAATTGGCGCAGCACGTGTAAAGTCTTGGAGACGGGAGTGGGAGGTTCTGATTATTGAGGATGCTAACCTGAGGTCATTAGCGGAGCGGAGGGCATGGGTAGGGTGGTAGACTGAGACCAGAGAGGAGATGGAGGGTGGTGCTGAGCCATGGAGTGCTTTGTGGATGAGGAATTAACCAAAAGCACAACAAAACTCAGCATGATATAACTATATATATTTTAAATGTATAAAAAAGAACCACTAATACTGACATACCCTATGCTGAATATAAAAAAGGACTATACTAACGGACTAGTCGCTAATACATATGAACCACAGATATGGGTCACTGGGGCCCAAAAAAAAGACCACAAAGTCCATATTAGAAATATATCAAAAAAGCTTTTTATTAATAATTAAAACAGTATAAAGGACAATAAAGAACTGGTGAGGTAGAGTACCACACGGTGTGCATAAACACCGCACCAAAACACATAATACCACAGACGCACGGAACCGAGTAAGGAGGACACATGCTAATAAATAATATAGCAAACAAGAATGGGCTTACAGAGATCAAAAACCCACATGGTAAATCAAAACCCCATACAGATATTAAGTACGGACACTAGCAGGTATATCAATACACAATATTAGTCCATGGCCCTATCCGCCACATAACAACCCTGCTGGATGGCCAGTATAGCAATCAAATGTGGAATATACGTTACCTCCAAATAGAAAGCAATGTGTCCAGCTTCCCTCGGGTCCGTGCGTCCACCCAGGGGTAACGTATATTCCACATTTGATTGCTATACTGGCCATCCAGCAGGGTTGTTATGTGGCGGATAGGGCCATGGACTAATATTGTGTATTGATATACCTGCTAGTGTCCGTACTTAATATCTGTATGGGGTTTTGATTTACCATGTGGGTTTTTGATCTCTGTAAGCCCATTCTTGTTTGCTATATTATTTATTAGCATGTGTCCTCCTTAGGCTTCTTTCACACTTCAGTCGTTTGGCGTCAGTCACTTCCGACAAAGTGACGGATCGACGGATCCGTCACAATTGTTGAAAAAACGGATGTAACGGATCCGTTTTTTTGACGGATCCGTTACTCGGGGGTTGTATATACTTTTTGGAGCATGCGCAATTGAAAAAAATTGAAAAAACGGATTGGGGCGACGGATCCGTCGAAATAACGGTCGCGACGGATCCGTCGCCCATAGGTGGCCATTCTATGGAATGACGGACGCGACGGATCCGTCGCGATCCGTCATTTCAACGGAGACAAAAAACGTTGCAATGACCGTCAATGTCTAGATGAAGTCCGCTAAATTTTGACGGATCCGTCGCATGACGGATGGAACGGACGACCATCCGTCACAATCCGTCGCTAATGCAAGTCTATGGGGAAAAAAAACGGATCCGTCGAAAAAAAAAGGATCCGTTTTTTTAGGAAAATGACGGTTTTAGACTGACGCCAAACAACTGAAGTGTGAAAGAGGCCTTACTCGGTTCCATGCGTCTGTGGTATTATGTGTTTTGGTGCGGTGTTTATGCACACCGTGTGGTACTCTACCTCACCAGTTCTTTATTGTCCTTTATACTGTTTTAATTATTAATAAAAAGCTTTTTTGATATATTTCTAATATGGACTTTGTGGTCGTTTTTTTTGGGCCCCAGTGACCCATATCTTTGGTTCATTTGTGGATGAGGTTAGTAGTTTTGTACTGGATTCTGGAGTGGATGGGTAACCAGTGTAATGACTGGCACAAGGTAGAGGAATCGGTGTAACGGTTGGTGAGGAATATGATCCTGGCAGCAACATTCAGGACAGATTGGAGCGGGGAGAGTTTGGTAAGAGGGAGGCCGATTAGTAGAGAGTTACAATAGTCCAGACGAGAATGAATAAGTGAGACAGTAAGAGTTTTTGCAGAGTCGAAAGTAAGAAAAGGGTGAATTCTAGAAATGTTTTTGAGATGCAGATAAGAAGAGCGAGCCAGTGATCGGATGTGGGGGGTGAATGAAAGCTCGGAATCAAGGATGACCCCAAGGCAGCGGGCATGTTGCTGGGGAGTAATGGTGGAACCGCACACGGAGATGGCAATGTCAGGCAAAGGTAGGTTAGTAGAGGGAGAGAACACGAGGAGTTCAGTTTTTGACAGGTTCAGTTTCAGATAGAGGGAGGACATGATGTTAGAGACAGCGGTAAGACAATCACTGGTGTTTTCTAAAAAGGTCGGCGTGATAACAGAAGAGGTGTATAATTGGGTGTCGTCAGCATAGAGATGGTACTGGAAACCAAATCTACTGATTGTTTGTCCAATAGGGGCAGTATACAAAGAGAAGAGGAGGGGGCCTAGGACTGATCCTTGAGGAACCTCAACAGTAAGGGGAAGGTGAGAGGAGGAGGAACCAGCAAAACATACAGTGAAGGATCGGTCAGAGAGATAGGAGGAGAACCAGGAGAGAACGGTGTCCTTGAGGCCGATGGAGCGGAGCATAGTGAGGAGGAGCTAATGATCCACAGTGTCGAATGCTGCGGAGAGATCCAAGAGAATTAGCATGGAGTAGTGACCATTAGATTTAGCTGTTAGTAGGTCATTAGAGACTTTAGTGAGGGCAGTTTCAGTAGAGTGTAAAGAGCGGAAGCCAGATTGAAGAGGGTCGAGAAGAGAGTTATCTGAGAGATAGCGGGTAAGACGGGAGTGGACCAGGCGTTCCAGGAGTTTAGAGACGAAGGGAAGATTAGACAGGTCTATAATTAGCGGCACAGTTTTGGTCGAGGGAGGGTTTTTTAAGTAATGGATGTATGATGGCATGCTTAAATGAGGGAAATGGTTGGAGCAATCATTCCTCACTAAAAGCTTGAACAGTTCTCGCGAGGACTTGGCGCAAAAAAGTTTGGGAGAACAAGCTCAGTGTTTACTAGTGCTGGAACAATAGTTGTGTACTTGCGATTACCCCCGACCTTTCTCTTCGTTTTTCTATCTTTTATTTGGCAACCATGGTTATGCTGGGAGAAACCTTTTTAAAAGCAGTCCAAGGACACCCTTATTGCCTTGTGCAGGTCACAGCAGATTGACTTTGCAGGCAAAGACCAACTGGTCACGGCTCAAAGCCCAGTGGCCGCAGAAGCCACCACAAGCGAACATGGTGCTGCAGCAGAGGTCCGACCACTGAATGCCGGCCCTACTAGCAACCAGGGCAGATTGGACCCCTACCTGCTGGCCGCCTTGGAACAACTCCCTGCCGACGACCGTCAGGGACGTCTGCAGCTGATCCAGCAATACCACGAGAGCTGAGCGAGAAGCCCAAGCTCGGAGGGACCATGAACTGCGTGTCATGCAGCGCTCGCCCCCGGCTTCTGCAGCTCGCCGGGTGCGCGCGCGCGGCGCATTCAGCTCTGCGCGTGCGCACATCTGATTTCTCTGTTGGCACTCCTTCCTGTCCTCTCCGTCATCCTGGAGGACTGTAACCCGGAAGTAGCCCTCACGCTGGTATATAAGCTGCTTCCTGCTGCTCCTCTGTGCCTGATGATCATTTGTGTTTACAAGTGCTTCTGGTCACCTGTGGTCTCTGTGCGTTCCTAGCTTTCTGACCTTGGGACTCCTCCTTCCTCTGCAAGTACCTGCCTGATTTTCCTGTGTTCCTGATTTGTTCCTTCAGTTCCTGTTTCTCTGCGGTACCTGCCCGGCTCCTTTACCACACCTTGCTCCCGTCAGCCTCTGTGTCTCCATATTGTCTCGTCAGCCTCCGTGTCTCTGTAGTATTCCCATCTTCTCCCTCGTCTCAGTAGTTCCTTGCCATTCCCTCTGTTTCCTCCGCTGTTTCCTTCAGTCCCTGTGTTCCTGCAGTGTACCCTTCTTATCTCAGTCGACCCTCCAGCTTCCGTGGCGATAGTCCCTCACGGGCCTGCCCCTAACGCTCCCTGTATAGGGGGCGGTCCACCTGGTCAGCTCGTCCGAGAGGGGTTCGTCGTCACGGTCCAGTGGGTCCACTCTCCGTTGCCCCTGTTTGAATCTACTCTCTCAAATGGGACTGCACTCGGATGACATCTGAGTGCAGCCTGATTCTTACAGCATCACACTGCGGCTGGCCGAACTCAGAGCCGTACCATCTACCACGAGAGGCAGTGAGTCCAGCAACGTGCAGTTCCCAAAACCCTGGCCAGAGCACTTTCCTGTGATGGAAAAGGACGGGGACTTGGACACTTTTCTGCAGGCGTTTGAGAAAGTCTTCAGACAGTACCGGCTGCCTGGGGACCAATGGGCCAGATACCTGACCCCAGGGGTAAGAGGCAAAGCTCTGGAGGCGTTTGTTGCTCTCCCTCAAGAACAAGATGTTGACTATGAGGCCATCAAGCAGGCCATGATAACCAAGTACCAGCTCACACCTGAGGTTTACTGTAGAACGTTCCAGAACCTCCAATGTGGCCCACACGACAGTTACAGCGATGTGGCGCATGGACTCGGGATCCAGTTTGACCAGTGGACCCAAGGACTGTCAGTGACCACCTTTGCACAGCTGCGGGACTTGATTATTAAAGACCAGTTCTTACATCTTTGCCCAGCTGAGGTGCGACAGTTTGTGATGGACCGAGAGCCCAAAGACGTGATGAAAGCAGCGCAGATTGCGTCAATCGGAAGTGGGTCATTCCATATCAAGTGATCCAAATATGAATATTTTTTTACCTGACGTCTTTAGATTTTTTTTATTTTTTGTTTTTTTGAAGTACAACTTTAGTTAATTACAAATTAAAAGTTTAGAATTTTTTTCTTCATCAGTTAATTTTTTACAGATTTTTAAAGTTTTAAAAAAGCTCAGATTTTGGCCTGGTATGGCTTTACATTTTTTATCATATCTCGGGCTAGAATTAAGATATAGAGGTGGGAGAGGCAGCATTGTTCTCAGAACGGTAGCCGCTTTCATTTGATATGTCACAAGACTGTTTCTTTATATTTTGTTTTGGTGAAATCAAATTAAACATTTTGATGCGCAATTCTGAAAAAAACATGTTTTAAAATTGTGAAAACATGCATGTGTGTTACTTGTGTCCTTGTTTATATTTGTGCAGGGATTCAACTTGGGATCTATCACATTTGTATTTTTTTTTAAGCCTTGAATCATCTGATTTTATCTTTGTGTGAGTTTCTTCCTTTTTTCTTTTCAAATTACAACTTATTGCATTCAACATTTATATGTAACAATAAAGAAACACAAAAAACAAATACCGAAGTGCCAGAATAAACACATCTTAATCATCATAACAACTTGCTCAGCATTTTCAACCTGAATTCATTGAACAAGCCAAAAGATAAAAGGCGATCACATCCTCAAGTGTGGTTCTCTAAATAGAGTCTCGTCCTAATTATGTTAAAAACAAGATTAAAAGAACCAATATTTTTACCACCTATTTATACATATATATCACTAAACCTGTCATTTCTGAAGTGTTTAAGAAGAATAGTCCAGGAGTTAAATCCTCGTTCTATAAAATATGAACTAATCAGACAGTTAATAGTAGGTTGTTACACTGGCCTGTTATCACCAATGTGTCCCTTCTAGTGGGTGAAATGTCATCTTGCCCATAAGCGCTCACTAGCAATGGCCGTTTCCTTCTGTGTCAGTATGTGCGGCTGTCATGGTGTTCGGCTCCACCTGAGTTATATCTGATTTTTGTTCACTTTTACAATGTCTGGTTTTCTTGGATACACAAAGGACGGCGCTGGACCAGAAGGTGCAAAAAAGTCACTTCTACGTCTTCATTTTCCCAATCTTTGGAGAGTCCAGTAGCCGCCACCAGCGCCGATCATATTCACCAGTTATGTCATCCATTGCCGATCTTGTGCCGCCTTCTACCACGTCATGGACGTCACTGTCTTTATTTCCACTACATGGGATGACAGTCCGGTATTGCTGAGTCCCTGTAACCGATGTTATAACAAACTCTCCTCCTCCCCGTAGTCCTGGTTCGTACACTACATGAACTGGATGTTAGGAATATGTTTCTCCCTCCATTGGAGAAGTTTCCTCGGTGATAAGATTTGGTGTGAATGTGGCCTCTGGAGCTGCCGGCCGGTCATCTGCTCTGCAGTCACGTCCGCCCCTGGTCATCCTCAGCCCTAACAAAGCTTCTCCTCTGTCCTCTCCTGCTTCTATAATAAAATAATACAGTAATATCTAACAATCATGGATTATTTGGTAACTATAGACCCCACACTTCTACACCACAGGCTGAACAGATCTGACATCAAGATTTTTGAACTGACACTGTAATAGTTTTATTTTTTAAAATATGATCCCATCACGATCCCAGCTTGTATTTTGGTACAGATGTGAATAGGAGCACAGCAGGCACAAGTGCAGTTTTTGAAATTTTTTAATTAAACGTTTTTTTCGGAAATGTATTTTAAAGTTTTGCGCTTGCGTTCGCATAGGTAAAATATTATCAAAGATACTCTTGTCACATATCTGGTGAAAGCTTGTACATTTCTGAATAGAATGGTGTTTATTTGGTTTCTCTATCTCTTTTCTAGCCTGAGTTATGGGGAGAAATGTAAAGGCAGGCAACACCGAAATTCACACTTTTTCCGAACTTTGAAAATCAATAAAAAAAAAAAAAAATCTAGAATTGTTTTTTCTTCTTCACATTTTGCATTCTCTGACACACTATTACCAAATAACAAAATCTCAAAAGAATTAAAAATATAGTGGTAAAAATCATTGGTTCACTTGACATGGAATGACCCAAGTACGGAAGCCAGTCCCCACCAGCTGGAGAGGGGGTAAGCCTGCGACCAACTCCAGTACCCCTGCCAGCCAACACACCAGAGGCCCTGTCCCCATTGCCAACAGCATCAGACCTACCACCGAACCTCGCCAGTGTTTTTCCTGCAAGCAGGCTGGTCATGTCAGTGCCAACTGTCCAGAGAATCAGATGAACACCCCAGCCAAGGCCCCAGTGCCTAATGCAGCAGTTCTTTTGGTGGGTGAGGTGGTAGAGAGGGTGTGTGACAACTACAGGCCTCAAGGACACCGACTCAAACTGGCGGCCCCTGAAGAGATCATTCCAGGGAAAACCCTGACTGTCATTGGGATTGGGGGCATCCGATGTCCCCTGCCAATGGCCCGGATTTATATCGATTGGGGTGCCGGGAGCGGGGTGAAGGAAGTGGGATTGTCCAATAACTTGACCACTGATGTTTCATTGGGGACTGATTTGGGGAGAATGGTTGCATACTATGTCCCTGACTCCCCTCCCCGATCGAATGCTGATAGCGAAGGGAAATTGCATGTCTTACCTGACAATGCTTTACCTCTAAATGATGTACCTGATAATCATTTTTCTGAAAATGCTGAGGTAATACCGATAATGCTGATGATGAAAATATGCATGTTTTATCTGATAACCGTTTATTTCCTAAGAATGATGTGCTCACAGGTGCAGGAGTGCTCAGCCACATCACTGCGGGGTGAGATTGCTGAGGAACCCCTAACAGGAGCAAGCGATGGTGCTCAGGGAAATGGGGAGATGCATAGGAACCGTGAGGAAGGTGATGCCGTGCAACTGACCAGTGCCACCGAGGAAGGTAACTGCCCCATAAGTAGCACTGCTCCTGAGGTAATGGGGGTGGATGGGGAGGTAGAGCCCATAGCAGCGCCAGCTGATGGGTCTGTGGAAATCCCCAGGGAGACAGCCTACGTAGCTGCTGTCACCCGCGGTGTCCGGAACGCAGATAACGTTCTGCCTTCTGGACCCTCCTCATTCACAGGAGTGACTGAACCATAGGTGGACCCAGAGCAGGTTCCAGTGGGGAAGGGACCCTGACGTCGCTTCTGGCTTCCCCTAGCCAGGAGTTTCAGGCCACTCTGCACACAGATGCGAGCCTGGAGACTTTGAGACACCTCACCGAGATGCCCACCTCCGTGACTTATAAGGAGAGGGTGTTCTTGGAACGAGGGAGGTTGTACCGGGAGACAGTACCCGGAATATCACAAAAGGAGTGGTTGAGGGAAAGACAGCTGGTCGTCCCGCACCAATTCAGGAGTGAGTTGTTGCGGATTGCCCATGAGATCCCACACGCTGGACACTTGGGGATCAGCAAAACTAAGGCCCTGCTGTCTCAACACTTCTATTGGCTCATGATGGGGACTGATGTGACAAACTACTGCCGCTCCTGTGTCACTTGCCAAAGAGTGGGGCAGGCGGGGCCTGCTCTTAAGGCTCCCCTGATCCCTTTGCCAGTGACAGAGGAGCCTTTCTAGAGGATTGCAGTGGACATTGTGGGCCCCTGTCGTCAACTAGGGCAGATAAGGTGGCGGATGCACTGTTGGCTATCTTTTCACGGGTAGGATTTCCCAGGGGGATGCTTACCGATCAAGGGACCCAATTCATGTCTCACCTAATGGAGACTCTCTGTAAGACAATGCAGGTGAAGCGTCTGGTATCGAGTGCGTATCACCCACAGACCAATGGCTTGCGTGAGCGCTTCTATGGTACCCTCAAACAGATGCTACGCATGCTGGTTGAGACCCAGGGGCGCGACTGGTAGCGGTACCTCCCACACCTGCTATTCGCTTACCTAGAGGTTCCGCAGACCTCGACGGGGTTCTCCTCCTTCGAGCTCCTGTACGGCAGGTGAGTCCGGTGACCCCTTGGGTTGGTAAGGGAATCCTGAGGAGTCAAACCCTTCTGAAGTGTCCATAGTGGAGTATGTCATGCGCTTCTGTGACAAAATGCAGACCTTGATGCAGTTGGTGCATGACAACATGATGCAGGCTCAGGCTGATCAGAAGCACTGGTACGACCAGAAAGCCCGGGAGCGGACCTACCACATGGGTCAAAAGGTGTGGGTGCTGGTCCCCGTACCAAAGGATAAGCTTCCGGCAACCTGGGAAGGCCCGTACGTCGTCCACCAACTGCTCAACCTGGTCACTTACGTGGTCACGTTTGACCACGCTCGGGGTAAGTGAAAGGCCTTTCACGTCAACATGATGAAGGCTCATCACGAACATGAAGCCTACGTCCTACCGGTCTTCAGCCTGCCCAAAGATGGGGAGGAAGACCCCCTCCTGGACATGCTGACCCAAGCCAACCGTGGAGGTAAGCGCCTTGTTAACCGAACCCCAGCTGTTGCAGTTGCGGACCACGCTGGAACTTTTCCGGGCCGTGTTCTCCAACCGACCTGGAAGGATGATGTTAGCGGTCCACAAGGTGGACACCGAAAATCATGCCCCACTACAGTGAACACCCTATCGGATCTCTGATGAGGTGCAGCAGGTTATTAGCCAGGAGATCGATGAGATGTTACAGCTGGGGGTGATTCAACGGTCAAAGAGCGCGTGGGCCTCACCTGTAGTTCTCGTGCCAAAGAAGGATCAGACAACCCAGTTCTGTGGGGACTACAGGGGGCTCAACGCCATCACAGCCTGACGCGCACCCAAGCCGCGCATCTAGGAGCTGCTTGAGCGGTTAGTTGGCGCAAAATATCTGACCACAATGGATCTGAATCGAGGATACTGGCAGATTCCCCTGAGCCCCGAGGCACATGAGATGTCCGCCTTTATCACACCCTTTGGACTCTAGGAGTCCACGGTCATGCCCTTCAGCATGAAGAATGACCCTGCCACTTCCCAGCGGATGGGCAACCACCTGCTTCAGGGACTGGAGAAGTAGTGGTGGCGTACTTGGATGACATTGCCATCTTCAGTTCCTCCTGGGATGAACACCTGCAGCATCTTCAGGAGGTGCTCAGGCAAATTCACCAAGCCGGTCTGACCATCAAGCTGGGAAAATGCCAGATAGGCATGAGAGGTCCACTACCTGGGGCACCGGGTAGGTGGGAAGTCCATAAAGCCAGAGCCTGGGAAAGTGGATGCGATCGCGTCTTGGCCCACCCCCAGGTCCAAGAAACAGGTGATGTCCTTCCTGGGCACTGCAGGGTACTATAGTCGCTTTGTACAGAACCGTAGTAGCCTGGGGCAAAACCCTTGACGGACCTCACCAGGAAGAAGCTACCCCACATCGTCAACTGGACTGACGGCTGTGAGGGGGCCTTCCAGGCGTTGAAAACAGCCCTGTGCAACGCTCCTGTGTTGAAAGCAGTTGACCGTTCTTGTGCAGACCGATGCCAGCGAGTTTGGCCTCGATACTGTGCTCAGCCAGGTCGACTCGGGGAACCACAAACACCAAGTGTTGTACCTGAGCCGGAAGCTTCTGCCGAGGGAAGTGGCCTTTTCCACCATCGAGGAGTGCCTGGCCATAGTCTGGGCTCTGCAACATTTGCAGCCCTACCTGTACGGTCGGACCTTCACTGTGGTGGACCACCACCCTCTACGCTGGCTACAAGCCATGTGTTGAACTAACGTAAGGTTGCTACACTGGAGCCTTGCCTTCCAGCAGTACAACTTTACCATCAAGCACACAACGGGCAGGGAGCATGGAAATGCAAATGGGTTGTCCCGCCAGGGTGAACCTGCTGAGGTGTGCATGGAGGAGTACCGAGAGGTTCTGCCTCCATAGAGCAGTCCAAAAGGGGGAGGTGTCACGATAATGTAAAGATGTTATATTGTGAGTTTAGTTTCAGAAGGTTACATGGCTTTCCAGACACGCTGTGGCACATTCCGACCCCCCTCATCTCTCTTCCTGCTGCTTGTGTGTGTGAATCCTAAACCCCTCCCAATCCCGATCACAGGTATCAGTGTAATCAGTATAACGGTGCCGACCTGACACTGTCTGTAGTCAGTGAGCACAATCCCGATCACAGGTATCAGTGTAATCAATATAACAGCACCGACCTGACACTGTCTGTAGTCACTGAGCACAATCCTGATTATAGGTATCTGTAATCAGTATAACGGCACTGACCTGACACTGTAGTCACTGACCACAATCCCGATCACAGGTATCAGTGTAATCAATATATCAGCACCGACCTGACACTGTCTGTAGTCACTGAGCACAATCCTGATCATAGGTATCTGTAATCAGTATAACGGCGCTGACCTGACACTGTAGTCACTGAGCACAGTCCTGATCACAGGTATCAGTGTAATCAGTATAACGGTACCAACCTGACACTGTCTGTAGTCACTGATCACAATCCTGATCACAGGTATCAGTGTAATCAGTATAACGGCGCCGACCTGACACTGTCTGTAGTCACTGAGCATAATCCTGATCACAGGTATCAGTGCAATCAGTATAACGGCACCGACCTGACACTGTAGTCACGGAGCACAGTCCTGATCACAGGTATCAGTGTAATCAGTATAACGGTGCCGACCTGACACTGTCTGTAGTCACTGAGCACAATCCTGATTACAGGTATCAGTGTAATCAGTATAATGGCGCCGACCTGACACAGTAGTCACGGAGCACAGTCCTGATCACAGGTATCGGTGTAATCAGTATAACGGTGCCGACCTGACACTGTCTGTAGTCAATGAGCACAATCCTAATCACAGGTATCAGTGTAACCAGTATAACGGCACCGACCTGACACTGTGTGTAGTCACTGAGCACAATCCTGATCACAGGTATCAGTGTAATCGGTATAACGGCACCGACCTGACACTGTCTGTAGTCACTGAGCACAATCCTGATCACAGGTATCAGTGTAATCAGTATAACGGCACCGACCTGACACTGTCTGTAGTCACTGAGCATAATCCTGATCACAGGTATCAGTGTAATCGGTATAACGGCACCGACCTGACACTGTCTGTAGTCACTGAGCACAATCCTGATAACAGGTATCAGTGTAATCAGTATAACAGCACCGACCTGACACTGTCTGTAGTCACTGAGCACAATCCTGATCACAGGTATCAGTGTAATCGGTATAACGGCACCGACCTGACACTGTCTGTAGTCACTGAGCACAATCCTGATCACAGGTATCAGTGTAATCAGTATAACGGCACCGACCTGACACTGTCTGTAGTCACTGAGCACAATCCTGATCACAGGTATCAGTGTAATCGGTATAACGGCACCGACCTGACACTGTCTGTAGTCACTGAGCACAATCCTGATCACAGGTATCAGTGCAATCAGTATAACAGCACCGACCTGACACTGTCTGTAGTCACTGAGCACAATCCTGATTACAGGTATCAGTGTAATCGGTATAACGGCACCGACCTGACACTGTCTGTAGTCACTGAGCACAATCCTGATCACAGGTATCAGTGTAATCAGTATAACGGCACCGACCTGACACTGTCTGTAGTCACTGAGCACAATCCTGATCACAGGTATCAGTGTAATCGGTATAACGGCACCGACCTGACACTGTCTGTAGTCACTGAGCACAATCCTGATCACAGGTATCAGTGCAATCAGTATAACGGCACCGACCTGACACTGTCTGTAGTCACTGAGCACAATCCTGATCACAGGTATCAGTGTAATCAGTATAACGGTGCCGACCTGACACTGTCTGTAGTCACTGAGCACAATCCTGATCACAGGTATCAGTGTAATCAGTATAACGGCACCGACCTGACACTGTCTGTAGTCACTGAGCACAATCCTGATCACAGGTATCAGTGTAATCAGTATAACGGCACTGACCTGACACTGTCTGTAGTCACTGAGCACAATCCTGATCACAGGTATCAGTGTAATCAGTATAACAGCACCGACCTGACACTGTCTGTAGTCACTGAGCACGATCCTTATCACAGGAATCAGTGTAATCAGTATAACGGCACCGACCTGACACTGTCTGTAGTCACTGAGCACAATCCTGATCACAGGTATCAGTGTAATCAGTATAACGGCACCAACCTGACACTGTCTGTAGTCACTGAGCACAATCCTGATCACAGGTATTAGTGTAATCAGTATAACAGCACTGACCTGACACTGTAGTCACTGAGCACAATCCTGATCACAGGTATCAGTGTAATCAGTATAACAGTCCCGACCTGACACGGTCTGTAGTCACTGAGCACAATCCTGATCACAGGTATCAGTGTAATCAGTATAACGGCACTGACCTGACACTGTAGTCACTGAGCACAATCCTGATCACAGGTATCAGTGTAATCAGTATAACGGCACTAACCTGACACTGTAGTCACTGAGCACAATCCTGATCACAGGTATCAGTGTAATCAGTATAACGGCACCGACCTGACACTGTAGTCACTGAGCACAATCCTGATCACAGGTATCAGTGTAATCAGTATAACGGCACTGACCTGACACTGTCTGTAGTCACTGAGCACAATCCTGATCACAGGTATCAGTGTAATCAGTATAACGGCACTGACCTGACACTGTCTGTAGTCACTGAGCACAATCCTGATCACAGGTATCAGTGTAATCAGTATAACGGCACCGACCTGACACTGTGTGTAGTCACTGAGCACAATCCTGATCACAGGTATCAGTGTAATCAGTATAACAGCACCGACCTGGCACTGTCTGTAGTCACTGAGCACAATCCTGATCACAGGTATCAGTGTAATCGGTATAACGGCACCGACCTGACACTGTAGTCACTGAGCACAATCCTGATCACAGGTATCAGTGTAATCAGTATAATGGCACCGACCTGACACTGTCTGTAGTCACTGAGCACAATCCTGATCACAGGTATCAGTGTAATCAGTATAACAGCACCGACCTGACACTGTCTGTAGTCACTGAGCACGATCCTTATCACAGGAATCAGTGTAATCAGTATAACGGCACCGACCTGACACTGTCTGTAGTCACTGAGCACAATCCTGATCACAGGTATCAGTGTAATCAGTATAACGGCACCAACCTGACACTGTCTGTAGTCACTGAGCACAATCCTGATCACAGGTATCAGTGTAATCAGTATAACGGCTCCGACCTGACACTGTCTGTAGTCACTGAGCACAATCCTGATCACAGGTATCAGTGTAATCAGTATAACGGCACTGACCTGACACTGTAGTCACTGAGCACAATCCTGATCACAGGTATCAGTGTAATCAGTATAATGGCACCGACCTGACACTGTAGTCACTGAGCACAATCCTGATCACAGGTATCAGTGTAATCAGTATAACGGCACCGACCTGACACTGTCTGTAGTCACTGAGCACAATCCTGATCACAGGTATCAGTGTAATCAGTATAACGGCACTGACCTGACACTGTCTGTAGTCACTGAGCACAATCCTGATCACAGGTATCAGTGTAATCAGTATAACGGCGCCGATCTGACACTGTCTGTAGTCACTGAGCACAATCCTGATCACAGGTATCAGTGTAATCAGTATAACTGCACCGATGTGACACTGCCTGTAGTCACTGAGCACAATCCTGATCACAGGTATCAGTGTAATCAGTATAACAGCACTGACCTGACACTGTCTGTAGTCACTGAGCACAATCCTGATCACAGGTATCAGTGTAATCGGTATAACGGCACCGACCTGACACTGTCTGTAGTCACTGAGCACAATCCTGATCACAGGAATCAGTGTAATCAGTATAACGTCACCGACCTGACACGGTCTGTAGTCACTGAGCACAATCCTGATCACAGGTATCAGTGTAATCAGTATAACAGCACTGACCTGACACTGTAGTCACTGAGCACAATCCTGATCACAGGTATCAGTGTAATCAGTATAACGGTCCCGACCTGACACTGTCTGTAGTCACTGAGCACAATCCTGATCACAGTTATCAGTGTAATCAGTATAACGGCGCCGATCTGACACTGTCTGTAGTCACTGAGCACAATCCTGATCACAGGTATCAGTGTAATCAGCATAACGGCACCGACCTGACACTGTCTGTAGTCACTGAGCACAATCCTGATCACAGGTATCAGTGCAATCAGTATAACGGCACCGACCTGACACTGCCTGTAGTCACTGAGCACAATCTCCTGATCACAGGTATCAGTGTAATCAGTATAACGGCACCGACCTGACACTGTCTGTAGTCACTGAGCACAATCCTGATCACAGGTATCAGTGTAATCAGTATAACGGTCCCGACCTGACACTGTCTGTAGTCACTGAGCACAATCCTGATCACAGTTATCAGTGTAATCAGTATAACGGCGCCGATCTGACACTGTCTGTAGTCACTGAGCACAATCCTGATCACAGGTATCAGTGTAATCAGCATAACGGCACCGACCTGACACTGTCTGTAGTCACTGAGCACAATCCTGATCACAGGTATCAGTGCAATCAGTATAACGGCACCGACCTGACACTGCCTGTAGTCACTGAGCACAATCTCCTGATCACAGGTATCAGTGTAATCAGTATAACGGCACCGACCTGACACTGTCTGTAGTCACTGAGCACAATCCTGATCACAGGTACCAGTGTAATCAGTATAACGGCACCGACCTGACACTGTCTGTAGTCACTGAGCACAATCCTGATCACAGGTATCAGTGTAATCAGTATAACGGCACCGACCTGACAATGTCTGTAGTCACTGAGCACAATCCTAATCACAGATATCAGTGTAATCAGTATAACAGCACCGATCTGACACTGTCTGTAGTCACTGAGCACAATCCTGATCACAGGCATCAGTGTAATCAGTATAACAGCACCGACCTGACACTGTCTGTAGTCACTGAGCACAATCCTGATCACAGATATCGGTGTAATCAGTATAACAGCACCAACCTGACACTGTCTGTAGTCACTGAGCACAATCCTGATCACAGGTATCAGTGTAATCAGTATAACTGCACCAACCTGACACTGTCTGTAGTCACTGAGCACAATCCTGATCACAGGTATCAGTGTAATCAGTATAACGGCGCCGACCTGACACTGCCTGTAGTCACTGAGCACAATCCTGATCACAGGTATCAGTGTAATCAGTATAACGGCACCGACCTGACACTGTCTGTAGTCACTAAGCACAATCCTGGTCACAGGTATCAGTGTAATCAGTATAACGTGCCGACCTGACACTGTTTGTAGTCACTGAGCACAATCCTGATCACAGGTATCAGTGTAATCAGTATAACAGTACTGACCTGACACTGTCTGTAGTCACTGAGCACAATCCTGATCACAGGTATCAGTGTAATCAGTATAACTGCACCAACCTGACACTGTCTGTAGTCACTAAGCACAATCCTGGTCACAGGTATCAGTGTAATCAGTATAACGTGCCGACCTGACACTGTTTGTAGTCACTGAGCACAATCCTGATCACAGGTATCAGTGTAATCAGTATAACGGCACCGACCTGACACTGTCTGTAGTCACTAAGCACAATCCTGGTCACAGGTATCAGTGTAATCAGTATAACGTGCCGACCTGACACTGTTTGTAGTCACTGAGCACAATCCTGATCACAGGTATCAGTGTAATCAGTATAACAGTACTGACCTGACACTGTCTGTAGTCACTGAGCACAATCCTGATCACAGGTATCAGTGTAATCAGTATAACTGCACCAACCTGACACTGTCTGTAGTCACTGAGCACAATCCTGATCACAGGTATCAGTGTAATCAGTATAACGGCACCGACCTGACACTGTCTGTAGTCACTAAGCACAATCCTGGTCACAGGTATCAGTGTAATCAGTATAACGTGCCGACCTGACACTGTTTGTAGTCACTGAGCACAATCCTGATCACAGGTATCAGTGTAATCAGTATAACGGCACCGACCTGACACTGTCTGTAGTCACTAAGCACAATCCTGGTCACAGGTATCAGTGTAATCAGTATAACGTGCCGACCTGACACTGTTTGTAGTCACTGAGCACAATCCTGATCACAGGTATCAGTGTAATCAGTATAACAGTACTGACCTGACACTGTCTGTAGTCACTGAGCACAATCCTGATCACAGGTATCAGTGTAATCAGTATAACTGCACCAACCTGACACTGTCTGTAGTCACTGAGCACAATCCTGATCACAGGTATCAGTGTAATCAGTATAACGGCACCGACCTGACACTGTCTGTAGTCACTAAGCACAATCCTGGTCACAGGTATCAGTGTAATCAGTATAACGTGCCGACCTGACACTGTTTGTAGTCACGGAGCACAATCCTGATCACAGGTATCAGTGTAATCAGTATAACGGTACCGACCTGACACTGTCTGTAGTCACTGAGCACAATCCTGATCACAGGTATCAGTGTAATCAGTATAACGGCACCGACCTGACAATGTCTGTAGTCACTGAGCACAATCCTAATCACAGATATCAGTGTAATCAGTATAACAGCACCGATCTGACACTGTCTGTAGTCACTGAGCACAATCCTGATCACAGGCATCAGTGTAATCAGTATAACAGCACCGACCTGACACTGTCTGTAGTCACTGAGCACAATCCTGATCACAGATATCGGTGTAATCAGTATAACAGCACCAACCTGACACTGTCTGTAGTCACTGAGCACAATCCTGATCACAGGTATCAGTGTAATCAGTATAACGGCGCCGACCTGACACTGCCTGTAGTCACTGAGCACAATCCTGATCACAGGTATCAGTGTAATCAGTATAACGGCACCGACCTGACACTGTCTGTAGTCACTAAGCACAATCCTGGTCACAGGTATCAGTGTAATCAGTATAACGTGCCGACCTGACACTGTTTGTAGTCACTGAGCACAATCCTGATCACAGGTATCAGTGTAATCAGTATAACAGTACTGACCTGACACTGTCTGTAGTCACTGAGCACAATCCTGATCACAGGTATCAGTGTAATCAGTATAACTGCACCAACCTGACACTGTCTGTAGTCACTGAGCACAATCCTGATCACAGGTATCAGTGTAATCAGTATAACGGCACCGACCTGACACTGTCTGTAGTCACTAAGCACAATCCTGGTCACAGGTATCAGTGTAATCAGTATAACGTGCCGACCTGACACTGTTTGTAGTCACTGAGCACAATCCTGATCACAGGTATCAGTGTAATCAGTATAACGGCACTGACCTGACACTGTCTGTAGTCACTGAGCACAATCCTGATCACAGGTATCAGTGTAATCAGTATAACTGCACCAACCTGACACTGTCTGTAGTCACTGAGCACAATCCTGATCACAGGTATCAGTGTAATCAGTATAACAGCACCGACCTGACACTGTCTGTAGTCACTAAGCACAATCCTGGTCACAGGTATCAGTGTAATCAGTATAACGTGCCGACCTGACACTGTTTGTAGTCACGGAGCACAATCCTGATCACAGGTATCAGTGTAATCAGTATAACGGTACCGACCTGACACTGTCTGTAGTCACTGAGCACAATCCTGATCACAGGTATCAGTGTAATCAGTATAACGGCACCGACCTGACACTGTCTGTAGTCACTAAGCACAATCCTGGTCACAGGTATCAGTGTAATCAGTATAACGTGCCGACCTGACACTGTTTGTAGTCACTGAGCACAATCCTGATCACAGGTATCAGTGTAATCAGTATAACGGCACTGACCTGACACTGTCTGTAGTCACTGAGCACAATCCTGATCACAGGTATCAGTGTAATCAGTATAACTGCACCAACCTGACACTGTCTGTAGTCACTGAGCACAATCCTGATCACAGGTATCAGTGTAATCAGTATAACAGCACCGACCTGACACTGTCTGTAGTCACTAAGCACAATCCTGGTCACAGGTATCAGTGTAATCAGTATAACGTGCCGACCTGACACTGTTTGTAGTCACGGAGCACAATCCTGATCACAGGTATCAGTGTAATCAGTATAACGGTACCGACCTGACACTGTCTGTAGTCACTGAGCACAATCCTGATCACAGGTATCAGTGTAATCAGTATAACGGCACCGACCTGACACTGTCTGTAGTCACTAAGCACAATCCTGGTCACAGGTATCAGTGTAATCAGTATAACGTGCCGACCTGACACTGTTTGTAGTCACGGAGCACAATCCTGATCACAGGTATCAGTGTAATCAGTATAACGGTACCGACCTGACACTGTCTGTAGTCACTGAGCACAATCCTGATCACAGGTATCAGTGTAATCAGTATAACGGCACCGACCTGACACTGTCTGTAGTCACTAAGCACAATCCTGGTCACAGGTATCAGTGTAATCAGTATAACGTGCCGACCTGACACTGTTTGTAGTCACGGAGCACAATCCTGATCACAGGTATCAGTGTAATCAGTATAACGGTACCGACCTGACACTGTCTGTAGTCACTGAGCACAATCCTGATCACAGGTATCAGTGTAATCAGTATAACGGCACCGACCTGACACTGTCTGTAGTCACTAAGCACAATCCTGGTCACAGGTATCAGTGTAATCAGTATAACGTGCCGACCTGACACTGTTTGTAGTCACGGAGCACAATCCTGATCACAGGTATCAGTGTAATCAGTATAACGGTACCGACCTGACACTGTCTGTAGTCACTGAGCACAATCCTGATCACAGGTATCAGTGTAATCAGTATAACGGCACCGACCTGACACTGTTTGTAGTCACTGAGCACAATCCTGATCACAGGTATCAGTGTAATCAGTATAACGGCACTGACCTGACACTGTCTGTAGTCACTGAGCACAATCCTGATCACAGGTATCAGTGTAATCAGTATAACGGTACCGACCTGACACTGTCTGTAGTCACTGAGCACAATCCTGATCACAGGTATCAGTGTAATCAGTATAACGGCACCGACCTGACACTGTTTGTAGTCACTGAGCACAATCCTGATCACAGGTATCAGTGTAATCAGTATAACGGCACCGACCTGACACTGTTTGTAGTCACTGAGCACAATCCTGATCACAGGTATCAGTGTATGAGCAATGAGCATCTCGCCAACTGGTGCCCCCAGTCTGTGGGTGACCTGTCCCTCTCTGCCACATGCTATCGGTGCCTCTGTCGCCTTGAGGCTTCTGTCGTACCTGTAATATGGAGTCCATGTTCTGTGCGATGGAAACCAGTATTGCCCAGTGGGGCGCTTGCTCCAGTACCGACAATGATCGGGTTCCTGAATACTGCACACTATAACCCCGCCTCCACACTGCTGATTGTCAACTGTGTATAACCCCGCCCACATTGGTGGCTGTGTACAGTGCATAGGCAGAAAGCTGGCAATCAGGTGTGGGTGGAGTTATGCAGAGCACGATGACTGCAGGACAAGAGACACCTAATCCTGATGTGATGATCTACAGCAGAATAAACAGAGATTGTAGCAGAATTGCAGGAAGCAGCCCGGTAAGTGACCGATCCCTGGAGTCAGGGGCTTTGCCCATACCCATGATGCTCTCTTGCGAGAGGAGGAACCTGGGGACAGACTTACAATTATTCATATAATTTGTTTTCCCTAGAACTCGGGGACTTATCAGTTGCAGTCATAGAGGAGGCGGTTACTCACTAGCTCCGCCCACTGGACTCTAAAATAGGAACAGGGATATAACACTCACTGGTCCTGGCCTCGTGTGGATGAGGCCAAATCCTGTATCGTCTCGCATCTATGACCTTTATATCAGCCCCTCCCCCCGGACCCTCCATATGTGCCACTCGCTTGGCAGGCACGGTACCGTGTAGGGAAGGTGCCTCTGACTGCGGAGCCACTAGGAGAAAGCTAGAAGTAAACTCTGTGCGGTGCCCAATTCCCCCTCCCACTACTCCCCGGGTGATGCAGTAATTGGGACACCCAACGGGAAGAGGAAGGGGCATCCAGCCACACCCTCAGGGGTTATATTCAGGTGCCCGGGGTCAGTGCCTTCCTCTTTCTCCCCGGCTGACCCTGAAGCTGTTGTCCTGAGGATGCCCCCGAATCTTCCCTGCAGCCATGTCCGAAACTATGATTGAGGCCCTGCGGCAGAGAGCAGCACAGGAAGGTGAGCAATGGTTACGAGACCTTATGTCCGGCCTGGATACTCACCTCCCTGTGCCCTCTCATGACCCCCTAACCTTGCTGCAGGCCTACCCTATACCCACCGGGGCTCCATCCCATCCCGGGCCGCAGGCCTCCTCTGCATCCACCGGGGCCCAGTCCTCCCCTGGCCTCTCCCCCGGCCTTATAGGCCGTGTCGTTCGCTCCCCCCTGACGTCCTCCCCCCTGCTGGCCACCCCATACCAACCTCCTGCGGTCACTTCGCCCGCTGGCCAGTCCTCTGGCTTACCTGTGACTGCTTCCGTGTAGGCCGGCGCCCCTCATGTTGCTCTGGCGGTGCCCTCCGGAGCGTATTCATGTGGGTGGCGGGTTGGCACATCTGAGCCACCAGGAGCTCTGGAGGTGACTGGAGGATAAGACCGGATGTAACAGCAGAATAGTGACTGCAGCTCTGGAGGTGACTGGAAGATAAGACCGGATGTAACAGCAGAATAGTGAGTGCAGCTCTGGTTCGTAACCTCTCATCGGCTTGCTCGCCCAGCGGTCACTGACGGGGCCTTCAGCGATGAGTCCATTGCGAGTTGTAATTGCCCTTCTCTACTTAGCGATTAATAAGCTGTGACTGACCTGTTCAACCCATCCAGGACTGTCGGTGTTTTTTATTATGGGATTGGCAGGAGGGGGAATGCACTGTTTACGACACACGGGTCTCTGCAGTCTAGCAGGCATGGTACCGTATAGGGAATGTGCCTCTGACTGCGGAGCCCCTAGGAGAAAGCTAAAAAGGAAACTGTGCAGTGCTCAATTCCCTCCCTCCCACTACTCCCCAAGTGATGCCATAATTGGGACGCCCAACTGCCCAACCGGAAGAAAGAGGAAGGGGCGTCCGGCCACACAGGGGCTAAATTCAGGTGCCGGGGTCAGTGCCTTCGTCTTTCTCCCCGGCTGACCCCTGGCAGCTGTTGTCCCACCCTCCCTCACTTATATACTGGTGAATGTGCTGTGCTATTGTTAAATGTTAAAAAAAAAAATTAAGTTATTATTCTTGTTATTACGTCACAGCGGTAAGGTAGGGTAGAGGGGGCAAAGGTTCGTAACCTCTCATCGGCTTGCTCGCCCAGTGGTCACTGATGGGGCCTCCAGCGATGAGTCCATTGCGAATTGTAATTGCCTCTCTCTGCTTATTAATTAATAAACTGTGACCGACCTGTTCAACCCATCCAGGCCTGTCGGTGGTTTTTATTACGGGATTGGCGGGAGGGGGGGAAGGCACTGTTTACGACACACGGGTCTCTGCAGTCTCTCACCTCTACATGTAGACCGCAGCTGGGGCCACGGCGGTGACTGATATAAAGCCGGCACGGAACGCAGACAACAGCGGCAATCACTAAAATCAGAAATAGATAAAATGTAATGTGACGTCAGCGGGGAGAAAACGTAACGCGACATCACCTGGGCGGAGAAAACGTAACGCGACGTCACCGGGGCGGAGAAAACGTAACGCAACGTCACCGGGGCGGAGGAAACGTAAAGTGACGTCACCGGGGCGGAGGAAACGTAACGCGACATCACCTGGGCGGAGAAAACGTAACGCGACGTCACCGGGGCGGAGGAAACGTAACGCAACGTCACCGGGGCTGAGAAAACGTAACGCAACGTCACCGGGGCTGCCGCTGTCCCAGAATCCTCTCTGCCTCCAGGTGCTGTGTATCAATTGAAAAGTATGAGACCAGTGGAGCCATCGACTGGCCACTAGGGGGTGACGGTACTCTGCAATCCTGGTGTCCGGCCACATCCCAAAAAAGGATAAACATCCAGTGCCACATTCAACCCTGCAACAACTGCCCGCAGTGATAAGACTGCAGCTCTGGAGGTGACTGGAGAATAAGACACGATGTAACAGCAGAATAGTAAGTGCAGCTCTGGAGGTGACTGGAGGATAAGGCACGATGTATGAGCAGAATAGTGAGTGCAGCTCTGGAGGTGAGTGGAGGATAAGACCTGATGTAACAGCAGAATGGTGAATGCAGCTCTGGAGGCGACTGGAGGATAAGACCTGATGTAACAGGAGAACGGTGAGTGCAGCTCTGGAGGTGACTGGAGGATAATGCACAATGTAACAGCAGAATGGTGAGTGCAGCTATGGAGGTGACTGGAGGATAAGACTTGATGTAACAGCAGAACGGTGAGTGCAGCTCTGGAGGTGACTGGAGGATAAGACCGGATGTAACAGCAGAATGGTGAGTGCAGCTCTGGAGGTGACAGGCGGATAAGACCTGATGAAACAGCAGAATAGTGAGTGCAGATCTGGAAAAGTGAGTGCAGCTCTGGAGGATAAAACAAGATGTAACAGCAGATTAGTGAGTGCAGCTCTGGAGGTGACTGGAGGATAAGACATGATGTATGAGCAGAATAGTGAGTGCAGCTCTGGAGGTGACTGGAGGATAAGACCGGATGTAACAGCAGAATGGTGAGTGCAGCTCTGGAGGTGACAGGCGGATAAGACCTGATGAAACAGCAGAATAGTGAGTGCAGATCTGGAGGATAAAACAAGATGTAACAGCAGATTAGTGAGTGCAGCTCTGGAGGTGACTGGAGAATAAGACATGATGTAACAGCAGAATAGTGAGTGCAGTTCTGGAGGTGACAGGAGGATAAGACACGATGTAACAGCAGAATAGTGAGTGCAGCTCTGGAGGTGAGCGGAGTGTACATTCCCAGTTCGGGTACAGATCTGACGTAGATCTGGGGATTTATTATGATGGAATATAGGCTGAACTGGATGGACAAATGTCTTTTTTCGGCCTTACTATGTTACTATGTTAGATCATCTTCTTGTGGTGCGGAGTCCGGCCGCCGTCTGCAGTATTGGGGGTGAGGGTCTCATTACAGGGGTCTCTGGTAAGTTTACTCTGTGGGCTCTGGCGCCTCCACAGGGGAGATGAGGCATTGCAGGCAGTATATGGATAGGCCGGGCGAATGTCTCTGCCCCAGATGCATTTATTATCATTTATCAGAGATAGCTGCGAGGCCTCCGGTGCAGGCGGCTCCACCACACAACAAGGTCAACAGCATTCCTGGGCTCCGCACCGGCTCCACAGGCAGAGACAAGGTCCGACATTGCAGCTCCGCACACGGCTGCACACCGATACTGATGCCGTGACCGTCCATCACCGGAGTGCCGCACACTGCCTGATACCGACACCATGACCGTCCATCACCGGAGTGCTGCACACTGCCTGATACCGACACCATGACCGTCTATCACCGGAGTGCCGCACACTGCCTGATACCGACACCATGACCGTCCATCACCGGAGTGCCGCACACTGCCTGATACCGACACCATGACCGTCCATCACCGGAGTGCCGCACACTGCCTGACACCGACACCGTGACCGTCCATCACCGGAGTGCCGCACACTGCCTGACACCGACGCCATGACCGTCCATCACCGGAGTGCCGCACACTGCCTGAGACCGACACCATGACCGTCCATCACCGGAGTGCCGCACACTGCCTGAGACCGACGCCATGACCGTCCATCACCGGAGTGCCGCACACTGCCTGATACCGACACCATGACCGTCCATCACCGGAGTGCCGCACACTGCCTGAGACCGACGCCATGACCGTCCATCACCGGAGTGCCGCACACTGCCTGACACCGACGCCATGACCGTCCATCACCGGAGTGCCGCACACTGCCTGATACCGACACCATGACCGTCCATCACCGGAGTGCCACACACTGCCTGATACCGACACCATGACCGTCCATCACCGGAGTGCCGCACACTGCCTGATACCGACACCATGACCGTCCATCACCGGAGTGCCGCACACTGCCTGATACCGACACCATGACCGTCCATCACCGGAGTGCCGCACACTGCCTGATACCGTCACCATGACCGTCCATCACCGGAGTGCCGCACACTGCCTGATACCGACACCATGACCGTCCATCACCGGAGTGCCGCACACTGCCTGAGACCGACGCCATGACCGTCCATCACCGGAGTGCCGCACACTGCCTGATACCGACACCATGACCGTCCATCACCGGAGTGCCGCACACTGCCTGAGACCGACGCCATGACCGTCCATCACCGGAGTGCCGCACACTGCCTGAGACCGACGCCATGACCGTCCATCACCGGAGTGCCGCGCACTGCCTGACACTGACACCATGACCGCCCATCACCGGAGTGCCGCACACTGCCTGACACCGACGCCATGACCGTCCATCACCGGAGTGCCGCACACTGCCTGACACCGACGCCATGACCGTCCATCACAGGAGGGCCGCACACTGCCTGACACCGACGCCATGACCGTCCATCACCGGAGTGCCGCACACTGCCCGACACCGACGCCATGACCGTCCATCACCGGAGTGCCGCACACTGTGACACGGACGATTGTGACTCTTCTGCAGTGCTGCACTGGCTGAGTCTTTATCGGTCACATAAATGGAGCCTCCCAGGTCTGGAATCCGGAGGAGCCGCTCTGTTATTACGGGGAGTGGACATTTATAATCACAGTGTGGACTGTGGACCTCATCAAATGTAAGGAGTGACGTCTGCAGCCACAGATCAGGGGGGTTTATAACTGGAGGCTACGGTCTATACTGCTGTCAACACAGAGCCAGGACCGCGCCCGAGACACGGCTCAGGTGTCACTGCCGAGCTCTGGTGATGGATAGGCGGCATTCTCTGACGGCACCGCAGAGCACTGGTGACGGATAAGCGGCATTCTCTGTGACGGCACTGCAGAGCACTGGTGACGGATAAGCGGCATTCTCTGTGACGGCACTGCAGAGCTCTGGTGACGGATAAGTGGCATTCTCTCTGACGGCACCACAGAGCACTGGTTACGGATAAGCGGCATCCTCGGTGACGGCACCGCAGAGCACTGGTGACGGATAATCGGCAATCTCTCTGTCAGCACCGCAGAGCTCTGGTGATGGATAGGCGCCGTCCTCGGTGACGGCATCGCTGAGCTCTGGTGATGGATAGGCGCCGTCCTCGGTGACGGCATCGCTGAGCTCTGGTGATGGATAGGCGCCGTCCTCGGTGACGGCATCGCTGAGCTCTGGTGATGGATAGGCGCCGTCCTCGGTGACGGCACTGCTGAGCTCTAGCTATACAGCACTTTGTGAGCATTTACTTTACTTTGAGCCTCTTGGCGACTTCGGTAACATCATTACTGCCCTCGGGGGGAACGTTACATTCACACCTACAGAGCTGGAATCTTTTGCCGTTTGCACAATTTTCTATTTTTGCAATTTTTTTGGTTGAAATTAAATCTGCAGAAAATGTAAATGTGTAGTTTAATAAGAATGAGAAGATTCCAGTCCAGAATACAAATAAAAAAAAAAAAGTTCCTCCTTCAGAGCTGCGCTCAGCTTCTGCCCCTGTGGGAGACGGCAGCCGGATCCACCCTGCAGCCGCCGTGCTCCCAAGAGACAGGAAACAGTCCACAGGCGGCGCTCCCGGAGGTCCGCCAGACACATGTCCCCATCGTACGACGCACCAATGGTCACATCGCCATCACACCTTCTGTATCACTGCGGCTTCTGCAGCCTTCTTCCCCTTCATCTTTATCCTGCCTCGGGCATAGACACGGAGGAATAAGGCAAGAAAAACCACTGCCACGCCGACTGCCCCCACCGGGGTGACCGGGTGACCGTAGAGCAAGCAGGACAGGAGGATGGCCAACGCCTGGCGCAGAGTCATGATGATGGTGAAGATGGCCGCCCCAAACTTGTTTATGGTGTAGAATATGAAGAGCTGGCCGAACGCAGAGCACACGGACAGGAGAGCCGCGTGGAACGCAAAGTCCGGGTGTCGCGACATAAAGCGGATGGCGTCCTGCAGACCCCCCTGTTCCAGCAGAGAGAAGACCGTGAAGAGGCAGGAGAAGAGGTTCACCCCGAACATCATCTGCACGGAAGACATCTTGTACTTGAAGAGAGAGTCCTGCCAGTTGGAGGTGAAGCTGTCGAACACGATGTACCCTGCCAAGATGACCACCCCTGAGAAGGTGGTGACCCCTGAAGCACGATGACCGCCCCCGTTAGACAGTAAGAACATGCTGACCCCCACGGAGATGAGGACGGCGGTGAAATACTCCCAGTACTCGTAGCTCTTGTGGGAGACCAGCTTTCCCATCAGCATGACGGGGATGACCTTGGAGGCCTTGGCCAGGACCTGCGTGGGAAAACTGATAAACTTCAACGCCTCGTACTGACACCAGCTGCTCAGGATGTTGGAGAGGGAAGCAAACGAGTACTTGTACATGGGCGCCCCATGGCGCGGCTGCTTGGTGAGGGCGCAGTACATGCCGGCCACCGTCAGAGCCAGGATACGGTTCATGAACACCAAGAATTGAGAGTCTCTGAACTTCTCCCCTGGAATCCCAGGATCGGAGGAGGAGTACGTCCGGGTCATCACCCGTTCTTGTAAGACACCCCAGGTCAGGTACGAGATCTGCGGAGACACAGAGAAGCAAGATCAAAATGGGCCGAGGGAGGAAAGATCCAAAAAAAGACAAGTCCGGAGGAGGAGGGGGAAGGGGAGGACGAGTGTGGCCGGTGGAGGAGAAGGAAGGGAGGACGAGCGAGGCCGGTGGAGGAGAAGGAAGGGAGGACGAGCGAGACCAGCGGAGGACGAGTAAGCCCGGAGGAGGAGAAGGGGGAAGAGTGAGTACTGAGAAAGACAGGGAGGGCCGAGCGGGCCCTGAGGAGGAGGACAGAGATGAGAGATGGCCCCCGGTGAGGTGGTTGAGGAGATGCGGGACACTCCCCACAATATGAATCATCGCCATGTCTCTGTAATGCCCGGGTGTAGTAGACACGGTCTGGACACTGCCGCGGGAGCAGCAGCTACATCCTATCGCGGTCCGTGCCGGCACCATCTGGTTTCTCCTTTATTTCTCCCCAAGGGCTATTAGAGGAGACTCGTGGCCTCTTACCTGGAGGCCGGCGGCACAGAAGAGCAGTTTGAAGGCTTGCTGCGTGGTGGAGGGGTCCACATCTACCCGGGCGCTGGATGACGGCTCATCTGCTGCCAGTGACTTCGACTCGTGTCCAAATACACAAGACTTCACCACAGGAAAACAGATCCCGCGACCTGCGGCCGACAGGAGACAAGTGTGAGGACCACTGAGGTCAGGACCTGAAAAATGGGGGCACTATGCATCCAGGTGCCATCTGTGGCAGCACATGGCCTCCCTCTAGGACCAGCATCACGTGCCCCGCACCCCGGATCGGCCCGCGGAGGCACTCACCCGTGTCCAGGTAGTTGCTCCGCTTGAAGTAGTGTATGAGCAGGAAGCCGGGGATCAAAATGGTGCCATAACCGGCGATATTCACCATAAAGCGCAGCAGCCAGAAGTCTGTCCATGCGTCCACAGCCGGGGCTGCAGGGGGCGGCTCTTCAGCAGAGACCCCCAGGAGGATAACCATGAGGAGCAGAGACCTGGGGAGAAGAGGATACATACAAGGTACTACTACCCCCATCATACAAGCTCCAGAGACCGTGCCTGCCCCCAGACGAAACGGACAACATGCACAAAGGGCCCGGATAGCTGCCCCCATGTGCTACCCAGTCCCCAGCACAGGAGCGGGGGCCGCAGAGCACGAGACGCCGCTAATCTGGGGGCACATAATTATCGGATGTTGTCCTGCAGATAACACGACGGCCGTTACTGCGACTCTGATAACATCTTATCTGCAGCCACAAAGCCAAGAGATGAGCGGCCGAGACCTCCAGATACCCAGAACTGCCCCTACTGCCGACAACCAGTCTGCCGGTGTGTGTGAGGGGTTGTCAGCAGCGCCCCAGCACTAACATCACTGACCATCACAAGCCAATATCACCAGCCTCCTCTGTGCGCGATCCAGGATGGGAGGGGTTAATAGCTGACACTTCCCCAAAAGTCTCTGCAGACCATGGCTGCTGGGGGGTAACATGCCCTCACTATGCGAGACCCCCCCGCCCCCCAACTGCTACGAGGACCCGCCCCCCAATTGCACCGGCGTCATGCAGCGCCCCCCACACACACAGCAGCCTAAGCATCCTGCCCCCACAGCCTAACAGGCACCCTGCACGCCCCCTACCAGCCGCAACTGTGTCCGGCCCCCCAATAGAGTGGACCCAGCGTCCTGTCCCTCCATCCACAGCAGCCCCAGCGTACTGCCCCCAGCCCGACTCGCACAGGTATCCTGCTCCTATATACAAGAATACAACTACTATAATACTGCTCCTATATACAAGAATGTAACTACTATAATACTGCCCCTATGTACAAGAATATAACTACTATAATACTGCTCCTATGTACAAGAATATAACTACTATAATACTGCTCCTATATACAAGAATGTAACTACTATAATACTGCCCCTATGTACAAGAATATAACTACTATAATACTGCTCCTATGTACAGGAATATAACTACTATAATACTGCCCCTATGTACAAGAATATAACTACTATAATACTGCCCCTATGTACAAGAATATAACTACTATAATACTGCCCCTATGTACAAGAATATAACTACTATAATACTGCCCCTATGTACAAGAATATAACTACTATAATACTGCTCCTATGTACAAGAATATAACTACTATAATACTGCTCCTATATACAAGAATGTAACTACTATAATACTGCCCCTATGTACAAGAATATAACTGCTATAATACTGCTCCTATGTACAAGAATATAACTACTATAATACTGCTCCTATGTACAAGAATATAACTACTATAATACTGCTCCTATGTACAAGAATATAACTACTATAATACTGCTCCTATGTACAAGAATATAACTACTATAATACTGCTCCTATGTACAAGAATATAACTACTATAATACTGCCCCTATGTACAAGAATATAACTACTATAATACTGCCCTTATGTACAAGAATATAACTACTATAATACTGCTCCTATGTACAAGAATATAACTACTATAATACTGCTCCTATGTACAAGAATATAACTACTATAATACTGCTCCTATGTACAAGAATATAACTACTACAATACTGCTCCTATGTACAAGAATATAACTACTATAATACTGCTCCTATGTACAAGAATATAACTACTATAATACTGCCCCTATGTACAAGAATATAACTACTATAATACTGCCCTTATGTACAAGAATATAACTACTATAATACTGCTCCTATGTACAAGAATATAACTACTATAATACTGCTCCTATGTACAAGAATATAGCTACTATAATACTGCCCCCTATGTACAAGAATATATCTACTATAATACTGCCCCTATGTACAAGAATATAACTACTATAATACTGCCCCTATGTACAAGAATATAACTACTATAATACTGCTCCTATGTACAGGAATATAACTACTATAATACTGCTCCTATGTACAAGAATATAACTACTATAATACTGCCCCTATGTACAAGAATATAACTACTATAATACTGCTCCTATGTACAAGAATATAACTACTATAATACTGCTCCTATATACAAGATTATAACTACTATAATACTGCCCCTATGTACAAGAATATAACTACTATAATACTGCCCCCTATGTACAAGAATATAACTACTATAATACTGCCCCTATGTACAAGAATATAACTACTATAATACTACCCCTATGTACAAGAATATAACTACTATAATACTGCCCCCTATGTACAAGAATATAATTACTATAATACTGCCCCTATGTACAAGAATATAACTACTATAATACTGCCCCTATGTGCAAGAATATAACTACTATAATACTGCTCCTATGTACAAGAATATAACTACTATAATACTGCCCCTATGTACAAGAATATAACTACTATAATACTGCCCCTATGTGCAAGAATATAACTACTATAATACTGCTCCTATGTACAAGAATATAACTACTATAATACTGCCCCTATGTACAAGAATATAACTACTATAATACTGCCCTCTATGTACAAGAATATAACTACTATAATACTGCCCCTATGTACAAGAATATAACTACTATAATACTACCCCTATGTACAAGAATATAACTACTATAATACTGCCCCCTATGTACAAGAATATAACTACTATAATACTGCCCCTATGTACAAGAATATAACTACTATAATACTGCCCCTATGTGCAAGAATATAACTACTATAATACTGCTCCTATGTACAAGAATATAACTACTATAATACTGCCCCTATGTACAAGAATATAACTACTATAATACTGCTCCTATGTACAAGAATATAACTACTATAATACTGCCCCTATGTACAAGAATATAACTACTATAATACTGCTCCTATGTACAAGAATATAACTACTATAATACTGCTCCTATGTACAAGAATATAACTACTATAATACTGCTCCTATATACAAGATTATAACTACTATCATACTGCTCCTATGTACAAGAATATAACTACTATAATACTGCCCCCTATGTACAAGAATATAACTACTATAATACTGCTCCTATGTACAAGAATATAACTACTATAATACTGCCCCTATGTACAAGAATATAATTACTGTAATACTGCCCCTATATACAAGAATATAACTACTATAATACTGCTCCTATGTACAAGAATATAACTACTATAATACTGCTCCTATGTACAAGAATATAACTACTATAATACTGCCCCCTATGTACAAGAATATAACTACTATAATACTGCTCCTATGTCCAAGAATATTACTACTATAATACTGCTCCTATGTCCAAGAATATAACTACTATAATACTGCTCCTATATACAAGAATACAACTACTATAATACTGCCCCTATGTACAAGAATATAACTACTATAATACTGCTCCTTATGTACAATAATATAACTACTATAATACTGTCCCCTATGTACAAGAATATAACTACTATAATACTGCCCTATGTACAAGAATATAACTACTATAATACTGCCCCTATGTACAAGAATATAACTACTATAATACTGCTCACTATGTACAAGAATATAACTACTATAATACTGCTCCTATGTACAGGAATATAACTACTATAATACTGACCTATGTACAAGAATATAACTACTATAATACTGCTCCTATATACAAGAATACAACTACTATAATACTGTCCCCTATGTACAAGAATATAACTACTGTAATACTGCCCCTATGTACAAGAATATATAACTACTATAATACTGCTTCTATGTACAAGAATATAACTACTATAATACTGATCCTTATGTACAATAATATAACTACTATAATACTGCCCCTATGTACAAGAATATAACTACTATAATACTGCTCCTTATGTACAATAATATAACTACTATAATACTGCTCCTATGTCCAAGAATATAACTACTATAATACTGCCCCCTAGGTACAAGAATATAACTACTATAATACTGCTCCTATGTCCAAGAATATAACTACTATAATACTGCTCCTATGTCCAAGAATATAACTACTATAATACTGCTCCTATATACAAGTATATAACTACAATAATACTACCCCTATGTATAAGAATATAACTACTATAATACTGCTCCTATGTACAAGAATATAACTACTATAATACTGCCCCTATGTACAAGAATATAACTACTATAATACTGCCCCTATGTACAAGAATATAACTACTATAATACTGCTCCTATGTACAGGAATATAACTACTATAATACTGCCCCTATGTACAAGAATATAACTACTATAATACTGCCCCTATGTGCAAGAATATAACTACTATAATACTGCTCCTATGTACAAGAATATAACTACTATAATACTGCCCCTATGTACAAGAATATAACTACTATAATACTGCCCCCTATGTACAAGAATATAACTACTATAATACTGCCCCTATGTACAAGAATATAACTACTATAATACTACCCCTATGTACAAGAATATAACTACTATAATACTGCCCCCTATGTACAAGAATATAACTACTATAATACTGCCCCTATGTACAAGAATATAACTACTATAATACTGCCCCTATGTGCAAGAATATAACTACTATAATACTGCTCCTATGTACAAGAATATAACTACTATAATACTGCCCCTATGTGCAAGAATATAACTACTATAATACTGCCCCTATGTGCAAGAATATAACTACTATAATACTGCTCCTATGTACAAGAATATAACTACTATAATACTGCCCCTATGTACAAGAATATAACTACTATAATACTGCCCCTATGTGCAAGAATATAACTACTATAATACTGCTCCTATGTACAAGAATATAACTACTATAATACTGCCCCTATGTACAAGAATATAACTACTATAATACTGCTCCTATGTACAAGAATATAACTACTATAATACTGCTCCTATGTACAAGAATATAACTACTATAATACTGCTCCTATATACAAGATTATAACTACTATCATACTGCTCCTATGTACAAGAATATAACTACTATAATACTGCCCCCTATGTACAAGAATATAACTACTATAATACTGCCCCCTATGTACAAGAATATAACTACTATAATACTGCTCCTATGTACAAGAATATAACTACTATAATACTGCCCCTATGTACAAGAATATAACTACTGTAATACTGCCCCTATATACAGGAATATAACTACTATAATACTGCTCCTATGTACAAGAATATAACTACTATAATACTGCTCCTATGTACAAGAATATAACTACTATAATACTGCCCCCTATGTACAAGAATATAACTACTATAATACTGCTCCCATGTCCAAGAATATTACTACTATAATACTGCTCCTATGTCCAAGAATATAACTACTATAATACTGCTCCTATATACAAGAATACAACTACTATAATACTGCCCCTATGTACAAGAATATAACTACTATAATACTGTCCCCTATGTACAAGAATATAACTACTATAATACTGCCCTATGTACAAGAATATAACTACTATAATACTGCCCCTATGTACAAGAATATAACTACTATAATACTGCTCACTATGTACAAGAATATAACTACTATAATACTGCTCCTATGTACAGGAATATAACTACTATAATACTGCCCTATGTACAAGAATATAACTACTATAATACTGCTCCTATATACAAGAATACAACTACTATAATACTGTCCCCTATGTACAAGAATATAACTACTGTAATACTGCCCCTATGTACAAGAATATATAACTACTATAATACTGCTTCTATGTACAAGAATATAACTACTATAATACTGATCCTTATGTACAATAATATAACTACTATAATACTGCCCCTATGTACAAGAATATAACTACTATAATACTGCTCCTTATGTACAATAATATAACTACTATAATACTGCTCCTATGTCCAAGAATATAACTACTATAATACTGCCCCCTAGGTACAAGAATATAACTACTATAATACTGCTCCTATGTCCAAGAATATAACTACTATAATACTGCCCCCAGCCCGACTCGCACAGGTATCCTGCTCCTATATACAAGAATACAACTACTATAATACTGCCCCTTATGTACAGGAATATAACTACTATAATACTGCTCCTATGTACAAGAATATAACTACTATAATACTGCTCCTATATACAAGTATATAACTACAATAATACTACCCCTATGTATAAGAATATAACTACTATAATACTGCTCCTATGTACAAGAATATAACTACTATAATACTGCCCCTATGTACAAGAATATAACTACTATAATACTGCCCCTATGTACAAGAATATAACTACTATAATACTGCTCCTATGTACAAGAATATAACTACTATAATACTGCCCCTATGTACAAGAATATAACTACTATAATACTGCCCCTATGTACAAGAATATAACTACTATAATACTGCCCCTATGTACAAGAATATAACTACTATAATACTGCCCCTATGTACAAGAATACAACTACTATAATACTGCCCCTATGTACAAGAATACAACTACTATAATACTGCCCCTATGTACAAGAATATAACTACTATAATACTGCTCCTATGTACAAGAATACAACTACTATAATACTGCCCCTATGTACAAGAATATAACTACTATAATACTGCCCCCTAGGTACAAGAATATAACTACTATAATACTGCTCCTGTGTACAAGAATATAACTACTATAATACTGCTCCTTATGTACAATAATATAACTACTATAATACTGTCCCCTATGTACAGGAATATAACTACTATAATACTGCTCTTATGTACAAGAATATAACTACTATAATACTGCTCCTATATACAAGAATATAACTACTATAATACTGCTCCTATGTACAAGAATATAACTATAATACTGCCCCTATGTGCAAGAATATAACTACTATAACACTGCTCCCTATGTACAAGAATATAACTACTATAATACTGCCCCTATGTACAAGAATATATAACTACTATAATACTGCTTCTATGTACAAGAATATAACTACTATAATACTGCTCCTATGTACAAGAATATAACTACTATAATACTGCCCCTATGTACAAGAATATAACTACTATAATACTGCCCCTATGTACAAGAATATAACTACTATAATACTGCTCCTTATGTACAATAATATAACTACTATAATACTGTCCCCTATGTACAGGAATATAACTACTATAATACTGCCCTATGTACAAGAATACAACTACTATAATACTGCTCCTATATACAAGAATACAACTACTATAATACTGTCCCCTATGTACAAGAATATAACTACTGTAATACTGCCCCTATGTACAAGAATATATAACTACTATAATACTGCTTCTATGTACAAGAATATAACTACTATAATACTGCTCCTATGTACAAGAATATAACTACTGTAATACTGCCCCTATGTACAAGAATATATAACTACTATAATACTGCTTCTATGTACAAGAATATAACTACTATAATACTGCCCCTATGTACAATAATATAACTACTATAATACTGCTCCTATGTACAAGAATATAACTACTGTAATACTGCCCCTATGTACAAGAATATATAACTACTATAATACTGCTTCTATGTACAAGAATATAACTACTATAATACTGCTCCTATGTACAAGAATATAACTACTATAATACTGCTTCTATGTACAAGAATATAACTACTATAATACTGCTCCTATGTACAAGAATATAACTACTATAATACTGCTCCTATGTACAAGAATATAACTACTATAATACTGCCCCTATGTACAAGAATATAACTACTATAATACTGCTCCTGTGTACAAGAATATAACTACTATAATACTGCTCCTATGTACAAGAATATAACTACTATAATACTGCCCCTATGTACAAGAATATAACTACTATAATACTGCTCCTGTGTACAAGAATATAACTACTATAATACTGCTCCTATGTACAAGAATATAACTACTATAATACTGCCCCTATGTACAATAATATAACTACTATAATACTGCCCCTATATACACTCACCGGCCACTTTATTAGGTACACCTGTCCAACTTCTTGTTAACACTTAATTTCTAATCAGCCAATCACATGGCGGCAACTCAGTGCATTTAGGCATGTAGACATGGTCAAGACAATCTCCTGCAGTTCAAACCGAGCATCAGTATGGGGAAGAAAGGTGATTTGAGTGCCTTTGAACGTGGCATGGTTGTTGGTGCCAGAAGGGCTGGTCTGAGTATTTCAGAAACTGCTGATCTACTGGGATTTTCACGCACAACCATCTCTAGGGTTTACAGAGAATGGTCCGAAAAAGAAAAAAAATCCAGTGAGCGGCAGTTCTGTGGGCGGAAATGCCTTGTTGATGCCAGAGGTCAGAGGAGAATGGGCAGACTGGTTTGAGCTGATAGAAAGGCAACAGTGACTCAAATCGCCACCCGTTACAACCAAGGTAGGCCTAAGAGCATCTCTGAACGCACAGTGCGTCGAACTTTGAGGCAGATGGGCTACAGCAGCAGAAGACCACACCGGGTACCACTCCTTTCAGCTAAGAACAGGAAACTGAGGCTACAATTTGTACAAGCTCATCGAAATTGGACAGTAGAAGATTGGAAAAACGTTGCTTGGTCTGATGAGTCTCGATTTCTGCTGCGACATTCGGATGGTAGGGTCAGAATTTGGCGTAAACAACATGAAAGCATGGATCCATCCTGCCTTGTATGGAGCATCTTTGGGATGTGCAGCCGACAAATCTGCGGCAACTGTGTGATGCCATCATGTCAATATGGACCAAAATCTCTGAGGAATGCTTCCAGCACCTTGTTGAATCTATGCCACGAAGAATTGAGGCAGTTCTGAAGGCAAAAGGGGGTCCAACCCGTTACTAGCATGGTGTACCTAATAAAGTGGCCGGTGAGTGTATAACAATATAACTACTATAATACTGCTCCTACAGTGGGGCAAAAAAGTATTTAGTCATTCAGCAATAGTGCAAGTTCCACCACTTAAAAAGATGAGAGGCGTCTGTAATTTACATCATAGGTAGACCTCAACTATGGGAGAAAAACTGAAAAAAAAAAAATCCAGAAAATCACATTGTCTGTTTTTTTAACATTTAATTTGCATATTATGGTGGAAAATAAGTACCGTATTTCGCGGACTATAAGACGCACCGGACTATAAGGCGCACCCAGGTTTTAGAGGTGGAAAATAGGGAAAAAAAATATTTGAAGCAAAAAAAATGTGGTAAAATATTTAATAACATAAATAACATACTATTATATGTGGTGTTATTATATATAATAGTATGTTATTATGTTGGAAGCTGCGGGACCAGTGTGGTGTCTGTACAGTACTATATGAAGACACTGGAGGGTGAGTATAAGAATGGGGGCACAGGGCTTATAGTGAAAGCACCACTCCAGCACTGCAAAATAGCACTGGAGTGCTGCTTTAAAATCCCATGGGAGAACTATAACTCCCAGCATGTCCTGCAGATCCTATGACATGCTGGGAGTTATAGATAACCACAGGAGTGGCAGAGTGCTTTATTGTGTGTTGTAGACTAACCTCTTAATTGTGGCAGCCAGCCAGCTGTGGTGAGGTAAATGCATCCCATGGCTGCACACACACAGAGCCCTCCCTCTTGTTGCCTCTCCACAGCACAGCACAGGTTATAAGAGGAAGCCAGCAGATTCTAGTGGGGAGTCTGAAGGACCTATGATGATGTCAGGAAGAGGGAGGGCTCTGAGCTGCCATGTGATGCTCCAGCCCGCCCACTCCTGACATCATCACAGGTCCTGATTGTGCACAACACTCAGCGTCCAGGCAGGTAGGCAGCGATCTCCTGGCCCCTGCTACTGCCTCCTGCTCCCCAGGACACACAAATCTCCTTAGCTGCTGAAGGAATCAGCGCTGAGGAAGCCCTGTGTGTCCCTGATTAAGTGCAGCATTCATGTGCTGCTCCCGGCTCACTGCTCAGCTGATCGGTGGGCGGGGAGCCGCTCATAAATATTCACTGCACTTAATCAGCGGGGCCATGTGCTTTCCCCAGCAGCTGATTCCGGGCAGCGGGACATCCTGAAGTGGGATAACAGTGCGATCCCACTCCCTGCTGCCCCCCTCCCCACATGCTATATCCGGACTATAAGACGCACCCACACTTTCCTCCCAAATTTGGAGGGGAAAAAAGTGCGTCTTATAGTCCAAAAAATACGGTATTTGGTCAGAAACAAAATTTCATCTCAATACTTTGTAATATATCCTTTGTTGGCAATGACAGAGGTCAAACGTTTTCTGTAAGTCTTCACAAGGTTGCCACACACTGTTGTTGGTATGTTGGCCCATTCCTCCATGCAGATCTCCTCTAGAGCAGTGATGTTTTTGGCTTTTCGCTTGGCAACATGGACTTTCAACTCCCTCCAAAGGTTTTCTATAGGGTTGAGATCTGGAGACTGGCTAGGCCACTCCAGGACCTTGAAATGCTTCTTACGAAGCCACTCCTTCGTTGCCCTGGCGGTGTGCTTTGGATCATTGTCATGTTGAAAGACCCAGCCACGTTTCATCTTCAATGCCTTTGCTGATGGAAGGAGGTTTGCACTCAAAATCTCACGATACATGGCCCCATTCATTCTTTCATGTACCCGGATCAGTCGTCCTGGCCCCTTTGCAGAGAAACAGCCCCAAAGCATGATGTTTCCACCACCATGCTTTACAGTAGGTATGGTGTTTGATGAATGCAACTCAGTATTCTTTTTCCTCCAAACACGACAAGTTGTGTTTCTACCAAACAGTTCCAGTTTGGTTTCATCAGACCATAGGACATTCTCCCAAAACTCCTCTGGATCATCCAAATGCTCTCTAGCAAACTTCAGACGGGCCCGGACATGTACTGGCTTAAGCAGTGGGACACGTCTGGCACTGCAGGATCTGAGTCCATGGTGGCGTAGTGTGTTACTTATGGTAGGCCTTGTTACATTGGTCCCAGCTCTCTGCAGTTCATTCACTAGGTCCCCCCGCGTGGTTCTGGGATTTTTGCTCACCGTTCTTGTGATCATTCTGACCCCACGGGGTGATATTTTGCGTGGAGACCCAGATCGAGGGAGATTATCAGTGGTCTTGAATGTCTTCCATTTTCTAATTATTGCTCCCACTGTTGATTTCTTCACTCCAAGCTGGTTGGCTATTGCAGATTCAGTCTTCCCAGCCTGGTGCAGGGCTACAATTTTGTTTCTGGTGTCCTTTGACAGCTCTTTGGTATTCACCATAGTGGAGTTTGGAGTCAGACTGTTTGAGGGTGTGCACAGGTGTCTTTTTATACTGATAACAAGTTTAAACAGGAGCCATTACTACAGGTAATGAGTGGAGGAAAGAGGAGACTCTTAAAGAAGAAGTTACAGGTCTGTGAGAGCCAGAAATCTGGATTGTTTGTTTCTGACCAAATACTTATTTTCCACCAGAATAAGCAAATAAAATGATAAAAAAACAGACAATGTGATTTTCTGGATTTTTATTTCTCAGTTTGTCTCCCATAGTTGAGGTCTACCTATGATGTAAATTACAGACGCCTCTCATCTTTTTAAGTGGTGGAACTTGCACTACTGCTGACTGACTAAATACTTTTTTGCCCCACTGTATGTACAAGAATATAACTACTATAATACTGCCCCCTATGTAGAAGAACATAACTACTATAATACTGCTCCTATGTACAAGAATATAACTACTATAATACTGCCCCCTATATACAAGAATATAACTACTATAATACTGCTCCTATGTACAATAATATAACTGCTATAATACTGCCCCTATATATAACAATATAACTACTATAATACTGCTCCTATGTACAGGAATATAACTACTATAATACTGCCCCTATATATAACAATATAACTACTACAATACTGCTCCTATGTACAGGAATATAACTACTATAATACTGCTCCTATGTACAAGAATATAACTACTATAATACTGCTCCTATGTACAAGAATATAACTACTATAATACTGCTCCTATGTACAAGAATATAACTACTATAATACTGCTCCTATGTACAAGAATATAACTACTATAATACTGCCCCTATGTACAAGAATATAACTACTATAATACTGCCCCTATGTACAAGGATATAACTACTATAATACTGCCCCTATGTACAAGAATATAACTACTATAATACTGCTCCTATGTACAAGAATATAAGTACTATAATACTGCTCCTATGTACAAGAATATAACTACTATAATACTGCTCCTATGTACAAGAATATAACTACTATAATACTGCTCCTATGTACAATAATATAACTACTATAATACTGCCCCCTATGTACAAGAATATAACTACTATAATACTGCCCCCTATGTACAAGAATATAACTACTATAATACTGCTCCTATGTACAAGAATATATCTACTATAATACTGCCCCTATGTACAAGAATATAACTACTATAATACTGCCCCTATATACAAGAATATAACTACTATAATACTGCCCCCTATGTACAAGAATATAACTACTATAATACTGCCCCTATATACAAGAATATAACTACTATAATACTGCCCCTATGTACAAGAATATAACTACTATAATACTGCCCCTATGTACAAGAATATAACTACTATAATACTGCTCCTATGTACAAGAATATAACTACTATAATACTGCTCCTATGTACAAGAATATAACTACTATAATACTGCCTCCTATGTACAAGAATATAACTACTATAATACTGCCCCTATATACAAGAATATAACTACTATAATACTGCTCCTATGTACAAGTGGCAGTGTGAGTGTGAGGAGGCGGTGGCGTGAGTGTGAGGAGGCGGCGGTGTGAGTGTGTGGAGGCGGCGGTGTGACAGTTTGGCCTCCGCAGATTGTACCTGGAGACATCACTACAATAGATCAATAGCAGGAAGGCGCTGGCACATGGAGGCCATAACCCTGCGCGGCCCTGGACGCTGCCGGTACAGACTACTCCTACAGTGAAGATGATGGGAGTAGTGCGCTGCCGTCTGTGGCGCTGCGGGGGTTACAGTCCTCCTGTACAGGAAGCTCCTGAGACTGTTTGTTTAACCCTTTAGAGGCCGCACACAGGTCACAATGGCCGCTGTGTGCACTGGAGCAGAGGAGGCAAATAAAGGAGGAATTCAGCCTCATTACTGGTGGAGGAGGAAGAGGAGGACACAATCACACACACAGGCCCCGGGAGTAGGGGGGACACACGCGAGGGGACGCTATAGGGGGGACACACGCGAGGGGACGCTATAGGGGGGACACACACTAGGGGACACACGAGGGGACGCTATAGGGGGGACACACACGAGGGGGACGCTATAGGGGGGACACACACGAGGGGACGCTATAGGGGGGACACACACGAGGGGACGCTATAGGGGGGACACACACGAGGGGACGCTATAGGGGGGACACACACGAGGGGACGCTATAGGGGGGACACACGAGGGGACGCTATAGGGGGGACACACACGAGGGGACGCTATGGGGGGACACACACGAGGGGACGCTATGGGGGGACACACACGAGGGGACGCTATGGGGGGACACACACGAGGGGACGCTATGGGGGGACACACGAGGGGACGCTATAGGGGGGGCACACACGAGGGGACGCTATAGGGGGACACACGAGGGGACGCTATAGGGGGACACACGAGGGGACGCTATAGGGGGGACACACGAGGGGACGCTATAGGGGGGACACACGAGGGGACGCTATAGGGGGGACACACGAGGGGACGCTATAGGGGGGACACACGAGGGGACGCTATAGGGGGGACACACGAGGGGAGGCTATAGGGGGGACACACGAGGGGACGCTACGGGGGACACACGAGGGGACGCTATAGGGGGGACACACGAGGGGACGCTACGGGGGACACACGAGGGGACGCTACGGGGGACACACGAGGGGACGCTATAGGGGGACACACGAGGGGACGCTATAGGGGGACACACGAGGGGACGCTATAGGGGGACACACGAGGGGACGCTATAGGGGGACACACGAGGGGACGCTATAGGGGGACGCTATAGGGGGACGCTATAGGGGGACGCTATAGGGGGACGCTATAGGGGGACACACGAGGGGACGCTATAGGGGGACGCTATAGGGGGACGCTATAGGGGGACGCTATAGGGGGACACACGAGGGGACGCTATAGGGGGACACACGAGGGGACGCTATAGGGGGACACACGAGGGGACGCTATAGGGGGACACACGAGGGGACGCTATAGGGGGACACACGAGGGGACGCTATAGGGGGACACACGAGGGGACGCTATAGGGGGACACACGAGGGGACGCTATAGGGGGACACACGAGGGGACGCTATAGGGGGACACACGAGGGGACGCTATAGGGGGACACACGAGGGGACGCTATAGGGGGACACACGAGGGGACGCTATAGGGGGACACACGAGGGGACGCTATAGGGGGACACACGAGGGGACGCTATAGGGGGACACACGAGGGGACGCTATAGGGGGACACACGAGGGGACGCTATAGGGGGACACACGAGGGGACGCTATAGGGGGACACACGAGGGGACGCTATAGGGGGACACACGAGGGGACGCTATAGGGGGACACACGAGGGGACGCTATAGGGGGACACACGAGGGGACGCTATAGGGGGACACACGAGGGGACGCTATAGGGGGACACACGAGGGGACGCTATAGGGGGACACACGAGGGGACGCTATAGGGGGACACACGAGGGGACGCTATAGGGGGACACACGAGGGGACGCTATAGGGGGACACACGAGGGGACGCTATAGGGGGACACACGAGGGGACGCTATAGGGGGACACACGAGGGGACGCTATAGGGGGACACACGAGGGGACGCTATAGGGGGACACACGAGGGGACGCTATAGGGGGACACACGAGGGGACGCTATAGGGGGACACACGAGGGGACGCTATAGGGGGACACACGAGGGGACGCTATAGGGGGACACACGAGGGGACGCTATAGGGGGACACACGAGGGGACGCTATAGGGGGACACACGAGGGGACGCTATAGGGGGACACACGAGGGGACGCTATAGGGGGACACACGAGGGGACGCTATAGGGGGACACACACGAGGGGACGCTATAGGGGGACACACACGAGGGGACGCTATAGGGGGACACACGAGGGGACGCTATAGGGGGACACACGAGGGGACGCTATAGGGGGACACACGAGGGGACGCTATAGGGGGACACACACGAGGGGACGCTATAGGGGGACACACACGAGGGGACGCTATAGGGGGACACACACGAGGGGACGCTATAGGGGGACACACACGAGGGGACGCTATAGGGGGACACACACGAGGGGACGCTATAGGGGGACACACACGAGGGGACGCTATAGGGGGACACACACGAGGGGACGCTATAGGGGGACACACACGAGGGGACGCTATAGGGGGACACACACGAGGGGACGCTATAGGGGGACACACACGAGGGGACGCTATAGGGGGACACACACGAGGGGACGCTATAGGGGACACACACGAGGGGACGCTATAGGGGACACACGAAGGGACGCTATAGGGGGCACAGGAGGGGACGCTATAGGGGGACACACGAGGGGACGCTATAGGGGGACGCTATAGGGGGACACACAGGAGGGGACGCTATAGGGGGACACAGGAGGGGACGCTATAGGGGGGACACACAGGAGGGGGCGCTATAGGGGGGACACACAGGAGGGGGCGCTATAGGGGGGACACACAGGAGGGGGCGCTATAGGGGGACTCAGGAGGGGGCGCTATAGGGGGGACACAGGAGGGGACGCTATAGGGGGGACACAGGAGGGGACGCTATAGGGGGGACACAGGAGGGGACGCTATAGGGGGGACACAGGAGGGGACGCTATAGGGGGGACACACAGGAGGGGACGCTATAGGGGGGACACACAGGAGGGGACGCTATAGGGGGGACACACAGGAGGGGATGCTATAGGGGGGACACACAGGAGGGGACGCTATAGGGGGGACACAGGAGGGGACGCTATAGTTGGGACACAGGAGGAAACGCTATAGGGGGACACACAGGAGGGGACGCTATAGGGGGGACACACAGGAGGGGACGCTATAGGGGGGACACACAGGAGGGGCGCTATAGGGGGGACACACAGGAGGGGGCGCTATAGGGGGGACACACAGGAGGGGACGCTATAGGGGGGACACAGGAGGGGACGCTATAGGGGGGACACACAGGAGGGGGCGCTATAGGGGGGACACACAGGAGGGGGCGCTATAGGGGGGACACACAGGAGGGGGCGCTATAGGGGGGGACACACAGGAGGGGGCGCTATAGGGGGGGACACACAGGAGGGGGCGCTATAGGGGGGACACACAGGAGGGGGCGCTATAGGGGGGACACACAAGAGGGGGCGCTATAGGGGGGACACACAGGAGGGGGCGCTATAGGGGGGACACAGGAGGGGGCGCTATAGGGGGGACACAGGAGGGGGCGCTATAGGGGGGACACAGGAGGGGGCGCTATAGGGGGGACACACACGAGGGGACGCTATAGGGGGGACACACACGAGGGGACGCTATAGGGGGGACACAGGAGGGGACGCTATAGGGGGGACACACAGGAGGGGACGCTATAGGGGGGACACAGGAGGGGGCGCTATAGGGGGGACACACAGGAGGGGGCGCTATAGGGGGGATACACAGGAGGGGGCGTTATAGGGGGGACACACAGGAGGGGACGCTATAGGGGGGACACACAGGAGGAGGCGCTATAGGGGGTACACACAGGAGGGGGCGCTATAGGGAGGCGGTGTAGAGAAGGACATATTAGATGTGGGAGTCTCGGTTCGGTCTCCGGTTCTCCCCTCACACGGCGGTCACGTGCCCCCGCTCTGACGTCACGCCTGCACCGCACAGACCACTCACCGGCTCCGGGCTGCGCTCCTCATCTCTCCGGTCTCCACTCAGTAATGATTCCCGGCCACAAGCGTCTCCTGCTGACAGACAACAGCGAGGATCCGCCCCGCAGAGCAGCGACACCTGGCGGCGAGGAGGAACGAGAAGACGGGGAATGTGCGCCACCTGCCGACACCTGCGGGAAGTGTCCGGGCTGCAACACAGCAGTAATCTATGGACGCTCCTCTCTCCTGTACTCGGTATAATCTATGGACGCTCCTCTCTGTCCTGTACTCGGTATAATCTATGGACGCTCCTCTCTCTCCTGTTCTCTGTATAATCTATGGACGCTCCTCTCTCTCCTGTACTCGGTATAATCTATGGACGCTCCTCTCTCTCCTGTTCTTGGTATAATCTATGGACGCTTCTCTCTCTCCTGTACTCGGTATAATCTATGGACGCTCCTCTCTCTCCTGTACTCGGTATAATCTATGGACGCTCCTCTCTGTCCTGTACTCGGTATAATCTATGGACGCTCCTCTCTGTCCTGTACTCGGTATAATCTATGGACGCTCCTCTCTCCCCTGTACTCGGTATAATCTATGGACGCTCCTCTCTCTCCTGTACTCGGTATAATCTATGGACGCTCCTCTCTCCCCTGTACTCGGCATAATCTATGGACGCTCCTCTCTCCTGTACTCGGTATAATCTATGGACGCTCCTCTCTCTCCTGTACTCGGTATAATCTATGGACGCTCCTCTCTCTCCTGTACTCGGTATAATCTATGGACGCTCCTCTCTGTCCTGTACTCGGTATAATCTATGGACGCTCCTCTCTCTCCTGTACTCGGTATAATCTATGGACGCTCCTCTCCCCTGTACGCGATATAATCTATGGACGCTCCTCTCTCCTGTACTCGGTATAATCTATGGACGCTCCTCTCTCCCCTGTACTCGGCATAATCTATGGACGCTCCTCTCTCCTGTACTCGGTATAATCTATGGACGCTCCTCTCTCTCCTGTACTCGGTATAATCTATGGACGCTCCTCTCTGTCCTGTACTCGGTATAATCTATGGACGCTCCTCTCTCTCCTGTACTCGGTATAATCTATGGACGCTCCTCTCTGTCCTGTTCTCGGTATAATCTATGGACGCTCCTCTCTCTCCTGTACTCGGTATAATCTATGGATGCTCCTCTCTCTCCTGTACTCGGTATAATCTATGGACGCTCCTCTCTCCTGTACTCGGTATAATCTATGGACGCTCCTCTCTCTCCTGTACTCGGTATAATCTATGGACGCTCCTCTCTGTCCTGTACTCGGTATAATCTATGGACGCTCCTCTCTGTCCTGTACTCGGTATAATCTATGGACGCTCCTCTCTCTCCTGTACTCGGTATAATCTATGGACGCTCCTCTCTCTCCTGTACTTGGTATAATCTATGGACGCTCCTCTCTCTCCTGTACTCGGTATAATCTATGGACGCTCCTCTCTGTCCTGTACTCGGTATAATCTATGGACGCTCCTCTCTGTCCTGTACTCGGTATAATCTATGGACGCTCCTCTCTGTCCTGTACTCGGTATAATCTATGGACGCTCCTCTCTGTCCTGTACTCGGTATAATCTATGGACGCTCCTCTCTCTCCTGTACTCGGTATAATCTATGGACGCTCCTCTCTGTCCTGTTCTCGGTATAATCTATGGACGCTCCTCTCTCTCCTGTACTCGGTATAATCTATGGATGCTCCTCTCTCTCCTGTACTCGGTATAATCTATGGACGCTCCTCTCTCTCCTGTACTCGGTATAATCTATGGACGCTCCTCTCTCTCCTGTTCTCGGTATAATCTATGGACGCTCCTCTCTCTCCTGTACTCGGTATAATCTATGGACGCTCCTCTCTGTCCTGTACTCGGTATAATCTATGGACGCTCCTCTCTGTCCTGTACTCGGTATAATCTATGGACGCTCCTCTCTCTCCTGTACTCGGTATAATCTATGGACGCTCCTCTCTCTCCTGTACTTGGTATAATCTATGGATGCTCCTCTCTCTCCTGTACTCGGTATAATCTATGGACGCTCCTCTCTCTCCTGTACTTGGTATAATCTATGGACGCTCCTCTCTGTCCTGTACTCGGTATAATCTATGGACGCTCCTCTCTGTCCTGTACTCGGTATAATCTATGGACGCTCCTCTCTCTCCTGTACTCGGTATAATCTATGGACGCTCCTCTCTCTCCTGTACTCGGTATAATCTATGGACGCTCCTCTCTCTCCTGTACTCGGTATAATCTATGGACGCTCCTCTCTCTCCTGTACTCGGTATAATCTATGGACGCTCCTCTCTCCTGTACTCGGTATAATCTATGGACGCTCCTCTCTGTCCTGTACTCGGTATAATCTATGGACGCTCCTCTCTCTCCTGTACTCGGTATAATCTATGGACGCTCCTCTCTGTCCTGTACTCGGTATAATCTATGGACGCTCCTCTCTCTCATGTACTCGGTATAATCTATGGACGCTCCTCTCTGTCCTGTACTCGGTATAATCTATGGAGCCTCCTCTCTCTCCTGTACTCGGTATAATCTATGGACGCTCCTCTCTGTCCTGTACTCGGTATAATCTATGGACGCTCCTCTCTCCTGTTCTCAGTATAATCTATGGACGCTCCTCTCTCTCCTATACTTGGTATAATCTATGGACGCTCCTCTCTCCTGTACTCGGTATAATCTATGGACGCTCCTCTCTCTCCTGTACTCGGTATAATCTATGGACGCTCCTCTCTCTCCTGTACTCGGTATAATCTATGGACGCTCCTCTCTCCTGTACTCGGTATAATCTATGGACGCTCCTCTCTCTCCTGTACTCAGTATAATCTATGGACGCTCCTCTCTCCCCTGTACTCGGTATAATCTATGGACGCTCCTCTCTCTCCTGTTCTCTGTATAATCTATGGACGCTCCTCTCTCTCCTGTACTCGGTATACTCTATGGACGCTCCTCTCTCTCCTGTACTCGGTATAATCTATGGACGCTCCTCTCTCCTGTACTCGGTATAATCTATGGACGCTCCTCTCTGTCCTGTACTCGGTATAATCTATGGACGCTCCTCTCTCTCCTGTACTCGGTATAATCTATGGACGCTCCTCTCTCTCCTGTACTCGGTATACTCTATGGACGCTCCTCTCTCTCCTGTACTCGGTATAATCTATGGACGCTCCTCTCTCCTGTACTCGGTATAATCTATGGACGCTCCTCTCTGTCCTGTACTCGGTATAATGTATGGACGCTCCTCTCTCCTGTACTCGGTATAATCTATGGACGCTCCTCTCTGTCCTGTACTCGGTATAATCTATGGACGCTCCTCTCTCTCCTGTACTCGGTATAATCTATGGATGCTCCTCTCTCCTGTACTCGGTATAATCTATGGACGCTCCTCTCTGTCCTGTACTCGGTATAATCTATGGACGCTCCTCTCTCTCCTGTACTCGGCATAATCTATGGACGCTCCTCTCTCCTGTACTCGGTATAATCTATGGACGCTCCTCTCTCTCCTGTACTCAGTATAATCTATGGACGCTCCTCTCTCCCCTGTACTCGGTATAATCTATGGACGCTCCTCTCTCTCCTGTTCTCTGTATAATCTATGGACGCTCCTCTCTCTCCTGTACTCGGTATACTCTATGGACGCTCCTCTCTCTCCTGTACTCGGTATAATCTATGGACGCTCCTCTCTCCTGTACTCGGTATAATCTATGGACGCTCCTCTCTGTCCTGTACTCGGTATAATCTATGGACGCTCCTCTCTCTCCTGTACTCGGTATAATCTATGGACGCTCCTCTCTCTCCTGTACTCGGTATACTCTATGGACGCTCCTCTCTCTCCTGTACTCGGTATAATCTATGGACGCTCCTCTCTCCTGTACTCGGTATAATCTATGGACGCTCCTCTCTGTCCTGTACTCGGTATAATGTATGGACGCTCCTCTCTCCTGTACTCGGTATAATCTATGGACGCTCCTCTCTCTCCTGTACTCGGTATAATCTATGGACGCTCCTCTCTCTCCTGTACTCGGTATAATCTATGGATGCTCCTCTCTCCTGTACTCGGTATAATCTATGGACGCTCCTCTCTCTCCTGTACTCGGTATAATCTATGGACGCTCCTCTCTGTCCTGTACTCGGTATAATCTATGGACGCTCCTCTCTCCTGTACTCGGTATAATCTATGGACGCTCCTCTCTCTCCTGTACTCGGTATAATCTATGGACGCTCCTCTCTGTCCTGTACTCGGTATAATCTATGGACGCTCCTCTCTCTCCTGTACTCGGTATAATGTATGGACGCTCCTCTCTCCTGTACTCGGTATAATCTATGGACGCTCCTCTCTCTCCTGTACTCGGTATAATGTATGGACGCTCCTCTCTCCTGTACTCGGTGTAATCTATGGACGCTCCTCTCTCTCCTGTACTCGGTATAATCTATGGACGCTCCTCTCTCTCCTGTACTCGGTATAATCTATGGACGCTCCTCTCTCTCCTGTACTCGGTATAATCTATGGACGCTCCTCTCTGTCCTGTACTCGGTATAATCTATGGACGCTCCTCTCTGTCCTGTACTCGGTATAATCTATGGACGCTCCTCTCTCTCCTGTTCTCTGTATAATCTATGGACGCTCCTCTCTCTCCTGTACTCGGTATAATCTATGGACGCTCCTCTCTGTCCTGTACTCGGTATAATCTATGGACGCTCCTCTCTGTCCTGTACTCGGTATAATCTATGGACGCTCCTCTCTCCCCTGTACTCGGTATAATCTATGGACGCTCCTCTCTCTACTGTACTCGGTATAATCTATGGACGCTCCTCTCTCTCCTGTTCTCTGTATAATCTATGGACGCTCCTCTCTCTCCTGTACTCGGTATAATCTATGGACGCTCCTCTCTGTCCTGTACTCGGTATAATCTATGGACGCTCCTCTCTGTCCTGTACTCGGTATAATCTATGGACGCTCCTCTCTCCCCTGTACTCGGTATAATGTATGGACGCTCCTCTCTCTCCTGTACTCGGTATAATCTATGGACGCTCCTCTCTCCTGTACTCGGTATAATCTATGGACGCTCCTCTCATTCCTGTACTCAGTATAATCTATGGACGCTCCTCTCTCCTGTACTCGGTATAATCTATGGACGCTCCTCTCTGTCCTGTACTCGGTATAATCTATGGACGCTCCTCTCTCCTGTACTCGGTATAATCTATGGACGCTCCTCTCTCCCCTGTACTCGGTATAATGTATGGAAGCTCTTCTCTCCTGTACTCGGTATAATCTATGGACGCTTCTCTCTCCTGTACTCGGTATAATCTATGGACACTCCTCTCTCCTGTACTCGGTATAATCTATGGACGCTCCTCTCTCTCATGTTCTCGGTATAATCTATGGACGCTCCTCTCTCCTGTACTCGGTATAATCTATGGACGCTCCTCTCTCCTGTACTCGGTATAATCTATGGACGCTCCTCTCTCTCCTGTACTCGGTATAATCTATGGACGCTCCTCTCTCTCCTGTACTCGGTATAATCTATGGACGCTCCTCTCTCTCCTGTACTCGGTATAATCTATGGATGCTCCTCTCTCTCCTGTACTCGGTATAATCTATGGACGCTCCTCTCTCTCCTGTACTCGGTATAATCTATGGACGCTCCTCTCTCTCCTGTACTCGGTATAATCTATGGACGCTTCTCTCTCTCCTGTACTCGGTATAATCTATGGACGCTCCTCTCTCTCCTGTACTCGGTATAATCTATGGACGCTCCTCTCTGTCCTGTACTCGGTATAATCTATGGACGCTCCTCTCTCTCCTGTACTCGGTATAATCTATGGACGCTCCTCTCTCTCCTGTACTCGGTATAATCTATGGATGCTCCTCTCTCTCCTGTACTCGGTATAATCTATGGACGCTCCTCTCTCTCCTGTACTCGGTATAATCTATGGACGCTCCTCTCTCCTGTACTCGGTATAATCTATGGACGCTCCTCTCTGTCCTGTACTCGGTATAATCTATGGACGCTCCTCTCTCTCCTGTACTCGGTATAATCTATGGACGCTTCTCTCTCTCCTGTACTCGGTATAATCTATGGACGCTCCTCTCTCTCCTGTACTCGGTATAATCTATGGACGCTCCTCTCTGTCCTGTACTCGGTAAAATCTATGGACGCTCCTCTCTCTCCTGTACTCGGTATAATCTATGGACGCTTCTCTCTCCTGTACTCGGTATAATCTATGGACGCTCCTCTCTCCTGTACTCGGTATAATCTATGGACGCTCCTCTCTGTCCTGTACTCGGTATAATCTATGGACGCTCCTCTCTCTCCTGTACTCGGTATAATCTATGGACGCTTCTCTCTCTCCTGTACTCGGTATAATCTATGGACGCTCCTCTCTCTCCTGTACTCGGTATAATCTATGGACGCTCCTCTCTGTCCTGTACTCGGTATAATCTATGGACGCTCCTCTCTCTCCTGTACTCGGTATAATCTATGGACGCTCCTCTCTCTCCTGTACTCGGTATAATCTATGGACGCTCCTCTCTCCTGTACTCGGTATAATCTATGGACGCTCCTCTCTGTCCTGTACTCGGTATAATCTATGGACGCTCCTCTCTGTCCTGTACTCGGTATAATCTATGGACGCTCCTCTCTGTCCTGTTCTCAGTATAATCTATGGACGCTCCTCTCTCTCCTGTACTCGGTATAATCTATGGACGCTCCTCTCTCTCCTGTACTCGGTATAATCTATGGACGCTCCTCTCTCTCCTGTACTCGGTATATAATCTATGGACGCTCCTCTCTCTCCTGTACTCGGTATAATCTATGGACGCTCCTCTCTCCTGTACTCGGTATAATCTATGGACGCTCCTCTCTCTCCTGTACTCGGTATAATCTATGGACGCTCCTCTCTGTCCTGTTCTCAGTATAATCTATGGACGCTCCTCTCATTCCTGTACTCGGTATAATCTATGGACGCTCCTCTCTCCTGTACTCGGTATAATCTATGGACGCTCCTCTCTGTCCTGTACTCGGTATAATCTATGGACGCTCCTCTCTGTCCTGTACTCGGTATAATCTATGGACGCTTCTCTCTCCTGTACTCGGTATAATCTATGGACGCTCCTCTCTGTCCTGTACTCGGCATAATCTATGGACGCTCCTCCCTGTCCTGTACTCGGTATAATCTATGGACGCTCCTCTCTCTCCTGTACTCGGTATAATCTATGGACGCTCCTCTCTCCCCTGTACTCGGTATAATCTATGGACGCTCCTCTCTCTCCTGTACTCGGTATAATCTATGGACGCTCCTCTCTGTCCTGTACTCGGTATAATCTATGGACGCTCCTCTCTGTCCTGTACTCGGTATAATCTATGGACGCTCCTCTCTGTCCTGTACTCGGTATAATCTATGGACGCTCCTCTCTCCTGTACTCGGTATAATCTATGGACGCTCCTCTCTCTACTGTACTCGGTATAATCTATGGACGCTCCTCTCTCTCCTGTACTCGGTATAATCTATGGATGCTCCTCTCTCTCCTGTACTCGGTATAATCTATGGACGCTCCTCTCTCTCATGTTCTCGGTATAATCTATGGACGCTCCTCTCTCCTGTACTCGGTATAATCTATGGACGCTCCTCTCTCCTGTACTCGGTATAATCTATGGACGCTTCTCTCTCCTGTACTCGGTATAATCTATGGACGCTCCTCTCTCTCCTGTACTCGGTATAATGTATGGAAGCTCTTCTCTCCTGTACTCGGTATAATCTATGGACGCTTCTCTCTCCTGTACTCGCTATATTCTATGGACGGTCCTCTCTCCTGTACTCGGTATAATGTATGGACGCTCCTCTCTCTCCTGTACTCGGTATAATCTATGGACGCTCCTCTCTCTCCTGTACTCGGTGTAATCTATGGACGCTCCTCTCTGTCCTGTACGCGATATAATCTATGGACGCTCCTCTCTCTACTGTACTCGGTATAATCTATGGGCGCTCCTCTCTCTCCTGTACTCGGTATAATCTATGGACGCTTCTCTCTCCTGTACTCGGTATAATCTATGGACGCTCCTCTCTCCTGTACTCGGTATAATCTATGGACGCTCCTCTCTGTCCTGTACTCGGTATAATCTATGGACGCTCCTCTCTCTCCTGTACTCGGTATAATCTATGGACGCTTCTCTCTCTCCTGTACTCGGTATAATCTATGGACGCTCCTCTCTCTCCTGTACTCGGTATAATCTATGGACGCTCCTCTCTGTCCTGTACTCGGTATAATCTATGGACGCTCCTCTCTCTCCTGTACTCGGTATAATCTATGGACGCTCCTCTCTCTCCTGTACTCGGTATAATCTATGGACGCTCCTCTCTCCTGTACTCGGTATAATCTATGGACGCTCCTCTCTGTCCTGTACTCGGTATAATCTATGGACGCTCCTCTCTGTCCTGTACTCGGTATAATCTATGGACGCTCCTCTCTGTCCTGTTCTCAGTATAATCTATGGACGCTCCTCTCTCTCCTGTACTCGGTATAATCTATGGACGCTCCTCTCTCTCCTGTACTCGGTATAATCTATGGACGCTCCTCTCTCTCCTGTACTCGGTATATAATCTATGGACGCTCCTCTCTCTCCTGTACTCGGTATAATCTATGGACGCTCCTCTCTCCTGTACTCGGTATAATCTATGGACGCTCCTCTCTCTCCTGTACTCGGTATAATCTATGGACGCTCCTCTCTGTCCTGTTCTCAGTATAATCTATGGACGCTCCTCTCATTCCTGTACTCGGTATAATCTATGGACGCTCCTCTCTCCTGTACTCGGTATAATCTATGGACGCTCCTCTCTGTCCTGTACTCGGTATAATCTATGGACGCTCCTCTCTGTCCTGTACTCGGTATAATCTATGGACGCTTCTCTCTCCTGTACTCGGTATAATCTATGGACGCTCCTCTCTGTCCTGTACTCGGCATAATCTATGGACGCTCCTCCCTGTCCTGTACTCGGTATAATCTATGGACGCTCCTCTCTCTCCTGTACTCGGTATAATCTATGGACGCTCCTCTCTCCCCTGTACTCGGTATAATCTATGGACGCTCCTCTCTCTCCTGTACTCGGTATAATCTATGGACGCTCCTCTCTGTCCTGTACTCGGTATAATCTATGGACGCTCCTCTCTGTCCTGTACTCGGTATAATCTATGGACGCTCCTCTCTGTCCTGTACTCGGTATAATCTATGGACGCTCCTCTCTCCTGTACTCGGTATAATCTATGGACGCTCCTCTCTCTACTGTACTCGGTATAATCTATGGACGCTCCTCTCTCTCCTGTACTCGGTATAATCTATGGATGCTCCTCTCTCTCCTGTACTCGGTATAATCTATGGACGCTCCTCTCTCTCATGTTCTCGGTATAATCTATGGACGCTCCTCTCTCCTGTACTCGGTATAATCTATGGACGCTCCTCTCTCCTGTACTCGGTATAATCTATGGACGCTTCTCTCTCCTGTACTCGGTATAATCTATGGACGCTCCTCTCTCTCCTGTGCTCGGTATAATGTATGGAAGCTCTTCTCTCCTGTACTCGGTATAATCTATGGACGCTTCTCTCTCCTGTACTCGCTATATTCTATGGACGGTCCTCTCTCCTGTACTCGGTATAATGTATGGACGCTCCTCTCTCTCCTGTACTCGGTATAATCTATGGACGCTCCTCTCTCTCCTGTACTCGGTGTAATCTATGGACGCTCCTCTCTGTCCTGTACGCGATATAATCTATGGACGCTCCTCTCTCTACTGTACTCGGTATAATCTTTGGGCGCTCCTCTCTCTCCTGTACTCGGTATAATGTATGGACGCTCGTCTCTCTCCTGTACTCGGTATAATCTATGGACGCTCCTCTCTCTCCTGTACTCGGTATAATGTATGGAAGCTCTTCTGTCCTGTACTCGGTATAATCTATGGACGCTCCTCTCTGTCCTGTACTCGGTATAATCTATGGACGCTCCTCTCTCCTGTACTCGGTATAATCTATGGACGCTCCTCTCTCTACTGTACTCGGTATAATCTATGGACGCTCCTCTCTCTCCTGTACTCGGTATAATCTATGGACGCTCCTCTCTCTCCTGTACTCGGTATAATCTATGGACGCTCCTCTCTCTCATGTTCTCGGTATAATCTATGGACGCTCCTCTCTCCTGTACTCGGTATAATCTATGGACGCTCCTCTCTCCTGTACTCGGTATAATCTATGGACGCTTCTCTCTCCTGTACTCGGTATAATCTATGGACGCTCCTCTCTCTCCTGTACTCGGTATAATGTATGGAAGCTCTTCTCTCCTGTACTCGGTATAATCTATGGACGCTTCTCTCTCCTGTACTCGCTATATTCTATGGACGGTCCTCTCTCCTGTACTCGGTATAATGTATGGACGCTCCTCTCTCTCCTGTACTCGGTATAATCTATGGACGCTCCTCTCTCTCCTGTACTCGGTGTAATCTATGGACGCTCCTCTCTGTCCTGTACGCGATATAATCTATGGACGCTCCTCTCTCTACTGTACTCGGTATAATCTATGGGCGCTCCTCTCTCTCCTGTACTCGGTATAATGTATGGACGCTCCTCTCTCTCCTGTACTCGGTATAATCTATGGACGCTCCTCTCTCTCATGTTCTCGGTATAATCTATGGACGCTCCTCTCTCCTGTACTCGGTATAATCTATGGACGCTTCTCTCTCCTGTACTCGGTATAATCTATGGACGCTCCTCTCTCCTGTACTCGGTATAATCTATGGACGCTTCTCTCTCCTGTACTCGGTATAATGTATGGACGCTCCTCTCTCTCCTGTACTCGGTATAATCTATGGACGCTCCTCTCTCCCCTGTACTCGGTATAATCTATGGACGCTCCTCTCTCCTGTTCTCGGTATAATCTATGGACGCTCCTCTCTCTCCTGTACTCGGTATAATCTATGGACGCTCCTCTCTCTCCTGTACTCGGTATAATCTATGGACGCTCCTCTCTGTCCTGTACTCGGTATAATCTATGGACGCTCCTCTCTGTCCTGTACTCGGTATAATCTATGGACGCTCCTCTCTGTCCTGTACTCGGTATAATCTATGGACGCTCCTCTCTCCTGTACTCGGTATAATCTATGGACGCTCCTCTCTCTACTGTACTCGGTATAATCTATGGACGCTCCTCTCTCTCCTGTACTCGGTATAATCTATGGATGCTCCTCTCTCTCCTGTACTCGGTATAATCTATGGACGCTCCTCTCTCTCATGTTCTCGGTATAATCTATGGACGCTCCTCTCTCCTGTACTCGGTATAATCTATGGACGCTCCTCTCTCCTGTACTCGGTATAATCTATGGACGCTTCTCTCTCCTGTACTCGGTATAATCTATGGACGCTCCTCTCTCTCCTGTACTCGGTATAATGTATGGAAGCTCTTCTCTCCTGTACTCGGTATAATCTATGGACGCTTCTCTCTCCTGTACTCGCTATATTCTATGGACGGTCCTCTCTCCTGTACTCGGTATAATGTATGGACGCTCCTCTCTCTCCTGTACTCGGTATAATCTATGGACGCTCCTCTCTCTCCTGTACTCGGTGTAATCTATGGACGCTCCTCTCTGTCCTGTACGCGATATAATCTATGGACGCTCCTCTCTCTACTGTACTCGGTATAATCTATGGGCGCTCCTCTCTCTCCTGTACTCGGTATAATGTATGGACGCTCGTCTCTCTCCTGTACTCGGTATAATCTATGGACGCTCCTCTCTCTCCTGTACTCGGTATAATGTATGGAAGCTCTTCTGTCCTGTACTCGGTATAATCTATGGACGCTCCTCTCTGTCCTGTACTCGGTATAATCTATGGACGCTCCTCTCTCCTGTACTCGGTATAATCTATGGACGCTCCTCTCTCTACTGTACTCGGTATAATCTATGGACGCTCCTCTCTCTCCTGTACTCGGTATAATCTATGGACGCTCCTCTCTCTCCTGTACTCGGTATAATCTATGGACGCTCCTCTCTCTCATGTTCTCGGTATAATCTATGGACGCTCCTCTCTCCTGTACTCGGTATAATCTATGGACGCTCCTCTCTCCTGTACTCGGTATAATCTATGGACGCTTCTCTCTCCTGTACTCGGTATAATCTATGGACGCTCCTCTCTCTCCTGTACTCGGTATAATGTATGGAAGCTCTTCTCTCCTGTACTCGGTATAATCTATGGACGCTTCTCTCTCCTGTACTCGCTATATTCTATGGACGGTCCTCTCTCCTGTACTCGGTATAATGTATGGACGCTCCTCTCTCTCCTGTACTCGGTATAATCTATGGACGCTCCTCTCTCTCCTGTACTCGGTGTAATCTATGGACGCTCCTCTCTGTCCTGTACGCGATATAATCTATGGACGCTCCTCTCTCTACTGTACTCGGTATAATCTATGGGCGCTCCTCTCTCTCCTGTACTCGGTATAATGTATGGACGCTCCTCTCTCTCCTGTACTCGGTATAATCTATGGACGCTCCTCTCTCTCATGTTCTCGGTATAATCTATGGACGCTCCTCTCTCCTGTACTCGGTATAATCTATGGACGCTTCTCTCTCCTGTACTCGGTATAATCTATGGACGCTCCTCTCTCCTGTACTCGGTATAATCTATGGACGCTTCTCTCTCCTGTACTCGGTATAATGTATGGACGCTCCTCTCTCTCCTGTACTCGGTATAATCTATGGACGCTCCTCTCTCCCCTGTACTCGGTATAATCTATGGACGCTCCTCTCTCCTGTTCTCGGTATAATCTATGGACGCTCCTCTCTCTCCTGTACTCGGTATAATCTATGGACGCTCCTCTCTCTCCTGTACTCGGTATAATCTATGGACGCTCCTCTCTCTCCTGTACTCGGTATAATCTATGGACGCTCCTCTCTCTCCTGTACTCGGTATAATTTATGGACGCTCCTCTCTCTCCTGTACTCGGTATAATGTATGGAAGCTCTTCTGTCCTGTACTCGGTATAATCTATGGACGCTCCTCTCTCCCCTGTACTCGGTATAATGTATGGACGCTTCTCTCTCCTGTACTCGGTATAATCTATGGACGCTCCTCTCTCTCCTGTACTCGGTATAATCTATGGACGCTCCTCTCTCTCATGTTCTCGGTATAATCTATGGACGCTCCTCTCTCCTGTACTCGGGATAATCTATGGACGCTTCTCTCTCCTGTCCTCGGTATAACCTATGGACGCTCCTCTCTCTCCTGTACTCGGTATAATGTATGGACGCTTCTCTCTCATGTTCTCGGTATAATCTATGGACGCTCCTCTCTCCTGTACTCGGTATAATCTATGGACGCTTCTCTCTCCTGTACTCGGTATAATCTATGGACGCTCCTCTCTGTCCTGTACTCGGTATAATCTATGGACGCTCCTCTCTGTCCTGTACTCGGTATAATCTATGGACGCTCCTCTCTGTCCTGTACTCGGTATAATCTATGGACGCTCCTCTCTCCTGTGCTCGGTATAATCTATGGACGCTCCTCTCTCTACTGTACTCGGTATAATCTATGGACGCTCCTCTCTCTCCTGTACTCGGTATAATCTATGGATGCTCCTCTCTCTCCTGTACTCGGTATAATCTATGGACGCTCCTCTCTCTCATGTTCTCGGTATAATCTATGGACGCTCCTCTCTCCTGTACTCGGTATAATCTATGGACGCTCCTCTCTCCTGTACTCGGTATAATCTATGGACGCTTCTCTCTCCTGTACTCGGTATAATCTATGGACGCTCCTCTCTCTCCTGTACTCGGTATAATGTATGGAAGCTCTTCTCTCCTGTACTCGGTATAATCTATGGACGCTTCTCTCTCCTGTACTCGCTATATTCTATGGACGGTCCTCTCTCCTGTACTCGGTATAATGTATGGACGCTCCTCTCTCTCCTGTACTCGGTATAATCTATGGACGCTCCTCTCTCTCCTGTACTCGGTGTAATCTATGGACGCTCCTCTCTGTCCTGTACGCGATATAATCTATGGACGCTCCTCTCTCTACTGTACTCGGTATAATCTATGGGCGCTCCTCTCTCTCCTGTACTCGGTATAATGTATGGACGCTCCTCTCTCTCCTGTACTCGGTATAATCTATGGACGCTCCTCTCTCTCATGTTCTCGGTATAATCTATGGACGCTCCTCTCTCCTGTACTCGGTATAATCTATGGACGCTTCTCTCTCCTGTACTCGGTATAATCTATGGACGCTCCTCTCTCCTGTACTCGGTATAATCTATGGACGCTTCTCTCTCCTGTACTCGGTATAATGTATGGACGCTCCTCTCTCTCCTGTACTCGGTATAATCTATGGACGCTCCTCTCTCCCCTGTACTCGGTATAATCTATGGACGCTCCTCTCTCCTGTTCTCGGTATAATCTATGGACGCTCCTCTCTCTCCTGTACTCGGTATAATCTATGGACGCTCCTCTCTCTCCTGTACTCGGTATAATCTATGGACGCTCCTCTCTCTCCTGTACTCGGTATAATCTATGGACGCTCCTCTCTCTCCTGTACTCGGTATAATTTATGGACGCTCCTCTCTCTCCTGTACTCGGTATAATGTATGGAAGCTCTTCTGTCCTGTACTCGGTATAATCTATGGACGCTCCTCTCTCCCCTGTACTCGGTATAATGTATGGACGCTTCTCTCTCCTGTACTCGGTATAATCTATGGACGCTTCTCTCTCCTGTACTCGGTATAATCTATGGACGCTCCTCTCTCTTCTGTACTCGGTATAATGTATGGACGCTTCTCTCTCATGTTCTCGGTATAATCTATGGACGCTCTTCTCTCCTGTACTCGGTATAATCTATGGACGCTTCTCTCTCCTGTACTCGGTATAATCTATGGACGCTTCTCTCTCCTGTACTCGGTATAACCTATGGACGCTCCTCTCTCTCCTGTACTCGGTATAATGTATGGACGCTTCTCTCTCATGTTCTCGGTATAATCTATGGACGCTCCTCTCTCCTGTACTCGGTATAATCTATGGACGCTTCTCTCTCCTGTACTCGGTATAATCTATGGAAGCTCCTCTCTCTCCTGTACTCGGTATAATCTATGGACGTGCAGCGCCCCCACTGCCGCAGGGCCGATGGGTACCCGGTACCGGGCCTCTGAGTCTCTGTTCTGGGGTTGTCACGGTGGCTAGACCCGGTCCGTGACTCTGCTGAGGGGCGCACAATGAAAGGTGGTGGTGTGGTGCTGATGTTATGGTGCGGTGCAGTGCCGGTCGCGGTCAATAACGAGGACACCAGGTTGCAGTCTCTTTACCTCTTTAATGAAGGCTTCTGAGTCCTCAATCCGGAATGCGGTTAACCGGGCTGCACAAGTCCGGCCGGTCCGATGGCACATCCAGAGTTCCCTTTGCAGGTGGAAATCTGTGCCTACCTTCTAGCGCTTGTGTGTTGTAGTCCTTCCCTGCTAAGCACCACGGGATAGTCCCCACAACTGTTGTGTCTGTTTCTCGTGTTCCCTCACAACTCGATTCTGATGTTCTTCCACGTCCCCCAGATCTTATGGTTAGGACGCACCCGTATGACGGGGAGGCTCGGAGCTCTTCCGGGACTCTAGCGTCGCCCCACTCCTGTTGTTACCCCCCTGTGTCTTCCTAGGTCAATTGGGTGAGACAGCCCGCCTATAACTGACTGTCCTGCCGTAGGTTTGAAGTTTGGCTTGGAGCTCTATACTTCCTCGGCTTTCCGGCCAACGGTTATGCGCCTCAATAGGATGTTGCCTCGTCTTACAGCACGACTCCTACTGGTATTCTCCTTGTTGCGTTGATCTCGTTTCTCACTCAGCACAATAAACCTCGCTTCTTGTCCTTTCTTGGGGTACCGCCGCTATATCGTGCAGGCGAGGTCCCGTAACGTTCTCTCTTGTAGCTAGGCCTCTGTCAGGATCCCACCCCTGACAGGGACCCCTCCGAATCTTCCCCTACAACACCCTCTGCCACAAGGTGTTGCCTGGTTCCAACCCAGTCAGCTTTCTCTCTAACTTCCTGCCTAACCCCCAGTTTTACCAGATTGTGAGGAGTGGCCTAATACATAGAACCCTTAGCTCCCCCTGGAGGCCAGACTGTGAAGTGTATTGGTGACTGTGATACCTGGTCAGATGAACTCCTTCAGTGCCATCAGACGTACCATAGCCCCCCTTAGCGGCGGAGCCACAGTACTGCAACAACCAGGACTCTGGGGCGCTGCAGACGCTCCTCTCTCCTGTACTCGGTATAATCTATGGACGCTCCTCTCTCTCCTGTACTCGGTATAATCTATGGACGCTCCTCTCTCTCCTGTACTCGGTATAATCTATGGACGCTCCTCTCTCCCCTGTACTCGGTATAATCTATGGACGCTCCTCTCTCTCCTGTACTCGGTATAATCTATGGACGCTCCTCTCTCTCCTGTACTCGGTATAATCTATGGACGCTCCTCTCTCTCCTGTACTCGGTATATAATCTATGGACGCTCCTCTCTCTCCTGTACTCGGTATAATCTATGGACGCTCCTCTCTCCCCTGTACTCGGTATAATCTATGGACGCTCCTCTCTCTCCTGTACTCGGTATAATCTATGGACGCTCCTCTCTCTCCTGTACTCGGTATAATCTATGGACGCTCCTCTCTCTCCTGTACTCGGTATATAATCTATGGACGCTCCTCTCTCTCCTGTACTCGGTATAATCTATGGACGCTCCTCTCTCCTGTACTCGGTATAATCTATGGACGCTCCTCTCTCTCCTGTACTCGGTATAATCTATGGACGCTCCTCTCTGTCCTGTTCTCAGTATAATCTATGGACGCTCCTCTCATTCCTGTACTCGGTATAATCTATGGACGCTCCTCTCTCCTGTACTCGGTATAATCTATGGACGCTCCTCTCTGTCCTGTACTCGGTATAATCTATGGACGCTCCTCTCTGTCCTGTACTCGGTATAATCTATGGACGCTTCTCTCTCCTGTACTCGGTATAATCTATGGACGCTCCTCTCTGTCCTGTACTCGGCATAATCTATGGACGCTCCTCCCTGTCCTGTACTCGGTATAATCTATGGACGCTCCTCTCTCTCCTGTACTCGGTATAATCTATGGACGCTCCTCTCTCCCCTGTACTCGGTATAATCTATGGACGCTCCTCTCTCTCCTGTACTCGGTATAATCTATGGACGCTCCTCTCTGTCCTGTACTCGGTATAATCTATGGACGCTCCTCTCTGTCCTGTACTCGGTATAATCTATGGACGCTCCTCTCTGTCCTGTACTCGGTATAATCTATGGACGCTCCTCTCTCCTGTACTCGGTATAATCTATGGACGCTCCTCTCTCTACTGTACTCGGTATAATCTATGGACGCTCCTCTCTCTCCTGTACTCGGTATAATCTATGGATGCTCCTCTCTCTCCTGTACTCGGTATAATCTATGGACGCTCCTCTCTCTCATGTTCTCGGTATAATCTATGGACGCTCCTCTCTCCTGTACTCGGTATAATCTATGGACGCTCCTCTCTCCTGTACTCGGTATAATCTATGGACGCTTCTCTCTCCTGTACTCGGTATAATCTATGGACGCTCCTCTCTCTCCTGTACTCGGTATAATGTATGGAAGCTCTTCTCTCCTGTACTCGGTATAATCTATGGACGCTTCTCTCTCCTGTACTCGCTATATTCTATGGATGGTCCTCTCTCCTGTACTCGGTATAATGTATGGACGCTCCTCTCTCTCCTGTACTCGGTATAATCTATGGACGCTCCTCTCTCTCCTGTACTCGGTGTAATCTATGGACGCTCCTCTCTGTCCTGTACGCGATATAATCTATGGACGCTCCTCTCTCTACTGTACTCGGTATAATCTATGGGCGCTCCTCTCTCTCCTGTACTCGGTATAATCTATGGACGCTCCTCTCTCCTGTACTCGGTATAATCTATGGACGCTCCTCTCTCTCCTGTACTCGGTATAATCTATGGACGCTCCTCTCTGTCCTGTTCTCAGTATAATCTATGGACGCTCCTCTCATTCCTGTACTCGGTATAATCTATGGACGCTCCTCTCTCCTGTACTCGGTATAATCTATGGACGCTCCTCTCTGTCCTGTACTCGGTATAATCTATGGACGCTCCTCTCTGTCCTGTACTCGGTATAATCTATGGACGCTTCTCTCTCCTGTACTCGGTATAATCTATGGACGCTCCTCTCTGTCCTGTACTCGGCATAATCTATGGACGCTCCTCCCTGTCCTGTACTCGGTATAATCTATGGACGCTCCTCTCTCTCCTGTACTCGGTATAATCTATGGACGCTCCTCTCTCCCCTGTACTCGGTATAATCTATGGACGCTCCTCTCTCTCCTGTACTCGGTATAATCTATGGACGCTCCTCTCTGTCCTGTACTCGGTATAATCTATGGACGCTCCTCTCTGTCCTGTACTCGGTATAATCTATGGACGCTCCTCTCTGTCCTGTACTCGGTATAATCTATGGACGCTCCTCTCTCCTGTACTCGGTATAATCTATGGACGCTCCTCTCTCTACTGTACTCGGTATAATCTATGGACGCTCCTCTCTCTCCTGTACTCGGTATAATCTATGGATGCTCCTCTCTCTCCTGTACTCGGTATAATCTATGGACGCTCCTCTCTCTCATGTTCTCGGTATAATCTATGGACGCTCCTCTCTCCTGTACTCGGTATAATCTATGGACGCTCCTCTCTCCTGTACTCGGTATAATCTATGGACGCTTCTCTCTCCTGTACTCGGTATAATCTATGGACGCTCCTCTCTCTCCTGTACTCGGTATAATGTATGGAAGCTCTTCTCTCCTGTACTCGGTATAATCTATGGACGCTTCTCTCTCCTGTACTCGCTATATTCTATGGACGGTCCTCTCTCCTGTACTCGGTATAATGTATAGACGCTCCTCTCTCTCCTGTACTCGGTATAATCTATGGACGCTCCTCTCTCTCCTGTACTCGGTGTAATCTATGGACGCTCCTCTCTGTCCTGTACGCGATATAATCTATGGACGCTCCTCTCTCTACTGTACTCGGTATAATCTATGGGCGCTCCTCTCTCTCCTGTACTCGGTATAATGTATGGACGCTCGTCTCTCTCCTGTACTCGGTATAATCTATGGACGCTCCTCTCTCTCCTGTACTCGGTATAATCTATGGACGCTCCTCTCTCTCCTGTACTCGGTATAATCTATGGACGCTCCTCTCTGTCCTGTACTCGGTATAATCTATGGACGCTTCTCTCTCTCCTGTACTCGGTATAATCTATGGACGCTCCTCTCTCTCCTGTACTCGGTATAATCTATGGACGCTCCTCTCTGTCCTGTACTCGGTATAATCTATGGACGCTCCTCTCTCTCCTGTACTCGGTATAATCTATGGACGCTCCTCTCTCTCCTGTACTCGGTATAATCTATGGATGCTCCTCTCTCTCCTGTACTCGGTATAATCTATGGACGCTCCTCTCTCTCCTGTACTCGGTATAATCTATGGACGCTCCTCTCTCCTGTACTCGGTATAATCTATGGACGCTCCTCTCTGTCCTGTACTCGGTATAATCTATGGACGCTCCTCTCTCTCCTGTACTCGGTATAATCTATGGACGCTTCTCTCTCTCCTGTACTCGGTATAATCTATGGACGCTCCTCTCTCTCCTGTACTCGGTATAATCTATGGACGCTCCTCTCTGTCCTGTACTCGGTATAATCTATGGACGCTCCTCTCTCTCGTGTACTCGGTATAATCTATGGACGCTTCTCTCTCCTGTACTCGGTATAATCTATGGACGCTCCTCTCTCCTGTACTCGGTATAATCTATGGACGCTCCTCTCTGTCCTGTACTCGGTATAATCTATGGACGCTCCTCTCTCTCCTGTACTCGGTATAATCTATGGACGCTTCTCTCTCTCCTGTACTCGGTATAATCTATGGACGCTCCTCTCTCTCCTGTACTCGGTATAATCTATGGACGCTCCTCTCTGTCCTGTACTCGGTATAATCTATGGACGCTCCTCTCTCTCCTGTACTCGGTATAATCTATGGACGCTCCTCTCTCTCCTGTACTCGGTATAATCTATGGACGCTCCTCTCTCCTGTACTCGGTATAATCTATGGACGCTCCTCTCTGTCCTGTACTCGGTATAATCTATGGACGCTCCTCTCTGTCCTGTACTCGGTATAATCTATGGACGCTCCTCTCTGTCCTGTTCTCAGTATAATCTATGGACGCTCCTCTCTCTCCTGTACTCGGTATAATCTATGGACGCTCCTCTCTCTCCTGTACTCGGTATAATCTATGGACGCTCCTCTCTGTCCTGTACTCGGTATAATCTATGGACGCTTCTCTCTCTCTCCTGTACTCGGTATAATCTATGGATGCTCCTCTCTGTCCTGTACTCGGTATAATCTATGGACGCTCCTCTCTCCTGTACTCGGTATAATCTATGGACGCTCCTCTCTCTACTGTACTCGGTATAATCTATGGACGCTCCTCTCTCTCCTGTACTCGGTATAATCTATGGACGCTCCTCTCTCTCCTGTACTCGGTATAATCTATGGACGCTCCTCTCTCTCATGTTCTCGGTATAATCTATGGACGCTCCTCTCTCCTGTACTCGGTATAATCTATGGACGCTCCTCTCTCCTGTACTCGGTATAATCTATGGACGCTTCTCTCTCCTGTACTCGGTATAATCTATGGACGCTCCTCTCTCTCCTGTACTCGGTATAATGTATGGAAGCTCTTCTCTCCTGTACTCGGTATAATCTATGGACGCTTCTCTCTCCTGTACTCGCTATATTCTATGGACGGTCCTCTCTCCTGTACTCGGTATAATGTATGGACGCTCCTCTCTCTCCTGTACTCGGTATAATCTATGGACGCTCCTCTCTCTCCTGTACTCGGTGTAATCTATGGACGCTCCTCTCTGTCCTGTACGCGATATAATCTATGGACGCTCCTCTCTCTACTGTACTCGGTATAATCTATGGGCGCTCCTCTCTCTCCTGTACTCGGTATAATGTATGGACGCTCCTCTCTCTCCTGTACTCGGTATAATCTATGGACGCTCCTCTCTCTCATGTTCTCGGTATAATCTATGGACGCTCCTCTCTCCTGTACTCGGTATAATCTATGGACGCTTCTCTCTCCTGTACTCAGTATAATCTATGGACGCTCCTCTCTCCTGTACTCGGTATAATCTATGGACGCTTCTCTCTCCTGTACTCGGTATAATGTATGGACGCTCCTCTCTCTCCTGTACTCGGTATAATCTATGGACGCTCCTCTCTCCCCTGTACTCGGTATAATCTATGGACGCTCCTCTCTCCTGTTCTCGGTATAATCTATGGACGCTCCTCTCTCTCCTGTACTCGGTATAATCTATGGACGCTCCTCTCTCTCCTGTACTCGGTATAATCTATGGACGCTCCTCTCTCTCCTGTACTCGGTATAATCTATGGACGCTCCTCTCTCTCCTGTACTCGGTATAATTTATGGACGCTCCTCTCTCTCCTGTACTCGGTATAATGTATGGAAGCTCTTCTGTCCTGTACTCGGTATAATCTATGGACGCTCCTCTCTCCCCTGTACTCGGTATAATGTATGGACGCTTCTCTCTCCTGTACTCGGTATAATCTATGGACGCTTCTCTCTCCTGTACTCGGTATAATCTATGGACGCTCCTCTCTCTTCTGTACTCGGTATAATGTATGGACGCTTCTCTCTCATGTTCTCGGTATAATCTATGGACGCTCCTCTCTCCTGTACTCGGTATAATCTATGGACGCTTCTCTCTCCTGTACTCGGTATAATCTATGGACGCTTCTCTCTCCTGTACTCGGTATAACCTATGGACGCTCCTCTCTCTCCTGTACTCGGTATAATGTATGGACGCTTCTCTCTCATGTTCTCGGTATAATTTATGGACGCTCCTCTCTCCTGTACTCGGTATAATCTATGGACGCTTCTCTCTCCTGTACTCGGTATAATCTATGGAAGCTCCTCTCTCTCCTGTACTCGGTATAATCTATGGACGTGCAGCGCCCCCACTGCCGCAGGGCCGATGGGTACCCGGTACCGGGCCTCTGAGTCTCTGTTCTGGGGTTGTCACGGTGGCTAGACCCGGTCCGTGACTCTGCTGAGGGGCGCACAATGAAAGGTGGTGGTGTGGTGCTGATGTTATGGTGCGGTGCAGTGCCGGTCGCGGTCAATAACGAGGACACCAGGTTGCAGTCTCTTTACCTCTTTAATGAAGGCTTCTGAGTCCTCAATCCGGAATGCGGTTAACCGGGCTGCACAAGTCCGGCCGGTCCGATGGCACATTCAGAGTTCCCTTTGCAGGTGGAAATCTGTGCCTACCTTCTAGCGCTTGTGTGTTGTAGTCCTTCCCTGCTAAGCACCACGGGATAGTCCTCACAACTGTTGTGTCTGTTTCTCGTGTTCCCTCACAACTCGATTCTGATGTTCTTCCACGTCCCCCAGATCTTATGGTTAGGACGCACCCGTATGATGGGGAGGCTCGGAGCTCTTCCGGGACTCTAGCGTCGCCCCACTCCTGTTGTTACCCCCCTGTGTCTTCCTAGGTCAATTGGGTGAGACAGCCCGCCTATAACTGACTGTCCTGCCGTAGGTTTGAAGTTTGGCTTGGAGCTCTATACTTCCTCGGCTTTCCGGCCACCGGTTATGCGCCTCAATAGGATGTTGCCTCGTCTTACAGCACGACTCCTACTGGTATTCTCCTTGTTGCGTTGATCTCGTTTCTCACTCAGCACAATAAACCTCGCTTCTTGTCCTTTCTTGGGGTACCGCCGCTATATCGTGCAGGCGAGGTCCCGTAACGTTCTCTCTTGTTGCTAGGCCTCTGTCAGGATCCCACCCCTGACAGGGACCCCTCCGAATCTTCCCCTACAACACCCTCTGCCACAAGGTGTTGCCTGGTTCCAACCCAGTCAGCTTTCTCTCTAACTTCCTGCCTAACCCCCAGTTTTACCAGATTGTGAGGAGTGGCCTAATACATAGAACCCTTAGCTCCCCCTGGAGGCCAGACTGTGAAGTGTATTGGTGACTGTGATACCTGGTCAGATGAACTCCTTCAGTGCCATCAGACGTACCATAGCCCCCCTTAGCGGCGGAGCCACAGTACTGCAACAACCAGGACTCTGGGGCGCTGCAGACGCTCCTCTCTCCTGTACTCGGTATAATCTATGGACGCTTCTCTCTCTCCTGTACTCAGTATAATCTATGGACGCTCCTCTCTCTCCTGTACTCGGTATAATCTATGGACGCTCCTCTCTCCCCTGTACTCGGTATAATCTATGGACGCTCCTCTCTCTCCTGTACTCGGTATAATCTATGGACGCTCCTCTCTCTCCTGTTCTCGGTATAATCTATGGACGCTCCTCTCTCTCCTGTACTCGGTATAATCTATGGACGCTCCTCTCTGTCCTGTACTCGGTATAATCTATGGACGCTTCTCTCTCCTGTACTCGGTATAATCTATGGACGCTCCTCTCTCTCCTGTACTCAGTATAATCTATGGACGCTCCTCTCTGTCCTGTACTCGGTATAATCTATGGACGCTTCTCTCTCCTGTACTCGGTATAATCTATGGACGCTCCTCTCTCTCCTGTACTCAGTATAATCTATGGACGCTCCTCTCTGTCCTGTACTCGGTATAATCTATGGACGCTCCTCTCTGTCCTGTACTCGGTATAATCTATGGACGCTTCTCTCTCCTGTACTCGGTATAATCTATGGACGCTTCTCTCTCCTGTACTCGGTATAATGTATGGACGCTCCTCTCTCTCCTGTACTCGGTATAATCTATGGACGCTCCTCTCTCCCCTGTACTCGGTATAATCTATGGACGCTCCTCTCTCCTGTTCTCGGTATAATCTATGGACGCTCCTCTCTCTCCTGTACTCGGTATAATCTATGGACGCTCCTCTCTCTCCTGTACTCGGTATAATCTATGGACGCTCCTCTCTCTCCTGTACTCGGTATAATTTATGGACGCTCCTCTCTCTCCTGTACTCGGTATAATGTATGGAAGCTCTTCTGTCCTGTACTCGGTATAATCTATGGACGCTCCTCTCTCCCCTGTACTCGGTATAATGTATGGACGCTTCTCTCTCCTGTACTCGGTATAATCTATGGACGCTTCTCTCTCCTGTACTCGGTATAATCTATGGACGCTCCTCTCTCTTCTGTACTCGGTATAATGTATGGACGCTTCTCTCTCATGTTCTCGGTATAATCTATGGACGCTCCTCTCTCCTGTACTCGGTATAATCTATGGACGCTTCTCTCTCCTGTACTCGGTATAATCTATGGACGCTTCTCTCTCCTGTACTCGGTATAACCTATGGACGCTCCTCTCTCTCCTGTACTCGGTATAATGTATGGACGCTTCTCTCTCATGTTCTCGGTATAATTTATGGACGCTCCTCTCTCCTGTACTCGGTATAATCTATGGACGCTTCTCTCTCCTGTACTCGGTATAATCTATGGAAGCTCCTCTCTCTCCTGTACTCGGTATAATCTATGGACGTGCAGCGCCCCCACTGCCGCAGGGCCGATGGGTACCCGGTACCGGGCCTCTGAGTCTCTGTTCTGGGGTTGTCACGGTGGCTAGACCCGGTCCGTGACTCTGCTGAGGGGCGCACAATGAAAGGTGGTGGTGTGGTGCTGATGTTATGGTGCGGTGCAGTGCCGGTCGCGGTCAATAACGAGGACACCAGGTTGCAGTCTCTTTACCTCTTTAATGAAGGCTTCTGAGTCCTCAATCCGGAATGCGGTTAACCGGGCTGCACAAGTCCGGCCGGTCCGATGGCACATCCAGAGTTCCCTTTGCAGGTGGAAATCTGTGCCTACCTTCTAGCGCTTGTGTGTTGTAGTCCTTCCCTGCTAAGCACCACGGGATAGTCCCCACAACTGTTGTGTCTGTTTCTCGTGTTCCCTCACAACTCGATTCTGATGTTCTTCCACGTCCCCCAGATCTTATGGTTAGGACGCACCCGTATGACGGGGAGGCTCGGAGCTCTTCCGGGACTCTAGCGTCGCCCCACTCCTGTTGTTACCCCCCTGTGTCTTCCTAGGTCAATTGGGTGAGACAGCCCGCCTATAACTGACTGTCCTGCCGTAGGTTTGAAGTTTGGCTTGGAGCTCTATACTTCCTCGGCTTTCCGGCCACCGGTTATGCGCCTCAATAGGATGTTGCCTCGTCTTACAGCACGACTCCTACTGGTATTCTCCTTGTTGCGTTGATCTCGTTTCTCACTCAGCACAATAAACCTCGCTTCTTGTCCTTTCTTGGGGTACAGCCGCTATATCGTGCAGGCGAGGTCCCGTAACGTTCTCTCTTGTTGCTAGGCCTCTGTCAGGATCCCACCCCTGACAGGGACCCCTCCGAATCTTCCCCTACAACACCCTCTGCCACAAGGTGTTGCCTGGTTCCAACCCAGTCAGCTTTCTCTCTAACTTCCTGCCTAACCCCCAGTTTTACCAGATTGTGAGGAGTGGCCTAATACATAGAACCCTTAGCTCCCCCTGGAGGCCAGACTGTGAAGTGTATTGGTGACTGTGATACCTGGTCAGATGAACTCCTTCAGTGCCATCAGACGTACCATAGCCCCCCTTAGCGGCGGAGCCACAGTACTGCAACAACCAGGACTCTGGGGCGCTGCAGACGCTCCTCTCTCCTGTACTCGGTATAATCTATGGACGCTTCTCTCTCTCCTGTACTCGGTATAATCTATGGACGCTCCTCTCTCTCCTGTACTCGGTATAATCTATGGACGCTCCTCTCTCCCCTGTACTCGGTATAATCTATGGACGCTCCTCTCTCTCCTGTACTCGGTATAATCTATGGACGCTCCTCTCTCTCCTGTTCTCGGTATAATCTATGGACGCTCCTCTCTCTCCTGTACTCGGTATAATCTATGGACGCTCCTCTCTCTCCTGTACTCAGTATAATCTATGGACGCTCCTCTCTGTCCTGTACTCGGTATAATCTATGGACGCTCCTCTCTGTCCTGTACTCGGTATAATCTATGGACGCTTCTCTCTCCTGTACTCGGTATAATCTATGGACGCTCCTCTCTCTCCTGTACTCAGTATAATCTATGGACGCTCCTCTCTGTCCTGTACTCGGTATAATCTATGGACGCTCCTCTCTGTCCTGTACTCGGTATAATCTATGGACGCTTCTCTCTCCTGTACTCGGTATAATCTATGGACGCTCCTCTCTCTCCTGTACTCAGTATAATCTATGGACGCTTCTCTCTCCTGTACTCGGTATAATCTATGGACGCTCCTCTCTCCTGTACTCGGTATAATCTATGGACGCTCCTCTCTCCTGTACTCGGTATAATCTATGGACGCTCCTCTCTCTCCTGTTCTCTGTATAATCTATGGACGCTCCTCTCTCTCCTGTACTCGGTATAATCTAAGGACGCTTCTCTCTCCTGTACTCGGTATAATCTATGGACGCTCCTCTCTCCTGTACTCGGTATAATCAATGGACGCTCCTCTCTCCCCTGTACTCGGTATAATCTATGGACGCTCCTCTCTCCCCTGTACTCGGTATAATCTATGGACGCTCCTCTCTCCCCTGTACTCGGTATAATCTATGGACGCTCCTCTCTCTCCTGTACTCGGTATAATCTATGGATGCTCCTCTCTCTCCTGTACTCGGTATAATCTATGGACGCTCCTCTCTCTCCTGTACTCAGTATAATCTATGGACGCTCCTCTCTGTCCTGTACGCGATATAATCTATGGACGCTCCTCTCTCTACTGTACTCGGTATAATCTATGGACGCTCCTCTCTCTCCTGTTCTCTGTATAATCTATGGACGCTCCTCTCTCTCCTGTACTCGGTATAATCTATGGACGCTCCTCTCTCTCCTGTTCTTGGTATAATCTATGGACGCTCCTCTCTCCCTTGTACTCGGTATAATCTATGGACGCTTCTCTCTCCTGTACTCGGTATAATCTATGGACACTCCTCTCTCCTGTACTCGGTATAATCTATGGACGCTCCTCTCTCCCCTGTACTCGGTATAATCTATGGACGCTCCTCTCTCTCCTGTACTCGGTATAATGTATGGACGCTCTTCTCTCCTGTACTCGGTATAATCTATGGAAGCTCCTCTCTCTCCTGTACTCGGTATAATCTATAGACGCTCCTCTCTCTCCTGTACTCGGTATAATCTATGGACGCTCCTCTCTCTCATGTTCTCGGTATAATCTATGGACGCTCCTCTCTCCTGTACTCGGTATAATCTATGGACGCTCCTCTCTCCTGTACTCGGTATAATCTATGGACGCTTCTCTCTCCTGTACTCGGTATAATCTATGGACGCTCCTCTCTCTCCTGTACTCGGTATAATGTATGGAAGCTCTTCTCTCCTGTACTCGGTATAATCTATGGACGCTTCTCTCTCCTGTACTCGCTATATTCTATGGACGGTCCTCTCTCCTGTACTCGGTATAATGTATGGACGCTCCTCTCTCTCCTGTACTCGGTATAATCTATGGACGCTCCTCTCTCTCCTGTACTCGGTGTAATCTATGGACGCTCCTCTCTGTCCTGTACGCGATATAATCTATGGACGCTCCTCTCTCTACTGTACTCGGTATAATCTATGGGCGCTCCTCTCTCTCCTGTACTCGGTATAATGTATGGACGCTCCTCTCTCTCCTGTACTCGGTATAATCTATGGACGCTCCTCTCTCTCATGTTCTCGGTATAATCTATGGACGCTCCTCTCTCCTGTACTCGGTATAATCTATGGACGCTTCTCTCTCCTGTACTCGGTATAATCTATGGACGCTCCTCTCTCCTGTACTCGGTATAATCTATGGACGCTTCTCTCTCCTGTACTCGGTATAATGTATGGACGCTCCTCTCTCTCCTGTACTCGGTATAATCTATGGACGCTCCTCTCTCCCCTGTACTCGGTATAATCTATGGACGCTCCTCTCTCCTGTTCTCGGTATAATCTATGGACGCTCCTCTCTCTCCTGTACTCGGTATAAACTATGGACGCTCCTCTCTCTCCTGTACTCGGTATAATCTATGGACGCTCCTCTCTCTCCCGTACTCGGTATAATCTATGGACGCTCCTCTCTCTCCTGTACTCGGTATAATGTATGGAAGCTCTTCTGTCCTGTACTCGGTATAATCTATGGACGCTCCTCTCTCCCCTGTACTCGGTATAATGTATGGACGCTTCTCTCTCCTGTACTCGGTATAATCTATGGACGCTCCTCTCTCCTGTACTCGGTATAATCTATGGACGCTCCTCTCTCCTGTACTCGGTATAATCTATGGACGCTCCTCTCTCTCCTGTTCTCTGTATAATCTATGGACGCTCCTCTCTCTCCTGTACTCGGTATAATCTAAGGACGCTTCTCTCTCCTGTACTCAGTATAATCTATGGACGCTCCTCTCTCCCCTGTACTCGGTATAATCTAAGGACGCTTCTCTCTCCTGTACTCGGTATAATCTATGGACGCTCCTCTCTCCCCTGTACTCGGTATAATCTATGGACGCTCCTCTCTCCCCTGTACTCGGTATAATCTATGGACGCTCCTCTCTCCCCTGTACTCGGTATAATCTATGGACGCTCCTCTCTCCTGTACTCGGTATAATCTATGGACGCTCCTCTCTCTCCTGTACTCGGTATAATCTATGGATGCTCCTCTCTCTCCTGTACTCGGTATAATCTATGGACGCTCCTCTCTCTCCTGTACTCAATATAATCTATGGACGCTCCTCTCTGTCCTGTATGCGATATAATCTATGGACGCTCCTCTCTCTACTGTACTCGGTATAATCTATGGACGCTCCTCTCTCTCCTGTTCTCTGTATAATCTATGGACGCTCCTCTCTCTCCTGTACTCGGTATAATCTATGGACGCTCCTCTCTCTCCTGTTCTTGGTATAATCTATGGACGCTCCTCTCTCCCTTGTACTCGGTATAATCTATGGACGCTTCTCTCTCCTGTACTCGGTATAATCTATGGACACTCCTCTCTCCTGTACTCGGTATAATCTATGGACGCTCCTCTCTCCCCTGTGCTCGGTATAATCTATGGACGCTCCTCTCTCTCCTGTACTCGGTATAATGTATGGACGCTCTTCTCTCGTGTACTCGGTATAATCTATGGAAGCTCCTCTCTCTCCTGTACTCGGTATAATCTATGGACGCTCCTCTCTCTCCTGTACTCGGTATAATCTATGGATGCTACTCTCTCTCCTGTACTCGGTATAATCTATGGACGCTCCTCTCTCTCCTGTACTCGGTATAATCTATGGACGCTCCTCTCTCTCCTGTACTCGGTATAATCTATGGACGCTTCTCTCTCCTGTACTCGGTATGATCTATGGACGCTCCTCTCTCCTGTACTCGGTATAATCTATGGACGCTCCTCTCTCCCCTGTACTCGGTATAATCTATGGACGCTCCTCTCTCTCCTGTACTCGGTATAATCTATGGATGCTCCTCTCTGTCCTGTACGCGATATAATCTATGGAGCCTCCTCTCTCTCCTGTACTCGGTATAATCTATGGACGCTCCTCTCTCCTGTTCTCAGTATAATCTATGGACGCTCCTCTCTCTCCTATACTTGGTATAATCTATGGACGCTCCTCTCTCTCCTGTACTCGGTATAATCTATGGACGCTCCTCTCTCCCCTGTACTCGGTATAATCTATGGACGCTCCTCTCTGTCCTGTACTCGGTATAATCTATGGACGCTCCTCTCTCCTGCACTCGGTATAATCTATGGACGCTCCTCTCTCCTGCACTCGGTATAATCTATGGACGCTCCTCTCTCTCCTGTACTCGGTATAATCTATGGACGCTCCTCTCTCCTGCACTCGGTATAATCTATGGACGCTCCTCTCTCTCCTGTACTCGGTATAATCTATGGACGTTCCTCTCTCTCCTGTACTCGGTATAATCTATGGACGCTCCTCTCTCTCCTGTACTCGGTATAATCTATGGATGCTCCTCTCTCTCCTGTACTCGGTATAATCTATGGACGCTCCTCTTTCTCCCGTACTCGGTATAATCTATGGACGCTCCTCTCTCTCCTGTACTCGGTATAATGTATGGAAGCTCTTCTGTCCTGTACTCGGTATAATCTATGGACGCTCCTCTCTCCCCTGTACTCGGTATAATGTATGGACGCTTCTCTCTCCTGTACTCGGTATAATCTATGGACGCTTCTCTCTCCTGTACTCGGTATAATCTATGGACGCTCCTCTCTCTTCTGTACTCGGTATAATGTATGGACGCTTCTCTCTCATGTTCTCGGTATAATCTATGGACGCTCCTCTCTCCTGTACTCGGTATAATCTATGGACGCTTCTCTCTCCTGTACTCGGTATAATCTATGGACGCTTCTCTCTCCTGTACTCGGTATAACCTATGGACGCTCCTCTCTCTCCTGTACTCGGTATAATGTATGGACACTTCTCTCTCATGTTCTCGGTATAATCTATGGACGCTCCTCTCTCCTGTACTCGGTATAATCTATGGACGCTTCTCTCTCCTGTACTCGGTATAATCTATGGAAGCTCCTCTCTCTCCTGTACTCGGTATAATCTATGGACGTGCAGCGCCCCCACTGCCGCAGGGCCGATGGGTACCCGGTACCGGGCCTCTGAGTCTCTGTTCTGGGGTTGTCACGGTGGCTAGACCCGGTCCGTGACTCTGCTGAGGGGCGCACAATGAAAGGTGGTGGTGTGGTGCTGATGTTATGGTGCGGTGCAGTGCCGGTCGCGGTCAATAACGAGGACACCAGGTTGCAGTCTCTTTACCTCTTTAATGAAGGCTTCTGAGTCCTCAATCCGGAATGCGGTTAACCGGGCTGCACAAGTCCGGCCGGTCCGATGGCACATTCAGAGTTCCCTTTGCAGGTGGAAATCTGTGCCTACCTTCTAGCGCTTGTGTGTTGTAGTCCTTCCCTGCTAAGCACCACGGGATAGTCCCCACAACTGTTGTGTCTGTTTCTCGTGTTCCCTCACAACTCGATTCTGATGTTCTTCCACGTCCCCCAGATCTTATGGTTAGGACGCACCCGTATGACGGGGAGGCTCGGAGCTCTTCCGGGACTCTAGCGTCGCCCCACTCCTGTTGTTACCCCCCTGTGTCTTCCTAGGTCAATTGCGTGAGACAGCCCGCCTATAACTGACTGTCCTGCCGTAGGTTTGAAGTTTGGCTTGGAGCTCTATACTTCCTCGGCTTTCCGGCCACCGGTTATGCGCCTCAATAGGATGTTGCCTCGTCTTACAGCACGACTCCTACTGGTATTCTCCTTGTTGCGTTGATCTCGTTTCTCACTCAGCACAATAAACCTCGCTTCTTGTCCTTTCTTGGGGTACCGCCGCTATATCGTGCAGGCGCGGTCCCGTAACGTTCTCTCTTGTTGCTAGGCCTCTGTCAGGATCCCACCCCTGACAGGGACCCCTCCGAATCTTCCCCTACAACACCCTCTGCCACAAGGTGTTGCCTGGTTCCAACCCAGTCAGCTTTCTCTCTAACTTCCTGCCTAACCCCCAGTTTTACCAGATTGTGAGGAGTGGCCTAATACATAGAACCCTTAGCTCCCCCTGGAGGCCAGACTGTGAAGTGTATTGGTGACTGTGATACCTGGTCAGATGAACTCCTTCAGTGCCATCAGACGTACCATAGCCCCCCTTAGCGGCGGAGCCACAGTACTGCAACGACCAGGACTCTGGGGCGCTGCAGACGCTCCTCTCTCTCCTGTACTCGGTATAATCTATGGACGCTTCTCTCTCTCCTGTACTCGGTATAATCTATGGACGCTCCTCTCTCTCCTGTACTCGGTATAATCTATGGATGCTCCTCTCTCCCCTGTACTCGGTATAATCTATGGACGCTCCTCTCTCTCCTGTACTCGGTATAATCTATGGACGCTCCTCTCTCTCCTGTTCTCGGTATAATCTATGGACGCTCCTCTCTGTCCTGTACTCGGTATAATCTATGGACGCTTCTCTCTCCTGTACTCGGTATAATCTATGGACGCTCCTCTCTCTCCTGTACTCAGTATAATCTATGGACGCTTCTCTCTCCTGTACTCGGTATAATCTATGGACGCTCCTCTCTCCTGTACTCGGTATAATCTATGGATGCTCCTCTCTCCTGTACTCGGTATAATCTATGGACGCTCCTCTCTCTCCTGTTCTCTGTATAATCTATGGATGCTCCTCTCTCTCCTGTACTCGGTATAATCTAAGGACGCTTCTCTCTCCTGTACTCAGTATAATCTATGGACGCTCCTCTCTCCCCTGTACTCGGTATAATCTAAGGACGCTTCTCTCTCCTGTACTCAGTATAATCTATGGACGCTCCTCTCTCTCCTGTACTCGGTATAATCTATGGACGCTCCTCTCTCCTGTACTCGGTATAATCAATGGACGCTCCTCTCTCCCCTGTACTCGGTATAATCTATGGACGCTCCTCTCTCCCCTGTACTCGGTATAATCTATGGACGCTCCTCTCTCCTGTACTCGGTATAATCTATGGACGCTCCTCTCTCTCCTGTACTCGGTATAATCTATGGATGCTCCTCTCTATCCTGTACTCGGTATAATCTATGGACGCTCCTCTGTCTCCTGTACTCAGTATCATCTATGGACGCTCCTCTCTGTCCTGTACGCGATATAATCTATGGACGCTCCTCTCTCTACTGTACTCGGTATAATCTATGGACGCTCCTCTCTCTCCTGTTCTCTGTATAATCTATGAACGCTCCTCTCTCTCCTGTACTCGGTATAATCTATGGACGCTCCTCTCTCTCCTGATCTTGGTATAATCTATGGACGCTCCTCTCTCCCTTGTACTCGGTATAATCTATGGACGCTTCTCTCTCCTGTACTCGGTATAATCTATGGACGCTCCTCTCTCCCCTGTACTCGGTATAATCTATGGACGCTCCTCTCTCTCCTGTACTCGGTATAATGTATGGACGCTCTTCTCTCCTGTACTCGGTATAATCTATGGAAGCTCCTCTCTCTCCTGTACTCGGTATAATCTATGGACGCTCCTCTCTCTCCTGTACTCGGTATAATCTATGGATGCTACTCTCTCTCCTGTACTCGGTATAATCTATGGACGCTCCTCTCTCTCCTGTACTCGGTATAATCTATGGACGCTCCTCTATCCTGTACTCGGTATAATCTATGGATGCTCCTCTCTCTCCTGTACTCGGTATAATCTATGGACACTCCTCTCTTTCCTGTACTCGGTATAATCTATGGACGCTCCTCTCCTGTACTCGGTATAATCTATGGACGCTCCTCTCTCTCCTGTACTCGGTATAATCTATGGACGCTCCTCTCTCTCCTGTTCTCAGTATAATCTATGGACGCTCCTCTCTCTCCTGTACTCGGTATAATCTATGGACGCTCCTCTCTCCCCTGTACTCGGTATAATCTATGGACGCTCCTCTCTCTCCTGTACTCGGTATAATCTATGGACGCTTCTCTCTCCTGTACTCGGTATGATCTATGGACGCTCCTCTCTCCTGTACTCGGTATAATCTATGGACGCTCCTCTCTCCCCTGTACTCGGTATAATCTATGGACGCTCCTCTCTCTCCTGTACTCGGTATAATCTATGGACGCTCCTCTCTGTCCTGTACGCGATATAATCTATGGAGCCTCCTCTCTCTCCTGTACTCGGTATAATCTATGGACGCTCCTCTCTCCTGTTCTCAGTATAATCTATGGACGCTCCTCTCTCTCCTATACTTGGTATAATCTATGGACGCTCCTCTCTCTCCTGTACTCGGTATAATCTATGGACGCTCCTCTCTCCCCTGTACTCGGTATAATCTATGGACGCTCCTCTCTGTCCTGTACTCGGTATAATCTATGGACGCTCCTCTCTCCTGCACTCGGTATAATCTATGGACGCTCCTCTCTCCTGCACTCAGTATAATCTATGGACGCTCCTCTCTCTCCTGTACTCGGTATAATCTATGGACGCTCCTCTCTCCTGCACTCGGTATAATCTATGGACGCTCCTCTCTCTCCTGTACTCGGTATAATCTATGGACGCTCCTCTCTCTCCTGTACTCGGTATAATCTATGGACGCTTCTCTCTCTCCTGTACTCGGTATAATCTATGGATGCTCCTCTCTCTCCTGTACTCGGTATAATCTATGGACGCTCCTCTTTCTCCTGTACTCGGTATAATCTATGGACGCTCCTCTCTGTCCTGTACTCGGTTTAATCTATGGACGCTCCTCTCTGTCCTGTACTCGGTATAATCTATGGACGCTCCTCTCTCTCCCGTACTCGGTATAATCTATGGACTCTCCTCTCTCTCCTGTACTCGGTATAATCTATGGACGCTCCTCTCTCCCCTGTACTCGGTATAATCTAAGGACGCTTCTCTCTCCTGTACTCGGTATAATCTATGGACGCTCCTCTCTCCTGTACTCGGTATAATCAATGGACGCTCCTCTCTCCCCTGTACTCGGTATAATCTATGGACGCTCCTCTCTCTCCTGTACTTGGTATAATCTATGGATGCTCCTCTCTCTCCTGTACTCTGTATAATCTATGGACGCTCCTCTCTTTCCTGTACGCGATATAATCTATGGACGCTCCTCTCTCTCCTGTACTCGGTATAATCTATGGACGCTCCTCTCTCTCCTGTTCTTAGTATAATCTATGAACGTTCCTCTCTCTCCTGTACTCTGTATAATCTATGGATGCTCCTCTCTCTCCTGTTCTCGGTATAATCTATGGACGCTCCTCTCTCCCCTGTACTCGGTATAATCTATGGACGCTTCTCTTTCCTGTACTCGGTATGATCTATGGACGCTCCTCTCTCCTGTACTCGGTATGATCTATGGACGCTCCTCTCTCCCCTGTACTCGGTACAATCTATGGACACTCCTCTCTCTCCTGTACTCGGTATAATCTATGGACGCTCCTCTCTGTCCTGTACACGATATAATCTATGGAGCCTCCTCTCTCTCCTGTACTCGGTATAATCTATGGACGCTCCTCTCTCTCCTATACTTGGTATAATCTATGGACGCTCCTCTCTCTCCTGTACTCGGTATAATCTATGGACGCTCCTCTCTCCCCTGTACTCGGTATAATCTATGGACGCTCCTCTCTGTCCTGTACTCGGTATAATCTATGGACGCTCCTCTCTCCTGTACTCGGTATAATCCATGGACGCTCCTCTCTCTCCTGTACTCGGTATAATCTATGGATGCTCCTCTCTGTCCTGTACTCGGTATAATCTATGCACACTCCTCTCTCTCCTGTACTCGGTATAATCTATGGACGCTCCTCTCTGTCCTGTACTCGGTATAATCTATGGACGCTCCTCTCTGTCCTGTACTCGGTATAATCTATGGACACTCCTCTCTCTCCTGTACTCGGTATAATCTATGGACGCTCTCTCTCTCCTGTACTCGGTATAATCTATGGATGCTCCTCTGTCTCCTGTACTTGGTAAAATCTATGGACGCTCCTCTCTCTCCTGTACTCGGTATAATCTATGGACGCTCCTCTTTCTCCTGTACTCGGTATAATCTATGGACGCTCCTCTCTCTCCTGTACTCGGTATAATCTATGGACGCTCCTCTCTCCTGTACTCGGTATAATCTATGGACGCTCTCTCTCTCCTGTACTCGGTATAATCTATGGATGCTCCTCTGTCTCCTGTACTTGGTAAAATCTATGGACGCTCCTCTCTCTCCTGTACTCGGTATAATCTATGGACGCTCCTCTCCTGTACTCGGTATAATCTATGGACGCTCCTCTTTCTCCTGTACTCGGTATAATCTATGGACTCTCCTTTCTCCTTTGTACTCGGTATAATCTATGGACGCTCCTCTCTCCTGTACTCGGTATAATCTATGGACGCTCCTCTCCTGTACTCGGTATAATCTATGGACGCTCCTCTCTCCCCTGTACTTGGTATAATCTATGGACGCTCCTCTCCTTTATTCGGTATAATCTATGGACGCTTCTCTCTCCTGTACTTGGTATAATCTATGGACGCTCCTCTCTCTCCTGTACTCGGTATAATCTATGGACGCTCCTCTCTCTCCTGTACTCGGTATAATCTATGGATTCTCCTCTCTCTCCTGTACTCGGTATAATCTATGGACGCTCCTCTCTGTCCTGTACTCTGTATAATCTACGGACGCTCCTCTCTCTCCTGTACTCGGTATAATCTATGGTCGCTCCTTGTTACGTGTTAGAGAACCCCCCGGCACCCAGAATATGTTGTGCAGTTCTATGTATGTATAATAGGTTCCATGTATGATACATGTCCCTAATGCATTAGCCCACAGGCTGCGCCCCTGGGCAGGGGGGACAAGATATCCCCCTTCTGACCTCCCCCACCTTTGTAATTCCCACAGTAAATATCGGCAGGCTCCAGCCACCTGCCGCTATTGTAATGTATGTCTGGCCTGCTGTTTTTCTATTGGCCTGCCCTCTGTATCTGTGTGATATATTCTGTGTCCTGTGAGTAAAGAGTTGTCACACTAGAAATACGTGGAGAAGCAGTGATCTTTTATATGCGCCCATGTAACCAAGCAATTCCAGCCTGTGTCCTTCATTCAGACTCCAGCCAAAGCAGAGTGGACGTCCTGAAACACGGGGTGGTACTGAAAGAGGTACTCCAGCACGGTAGACCCCGTTACACTGGTGGCAGACAGCTGGATGTGATACCCCATCTACAGGAGGAAAGGAATGAATGGAAAACAACTACCAGAAGTTAAAGAGGACTACATTAAAAGATCTGGTGGAAGCCCGAGGGTTAATCGCCAGCAACAAAACAAAAGCGGATTTGATAGCAGCCATCATGGAACACGACGGTGCAGCGCCCCCCAATGTGAACGTGGAGGAGACTGAATTCCAGAGGGAGGTAAAGAACAGACTGGCGTTCTATGGCATAAAACCCTGCAGTAGAGATCATACGAGAGGTGATGGCTGATGTGCGTACTGATCTGAAGGAAAAGATGGCCGAGCGGACCAAGAGAGAGCTAGCCAAGATGGAGTTGGCAGAGCAGACCAAAGTGGAGCTGGCCAAAATGGAGAGTCAGCGATCCAGTATAATGCCTTCCGACAGTTGGGGGAGGCAGAGGAAGACATTGATGGCTTTCTGCAGGACTTTGAGCGGCAGTGTGCCCTTCATCAAGTGAAGCCGGAGGAACGGGTTCAGATTCTGGCCAGCAAGCTGACAGGCCGGGCAGCGGACGCCTATCGCACGGTACCTGATGAGGACTGTATGGACTATGAGCGGATCAAAGAAGTAATTTTGGCCCTTTATGCGATGACACCAGAGGCATACTGCCAAAAGTTCCGCAGACTTATAAAACGCGCAACCGATACCCACGCTGAATGGGCCTGTAAATTACGGCGGTCACTGCTACAGTGGGTACAAGGGAGCCAAGCAACCACTAAAGAGGACGTCCTCCAGCTCTTCTTGTTAGAGCGATTCTTTAATGGACTAACCCCCAAGACACAGGAATGGCTTCGGGACAGGCGGCCAACGACTCTTGAGGAGGCCGCTCGTCTGGCCGATGAACATCATGATGCCAGGAGGCCTCAGTTGTCCGGATCAAAGATGGTCACTAGGGGTCCGCCCATGGACCTGTAGGGCCCCAAACCACTGAAGATTGTAGGGGGACCAGCTAAAAACCCAGTGTGAAGAAACCAGATTGTATCCTAATTTCCCAGACAACCATGTTTTTGCAAACTAAAGGAACTGGCTTTTTTTATCTGTCTATTGGCTTGTGAATTTAAGTGTTTATGTTTGGTGGGACAAGAAGACAGACTTGCCAACTGATATACTATCTAACATACTGTGTAAGGCCATGTGCACACGTTCAGTATTTTTCGCGTTTTTTCCACGTTATTTCGCTATAAAAACGTGATAAAAACACGAAAAAAACTCTTACATATGCCTCCCATTATTTTAAGTGTATTCCGCATTTCTTATGCAAATGTTGCATTTTTTTCTGCGAAAAAATCGCATCGCGGAAAAAAAAAGCAACATGTTCATTAAATTTGCGGAATTGTGGGGATTCCGCACACCTAGGAATGCATTGACCATTCCCACCATGCGGGAAGTAAGCGGATCATGTGCGGTTGGTAACCAGGGCGGAGGAGAGGAAACTCTCCTGCACGGACTGGGCACCATATAATTGGTAAAAAAAAAAAGAATTGAAATAAAAAATAGTCATATACTCACGCTTTTGGTGACGTAGCAACGATCCCGCTAACGATCTCGTTATGTGTGACAGCGACCAACGATCAGGCTCCTGTTGGGAGATCGTTGGTCATTGGGGAATGATCAGGACCATTTTTTTGGTCGCTGATCACCCACTGTCACACACGCCGATCCAGCAATGTGTTCACTTGTAACCAGGGTAAATATCGGGTTACTAAGCGCAGGGCCGCGCTTAGTAACCCGATATTTACCCTGGTTACCATTGTAAAAGTAAAAAAAAAAAAAACAGTACATACTCACATTCTGATGTCTGTCACGTCCCCCGGCGTCCACAGGGTTAAAACTGCTTTCGGCAGGAGCGCTGCTAATGCACGCGCTCCGGCCGAGAGCTTCCCTGCACTGACTGTGTCAGCGCCGGCCGTAAAGCGGAGCACAGCGGTGACGTCACCGCTGTTACGGCCGGCGCTGACACATTCAGTGCAGGGAAGCTCTCTGCAGCAGCGCGTGCATTAGCACCCGGGTAACCAGGGTAAACATCGGGTTACTAAGCGCGGCCCTGCACTTAGTAACCCGATGTTTACCCTGGTTACCCGGGTGCTGCAGGGGGACTTCGGCATCGTTGAAGACAGTTTCAACGATGCCGAAGTCGTTCCCCTGATCGTTGGTCGCTGGAGAGAGCGGTTTGTGTGACAGCTCCCCAGCGACCACACAACGACTTAAGGTACCTTCACACTAAACGATATCGCTAGCGATCCGTGACGTTGCAGCGTCCTGGCTAGCGATATCGTTTAGTTTGACACGCAGCAGCGATCAGGATCCTGCTGTGATGTCGCTGGTCGTTGAATAAAGTTCAGAACTTTATTTGGTCGTCAGACCGGCGTTTATCGTCAGGTTTGACACCAAAAGCAACGATACCAGCGATGTTTTACGCTGGTAACCAGGGTAAATATCGGTTACTAAGCGCAGGGCCGCGCTTAGTAACCCGATGTTTACCCTGGTTACCAGCGTAAAAGTAAAAAAAACAAACAGTACATGCTCACCTGCGCGTCCCCTGCCGTCCGCTTCCTGCTCTGACTGAGCGCCGGCCCTAAAGTGAAAGTAAAAGCACAGCGGTGACGTCACCGCTCTGCTGTTAGGGCCGGCGCTCAGTCAGTGCAGGAAGCAGACGCCGGGGGACGCGCAGGTGAGTATGTACTGTTTGTTTTTTTCACTTTTACGATGGTAACCAGGGTAAACATCGGGTTACTAAGCGCGGCCCTGCGCTTAGCAACCCGATGTTTACCCTGGTTACCCGGGGACCTCGGCATCGTTGGTCGCTGGAGAGCGGTCTGTGTGACAGCTCTCCAGCGATCAAACAGCGACGCTGCAGCGATCGGCATTGTTGTCGCTATCGCTGCAGCGTCGCTTAATGTGAAGGTACCTTTACCAACGATCACGGCAAGGTCGTATCGCTGGTCGTGATCGTAAGTCGTTTAGTGTGACCTAGGCTTAACTCTGTAATAGTGACTGTACATTGAGTGGGTTAAGCTTCGTTTATTGATGTGTGCTTATATGCTAATAGTGCTACTTAATCCCATCACCATTGTTTACCTTATCTTGATGTTGGACTGAAGGACCCTGGGTAATTCTAAAAATAGTTTACATGCCTTGGGTATAAAAAAGACTCTGAGATCACATCCTGGGAGTCTGGTCTGAAGTTATAGGCCATGTGCACACGTTCAGGATTTTTCGCGGTTTTTTTGCGTTTTTTCGCTATAAAAACGTGATAAAAACGCGAAAAAACGCATATATATGCCTCCCATTATTTTCAGTGTATTCCGCATTTTTTGTGCAAATGTAGCCTTTTTTTCCGCAAAAAAATCGCATCGCGGAAAAAAAAGCAACATGTTCATTAAAATGCGGAATTGCAGGGGATTCCGCACACCTAGGAGTGCATTGATCTGCTTACTGCCCACACGGGGCTGTGCCCACCATGCGGGAAGTAAGCAGATTATGTGCGGTTGGTACCCAGGGTAGAGGAGAGGAGACTCTCCTCCACGGACTGGGCACCATATAATTAGTCAAAAAATAAGAATTAAAATAAAAAATAGTCATATGCTCACCCTCGATGTCTTCCCGCCTCTCCACTGCACGCTGTCGCTTCGGTTCCTGTAGCTGGTGTGCGGTGAAGGATCTGCCGATGACGTCGCCGTCTTGTGATTGGTCGAGACCGGTCATGTGACCGCTCACGTGACCGCGACGTCATGGAAGGTCCTGCGCGCACACACCATCTATACGGAACGGACGCTGGTGAGGAGATCAGCTGTCTGCGGGTGAGCATAAGCATTTTTTTTATTTTTTTTATTATTTTTAAACATTCTATCTTTTACTATAGATGCTGCAAAAGCAGCATCTATAGTAAAAAGTTGGTCACACTTGTCAAACGTTATGTTTGACAAGTGTGACCAACCTGTCAGTCAGTTTTCCAAGCGATGCTACAGATCGCTTGGAAAACTTTAGCATTCTGCAAGCTAATTACGCTTGCAGAATGCTAAAAAAAACGCGAAAAAAACACAAAAAAAACCGCAAAAAAAAAAAAAATGCGGATTTCTTGCAGAAAATTTCCGGTTTTCTTCAGGAAATTTCTGCAAGAAATCCGGACGTGTGCACATACCCATACAGAGCTACCAGCCAGACATTCTGCAAACCACCCAACTGACAAGAGAAAGGACTGCAGCCAATTCATCATGGCACCATCACAAGGGACACTGATCTATGATTCTATAGGATACAACCTAGGGGTTTTCGGCTCCGGTTGGAAGGACACAGATCTGATCCAGTGACCATGGAGATGGTCAGATAAGCCAGGTGTTGACTCTCGTGTCAACTGGCTTTGGACCTTGTATGGACTCTATGGACAGTTCTTGGTCATCTCCCTATGCTTGTCGTTACCCCTTCTCTGTGCGTGCATCCACAGATGAAGTAGCGACCCTGGGAGCTCTGACATAACATCTACCATTATCTCGGCGAGTCAGCGGAAGGGTGAGGCCCTGTAATGTGCACCATTTTGGGGTAATTGGTGGGATCGTTCTGTTTGCTATTGTGTGTTGTGGTTCAATAAAGTATTGCCACACTGTTTTACCTTAACCCTGTGTTGTCTGTGTAGTGTATTGCCCACGGGGAGATAGAGCGGGCGTTCAGTGGTATGAGCCGTGGACCATGCAGTCTTGCTAAAGACAGCCGGGCCAGCGGACGAGAGCACCTACTGACCCCGTTTCTCCACACCCGGCCTACCACAGTCCCCTAGGGCGCGATGCCACACCTGCCATCAGCTGGGCCACCTGCAAAGACAATGTCCCAACCGGACTCAGCATACCCAGTGGCCAAAGGCGGGAACAGCTACCTTCAGCCGGGCCGCTGTACACTGCTACCAAGGCGAAGCTGACCCGGCATTGGGGGCTACGACTAACCAGGGGATGGAAGAGATGGAGGAAGTGCTACATGAAGTAGACCCCGTGCAGGCTGCCCGGGCAGATAATCGACAACAGCATTGACAGGTCGTGTGGGTTAATGGGAAACGTATACAGGGACTAAGAGATTCCGGGGCAACTTTGACCCTTGTGAAGCCTCATCTCCTCCGGGACCAAGAGAAGACGGACCGGACAGTGGCAGTCCGTGTAGCAGGGGGAGCCATACATCGACTGCCCACTACCCAGATTCACCTGAACTGGGGAGTCGGGGATGGCCTTGTTGAGGTCGGCTTGATGGAGGATTTGCCTGCAGACGTCTTGCTGGGAAATGACTTGGGGCCCATGTTGTCTGCCTTCTCGGTTGCCCCTCTGGCTGAGACATATCCTGTGATCACCCAGAGACAAGCTCGAGCTGCGGAGGCGGAATCACACTCAGAGGAGGCCCAGGTAAGACATCCCAGCCCTACACGTATTCCCATAGCCAGACACATTTCTTGGGCCACCCCAGATGAATTTAAGAGGGAGTTACTTGAGGATCCTTCATTGGAGGTATATTGTGGGAAGGCACAGGAGGCGAGAGGGGTACTGGAAGGGGAACAGTTTGTATGGAAGCAGGGAGTCCTCTACCGGATCACAGAGCAGCACCACACAGGGACGAGCCCCACTATAAAACGACAGCTGGTAGTTCCCAAGAAGTATAGGCAGGAGTTACTGCGAATCTCTCATGACATACCCTTGGCCGGGCACTTCAGCGTCAGTCACACCAGGCATCGTCTGACACAAAACTTCTTTTGGCCGGGATAACCTATGATGTTCGTCAGTACTGCCAGACCTGTGACAGTTGCCAGCGCATTGCCAAGAAGGGAGATCGATGCAAGGCCAAATTACGCCCCCTCCCCATTGTGGAGGAACCATTTAGCCGAGTAGCGGTCGATCTGATAGGGCCGTTAGCCAAACCCAGTCCGTCAGGGAAAAGGTATACACTACGTTCCAAATTATTATGCAAATGACATTTTTCTCGGATTTTCCTAAATGGTCAATGTAAATGACAGTCTAATAAAAGTCATCACCCGTTAGAGTATACATCGAATTTTATTGAAGAGACCTCCCAATGATAACAGTATAATCTCCAAAATGAATAAAACCTCAAAATGCACTGTTCCAAATTATTAGGCACAGTAGTATTTCTAAACATTTGATATGTTTTAAAGAACTGAAAATGGTCATTTGTGGAATTTGCAGTATTAGGAGGTCACATTCACTGAACAAAAAAGCTATTTACCTCTAAAACATCCCAACAGGCCAAGTTACATGTTACCATAGGAACCCTTCTTTGATATCACCTTCACAATTCTTGCATCCATTGAACTTGTGAGTTTTTGGAGAGTTTCTGCTTGTATTTCTTTGCATGAAGGCAGAATAGCCTCCCAGAGCTGCTGTTTGGATGTGAACGGCCTCCCACCCTCATAGATCTTTTGTTTGATGATACTCCAAAGGTTCTCTGTAGGGTTGTGGTCAGGGGAAGATGGTGGCCACACCATGAGTTTATCTCCTTTTATGCCCATAGCAGCCAATGACTCAGAGGGATTCTTTGCAGCATGAGATGGGGCATTATCATGCATGAAGATGATTTTGCTCCTGAAGGCACGTTTCTGCTTTTTAGACCATGGAAGAAAGTTGTCAGTCAGAAACTCTATTTACTTTGCTGAGGTCATTTTCACACCTTCAGGAACCTTAAAGAGCCTTAAAAGCTGTTTCCCATGATTCTGGCCCAAAACATGACTCCTCCACCTCCTTGCTGACGTCGCAGCCTTGTTGGGACATGGTGGCCATCCACCAACCATCCACTACTCCATCCATCTGGACCATCCAGGGTTGCTCGACACTCATCAGTAAACAAGACTGTTTGAAAATTAGTCTTCATGTATGTCTGGGCCATCTGCAACCGTTTCTGCTTGTGAACACTGTTTAGGGGTGGCCGAATAGTAGGTTTATGCACCACAGCAAGCCTTTGAAGGATCCTACACCTTAAGGTTCGAGGGACTCCAGACGCACCAGCAGCTTCAAATAACTGCTGCTTTGTAATGGTATTTTGGCAGCTGGTCTCTTAATCCAATGAATTTGTCTGCCAGAAAACTTCCTCATTATGCCTTTATTTGCTTGAAGTCTGTCTGTGCTCTGTTTCAGTCACAAATCTCATCAGAGTTAGATGATCACTCTTTAAGTTTTTGTGAAATATCTAATTTTTTCATACCTTGTCCAAGGCATTGCACTATTTAACGCTTTTCAGCAGCAGAGAGATCCTTTTTATTTCCCATATTGCTTGAAACCTGTGACCTGCTTAATAATGTGGAACATCATTTTTGAGTAGTTTTCCTTTAAAGGGCCACTGTCACCCCCTCCAGCCGTTCTAAACTAAAAGAGCCACCTTGTGCAGCAGTAATGCTGCAGTCTAACAAGGTGGCTCTTTTAGTTTTTGATTCAGTTATTACCTCAATAAAGCGTTGTCACGATTCACACCGTGACTGTCACCAATTGTCACGATCCCTTAGCCGTGGCCCGCAGTTTGTCACGAAAATCCACATGGATTCCTGACCACTGCCACCATTAGGTCACGGATTGGGGTGACTTTAGACCAGCAGACGGCTATCACATGTGCAGGGGGGCTTATCCTCATTATCCCTCTACTGCCACAATGTGATAAAAAAAAACACACACAATGCTATTGACCTCTTAGTTTACAGCAGGGGCTTATTTTAGGTATCCCACTGCTCTTCAATATACCATGAACTGCAGGGATTTGTGTATCCCGCTTACAGTTCCACTTAACACTTGCAGCTCTCTGGTGCCCCCCTTACTCTCAGGTCAGATTAGGTACTGCACCTAGGGTAATTAGTCGCCAGAAAGGCTGCCTGCTATGTACTGGCTATTGGGCGCGCTGCAGCGACGCGATAACTACTCCCACGCAGGCAGGAACAATAATTATCAAGCTGCAGTCGCTGAAACAACACCCCAAAAGTCTGCACACGGTAAGCTGCCACCAGCTCCGATCAAACGGGTCCGGAGCTAACCCAAAACAGTAGCGTAATTTCCCTTCAAGAGACAGGGTACGTTTTTAGAGCAGGGAGGAAGAACTAGCATTAAATATTATACTCCAGAAAGGTTAGGCAGTGCTTTATCAAAATTATACAAAGATGTTACAAATGAGACAATTGCAAATATGTACAAGGTAATTATGAAAATAAAAGGATTAAAGGAAGAAAAGATAACTCACATGTTCTTAGTTCATATCAGTTCAGGCAAACACCATGCTAGTGGGAGGGGCTCCCAAAAATCCCAATGCATGAGGTACAGCTCTTCAGGTCAGACCCACATGTTCTTCCAGCAACAGACTGACTGCTGGAGTCCGGCCAAAACAGTTATAGCTTAGCTTGGTGACATCACCAAAAAGGCTGGCTATCCCAGTCCCTCCTCTCTCTGCATTCTGACTAAGTATAAGCCAGCGCAGAGGGTCGTGGTCAGTCACCACAGTGAAGGTGCGACCGTACAAGTAGGGCTGCAAGCGCTGCAGGGCCCAGACTATGGCCAGGCACTCCTTCTCAATGGTGGAGTAGGCCACTTCCCTCGGCAAAAGTTTCAGGCTCAGGTACAACACGGGTGCTCTTGGTCCTCCGAGTCAACCTGGCTGAGCACAGCACCAAGGCCAAACTCGCTGGCATCGGTCTGTACCAAGAACGGTCGACTGCTGTCGACTGCTTTCAACACAGGGGCGTTGCACAGTGCTGTTTTCAACGCCTGGAAGGCCCCCTCACAGCCATCTGTCCAGTTGACGATGTGGGGTAGCTTCTTCCTGGTGAGGTCCGTCAAAGGTTTTGCCAGGCTACTATAGTGCTGCACAAAGCGCCTATAGTACCCTGCAGTGCCCAGGAAGGACATCACCTGTTTCTTGGTCCCAGGAGTGGGCCAGTTCACGATCGCGCCCACTTTCTCAGGCTCCGGTTTCAGGGTGCCTCCACCTACCCGGTGCCCCAGGTAGTGGACCTCCCTCATGCCCATCTGGCACTTTCCCGGCTTGATAGTCAGTCCTGCTCGGTGAATTCGCCCGAGCACCTCCTCGAGATGCTGCAGGTGTTCATCCCAGGAGAGACTGAAGATGGCAATGTCATCTAAGTACGCCACAGCGTACTTCTCCAGTCCCTGAAGCAGGAGATTGACCATCCGCTGGAAAGTGGCAGGGGCATTCTTCATGCCGAAGGGCATGACCGTGGACTCGTACAGTCCAAAGGGTGTGATAAAGGCGGACTTCTCCTGCACCTCGGGGCTCAGGGGAATCTGCCAGTATCCGCGACTCAGATCCATTATTGTCAGGTATTTTGCGGCAGCTAACTTCTCAAGCAGCTCCTCGATGCGCGGCATTGGGTGCGCGTCAGAGGCTGTAATGGCGTTGAGCCCCCTGTAGTCCACGCAGAACCGGGTGGTCCGGTCCTTCTTTGGCACGAGAACTACAGGTGAGGCCCACGCGCTCTTTGACCGTCGAATCACCCCCAGCTGTAACATCTCATCGATCTCCTGGCGCATAATCTGCTGCACCTGGTCAGAGATTCGATAGGGTGTTCGCCGTAGTGGGGCGTGATTCCCGGTGTCCACCTCGTGGACCGCTAACTCAGTCCTTCCAGGCCGGTTGGAGAACACGACCCGGAAGGGTTCCAGTGTGGTTTGCAACTGCAACCGCTGTGGTTCATCTAGCGAGGCGCTTACCTCCACGTCCTCAATGGACCCACGGGCCTTGGTTTGGGCCAGCATGTCTAGGAGGGCGTCTTCCTCCCCGTCTTCGGGTGCGCTGCAGACCGGTAGGACGAAAGGTTCACGTTCGTGATGAGCCTTCATCATGTTGACGTGAAAGGCCTTTCGCCTACCCCGAGTGTAGTCAAGCGTGACCACGTAGGTGACCGGGTTGAGCTGTTGGTGGACGACGTACGGGCCCTCCCAGGCTGCCTGAAGCTTATCCGTTGGTACAGGAACCAGCACCCACACCTTTTGACCCACGTGGTAGGTCCGCTCCCGGGCGTTCTGGTCGTACCAGTGCTTCTGATCAGCCTGAGCCTGCGTCATGTTGTCATGCACCAACTGCGTCAAGGTCTGCATCTGGTCACGGAAGCGCATGACATACTCCACTATGGACACTTTAGAAGGGTTCGGCTCCTCTTCCCAGGATTCTCTTACCAACCCAAGGGGTCCCCGGACTCGCCTGCCGTACAGGAGCTCGAAGGGGGAGAACCCCGTCGAGGCCTGCGGAACCTCTCGGTAAGCGAATAGCAGGTGTGGGAGGTACCGCTCCCAGTCACGCCCTTGTGTCTCAACCAGCATGCGTAGCATCTGTTTGAGGGTACCATTGAAGCGTTCACACAAGCCATTGGTCTGTGGGTGATACGCACTCGATACCAGGTGCTTCACCTGCATTTTCTTACAGAGAGCCTCCATTAGGTGAGCCATAAATTGGGTCCCTTGATCAGTAAGCATTTCCCTGGGAAATCCTACACGTGAAAAGATGGCCAACAGGGCATCCGCCACCTTATCTGCCCTAGTTGACGACAGAGCTACTGCCTCTGGGTACCGGGTAGCGTAGTTGTCACGATATGGTATGAAATATCATAAGTTTAGTGCTCTTGTCAGCCCAGGATGTGGGCTAGGAGGCCCCCCTTGACTTTTGCTTCAGAGTTGAGCTTGCTTGCCAATGTAGATGGGGGAAGTGAGTTTTATTGACGAAAGGCATTTACGACCCCCAGTTCCTGTAGTAGTAAGTGCTCAGCTTTAACAGTTAGAGAAACTTCTAGAACCATGCGGTCCTTTGTTCGGTTATTGTGAGATATTAGACAAACTATTTAGGATAGTGGAATGATAAATACATATTCTTTATCTCCGTCGAAGCATCTACCCATCACTCTAAACACAGTCGCCTAACTCCATCGGGGGAAGAAGTAGGGATTGCTCTGTAAATAATAGGACATATTTGATCTCCTTAGAAAGCTCATGTTAATACAAGCTCTATGCTGGGTGTGATATGACTCTGATATGTACTGGGACGGAGTTATAAGCATTAGACCAATTTGTATCCAAGTTACTCAGACTGAAAGGTAGGAGGATCTGGAAAAGCCAGCCCTTTCTGTGAGGTCACAGACTGTAGATTATAAAGTTGTGGCCAGATCTCCCGGCTCAGTCTTCTTCTTCTCTTTTCCTGTGAGCCCTGAGCAGCACATCCAATGAGCTGGGATGTCTGGCTGACTGCCATGCAATGATCTGAGAAATGTGAGTGTTATCGTTTCTTCCTTTAATCCTTTTATTTTCATAATTACCTTGTACATATTTGCAATTGTCTCATTTGTAACATCTTTGTAAAATATTTTATAAACACTGCCTAAAAATCATTTATGGGGTATCATATGTAATACTAGTTCGTCCTTCCTGCTCTAAATACGTACCCTGTCTCTGAAGGGAATTACGCTACTATTTTGGGGGTTGGCTCCAGACCCGTTCAATTGGAGCTGGTGGCAGCGACCGTGTGCCGGCTTTTGGGGGTCCCTGTAGCGACTGCGGCTTGATAATTATTGTTCCTGCCTGAGTGGGAGTAGTTATCGCGTCGCTGCAGTGCACCCAATAGCCAGTACATAGCAGGCAGCGTCTCTGGCGACTAATCACCCTAGGTGCAGTACCTAATCTGACCTGACAGAAAGGGGGGCGCCAGAGAGCTGCAAGGTTTAAGTGGAACTGTAAGCGGGATAGACACAAATCCCTGCAGTTCATGGTATACTGAAGAGCAGTGGGATACCTAAAATAAGCCCCTGCTGTAAACTAAGAGGGCAATAGCCTCGTGTGTGTTTTTTTTTCATCACATTGTGGCCGTGGAGGGATAACTCGGATAAGCCCCCCTGCACATGTGATAGCCGTCTGCTGGTCTAAAGTCACCCCAAGCCGTGACATATTGTAGGCAGCAGCTAAGGGATCTTGACAATTGGTGACAGTCACGGTGTGAATCGTGACATATTGGTGGCAGCGGTGGGATAACTCGGATAAGCCCCCCTGCACATGTGATAGCCGTCTGCTGGTCTAAAGTCACCCCAAGCCGTGACATATTGTAGGCAGCAGCTAAGGGATCTTGACAATTGGTGACAGTCACGGTGTGAATCGTGACATATTGGTGGCAAGGCGGTGGGATATTAGAGCATTAGTGATTTGGTTTGAGCAATCATTCCTCTCACTAAAAACTTGCAGAAAGTTCTTGCGAGAACTCTGCGCAAATAAGTTTGGAGAACGAACTCAGTGTTTATTAGTTGTGAGACAATTGTGTACTGGTGATTATCCCCTCCCTTTTTCTTCATTTTTCTATCCTATCTTTTATTTGGCAACCATGGTTGTGCTGGGAGAAACCTTTTATAAGAAGCAGTCCAAGGACACTCTTATGGCCTTGTGCATGTCACAGCAGATTGACTGTACAAACAAAACCAAGGCTCAAATGGTCGCTGAACTGGTGCAATTTGAAGTAGACCAAGCCAGGCCACAGAGCCCAGAGGCCGCAGAAGCCGGCACAAGCGAACATGGTGCTGCAGCAGAGGTCCAACCACTGAATACGGGCCCTACTGGCAACCAGGGGGGTGCAGACCACCTCCTGCAGCTGGCTCTGCAACAATGCTCTGCAGATGACCTGGACCGACGTCTGCAGCTGATTCAGCAATACCGGCAGGAGGCCGAGGCCCGAGCCGAGCGAGAGGCCCAAGCGCAGCGGGAGCACCAGCTGCAGATGGCCCGACTGCAAATGCAGGGGTTGTCCCAGTCCGGTCGTGAGCCCAGCAGCGCTCAGACACCAAAGCCCCGGCCCGACCACTTTCCTGTTATGGAAAAGGATGGGGACTTGGACACTTTTCTGCGGGCCTTTGAGAAAGCCTGCAGACAGTACCAGCTGCCTACACAAGAATGGGCACGGTACCTTACACCAGGGCTGAGAGGAAAAGCTCTGGAGGCGTTTGCCGCCCTCCCTCAAGAACAAGATGGTGACTATGAGGCCATCAAGCAGGCTCTGATAGCCAAGTACCAGCTTACACCCGAGGTGTACCGTAAAAAGTTTCGGACCCTCCTACGTGGCCCACACGACAGTTACAGTGATGTGGTGCATAGACTGGGGACCCACTTTGACCAGTGGACCCAAGGACTGTCAGTGACCACCTTTGCACAGCTGCGAGACCTGATGATCAAAGACCAGTTCTTCCGTCTTTGCCCAACTGAAGTGCGACAGTTCGTGATGGACAGAGAACCCAACGATGTGACGAAAGCAGCGCAGATTGCCGATGCCTATGAGGCCAACCGTAGATCGGAAGTGCGGAAGCCAGTCACCACCAGCTGGAGAGGGGGTAAGCCTGCAGCCAACGCCGGTACCCCTGCCAGCCAACACACCAGAGGTCCTGTCCCCGTGGCCAACAGCACCAGGCCTACCACCGAACTTCGCCAGTGTTACCACTGCAGGCAGACTGGACACCTCAGTCACCAATGTCAAGCCAAGCAGAAGAACCCCTCATCCCAGGCCCCAGGGCCTAATGCAGCCGTTCTTTTGGTGGGTGGTGTGGTTGGGAGGGTGTGTGACAACGTACAGCCCGTCACTGTGGGAGGTCGTGTTGCTACCGGCCTCAAGGACACCGGAGCTGAACGAACCCTCATCCGACCCGAACTGGCGGCCCCTGAAGAAATCATTCCGGGGAAAACCCTAACTGTCACTGGGATTGGGGGCATCAGCTGTCCCTTACCGATGGCCCGGGTTTTTATTGATTGGGGTGCCGGGAGCGGGGTGAAAGAAGTGGGGCTGTCTGATAATTTGCCCACTGATGTTTTGTTGGGGACTGATTTGGGGAGGTTGTTTGCATACTACGTCCCTGACACCCCTCCCCAATCTGCTAATAAGGGTAACGTTAACCCTGATGATGATGATGATGATGATGGGAAATCGCATGTGTTACCTGACCATGCTTTATCTTGTAGTGATGCATCTGCTAACCATTTTTTCCCTAGGATTGATGGTGAAAATGCTGTACCTGTGCCAACTGTATCTGATAATGATGTTTCTGTGAAAGTTGATGTGTCCATAGGTACAGGAGTGCTCAGCCACGTCGCTCTGCGGAGTGAGACGGCTGAGGAACCCCTAGCAGGGGCAAGTGTCGGTGCTACCGGAAATGGGGAAATACATGGGAACCGTGAGGAAGTGGATGCCATGCAATTGACCAGTGCCACCGAGGAAGGTAACTGGCCCATAAGTAGCAATGCTCCTGAGGTAATGGGGGTGGATGGGGAGGTAGAGCCCATAGCAGCGTCGGCTGTTGGGTCTGTAGAAATCCCCGGGGAGACAGCCTACATAGCTGCTGTCACCCGCAGTCAGAGTGCCCGGAACGCAGATAACTGTTTGCCTCCCGGACCCTCCTCAGTCATCAGAATGACTGAACCAGAGGTGGACCCAGAGCAGGTCCCAGAGGGCTCCCGTGGGGAAGGGACCCTGACGTCGCTTCTGGCTTCCCCTAGCCAGGAGTTTCAGGCCGCTCTGCACACAGATGCGAGCCTAGAGAGTTTGAGACAACTCGCCGGGACGCGCTTCTCCGAGACTGATAAGGAGAAGGTGTTCTGGGAAGGAGGAAGGTTGTACCGGGAGACAGTACCCGGAGAATCACAAACGGAGTGGTTGAGGGAAAGACAGCTGGTCGTCCCACAGCAATTCCGGGGTGAGTTGTTGCGGATTGCCCATGAGATTCCGCTAGCTGGACACTTGGGGATCAGCAAAACTAAGGCCCGGCTGTCTCAACACTTCTATTGGCCTAAGATGGGGACAGATGTGTCAAACTACTGCCGCTCCTGTGTCACCTGTCAAAGAGTGGGGAAGGCGGGGCCTGCTCTTAAGGCTCCCCTGATCCCTTTGCCAGTGATAGAGGAGCCTTTCCAGAGGATTGCGGTGGACATTGTGGGCCCGCTGGCCGTCTCCAGCAGCTCTGGAAAGCGATTTATTCTTACTGTGGTAGACTACGCTACCCGGTACCCAGAGGCAGTAGCTCTGTCGTCAATTAGGGCAGATAAGGTGGCGGATGCCCTGTTGGCCATCTTTTCACGTGTAGGATTTCCCAGGGAAATGCTTACTGATCGAGGGACCCAATTTATGTCTCACCTAATGGAGGCTCTCTGTAAGAAAATGCAGGTGAAGCACCTGGTATCGAGTGCGTATCACCCACAGACCAATGGCTTGTGTGAACGCTTCAATGGTACCCTCAAACAGATGCTACGCATGCTGGTTGAGACACAAGGGCGCGACTGGGAGCGGTACCTCCCACACCTGCTATTCGCTTACAGAGAGGTTCCGCAGGCCTCGACGGGGTTCTCACCCTTCGAGCTCCTGTACGGCAGGCGAGTCCGGGGACCCCTTGGGTTGGTAAGAGAATCCTGGGAAGAGGAGCCGAACCCTTCTGAAGTGTCCATAGTGGAGTATGTCATGCGCTTCCGTGACAAGATGCAGACCTTGACGCAGTTGGTGCATGACAACATGACGCAGGCTCAGGCTGATCAGAAGCACTGGTACGACCAGAACGCCCGGGAGCGGACCTACCACGTGGGTCAAAAGGTGTGGGTGCTGGTTCCTGTACCAACGGATAAGCTTCAGGCAGCCTGGGAGGGCCCGTACGTCGTCCACCAACAGCTCAACCCGGTCACCTATGTGGTCACGCTTGACCACACTCGGGGTAGGCGAAAGGCCTTTCACGTCAACATGATGAAGGCTCATCACGAACGTGAACCTTTCGTCCTACCGGTCTGCAGCGCACCCGAAGACGGGGAGGAGGACACCCTCCTGGACATGCTGGCCCAAGCCAAGGCCCGTGGGTCCATTGAGGACGTGGAGGTAAGCGCCTCGCTAGATGAACCACAGCGGTTGCAGTTGCAAACCACCCTGGAACCCTTCCGGGTCGTGTTCTCCAACCGGCCTGGAAGGACTGAGTTAGCGGTCCACGAGGTGGACACCGGGAATCACGCCCCACTACGGCGAACACCCTATCGAATCTCTGACCAGGTGCAGCAGATTATGCGCCAGGAGATCGATGAGATGTTACAGCTGGGGGTGATTCGACGGTCAAAGAGCGCGTGGGCCTCACCTGTAGTTCTCGTGCCAAAGAAGGACCGGACCACCCGGTTCTGCGTGGACTACAGGGGGCTCAACGCCATTACAGCCTCTGACGCGCACCCAATGCCGCACATCGAGGAGCTGCTTGAGAAGTTAGCTGGCGCAGAATACCTGACAATAATGGATCTGAGTCGCGGATACTGGCAGATTCCCCTGAGCCCCGAGGCGCAGGAGAAGTCCGCCTTTATCACCCCCTTTGGACTGTACGAGTCCACGGTCATGCCCTTCGGCATGAAGAATGCCCCTGCCACTTTCCAGCGGATGGTCAATCTCCTGCTTCAGGGACTGGAGAAGTACGCCGTGGCGTACTTAGATGACATTGCCATCTTCAGTCCCTCCTGGGATGAACACCTGCAGCATCTTGAGGAGGTGCTCGGGCGAATTCACCGAGCAGGACTGACTATCAAGCCGGGAAAGTGCCAGATGGGCATGAGGGAGGTCCACTACCTGGGGCACCGGGTAGGCGGAGGCACCCTGAAACCGGAGCCTGACAAAGTGGGCGGCAATTTGACTTCACCATTGAACACAAAGCGGGCAGGGAGCATGGGAATGCAGATGGACTGTCCCGCCAGGGTGAACCCACGGAGGTGCGCATGGAGGCATACCGAGAGGTCCTGCCGCCGTAGCGCACGCCAAAAGGGGGAGGTGTCACGATATGGTATGAAATATCATAAGTTTAGTGCTCTTGTCAGCCCAGGATGTGGGCTAGGAGGCCCCCCTTGACTTTTGCTTCAGAGTTGAGCTTGCTTGCCAATGTAGATGGGGGAAGTGAGTTTTATTGACGAAAGGCATTTACGACCCCCAGTTCCTGTAGTAGTAAGTGCTCAGCTTTAACAGTTAGAGAAACTTCTAGAACCATGCGGTCCTTTGTTCGGTTATTGTGAGATATTAGACAAACTATTTAGGATAGTGGAATGATAAATACATATTCTTTATCTCCGTCGAAGCATCTACCCATCACTCTAAACACAGTCGCCTAACTCCATCGGGGGAAGAAGTAGGGATTGCTCTGTAAATAATAGGACATATTTGATCTCCTTAGAAAGCTCATGTTAATACAAGCTCTATGCTGGGTGTGATATGACTCTGATATGTACTGGGACGGAGTTATAAGCATTAGACCAATTTGTATCCAAGTTACTCAGACTGAAAGGTAGGAGGATCTGGAAAAGCCAGCCCTTTCTGTGAGGTCACAGACTGTAGATTATAAAGTTGTGGCCAGATCTCCCGGCTCAGTCTTCTTCTTCTCTTTTCCTGTGAGCCCTGAGCAGCACATCCAATGAGCTGGGATGTCTGGCTGACTGCCATGCAATGATCTGAGAAATGTGAGTGTTATCGTTTCTTCCTTTAATCCTTTTATTTTCATAATTACCTTGTACATATTTGCAATTGTCTCATTTGTAACATCTTTGTAAAATATTTTATAAACACTGCCTAAAAATCATTTATGGGGTATCATATGTAATACTAGTTCGTCCTTCCTGCTCTAAATACGTACCCTGTCTCTGAAGGGAATTACGCTACTATTTTGGGGGTTGGCTCCAGACCCGTTCAATTGGAGCTGGTGGCAGCGACCGTGTGCCGGCTTTTGGGGGTCCCTGTAGCGACTGCGGCTTGATAATTATTGTTCCTGCCTGAGTGGGAGTAGTTATCGCGTCGCTGCAGTGCACCCAATAGCCAGTACATAGCAGGCAGCGTCTCTGGCGACTAATCACCCTAGGTGCAGTACCTAATCTGACCTGACAGAAAGGGGGGCGCCAGAGAGCTGCAAGGTTTAAGTGGAACTGTAAGCGGGATAGACACAAATCCCTGCAGTTCATGGTATACTGAAGAGCAGTGGGATACCTAAAATAAGCCCCTGCTGTAAACTAAGAGGGCAATAGCCTCGTGTGTGTTTTTTTTTCATCACATTGTGGCCGTGGAGGGATAACTCGGATAAGCCCCCCTGCACATGTGATAGCCGTCTGCTGGTCTAAAGTCACCCCAAGCCGTGACATATTGTAGGCAGCAGCTAAGGGATCTTGACAATTGGTGACAGTCACGGTGTGAATCGTGACAGTAGTCTACCACAGTAAGAATATATCGCTTTCCAGAGCTGCTGGGGACGGCCAGCGGGCCCACAATGTCCACCGCAATCCTCTGGAAAGGCTCCTCTATCACTGGCAAAGGGATCAGGGGAGCCTTAAGAGCAGGCCCCGCCTTCCCCACTCTTTGACAGGTGACACAGGAGCGGCAGTAGTTTGACACATCTGTCCCCATCTTAGGCCAATAGAAGTGTTGAGACAGCCGGGCCTTAGTTTTGCTGATCCCCAAGTGTCCAGCTAGCGGGATCTCATGGACAATCCGCAACAACTCACCCCGGAATTGCTGTGGGACGACCAGCTGTCTTTCCCTCAACCACTCCTTTTGTGATTCTCCGGGTACTGTCTCCCGGTACAACCTTCCTCCTTCCCAGAACACCTTCTCCTTATCAGTCTCGGAGAATGACGTCCCGGCGAGTTGTCTCAAACTCTCTAGGCTCGCATCTGTGTGCAGAGCGGCCTGAAACTCCTGGCTAGGGGAAGCCAGAAGCGACGTCAGGGTCCCTTCCCCACGGGAGACTTCTGGGACCTGCTCTGGGTCCACCTCTGGTTCAGTCATACTGATGACTGAGGAGGGTCCGGGAGGCAGACAGTTATCTGCGTTCCGGGCACTCTGACTGCGGGTGACAGTAGCTACGTAGGCTGTCTCCCCGGGGGTTTCTACAGACCCATCAGCCGACGCTGCTATGGGCTCTACCTCCCCATCCACCCCCATTACCTCAGGAGCATTGCTACTTATGGGCCAGTTACCTTCCTCGGTGGCACTGGTCAATTGCATGGCATCACCTTCCTCACGGTTCCCATGTATCTCCCCATTTCCGGTAGCACTGACACTTGCCCCTGCTAGGGGTTCCTCAGCCGTCTCACTCCGCAGAGCGACGTGGCTGAGCACTCCTGTACCTACGGACACATCAACTTTCATAGAAACATCATTATCAGGTACAGTTGGCACAGGTACAACATTTTCACCATCAATCCTAGGGAAAAAAGGGTTAACAGATGCATCATTACAAGATAAAGCATGGTCAGGTAACACGTGCGATTTCCCATCATCATCATCAGGGTTAACGTTACCCTTATTAGCAGATTGGGGAGGGGTGTCAGGGACGTAGTATGCAAACAACCTCCCCAAATCAGTCCCCAACAAAACATCAGTGGGCAAATTATCAGACAGCCCCACTTCCTTCACCCTGCTCCCGGCACCCCAATCAATATAAACCCAGGCCATCGGTAAGGGACAGCTGATGCCCCCAATCCCAGTGACAGTTAGGGTTTTCTTCAGGGGCCGCCAGTTCGGGTCGGATGAGGGTTCGTTCAGCCCCGGTGTCCTTGAGGCCTGTAGCAACATGACCTCCCACAATGACATGCTGTACGTTATCACACCCCCTCCCAGCCACACCACCCACCAAAAGAACTGCTGCATTAGGCCCTGGGGCCTTGGATGAGGGGTTCTTCTGCTTGGCTGGACATTGATGACTGAGGTGTCCAGTCTGCCTGCAGTGGTAACACTGGCGAAGTTCGGTGGTAGGTCTGGTGCTGTTGGCCACGGGGACAGGACCTCTGGTAGGTTGGCTGGCAGGGGTACTGGCGTTGGATGCAGGCTTACCCCCTCTCCAGCTGGTGGTGACTGGCTTCCGCACTTCCGATCTACGGTTGGCCTCATAGGCATCGGCAATCTGCGCTGCTTTCGTCACGTCTTTGGGTTCTCTGTCCATCACGAACTGTCGCACCTCAGTTGGGCAAAGATGGAAGAACTGGTCTTTGATCATCAGGTCTCGCAGCTGTGCAAAGGTGGTCACTGACAGTCCTTGGGTCCACTGGTCAAAGTGGGTCCCCAGTCCATGCACCACATCACTGTAACTGTCGTGTGGGCCACGTTGGAGGGTCCGAAACTTTTTACGGTACACCTCGGGTGTAAGCTGGTACTTGGCTATCAGAGCCTGCTTGATGGCCTCATAGTCACCATCTTGTTTTTGAGGGAGAGCAGCAAACGCCTCCAGAGCTTTTCCTCTCAGCCCTGGTGTCAGGTATCGTGCCCATTCTTGTGTAGGCAGCTGGTACTGTCTGCAGGCTTTCTCAAAGGCCCGCAGAAAAGTGTCCAAGTCCCCATCCTTTTCCATAACAGGAAAGTGGTCGGGCCGGGGCTTCGGTATCTGAGCGCTGCTGGGCTCACGGCTGGACTGGGACGACCTCTGCATTTGCAGTTGGGCCATCTGCAGCCGGTACTCCCGCTCCGCTTGGGCCTCCTGCTCGGCTCGGGCCTCGGCTCGCTCCTGGCATTGCTGGATCAGCTGTCGACGTCCCTCATGGTCGTCAGCGGGGAATTCTTTCAAGGCCGCCTGCAGGTGGGGATCCAATTCGCCCGGATTGCTAACGGGGCGAGCATTCAGTGGTTGGACCTCTGCTGCAGCACCATGTTCGCTGGTGCTGGCATCTGCGGCTTCTGGGCTCTGTGAGTGGTCTAGAGCGGCTTCCCATTGCATCAGGGCTGCGACCAGTTCGCTTTTGTTTTTGCTTGCATAGTCAATGTGCTGTGACTTGCATAAGGCAACAAGGGTGTCTCTGGTCTGCTGTTCATAAAAGGCTTCTCCCAGCCCAACCATGGTTGCCAAATAAAAGATAGGATAGAAAAACGAAGAAAAAGGGAGGGGATAATTACCAGTACACAATTGTCTCACAACTAATAAGCACTGAGTTCGTTCTCCCAAACTTATTTGCGCAGAGTTCTCGCAAGAACTTTCTGCAAGTTTTTAGTGAGAGGAATGATTGCTCAAACCAAATCACTAATGCTCTAATATCCCACCACCTTGCCACCAATTGTCACGATTCACACCGTGACTGTCACCAATTGTCACGATCCCTTAGCCGTGGCCCGCAGTTTGTCACGAAAATCCACAGGGATTCCTGACCACTGCCACCATTAGGTCACGGATTGGGGTGACTTTAGACCAGCAGACGGCTATCACATGTGCAGGGGGGCTTATCCTCGTTATCCCTCTACTGCCACAATGTGATAAAAAAACACACACAATGCTATTGACCTCTTAGTTTACAGCAGGGGCTTATTTTAGGTATCCCACTGCTCTTCAATATACCATGAACTGCAGGGATTTGTGTATCCCGCTTACAGTTCCACTTAACACTTGCAGCTCTCTGGCGCCCCCCTTACTCTCAGGTCAGATTAGGTACTGCACCTAGGGTAATTAGTCGCCAGAAAGGCTGCCTGCTATGTACTGGCTATTGGGCGCGCTGCAGCGACGCGATAACTACTCCCACGCAGGCAGGAACAATAATTATCAAGCTGCAGTCGCTGAAACAACACCCCAAAAGTCTGCACACGGTAAGCTGCCACCAGCTCCGATCAAACGGGTCCGGAGCTAACCCAAAACAGTAGCGTAATTTCCCTTCAAGAGACAGGGTACGTTTTTAGAGCAGGGAGGAAGAACTAGCATTAAATATTATACTCCAGAAAGGTTAGGCAGTGCTTTATCAAAATTATACAAAGATGTTACAAATGAGACAATTGCAAATATGTACAAGGTAATTATGAAAATAAAAGGATTAAAGGAAGAAAAGATAACTCACATGTTCTTAGTTCATATCAGTTCAGGCAAACACCATGCTAGTGGGAGGGGCTCCCAAAAATCCCAATGCATGAGGTACAGCTCTTCAGGTCAGACCCACATGTTCTTCCAGCAACAGACTGACTGCTGGAGTCCGGCCAAAACAGTTATAGCTTAGCTTGGTGACATCACCAAAAAGGCTGGCTATCCCAGTCCCTCCTCTCTCTGCATTCTGACTAAGTATAAGCTAAATCCTTCTAAGACTTGTAATTCCGCTGCTGAACATATCATAGTCCTGACAAACCCAGCATTCATCTCAGATTACCGTGGGCTTTCTATGGAGATCAAATATGTCCTATTATTTACAGAGCAATCCCTACTTCTTCACCCGATGGAGTTAGACGCTGATGCTTAGAGTGATGGGTAGATCCTCCGAGTGTGATTATGACGATATATTTTTGTGTTCGTATTTTAAATCGTTTGCCTAATATCTTACAAAAATGGAACAAAGGACCGCATGGTTCTAGAGACTTAGAATCCAGTTCTTGCTGGAGGAAGCTTCTACCTGGTCATAAACATTCCTTTAGGCAATAAAGCGCTCTTCCCCCATGTACATTGGCAAGGCAAGCTCAACTCTGAAGTAAAAGAGAAGGGGGGTTTCTTAGCCCACATCCTGGGCTGACAAGAGAAACTAAACTTATATGATATTTCATACCATATCGTGACAAGCGTTTTAAAAATTGGCCACAAATACCAGATTTTGTACCTGGAGGCGGTCCGAATCGTCCTCTATGAATCTCCCAACTGCCGTCACTCTTCTCTTCAGGGGCGATGGTCGCCGCCCCCTGAGCGCTGTTTCTTCTTAAATCTGGCGCCTGCGCTGTGCGTGCCTGCCTGGGGCCTGCGCAGTGTTCATTGTCAGTCACAGCTCAGATGCCGGGTGCCTGACTGCGCCTGTGCGGGCAGTGCGGCCACCCTGTTGCTGAATCCCCGCCCCGCACTGTGTTATTCATTATGCACAGTGCGGGGCTGGGGTTCCTGGGAAGGCGGGGGAGCGTCTGAGCTGGGGAGCATCTGAGCTGGGGGAGCGTCTGAGCTGGGGGAGCGTCTGAGCTGGGGGAGCGTCTGAGCTGGGGGAGCGTCTGAGCTGGGGAGCGTCTGAGCTGGGGAGCGTCTAAACAGCGCAGTGCGCATGCCCAGGAACCCCAGCCCCGCACTGTGCATAATGAATAACACAGTGCGGGGCGGGGATTCAGCAACAGGGTGGCCGCACTGCCCGCACAGGCGCAGTCAGGCACCCTGCATCTGAGCTGTGACTGACAATGAAGACTGCACAGGCCCCAGGCAGGCACGCACAGCGCAGGCGCCGGATTTAAGAAACAGCGCTCAGGGGGCGGCGACCATCGCCCCTGAAGAGAAGAGTGACGGCAGTTGGGGGATTCATACAGGACGCTTCGGACCGCCTCCAGGTACAAAATCGGGTATTTGTGGCCAATTTTTAAAACGCTTTATTGAGGTAATAACTGAATCAAAAACTAAAAGAGCCACCTTGTTAGACTGCAGCATTACTGCTGCACAAGGTGGCTCTTTTAGTTTAGAACGGCTGGAGGGGGTGACAGTGGCCCTTTAATTAGAATCACCTGGAAAACTAATTATCACGTGTTTAAGATTGATTTCAGTGATTCATTGAGCCCTGAGACACAATACCATCCACGAGTTTATTTGAAAAACAAAACAATTAAATCTTCCTGACACTGAAATCCAATTTGCATAATAATTTGGAACACAGTGTATATCGACAGTGGTAGATTATGCCACACGGTATCCAGAGGCGGTTGCGTTACCTAACATACTGGCAGAGACGGCGGCTGCCCTGCTCCAGGTTTTCTCATGGGTTGGATTTCCCCGGGAGATTATCTCGGACTAGGGTACCCAGTTTACAGCAGAGGTGACCAACCAACTGTGGAAGCTGTGCGGCGTAAAGTCCATTAGAAGCGCCCCGTACCACCCGCAAACCAATGGGTTGTGTGAACGCTTTAACAGGACGTTAAAACAACTCACTGGGACTTTTACCAGGACCTACAGGAACTGGGAGAAATTCTTGCCTCACCTCCTGTTTGCCTATCGGGAGGTGCCCCAAGAATCCACGGGGTTCTCCCCGTTCGAACTGGTATACGGGAGATGGGTAAGGGGACCCCTAGACTTAGTGCTAGAACACTGGGAAGGGGAGGGCATCATAGAAGGGGTACCTATTGTACCCTTTGTGCTGGAATTCAAGGACCGCCTACAGGAGCTGACCCAGGCTGTACGTGGAAATATGCAGGTGGCCCAACGGCGCCAGCGCGTATGGTACGATAGGGCCAGAGAGCGCACCTTGGAAATAGGGCAGAAGGTCCTGGTGTTAGAGCCCACTAGGCAGAACAAGTTCCAAGCTGCATGGCAGGGGCCCTACCAGGTAGTGGGGAAAATAGCCGACACCACCTATAATGTTGCCGATTGTGATGACCCCAGGGTTATCCGCATGTTCCACGTGAATATGCTGAAGCCCTACCGGGAGCGCCCTGAAGAGGTAGTGGCCATCTGTGCACCTGAGGCAGAGGATTTAGCCGGACTTCCCTTGCCTGATGTCTTAGGGGAAAGGACTCAGTCTAAAACATGGGACCAGGTACACTTGGGTGAAGACCTAGGTCCCCGGGAGAGACAGCAGGTGGAGGCATTGTTGAGGCAGCGACAGAGGATGTTTTCGGGGAGACCAGGGTACACTCGCCTGGCACAACACAAGGTTGAGACCCAGGATCAGACCCCCCTGCGACAACCCCCCTTCCGTGTCCCTGAGTCTGTACGAGAAGGGATGCAACAAGAGATACGAGAGATGTTGCGTTTAGGGGTCATTAAAGAGTCAGATAGTCCATGGGCATCCCCCGTAGTGTTAGTGCCCAAGAAGGATGGGACTGCAAGGTTTTGTGTAGACTATCGTAAGCTCAATGAGAAAACGGTGACGGATGCGTATCCCATGCCGCGTGTGGATGAGTTGTTAGACCGGCTGGCGGGGGCAAAATATTTGACCACCATCGATCTATGCAAAGGCTACTGGCAGATTCCCCTTGGTCCTGATGCTATTCCCAAGTCGGCATTTGTCACCCCGTTCGGCTTATTCCAGTTTTGAGTTATGCCATTCGGGATGAAGACTGCCCCTGCGACCTTCCAGAGGCTGGCTGACCGGCTTCTGGATGGTCTCCAGGACTATGCTTGTGCCTACCTGGATGACATCGCCATCTACAGCGCGACATGGGAAGAGCATCTAAATCACCTAGAGACAGTGTTGGGCAGAATCCACAAGGCCGGAATCACCCTGAACCCAAACAAGTGTCACGTGGGCAAAGTGGAGGTTCAGTATTTAGGACATTGGGTGGGAAGTGGGAAACAGCGACCAGAACCAGCCAAGATTGAGGCCATTGCCAAATGGCCCACCCCACGCACTAAAACCCAGGTCATGGCGTTTCTAGGGACAGCGGGGTACTACAGGAAATTCATCCCCAATTACAGCAGCGTAGCCAAGCCCCTCACTGATCTGACCCGTAAGAACCAACCCCGCCAGGTAACCTGGACCCCAGAGTGTGAGGAAGCCTTCCACCAGCTAAAGGACACCCTCCCCAATACCCCTGTATTGGCCGCACCCGATCCAGCTAAACGTTTCCTTGTTCACAGACGCTTCTGTTTGGATTGGGGGCAGTAATGAGCCAAGTCGGGCCGGACAGCCAAGAACACTGGGTAGCTTACCTGAGTCGGAAACTACTGCCCCGTGAAGTGAGCTATGCGGCCATTGAGAAGGAGTGCCTGGCAATAGTATGGGCACTCAAAAAGTTACAACCATATTTGTATGGACGACAGTTTTCCCTCCTGACGGACCATAATCCCCTAGTCTGGCTTAATCGGGTCTCCGGAGACAACGCCAGATTACAGGGAGAGTGCAGGACGTGTATACAGGGGTAGATGTGGACTGCCCTTGTAAGGGCAGAAGCTTTGGGGATAGCCTACTGGTAGCCCCATAGGGATTGACATAGGGACTGTCATCTCTTCATTCTCCGGATATCTGACAAAATACCCGGTGCTCCGATGCCTGCCTTATGGAATTGGTGAGACCGTTCCTTTTACTTTGTTTAAAAGTTACAGTAAGCATCTCTCACAGTATATGCTTATAACTGTCCATTGTTCTTATATGCGTCTGTATGCATAGGGTTTGTTGCTGTCTTATATGATTTTTGTACAGCCTCTTTAAAACCTTATCTCAGAAAGACCGATTCCGCATATACAGTCAGAAACTTTTAATCCTGTCTAGGGCTCATCAGTCTCTAAAGTCCATTACATATGGTTGAGACTTGGCCCCATTTTATGTGTTCACTTGGGTGACTGGTTTTTATCGACTTTAGTGTATTAAAAGTTACGTTTTATGTTCCACTTTTTTTGCTTTGTTATGATTAATTATTAGTGGGATCACCTGTATGACTCACACTCAATATACATACATTGCTTTGAGAGAAAGCACTGGAGACTTCTATGGTGGCCAGCAATGAGTCCAGACCTGAATCCCATAGAACACCTGTGGAGAGATCTAAAAATGGCAGTTTGGAGAAGGCACCCTTCAAATATCAGGGACCTGGAGCAGTTTGCCAAAGAAGAATGGTCTAAAATTCCAGCAGAGCATTGTAAGAAACTCATTGATGGTTACCAGAAGCGGTTGGTCGCAGTTATTTTGGCTAAAGGTTGTGCAACCAAGTATTAGGCTGAGGGTGCCAATACTTTTGTCTGGCCCATTTTTGGAGTCTTGTGTGAAATGATCAATGTTTTGCTTTTTGCTTCATTCTCTTTTGTGGTTTTTCATTTAAGACAAATTAAATGAAGATAATAATACCAAAGAATTTGTGTTTGCAATCATTTTCAGGAAGAAACTGAGTATTATCTGACAGAATTGCAGGGGTGTGAATACTTTTGGCCATGACTGTATATGTATAATAGGTTCCATGTGAGATGCATGTCCCTAATGCATCAGCCCACAGGCTGCGCCCCTGGGCAGAGGGGACAAGATATCCCCCTTCTGTCCTCCCCCACCTTTGTAATTCCCACAGTAAATATCGTAAGGCTCCGGACACCTGTGGCTATTGTAATGTATGTCTGGCCTGCCGCTTTTCAATTGGCCTGCCCTCTGTATCTGTGTGAGATATTCTTTGTCCTGTGAGTAAAGGGTTGTCACACTGGAAATACGTGGAGAAGCAGTCAGCTTTTATATGCGCCCATGTAACCAAGCAATTCCAGCCAGCGTCCTTCATTCAGACTCCAGCCAAAGCAGAGTGGACCTCCTGAAACACGGGGTGGTACTGAAAAAGGTACCCCAGCACGGTAGACCCCGTTACAGTAAGGACTCATCTTGCATTGAGAATTGGCGTCCCATTCTCAAAGCAGACATGAAGGTTCTGGCAAAGGTGCTGTTTAATCGGCTGGTGAAATTTGCACCCCCACTCCTTTTGGAGGCCCAGCATTGCTCTGTTCCAGGCCGCAGCACATTTAGTGCTATGCTCTGTGTCCGAGAGGTGGTGGAGCAGGGTAGGGCTGGTCACTGGAAATGGTACATGCTGTTACTGGACCAGGCAAAAGCATTTGATTGGGTTAATCACGAGTACCTCTGGTCCGTTCTTAGATATGGCCTACCGGGGGGGGGGGGGGTTTGTTGATTGGCTTAAGACCTTGTACAGTGGAGCAGAGTTTCCCGCTTGTGAATGGTAGGATTGGCAGCTCTTTTGAGGTTGGGTCCTGTGTTCACCAGGGTTGTCCCTTGAGCCCGCTGCTGTACGTGTTTGCAATTGACCCTCTTCTTAGGAGGGTGGAGCGTGGACCGTTGGCCGGGATCGAGATGGACCAGGCAGCACTGGAAGCCACTCTGAGGGTGGTGGCGTATGCCAATGATGTCACTGTTTGTTTCCTCTCACGAGGAGGCAGGGTGGCTGATGTCAGAGGTAGATCGCTACTCGGAGGCATCCGGGTCCAAGATCAACCGGGATAGTGTGAAAGTCTCTGGCTGGGAGGAGGAGATCCTGGTTTTGATCTCCCGGACACCCTTCCAGGACCCAAAGTCTCTGCAAAAGTCCTTGGCATCGAATTTGGCCAGGGGGATTACCCCCAAACAAAATTGGGACAGCAGGCTAGAGATCGCCACTCAGAAGGTGAGCCAATGGAAGGGTTGGTCTTTGACCCTAAGGGAAAGGGTAAACCTGATCAAAACTTACCTGCTCCCTTTACTGATTTATCTGGGCAGTGTGTGCATCTTGGAGTCTCTCTGGACTCGGGTCTACAGTTTGTTCTTCCAACTGTTATGGGGGAATAGACTGAACCTGGTCAAGAGGGAGGTTACTTACCGTACGAGGAGACTAGGAGGGTTGGGTATGGTCAACCCTGTGGTATTCCTTGTGGATACCTTCATTAAGATCAATATTGCAAACCTCTGGAAAGAGAGGGCTCCTCTGTGGGTATTCTCCAGTAGGGGATGGTTTCAGCCTTTCTTCCAGGAATGGGAGACAGGAGGGCAAGTGAAGGATCTTTGCACACCGCATGGACATCTTCCGGCTTACGCTACCTTACCTGAAGGTAATTCGTCGGTGGGGTCTGGGAATGTGGGAGATCAGGACTCTGCCAAGGAAACTCCTTGACAATAGGGTTCTGTTGACTCATTTCCAGAGGCCTCTGGCGCTCAGGGATTGCCCAAGTCGGGATCTTGGGGTGGGTTTGCATCTTTTGAATTCTATCAGGATCCCCTCGAAGTTTTGGGACTTGGCGCTGTTTCCATGGGAAACTGTGTGTGAGGGCCAATCTGAAGTGTAGGAGCTCTGAGGACAGGAACTGTCCTCAGGAGCATTGTGGTACCTTGCTGGAAAGCATGGACCACTTCGTGCTTCATTGTCCCTTCAACACAGAGGTGTACAACAGGGTGGGCGCCTTCATTGGCTGGTCTCGGCTGGCCGGTCTCTCCTATGCGGAATGGGCCATTCGGAGACCTTGGTGGTCGGGACCGCTGCACCTTATTTCTAGTTAGCGCAGTGGTTAGGTATCACACGTGGAACGCACAGTGCTTAGTATCGACGCAACGAGAAATCCTTCCAGTGGACGATGTGTTTAGGACCATACTCGGTGACCTGGTGAAGGTGCGCTCTCTGGAGTATGGGAGACTGGGCGCACGGAGGGCCGCGCTCCTCTGGAGGGGCTTTTCTTTTAGTGTGCCCTAGTCTGGTCATCTCCTTTCCTGGTGGTGGGCTGCTGCTGACACTGTAGATTTTAGTTTTGTTTGATCATTATCCAGTGATGTAGAGCTGCAGGTGCCGAACTTGGGCTTCGTGGTTATTGTGGTGTGTGCTGCTGTATACACTCACCGGCCACTTTATTAGGTACACTGTTGTGAATTTGGATTCTGGGCTCCCCCGGTGGCCGCTTGTGGAATTGGACTTGTCATCCTCTTTCCTGTTTCACCTGGTTCCATCAGTAGTGGGTGTCGCTATTTAAGCTCATTTCTCTGGTGGTTTCTTGCCGGTCAACAATGTTATCTGATGCCTCTCAGTGCTTGTTCCTGCTTCTAGACTACTACTAGATAAGTTGGACTTTTGTCCATGTTTTGTTTTGCCTATTTGTTCCAGTTCACAGCTGAAGTTTTGTTACTGTGTCTGGAAAGCTCTCGTTGATCAGGGATTGCTACTCTGGCGTTATGAGTTAATGCCAGAGTTTAAGGTAATCTCTGGATGGTGTTTTGTTAGTGTTTTTCTGCTGACCATGAAAGTATACTATCTGTCTTCTGCTATCTAGTAAGCGGACCTCAAATTTGCTAAGACTATTTTCCTGCTGCGTTTGTTGTTTCATCTGAACTCACCGTCATTATATGTGGGGGGCTACTGTCTTCTTTGGAATATTTCTCTAGAGGTGAGCCAGGTCTTATATTTCCCTCTGCTAGCTATTTAGGTCTTAGGCCAGAGCTGGGCATCTAGCTATAAATAGGAAATGCTACCTGGCTATTTCTAGTTGCGCGGCAGGCTTAGTTCATGGTCAGTATAGTTCCATCTTCCGAGAGCTTGTCCCTCTATAGGCTTGCTATGATCTCTGCCTGCAGAGATCATGACAGTTTGACCGGCCCATAAAGTGTTAAAGACCCAGGTTGAGAAAGGAGAGTTATAAGAAGTCTGCTGGAATTTTTTTTTTTTTTTTTTTTTTTTCCCTCCAGTCTGCCTTGCTGCAGTCTTTTTTCTCTCTCTCCTCCTAATCTCTGTATGGCTCTGTGTGCACCTGACAATAATGGATCTCCAGAGTGTAACTGCGGGTTTGAATAATCTCATCACGAAAGTACAAAATTTACAAGATTTTGTGGTACATGCTCCGGTATCTGAGCCGAGAATTCCTTTGCCGGAGTTCTTCACAGGGAATAGAGCTAGCTTCCAGAATTTCCGAAATAATTGTAAGCTTTATTTGTCCCTGAAGTCTCGTTCAGCTGGAGACCCTGCTCAGCAGGTTAGGATTGTGATTTCCTTGCTCAGGGGTGACCCTCAAGATTGGGCCTTCTCATTGCCAGCAGGGGATCCTGCGTTACGCGATGTGGATGCGTTTTTTCTGGCCTTGGGCTTGCTTTATGAGGAACCTCATTTGGAACTTCAGGCAGAAAAAACTTTGATGGCACTATCTCAGGGGCAAGACGAAGCTGAAGTTTTCTGCCAAAAATTCCGTAAATGGTCTGTGCTTACTCAGTGGAATGAGTGCGCCTTGGCGGCAACTTTCAGAGAAGGTCTCTCTGATGCCGTTAAGGATGTTATGGTGGGGTTCCCTGTGCCTGCAGGTCTGAATGAGTCCATGACAATGGCTATTCAGATTGATAGGCGTCTGCGGGAGCGCAAACCGGTGCACCATCTGGCGGTGTCTATGGAAAAGACGCCAGAAAGTATGCAGTGTGATAGAATTCTGTCCAGGAGCGAGCGACAGAATTTTAGACGGAAGAATGGATTGTGTTTCTATTGTGGGGATTCTACTCATGTTATATCAGCATGCTCTAGGCGTACAAAGAAGCTTGATAAGTCTGTTTCCATTGGCACCATTCAGTCTAAGTTTATTTTGTCTGTAACCCTGATTTGCTCTTTGTCATCCATTGCCACGGACGCCTATGTTGACTCTGGCGCCGCTCTGAGTCTTATGGATTGGTCCTTTGCCAATCGTTGTGGTTTTGATTTAGAGCCTTTGGAGACTCTTATTCCTCTGAAGGGGATTGACTCCACCCCATTGGCTAATAATAAACCACAATACTGGACACAAGTAACCATGCGTATCAATCCGGATCACCAGGAGATTATTCGTTTCCTGGTGCTGTATAATTTACATGACGATTTGGTACTGGGATTGCCATGGTTGCAGTCTCACAACCCAGTCTTGGACTGGAGAGCAATGTCTGTGTTGAGCTGGGGATGTAAGGGTATTCATGGGGACTTACCTTTGGTTTCTATTTCGTCGTCCATTCCCTCTGAAGTCCCTGAGTTCCTCTCTGATTATCAAGATGTCTTTGACGAACCCAAGCTTGGGTCGTTACCTCCGCACCGTGAGTGCGATTGTGCCATAGATTTGATACCGGGTTGTAAATATCCCAAGGGTCGTTTGTTTAATCTGTCTGTGCCGGAACATGCTGCTATGCGGGAATATATAAAGGAGTCTTTGGAAAAGGGACATATTCGTCCATCTTCTTCTCCCTTGGGAGCTGGGTTTTTCTTTGTCTCAAAAAAAGACGGCTCTTTGAGACCATGTATTGATTATCGGCTTCTGAATAAGATCACTGTTAAGTATCAATACCCATTGCCATTGCTTACTGATTTGTTTGCTCGTATAGAGGGTGCTAAGTGGTTCTCTAAAATTGATCTTCGTGGGGCGTATAATTTGGTGCGGATCAGGCAGGGGGATGAGTGGAAGACCGCATTTAATACGCCCGAGGGCCACTTTGAGTATTTGGTCATGCCTTTCGGTCTTTCTAATGCCCCTTCAGTTTTCCAGTCTTTTATGCATGATATTTTCCGCGATTTTCTGGATAAATTTATGATAATATATCTGGATGATATTCTGATTTTTTCTGATGACTGGGACTCTCATGTCCAGCAGGTCAGGAGAGTTTTTCAGGTTCTGCGGTCTAATTCTTTATGTGTGAAGGGGTCTAAGTGCGTTTTTGGGGTCCAGAAAATTTCCTTTTTGGGGTATATTTTTTCTCCCTCTTCCATTGAGATGGATCCCGTCAAGGTGCAAGCTATTTGTGACTGGACTCAGCCCTCCTCTCTTAAGGGTCTTCAGAGATTTTTGGGCTTTGCCAACTTTTACCGCCGATTTATTGCTGGTTTTTCGGATGTCGTTAAACCACTGACTGATTTGACCAGACAAGGCGCTGATGTTGCTAATTGGTCCCCTCATGCTGTAGAGGCCTTTCAGGAGCTTAAGCGCCGTTTTGCCTCTGCCCCTGTGTTGCGTCAGCCTGATGTGAATCTGCCTTTTCAGGTTGAGGTTGACGCTTCGGAGATCGGAGCTGGGGCAGTGTTGTCGCAGAAAGGTTCCGACTGCTCCGTCATTAGGCCTTGTGCCTTCTTTTCTCGCAAATTTTCGCCTGCAGAGCGGAATTATGATGTTGGGAATCGGGAGCTTTTGGCCATGAAGTGGGCGTTTGAGGAGTGGCGCCATTGGCTCGAGGGGGCTAGGCATCAGGTGGTGGTATTGACTGACCACAAAAATTTGATTTATCTTGAGACTGCCAGACGCCTGAATCCTAGACAGGCGCGCTGGTCTTTATTTTTTTCTCGCTTTAATTTTGTGGTGTCATACCTACCGGGTTCTAAGAATGTTAAGGCAGATGCCCTTTCTAGGAGTTTTGACCCGGACTCTCCTGGTAATTCTGAACCCACAGGTATCCTTAGGGAGGGAGTAATTTTGTCGGCCGTTTCTCCTGATCTGCGGCGGTCCTTGCAAGAGTTTCAGGCGGATAGACCGGATCGTTGTCCGCCTGATAGACTGTTTGTTCCGGATGATTGGACCAGCAGAGTCATCTCTGAGGTACATTCTTCTGCATTGGCAGGTCATCCCGGAATTTTTGGTACCAGGGATTTGGTGGCAAGATCCTTCTGGTGGCCTTCCCTGTCACGAGATGTGCGAGTCTTTGTGCAGTCATGTGACGTTTGTGCTCGGGCCAAGTCTTGTAGTTCTCGGGCTAGCGGACTGCTGTTGCCCTTGCCTATTCCTAAGAGGCCTTGGACACACATCTCGATGGATTTTGTTTCGGATCTGCCTGTTTCCCAGAAGATGTCTGTCATCTGGGTGGTCTGTGACCGTTTCTCTAAAATGGTCCATTTGGTTCCTCTGCCCAAGTTGCCTTCTTCTTCTGAGTTGGTTCCTCTGTTTTTTCAGAATGTTGTCCGATTGCACGGTATTCCTGAGAATATTGTTTCTGACAGAGGTACCCAATTTGTGTCTAGATTTTGGCGGGCATTCTGTGCTAGGATGGGCATAGATTTGTCTTTTTCATCTGCTTTTCACCCTCAGACTAATGGCCAGACCGAGCGGACTAATCAGACCCTGGAGACATATCTGAGGTGTTTTGTCTCTGCTGACCAGGATGATTGGGTTGCTTTTTTGCCATTGGCAGAGTTCGCCCTCAATAATCGGGCCAGCTCTTCCACCTTGGTGTCCCCGTTTTTCTGTAATTCGGGGTTTCACCCTCGATTTTCCTCCGGTCAGGTGGAATCCTCGGATTGTCCTGGAGTGGATGCGGTGGTGGAGAGATTGCATCACATCTGGGGGCAGGTTATGGACAATTTGAAGTTGTCCCAGGAGAAGACTCAGCGTTTTGCCAACCGTCATCGTCGTGTTGGTTCTCGGCTTTGTGTTGGAGATTTGGTGTGGTTGTCTTCTCGTTTTGTCCCTATGAGGGTCTCTTCTCCTAAGTTTAAACCTCGGTTCATCGGCCCTTATAGAATATTGGAGATTCTTAATCCTGTTTCTTTCCGTTTGGACCTCCCTGCGTCCTTTTCCATTCATAACGTTTTTCATCGGTCGTTATTGCGCAGGTATGAGGTACCTGTGGTACCTTCAGTTGAGCCTCCTGCTCCGGTGTTGGTTGAGGGTGAGTTGGAGTACGTTGTGGAGAAAATTTTGGACTCTCGTGTTTCCAGACGGAGACTCCAGTATCTGGTCAACTGGAAGGGTTACGGCCAGGAGGATAATTCTTGGGTCAATGCATCTGATGTTCATGCTTCTGATCTTGTTCGTGCCTTCCATAGGGCTCATCCTGGTCGCCCTGGTGGATCTGGTGAGGGTTCGGTGCCCCCTCCTTGAGGGGGGGGTACTGTTGTGAATTTGGATTCTGGGCTCCCCCGGTGGCCGCTTGTGGAATTGGACTTGTCATCCTCTTTCCTGTTTCACCTGGTTCCATCAGTAGTGGGTGTCGCTATTTAAGCTCATTTCTCTGGTGGTTTCTTGCCGGTCAACAATGTTATCTGATGCCTCTCAGTGCTTGTTCCTGCTTCTAGACTACTACTAGATAAGTTGGACTTTTGTCCATGTTTTGTTTTGCCTATTTGTTCCAGTTCACAGCTGAAGTTTTGTTACTGTGTCTGGAAAGCTCTCGTTGATCAGGGATTGCTACTCTGGCGTTATGAGTTAATGCCAGAGTTTAAGGTAATCTCTGGATGGTGTTTTGTTAGTGTTTTTCTGCTGACCATGAAAGTATACTATCTGTCTTCTGCTATCTAGTAAGCGGACCTCAAATTTGCTAAGACTATTTTCCTGCTGCGTTTGTTGTTTCATCTGAACTCACCGTCATTATATGTGGGGGGCTACTGTCTTCTTTGGAATATTTCTCTAGAGGTGAGCCAGGTCTTATATTTCCCTCTGCTAGCTATTTAGGTCTTAGGCCAGAGCTGGGCATCTAGCTATAAATAGGAAATGCTACCTGGCTATTTCTAGTTGCGCGGCAGGCTTAGTTCATGGTCAGTATAGTTCCATCTTCCGAGAGCTTGTCCCTCTATAGGCTTGCTATGATCTCTGCCTGCAGAGATCATGACAGTACACCATGCTAGTAACGGGTTGGACCCCCTTTTGCGTTCAGAACTGCCTCAATTCTTCGTGGCATAGATTCAACAAGGTGCTGGAAGCATTCCTCAGAGATTTTGGTCCATATTGACATGATGGCATCACACAGTTGCCGCAGATTTGTCGGCTGCACATCCCAAAGATGCTCCATACAAGGCAGGATGGATCCATGCTTTCATGTTGTTTACGCCAAATTCTGACCCTACCATCCGAATGTCGCAGCAGAAATCGAGACTCATCAGACCAAGCAACGTTTTTCCAATCTTCTACTGTCCAATTTCGATGAGCTTGTACAAATTGTAGCCTCAGTTTCCTGTTCTTAGCTGAAAGGAGTGGTACCCGGTGTGGTCTTCTGCTGCTGTAGCCCATCTGCCTCAAAGTTCGACGCACTGTGCGTTCAGAGATGCTCTTAGGCCTACCTTGGTTGTAACGGGTGGCGATTTGAGTCACTGTTGCCTTTCTATCAGCTCGAACCAGTCTGCCCATTCTCCTCTGACCTCTGGCATCAACAAGGCATTTCCGCCCACAGAACTGCCGCTCACTGGATTTTTTTTCTTTTTCGGACCATTCTCTGTAAACCCTAGAGATGGTTGTGCGTGAAAATCCCAGTAGATCAGCAGTTTCTGAAATACTCAGACCAGCCCTTCTGGCACCAACAACCATGCCACGTTCAAAGGCACTCAAATCACCTTTCTTCCCCATACTGATGCTCGGTTTGAACTGCAGGAGATTGTCTTGACCATGTCTACATGCCTAAATGCACTGAGTTGCCGCCATGTGATTGGCTGATTAGAAATTAAGTGTTAACAAGAAGTTGGACAGGTGTACCTAATAAAGTGGCCGGTGAGTGTATATTGTATATAGAGATATAGATTTGGGTGTAGGTGTTAGGTTGGGTGGTAGGAAAAAAGGGGGGAGGTGGGTTTATCTTGTGGGACTATGGGACAGTGGGTTGTTTGGGGGAAAACTGGCACTGCCTGATCTGGCCTATGGACATTGGACATGGACTGAGGCATGAGACGCAGGACCAGCTCTCAGGTCAGTGCGGGGGGTTGGGAATGGAGGATAGCTTAGTATTGTATATATTTGTTTAAATTTGTGGTTATTTTATTTAAAACTAAAAAAAAACTAAAATCATGTATATAGTTTTTGTTTGCCATTATTTTATTTGTTATTATTATATTTGGTGACCGGACCAGAAGGTCAAAGTAGTTATTATTCTGTATATATAATATGTGTGAGAGGAGAGAATGAGCGGCTGGACCAGTGTTCAGTATACTGATTATTTTCTGGCTAATATTTTTGTTATGTTTTCCGCTATTATTATGTTTTTCATTTTTATAATAAAAGATCTACAGGCTCAGCACAGCGGGCTCTCCCTGTACCCATTAGACCGGCGTCGGACAGCTCAGATATTGGTGACCTCGGCTGCATTTTTCGTGCATTTTGGCTGTGTGGGTCATCTGCACGGTGTGACGCCGGGTTGGGTTTTGTCTGCCTGTTCTTCTTGATGATGGCTCTTGTGCATTTCTGTGACAGTGGCCAGGATCCTCTGGGGGGCCGCAGCTGGTGATGGAGGGTCAGGACTTGCAACAGTTTTCCGCCCGATGCATCCTCTCCCATCTTTTGCTCAGAGGCCAGAATAGCGCCGGATCCGACTGATTAACACTTTCTTGTGCACTGCGCTTTGTTTCACCTTTATCAGTAAATATGAAGGAGTTGCAACAATCAGGAGTGGCGCAGCACCGTGGTGGGCCAGAGCAGCGGCATGGAGGGCTATTGGGGGGGGGGGTCAGTGGCGTAGAGGGCCGGAGCGGCGGGGGGCAGCGGCGTAGAGGACCGGAGCAGTGGGGGCAGCGTCGTGGAGGGCTGGGGCAGCGTCATGAAGGGCTGGAGCAGTGTCGTGGAGGGCCGGAGCAGCGTCGTGGAGGGCTGGGGAAGTGGGGGCAGTGTTGTGGAGGGCCAGAGCAGCGGCGTGGAGGGTTGGAGTGGCAGGAGCAGTGGTGCAGAGGGCTGGGGCGGTGGGGGCAGTGTCGTGGAGGGCCAGAGTGGTGGGGGCAGCGGCATGAAGGGCGTGGAGGGCCGGACCAGCGTCGTGGAGGGCCAGAGCAGCGGTGTGGAAGGTCGAAGTGGCAGCAGCAGTGGTGCGGAGGGCTGGAGCAGTGGGGGCAGAGTCGTGGAGGGCCAGAGCAGCGGTGTGGAGGCAGCGGCGTCTGCTCACAATTTCTCATCCAACGCAATGATCGCTGAAACAAGAGTTACATTTGAGGGGTAGCATCGTGTGATCGTGCGGGGGTCTCACGCTTCATTCATCAGTCAAAAGTGGAGAAATACAAATATGCGGGGGAGGGGCAGGAAGTGACATCACGCTGCATGATGGGCCCGCCTCCTGTTAGGCCATGCCCAGTGCAGTCTCAAGAGTCCATGGGGCGGCTCCAGAGTGGGGTCCTCGGGCGGGTCCAGCTGTGGTCAGGCCGACGTCACCACGGGTTTCCCTGAAATCTTCAGATCATCAAATGGGAGAAGAGCGAGGAGCTGAGAGAAGGAGAGGAGACGGTGAGCGGGTAAGGTGGTGCGCACAGCTGAGGGTCTGGTGCGGTGCTTCCGGGTGGACAATGGTGCCCCTGTCCTGAGCGTTCGTTACAATGTATCAGGCTGGAGTTCTGGAGGATGGATACACTGTAAGAACCCTCAGCTGTGAGGAGCGTGATGACAGCACTGCCCCCTGCAGGAGGTCATGGGTCGTTCGGGGGTGGGTGACCGGCCACTCTTACCTGGTTGTTGCCCTCGGCCAGGTCTTGGGGGGTGTCTCCCTCCAGGTTACGCTGTAAGACGTCGGCGCCTGCCTGGCACAGCAGCCGGGCCAGTCCCGCGTCCTCACTGCCCACGGCCAGGTGCAGCGGCGTGCATCCGTTATACATCAGGGCGTCCACCTTGGGCGCATGTCGCAGCAGATGCAGCAGCAGTGGCCGGTCCACCATCTGCACTGCGAGGTGCAGGGGTGTCTTACCGCTGTTCCCCTCCTGGAGGACGAGGGCAGAATGTGAGCACAGCACAGAGGAGAAGGGCACAGAGGATGCACGGCACAGAGGATTCATGGCACAGAGGGTGCATGGCCCAGAGAAGAAGGGCAGAGGATGCACAGCACAGAGGATTCACGGCACAGAGGATTCACGGCACAGAGGAGAAGGGCAGAGGATGCACAGCACAGAGGATTCACGGGACAGAGGACAAGGGCACAGAGGATGCACAGCACAGAGAAGGGCACAGAGGATGCACGGCACCGAGAATTCACGGGACAGAGGAGAAGGGCACAGAGGATGCACAGCACAGAGGATGCACAACACAGGCTCCAGCACACGTACCGGGCTGTTGATGTCGGCTCCGTGCTCTATGAGAAGCGAGATCAGTGCGGGGTTCCTCTTCATTGTGGCGATGTGCAGACATGACAGCCCTGCGGACAGGAGGAGTAGCAAAAGGATCACTACCGTCACACACTGCGCAGCCCAAATTGGGCTCCCTGGACTCCGGACCCCGCTGCTCTAAGGGGGGCTCTCGCTCAGGCACGGTGGACCCTCACCTTTCCAGTTCTGAAGCTGCAGCAGGTTCTGTCGCCTCCTTGGGCCGCAGAGCAGCAGCGCGGCGCAGTCCAGGTGCTCCTTCTCACAGGCCAGGTGCAGCGCCGTGTCCCCCCGCCGGTCCTGCAGCTCCAGGTTCACCTCTTTATCCACCAAAGCCTCCACCACCCTCACCTGCCCCAGGTAGACGGCAAGATGGAGGGCCGACTGTAGGGAAGGAAAGGGAAACATGAGCTGCTCACTGTCTGCAATATTGTCCCCCAGCCACGAGACTCAGCACGTCCAGACCCACTCACCCGGGCACGACACCCGGCGCGCCCAGCCCCACTCACCCGGATGCGATACCCGGCGCAAAACCCTCACCCGGGCGTGAGCCCGGGTGCACCCAGACCCCCCTCCACCCAGGCACGATACCCGGCGCACCCAGACCCCCCTCTCCCGGGCACGAGACCCGGCGCAAAACCCTCACCCGGGCTTGAGCCCCGGCGCACCCAGACCCCCCTTCACCCAGGCACGATACCCGGTGCACCCAGACCCCCCCTCTCCCGGGCACAAAACCTGGTGCGCCCAGACCCCCCCCCTCTCCCGGGCACGAGACCTGACGCACCCAGACCCCCCCTCACCCCGGCGCGTCCAGACCCCCCCTCACCCGGGCATGACACCCGGCACACCCAGACCCCCTCACCCAGGCGCAAGCCCCGGCGCGCCAGACCCCCCTCCCTCACACGGGCACGACACCCGGCCGCCCAGACCCCCCTCACCCGGCCGCAAGACCTGGCAAGCCCAGACCCCCCTCACACGAACGCGTGACCTGGTGCATCCAGACCCTCAACTGCCCCAGGTAGACGGCAAGATGGAGGGCCAACTGTAGGGAAGGAGAGGGAATTATGATCTGCTCACTACCTGCAATATTGTCCCCCAGCCACGAGATCCGGCGCGCCCAGACACCCTCTACCAGCCGCAAGTCCCGTCCCCTGACCTCCTCCCTCGCCCCATCGCAAGGCCCCTTGTGCCCTCACCTGGGACAGGTCGTTCTGGATATCCAGCACTTCTTTGGGTGCCAGGGAGATGAAGTAGAGGGACATCTCGGGGACAGTGTGGATGATGGACAGATGCAGGAGGCTGCGGCAGAGACAAGGTTATACACATGAGACCCTCATCCAGGAGGGGGCGTCATTTACAATACTGCTCCACAGTCCCGGACACCCATTCATGTCATTCAGGGCTTTTCCTTCTTTTTATTGGATTGTGCACATTGTACATTCAGACTGAAGCAAAATGGTCACAGAAACACCAGACGCGGAACAAGGAGTAAGGCAACGAGAGACATGACCAGAGTGTGGCACCTCAGGTTCCTTCTGTGCACCCCGTGCCCCCCAGGTTCATCCTGTGGTGCCCTCCCCCAGGTTCCTCCTGTGCGCTGTACTCCCCCCAGGTTCCTCCTGTGGCCCCTACCTCAGGATCCTCCCGTGTGTTGTGTGCCCCCCCCGGTTCCTCCCGTGTCCTCCCAGAGGTTCACCCTGTGGCTCCTACCTCAGGTTCCTCCCGTGTGTTGTGCCCTCCCAGGTTCCTCCTGTGGCCCCTACCTCAGGTTCCTCCTGTGCGCAGTGCCCCAAATGTGCCTCCCGTGCATTGTGCCCCCCACCCAGGTTCCTCTTGTGCGCAGTGTCCCCCCTAAGGTTCCTCCTCAGATTCCTCTTGTAGCCCCCTCCTCAGGTTCCTCCACTGTGTTGTGTACCCCCCAGGTTCCTCCCGTGCCTCCCCTCCTCAGGTTCCCCCTGTGGCCCCCTACCTCAGGTTCCTCTTGTGGCCTCTAGCTCAGGTTCCTCCTGTGCATTGTGCGCCCCCCAGTTCCTCCTGTGCGCTGTACCCCCCGTGCCTCTCATCCTCAGGTTCCCCCTGTGGCCCCTACCTCAGGTTCCTCCCGTGCATTGTGTACCCCCCCAGGTTCCTCCCATGCCTCCCCTCCTCAGGTTCCTCCCGTGTGTTGTGTACCCCCCAGGTTGCTCCCGCCTCAGGCTCATCCTGTGGCCCCTGTGATGGCGGTTTTATGCCCCTCGTCGTTCTCTCCGTAGCTGCACCAGTCGTCACCGGGATCTCAGGATCTGATCTCAGGTCCTTGTGCTACTTGCTCCATACTGGTCTCTTCTTGTTAGTGGTCCTCAGCAGTGGCCCCTCGCAGTCTCCTCTGAACAGATGATGCTGGGATGTGTCTGCTGCTGGGGCATCATTTATCAGGGCCATTATCTGAGCTGCTGTCAGTGGTTTCTGAGGCTGGTGACTGATGAACTTATCCTCTGCAGCAGAGGTCACTCTCAGTTGTCCTTTTCTGGGTCGGTCCTGGTGAGAGCTAGTTTCATAATAGCAGTTGATGGTTTGCATGCCTGCACTTGAGGATACCGTCAAGGTTCTAGCCGTTTTCCAGGAACTGAATGCCATGCTTGATAATAATGATGGACTGCAGCTTCTCTTAGTTGATTGCTTCTTGTCATATTCTGGCCTACATCAGTTGTAGAGTAGGCTCAGTCCTGTATGGAGCTGCACACCGACACTACAAAACACCTGATGGGCGCAGACTTTCTGGAGTCTGCAGATTCTGCACCCGAGCTCTGGACCGGGTAACCCGATGATTGGAGCCATTTCCAGTGACGACCAGATGACGCCGTGGAGAGAATGACGAGAGGTGTAAGGGCACCATCAGAGTAACGGGGGCACAGGAGGACCCTGAGGGGCACACTGGCCGCGCCACTCGGCTCTTTACTCCTTGTTCCACATCTGTTCCTGCGGTTTTGCTCCTTCAGTCTGAATCTACAATGTACACATTCCAATAAGAAGGAAGCCATTATGTGCCCGGGGGTCCAGACTTTCCACTGAATTCTACACAGAACACTACAGAATGAGCGCCCTCGAGATCGCCATTTCCTCTGCTCTTCAGTGGCCCCCATCAGTGATGGCAGCGGGCCCCTTCATGGGACAGAGAGGACAGCTGTCATCACTCTCCCCTAGGGGGCAGCATCGCCACACAACACACTGGCACAGGAGGTGTTAAGGCTAGAGGCTGCAGCGGGCTACTGACAGCGGAGGGAGAGACCGGGGACAAGTGCAGAACCCTCCCGGCCCCCAAATATCAGCCCCTCTTATAACGCTCCAGTACTGATATAACCCCCAGACATTACACCATATGTGACTGATATCAGCCCCTCTTAATCTATGAGTGGATTTTTCCACTCAGTTTTTGAAAAATCCGCAGGTAAAACGCACTGCGGATTACCTGCAGATTTACCACGGATTTCCAGCGTTTATGTGTGGATTTCACCTGCGTTTTAACACCTGCAGATTCCTATTGAGGAGCAGGTGTAAAACGCTGCGACATCCGCACAAAGAATTGACATGCTGCGGAATAAACAATGCTGCCTTTCCGCGTGTTTTTTGTGCACTGCGGATTTTGTTTTCCATACATTTACATGGTATTGTACACCGCAAGGAAAACTGCTGCGCATCCGCAGCGGCTAATCCGCAATGTGTGCACAGACCCTTATAACGCTCCATTACTGATATAACCTCCAGACATTACACCATATGTGACTGTCAGCAGGGCGGTGGAGTCGGTAAGCCAAACCTCCGACTCCTCAATTCTTATTTACTGTAGTAAAATGATAACATCAGGCTTTTAATCTTTATTATGATACAATAATTAAGCCATTTAGATAGAACATAAAATACACTGCTCAAAAAAATAAAGGGTACACTAAAATCCCACATCCTAGATATCACTGAATGAAATATTCCAGTTGTAAATCTTTATTCATTACATAGTGGAATGGGTTGAGAACAATGAAACCTAAAAATTATCAAAGCAAATCACAACTAATATCCCACGGAGGTCTGGAGTTGGAATGATGCTCAAAATCAAAGTGGAAAATGAAGTTACAGGCTGATCCAACTTCAGTGGAAATGCCTCAAGACAAGGAAATGATGCTCAGTAGTGTGTGTGGCCTCCACGTGCCTGTATGACCTCCCTACAATACCTGGGCATGCTACTGATGAGGCGGCGGATGGTCTCCTGAGAAATCTCCTCCCAGACCTGGACTAAAGCATCCGCCAACTCCTGGACAGTCTGTGGTGCAACGTGACGTTGGTGGATGGTGCGAGACATGATGTCCCAGATGTGTTCAATCGGATTCAGGTCTGGGGAACGGGCGGGTCAGTCCATAGCTTCAATGCCTTCATCTTGGAGGAACTGCTGACACACTCCAGCCACATGAGGTCTGGCATTGTCCTGCATTAGGAGGAACCCAGGGCCAACCGCACCAGCATATGGTCTCACAAGGGGTCTGCGGATCTCATCTGGGTACCTAATGGCAGTCAGGCTACCTCTGGCGAGCACATAGAGGGCTGTGCGGCCCTCCAAAGAAATGCCACCCCACACCATTACTGACCCACTGCTAAACCGGTCATGCTGAAGGATGGTGCAGGCAGCAGATCACGCTCCACGGCGTCTCCAGACTCTGTCACGTCTGTCACATGTGCTCAATGTGAACCTGCCTTCATCTGTGAAGAGCACAGGGCGCCATTGGCGAATTTGCCAATCCTGATGTTCTGTGGCAAATGCCAAGCGTCCTGCATGGTGTTGGGCTGTGAGCACAACCCCCATCTGTGGACGTCGGGCACTCAGACCATCCTCATGAAGATGGTTTCTATCCGTTTGTGCAGACACATGCACATTTGTGGCCTGCTGGAGGTCATTTTGCCGGGCTCTGGCAGTGCTCCTCCTGTTCCTCCTTGCACAAAGGAGGAGGTAGCGGTCCTGCTGCTGGGTTGTTGCCCTCCTACGGCCCCCTCCACGTATCTTAGTGTACTGGCCTGTCTCCTGGTAGCGCCTCCAGCCTCTGGACACTATGCTGACAGACACAGTAAACCTTCTTGCCACAGCTCGCATTGATGTGCCATCCTGGATGAGCTGCACTACCTGAGCCACTTGTGTGGGTTGTAGAGTCCGTCTCATGCTACCACGAGTGTGAAAGCACAACCAACAATCAAAAGTGACCAAAACATCAGCCAGAAAGCATTGGTACTGAGATGTGGTCTGTGGTCCCCGTCTGCAGAACCTCTCCTTTATTGAGGGTGTCTTGATAATTGCCAATAATTTCCATCTGTCGTCTATTCCATTTGCACAACAGCATGTGAAATTGATTGTCAATCAGTGTTGTTCCTAAGTGGACAGTTTGATTTCACAGAAGTTTGATTTATTTGGAGTTATAGTCTGTTGTTTAAGTGTTCCCTTTATTTTTTTGAGCAATGTATATTTATTGCACAACAACTTTAGAACAAAGAAAACTGCATATTTACAATTTATTATACACTCTGCAGTAAGTGTAAAAAATAAAAAGTTTTCAGCAAAAACGTACTGAATAGCATTTGTGCAGTCTATGAATTTGTTCTGAGAAATAGCATCGCCTCCATCAGATTCTCCTTCATAGATGACCTCACATCTGACCGAATTATTTTAAGGCTAGAGAACAGCCTCTCTACACTAACTTGGTTCGGTGGTAAAGCAGTAACCACATGGGCGACATCGCTAACAATTTCAGGGTGTAAAGGAATTGCCTCGTGCACAGTCAGTTGTGATGAACGATTGAACTCTTCTACTTCTTTGAGAGCAAGTGAAAAATGTTGCTGAAATCTGGTTAATCTGTTTTCTATGGGAGTGGAATCTTTCCCTGCAGTAACGCTTTGCCTGCTCCATGTCGTCCAAATACTTGTCGAAATCAAACTCCTCATCTGATGAAGATGAAGGAACGGCAGCAGCAGCGCTGGCAGGACCCGAGTCCTCTTGCTCTTGGCCGTCCTGTAGCCACTCATCCTAACTGCTACCTCAAGCTGAACTTCTTTTCCTTTAGTAAGCTGATGATCATCCAGCAATATACGATGACTCGGGTCCACAAACAGCCGCCAGAAGAATTTTATTTTCTAATAGCAGTGTCTCCATTTCATTGAAGCAGCAATGCCATCTGTGATTAAACCTCTTCTCTGGGACAGGGAAAACATCAAGCTCTTCCACTAAAAATGCCAGGAGTTAAATCCTCAGCTTGTAACTTTAGTCACTATAAATGAGTGATGAAGAAATTCCTTCAATTCAGCCACCTGTGTCCATTGGTCTTCATGTAGTGTTACCTGAGGCCATATCTACAAGGAAGGGTTTCACCTCAAGCAATCGCTCAATCATTAACCCCTTCACCCCTGGAGCTTTTTCCATTTCCCTTCTTTCCAGAGCCATAACTGTTTTATTTTTCCGTCAATATGGCAATGTGAGGGCTTATTTTTTGGGGGACGAGTTGTACTTTTGAACGATACCATTGGTGTTACCATGTTGTAACAGAAAACGGGAAAAAAATTTCCAAGTGCGGTGAAATTGCAAAGAAAATGCAATCCCACACTTGTTTTTTGTTTGGCTTTTTTTGCTAGGTTCACTAAATGCTAAAACTGACCTGCCATTATGATTATCCAGGTCATTACGAGTTCATAGACACCAAACATGTCTAGGTTCTCTTTTATCTAAGTAGTAAAAAAAAAAATTCCAAAGTTTGCTAAAAGAAAAAAAAATATGCGCAATTTTCAGATACCCGTAGGGTCTTCATTTTTTGTGATCTGGGGTCGGGTGCGGGCTTATTTTAGCGATTTGATTTTTCTCGCTACACCCTTTAGTGATCAGGTCAATTTTTTTTATTGTTCTGTATTCAATGCGAGGATGCGATTTTTACGCACAAATTTATCCGTGTGTCATCCGTATGGTGTTTTTTTTCTCGCAGGCTTGCAAAATGGACACATCATGGATCCCCCAAAAAAATTATATATATATATATATATTTTCAGCGCTAGATAGCAGAAAAGCCTGTAATTCAATTGCCGACTTTTCATTTCTCCTTCACAAACCCGACAGGATATGAGACATGGTTACATACAGTAAACCATCTCATATCCCTTCTTTTATTACATATTCCTCTTCACTAATGTAAGACGTGTCTGTGTGTCAAATTTGGGGGCTCTATTAAATTAAAGGGTTAAATCCCGGAAAAAAAATGGCGTGGGCTCCCGCGCAATTTTCTCCGCCAGAATGGTAAAGCCAGTGACTGAGGGCAGATATTAATATCCTAGAGAGGGTCCATGGTTATTGGCCCCCCCTGGCTAAAAACATCTGCCCCCAGCCACCCCAGAAAAGGCACATCTGGAAGATGCGCCTATTCTGGCACTTGGCCACTCTCTTCCCACTCCCGTGTAGCGGTGGGATATGGGGTAATGAAGGGTTAATGTCACCTTGCTATTGTAAGGTGACATTAAGACAGATTAATAATGGAGAGGCGTCAATTATGTCACCTATCCATTATTAATCCAATAGTACGAAATGGTTAATAAAGCACACACACATTATTACAAAGCATTTTAATTAAAGACACAGGGTGTTTTATGATTTTATTATACTCTTAATCCACCTGAAATAAAGTAAAAAAAAAACAAACAACAACAATATTCCATACCTTCCGTCGTTACAGTCGTCTCACGCTGTAAATCCATCTGAAGGGGTTAAACCATTTTACACCCAGGAGCTCTGCTAATGCAGCTGTGCTCCTGACTGTAAAACTTGGTGAATGAATGGAAAGCAGGGGAATGTCCTGTAGTTACCTAGAGTCGCGGTGATGCGCCCCCTGCTGGATGAACTCATGCCTGGGAACTCTTCAGAATGAGTATGTGTGTGTGTGTGTGTGTGTGTGTGTGTGTGTGTGTGTGTGTGTGTGTGTGTGTGTGTGTGTGTGTGTGTGTGTGTGTGTGTGTGTGTGTGTGTTCTAACCTGTCAGTGTGATTTTACTGTACACCGCACAGAATTGCCGGCTTTTCTAGAGAACACCGGTCCGTATTTCTCGCAAGTCACATGCATGGTCCGTGTGTAATCCGTAATTTTCTCGCCCCCATAGACTTTCATTGGCAGATTTTTTGCGCATGCTGCGATTTTCTACGGCCGTAATATACGGCAGATAGGAGCTGCCCCATAGAGAATCATTGGGCCGTGTGCAATGCGTATTTTCTGGACATATTTTCTGCGCTCATACGTCCGTAAAACTCGCTAGTGTGACGCCGGCCTCACAGTGGTTTTATTCAACGTATTTCAGGGGGTCTCATCAGGTGGTATTTCCTGATGAAGGGGGAATGAGACCCCTGAAACGCGTTGAATAAAACCACTGTGACTCTACCACATACTCCTGGAATTCAGCCCTGAGGCAGTGCGGAGTTTTAACCACAAATTTCCTTGGAATATAGTATCAATAGCCTCCATGGGAGGCTAGAAGCATGCACTACTCGATCGCCTCTGCTACACAGGTAATGCACAGATCACCTCTATGCAGCAGAATTGGAGGCTTTCTGTGAGCGCCGACCACAGGGTGGCACTCGGCAATCTGTCATCAACAACCATAGATGTCTCAAGGAGACCTCTGGTTGTGATGGCAATGTACCGATGACCCCTGATCATGTTTTCTTTTACTGCCAGCGTCTTAGTAACAATTTTTTTGTTGTCACAAACATATCGAACGTTGATAGCAAAATAGGTCACTCTGTGACGTGTGCAGGCATCCATTTTAAGAAACACAAAGCGTCTCGAGAGTCTTTTTAAGATCATCCTTTTGGTTAAGGGCTTCTTCAATCACTAATTTTCTAATACTTTCTCTTTCCAGAGAAACACCAGGTTTATGTCACGGCCACTTCTTCCGCTCATATTTACCCGCTGCGGCGCACTCCTCCTGCAGGCGCGCGTCCTCTCCTTCATTCTCTGCTCTCTGGTTCTCATCGGGTGCGCGTGCGCACCACCCACTCCAGCACTTCCTCTTTCTGATTTGCAGGCGCTCTGTATCTCCTCTCTGTGGTCCTGGAGGACCGTGACCCGGAAGTCCTCCAGCACTCCATGTATTTAAGGCGATTCCTTCCTCTGCTCCTTGCCTGTCTGTCATTTGTGCTTCTGTGACTCAGGTTCACCTTTGTCTTTGCACTGCCTGTTCTGAGTCTCCGCTCTGTCCAGCCAGTTCAGCTTCTCTGCCTTTCCCAGGCTTCCTTGTCTCCTCGTCCAGTCCAGCCCTCCCAGTGTCCTCTCCGTACTCTGTAGTCTGGTGTCTCTGTCCTGTCCTGCTTCCTTTGTGTCTTCCCCTTCCTAGTGCTCCTTTGGTCTCGCCTGTACCCAGCTCTTACCTAACTGTACTTCTTACCCCGCTCTGTCCATCCTACGCCCAGCTTCTCTATTTTGTACCTCCTACTACCTGTCTCCGGGTTCCAGCTTTTACGGCAATAGTCTCCCTTGGGTCTGCCCCTAACGCTCCCTGTATAGGGGGTGGTCTACCTGGTCAGCTCACCCTTGGGAGGTTCGTTGTCGTGGATCTGCGGGTCCACCCCAGGTATTCCAAAAGATCTCACAATAGGACTGCATTCAGATGACATCTGAGTGCAGTCTAATTCTCAGTTTGCGAGCCATTTCTCCATTAAGAGCTGTAAAAGCTCAATGAGCTGTCCTTTAAGCACATCTGCTGTCATTGTTACAGTAAATTTGTCACTTACAAAATATCTTGTAACTGACGTTTGAGACACTTTTTCCTCCTTTGCCTGGGGGGGAAGTGCTGGTATCTTGATGCTGCTGTGATCTTTTTCAGTCACAACTTTGTAAACTTCTGGGTGGCAGCGTTGTAAATGTCTTTTTAGATTGGAAGCTCTTGAAGGAGCATTTTTTACCACTGCCTGAGTATGCACTGATTTTGGCATCACAGCATTTGTTTTCATCTGGGTTCACTTCATAGGAGGCTTCTTAGAAGCTCTGTAATTATGTAAATTCGCTCTCAAAATAATTTTGCCCTGTGAAAAAAATAAAGTATACTGTAATTCTTGCAATAGGGAATCACGCACTGTATAATTTGGGATAGAACTAAAACAATCTTTGCATAAATCAATAGGACAGATAAGTATAAAGTTTGTAAAATGTGTTCAATAGCTTTACTCTGAACTTTCAATGTCAGGCTTTTCTCAGGGTACAGCTCACTAAATGCTTCACATCATATTTCTTCCCATTCTATGAAGAGGGGAGGAGGGAGGGAGCATGTTTGTGCTGAATCATATTGCAGAACACACAAATATCTATGTTCTCATCAATCCTGTTACTGTATTTCAGAATTTGAGATGTTAGAAAACAGTTTTTCCCCTTATATTCTATGTATAGTGTATATAAGTCATCAGAGCAGCTAATTTCTCCAAACATGAGCCAAGAGGAAAAACAAACTAAAACATGAAGCATACAGAGACAACATATACTGGACCATTGATTTATGCACAGTTTATTGAATGTTTAGATATGCTTTAGGAATTACTTACCTTCTTTAATCCTGCTTTACTGTTCACTTCAGAAGTTCTGAGATGAATGCAGGCATTCCTTCCCTGTGTGTTTGTTTTTTCCCCTGTAGAGGAGGAGCCTCACTACTTATCATGAACATCAACTGCCGCACAGATTCATCTCGGCTAAAAGTCTAGACCTTAGATCAGGAATAGGACAGACATTTATAGGACATTTCACAACTTTCCCAAATTCTTATGAAAAAAAATATTCCCCACAAACTGCATTGAACTACTGGACCCAATTTATTATATATTTTAAGAGTCGGTCCATTTTATACCGATTCAGACTCCACGATGCCGACTCTATAGCCCTGGATATCAGCCCCTCTTATAACGCTCCAGTACTGACATAACCCCCAGACATTACATAATATGTGACTAATATTGGCTCTTCAGAACCGGCAGCTGTGATTGGTCCATGATCTGAGATCAGCAATGCTGCCAGTTACAAAACAATTACTTTCTGAAACCAAGTGCCCCCTCGCAGGGCATTTCCTGCACCAGCCTGGTTGATGCATTCCTGTGTGGGGATGTCGGAGGGCCGCACCTCACTCCGCTGGCGGATGGCTCAGCCCCCCAGTCACCAGGGACTTCCACAGCTTGAAATAGCTGTCACATCATCATGTCATGGCGCACAAGAGGTTAACGGCACAGGAATGTTCTCCAACTGTAAGAGCGCGAGGAGGAGGAGGAAGAGCACAACGCTGTCTGTGGTACTTCCTGATGAAGAAATCATAGAACTCGAAACGAGTAGAATAAACCACACTTCTTTATGAGAATACGTCCGGACCCTCAGTTATTCGGCAGCGCAGACAATTTCCACGCTCACCATTTGTTTTCTGAGGACGAGGAGGAAGACGAGGAGGAAGACGAGGAGGAAGACGAGGAGGAAGACGAGGAGGAAGACGAGGAGGAAGACGAGGAGGAAGACGAGGAGGAAGACGAGGAGGAAGACGAGGAGGAAGACGAGGAGGAAGACGAGGAGGAAGACGAGGAGGAAGACGAGGAGGAAGACGAGGAGGAAGACGAGGAGGAAGACGAGGAGGAAGACGAGGAGGAAGACGAGGAGGAAGACGAGGAGGAAGACGAGGAGGAAGACGAAGACAAGCAGCCATCCCGACCCCAAGAGCTTGCACTCATCATAGTGACTGGACACATAGGGGTCTTCAGGTCCCAGCAGACCACATGCCCCGGCTGTACCCAGACATACCCCCAGCACACATCGGGCCCCAGCAATATGTGTGACCGAGGCCGCCCTGTAGGTCCTGACATGGCGCTGCACAGGTTAAGAGTGGGAGATGACGGCCGCCCTGGTGCAGGTTCAGGGTCCCCAATTTGCTGCGACTTACAGAACCAGAGTGGAAAGGGTTAACTGCGTGACCCACAACATGGACACCCCACTAATGCCACAGGTGGGAGCCCGCCCAGCACCGGACCCCTGTAATTACACCCTGCCCAGGACAGCGGCCCCACCATCTATGGCTGCACCTGGTACTGCAGCAGATGGGCCGGAGGCTTCCTCGTAGTATCAGTGCTGTGAGCCCGCTGTGATGGACCCCCGGCAGATAGCACAGCCCCTCCCCCGGTACAGGTGCAGCATTACTCACGTGTCGCCCTCTTCGGACAGGTACGTCAGGCTGTCCAGGAGCTCGCTGTCCTGTCTGCTGCTGTCCGCCACTCCACCACCAGGGGGCAGGCAAGTCTGCGGCAGGGACTCGGTGAGCGAGGCAGAGCCGTAGGTGGAGTCCACCCGCTCCAGGTCCTGGACCTCGGAGGCTTTGTCCTCGGCAGCACCGCGGCACAGAGGCCGAGAAGCGGAAGCAGAGGCCGCGGATCCGTCATCAGGAGCAGAGTGAAGTCTGAGGCCGGCCTCCTCCTGCAGCGACTGCACCGAGTCCGCGAGGCCCGAGTCACAGCGGCCGTCTTCTGGGTGGAGGTCCAGCTTCTTGGAGCCCCAGTCCTCAGCCATGGCGGAGCGATCCCAGCACCAGCTGCAAAAGAGAACTGCAGCCTCAGTACAGCGACACACCCCACAGGGACCCCCCACCAGGTGATACACGAACCCCACCCCCCAACACCAGGCGCTACAGGGACCCCCCCACACCAGGCGCTACAGGGACCCCCCCACACCAGGCACAACAGGGACCCCCCCACACCAGGCACAACAGGGGCCCCCCCACACCAGGCGCAACAGGGGCCCCCCCACCAGGTGCTATGGGCGCCACAGGGACCCCTTGGAAGTAGAGGGACAGTGCATAAGTCACAGTATAGAGGCACAGAGACCCCAGGGGGCAGTAGAGAAGCACAGAGACACCCGGGGGGGGGGGGCAGAATAGAGGCACAGAGACCCCGGGGGGCAGTAGAGAGAGATATCCAGGGGGGCAGTATAGAGGCACAGAGACCCCGGAGGGCAGTATAGAGGCACAGAGACCCCGGGGGGCAGTAGAGAGGCACAGAAACCCCCGGGGGGGGTGCAGTATAGAGGCACAGAGACCCCCGGGGGGCAGTATAGAGAGATACCCGGGGGGGGGCAGTAGAGAGGCACAGAGACCCCGGGGGTGCAGTATAGAGGCACAGAGACCCCCGGGGGCAGTATAGAGGCACAGAGACCCCCGGGGGGCAGTATAGAGAGATACCCGGGGGGCAGTATAGAGGCACAGAGACCCCGGGAGGTGCAGTATGGAGGCACAGAGACCCCCGGGGGGGCAGTATGGAAGCACAGAGACCCTAGGGGGGCTGTATAGAGGCACAGAGACCCCGGGGGGGGGCTGTATAGAGGCACAGAGACCCCCCGGGGGGGGGGGGGCAGAATAGAGGCACAGAGACCACCGGGGGGGCAGTAGAGTGGCACAGAGATCCCGGGGGGCAGTAGAGAGGCACAGAGACCCCGGGGGGCAGTAGAGAGGCACAGAGACCCCGGGGGGGGGGGGGGGCAGTATAGGGGCACAGAGACCCCGGGGGGGGGGCAGTATAGGGGCACAGAGACCCCCGGGGGGCAGTATAGGGGCACAGAGACCCCCGGGGGGCAGTATAGGGGCACAGAGACCCCCGGGGGGAGTAGAGGAGCACAGAGACCCCTGGGGGGGTAGTATAGAGGCACAGAGACCCCTGGGGGGGTAGTATAGAGGCACAGAGACCCCCGGGGGGGCAGTATAGAGGCACAGAGACCCCCGGGGGGGGCAGTATAGAGAGGCACAGAGACCCCGGGGGGCAGTATAGAGAGATATCCGGGGGGGGGCAGTATAGAGGCACAGAGACCCTGGGGGGGGGCAGTAGAGAGGCACAGAGACCCGGGGGGGGGGGCAGTATAGAGGCACAGAGACCCCCGGGGGGCAGTATAGAGAGATACCGGGGGGGGGGCAGTAGAGAGGCACAGAGACCCTGGGGGTGCAGTATAGAGGCACAGAGACCCCCGGGGGGGGGAAGTATAGAGGCACAGAGACCCCCAGGGGGCAGTATAGAGAGATATCCGGGGGGCAGTATAGAGGCACAGAGACCCCCGGGGGGCAGTATAGAGGCACAGAGACCCCCGGGGGGCAGTATAGAGGCACAGAGACGCCGGGGGGCAGTATAGAGGCACAGAGACCCCCGGGGGGCAGTATAGAGGCACAGAGACCCCAGAGGGCAGTATAGAGGCACAGAGACCCCCGGGGGGCAGATAGAGAGATATCCGGGGGGCAGTATAGAGGCACAGAGACCCCCGGGGGCAGTATAGAGGCACAGAGACCCCCGGGGGGCAGCATAGAGGCACAGAGACCCCCGGGCGGCAGTAGAGAGGCACAGAGACCCCCGGGCGGCAGTAGAGAGGCACAGAGACCCCCCGGGGGGCAGTAGAGAGGCACAGAGACCCCCGGGGGGCAGTAGAGAGGCACAGAGACCCCCGGGGGGCAGTAGAGAGGCACAGAGACCCCAGGGGGGCAGTATACAGGCACAGAGACCCCAGGGGGGCAGTATAGAGAGATACCCGGGGGCAGTATAGAGGCACAGAGACTCCCGGGGGCAGTATAGAGGCACAGAGACCCCCGGGGGCAGTATAGAGGCACAGAGACCCCCGGGGGGCAGTATAGAGGCACAGAGACCCCCGGGGGGCAGTATAGAGGCACAGAGACCCCCGGGGGCAGTAGAGAGGCACAGAGACCCCGGGGGGGGGCAGTATAGAGGCACAGAGACCCCGGGGGGGGGCAGTATAGAGGCACAGAGACCCCCGGGGGCAGTATAGAGGCACAGAGACCCCCGGGGGCAGTATAGAGGCACAGAGACCCCCGGGAGGCAGCATAGAGGCACAGAGACCCCGGGGGGGGGGGCAGTATAGAGGCACAGAGACCCCGGGGGGGGCAGTATAGAGGCACAGAGACCCCCGGGGGGCAGTAGAGAGGCACAGAGACCCCGGGGGGCAGTATAGAGGCACAGAGACCCCCGGGGGGGCAGTAGAGAGACACAGAGACCCCCGGGGGGGCAGTAGAGAGGCACAGAGACCCCCGGGGGGGCAGTATAGAGGCACAGAGACCCCCGGGGGGGCAGTATAGAGGCACAGAGACCCCCGGGGGGGCAGTGTAGAGGCACAGAGACCCCCGGGGGGGCAGTAGAGAGGCACAGAGACCCCGGGGGGCAGTAGAGAGGCACAGAGACCCCGGGGGGCAGTATAGCGGCACAGAGACCCCCGGGGGGCAGTAGAGAGGCACAGAGACCCCCGGGGGGCAGTAGAGAGGCACAGAGACCCCGGGAATAGACCGCCTGTTCCTGGGGGAGGGGCAGGCCCGGCATCGCTCTCACCTAGGACACCGGAGCCGCCGCCGGCCTCTTCATCTTCACTGCGGCCGGTGACGGAATCAGGAAAATCCCGAAGTCAGAACTGCGCCCAATAGCAGCAACTATGACCCCAGCTGGAGCCAATCACAGGCCACGTAGTGCTTACGTCATCCACAGCTCCACCCCCTGCTGTACTGGGGCTGGAGGAAATGAACGCAGCGGGTTGATTCGGACGCTAGGGGCGCTGTGTGGCCGGAGCTGCACCCTGAGGGCGGGAGGACGGAGCTGAGAGACCGCGGCGGCTTCTTGTCGTCTGCCCGTGATGGACGCTCACCGCATAACATTCTGCCGGTCCTATCGGCGGTGGGGTGTGAGGGTCCCAACCGTGAAGGGGGTGTGTGAGGGTCCCAACCGTGAAGGGGAGTGTGAGGGTCCCAACTGTGAAGGGGGGGAGTGTGAGGGTCCCACCTGTGAAAGGGGGGAGTGTGAGGGTCCCACCTGTGAAGGGGGGAGTGTGAGGGTCCCACCTGTGAAGGGGGGAGTGTGAGGGTCCCACCTGTGAAGGGGGGAGTGTGAGGGTCCCACCTGTGAAGGGGGGAGTGTGAGGGTCCCACCTGTGAAGGGGGGAGTGTGAGGGTCCCACCTGTGAAGGGGGGAGTGTGAGGGTCCCACCTGTGAAGGGGGGAGTGGAGGTTTCAGCCTAGGGTTGAAACAGGAGACAGGGTGAGGGTGGAGGCCCAGACATGCACACCATCAGTGTAAACTCTGGGAGAGGGTCAGTGAGGGTTTCCCAGAGTTAAGGGAGATCGCAGGGGCCTGGGTTATTAGCTCTTGCCTACCTAGGCTTCCCGTGACATTATAATCGGCCAACATTATTTGAATTCCATGGATCCCATGACTTCCATAACCCGCCAGTGGGAGGCGCTGTCCCTACAGGTCACTGAGTTGAGGGGGGCAGTGTAGCAACAGGGACTAGCAGTATCTAATGTGCCAGCTGGAGCGGCAGGTAAAGTGGCTGAGCCTAAGTTGCCTGAAAGGTTTGCTGCAGAACGCAGTAAATTTGTTGCTTTTCGTGAAGCTTGCAAACTGTATTTTTGTATGCGCCCGATCTCCTCAGGTAATGAGGCTCAGCGTGTGGGCCTGGTGTTGTCATTACTAAACGGGGATCCTCAAGCATGGGCGTTTTCTTTGCCTTCTGATTCTGCTGCATTTAACTCAGTGGAGAGTTTTTTTTCTGCTCTTGGACACATTTACGATGATCCTGACAGAATGGCTCTAGCAGAATCTAAGATACGCGCTATTCGCCAGGGGGAGCGTGTTGCAGAGGATTACTGTTCTGAATTTCGCCGCTGGGCGGTCGACTCACAGTGGAATGATCCCGCGCTGCGGAGTCAGTTTATTCATGGGGTTTCTGGAAGGGATAAAAAAGCCCTCCTGATGTACGAGACTCCTGCTTCTCTAGATTCTGCTTTGAGTCTTGTTGTTCGCAGTGATCGCTGTTTGCGTCAGGGGGAGTATGAGACATCGCCTATGGGAGAGGGTTTAGGTTCACGTAAGGTTGCTGTAGGTGAGCTCACGGAGCCTATGTGTCATGTTCCCAATGGCAGGGAATTAACAAAAGAACACGGGCAAAAACAGGACGAGCTCTAGGGTGATGGAACCTGAGCTGACCGCGATCCTGAACCTCAACACACAACTAGCAGCAGCCGGGGAACGTTCCTGGGGGGGCTCTAGACGTCTCGCGCCAGCCAGAGATCTAGCTTCCCCTATCAGAAGAATCACAGACCTCTCTTGCCTCCAGAGAAATATTCCCACAGAAATAGCAGCCCCCCACATGTAATGACGGTGAAATGAGAGGAAGGCACAAACGTAGTTATGAAAACAGATTCAGCAAAATGAGGCCCGCTAAAGCTAGATAGCAGAGGATACAAAAGGTGAACTGCGCGGTCAGCTTAAAACCCTTCAAAATACCATCCTGAAATTACTTGAACTCATGTGCCAACTCATGGTACATGAGTTGTAATTTCAGCCCACTAGAGCAACCAGCAGCAGAGATTTACATATCTGCAAGCTGGACTAAAAACATGAAAGCAAACATGAAACAGGGAAATCCAGACTTAGCTTGTCCTGTAGGCTTTAGGAGCAGGTAGCAAAGGTAACAGAGACACACTGATACATTGATAGCGGGCGAGGGAATGACAGAGAAGCCAGGTTAAATAGGAACTCCCACTTCCTGATGGAACAGGTGGATGCCAGAGACCGTAGGGAACGCAAGTCACCCAGTACCATCTGCAGCCACCAGAGGGAGCCCAAAAACAGAATTCACAACAGTACCCCCCCCTTGAGGAGGGGTCACCGAACCCTCACGAGAACCACCAGGGCGATCAGGATGAGTCCTATGGAAGGCACGGACTAAATCCGTGGCATGAACATCAGAGGCGACTACCCAAGAATTATCCTCCTGACCATAACCCTTCCACTTAACCAAATATTGGAGTCTCCGTCAGGAAACACGAGAATCCAAGATCTTCTCAACAACATACTCCAATTCACCCTCCACCAGCACCGGAGCAGGAGGCTCCACCGAAGGAACAACCGGTACCTCATACCTCCGCAATAACGACCGATGGAAGACGTTATGGATAGCAAACGATGCTGGGAGGTCCAAACGAAAAGATACAGGGTTAAGAATCTCCAAGATCTTATAAGGACCGATAAACCGAGGCTTAAACTTAGGAGACCTTCATAGGAACAAAACGAGAAGACAACCATACCAAGTCCCCAACACGAAGTCGAGGACCCACACGACGACGGCGATTAGCGAACTGCTGAGTCTTCTCCTGGGACAACTTCAAATTGTCCACCACATGACTCCAAATCTGGTGCAGCCTATCCACCACCATGTCCACTCCAGGACAATCAGAAGTCTCAACCTGACCAGAGGAAAAACGAGGATGAAACCCCGAATTACAAAAGAAAGGAGAAACCAAGGTAGCAGAGCTAGCCTGATTATTGAGGGCAAATTCAGCCAGGGGCAAAAAGGCAACCCAGTCGTCCTGATCAGCAGACACAAAACACCTTAAATAAGTTTCCAAGGTCTGATTAGTTTGTTCCGTCTGGCCATTCGTCTGAGGATGGAATGCAGACGAAAAAGACAATTCAATGCCCATCCTAGCACAGAACGCCCGCCAAAATCTAGACACAAACTGGGATCCCCTGTCAGAAACGATGTTTTCCGGAATCCCATGCAAACGAACCACGTTCTGAAAAAACAGAGGGACCAACTCAGAGGAGGAAGGCAACTTAGGCAAGGGTACCAGATGAACCATTAGAAAAACGGTCACACACAACCCAGATGACGGACATTTTCTGAGAGACAGGGAGATCTGAAATAAAGTCCATGGAAATGTGTGTCCAAGGCCTCTTCGGGATAGGCAAAGATAACAACAGTCCACTGGCCCGAGAACAGCAAGGCTTAGCCCGAGCACAAACCTCACAAGACTGCACAAAAGAACGCACATCCCTTGACAAAGAAGGCCACCAAAAGGACCTGGCCACCAAGTCTCTAGTACCAAATATTCCAGGGTGGCCCGCCAACGCAGAAGAATGGACCTCAGAGATGACTCTACTGGTCCAATCATCCGGAACAAACAGTCTTTCAGGCGGACAACGATCAGGTCTATCCGCCTGAAACTCCTGCAAAGCACGACGCAAGTCTGGGGAGACAGCAGATAATATCACCCCATCCTTAAGGATACCAGTGGGCTCAGAATCTCCAGGGGAGTCAGGCGCAAAACTCCTAGAAAGAGCATCCGCCTTAACATTCTTTGAACCTGGCAGGTATGAGACCACAAAATTGAAACGGGAGAAAAACAACGCCCAACGAGCCTGTCTAGGATTCAGACGCCTGGCAGACTCAAGGTAAATCAGATTCTTGTGATCAGTCAAGACCACCACACGATGTTTAGCACCCTCCAGCCAATGACGCCACTCCTCAAATGCCCACTTCATGGCCAAAAGCTCCCGATTACCAACATCATAATTCCGCTCGGCGGGCGAAAATTTTCTAGAAAAGTACGCACATGGCCTCATCACCGAGCCATCGGAACTTCTCTGCGACAAAACCGCCCCCGCACCAATCTCGGAAGCATCAACCTCAACCTGAAAAGGAAGTGAAACATCTGGCTGGCGCAACACAGGAGCAGAAGAAAACCGGCGCTTAAGTTCCCGAAAGGCCTCCGCAGCCGCAGGAGACCAATCAGCAACATCAGCACCCTTCTTAGTCAAATCAGTCAAAGGTTTAACCACACTAGAAAAATTAGTTATGAAGCGACGGTAGAAATTAGCAAAGCCCAAGAATTTATGAAGACTCTTAAGAGAAGTAGGTTGCGTCCAGTCACAAATAGCCTGAACCTTGACAGGATCCATCTCAATAGTAGAAGGGGAAAAGATGTACCCCAAAAAAGAAATCTTCTGGACCCCAAAAAGACATTTTGAGCCCTTTACAAACAAAGAATTGGCCCGCAAAATCTGAAATACCTTCCTGACCTGTTGGACATGGGACTCCCAATCATCAGAAAAAATCAAAACATCATCCAAATACACAATCATAAATTTATCCAGATATTCACGGAAAATATTGTGCATAAAGGACTGGAAGACTGAAGGAGCATTAGAAAGTCCAAAAGGCATTACCAAATACTCAAAATGGCCCTCAGGCATATTAAATGCGGTTTTCCACTCATCCCCTTGCTTTATTCGCACAAGATTATACGCACCCCGAAGATCTATCTTAGTAAACCATTTAGCCCCCTTAATGCGAGCAAACAAATCAGTCAATAATGGCAAAGGGTACTGATATTTGACTGTAATTTTATTCAAAAGACGATAATCTATACAAGGCCTCAGGGAACCATCTTTTTTGGCCACAAAAAGAAAACCTGCTCCTAAAGGGGATGAAGATGGACGGATATGTCCCTTTTCCAAGGACTCCTTAATATAATCCCGCATAGCAGTATGCTCTGGCACAGACAGATTAAACAAACGACCTTTAGGAAATTTACTGCCAGGAATTAAATCTATAGCGCAATCGCAATCCCTATGAGGAGGGAGCGAATTGAGCTTAGGCTCCTCAAAAACATCTCGATAGTCAGACAAAAACGCAGGGACCTCAGAGGGAGTAGACGAAGCGATGGAAATCGGAGGTGCATCATCATGAACCCCCTGACATCCCCAGCTTAACGCAGACATTGTTTTCCAGTCAAGGACTGGATTATGAGCTTGTAACCATGGCAGACCAAGCACTAGGACATCATGTAGATTATACAGTACAAGGAAGCGAATCACCTCCTGATGAACGGGAGTCATACGCATAGTCACATGTGTCCAATATTGTGGTTTATTCCTAGCCAATGGTGTAGAGTCAATTCCCTTCAAGGGGATAAGGACCTCCAGAGGCTCCAGACAAAAACCACAGCGCTTGGCAAATGACCAATCCATAAGACTCAGGGCAGAGCCCGAATCTACATAGGCATCTACGGAAATGGATGACAATGAACAAATCAGAGTCACAGACAAAATGAACCTAGACTGCAAAGTGCCAATGGCAAAAGACTTATCAACCTTTTTTGTGCGTTTAGAGCATGCTGATATAACATGAGCTGAATCACCACAATAAAAACACAACCCATTTTTCCGTCTATAGTTTTGCCGTTCGCTTCTGGACAGAATTCTATTACATTGCATAGTCTCAGGTGCCTGTTCAGTAGACACTGCCAACTGGTGTACAGGTAAACGCCGATCAATCTGAATAGCCATTGTCATAGACTCATTCAGACCTGTAGGCGCAGGAAACCCCACCATAACATCTTTTACTGCCTCAGAAAGGCCCTCTCTGAAATTGGCAGCAAAGGCGCACTCATTCCACTGAGTAAGTACTGACCATTTCCGAAATTTCTGACAATATATTTCCGCTTCATCATGCCCCTGAGAGAGAGAGCTAATAAAGCTTTTTCAGCCTGAATCTCTAAGTTAGGTTCCTCATAGAGCAAACCCAATGCCAGAAAAAACGCATCCACACTGAGCAACGCAGGATCCCCTGGTGCCAATGCAAATGCCCAATTCTGAGGGTCGCCCCGCAGGAAAGATATAACAATCTTAACCTGCTGAGCAGGGTCTCCAGAGGAGCGAGATTTCAAAGAAAGAAACAATTTGCAATTGTTCCTGAAATTCAGGAAACTAGATCTATCCCCAGAAAAAAACTCTGGGGTAGGAATTCTAGGTTCAGACACAGGAGCATGTACAACAAAATCTTGTATATTTTGCACCTTAGCAGCAAGATTATTCAGGCTGGAAGCCAAACTCTGGACGTCCATGTTAAACAGTAGAGTTCAGAGCCATTCAAGGATTAAGAGGAGGAAAGAAGCAGCAGGCTGCAATTATGGCTAGGCAGCACACTCTGAGTAAGAGAGAGGAAAAAAAAAAAAAAAAGTTCCTCAGACTTCTTTTCCTCCTACTTCAGCCAATACAATTAACACTTTGTGGGCCGGCTATACTGTCATGTTCCCAATGGCAGGGAATTAACAAAAGAACACGGGCAAAAACACGACGAGCTCTAGGGTGATGGAACCTGAGCTGACCGCGATCCTGAACCTCAACACACAACTAGCAGCAGCCGGGGAACGTTCCTGGGGGGGCTCTAGACGTCTCGCGCCAGCCGGAGATCTAGCTTCCCCTATCAGAAGAATCACAGACCTCTCTTGCCTCCAGAGAAATATTCCCACAGAAATAGCAGCCCCCCACATGTAATGACGGTGAAATGAGAGGAAGGCACAAACGTAGTTATGAAAACAGATTCAGCAAAATGAGGCCCGCTAAAGCTAGATAGCAGAGGATACAAAAGGTGAACTGCGCGGTCAGCTTAAAACCCTTCAAAATACCATCCTGAAATTACTTGAACTCGTGCCAACTCATGGTACATGAGTGGTAATTTCAGCCCACTAGAGCAACCAGCAGCAGAGATTTACATATCTGCAAGCTGGACTAAAAACATGAAAGCAAACATGAAACAGGGAAATCCAGACTTAGCTTGTCCTGTAGGCTTTAGGAGCAGGTAGCAAAGGTAACAGAGACACACTGATACATTGATAGCCGGCGAGGGAATGACAGAGAAGCCAGGTTAAATAGGAACTCCCACTTCCTGATGGAACAGGTGGATGCCAGAGACCTTAGGGAACGCAAGTCACCCAGTACCATCTGCAGCCACCAGAGGGAGCCCAAAAACAGAATTCACAACACTTATGCAAATCGCAGGGGTGTCACATGTTAAGCAGCGAGCCCCTGTGCTCAAGAAGCAGGGAGCCTGTTTTTACTGTGGTAAAACTGGTCATTTTGTTAACATTTGTCCTCTGCTGTCTAAGAAAAACGCAACGGCGGAAAACTTCTAAGTTCAGAGGGTGTGGAGGAGACCAATCTGAGCCTATGCATATCCTCCATGGTGGTTTCTCTGTGCATGCTCCCTGCCAAAGTTATTGTCGCTGGCAGAGAGCTGCCAATCACTGTTTTTGTGGATAGTGGTTCTGCCACAAATCTCATTGATGAGGAGTTTGCACGCACAGCCGGTTTTAAGATCGAAAAACTGCCTCATCCTATCCGCGTGGTCACCATCAATGCTGCTCCTCTCTCACAGGGGGAGATTACTGAGTTTGTGGCTGAGGTGAAACTCCACATTGGGGTTCTACATTTCGAGCAGGTTACATGTAAGGTGCTCAGGAATCTTCCTGCACAGGTGTTTTTGGGTTTTCCATGGTTGTCTATACACAACCCGGTTATTGACTGGAAAACTCAGGACATAATTCAGTGGAGCGAATTCTGCCAGGAGAATTGTTATGATCCTGGTGGTAGGATCTCAAACTGACCTGACACATATACCCTGAATATATAGGACAAGTTCTGGGGATGTGGAAGCTATACTGACCGCAATCCTGATCCTATCCAAACACACTAAAGGCAGCTGTGGAGCATTACCTGAAAACCTAGATGCTTCGTCACAGCCTGAGAAACTGACTACCCCTAGAGAGAAAGCAAAGACCTCACTTGCCTCAGAGAAATATCCCCAAAGTTTTAGATAGCCCCCCACAAATAATAACGGTGAGTTAAGGGGAAAACACAAACGTAGAGATGAAACAGGTTTAGCAAATGAGGCCCGCTAATACTAGATAGGCAGATAAAGATAGGTGTCTGTGCGGTCAGTACAAAAACTATCAAAAGTAAACCACGCAGAGAATACAAGAACCCCCACACCGACTCACGATGTGAGGGGCGCACTCTGCACCCCAGAACTAACCAGCAAGCAAAAAATCACATGAAAGCAAGCTGGGCTGGACTCATCATATAATGAGAAACGTTTTCAAGGAAATAATGAGAAACTGAAAAAGCAAACTTAGCTTCTCATAGCAGGAGACTGGTCACAAGGAATATTCAGGAGAGCACAGGATCAGGACTGAATACACCGACAGCAGGCCACAAGTAAAGGTCCAGGTGAGTTAAATAGGCCCAGCCTAGCAGGAGATGAAACAGCTGAGCCCAGCCATATCGCTAAAGGCCACCAGAGGGAGCCCAAGAACAAACTCACACAGTACCATTCATGACCACAGGAGGGAGCCCGAGAACGGAATTCACAACAGTACCCCCCCCTTGAGGAGGGGTCACCGAACCCTCACCAGAGCTCCCAGGCCGATCAGGACGAGCCAAATGAAAGGCACGAACCAAATCGGCCGCATGGACATCGGAGGCGACAACCCAGGAATTATCCTCCTGACCATAACCCTTCCATTTCACTAAGTACTGAAGTCTCTGTCTCGAAATACGAGAATCCAAGATCTTCTCCACCACATATTCCAACTCCCCCTCGACCAAGACCGGAGCAGGAGGATCAACAGAAGGGACCACAGGCACCACATATCTCCGCAACAATGACCTATGGAACACATTATGAATGGCAAACGATGTTGGGAGGTCCAAACGAAAAGACACAGGGTTGAGGATTTCCAAAATCTTATAAGGACCGATGAAACGAGGCTTGAACTTAGGAGAGGAAACCTTCATCGGGACATAACGAGAAGACAACCATACCAAATCCCCCACACGAAGTCGGGGACCCACACAGCGACGGCGGTTAGCAAAGCGCTGAGCCTTCTCTTGGGACAAAGTCAAATTGTCCACCACATGGTTCCAAATCTGCTGCAACCTATCCACCACAGAATCCACCCCAGGACAGTCAGAAGACTCAACCTGACCCGAGGAGAAACGAGGATGAAAACCAGAATTGCAAAAGAAAGGTGAAACCAAAGTAGCAGAACTAGCCCGATTATTGAGGGCGAACTCAGCCAATGGCAAAAAGGTCACCCAATCATCCTGGTCAGCAGAAACAAAACATCTCAAATAAGTTTCCAAGGTCTGATTAGTTCGTTCGGTTTGACCATTCGTCTGAGGATGGAAGGCTGACGAAAAAGACAATTCAATGCCCATCCTAGCACAAAAGGATCGCCAAAATCTGGACACAAACTGGGATCCTCTGTCGGACACAATGTTCTCCGGAATACCATGTAAACGAACCACATTCTGAAAAAACAGTGGCACCAAATCAGAGGAGGAAGGCAACTTAGGCAAGGGCACCAAATGGACCATTTTGGAAAAACGATCACAAACCACCCAGATGACAGACATCTTCTGAGAGACAGGAAGATCCGAAATAAAATCCATGGAAATATGCGTCCAAGGCCTCTTCGGGACAGGCAAAGGCAAAAGCAATCCACTGGCATGAGAACACGAAGGCTTGGCCCGAGCACAAATCCCACAGGACTGCACAAAGGAACGCACATCCCGCGACAAGGAAGGCCACCAAAAGGATCTCGCCACCAAATCCCTGGTACCAAAAATCCCAGGATGGCCTGCCAACACCGAAGAGTGAACCTCGGAAATAACTCTACTAGTCCATCTGTCTGGGACAAACAGTCTCTCCGGTGGACAACGGTCAGGTCTATTGGCCTGAAACTCCTGCAACACCCGTCGCAGATCAGGAGAGATGGTAGACAAAATCACCCCCTCTTTGAGAACACCAGTCGGTTCAGAAACTTCCGGGGAGTAAGGTACAAAACTCCTAGAAAGGGCATCAGCCTTCACGTTTTTTGAACCCGGAAGATATGAAACCACGAAATTGAAACGAGAGAAAAACAACGACCATTGAGCCTGTCTCGGATTCAACCGTTTGGCAGACTCGAGATAAGTCAAATTCTTGTGATCCGTCAAGACCACCACACGATGCTTGGCTCCCTCAAGCCAATGTCGCCGCTCCTCAAATGCCCACTTCATTGCCAACAACTCACGATTACCAACATCATAATTCCGCTCGGCAGGCGAAAACTTTCTTGAAAAGAAAGCACATGGTCTCATCACAGAGCCATCAGAGCTTCTCTGCGACAAGACAGCCCCTGCTCCAATCTCAGAAGCATCAACCTCAACCTGAAAGGGAAGAAAGACATCGGGCTGGCGCAAGACAGGAGCCGAAGAAAACCGACGCTTAAGCTCCTGAAAGGCCTCCACGGCCGCAGGAGACCAATTCGTCACATCAGAACCCTTCTTGGTCAAATCCGTCAAAGGCTTAACCACGCTAGAAAAATTAGTGATGAAGAGACAGTAAAAATTAGCAAAACCCAAGAACTTCTGAAGACTCTTCACAGATGTAGGTTGAGTCCAGTCATGAATAGCCTGGACCTTGACTGGATCCATCTCAATAGTAGACGGATAAAAAATAAAGCCCAAAAAAGAAATCTTCTGGACTCCGAAGAGACATTTAGAGCCCTTCACAAACAAGGCATTGGCACGCAGGACCTGAAATACCATCCTGACCTGCTTCACATGAGACTCCCAGTCATCAGAAAAGACCAAAATATCATCCAGGTACACAATCATAAATCTATCCAGATACTCTCGGAAGATGTCGTGCATGAAGGACTGAAACACAGAGGGAGCATTAGAAAGCCCAAAAGGCATCACCAAGTACTCAAAATGGCCTTTGGGCGTATTAAATGCTGTTTTCCATTCATCGCCCTGTTTTATGCGCACAAGATTATACGCTCCTCGAAGATCTATCTTGGTGAACCAACTGGCCCCCCTAATCCGAGCAAACAGATCAGACAATAATGGCAAGGGGTACTGAAATTTGACCGTGATGTTTAGAAGGCGATAATCTATACAGGGTCTCAGAGAACCATCCTTCTTGGCCACAAAAAAGAACCCCGCACCCAAAGGGGACGAGGACGGGCGAATATGCCCCTTCTCCAAGGACTCCTTTATATAACTCCGCATAGCGGCATGTTCTGGTACAGATAAATTAAAAAGTCGTCCCTTAGGGAACTTACTACCAGGAATCAAATTTATAGCACAATCACAATCCCTGTGAGGAGGTAGGGCACTGGATTTGGGCTCATCAAATACATCCTGGTAGTCTGACAAAAATTCAGGGACTTCAGAAGGAGTAGAAGAAGCAATTGACACCAAAGGGGCATCGCCATGAATTCCCTGGCAACCCCAACTTGACACAGACATTGCTTTCCAATCCAGGACTGGATTATGAGCCTGCAGCCATGGCAGACCCAACACGACAACATCATGCAAATTATGTAGGACAAGAAAGCGAATCACCTCCTGATGTGCAGGAGTCATAGACATGGTCACTTGAGTCCAGTACTGAGGTTTATTCTTGGCCAATGGTGTAGCATCAATTCCCTTTAGTGGAATGGGGAATTGTAAAGGCTCCAAGATAAAACCACAGCGCCTGGCAAATGACAAATCCATCAGATTCAGGGCGGCACCTGAATCCACAAAAGCCATAACTGAGTAGGATGACAGAGAGCAAATCAAAGTAACAGACAGAATGAATTTAGGTTGTACAGTACCAATGGTGACAGATTTGGTAAACCTTTTTGTGCGCTTAGAGCATGCTGAGATAACATGAGCAGAATCACCACAGTAAAAGCACAACCCATTCTGACGTCTGTAGTCTTGCCGTTCAACTCTGGTCAGAATCCTGTCGCATTGCATAGGCTCAGGTTTCTGCTCAGAAATTACTGCCAGATGGTGCACAGGTTTGCGCTCCCGCAAACGCCGATCAATCTGAATGGCCAAAGACATTGACTCATTCAGACCCGCAGGCGTGGGGAACCCCACCATAACATCTTTAAGGGCTTCCGAAAGACCCTTTCTGAAAATCGCCGCCAGGGCGCACTCATTCCATTGAGTGAGCACAGACCACTTCCTAAACTTCTGACAGTAAACCTCTGCTTCATCTTGACCCTGAGAGAGAGCCAGCAAAACCTTCTCTGCTTGGTCTACCAGATTAGGTTCCTCGTAAAGCACTCCAAGCGCCAGAAAAAACGCATCCACATTTAGCAATGCAGGATCTCCTGGCGCCAGAGAGAATGCCCAATCTTGGGGGTCACCACGCAACAAAGAAATAACAATTTTAACTTGCTGAACAGAATCACCAGAGGAGCGAGGTCTCAGAGAAAGGAATAGCTTACAATTATTCTTAAAGTTCAAAAACCTAGATCTATCTCCGGAAAACAGCTCAGGAATTGGTATTTTAGGCTCTGACATAGGACTGCGGACTACATAATCCTGAATGCCCTGTACCCTTGCAGTGAGATGATCCACACTAGAAGACAGACTCTGAATGTATGGACATGGATATGGATCTGCAACTGAATTCAGAACCACCCAGAGATTAAGGGGAGGAGAGAAGCCAAACACAGTGCAGAGGAAAAAAAAAATGACTTCAGGATTTCTCTTCTCCCTCTTCTGCTGCATTAAGGCTACTTTCACACACAGCGTATTTGCTGCGTATTTTTACGCGCGCGTATTTTGCTGCTGCTTTACCTGCGTTTTTTTACGCAGGCAAAAAACGCAGCTGCTTTCACACACTGCGTTTTTTGCTGCGTTTTTTGCAGCTGCGTTTTTTTCAGCATTGTTTACTGAAAATAAAGTTTGTTTGAAAAAAAAAAAAAAAAAGGGGAAAAAAAAAGTCATTGAGGTCATTTCCTGTCTTTATGACTCAGAATACAATACATAATTTGGTGGATTAAAACACACTTTATCGAATAATATGAATTCTTCCCTTAATTTCTTGTTCAATTTGTCGCAGAACTCGCTCATCAATTTGTCTATAGACGCTATAGTGAGAGCTTTTGTTTCTTCAACGTTAGGTAATTCCAATATGGGAACTTCCCCCCCCTTATCAAAACAAACATCAGGGCTCTGCAATTGTACACTGTCTATTTTTAAGCCTGTATACAGTGCAGCGTCTGGTTTGGCTGAGATTGATTTCGGGCTGGCAACTTTTAGCCCCTCCATCTTCTGAGTAATGGGATGGGGCACAAATTCTGGGGCATCATAGTTCAACGCTCTTTTAATTGATTTTTCCCCTGCATCCCTAGATGCAGCAATCATATTACAAGCTGCGTGCATAGTGGGCGGAGTCTCATCATTTCCCCTGCTCCCCCTCCCCACCGGCACAAATGCAACTGCTGATATCTTAGGAGATGTGCCGGTCTGGGGGGCCAGGGCAGGGTGATTAAGGGGCTTCAGGATAGGTGACGCTCGCTTTAAGCGCTCACCTGAAATTGCATTTCCATCTGCAGCAATCCTCTCTTCTCCGGGAGCGGTACCGCCGCTAGCGGTGGGCGGAGCCATGGGTGGAGCCTCCTCCCTGTCTCCTCTCCCCGGCTTCTTCACTGTGTGAGTAGACGCAGCTACAGTTCCGGTCCCCAATATCGCGCCGGACTGTAAGCTGCAAGCTGAGGATCCCGGGAGTCCTGCAGCTCTGGGTAAATGAGGCATCGGCTCACCTGTCTTCGCCGCTGAATGGTTGCGGCTCTGTCCTCTGTGAGCGGCGCCGCTGCGCAACGTGGGCGTGGATGGCTCTGTGGGCGTGGTCACCTCACCTCTCCTGCTTCCTAGCACGCCCGATGTCTTCACCGCTGGCTGGATCCGTCACGTCCGGTCCTGGGTGTCAACCCCTCCGTACAAAGACGCCGACACCCAGGACAAAGGCGCTGTGTGTGGATGGTAATATGGGGCCCTATGGGGATACGCAGACACGCCGCTGCGTAAAGAATTGACATGTCAATTCTTTTTAGGCCGGCGTGTTTGCAGACAAAAGCGCCGCGTTTTTTTGCGGTGTGTCTGAACGGCAAAGTGAATTTCTCATTCACTTTGCCGGCAGACGAAAATGACATTGCGCATTTTTGAAAAGCGCCCGCAAAATAGAGCTCAAAAATGCGCTATGTCTGAAAGGAGCCTAATACTTTAGGGCCTGCTGTACTGTTATGATCCTGGTGGTAGGATCTCAAACTGACCTGACACATATACCCTGAATATATAGGACAAGTTCTGGGGATGTGGAAGCTATACCGACCGCAATCCTGATCCTATCCAACACACTAAAGGCAGCTGTGGAACGTTACCTGAAAACCTAGATGCCTCGTCACAGCCTGAGAAACTGACTACCCCTAGAGAGAAAGCAAAGACCTCACTTGCCTCAGAGAAATGTACCCCAAAGTTTTAGATAGCCCCCCACAAATAATAACGGTGAGTCAAGGGGAAAACACAAACGTAGAGATGAAACAGATTTAGCAAATGAGGCCCGCTAATACTAGATAGGCAGATAAAGATAGGTGTCTGTGCAGTCAGTACAAAAACTATCAAAAGTAAACCACGCAGAGAATACAAGAACCCCCACACCGACTCACGATGTGAGGGGCGCACTCTGCACCCCAGAACTAACCAGCAAGCAAAAAATCACATGAAAGCAAGCTGGGCTGAACTCATCATATAATGAGAAACGTTTACAAGGAAATAATGAGAAACTGAAAAAGCAAACTTAGCTTCTCATAGCAGGAGACTGGTCACAAGGAATATTCAGGAGAGCACAGGATCAGGACTGAATACACCGACAGCAGGCCACAAGTAAAGGTCCAGGTGAGTTAAATAGGCCCAGCCTAGCAGGAGATGAAACAGCTGAGCCCAGCCATATCGCTAAAGGCCACCAGAGGGAGCCCAAGAACAAACTCACACAGTACCACTCATGACCACAGGAGGGAGCCCGAGAATGGAATTCATAACAGAGAATTGCCTGGCCACATGTGTGTCTGCTGTGACTTCAAGCGTTCCTGAGTCACTTCTGGATTTTGTGGATGTGTTCTCTGAGAAGGGTTGTTCAGAGTTGCCACCACATCGCCCCTATGACTGTACTATCAGGTTTAAACCAGGGGCCAAATTGCCTAAAGCAAGGATGTTTAACATCTCCAGTCCGGAGAGACAAGCGTTAAAGGATTACATTGCTGAAAGTTTGAGCAAAGGGCACATCAGGCCTTCATCCTCGCCTGTGGCAGCGGGGTTCTTCGTAAAGAAGAAAGATGGCGGACTACGCCCGTGTTTGGATTTCAGGGAGTTAAACCAGATTACGGTTCGTGATCCATACCCTATGCCACTGATACCAGATTTGTTCAACCAGGTGGCAGGTGCTAAGTGGTTTACCAAGCTTGACCTCAGGGGGGCGTACAACCTCATAAGAGTCCGTCAAGGTGATGAGTGGAAGACGGCTTTTAATACCCCTGAGGGTCATTTTGAAAATTTGGTGATGCCATTTGGGTTGACAAACGCACCTGCTGTGTTCCAACATTTCATAAGTGATGTGTTGTCGCATGTTTTGGGGAAATTCGTTATTGTGTACCTAGATGACATTCTCATATATTCTTGCGACCGTGATACTCATTTAGATCATGTCAGGCAGGTGTTACAGCTTCTCAGAGAGAATAAGCTCTATGCAAAACTTGAGAAATGTGTATTTTCGGTTCAGGAGTTGCCTTTCTTGGGTTATATTGTGCCTGCTTCTGGGTTTAAAATGGACGCTGCTAAGGTGCAAGCGGTGCTGCATTGGGAACGTCCTGATAACCTGAAAGCACTTCAGCGGTTCCTTGGGTTTTCTAACTACTATAGGAAGTTTATCAAAGATTTTTCTATCATTGCTAAACCGCTAACTGACATGACTAAAAACGGTACCAATTTCTCCGTTTGGTCTGAGGCTGCTGTGCGCGCATTTGAATTTCTTAAGAACAGTTTTGTTTCGGCCCCCATTCTAGTGCAGCCAGACGTATCGAAACCTTTTGTCGTGGAAGTCGATGCGTCTGAGGTTGGTGTGGGGGCGGTGTTGTCACAAGGCTCATCCTTGAGCGATTTGCGTCCTTGCGCCTATTACTCCAAGAAACTGTCGTCTGCCGAACGTAACTACGATATCGGCAACAGGGAATTGTTGGCAATCAAGTTGGCCTTTGAGGAATGGCGACACTTCTTGGAGGGGTCGGTTCATCAGGTTACTGTTATTACCGACCAAAAGAATTTGCTTTATTTGGAGTCTGCCAAGCGTCTATCTCCCAGGCAGGCTCGCTGGGCATTGTTTTTCACGCGGTTCAACTTTGTTGTTACTTACAGACCTGGGTCTAAAAACACTAAGGCGGACACTCTGTCCAGGTGTTTTCCGGGGGGAGAACCTCGGGAAGATCCGGTACCCATCCTCCAAAAGGGTGTTGTGGTTTCAGCTCTCACAACCGAGGTAGAGGCTAAGATTGCCGAGGCCCAGGAGGAGGTACCATCTGAGCTTCCCGTCAACAAATCGTTTGTACCGCTTCATCTCCGCTTAAAGGTTTTGGCGGAGCATCATGATGCTGTCCTGGCTGGCCACCCAGGGGTCAGGGGTACTTTGGAGTTGGTGTCACGTCGGTTTTGGTGGCCCAAAATCCGACAGGACGTGGTCTCATACGTGTCAGCTTGCACCACGTGCGCTAGGGCTAAGACGCCCCGTTCCCGTCTTGTTGGCACACTACTTCCTCTCGAGGTACCTAGTAAGCCATGGACGGAAATCTCCATGGATTTTATCACTGACTTGCCCTCCTCAGCCGGGAACACAGTCATTTTGGTGATTATTGATCGGTTCTCAAAAATGTCGCACTTTGTGTCTTTGCCTTCGTTGCCTAATGCTAAGACTCTGGCTCAGGTATTTGTGCAGGAGGTGGTCAGACTTCATGGGGTTCCGTCTGACATCGTCTCTGATAGGGGTACTCAGTTTGTGGCAAAATTTTGGAAAGCGTTTTGCTCACGGCTGGGGATCAAGTTGTCTCATTCTTCGGCGTTTCATCCTCAGTAAAATGGTCAGACCGAGCGTATGAACCAAAATTTGGAGCAGTACTTACGCTGCTTTGTTTCTGATAACCAGGAGGAGTGGTTGACGTTCCTTCCTTTGGCTGAGTTTGCCATCAATAATCACCGCCAGGAGTCTTCTGGGGAGTCTCCGTTTTTTTGTGTTTACGGGCTACATCCTCAATTTTGTACTTTGAGTCAGGGGGGCTCTTCCGGCGTCCCGGAGGAAGACCAGTTAGGAGCACAACTGTCATCAGTCTGGAGGAGAGTTAAACAGCGCTTGCTGAGTGTGGGTGCTAGGTACAAACGTGTGGCTGACAGTAGGCGTGTGCCAGGTCCGGACCTGAGTGTGGATGACTGGGTGTGGTTATCCACAAAAAACATAAGACTCAAAATACCATCCCTTAAATTGGGTCCTAGGTTTATTGGTCCATTTAGGGTCACCACCGTCATTAACCCAGTAGCGTACCGATTGGAGCTTCCTACGGTGTATAAGATACGCAACGTGTTCCACAGATCTCTTTTAAAGAAGGTGGTGAGTTCCATGGACGCGGTGCCGATGCCACCTCCAGTCTTGGTGGATGGTAATTTGGAATTTGAAGTCTCCAAGGTGGTTGACTCTCGTGTGGTGCGCCGCACTTTACAGTACTTGGTACACTGGCGTGGTTATGGGCCTGAAGAGAAGTCTTGGGTCCCAGCCTCGGACATTCATGCGGATCGGCTGGTCAGTATGTTTCACCGCCGCCATCTGGACAAACCGGGTCCTATAAGTCGTGAGGGCCCTGGGGTCCCTCGTAGAAGGCGGGGTACTGTCATGTCGGACGCTGTTCATACTAGGGCGTTCGACAGACAGCCGTAATTCCGCTTTTGTCCACTATGCGCTCAGTGGCGTCGGCTAGTTTTTATCTAGCTGGTCCGGGGTTAATTTAGCTGGTGCTCGGATTGGAAGCTGGGTCACGCCCACTGCCTTTAAATAGTTCTTCTGAACATTGGGCGTCGCCGATTATAGCTTCTGCTTTGTGCTTGGTTATCTCGGTCTGGAGTGGTGGTCTAGGAGTTGGAGAATCGTATCTGGTGGTGTATTTCCCTTTGTTATATTTTCTCCTTCCTTTATTTGTATTTGTTTTGCCCTGTGCACTTATAGTGTATTCCTGTGTGACTGCGGCGTGGTGCATATTTTCTGTTATCCTTGTCTGTGCTAACTGTGGGTATTGGTGTGTGGTCTCGTCACTGGGTGGTGGGTGGAGGTTTCAGCCTAGGGTTGAAACAGGAGACAGGGTGAGGGTGGAGGCCCAGACATGCACACCATCAGTGTAAACTCTGGGAGAGGGTCAGTCAGGGTTTTCCAGAGTTGAGGGAGATCGCAGGGGCCTGGGTTATTAGCTCTTGCCTACCTAGGCTTCCTGTGACACATAGTCACCATCTTGTTCTTGAGGGAGGGCAGCAAACGCCTCCAGAGCTTTGCCTCTCAGCCCTGTTGTCAGGTATCATGCCCATTCGTCTATAGGCAGCTGGTACTGTCTGCAGGCTTTCTCAAAGGCCCGCAGAAAAGTGTCCAAGTCCCCGTCCTTTTCCATAACAGGAAAGTGATCGGGCCGGGGCTTCGGTATCTGAGCGCTGTTGGGCTCACGGCTCCGGGCGGTGGAGGGCATCATACCCTGCTGAAGCATCTCCAGTTCATATTCTCGCTGGGCTTGGCACTCAGCTCGTTGGGCCTGGGCCTCCTGCTGGTATTGCTGAATCAGCTGCCGACGTCCATCATGGTCGTCAGTGGGGAATTCTTCCAAGGCCGCCAGCACGTGGTCCAATTCGCCCTGATTGCTAGTAGGGCCGGCATTCAGTGGTTGGACATCTATTGCAGCACCCCCTCCGCTTGGGCCGGGTTCTGCACCCACTGGGCTGTGGCCGGTTTCCCGTTGCACCAGAGCCGCGACCAGTTGGCCTTTGTTTTTGTTCGTGGCATCGATCCGCCACACCCCGCACAGGGTAATAAGAGTGTCTTTCTTAAGCTGCTTATACCACTCTTCTCCCATTGCAGCCATAGTTGCCAAATAAAAGATAGGACAGAAAGACAAAGAGAAGGGCAGTAATAATATTACTCATACAAACTATGAGGAAAAGGGGAGACACGAGAGGTGGATGGTAACAATTGCTTTAGTTATTTGGACCAGCCATAGTGTAAGGCACGGGTGTTCATGTAAAGTTGCATGAACCAGTTAACTGCCTAAATATGTAGCAGTACAGACACAGAGTGCTATTAACTGCATAAAGTGTATGAGAACATGATGGAGGAACCTAATTGTTTTTTTTGTTTTTTTTTTTAAATAGGCCACACAGGGATAGTTTAATGCGTTGAGGTGGTAGGCCAGTCTGAACAAATGAGTTTTTAGAGCACGCTTAAAACTGGGGGGATTGGGGATTAATCGTATTAACCTAGGTAGTGCATTCCAAAGAATCGGCGTAGCACGTGTAAAGTCTTGGAGACAGGAGTGGGAGGTTCTGATTATTGAGGATGCTAACCTGAGGTCATTAGCGGAGCGGAGGGCACGGGTAGGGTGGTAGACTGAGACCAGAGAGGAGATGTAGGGTGGTGCTGAGCCATGGAGTGCTTTGTGGATGAGGGTAGTAGTTTTGTACTGGATTCTGGAGTGGATGGGTAGCCAGTGTAATGACTGCCACAAGGTAGAGGTATCGGTGTAACGGTTGGTGAGGAATATGATCCTGGCAGCAGCATTCAGGACAGATTGGAGCGGGGAGAGTTTGGTAAGAGGGAGGCCGATTAGTAGAGAGTTACAATAGGGGATAATTACCCATACACACAATTGTCTCAGGACTAATAAACACTGAGTTCATTCTTCAAACTTATTTGCGCAGAGTCCTCGCAAGAACTTTGCAAGTTTTTAGTGAGAGGAATGATTGCTGAAACCAGATCACTAATGCTCTAAGATCCCACCGTGCTGCCACCAATTTGTCACGATTCACACCGTGAACAGACGGCTATCACATGTGCAGGGGGCTTATCTTAGTTATCCCTCCACTGCTTGCAATGTGATGGAAACACACCCAAGGTTATTGACCTATCGCTTTACAGCAGGGGCTTATTTTAGTTATCCCACTGCTCTACAATATACCACAAACTGCAGGGATTTATGTATATCCCGTTTTACAGTTCCACTTGAGAACTTGGAGCTCTCTGGCGCCCCCCTTACCCTCAGGTCAGTCTAGGTACTGCACCTAGGATAATTAGACGCCAGAAAGGCTGCCTGCTTTGTACTGGCTATTGGGCACGCTGCGGCGAGGGCGATATAACTGCTCCCACTCAGGCAGGAACAATAATTATCAATGCCGCCGTCGCTACGACGACTCCCAAATACACTGAACAAGTTATGCTGCCACCAGCTTCGATTAAACGGGTCCGAAGCTAACCCAAAACAGTAGCGTAATTCCCTTCAGAAGACTTGGGGTATGTTTTAGAGCATGAAGAACGAACTAGTAATTTAGATATTTTACTCCGAAAGAAAAAGGCAGTGTTTATAAAAAATATTATAAGGATGTTACAATAAGAGACAATTGGAACTATGTACAACAGTAATTATAAAATAACAGGGGTTAAATGAGAAATCAACACTTGTATGTGTTCAGATCATTTTTCGGCAGAACCAGGCTACTGGACTGAGCTCCCAAATGTCCCAATGCATCAGGTCTGGCAGTCAGAGCTCTGGTAAGGCTAACTGCTGTGTGCCTGGCAGAAACTTATAAACTGCAGCCCTGTGACATCACTAACAGGGCTGGTTTACCCAGACCCTCCTCTCTCCTCAGACTTACCAAATTTAACACAAATTTGTATAAGGCTCGTATCTCCTCTCCAGAACATGTCAGAATCCCAGCACACCCCTCATTCATCTTTTACCATTGGCTTTCTATTGGTACTAAATTCGGGCTCGTTGGGACGCCCGATTCCGGAGAAATCTGTACTCTGTCCCTGTTGGAACTAGATTCTCATGCTTACAGTGGCTGATAGATCTGCCGATGGACGTTAGCAATATGTATTTATTATTTTCCTAGCCCAAGTCAGTGGCCCAGAATCTTATATTAGAGCAAAGACCCTCATGGATTTTGGAGAACTTCTATACCAGTTCTAGCTGGTACAGATGGGAGGAGGACGAGTAAGTTGCCCAGAGCCTGGAATTTACAGCCAGAGCAATAAAACCTCTTCTACACATACACATCTCAGAAACACAGAGGGAAGGGGGGTTTCAGCCCACAGCATGGGCTGGCAAGAGAAATTAAAACTTATATTATACATTATCCTCAGGGTTGTGTGAGGATCACAACTGTGAAGGGGGGGAGGTGTGAGGGTTCCAACTGTGCAGGGGGGGTGTGAGGGTCCCAACTGTGAAGAAGGGTGTGTGAGGGTCCCAACTGTGAAGGAGGGGTGTGTGTGAGTCCCAACTGTGAAGGAGGGGTATGTGTGAGTCCCAACTGTGAAGGGGGGGTGTGAGGGTCCCAACTGTGAAGGGGGTGTGTGAGGGTCCTAATTGTGAAAGGGGGGAGCTGGTGAGGGTCCCAACTGTGAAGGGGGGCTTGTGATGGTCCCAACTTTGAAGGGGTTTGTGTGAGGATCACAACTGTGAAGGTGGGAGGTGTGAGGGTCACAACTGTGAAGGGGAGAGTTGTGAGGGTCCCAACTGAAGGGGGTGTGTGAGGGTTCCAACTGTGAAGGGGAGTGTGAGGGTCGCAACTGTAAAGGGGGTGTGTGAGGGTTGGTCCCATCTGTGAAGGAGGAGTGTGTGTGCATGAGTCCCAACTGTGAAGGGGGGTGTGTGAGGGTCCCAACTGTGAAGGGGGTGTGTGTAAGGGTCCCAACTGTGAAGGGGGGTTATCAGGAACATGAGGTATTTGTCAATTATCACACACACTGGGCTCTGCTACATCCAAGAGGTGAGGACAGACACACGCTGCAGATCTGACCCCTTCTTTCCTCTGCCTGCAGCACAGTGAAATTCTAAGCCACTTGTTTCCACCTACCTCAGGAATGTCTTAGTTTGCAACTGTGAAGCCAAAAGTAAAGATTAGCAAAGCATTGCAATTCCTTTGTGTAGCTTCAGTTGTCCTTTAAGACAAAATATATCAAAACAGGATAGTCACAGAAATAGGCTGTTTTTATCCCCAGAAACCGCAGGGCCAGGGCTCCTAACGGGTGGGGTTGGGAGCCCAGCGCTTAGCCGAAAGTGAGAAAGGCATTACTGCTTATCTGGGGCTCCCAGCCAAAACGAGTTTTCACTTAAATTAACCTTCAGGACGTGCTGAGCATAGTGATAACTTTGTCTTTCTGCTACGAGGTTCATATGCCAAAATATGTGTAAAAATGGCTTTTCATAATGTTAAGAAAGTGGAGTATTCAGCCTCTGAGTGAGGTCACCACAGGGGGAGTACCTTTGGTTTGAGCACGGAGATTAGTGAGTGAGACATCAGTCTTCACTAGTCTTTTGTCCAAGGAACGAACTGCGAGTCCGATCTGTCATGCACCGGGATATATGCCCTTCCCAAGCAGCACATGGTAAGCCATGATATGAAAGAACCGTAAGTCGATTTTCTTCTGTTAATCCCTTTTTATTTGTAATTGTACTGTACATGCGATAATGGTCTTCTTTTATAATATCCTTTTACCCTTTTGTAAACACTGCCTACCTTTTTTGGAGTAAAATATAAAATTATGTCTCTCCTTGTTCTATAACGTACTGTCACGTCCTCTGAAGTGAATTACGCTACTAATTTGGGTTGGCTCTGGACCCGTTATTTATAAGAAATCTGAGCTGGTGGCAGCAGATGTGTCATGTGCGTTGGGAAACCGGGTAGCGTCGGACGGCGTTGATAATTATTGTTTCCGCCTGAGTGGGAGTAGTTATATCGCCCTCTCTGCAGCGTGCCCATTAGCCAGTACATAGCAGGCAGCCTTTCTAACGATTAATTACACTAGGTGCGGTACCATGTCTGACCTGAGGGTAAGGGGGCGCCTGAGAGCTGGAACTGGGAAGTGGGATATAGATAAATCCCCTTCACAAAGAACCAGGGGCAACCAAACAACCCCGGTTCATGACATGTTGATGTGAGTGGTGGGGATGATAAAGTTATCCTCCCTGTGATTTGTGACGGGTGTGCGAGGGTACCAACTGTGAAGGGGGGGGGGTGTGTGAGTCCCAACTGTGAAGGGGGGGTGTCAGGGTCACAACTGGGAAGGGAGGGTGTGAGAGTCACAACTATGAAGGCGGGTGTGATGGTCACAACTGTAAAAGGTGTGTGTGTGAGGGTCCCAACTGTGAAGGGGGAATGTGAGGGTCACATCTGTGAAGGAAGGGTGTGAGGGTCACAACTATGAAGGGGGGGTGTGAGGGTCACAACTGTGAAAGGTGTGTGTGAGGGTCACAACTGTGAAGGGTGTGAGGGTCATTACTGTGAAGGGGGGGTGTGAGGGTCACTACTGTGAAGGGGGGGTGCGAGTCCCTACTGTGAAGGGGGGGTTGTGAGGGTCACATATGTGAAGGGGGGGTGTGAGGGTCACAACTGTGAGAGGTGTGTGTGAGGGTCACAACTGTGAAGGGGGGTGTGAGGGTCACTACTGTGAAGGGGGGGTGTGAGGATCACAACTGTGAAGGGGGTGTGTGCGAGAGCCCCTACTGTGAAGGGGGGGTGTGAGGGTCACAACTGCGAAGGGGGGCGAGTGTTCGATCTGTTACATAGTTACATAGTTATTAAGGTTGAAGGAAGACTTTAAGTCCATCTAGTTCACCCCATAGCCTAACCTAACATGCCCTAACATGTTGATCCAGAGGAAGGCAAAAAAAAACCATGTGGCAAAGAGTAAGCTCCACCTTGGGGAAAAAAATTCCTTCCCGACTCCACATACGGCAATCAGACTAGTTCCCTGGATCAACGCCCTATCCAGGAATCTAGTGTATATACCCTGTAATATTATACTTTTCCAGGAAGGCATCCAGTCCCCTCTTAAATTTAAGTAATGAATCACTCATTACTAGTGTTGAGCGATACCGTCCGATACTTGAAAGTATCGGTATCGGAAAGTATCGGCCGATACCGGCAAAGTATCGGATCCAATCCGATACCGATACCCGATACCAATACAAGTCAATGGGACTCAAGTATCGGACGGTATCCCTGATGGTTCCCAGGGTCTGAAGGAGAGGAAACTCTCCTTCAGGCCCTGGGAACCATATAAATGTGTAAAAGAAAGAATTAAAATAAAAAATATCGCTATACTCACCTGTCCGACGCAGCCGGGACCTCAGCGAGGGAACCGGCAGCGTTGTTTGTTTAAAATTCGCGCTTTTACTTGGTTACGTGAATTCCCGGCTTGTGATTGGTCAGGGCGGCCATGTTGCCGGGACGCGGACCAATCACAGCAAGCCGTGACGAAATTACGTCACGGCTTGCTGTGATTGGTCCGCGTCCCGGCAACATGGCCGCCATTAACCAATCACAAGCCGTGACGTCACGGGAGGCTGGACTTGCGCACTTTTTAAAAAACGCGCGTGTCCAGCCTCCCGTGACGTCATGGCTTGTGATTGGTTAATGGCGTCCATGTTGCCGGGACGCGGACCAATCACAGCAAGCCGTGACGTAATTTCGTCACGGCTTGCTGTGATTGGTCCGCGTCCCGGCAACATGGCCGCCCTGACCAATCACAAGCCGGGAATTCACGTAACCAAGTAAAAGCGCGAATTTTAAACAAACAACGCTGCCGGTTCCTTCGCTGAGGTCCAGGCTGCGTCGGACAGGTGAGTATAGCGATATTTTTTATTTTAATTCTTTCTTTTACACATTTTTACATTAATGTTGTTTCGATACCGATACCCGATATCACAAAAATATCGGATCTCGGTATCGGAAATTCCGATACAGCAAGTATCGGCCGATACCCGATACTTGCAGCATCGGAATGCTCAACACTACTCATTACAACATCATACGGCAGAGAGTTCCATAGTCTCACTGCTCTTACAGTAAAGAATCCGCGTCTGTTATTATGCTTAAACCTTCTTTCCTCCAGACGTAGAGGATGCCCCCTTGTCCCTGTCACCGGTCTATGATTAAAAAGATCATCAGAAAGGTCTTTGTACTGTCCCCTCATATATTTATACATTAATATAAGATCACCCCTTAGTCTTCGTTTTTCCAAACTAAATAGCCCCAAGTGTAATAACCTATCTTGGTATTGCAGACCCCTCAGTCCTCTAATAACCTTGGTCGCTCTTCTCTGCACCCGCTCTAGTTCAGCTATGTCTTTCTTATACACCGGAGACCAGAACTGTGCACAGTATTCTAAGTGTGGTCGCACTAGTGACTTGTATAGAGGTAGAATTATGTTCTCCTCATGAGCATCTATGCCTCTTTTAATGCATCCCATTATTTTATTTGCCTTTGTAGCAGCTGCCTGACACTGGCCACTGAATATGAGTTTGTCATCCACCCATACACCCAGGTCTTTTTCATTGACAGTTTTGCCCAGAGTTTTAGAATTAAGCACATAGTTATACATCTTATTACTTCTACCCAAGTGCATGACCTTACATTTATCCCCATTAAAGCTCATTTGCCATTTATCAGCCCAAGCTTCTAGTTTAAACAAATCAGCCTGTAATATAAAATTGTCCTCCTCTGTATTGATTACCCTGCAGAGTTTAGTGTCATCTGCAAATATTGAAATTCTACTCTGAATGACCCCTACAAGGTCATTAATAAATATGTTAAAAAGAAGAGGGCCCAATACTGACCCCTGTGGTACCCCACTACTAACCGTGACCCAGTCCAAATGTGCTCCATTAATAACTACCCTTTGTTTCCTATCCCTGAGCCAGCTCTCAATCCAAAATTGTCAAAAACCGATTACCTGTGCTGGAACTGCAGGTTTCTGTTCCCCAGTCTATTTCAGGGTAGTTGAAGTCCCCCATAATAATGACTTCTCCTTGAGTCGCAGCTTCATCTATTTGCTTTACGAGGATATTCTCCATTGCTTCCATTATTTTTGGAGATTTATAACAAACCCCTATCAGTAATTTATTATTTTTTCCCCCTCCCCTTATCTCCACCCACAGGGACTCTACATTTTCATTAGATTCACCTATATTATCATGCAGGATGGGTTTTAAGGTCGATTTTACATACAGACACACCCCACCCCCTCGCTTATCTGTACGGTCATTTCTGAACAGACTATAGCCCTGCAAGTTAACAGTCCAGTCATGGCTCTCATCCAGCCACGTCTCAGATATCCCCACCATGTCATAATTATGCTCCAACAACATTAGTTCTAATTCGTCCATGTTGTTGGCGAGGCTTCTGGCATTAGTATACATGCACTTGATGTTCCTCTCTGTACCTCTATTCTTTCTTAAATTATTAACTGTTCTAACCCCACCCCCCATGCCACTGCCACCCCCAACTTCCTTATTTGTGCCCAGGTCTCTATCTGCACTATCTTCCCCTCCTATAAAATGAATACCCTCCCCCCCCAATCCCTAGTTTAAACACTCCTCCAACCTTCTAGCCATTTTCTCCCCCAGCACAGCTGCCCCTTCCCCATTGAGGTGCAGCCCGTCCCTAGCGTAGAGCCTGTAGCCAACTGAGAAGTCGGCCCAGTTCTGCAGGAACCCAAACCCCTCCTTCCTACACCAATTCTTGAGCCACTTATTAACCTCCCTAATCTCCCGTTGCCTCTCTGGCGTGGCACGTGGTACAGGCAGTATTTCAGAAAATACCACGTTGGAGGTCCTTGCTTTCAGCTTGCAGCCTAATTCCCTGAAATCATCTTTAAGGACCTTCCACCTACCTCTAACTTTGTCATTTGTGCCAATGTGCACCATGACCGCTGGGTCCTCACCAGCCCCTCCCAGTAATCTGTCCACCCGATCAGCGATGTGCCGGACTCGAGCGCCAGGTAGGCAGCACACCGTCCGACGATCCCTGTCTTTGTGACAGATTGCCCTATCTGTTCCCCTAATAATTGAGTCCCCCACTACCAGCACCTGTCTGGCCTGCCCTGCTCTCCTATTTCCCCCCTTACTGGAGCAGTCACTCCTCTGGCTTTCAGAGGACATGCCTGGCTGCAGCAGTGCTACCCCTGTACGGGCACCCCCCTCATCTGCCAACTTAGCAAACTTATTGGGGTGTGCCAGATCAGGACTAGCCTCCCTGACACTCTTCCCTCTACCCCGCCTTCTATCTGTCACCCAGCTAACTGTCACACTGTCCTGCAGCTCCATCCTACCATCCCCCTCCTCATCTATCCCATTGAGCGTCTGCTCTGTGAGCAGAAGACTCCTCTCCATATTGTCTATGGATCTCAGTGTTGCCAGCTGCACATTTAGATCCAGAATCTGGGTTTCCAAATGCACAATGTGCTCACATCTCGCACAGCAGTATGCACCCTCGACCGGCTGGTCAAGGACTGCATACATGTGGCAAGATGTGCACTGGATGGCATTAACAATTGTGGAGCACATTTCCTAATGGGGATTGCACCAGACAGAAGCGTTAAATAAAAATAAATACAAAGTATTAATAAAAAACAGACAGCAATTCCTCCCTTGGAAACTCCGATTCCAAAGTCACTGAATCACAAGTCACACACTTACCGCCGTTCACACTTACGCTCAGGTCACACTCAGCTCGCTCACACTCGCTATGCTGAAGATTTATAGATTTTTATTTTTTTTCTCTATTTCCCCTCAACAGCAATCCACCTTGCTGTTCAAATGCACTTCCAAAAAAAAAAAAGGTTTGGTCTTCCTTGACAGCGCCTCATCTGTCTGTGGCCGTGTCTGGCACTGCAGCCCGGCTCTGATGGATTTAGTGGAGGTCTTGCACCACACATAAGCTGCAGCTAGAGGGCGCTGGCGGTTTGTCTGTAGAGCCCTTCTCTACCTCTTGGTCTTCTTCGCTGCCCATCTGGAGACATCACTGTACTGATTGGAGCCGTTGTGTAGGATTCTACTCTCCTGTCCCATCTTGGTCTGCACCAGTGTCATCTGATAATTGGGCCGAACGGCAGGGACCACAGGGGCCGAACGGCAGAGACCACAGGGGCCGAACGGCAGAGACCACAGGGGCCGAACGGCAGAGACCACAGGGGACGAACGGCAGGGACCACAGGGGCCGAACGGCAGAGACCACAGGGGCCGAACGGCAGAGACCACAGGGGCCGAACGGCAGAGACCACAGGGGACGAACGGCAGGGACCACAGGGGCCGAACGGCAGAGACCACAGGGGCCGAACGGCAGAGACCACAGGGGCCGAACGGCAGAGACCACAGGGGCCGAACGGCAGGGACCACAGGGGCCGAACGGCAGAGACCACAGGGGCCGAACGGCAGAGACCACAGGGGCCGAACGGCGTCTCAATTACTTTATTAACATTATAAAACTCAGAAAATGTAATAGAAAAGACAAAGGTCACTCGGTGCAGGAGGTTGGGGTCACTTAGTTCAGGGGATGCTGGGGGCAGTCTCTGATGTACATAGGACAGTAGAACAGACAGATGATTGATATAATGTAAAGAACAAAGCACCACGGCGTTTTTAATACATCCCACCTAACCACAAATACAATGTATGGAGGGTAACTACAGTATCTAAGGGAAGACGATCTCAGCATCATGCTCCAACTTACTATTGCACTCGATTACATATCCTGTATTATACTCCAGAGCTGCACTCACTATTCTGCTGGTGCAGTCACTGTGTACATACATTACTGATCCTGAGTTACATCCTGTTTTATACCCCAGAGCTGCACTCACTATTCTGCTGGTAAAGTCACTGTGTACATACATTACATTACTGATCCTGAGTTACACCCTGAATTATACCCCAGAGCTGCACTCACTATTCTGCTGGTGCAGTCACTGTGTACGTACATTACATTACTGATCCTGAGTTACATCCTGTATTATACTCCAGAGCTGCACTCACTATTCTGCTGGTGCAGTCACTGTGTACATACATTACTGATCCTGAGTTACATCCTGTTTTATACCCCAGAGCTGCACTCACTATTCTGCTGGTAAAGTCACTGTGTACATACATTACATTACTGATCCTGAGTTACACCCTGTATTATACCCCAGAGCTGCACTCACTATTCTGCTGGTGCAGTCACTGTGTACGTACATTACATTACTGATCCTGAGTTACATCCTGTATTATACCCCAGAGCTGCACTCACTATTCCGCTGGTGCATTCACCGTGTACATACATTACATTACTGATCCTGAGTTACATCCTGTATTATACTCCAGAGCTGCACTCACTATTCTGCTGGTGCAGTCACTGTGTACATACATTACATTACTGATCCTGAGTTACATCCTGTATTATACTCCAGAGCTGCGCTCACTATTCTGCTGGTGCAGTCACTGTGTACATACACTACATTACTGATCCTGAGTTACATCCTGTTTTATACCCCAGAGCTGCACTCACTATTCTGCTGGTGCAGTCACTGTGTACATACATTACTCATCCTGAGTTACATCCTGTATTATGCTCCAGAGCTGCACTCACTATTCTGCTGGTGCAGTCACTGTGTACATACATTACTGATCCTGAGTTACATCCTGTATTATGCTCCAGAGCTGCACTCACTATTCTGCTGGTGCAGTCACTGTGTACATACATTACTGATCCTGAGTTACATCCTGTATTATGCTCCAGAGCTGCGCTCACGATTCTGCTGGTGCAGTCACTGTGTACATACATTACTGATCCTGAGTTACATCCTGTATTATGCTCCAGAGCTGCGCTCACGATTCTGCTGGTGCAGTCACTGTGTACATACATTACATTACTGATCCTGAGTTACATCCTGGATTATACTCCAGAGCTGCACTCACTATTCTGCTGGTGCAGTCACTGTGTACATACATTACATTACTGATCCTGAGTTACATCCTGTATTATACCCCATAGCTGCACTCACTATTCTGCTGGTACAGTCACTGTGTGCATACATTACATTACTGATCCTGAATTACATCCTGTATTATACTCCAGAGCTGCACTCACTATTCTGCTGGTGCAGTCACTGTGTACATACATTACATTACTGATCCTGAGTTACCTCCTGTATTATACTCCAGAGCTGCACTCACTATTCTGCTGGTGCAGTCACTGTGTACATACATTACATTACTGATCCTGAGTTACATCCTGTATTATACTCCAGAGCTGCACTCACTATTCTGCAGGTGCAGTCACTGTGTACATACATTACATTACTGATCCTGAGTTACATCCTGTATTATACCCCAGAGCTGCACTCACTATTCTGCTGGTGCAGTCACTGTGTACATACATTACATTTCTGATCCTGAGTTACATCCTGTATTATACTCCAGAGCTGCGCTCACTATTCTGCTGTACTGTAAGGAGAGGCTTTGCCGGCCGCTCCAGCTCACAGTTCTTCCCCTCTCCCCGTGGGGTTCTTGGCTGGGACATTGCGCTTTCTCCTGCAGACGCCCCCAGCTCGGCGCAGGGCTCGTGTGCACACGGCAGAGACTAACGGGCACAAGGACGGCAGGGAGCCTGCACCTCCATCATACATGGCAAATGTTCCCTGACCACCTCTACAGGACGAGGAGCCAAGGATGTCGCAGCTCAGGCCTATAATTGTTCCCACCAGGGTGACGCCACAATTCATCGCCCATAATCCTCTCCTGGCCGGCTTACAGTTCTGCACCAGTTATGACCACATCTCCCAGGATTCCTGGCGATTTCCCCGTTATTCTTTGTTAGAAAATAACTTGCTGAGCACAGATTTATTCCATGACTTCAGGTCTGTTGTTTTCCTGTGGAGCGAGTCCAACGGCGGGGCGGCAAAAGAGTGAGAGCGGCCACGTGGGGGCAGACGGTCCCCGATGAATAGGGTCACCGAGAAGCTTGAGGGATCTTCAGTGTCTAAAGTGGCCGTCACCTTCTGATACAGCACTGCAAGAAAGAAAGTTCTGTGAGCAGCAGGCGAAGGATGCACAAATCACCGAGATGGAGGCCGGGAAAATGTGTCGTCGCCACCCATTTCCAGTGCTGGAGACGCTGGGAAATCGGTGACGTCGCCGCCGATCTCCAGTGCTGGAGAGTCTGGGAAATCGGTGACGTCACCGCCAATTTCCAGTGCTGGAGAGGCCGGGTAATCTGTGGCGTCACTGCTGGGGAGGTTGTGAAATTAGTGATCTCGGGAGGTGGAAAGTTTCTATATCTCACCTGAGCTGAAGGACTGTGACCTTCTCCTGGTGGAGTTATTCTCAGGGTCAGCGTCATCAGACATCATGGATCCTCCTGGCACATAATGACACTTCAGTTTGGCGACTTCTGTTAACAGACAGAATTGTTACATTTCCCGCATTGTTATATCCTTGTTCCCAGTATCAACGCGTAGATGGCACTCGCTCCCAGTATGGGCTCGCACGACGCCAGCTCCCAGTGTTGGTTGTAAGACGCCAACTCCCAGTATCGGAACAAACCTGATGCCAGTTCCCATTATCGGAGCGCTCAGGATGATAGTTCCGAGCATGGGGCATCCACAACGCCAGTTTCAGGTATGGGCGCGAGCACAATGCCAGTTTCAGGTATGGTCGCGCACAATGCCTGCTCCTAGTGTCGGCACACACACGATGTCAGCTCCCAGTACCAGTGTGTTTATGACGCCAGTTCCCAATATCGGCGAGCGTAGTATGACAGTTCCCAGTATCGGCACAAACACAAGGCCAGTTCTCAGTATGGGTGTGTACAACGTCCGCTCAGGATGCCAGCACCCAGTATAGGTGCAATAAAACGCCAGTCGCCAGTATCGCCATGCTCAGAATGACAGTTCCTAATATGGGCAACTGCACAATGCCAGCTCCCATGATCGGCACGTGCATGACGCCGGTTCCCAGTATCGGCACGTGCATGACGCCGGTTCCCAGTATCTGCACGTGCATGACGCCGCTTCTCAGTATCAGCGCGCGATGCCAGTTCCATTTCTTTGACTGTGTACCTGCTATATAATTTTCTCCTGGGTGTTGGGACTCTCTTCCTATGATAGTTGGACACTCAGTGATCACAACCACCCCCATTATCTCTAACAGAAAATATCGGGGTATTTCACTATTAAAATCTAGAAAACTACAAGTCTAGCTCCTACATGATCTCTAGAGAAGAGCCCGGGCTCCTCCCTGCTGTCACTTCCAGCATCGCTTCATCCGATGTTGTTGCCATGAGTTCTGCTTACATCGGTGCAGTCGCAGCCACAGCCAAAAATGTGGATTTTTATCAAGTTTGCTGCTTCAGTTTTTGTAGGGGCAATTTACAATAGTTTTGCAGTTCATCTGATAATTCTTCATACTACTCTTCAGTTAATGCTAATCCTTCCTATGAAAATTGACGCAAGAAGGAAAAAAACATTTCCACAGATTTTCATTTTTGCCACAAAGTGACTGATTAAATCATTTCTGTGATCTTCCCGTTAGTTCGGGAAAAAAAGATTTTGCGAGGACAAGGCGGCTGCGATCATGGTGATTGAATGAGCGCAGGCTGATTGCTTTATAATGGGGCATGGCAGTCTGGTCTCTGGAGATCACCTGGCAGTCAGCATTACTTTGTTTCAAAAGGGATTTAAAGGCCAGGACATTGACGTTATTGATAATCCATTAAATGGTTGATTTAGGGGCAATCTTGCAAGCAGCAAAGTGAGGATCAGTTGCTGTAAAGAAGAATTCAGGACACCCAAGAAAGTCTAGCAAGTGTCAGGATCACCTCATAAAGAAAACTTCTCTGAGAGTTTGGTTCAGCCCCAGTGCAGAGCTTGCTCAGGAGCGGCAGCAGGCAGGTGTCAGTGCATCTGTACACAGTTAAGTGTAAGCTTGTAGAGGCGGCCGGAGGTTAAGAAGGACCACAAAGAAGCCACTTCTCTCCAAGAAAAACCTCAAATACAGACTGACACTCTGCAAACAGTTCGGGGTTCAGACTACAGATGACGGTGGTGAAGTCCCTTCAGGCTGTTTGGGACATCAGGAAGAATGGTTGTCCGGAGAAGAGAAGGTGACGCTGCCATGAGTCCAATGTCTACCAGCAGTAAAGCCTCCTGAGACCACTCGTGTGGGGGCTTCTCATCCATGGAGGGGTCACTCACAACTTATCTAAGATCACAACCACAAAATAAAGAACGGGATCTAATCCTTTTCCAAGAAAACTACTCCCAGTATCCAGGACAATGTGGTGATGATGCTTCTTTCCCCATGTTGAACACCAGGTCACAAGGTAAAAGTGACAACTAAGTGGCTCGGTGAAGAAAACATTGACATTTTCGGTCCTCGGCCATCCAGTGAGAACCTGCAGTCAGACCTCAAAAGGCGAAAACACAGAACTCGTGATATCTCCGAGCTCTGTTGAGACAAGAACGGGGACGGCCATCAGTCACGATCTGCCAAGAAGCCTATATCTAGCTGCCGATGGAAGGGCAGAAGTGCGGAGGATAAGGGGCGGGAGTGCGGAGGATAAGGGGCGGGAGTGCGGAGGATAAAGGGGAGAAGTGTGGAGAATAAGGGGCAGGAATGTGGAGAATAAGGGGCAGGAGTGCGGAGAATAAAGGGGAGAAGTGTGAAGAATAAGGGGCAGGAGTGTGGAGAATATGGGGCAGGAGTGTGGAGAATAAGGGGCAGGAGTGCGGAGAATAAAGGGGAGAAGTGTGAAGAATAAGGGGCAGGAGTGTGGAGAATATGGGGCAGGAGTGTGGAGAATATGGGGCAGGAGTGTGGAGATTAAGGGGCAGGAGTGCGGAGAATATGTATGTCGACATTCTAAACTTAACATTAAATGTATCGGAAAAATTACAAGTGTGGTGAAATTGTGAGGCAGGTGCAATTCTGCCATTTTTGGGGTGTTTTCAGTCACGGCTTCCATTACCAAAGTCTCCAGGTCAGGACTTTTACAGTAATACCAAACTGGTAGATTTTTTGTTTTCATAGAAGTGGAGAAGAAAAAAATTAAGAAATCTAAAAATAACTTTTGGGGGGTTTGTGTCCCCATTTTCCAAGACTTGTAACATTTTTATCTTTCAATCGCATATGCGGGGTGATGGCTTCATTTCCGTGTGACAAGTTGACCTGTTGATTCCAATTTGGGGAAGAAACGTTTTCATGTGCCTTTGTTGTTATTTTTTTCTGGAGTGGTGACAAAAAAAAAGCAATTGTGGCGTTTCATATTTCTATCCTTTACCAATTGGGTTGATTAATTTTATATTTTGATAGATCGCACTTGTATGCACACAGCAATACCAAAACTGATTATTTTTTTTAAAGAGCTTGACAGCGGCGTTTACATGGTTAATGACTGCGGCTGGCGCTCAGCTCTTATACATAGATTGCGGCTCGTTAATGTTTCCTCTCCAGACGCAATCATGTACATATATGTAATATTGTGCTAAGGGGTTAAAGCAGAGACATACAGACCGCACCTCTCGTCTGGACAATTAGCTTCCAAATGGGGTTTTATGTTCTCCGCATGAGACTAAAGAAGTTGAAGACAACTAGTTTTCCCCTGCTCCCTGAAGTTGAAGACAACTAGTTTTCCCCTGCTCCCTGATACAAGCCAGCGGGCAGAACCGAGGGTCGGGTAGAAGTTGCTGCTTGATATTGTATTCACAAGAATTAAGGAGTTGAAACACTTAAAACAATTACACAAAAAACAATTGACTAATTGTCCGGCAGCACTGCGCTATGTCTGGTTGTTATCCAAGGTAAAATCATGGCAGGATTTTCGCTAGTGACTGCTTAAGAAACAAATGGTCTTTGCAGGACAGATAGCAGTAGCATCATAGGATACATACAGCGATGCTGGGAGTGTGACAGTGGGCAAGGATACAGGCGATGTGGATTCTGCTCTAAATATCACACATGCGGTAACATTGTGTTTATCCATGTTTACTTTGAAGGATGCTGGAGAGCTTTATGGAACTCTGTCTTGCGCTGTTCTCACTGCTGTCCTTATCGTGAAGAGATCTTGCTGAAATAATAAGTGTCTCACCAGCTGTCACATTCGAAGTCTTCTTCCAATATGGTGGTTTGGCTACTTGAGCTAGATCTGTGGATTGTGCTGGTATGGACTGGCACAGATCCAGCATCAATGACCTAAAGAATTGACAAACTATTTAGACTCATGATTGTCCTAAAACACTTCTTAAAAGGATACTATTAAGCTCCAACTAAAGAAAAGGAAAAGAAAACCGAGGAGACAATAGTAGAGAGACAGGAGGACACAACACAAGAGCCAAAGAAGAAGGAGCGCACAAGAGCCAAAGAAGGAGCGCACACAAGAGTCAAAGAAGAAGGAGCACACACGAGCCAAAGAAGGAGAAGCACACGCAAGAGCCAAAGAAGAAGGAGCAGCGCACGCAAGAGCCAAAGAAGAAGGAGCACACACGAGCCAAAGAAGGAGCGCACACAAGAGCCAAAGGAGAGCACACAGCCAAAGAACAAGGAGAGCACACAAGAGCCAAAGAAGGAGAGCACACAAGAGCCAAAGAAGGAGTGCACACAAGAGCCAAAGAAGGAGAGCACACACAAGAGCCAAAGAAGAAGGAGCGCACACAAGAGCCAAAGAAGGAGCGCACACAAGAGCCAAAGAAGGAGTGCACACAAGAGCCAAAGAAGGAGTGCATACAAAAGCCAAAGAAGGCGTGCACACAAGAGCCAAAGAAGAAGGAGAGCACACAAGAGCCAAAGAAGGAGCGCACAAAAGCCAAAAAAGTAGAAGCGCACACAAGAGCCAAAGAAGGAGCGCACACAAGAGCCAAAGAAGGAGCGCACACAAGAGCCAAAGAAGGAGAGCACACAAGATCCAAAGAAGGAGAGCACACAAGAGCCAAAGAAGGAGTGCATACAAAAGCCAAAGAAGGCGTGCACACAAGAGCCAAAGAAGAAGGAGAGCACACAAGAGCCAAAGAAGGAGCGCACAAAAGCCAAAAAAGTAGAAGCGCACACAAGAGCCAAAGAAGGAGCGCACACAAGAGCCAAAGAAGGAGCGCACACAAGAGCCAAAGAAGGAGAGCACACAAGATCCAAAGAAGGAGAGCACACAAGAGCCAAAGACCAAGGAGAGCACACAAGAGCCAAAGAAGGAGCACACAAGAGCCAAAGAAGGAGTGCACACAAGAGCCAAAGAAGGAGAAGCGCACACAAGAGCCAAAGAAGGAGAAGCGCACACAAGAGCCAAAGAAGGAGAAGCGCACACAAGAGCCAAAGAAGGAGAAGCGCACACAAGAGCCAAGTAAGGAGAAGCGCACACAAGAGCCAAAGAAGGAGAGCACACAAGAGCCAAAGAAGAAGGAAAGCACACAAGAGCCAAAGAAGAAGGAAAGCACACAAGAGCCAAAGAAGGAGCACACACAAGAGCCAAAGAAGGAGAGCACACAAGAGCCAAAGAAGAAGGACTGCACACGAGCCAAAGAAGGAGAGCACACGAGCCAAAGGAGAGCACACAAGAGCCAAAGAAGGAGAGCACACAAGAGCACACACAAGAGCCAAAGAAGAAGGAGCGCACCCAAGAGCCAAAGAAGGAGCGCACACAAGAGCCAAAGAAGGAGAGCACACAAGAGCCAAAGAAAAAGTGCACACAAGAGCCAAAGATGGAGCGCACACAAGAGCCAATGAAGAAGGAGCACACACAAGAGCCAAAGAAGGAGCGAACACAAGAGCCAAAGAAGAAGGAGCGCACACAAGAGCCAAGAAGGAGAGCACACAAGTGCCAAAGAAGGAGCGCACACAAGAGCCAACGAAGGAGCGAACACAAGAGCTAAAGAAGATGGAGCGCACACAAGAGCCAAAGAAGGAGCGCACACAAGAGCCAACAAAGGAGAGCACACAAGAGCCAAAGAAGAAGGAGAGCACACAAGAGCCAAAGAAGAAGAGCACACAAGAGCCAAAGAAAGAGAGCACACAAGATCCAAATAAGGAGAGCACACAAGATCCAAATAAGGAGAGCACACAAGAGCCAAAGAAGAAGGAGAGCACACAAAAGCCAAAGAAGGAGAGCACACAAGAGCCAAAGAAGGAGCACACACAAGAGCCAAAGAAGAAGGAGCGCACACAAGAGCCAAAGAAGGAGCACACACGAGCCAAAGAAGAAGCACACAAGAGCCAAAGAAGGAGTGCACACAAGAGCCAAAGGAGAGCACACAAGATCCAAATAAGGAGAGCACACAAGAGCCAAAGGAGAGCACACAAGAGCCAAAGAAGGAGAGCACACAAGAGCCAAAGGAGAGCACACAAGAGCCAAAGAAGGAGAGCACACAAGAGCCAAAGAAGAAGTGCACACAAGAGCCAAAGAGGGAGCGCACACAAGAGCCAAAGAAGAATGAGAGCACACAAGAGCCAAAGAAGGAGAGCACACAAGAGCCAAAGAAGAAGGACTGCACACAAGAGCCAAAGAAGGAGAGCACACAGAAGCTAAAGAAGAAGGAGAGCACACAAGAGCCAAAGAAGAAGAGCACACAAGAGCCAAAGAAGAAGGAGCGCACACAAGAGCCAAAGAAGGAGCGCACACAAGAGCCAAAGAAGGAGAGCACACAAGAGCCAAAGAAGGAGCGCACACAAGAGCCAAAGAAGGAGCGCACACAAGAGCCAAAGGAGAGCACACAAGAGCCAAAGAACAAGGAGAGCACACAAGAGCCAAAGGAGGAGAGCACACAAGAGCCAAAGAAGGAGTGCACACAAGAGCCAAAGAAGGAGAGCACACACAAGAGCCAAAGAAGAAGGAGCGCACACAAGAGCCAAAGAAGGAGCGCACACAAGACCCAAAGAAGGAGCGCACACAAGAGCCAAAGAAGGAGTGCACACAAGAGCCAAAGAAGGAGTGCACACAAGAGCCAAAGAAGGAGTGCACACAAGAGCCAAAGAAGGAGTGCATACAAGAGCCAAAGAAGAACGAGAGCACACAAGAGCCAAAGAAGGAGTGCACAAAAGACAAAAAAGGAGAAGCGCACACAAGAGCCAAAGAAGGAGCGCACACAAGAGCCAAAGAAGGAGAGCACACAAGAGCCAAAGAAGAAGGAGAGCACACAAGAGCCAAAAAAGGAGCGCACACAAGAGCCAAAGAAGGAGAACACACAAGATCCAAAGAAGGAGAGCACACAAGATCCAAAGAAGGAGAGCACACAAGAGCCAAAGACCAAGGAGAGCACACAAGAGCCAAAGAAGGAGCACACAAGAGCCAAAGAAGGAGAAGCGCACACAAGAGCAAAAGAAGGAGAAGCACACACAAGAGCCAAAGAAGGAGAAGCGCACACAAGAGCCAAAGAAGGAGAAGCGCACACAAGAGCCAAAGAAGGAGAAGCGCACACGAGATCCAAATAAGGAGAGCACACAAGATCCAAATAAGGAGAGCACACAAGAACCAAAGAAGGAGAGCACACAAGAGCCAAAGGAGGAGAGCACACAAGAGCCAAAGGAGAGCACACAAGAGCCAAAGAAGGAGAGCACACAAGAGCCAAAGAAGGAAAGCACACAAGAGCCAAAGAAGGAGCACACACAAGAGCCAAAGAAGAAGGAGCGCACACAAGAGCCAAAGAAGAAGAGCACACAAGAGCCAAAGAAGAAGGACTGCACACGAGCCAAAGAAGGAGAGCACACAAGAGCCAAAGAAGGAGAGCACACAAGAGCACACACAAGAGCCAAAGAAGAAGGAGCGCACACAAGAGCCAAAGAAGGAGCGCACACAAGAGCCAAAGAAGGAGAGCACACAAGAGCCAAAGAAGAAGGACTGCACACGAGCCAAAGAAGGAGAGCACACAAGAGCCAAAGAAGGAGAGCACACAAGAGCACACACAAGAGCCAAAGAAGAAGGAGCGCACACAAGAGCCAAAGAAGGAGCGCACACAAGAGCCAAAGAAGGCGAGCACACAAGAGCCAAAGAAGAAGTGCACACAAGAGCTAAAGATGGAGCGTACACAAGAGCCAACGAAGGAGCACACACAAGAGCCAAAGAAGGAGCGAACACAAGAGCCAAAGAAGGAGCGCACACAAGAGCCAAGAAGGAGAGCACACAAGAGCCAAAGAAGAAGGAGCGCACACAAGAGCCAAAGAAGGAGCGAACACAAGAGCTAAAGAAGATGGAGCGCACACAAGAGCCAAAGAAGGAGCGAACACAAGAGCCAACAAAGGAGAGCACACAAGAGCCAAAGAAGGAGAGCACACAAGAGCCAAAGAAGGAGAGCACACAAGATCCAAATAAGGAGAGCACACAAGATCCAAATAAGGAGAGCACACAAGAGCCAAAGAAGGAGCACACAAGAGCCAAAGAAGAAGGAGCACACAAGAGCCAAAGAAGAAGCACACAAGAGCCAAAGAAGGAGTGCACACAAGAGCCAAAGAAGGAGAAGCGCACACAAGAGCCAAAGGAGAGCACACAAGATCCAAATAAGGAGAGCACGCAAGAGCCAAAGAAGACCCAAAGAAGAAGGAGCGCAGGCAAGAGCCAAAGAAGAAGAGCACACAAGAGCCAAAGAAGGAGAGCACACAAGAGCACACACAAGAGCCAAAGAAGAAGGAGCACACACAAGAGCCAAAGAAGGAGAGCACACAAGAGCCAAAGAAGAAGTGCGCACAAGAGCCAAAGAAGAAGTGCACACAAGAGCCAAAGAAGGAGGGCACACAAGAGCCAAAGAAGAATGAGAGCACACAAAAGCCAAAGAAGGAGAGCACACAAGACCAAAGAAGAGCCAAAGAAGGACTGCACACAAGAGCCAAAGAAGGAGAGCACACAAGAGCCAAAGAAGAAGGAGAGCACACAAGAGCCAAAGAAGGAGAGCACACAAGAGCACACGCAAGAGCCAAAGAAGAAGGAGCGCACACAAGAGCCAAAGAAGGAGAGCACACAAGAGCACACACAAGAGCCAAAGAAGGAGCGCACACAAGAGCCAAAGAAGGAGCGCACACAAGAGCCAAAGAGAGAGAGCACACAAGAGCCAAAGAAGAAATGCACACAAGAGCCAAAGAAGGAGCGCACACAAGAGCCAAAAAAGAATGAGAGCACACAAGAGCCAAATAAGGAGAGCACACAAGAGCCAAAGAAGGAGAGCACACAAGAGCACACACAAGAGCCAAAGAAGAAGGAGCGCACACAAGAGCCAAAGAAGGAGCGCACACAAGAGCCAAAGAAGGAGAGCACACAAGAGCCAAAGAAGAAGTGCACACAAGAGCCAAAGATGGAGCGCACACAAGAGCCAACGAAGGAGCACACACAAGAGCCAAAGAAGGAGCGAACACAAGAGCCAAAGAAGGAGCGCACACAAGAGCCAAGAAGGAGAGCACACAAGAGCCAAAGAAGAAGGAGCGCACACAAGAGCCAAAGAAGATAGAGCGCACACAAGAGCCAAAGAAGGAGGAGCGCACACAAGAGCCAAAGAAGGAGCGCACACAAGACCCAAAGAAGGAGCGCACACAAGAGCCAAAGAAGGAGTGCACACAAGAGCCAAAGAAGGAGTGCACACAAGAGCCAAAGAAGGAGTGCACACAAGAGCCAAAGAAGGAGTGCATACAAGAGCCAAAGAAGAACGAGAGCACACAAGAGCCAAAGAAGGAGTGCACAAAAGCCAAAAAAGGAGAAGCGCACACAAGAGCCAAAGAAGGAGCGCACACAAGAGCCAAAGAAGGAGAGCACACAAGAGCCAAAGAAGAAGGAGAGCACACAAGAGCCAAAAAAGGAGCGCACACAAGAGCCAAAGAAGGAGAACACACAAGATCCAAAGAAGGAGAGCACACAAGATCCAAAGAAGGAGAGCACACAAGAGCCAAAGACCAAGGAGAGCACACAAGAGCCAAAGAAGGAGCACACAAGAGCCAAAGAAGGAGAAGCGCACACAAGAGCAAAAGAAGGAGAAGCACACACAAGAGCCAAAGAAGGAGAAGCGCACACAAGAGCCAAAGAAGGAGAAGCGCACACAAGAGCCAAAGAAGGAGAAGCGCACACGAGATCCAAATAAGGAGAGCACACAAGATCCAAATAAGGAGAGCACACAAGAACCAAAGAAGGAGAGCACACAAGAGCCAAAGGAGGAGAGCACACAAAAGCCAAAGGAGAGCACACAAGAGCCAAAGAAGGAGAGCACACAAGAGCCAAAGAAGGAAAGCACACAAGAGCCAAAGAAGGAGCACACACAAGAGCCAAAGAAGAAGGAGCGCACACAAGAGCCAAAGAAGAAGAGCACACAAGAGCCAAAGAAGAAGGACTGCACACGAGCCAAAGAAGGAGAGCACACAAGAGCCAAAGAAGGAGAGCACACAAGAGCACACACAAGAGCCAAAGAAGAAGGAGCGCACACAAGAGCCAAAGAAGGAGCGCACACAAGAGCCAAAGAAGGAGAGCACACAAGAGCCAAAGAAGAAGGACTGCACACGAGCCAAAGAAGGAGAGCACACAAGAGCCAAAGAAGGAGAGCACACAAGAGCACACACAAGAGCCAAAGAAGAAGGAGCGCACACAACAGCCAAAGAAGGAGCGCACACAAGAGCCAAAGAAGGCGAGCACACAAGAGCCAAAGAAGAAGTGCACACAAGAGCTAAAGATGGAGCGTACACAAGAGCCAACGAAGGAGCACACACAAGAGCCAAAGAAGGAGCGAACACAAGAGCCAAAGAAGGAGCGCACACAAGAGCCAAGAAGGAGAGCACACAAGAGCCAAAGAAGAAGGAGCGCACACAAGAGCCAAAGAAGGAGCGAACACAAGAGCTAAAGAAGATGGAGCGCACACAAGAGCCAAAGAAGGAGCGCACACAAGAGCCAACAAAGGAGAGCACACAAGAGCCAAAGAAGGAGAGCACACAAGAGCCAAAGAAGGAGAGCACACAAGATCCAAATAAGGAGAGCACACAAGATCCAAATAAGGAGAGCACACAAGAGCCAAAGAAGGAGCACACAAGAGCCAAAGAAGAAGGAGCACACAAGAGCCAAAGAAGAAGCACACAAGAGCCAAAGAAGGAGTGCACACAAGAGCCAAAGAAGGAGAAGCGCACACAAGAGCCAAAGGAGAGCACACAAGATCCAAATAAGGAGAGCACGCAAGAGCCAAAGAAGACCCAAAGAAGAAGGAGCGCAGGCAAGAGCCAAAGAAGAAGAGCACACAAGAGCCAAAGAAGGAGAGCACACAAGAGCACACACAAGAGCCAAAGAAGAAGGAGCACACACAAGAGCCAAAGAAGGAGAGCACACAAGAGCCAAAGAAGAAGTGCGCACAAGAGCCAAAGAAGAAGTGCACACAAGAGCCAAAGAAGGAGGGCACACAAGAGCCAAAGAAGAATGAGAGCACACAAAAGCCAAAGAAGGAGAGCACACAAGACCAAAGAAGAGCCAAAGAAGGACTGCACACAAGAGCCAAAGAAGGAGAGCACACAAGAGCCAAAGAAGAAGGAGAGCACACAAGAGCCAAAGAAGGAGAGCACACAAGAGCACACGCAAGAGCCAAAGAAGAAGGAGCGCACACAAGAGCCAAAGAAGGAGAGCACACAAGAGCACACACAAGAGCCAAAGAAGGAGCGCACACAAGAGCCAAAGAAGGAGCGCACACAAGAGCCAAAGAGAGAGAGCACACAAGAGCCAAAGAAGAAATGCACACAAGAGCCAAAGAAGGAGCGCACACAAGAGCCAAAAAAGAATGAGAGCACACAAGAGCCAAATAAGGAGAGCACACAAGAGCCAAAGAAGGAGAGCACACAAGAGCACACACAAGAGCCAAAGAAGAAGGAGCGCACACAAGAGCCAAAGAAGGAGCGCACACAAGAGCCAAAGAAGGAGAGCACACAAGAGCCAAAGAAGAAGTGCACACAAGAGCCAAAGATGGAGCGCACACAAGAGCCAACGAAGGAGCACACACAAGAGCCAAAGAAGGAGCGAACACAAGAGCCAAAGAAGGAGCGCACACAAGAGCCAAGAAGGAGAGCACACAAGAGCCAAAGAAGAAGGAGCGCACACAAGAGCCAAAGAAGATAGAGCGCACACAAGAGCCAAAGAAGGAGGAGCGCACACAAGAGCCAAAGAAGGAGCGCACACAAGACCCAAAGAAGGAGCGCACACAAGAGCCAAAGAAGGAGTGCACACAAGAGCCAAAGAAGGAGTGCACACAAGAGCCAAAGAAGGAGTGCACACAAGAGCCAAAGAAGGAGTGCATACAAGAGCCAAAGAAGAACGAGAGCACACAAGAGCCAAAGAAGGAGTGCACAAAAGCCAAAAAAGGAGAAGCGCACACAAGAGCCAAAGAAGGAGCGCACACAAGAGCCAAAGAAGGAGAGCACACAAGAGCCAAAGAAGAAGGAGAGCACACAAGAGCCAAAAAAGGAGCGCACACAAGAGCCAAAGAAGGAGAACACACAAGATCCAAAGAAGGAGAGCACACAAGATCCAAAGAAGGAGAGCACACAAGAGCCAAAGACCAAGGAGAGCACACAAGAGCCAAAGAAGGAGCACACAAGAGCCAAAGAAGGAGAAGCGCACACAAGAGCAAAAGAAGGAGAAGCACACACAAGAGCCAAAGAAGGAGAAGCGCACACAAGAGCCAAAGAAGGAGAAGCGCACACAAGAGCCAAAGAAGGAGAAGCGCACACGAGATCCAAATAAGGAGAGCACACAAGATCCAAATAAGGAGAGCACACAAGAACCAAAGAAGGAGAGCACACAAGAGCCAAAGGAGGAGAGCACACAAAAGCCAAAGGAGAGCACACAAGAGCCAAAGAAGGAGAGCACACAAGAGCCAAAGAAGGAAAGCACACAAGAGCCAAAGAAGGAGCACAAACAAGAGCCAAAGAAGAAGGAGCGCACACAAGAGCCAAAGAAGAAGAGCACACAAGAGCCAAAGAAGAAGGACTGCACACGAGCCAAAGAAGGAGAGCACACAAGAGCCAAAGAAGGAGAGCACACAAGAGCACACACAAGAGCCAAAGAAGAAGGAGCGCACACAAGAGCCAAAGAAGGAGCGCACACAAGAGCCAAAGAAGGAGAGCACACAAGAGCCAAAGAAGAAGGACTGCACACGAGCCAAAGAAGGAGAGCACACAAGAGCCAAAGAAGGAGAGCACACAAGAGCACACACAAGAGCCAAAGAAGAAGGAGCGCACACAACAGCCAAAGAAGGAGCGCACACAAGAGCCAAAGAAGGCGAGCACACAAGAGCCAAAGAAGAAGTGCACACAAGAGCTAAAGATGGAGCGTACACAAGAGCCAACGAAGGAGCACACACAAGAGCCAAAGAAGGAGCGAACACAAGAGCCAAAGAAGGAGCGCACACAAGAGCCAAGAAGGAGAGCACACAAGAGCCAAAGAAGAAGGAGCGCACACAAGAGCCAAAGAAGGAGCGAACACAAGAGCTAAAGAAGATGGAGCGCACACAAGAGCCAAAGAAGGAGCGCACACAAGAGCCAACAAAGGAGAGCACACAAGAGCCAAAGAAGGAGAGCACACAAGAGCCAAAGAAGGAGAGCACACAAGATCCAAATAAGGAGAGCACACAAGATCCAAATAAGGAGAGCACACAAGAGCCAAAGAAGGAGAGCACACAAGAGCCAAAGAAGGAGAGCACACAAGAGCCAAAGAAGAAGGAGCACACACAAGAGCCAAAGAAGGAGAAGCGCACACAAGAGCCAAAGGAGAGCACACAAGATCCAAATAAGGAGAGCACACAAGAGCCAAAGAAGACCCAAAGAAGAAGGAGCGCACGCAAGAGCCAAAGAAGAAGAGCACACAAGAGCCAAAGAAGGAGAGCACACAAGAGCACACACAAGAGCCAAAGAAGAAGGAGCACACACAAGAGCCAAAGAAGGAGTGCGCACAAGAGCCAAAGAAGAAGTGCACACAAGAGCCAAAGAAGGAGGGCACACAAGAGCCAAAGAAGAATGAGAGCACACAAAAGCCAAAGAAGGAGAGCACACAAGACCAAAGAAGAGCCAAAGAAGGACTGCACACAAGAGCCAAAGAAGGAGAGCACACAAGAGCCAAAGAAGAAGGAGAGCACACAAGAGCCAAAGAAGGAGAGCACACAAGAGCACACGCAAGAGCCAAAGAAGAAGGAGCGCACACAAGAGCCAAAGAAGGAGAGCACACAAGAGCACACACAAGAGCCAAAGAAGGAGCGCACACAAGAGCCAAAGAAGGAGCGCACACAAGAGCCAAAGAGAGAGAGCACACAAGAGCCAAAGAAGAAATGCACACAAGAGCCAAAGAAGGAGCGTACACAAGAGCCAAAAAAGAATGAGAGCACACAAGAGCCAAATAAGGAGAGCACACAAGAGCCAAAGAAGGAGAGCACACAAGAGCACACACAAGAGCCAAAGAAGAAGGAGCGCACACAAGAGCCAAAGAAGGAGCGCACACAAGAGCCAAAGAAGGAGAGCACACAAGAGCCAAAGAAGAAGTGCACACAAAAAGCCAAAGATGGAGCGCACACAAGAGAAGACGAAGGAGCACACACAAGAGCCAAAGAAGGAGCGAACACAAGAGCCAAAGAAGGAGCGCACACAAGAGCCAAGAAGGAGAGCACACAAGAGCCAAAGAAGAAGGAGCGCACACAAGAGCCAAAGAAGATAGAGCGCACACAAGAGCCAAAGAAGGAGCGCACACAAGAGCCAACAAAGGAGAGCACACAAGAGCCAAAGAAGGAGAGCACACAAGAGCCAAAGAAGAAGGAGAGCACACAAGATCCAAATAAGGAGAGCACACAAGATCCAAATAAGGAGAGCACACAAGAGCCAAAGAAGGAGAGCACACAAGAGCCAAAGAAGGAGAGCACACAAGAGCCAAAAAAGAAGGAGCACACACAAGAGCCAACGAAGGAGCGAACACAAGAGCTAAAGAAGATGGAGCGCACACAAGAGCCAAAGAAGGAGCGCACACAAGAGCCAACAAAGGAGAGCACACAAGAGCCAAAGAAGGAGAGCCCACAAGAGCCAAAGAAGAAGGAGAGCACACAAGATCCAAATAAGGAGAGCACACAAGATCCAAATAAGGAGAGCACACAAGAGCCAAAGAAGGAGAGCACACAAGAGCCAAAGAAGGAGAGCACACAAGAGCCAAAGAAGGAGAGCACACAAGAGCCAAAGAAGAAGGAGCACACACAAGAGCCAAAGAAGGAGAGCACACAAGAGCCAAAGAAGGAGAGCACACAAGAGACAAAGAAGAAGGAGTGCACACAAGAGCCAAAGAAGAAGGAGAGCACACAAGAGCCAAAGAAGGAGCACACAAGAGCCAAAGAAGAAGGAGCACACAAGAGCCAAAGAAGGAGTGCACACAAGAGCCAAAGAAGGAGAAGCGCACACAAGAGCCAAAGGAGAGCACACAAGATCCAAATAAGGAGAGCACACAAGAGCCAAAGAAGAGCCAAAGAAGAAGGAGCGCACACAAGAGCCAAAGAAGGAGAGCACACAAGAGCCAAAGAAGGAGAGCACACAAGAGCACACACAAGAGCCAAAGAAGAAGGAGCGCACACAAGAGCCAAAGAAGGAGCGCACACAAGAGCCAAAGAAGGAGAGCACACGAGAGCCAAAGAAGAAGTGCACACAGGAGCCAAAGAAGGAGCGCACACAAGAGCCAAAGAAGAATGAGAGCACACAAAAGCCAAAGAAGGAGAGCACACAAGAGCCAAAGAAGAGCCAAAGAAGGACTGCACACAAGAGCCAAAGAAGGAGAGCAAACAAGAGCCAAAGAAGAAGAGCACACAAGAGCACACACAAGAGCCAAAGAAGAAGGAGCGCACACAAGAGCCAAAGAAGGAGAGCACACAAGAGCACACACAAGAGCCAAAGAAGGAGCGCACACAAGAGCCAAAGAAGGAGCGCACACAAGAGCCAAAGAGGGAGAGCACACAAGAGCCAAAGAAGAAATGCACACAAGAGCCAAAGAAGGAGCGCACACAAGAGCCAAAGAAGAATGAGAGCAAACAAGAGCCAAATAAGGAGAGCACACAAGAGCCAAAGAAGAGCCAAGGAAGAAGGACTGCACACAAGAGCCAAAGAAGGAGAGCACACAAGAGCCAAAGAAGGAGAGCACACAAGAGCCAAAGAAGGAGAGCACACAAGAGCCAAAGAAGAATGAGAGCACACAAGAGCCAAAGAAGGAGTGCACACAAGAGCCAAAGAAGGAGAGCACACAAGAGCCAAAGAAGAAGTGCACACAAGAGCCAAAGAAGGAGCGCACACAAGAGCCAAAGAAGGAGCGCACACAAGACCCAAAGAAGGAGCGCACACAAGAGCCAAAGAAGGAGTGCACACAAGCCAAAGAAGGAGTGCACACAAGAGCCAAAGAAGGAGTGCACACAAGAGCCAAAGAAGGAGTGCATACAAGAGCCAAAGAAGAAGGAGAGCACACAAGAGCCAAAGAAGGAGTGCACAAAAGCCAAAAAAGGAGAAGCGCACACAAGAGCCAAAGAAGGAGCGCACACAAGAGCCAAAGAAGGAGAGCACACAAGAGCCAAAGAAGAAGGAGAGCACACAAGAGCCAAAAAAGGAGCGCACACAAGAGCCAAAGAAGGAGAACACACAAGATCCAAAGAAGGAGAGCACACAAGATCCAAAGAAGGAGAGCACACAAGAGCCAAAGACCAAGGAGAGCACACAAGAGCCAAAGAAGGAGCACACAAGAGCCAAAGAAGGAGAAGCGCACACAAGAGCAAAAGAAGGAGAAGCACACACAAGAGCCAAAGAAGGAGAAGCGCACACAAGAGCCAAAGAAGGAGAAGCGCACACAAGAGCCAAAGAAGGAGAAGCGCACACGAGATCCAAATAAGGAGAGCACACAAGATCCAAATAAGGAGAGCACACAAGAACCAAAGAAGGAGAGCACACAAGAGCCAAAGGAAGAGAGCACACAAGAGCCAAAGGAGAGCACACAAGAGCCAAAGAAGGAGAGCACACAAGAGCCAAAGAAGGAAAGCACACAAGAGCCAAAGAAGGAGCACACACAAGAGCCAAAGAAGAAGGAGCGCACACAAGAGCCAAAGAAGAAGAGCACACAAGAGCCAAAGAAGAAGGACTGCACACGAGCCAAAGAAGGAGAGCACACAAGAGCCAAAGAAGGAGAGCACACTAGAGCACACACAAGAGCCAAAGAAGAAGGAGCGCACACAAGAGCCAAAGAAGGAGCGCACACAAGAGCCAAAGAAGGAGAGCACACAAGAGCCAAAGAAGAAGGACTGCACACGAGCCAAAGAAGGAGAGCACACAAGAGCCAAAGAAGGAGAGCACACAAGAGCACACACAAGAGCCAAAGAAGAAGGAGCGCACACAAGAGCCAAAGAAGAAGGAGCGCACACAAGAGCCAAAGAAGAAGAGCACACAAGAGCCAAAGAAGAAGGACTGCACACGAGCCAAAGAAGGAGAGCACACAAGAGCCAAAGAAGGAGAGCACACTAGAGCACACACAAGAGCCAAAGAAGAAGGAGCGCACACAAGAGCCAAAGAAGGAGCGCACACAAGAGCCAAAGAAGGAGAGCACACAAGAGCCAAAGAAGAAGGACTGCACACGAGCCAAAGAAGGAGAGCACACAAGAGCCAAAGAAGGAGAGCACACAAGAGCACACACAAGAGCCAAAGAAGAAGGAGCGCACACAAGAGCCAAAGAAGGAGCGCACACAAGAGCCAAAGAAGGCGAGCACACAAGAGCCAAAGAAGAAGTGCACACAAGAGCTAAAGATGGAGCGTACACAAGGGCCAACGAAGGAGCACACACAAGAGCCAAAGAAGGAGCGAACACAAGAGCCAAAGAAGGAGCGCACACAAGAGCCAAGAAGGAGAGCACACAAGAGCCAAAGAAGAAGGAGCGCACACAAGAGCCAAAGAAGGAGCGAACACAAGAGCTAAAGAAGATGGAGCGCACACAAGAGCCAAAGAAGGAGCGCACACAAGAGCCAACAAAGGAGAGCACACAAGAGCCAAAGAAGGAGAGCACACAAGAGCCAAAGAAGGAGAGCACACAAGATCCAAATAAGGAGAGCACACAAGATCCAAATAAGGAGAGCACACAAGAGCCAAAGAAGGAGAGCACACAAGAGCCAAAGAAGGAGAGCACACAAGAGCCAAAGAAGAAGGAGCACACACAAGAGCCAAAGAAGGAAAGCACACAAGAGACAAAGAAGGAGCGCACACAAGAGCCAAAGAAGGAGAGCACACAAGAGACAAAGAAGAAGGAGTGCACACAAGAGCCAAAGAAGAAGGAGAGCACACAAGAGCCAAAGAAGGAGGAGAGCACACAAGAGCCAAAGAAGGAGCACACAAGAGCCAAAGAAGAAGGAGCACACAAGAGCCAAAGAAGAAGCACACAAGAGCCAAAGAAGGAGTGCACACAAGAGCCAAAGAAGGAGAAGCGCACACAAGAGCCAAAGGAGAGCACACAAGATCCAAATAAGGAGAGCACACAAGAGCCAAAGAAGACCCAAAGAAGAAGGAGCGCACGCAAGAGCCAAAGAAGAAGAGCACACAAGAGCCAAAGAAGGAGAGCACACAAGAGCACACACAAGAGCCAAAGAAGAAGGAGCACACACAAGAGCCAAAGAAGGAGAGCACACAAGAGCCAAAGAAGAAGTGCGCACAAGAGCCAAAGAAGAAGTGCACACAAGAGCCAAAGAAGGAGGGCACACAAGAGCCAAAGAAGAATGAGAGCACACAAAAGCCAAAGAAGGAGAGCACACAAGACCAAAGAAGAGCCAAAGAAGGACTGCACACAAGAGCCAAAGAAGGAGAGCACACAAGAGCCAAAGAAGAAGGAGAGCACACAAGAGCCAAAGAAGGAGAGCACACAAGAGCACACGCAAGAGCCAAAGAAGAAGGAGCGCACACAAGAGCCAAAGAAGGAGAGCACACAAGAGCACACACAAGAGCCAAAGAAGGAGCGCACACAAGAGCCAAAGAAGGAGCGCACACAAGAGCCAAAGAGAGAGAGCACACAAGAGCCAAAGAAGAAATGCACACAAGAGCCAAAGAAGGAGCGCACACAAGAGCCAAAAAAGAATGAGAGCACACAAGAGCCAAATAAGGAGAGCACACAAGAGCCAAAGAAGGAGAGCACACAAGAGCACACACAAGAGCCAAAGAAGAAGGAGCGCACACAAGAGCCAAAGAAGGAGCGCACACAAGAGCCAAAGAAGGAGAGCACACAAGAGCCAAAGAAGAAGTGCACACAAGAGCCAAAGATGGAGCGCACACAAGAGCCAACGAAGGAGCACACACAAGAGCCAAAGAAGGAGCGAACACAAGAGCCAAAGAAGGAGCGCACACAAGAGCCAAGAAGGAGAGCACACAAGAGCCAAAGAAGAAGGAGCGCACACAAGAGCCAAAGAAGATGGAGCGCACACAAGAGCCAAAGAAGGAGCGCACACAAGAGCCAACAAAGGAGAGCACACAAGAGCCAAAGAAGGAGAGCACACAAGAGCCAAAGAAGAAGGAGAGCACACAAGATCCAAATAAGGAGAGCACACAAGATCCAAATAAGGAGAGCACACAAGAGCCAAAGAAGGAGAGCACACAAGAGCCAAAGAAGGAGAGCACACAAGAGCCAAAAAAGAAGGAGCACACACAAGAGCCAACGAAGGAGCGAACACAAGAGCTAAAGAAGATGGAGCGCACACAAGAGCCAAAGAAGGAGCGCACACAAGAGCCAACAAAGGAGAGCACACAAGAGCCAAAGAAGGAGAGCCCACAAGAGCCAAAGAAGAAGGAGAGCACACAAGATCCAAATAAGGAGAGCACACAAGATCCAAATAAGGAGAGCACACAAGAGCCAAAGAAGGAGAGCACACAAGAGCCAAAGAAGGAGAGCACACAAGAGCCAAAGAAGGAGAGCACACAAGAGCCAAAGAAGGAGAGCACACAAGAGCCAAAGAAGAAGGAGCACACACAAGAGCCAAAGAAGGAGAGCACACAAGAGACAAAGAAGGAGCGCACACAAGAGCCAAAGAAGGAGAGCACACAAGAGACAAAGAAGAAGGAGTGCACACAAGAGCCAAAGAAGAAGGAGAGCACACAAGAGCCAAAGAAGGAGCACACAAGAGCCAAAGAAGAAGGAGCACACAAGAGCCAAAGAAGAAGGAGCACACAAGAGCCAAAGAAGGAGTGCACACAAGAGCCAAAGAAGGAGAAGCGCACACAAGAGCCAAAGGAGAGCACACAAGATCCAAATAAGGAGAGCACACAAGAGCCAAAGAAGAGCCAAAGAAGAAGGAGCGCACACAAGAGCCAAAGAAGGAGAGCACACAAGAGCCAAAGAAGGAGAGCACACAAGAGCACACACAAGAGCCAAAGAAGAAGGAGCGCACACAAGAGCCAAAGAAGGAGCGCACACAAGAGCCAAAGAAGGAGAGCACACGAGAGCCAAAGAAGAAGTGCACACAGGAGCCAAAGAAGGAGCGCACACAAGAGCCAAAGAAGAATGAGAGCACACAAAAGCCAAAGAAGGAGAGCACACAAGAGCCAAAGAAGAGCCAAAGAAGGACTGCACACAAGAGCCAAAGAAGGAGAGCAAACAAGAGCCAAAGAAGAAGGAGAGCACACAAGAGCCAAAGAAGGAGAGCACACAAGAGCACACACAAGAGCCAAAGAAGAAGGAGCGCACACAAGAGCCAAAGAAGGAGAGCACACAAGAGCACACACAAGAGCCAAAGAAGGAGCGCACACAAGAGCCAAAGAAGGAGCGCACACAAGAGCCAAAGAGGGAAAGCACACAAGAGCCAAAGAAATGCACACAAGAGCCAAAGAAGGAGCGCACACAAGAGCCAAAGAAGAATGAGAGCAAACAAGAGCCAAATAAGGAGAGCACACAAGAGCCAAAGAAGAGCCAAAGAAGAAGGACTGCACACAAGAGCCAAAGAAGGAGAGCACACAAGAGCCAAAGAAGGAGAGCACACAAGAGCCAAAGAAGGAGAGCACACAAGAGCCAAAGAAGAATGAGAGCACACAAGAGCCAAAGAAGGAGTGCACACAAGAGCCAAAGAAGGAGAGCACACAAGAGCCAAAGAAGAAGTGCACACAAGAGCCAAAGAAGGAGCGCACACAAGAGCCAAAGAAGGAGAGCACACAAGAGCCAAAGAAGGAGAGCACACAAGAGCCAAAGAAGGAGAGCACACAAGAGCCAAAGAAGAAGTGCACACAAGAGCCAAAGAAGGAGCGCACACAAGAGCCAAAGAAGAATGAGAGCACACAAGAGCCAAAGAAGGAGAGAACACAAGAGCCAAAGAAGAAGGAGCGCACACAAGAACCAAAGAAGGAGCACACACAAGAGCCAAAGAAGGAGAGCACACAAGAGCCAAAGAAGAAGGAGCACACACAAGAGCCAAAGAAGGAGAGCACACAAGAGCCAAAGAAGAAGGAGCACACACAAGAGCCAAAGAAGGAGAGCACACAAGAGACAAAGAAGGAGCGCACACAAGAGCCAAAGAAGGAGAGCACACAAGAGACAAAGAAGAAGGAGTGCACACAAGAGCCAAAGAAGAAGGAGAGCACACAAGAGCCAAAGAAGGAGCACACAAGAGCCAAAGAAGAAGGAGCACACACGAGCCAAAGAAGAAGGAGCACACAAGAGCCAAAGAAGGAGTGCACACAAGAGCCAAAGAAGGAGAAGCGCACACAAGAGCCAAAGGAGAGCACACAAGATCCAAATACGGAGAGCACACAAGAGCCAAAGAAGAGCCAAAGAAGAAGGAGCGCACACAAGAGCCAAAGAAGGAGAGCACACAAGAGCCAAAGAAGGAGAGCACACAAGAGCACACACAAGAGCCAAAGAAGAAGGAGCGCACACAAGAGCCAAAGAAGGAGCGCACACAAGAGCCAAAGAAGGAGAGCACACAAGAGCCAAAGAAGAAGTGCACACAGGAGCCAAAGAAGGAGCGCACACAAGAGCCAAAGAAGAATGAGAGCACACAAAAGCCAAAGAAGGAGAGCACACAAGAGCCAAAGAAGAGCCAAAGAAGGACTGCACACAAGAGCCAAAGAAGGAGAGCAAACAAGAGCCAAAGAAGAAGGAGAGCACACAAGAGCCAAAGAAGGAGAGCACACAAGAGCACACACAAGAGCCAAAGAAGAAGGAGCGCACACAAGAGCCAAAGAAGGAGAGCACACAAGAGCACACACAAGAGCCAAAGAAGGAGCGCACACAAGAGCCAAAGAAGGAGCGCACACAAGAGCCAAAGAGGGAGAGCACACAAGAGCCAAAGAAGAAATGCACACAAGAGCCAAAGAAGGAGCGCACACAAGAGCCAAAGAAGAATGAGAGCAAACAAGAGCCAAATAAGGAGAGCACACAAGAGCCAAAGAAGAGCCAAAGAAGGACTGCACACAAGAGCCAAAGAAGGAGAGCACACAAGAGCCAAAGAAGGAGAGCACACAAGAGCCAAAGAAGGAGAGCACACAAGAGCCAAAGAAGAATGAGAGCACACAAGAGCCAAAGAAGGAGTGCACACAAGAGCCAAAGAAGGAGAGCACACAAGAGCCAAAGAAGAAGTGCACACAAGAGCCAAAGAAGGAGCGCACACAAGAGCCAAAGAAGAATGAGAGCACACAAGAGCCAAAGAAGGAGAGAACACAAGAGCCAAAGAAGAAGGAGCGCACACAAGAACCAAAGAAGGAGCACACACAAGAGCCAAAGAAGGAGAGCACACAAGAGCCAAAGAAGATGGAGCGCACACAAGAGCCAACGAAGAAGGAGCACACACAAGAGCCAAAGAAGGAGCGCACACAAGAGCCAAGAAGGAGAGCACACAAGAGCCAACGAAGAAGGAGCGCACACAAGAGCCAACGAAGAAGGAGCGAACACAAGAGCCAAAGAAGAAGGAGCGCACACAAGAGCCAACAAAGGAGAGCACACAAGAGCCAAAGAAGAAGAAGGAGAGCACACAAGAGCCAAAGAAGGAGAGCACACAAGATCCAAATAAGGAGAGCACACAAGAGCCAAAGAAGAAGGAGAGCACACAAGAGCCAAAGAAGGAGAGCACACAAGAGCCAAAGAAGGAGCACACACAAGAGTCAAAGAAGAAGGAGCGCACACAAGAGCCAAAGAAGAAGTGCACACAAGAGCCAAAGAAGAAGTGCACACAAGAGCCAAAGAAGGAGGGCACACAAGAGCCAAAGAAGAATGAGAGCACACAAAAGCCAAAGAAGGAGAGCACACAAGACCAAAGAAGAGCCAAAGAAGGACTGCACACAAGAGCCAAAGAAGGAGAGCACACAAGAGCCAAAGAAGAAGGAGCGCACACAAGAGCCAAAGAAGGAGAGCACACAAGAGCACACACAAGAGCCAAAGAAGGAGCGCACACAAGAGCCAAAGAAGGAGCGCACACAAGAGCCAAAGAGAGAGAGCACACAAGAGCCAAAGAAGAAATGCACACAAGAGCCAAAGAAGGAGCGCACACAAGAGCCAAAAAAGAATGAGAGCACACAAGAGCCAAATAAGGAGAGCACACAAGAGCCAAAGAAGGAGAGCACACAAGAGCACACACAAGAGCCAAAGAAGAAGGAGCGCACACAAGAGCCAAAGAAGAAGTGCACACAAGAGCCAAAGATGGAGCGCACACAAGAGCCAACGAAGGAGCACACACAAGAGCCAAAGAAGGAGCGAACACAAGAGCCAAAGAAGGAGCGCACACAAGAGCCAAGAAGGAGAGCACACAAGAGCCAAAGAAGAAGGAGCGCACACAAGAGCCAAAGAAGATGGAGCGCACACAAGAGCCAAAGAAGGAGCGCACACAAGAGCCAAAGAAGGAGCGCACACAAGAGCCAAAGAAGAAGCGCACACAAGAGCCAACAAAGGAGAGCACACAAGAGCCAAAGAAGGAGAGCACACAAGAGCCAAAGAAGAAGGAGAGCACACAAGATCCAAATAAGGAGAGCACACAAGATCCAAATAAGGAGAGCACACAAGAGCCAAAGAAGGAGAGCACACAAGAGCCAAAGAAGGAGAGCACACAAGAGCCAAAGAAGGAGAGCACACAAGAGCCAAAGAAGGAGAGCACACAAGAGCCAAAGAAGAAGGAGCACACACAAGAGCCAAAGAAGGAGAGCACACAAGAGACAAAGAAGGAGCGCACACAAGAGCCAAAGAAGGAGAGCACACAAGAGACAAAGAAGAAGGAGTGCACACAAGAGCCAAAGAAGAAGGAGAGCACACAAGAGCCAAAGAAGGAGCACACAAGAGCCAAAGAAGAAGGAGCACACAAGAGCCAAAGAAGAAGGAGCACACAAGAGCCAAAGAAGGAGTGCACACAAGAGCCAAAGAAGGAGAAGCGCACACAAGAGCCAAAGGAGAGCACACAAGATCCAAATAAGGAGAGCACACAAGAGCCAAAGAAGAGCCAAAGAAGAAGGAGCGCACACAAGAGCCAAAGAAGGAGAGCACACAAGAGCCAAAGAAGGAGAGCACACAAGAGCACACACAAGAGCCAAAGAAGAAGGAGCGCACACAAGAGCCAAAGAAGGAGCGCACACAAGAGCCAAAGAAGGAGAGCACACAAGAGCCAAAGAAGAAGTGCACACAGGAGCCAAAGAAGGAGCGCACACAAGAGCCAAAGAAGAATGAGAGCACACAAAAGCCAAAGAAGGAGAGCACACAAGAGCCAAAGAAGGACTGCACACAAGAGCCAAAGAAGGAGAGCAAACAAGAGCCAAAGAAGAAGGAGAGCACACAAGAGCCAAAGAAGGAGAGCACACAAGAGCACACACAAGAGCCAAAGAAGAAGGAGCGCACACAAGAGCCAAAGAAGGAGAGCACACAAGAGCACACACAAGAGCCAAAGAAGGAGCGCACACAAGAGCCAAAGAAGGAGCGCACACAAGAGCCAAAGAGGGAGAGCACACAAGAGCCAAAGAAGAAATGCACACAAGAGCCAAAGAAGGAGCGCACACAAGAGCCAAAGAAGAATGAGAGCAAACAAGAGCCAAATAAGGAGAGCACACAAGAGCCAAAGAAGAGCCAAAGAAGAAGGACTGCACACAAGAGCCAAAGAAGGAGAGCACACAAGAGCCAAAGAAGGAGAGCACACAAGAGCCAAAGAAGGAGAGCACACAAGAGCCAAAGAAGAATGAGAGCACACAAGAGCCAAAGAAGGAGTGCACACAAGAGCCAAAGAAGGAAAGCACACAAGAGCCAAAGAAGAAGTGCACACAAGAGCCAAAGAAGGAGCGCACACAAGAGCCAAAGAAGAATGAGAGCACACAAGAGCCAAAGAAGGAGAGAACACAAGAGCCAAAGAAGAAGGAGCGCACACAAGAACCAAAGAAGGAGCACACACAAGAGCCAAAGAAGGAGAGCACACAAGAGCCAAAGAAGAAGGAGCACACACAAGAGCCAAAGAAGGAGAGCACACAAGAGACAAAGAAGGAGCGCACACAAGAGCCAAAGAAGGAGAGCACACAAGAGACAAAGAAGAAGGAGTGCACACAAGAGCCAAAGAAGAAGGAGAGCACACAAGAGCCAAAGAAGGAGCACACAAGAGCCAAAGAAGAAGGAGCACACAAGAGCCAAAGAAGAAGGAGCACACAAGAGCCAAAGAAGGAGTGCACACAAGAGCCAAAGAAGGAGAAGCGCACACAAGAGCCAAAGGAGAGCACACAAGATCCAAATAAGGAGAGCACACAAGAGCCAAAGAAGAGCCAAAGAAGAAGGAGCGCACACAAGAGCCAAAGAAGGAGAGCACACAAGAGCCAAAGAAGGAGAGCACACAAGAGCACACACAAGAGCCAAAGAAGAAGGAGCGCACACAAGAGCCAAAGAAGGAGCGCACACAAGAGCCAAAGAAGGAGAGCACACAAGAGCCAAAGAAGAAGTGCACACAGGAGCCAAAGAAGGAGCGCACACAAGAGCCAAAGAAGAATGAGAGCACACAAAAGCCAAAGAAGGAGAGCACACAAGAGCCAAAGAAGAGCCAAAGAAGGACTGCACACAAGAGCCAAAGAAGGAGAGCAAACAAGAGCCAAAGAAGAAGGAGAGCACACAAGAGCCAAAGAAGGAGAGCACACAAGAGCAGACACAAGAGCCAAAGAAGAAGGAGCGCACACAAGAGCCAAAGAAGGAGAGCACACAAGAGCACACACAAGAGCCAAAGAAGGAGCGCACACAAGAGCCAAAGAAGGAGCGCACACAAGAGCCAAAGAGGGAGAGCACACAAGAGCCAAAGAAGAAATGCACACAAGAGCCAAAGAAGGAGCGCACACAAGAGCCAAAGAAGAATGAGAGTAAACAAGAGCCAAATAAGGAGAGCACACAAGAGCCAAAGAAGAGCCAAAGAAGAAGGACTGCACACAAGAGCCAAAGAAGGAGAGCACACAAGAGCCAAAGAAGGAGAGCACACAAGAGCCAAAGAAGGAGAGCACACAAGAGCCAAAGAAGAATGAGAGCACACAAGAGCCAAAGAAGGAGTGCACACAAGAGCCAAAGAAGGAAAGCACACAAGAGCCAAAGAAGAAGTGCACACAAGAGCCAAAGAAGGAGCGCACACAAGAGCCAAAGAAGAATGAGAGCACACAAGAGCCAAAGAAGGAGAGAACACAAGAGCCAAAGAAGAAGGAGCGCACACAAGAACCAAAGAAGGAGCACACACAAGAGCCAAAGAAGGAGAGCACACAAGAGCCAAAGAAGAAGGAGCACACACAAGAGCCAAAGAAGGAGAGCACACAAGAGACAAAGAAGGAGCGCACACAAGAGCCAAAGAAGGAGAGCACACAAGAGACAAAGAAGAAGGAGTGCACACAAGAGCCAAAGAAGAAGGAGAGCACACAAGAGCCAAAGAAGGAGCACACAAGAGCCAAAGAAGAAGGAGCACACAAGAGCCAAAGAAGAAGGAGCACACAAGAGCCAAAGAAGGAGTGCACACAAGAGCCAAAGAAGGAGAAGCGCAAACAAGAGCCAAAGGAGAGCACACAAGATCCAAATAAGGAGAGCACACAAGAGCCAAAGAAGAGCCAAAGAAGAAGGAGCGCACACAAGAGCCAAAGAAGGAGAGCACACAAGAGCCAAAGAAGGAGAGCACACAAGAGCACACACAAGAGCCAAAGAAGAAGGAGCGCACACAAGAGCCAAAGAAGGAGCGCACACAAGAGCCAAAGAAGGAGAGCACACAAGAGCCAAAGAAGAAGTGCACACAGGAGCCAAAGAAGGAGCGCACACAAGAGCCAAAGAAGAATGAGAGCACACAAAAGCCAAAGAAGGAGAGCACACAAGAGCCAAAGAAGAGCCAAAGAAGGACTGCACACAAGAGCCAAACAAGGAGAGCAAACAAGAGCCAAAGAAGAAGGAGAGCACACAAGAGCCAAAGAAGGAGAGCACACAAGAGCACACACAAGAGCCAAAGAAGAAGGAGCGCACACAAGAGCCAAAGAAGGAGAGCACACAAGAGCACACACAAGAGCCAAAGAAGAAGGAGCGCACACAAGAGCCAAAGAAGGAGAGCACACAAGAGCACACACAAGAGCCAAAGAAGGAGCGCACACAAGAGCCAAAGAAGGAGCGCACACAAGAGCCAAAGAGGGAGAGCACACAAGAGCCAAAGAAGAAATGCACACAAGAGCCAAAGAAGGAGCGCACACAAGAGCCAAAGAAGAATGAGAGCAAACAAGAGCCAAATAAGGAGAGCACACAAGAGCCAAAGAAGAGCCAAAGAAGGACTGCACACAAGAGCCAAAGAAGGAGAGCACACAAGAGCCAAAGAAGGAGAGCACACAAGAGCCAAAGAAGGAGAGCACACAAGAGCCAAAGAAGAATGAGAGCACACAAGAGCCAAAGAAGGAGTGCACACAAGAGCCAAAGAAGGAGAGCACACAAGAGCCAAAGAAGAAGTGCACACAAGAGCCAAAGAAGGAGCGCACACAAGAGCCAAAGAAGAATGAGAGCACACAAGAGCCAAAGAAGGAGAGAACACAAGAGCCAAAGAAGAAGGAGCGCACACAAGAACCAAAGAAGGAGCACACACAAGAGCCAAAGAAGGAGAGCACACAAGAGCCAAAGAAGATGGAGCGCACACAAGAGCCAACGAAGAAGGAGCACACACAAGAGCCAAAGAAGGAGCGCACACAAGAGCCAAGAAGGAGAGCACACAAGAGCCAACGAAGAAGGAGCGCACACAAGAGCCAACGAAGAAGGAGCGAACACAAGAGCCAAAGAAGAAGGAGCGCACACAAGAGCCAACAAAGGAGAGCACACAAGAGCCAAAGAAGAAGAAGGAGAGCACACAAGAGCCAAAGAAGGAGAGCACACAAGATCCAAATAAGGAGAGCACACAAGAGCCAAAGAAGAAGGAGAGCACACAAGAGCCAAAGAAGGAGAGCACACAAGAGCCAAAGAAGGAGCACACACAAGAGTCAAAGAAGAAGGAGCGCACACAAGAGCCAAAGAAGAAGTGCACACAAGAGCCAAAGAAGAAGTGCACACAAGAGCCAAAGAAGGAGGGCACACAAGAGCCAAAGAAGAATGAGAGCACACAAAAGCCAAAGAAGGAGAGCACACAAGACCAAAGAAGAGCCAAAGAAGGACTGCACACAAGAGCCAAAGAAGGAGAGCACACAAGAGCCAAAGAAGAAGGAGAGCACACAAGAGCCAAAGAAGGAGAGCACACAAGAGCACACGCAAGAGCCAAAGAAGAAGGAGCGCACACAAGAGCCAAAGAAGGAGAGCACACAAGAGCACACACAAGAGCCAAAGAAGGAGCGCACACAAGAGCCAAAGAAGGAGCGCACACAAGAGCCAAAGAGAGAGAGCACACAAGAGCCAAAGAAGAAATGCACACAAGAGCCAAAGAAGGAGCGCACACAAGAGCCAAAAAAGAATGAGAGCACACAAGAGCCAAATAAGGAGAGCACACAAGAGCCAAAGAAGGAGAGCACACAAGAGCACACACAAGAGCCAAAGAAGAAGGAGTGCACACAAGAGCCAAAGATGGAGCGCACACAAGAGCCAACGAAGGAGCACACACAAGAGCCAAAGAAGGAGCGAACACAAGAGCCAAAGAAGGAGCGCACACAAGAGCCAAGAAGGAGAGCACACAAGAGCCAAAGAAGAAGGAGCGCACACAAGAGCCAAAGAAGATGGAGCGCACACAAGAGCCAAAGAAGGAGCGCACACAAGAGCCAAAGAAGGAGCGCACACAAGAGCCAAAGAAGGAGCGCACACAAGAGCCAACAAAGGAGAGCACACAAGAGCCAAAGAAGGAGAGCACACAAGAGCCAAAGAAGAAGGAGAGCACACAAGATCCAAATAAGGAGAGCACACAAGATCCAAATAAGGAGAGCACACAAGAGCCAAAGAAGGAGAGCACACAAGAGCCAAAGAAGGAGAGCACACAAGAGCCAAAGAAGGAGAGCACACAAGAGCCAAAGAAGGAGAGCACACAAGAGCCAAAGAAGAAGGAGCACACACAAGAGCCAAAGAAGGAGAGCACACAAGAGACAAAGAAGGAGCGCACACAAGAGCCAAAGAAGGAGAGCACACAAGAGACAAAGAAGAAGGAGTGCACACAAGAGCCAAAGAAGAAGGAGAGCACACAAGAGCCAAAGAAGGAGCACACAAGAGCCAAAGAAGAAGGAGCACACAAGAGCCAAAGAAGAAGGAGCACACAAGAGCCAAAGAAGGAGTGCACACAAGAGCCAAAGAAGGAGAAGCGCACACAAGAGCCAAAGGAGAGCACACAAGATCCAAATAAGGAGAGCACACAAGAGCCAAAGAAGAGCCAAAGAAGAAGGAGCGCACACAAGAGCCAAAGAAGGAGAGCACACAAGAGCCAAAGAAGGAGAGCACACAAGAGCACACACAAGAGCCAAAGAAGAAGGAGCGCACACAAGAGCCAAAGAAGGAGCGCACACAAGAGCCAAAGAAGGAGAGCACACAAGAGCCAAAGAAGAAGTGCACACAGGAGCCAAAGAAGGAGCGCACACAAGAGCCAAAGAAGAATGAGAGCACACAAAAGCCAAAGAAGGAGAGCACACAAGAGCCAAAGAAGAGCCAAAGAAGGACTGCACACAAGAGCCAAAGAAGGAGAGCAAACAAGAGCCAAAGAAGAAGGAGAGCACACAAGAGCCAAAGAAGGAGAGCACACAAGAGCACACACAAGAGCCAAAGAAGAAGGAGCGCACACAAGAGCCAAAGAAGGAGAGCACACAAGAGCACACACAAGAGCCAAAGAAGGAGCGCACACAAGAGCCAAAGAAGGAGCGCACACAAGAGCCAAAGAGGGAGAGCACACAAGAGCCAAAGAAGAAATGCACACAAGAGCCAAAGAAGGAGCGCACACAAGAGCCAAAGAAGAATGAGAGCAAACAAGAGCCAAATAAGGAGAGCACACAAGAGCCAAAGAAGAGCCAAAGAAGAAGGACTGCACACAAGAGCCAAAGAAGGAGAGCACACAAGAGCCAAAGAAGGAGAGCACACAAGAGCCAAAGAAGGAGAGCACACAAGAGCCAAAGAAGAATGAGAGCACACAAGAGCCAAAGAAGGAGTGCACACAAGAGCCAAAGAAGGAAAGCACACAAGAGCCAAAGAAGAAGTGCACACAAGAGCCAAAGAAGGAGCGCACACAAGAGCCAAAGAAGAATGAGAGCACACAAGAGCCAAAGAAGGAGAGAACACAAGAGCCAAAGAAGAAGGAGCGCACACAAGAACCAAAGAAGGAGCACACACAAGAGCCAAAGAAGGAGAGCACACAAGAGCCAAAGAAGAAGGAGCACACACAAGAGCCAAAGAAGGAGAGCACACAAGAGACAAAGAAGGAGCGCACACAAGAGCCAAAGAAGGAGAGCACACAAGAGACAAAGAAGAAGGAGTGCACACAAGAGCCAAAGAAGAAGGAGAGCACACAAGAGCCAAAGAAGGAGCACACAAGAGCCAAAGAAGAAGGAGCACACAAGAGCCAAAGAAGAAGGAGCACACAAGAGCCAAAGAAGGAGTGCACACAAGAGCCAAAGAAGGAGAAGCGCACACAAGAGCCAAAGGAGAGCACACAAGATCCAAATAAGGAGAGCACACAAGAGCCAAAGAAGAGCCAAAGAAGAAGGAGCGCACACAAGAGCCAAAGAAGGAGAGCACACAAGAGCCAAAGAAGGAGAGCACACAAGAGCCAAAGAAGGAGAGCACACAAGAGCACACACAAGAGCCAAAGAAGAAGGAGCGCACACAAGAGCCAAAGAAGGAGCGCACACAAGAGCCAAAGAAGGAGAGCACACAAGAGCCAAAGAAGAAGTGCACACAGGAGCCAAAGAAGGAGCGCACACAAGAGCCAAAGAAGAATGAGAGCACACAAAAGCCAAAGAAGGAGAGCACACAAGAGCCAAAGAAGAGCCAAAGAAGGACTGCACACAAGAGCCAAAGAAGGAGAGCAAACAAGAGCCAAAGAAGAAGGAGAGCACACAAGAGCCAAAGAAGGAGAGCACACAAGAGCACACACAAGAGCCAAAGAAGAAGGAGCGCACACAAGAGCCAAAGAAGGAGAGCACACAAGAGCACACACAAGAGCCAAAGAAGGAGCGCACACAAGAGCCAAAGAAGGAGCGCACACAAGAGCCAAAGAGGGAGAGCACACAAGAGCCAAAGAAGAAATGCACACAAGAGCCAAAGAAGGAGCGCACACAAGAGCCAAAGAAGAATGAGAGTAAACAAGAGCCAAATAAGGAGAGCACACAAGAGCCAAAGAAGAGCCAAAGAAGAAGGACTGCACACAAGAGCCAAAGAAGGAGAGCACACAAGAGCCAAAGAAGGAGAGCACACAAGAGCCAAAGAAGGAGAGCACACAAGAGCCAAAGAAGAATGAGAGCACACAAGAGCCAAAGAAGGAGTGCACACAAGAGCCAAAGAAGGAACGCACACAAGAGCCAAAGAAGAAGTGCACACAAGAGCCAAAGAAGGAGCGCACACAAGAGCCAAAGAAGAATGAGAGCACACAAGAGCCAAAGAAGGAGAGAACACAAGAGCCAAAGAAGAAGGAGCGCACACAAGAACCAAAGAAGGAGCACACACAAGAGCCAAAGAAGGAGAGCACACAAGAGCCAAAGAAGAAGGAGCACACACAAGAGCCAAAGAAGGAGAGCACACAAGAGACAAAGAAGGAGCGCACACAAGAGCCAAAGAAGGAGAGCACACAAGAGACAAAGAAGAAGGAGTGCACACAAGAGCCAAAGAAGAAGGAGAGCACACAAGAGCCAAAGAAGGAGCACACAAGAGCCAAAGAAGAAGGAGCACACAAGAGCCAAAGAAGAAGGAGCACACAAGAGCCAAAGAAGGAGTGCACACAAGAGCCAAAGAAGGAGAAGCGCACACAAGAGCCAAAGGAGAGCACACAAGATCCAAATAAGGAGAGCACACAAGAGCCAAAGAAGAGCCAAAGAAGAAGGAGCGCACACAAGAGCCAAAGAAGGAGAGCACACAAGAGCCAAAGAAGGAGAGCACACAAGAGCACACACAAGAGCCAAAGAAGAAGGAGCGCACACAAGAGCCAAAGAAGGAGCGCACACAAGAGCCAAAGAAGGAGAGCACACAAGAGCCAAAGAAGAAGTGCACACAGGAGCCAAAGAAGGAGCGCACACAAGAGCCAAAGAAGAATGAGAGCACACAAAAGCCAAAGAAGGAGAGCACACAAGAGCCAAAGAAGAGCCAAAGAAGGACTGCACACAAGAGCCAAAGAAGGAGAGCAAACAAGAGCCAAAGAAGAAGGAGAGCACACAAGAGCCAAAGAAGGAGAGCACACAAGAGCACACACAAGAGCCAAAGAAGAAGGAGCGCACACAAGAGCCAAAGAAGGAGAGCACACAAGAGCACACACAAGAGCCAAAGAAGGAGCGCACACAAGAGCCAAAGAAGGAGCGCACACAAGAGCCAAAGAGGGAGAGCACACAAGAGCCAAAGAAGAAATGCACACAAGAGCCAAAGAAGGAGCGCACACAAGAGCCAAAGAAGAATGAGAGCAAACAAGAGCCAAATAAGGAGAGCACACAAGAGCCAAAGAAGAGCCAAAGAAGAAGGACTGCACACAAGAGCCAAAGAAGGAGAGCACACAAGAGCCAAAGAAGGAGAGCACACAAGAGCCAAAGAAGGAGAGCACACAAGAGCCAAAGAAGAATGAGAGCACACAAGAGCCAAAGAAGGAGTGCACACAAGAGCCAAAGAAGGAGAGCACACAAGAGCCAAAGAAGAAGTGCACACAAGAGCCAAAGAAGGAGCGCACACAAGAGCCAAAGAAGAATGAGAGCACACAAGAGCCAAAGAAGGAGAGAACACAAGAGCCAAAGAAGAAGGAGCGCACACAAGAACCAAAGAAGGAGCACACACAAGAGCCAAAGAAGGAGAGCACACAAGAGCCAAAGAAGATGGAGCGCACACAAGAGCCAACGAAGAAGGAGCACACACAAGAGCCAAAGAAGGAGCGCACACAAGAGCCAAGAAGGAGAGCACACAAGAGCCAACGAAGAAGGAGCGCACACAAGAGCCAACGAAGAAGGAGCGAACACAAGAGCCAAAGAAGAAGGAGCGCACACAAGAGCCAACAAAGGAGAGCACACAAGAGCCAAAGAAGAAGAAGGAGAGCACACAAGAGCCAAAGAAGGAGAGCACACAAGATCCAAATAAGGAGCGCACACAAGAGCCAAAGAAGGAGAGCACACAAGAGCCAAAGAAGGAGAGCACACAAGAGCCAAAGAAGGAGCGCACACAAGAGCCAAAGAAGAAGGAGTGCACACAAGAGCCAAAGAAGGAGAAGCGCACACAAGAGCCAAAGGAGAGCACACAAGATCCAAATAAGGAGAGCACACAAGAGCCAAAGAAGAGCCAAAGAAGAAGGAGCGCACACAAGAGCCAAAGAAGGAGAGCACACAAGAGCGAAAGAAGAAGGAGCGCACACAAGAGCCAAAGAAGAGCCAAAGAAGAAGGAGCGCACACAAGAGCCAAAGAAGGAGAGCACACAAGAGCCAAAGAAGGAGAGCACACAAGAGCACACACAAGAGCCAAAGAAGAAGGAGCGCACACAAGAGCCAAAGAAGGAGCGCACACAAGAGCCAAAGAAGGAGAGCACACAAGAGCCAAAGAAGAAGTGCACACAGGAGCCAAAGAAGGAGCGCACACAAGAGCCAAAGAAGAATGAGAGCACACAAGAGCCAAAGAAGGAGAGAACACAAGAGCCAAAGAAGAGCCAAAGAAGGACTGCACACAAGAGCCAAAGAAGGAGAGCAAACAAGAGCCAAAGAAGAAGGAGAGCACACAAGAGCCAAAGAAGGAGAGCACACAAGAGCACACACAAGAGCCAAAGAAGAAGGAGCGCACACAAGAGCCAAAGAAGAAGGAGTGCACACAAGAGCCAAAGAAGGAGAAGCGCACACAAGAGCCAAAGGAGAGCACACAAGATCCAAATAAGGAGAGCACACAAGAGCCAAAGAAGAGCCAAAGAAGGAGCGCACACAAGAGCCAAAGAAGGAGAGCACACAAGAGCCAAAGAAGAAGGAGCGCACACAAGAGCCAAAGAAGGAGACCACAAAAGAGAAAAGGAAGACATTACGAAAGGAAAAGAAGGAGACAATACAAGACCTAGACAATCGAAGAAGAGGCAACCGACGAAACAATACCAAAGAGTGGAAACAGAAGAGACAAAGAGTTCACCGCAGTTCAAATTCTCCACAGTGAAATTCTGCAAGTGAACTCGCCTCTCACCGAAGGGAAGTCACCGCAGTTCAGCCGTGATGGGAACGCAGCTTCAGTGACCTGCAGCAACCTCGATGATATCACCGCTAGTCACTGACGCTGCGCTCGCAGCAGCTCATTCATCAGTGGTTCTCAGTCTGGACGGTCACATCCTGGCGCCGTCCAGTTTGAAAACTATTTATCCCCAGACATGGATTACGGTGTGGGACAGAACAACAGACAGGTGAGGGATATTGTTGTTTTTTATTTTTGTTTCATTACAGGAGAACGAGGGCTATAGAAATACCGAGTGTCGGCGGCAGTGCCGGGTATTGATGTGAGATTCTCAAATGACACTCGCAAGTGTGGCCTCGGCCTAACACGGATCCTGGTGAAGTCCGTGTTCAGTTTCCGTGCCCGAACAGTAGGTGTTTGGTATGGACACTGAACTTTACTGTTTGGGTTCGCCCATCTCTATCTTTGGCATGTGATAGAAAACTAGAGGAAAGCCAGGCAAACACGGGAGAACATACAAACTACTTGTAGCTGTTCTCTGTGGTGAGATTTGAACCCAGGACCCCAGTGCAGCAAAGCAACAGTGCAAATCACTGAGCTATCATACAGTGCTAACCACTGAGCCACGATGCTGCTCTATGCATTGCATAGTTCAGTGCTCACAACTGAGCCACAATGCTGCCCTATATATAGCAGTGCTAACCACTGAGCTACCATGCTCGTTTCTATACAGTACAGTGCTAACCATTGAGTCACCATGCTGCCCTATATAAAGTACAGTGCTAACCAGTAAGTCACTGTGCAGCCCTATATATTGTACAGTGCTACCCACTGAGCCACCATTCTGCCCAATGCTATCCACTGTGCTGCCTTTGAAGAAGAGGTAACAGGAAAAAAAAACATATCTAAAATGGGGAGAAACACAAGACAGTATAGGAAACAGGAGACAATGGAAAAGACAGAGGCAACAAGAAAATATCAAAAGATACAGTAAAAGAGAGAAGTTTGTGGAGACAATGATGAATAACAGAAGTGGAAATGGAGGAGAAAAGAAAAAATAGGAGAGAAGAAAGTGAAGGAGACAACACATGAGACAACAGACACTGGAGGGGACAATGGGATTAAGAGTAGACAACAGGAAATACAGCGAAGGAGAAAAGAAAAGAAGAAACAATAGGAGAGACTGGGGTGACGGAAGAAAAAAAAGAAGAGACAAATGTACAGACGAAAGAAGATGCAATGGAAGAAGAGACCGCAAGAAACGAGGGAAGGAAACTGAAGACAAAAAAATGGAAAAACAATTGAAGAAACAATACAATACAATGACGACAGTGGAGCAAACAGAAAAGACAATGGAAGACAAAAAAAGCGAGAAGATGAATGAAGTGGCAGAAAAGAGTGGACACAATGGAAGAGACAAATGTAAAAAAAAAGGAGGAGGCAACGGAGACAAAAAGGAGAAGACAACAGAAGAAACAGGAGGTTACAAACCAGTGGAGGAAACAACGGAAAAAGCAAAGGAGGAGACGAGAAAAGACAAAATGAGTAGGAAAAAGCCAACAGAAGAGACCAAGGTGGAAACAATAGCAAAGACAAAAGCACAGAGAGAAGAGACAAGAAAATAAACAATAGAAGAGGGAAAACAGGACACAATGAAAGAGACAATGGAAGAGACACAGGAGGTGACAGAAGATATGGGAGAGACAGAAGATAGTGAAGTAAACAACAGAACCAACAAAGGAGGAGGTAGAGGAAGAAACAAACCAGGATTCAACAGAAGCAACAAAGAAACACCAAAACTGAAAAAGGAGAAGCTACAGGAAGCGACAAAAAGAGAATCAAAAGAAGAGGCAGCAGAAGAAACAATAGAGACAGAGGACAATGGAGGAAACAGAGGGCAGAGGGGAAGAGAAAAGAGGAGGCAAAAAAGAGACAGCAGAAGAGACAAATGAAAGAAAACAGCAGACAGAGGAAACTTGGGTCACCAAAGACAGTGTAGGATACAGTGGACAAACTGGAAGAGAAAACGGAAAAGGTAAAAGAGGAGACAGTGTCAGAGACCGAAGATGCAACAGAATAAACAATAGAAGAGACTGCAGAGAAGACAATGGATGAAATAGACACAGTAGCAGAGAAAAGATCTGTCGCTGTGCTTCATTTACTGTGGTTTGTGTAAACAGGCATTTAAGTAACTGCCTGTTGGTAAAGGGTTACTGATAGTTGGTGCTGAAAGTCAGTCTATGTAAAGGGAGCCTTACAGTTAGAGCAGTCCGCCTGTGGAACTCCTTCCGCCATGAGGTAGTAATGGCCGACACTATATAACATGTAACATGTCACAAAAAAAATACCATGAAAGAAAATGTATAACTGGTGGAGAAAGATGACTGTAACAAAGGTGGAGTCAGAAGAAACCGAGTAGAAGACAACAACAGAGACAGAAAAGGCAATGGAACAGACAAAGGAGGAACAAGGGAAGAGACAACGATAGAGAAAAGGGAAGAGATAAGGGAGGAGACAAAAGAAGAGACAAAGGAGGAAACAATGGAAAAGTCAAAGGAAGACACAATGGAGACAAAAAAGGAGACATAGAAGAGAAAAGACAAGACAAAAAAGACAAAGGAGGAGACAATGAAAGAGAAAAAGTAGGAGACAACAAAGACAACAACAAAAGAGACAAAGGAGAAAACTATAGAAAAAACACAACAGGAGACAATTGAAGAAACAAAGAAGAAAGAACGGAGGAGATAAAGAAGCCAACAGAACAGACAAGGAGGAAACAATGTAAGAGACAATGGAAAAAAAATGGAAGAGACAAAGGAGGATACGACAAAGGAGACAATGGAAGCAAAAGAGCAGGAGATAAAGGAGGAGACAACAACACAGACAAAAGCGGAGACAATGGAGGAAAGGAGGAAACGAGACAAAGTAGGATACAATGGAAAAAACAAAGGAGGAGACAACAGAAGAGAAAAAAAGAGGAATCAAAGGAAGAGAAAAGGAAAAAACAAAAAGGAGAAGACAAAGGAGTAAATAATGGAAGAGAGGCAGAAAATGGAAGAGACAAAGGAGGAAACAACGGAAGAGATGAAGGAGGAGACGAAGGAAACAAAGGAAGAGACAAAAGGAGGAAATAATGGAAAAAAACAAACAAAAAAGAGACAATGAAGAGAAAAAAGGAAACAACGGAAGAGAAAACGGAAAAGAGGAAAGGAGGAGACCAAGTAGTAAAGAACGGAAGAAACAATGGAGGAGAGGAAGGGGGAAACAATGGAAGAAAAAAGAGGAAACAACAGAGGAGACAAAGAAGGAGACAACAGAAGGAACAAAGAAGGAAACAATATAAGAGAAAAAAGAGGAAACAAAGGAAGAGACAAAGAAGGAGACAACGAGAGAGACAAAAGAGCAGACAATGGGCGAGACAAAGAAGCTAAAGGAAGAGACAACAAGAGAAAAAGGAGGAGACAACATAAGAGACAAAAGGAGGAGGCAACATAAGAGACAAAGAAGGAGATAACAGAAGCAACAAAGGAGGAGACAATGGAAAAAAAACAAAGCAGGAGGCAATGGAAGCGAAAGAGCAGGAGATAAAGGAGGAGACAACACAAGAGACAAGGGAGGAAAAAAATGGAAGAGAAAAAAAGAGGTGACAGTGGGCGAGAAAAAGGAGCTAAAGGAGGGGACAAGAGACAATGGAAGAGACAAAGAAGGAGACAACAGAAGAAAATAAAGATGAGACAAGAGAAGAGACAAGGGAGGAAAAAACGGAGGAGACAATGGAAGAGACAACGGAAGAAAAAAAAAAAGAAACAATGGAAGAGACAAGGGAGGAAAAAACAGAAAAGACAAAGGAGGAGACAACAGAAGAGACAAAGAAACAGACAACGTAAGAGAAAAAAGAGGAAACAATGGAAAAAACAAAAGGAGGAAACAATGGAAGAGGAAACAACGGGACATATCGGAAGAGACAACAGAAGAGAGAAGGGAAAAGACACCGAAGAAGAAAACAGAAGGAATGAAGGATGGAAACAACGGAAGAGACAACGGAGGAAAGAACGGAAGAGATTTAGTTAAAGACAGGAGAAAATGGAAGAAACATGAGCAGAGACTATGAAGATAGTGAAGAAACAGACGTAAGAAAGGAGTCATGAAAATAGACAAATGAGACCACGAGAGAGACCGGAAACAACAATAAAGTGAGGGTGAGAAAATGGAAATGTAGAGGATTCGATGACAACAGGAAAGATGAGGCAATGTGCAAAATACAGAAAGGGCAATGTAGAAACAGGGATAACGGGGGTAGATCATAGAAGAGACGTTAGGTTGAAAAGCATCCCCAGGCTCCTGGAAGCCTCCTCGGTACACCTCCAGCAGTTTCGCCCGCCTGGAAGTCTGACACTCGTCTGAAATTTTTAAAGTATGAAAATATGGTTTTTCACCCAAAATTCGACTTTCCGCCCGTGAACCGCAAACTTCACCCACACTTAGGTCACTGTCTTGAAAAATTTTGAGAAAGTCCTGATTTTGTGAAAAATCTCACATTTCCCCTACTTCGACCACAGGGGGGCGTCAATATGTTGTAAGGTACCCCAAGACAGTGACCTAAGTGTGGGTGAAGTTTGTGGTGCACGGGCGTAAAGTCGAATTTTGGGTGAAAAACCATATTTTCATACTCCTCTGGGAGGCAACAGAAGAGAGAAATGACAACAGGAGACACGAGTCACTGAAGGATGCAAACGAGAAAGGAGGAGAATGAGGAAGGGTTTGCTGAACTCCTGGGGTTTCCAGAGCCTTAGACAATAAAGACTAACCCTTATAATCTTACCCAGACATGATTCTTGAGGACATCTCGGAGGCCGCCACTGCATCTCTGAGGAGGTCTGATGCCTCCATCCCTGTGGTAAGAAGATATTGAGTAGCAGAACTTCCCAGCGATCACTGCATATCTGCCCAATCCACACCGGCAGCTGCAGTCATGGCCGACTCCACAACACCTGACAGATGGCACTCACCTGAGTTATGGCGCAGTTTTATCACCCACTGATGGAGGGACTCCGGGGTCGGAGCACGAAAAAGATATTCAGAACCGTCCATTAATCTGCAGGAGAAGATAGTGACAAGTGGAGACGATGTATAGTATGTACGTGTACCGTCACAAACGGGATGAGGGCCGTATACAGGGTATATACTGTATGTACCGTCACATATGGGGTGAGGGCCGTATACAGGGTATATACTGTGCCGTGGGCATCTCATAGGCTCTTTTCCTTTTTGGAGTGTCCGGCTTCACCGGCCGATGACGGACCTGTCTGGATCCTTTTCACTCCTCATCCTCTCGTTTTTTACTGCCGGAGCGGATTATTAGGGGCCACACAGTGTCAGGTGCTCTGCACTCACCGCAGTCGGAAGCAGTTGTCTTTCTTGGTGTAGTCTGATTCCGGGGTGCAGACCGCTCCGGTGAGGTGTAAGGGGGAAGCAGACGCAGAACTCTATGGGTCGTGAAACAGGATGCATTACCCCTTGGACAGGACGCAATGTGACACCTGCTGCCCCCAAACTCGTGGTTATATCATACATGGGCGGCCTCTGTAGGTCGCACTCACCTTAGTGGAATATTTGTGGTCATGGTAGACGCAGAGGGTCCTCCTCACCAAGACAGCGTAAAACGTTCCCCACGTGCGGCTGGAGGCCTGAGGGCAAAAAGACCGAGTGATGGCAGCGACGGCAAAACTATGATCAACTGAAACCTCTATCAACTACAACCGACAGCAGGACAAAGGCCCCAGCCCCACCCACCGCAGAAAAGGCTCGAGCCCCACCCACCGCAGAAAAGGCTTGGGCATCGCCCACCACGACAAAGGTTCGGGCATCACCCACCACGACAAAGGCTTGGTCATCACTCACCACGACAAAGGCTCAGGCCCCGCCCACTGTGACCGGAAGACTCAGGTGCAACCCACTGTGACAGAAATCTCAAATACCGCCCATCTCAACAGAAAGCCTCCTGGAATCTGCCTGACTCAATACCTTTCCTGATCATTAAATACTCCACTTACCTTACGACCCCCGACATGCAGGACTGGCTTCCTTTCCAAGGGTCCCTCCATCAGGTGAAAGTCCAGTTTCTGGGTCACCTATAATAACAGCAAAAAAAACTAAACCTAAAAACACCAAAAATACAAGTAATTAACTAAATATATCCAAGACACAGACAGAAGAACTCAATACCAGCAAATAACCTAATATACCCAGGATACAGGCGCAGGATTCCGATACTAGCAGGAAACCTAATATACCCAGGATACAGGCGGAGGATTCCGATACCAGCAGGAAACCTAATATACCCAGGATACAGGCGGAGGTTTCCGATACTAGCAGGAAACCTAATATACCCAGGATACAGGCGGAGGATTCCGATACCAGCAGGAAACCTAATATACCCAGGATACAGGCGGAGGATTCCGATACCAGCAGGAAACCTAATATACCCAGGATACAGGCGGAGGATTCCGATACCAGCAGGAAACCTAATATACCCAGGATACAGGCGGAGGATTCCGATACCAGCAGGAAACCTAATATACCCGGGATACAGGCGGAGGATTCCGATACCAGCAGGAAACCTAATATACCCAGGATACAGGCGGAGGTTTCCGATACTAGCAGGAAACCTAATATACCCAGGATACAGGCGGAGGATTCCGATACCAGCAGGAAACCTAATATACCCAGGATACAGGCGGAGGATTCCGATACTAGCAGGAAACCTAATATACCCAGGATACAGGCGGAGGATTCCGATACCAGCAGGAAACCTAATATACCCAGGATACAGGCGGAGGTTTCCGATACTAGCAGGAAACCTAATATACCCGGGATACAGGCGGAGGATTCCGATACTAGCAGGAAACCTAATATACCCAGGATACAGGCGGAGGATTCCGATACCAGCAGGAAACCTAATATACCCAGGATACAGGCGGAGGTTTCCGATACTAGCAGGAAACCTAATATACCCGGGATACAGGCGGAGGATTCCGATACTAGCAGGAAACCTAATATACCCAGGATACAGGCGGAGGATTCCGATACCAGCAGGAAACCTAATATACCCAGGATACAGGCGGAGGATTCCGATACTAGCAGGAAACCTAATATACCCAGGATACAGGCGGAGGATTCCGATACCAGCAGGAAACCTAATATACCCAGGATAAAGGTGGAGCATTCAGATCCCAGCAGGAAACCCAATATACCCAGGATACAGGTGGAAGATTCTGATACCAGCAGAAAACCTAATATACTGAGGATACAGGTGGAGGATTCAGATATCAGCAGGAAACCTAATATACCCAGGATACAGGCGGAGGATTCCGATACCAGCAGGAAACCTAATATACCCAGGATACAGGCGGAGGATTCTGATCCCAACAGGAAACCCAATATACCCAGGATACAGGTGGAGGATTCAGATATCAGCAGGAAACCTAATATACCCAGGATACAGGCGGAGGATTCAGATATCAGCAGGAAACCTAATATACCCAGGATACAGGCGGAGGATTCAGATCCCAACAGGAAACCCAATATACCCAGGATACAGGCGGAGGATTCCGATACCAGCAGGAAACCGAATATACCCAGGATACAGGCGGAAGATTCCGATACTAGCAGGAAACCTAATATACCCAGGATTCATGTGGAGGATTCCGATACTAACAGGAAACCTAATATACCCAGGATACAGGCGGAGTATTCCGATACCAGCAGATAGTCGAATATAACCAGGATACAGGCGGAGGATTCCTAAACCAGCAGGAAATCTAATATACCCAGGATACAGGTGGAGGATTCCAATACCAGCAGGAAACCTAATATACCCAGGATACAGGCGGAGGATTTCGATACCAGCAGATAATCGAATATAACCAGAATACAGGCGGAGGATTCAGATACCAGCAGAAAACCCAAAATACCCAGGATACAGGCGGAGGATTCCGATACCAGCAGGAAACCTAATATGCCCAGGATACAGGCGGAGGATTCAGATCCCAACAGGAAACCCAATATACCCAGGATACAGGTGGAGGATTCAGATATCAGCAGGAAACCTAATATACCCAGGATACAGGCGGAGGATTCAGATATCAGCAGGAAACCTAATATACCCAGGATACAGGCGGAGGATTCAGATCCCAACAGGAAACCCAATATACCCAGGATACAGGCGGAGGATTCCGATACCAGCAGGAAACCGAATATACCCAGGATACAGGCGGAAGATTCCGATACTAGCAGGAAACCTAATATACCCAGGATTCATGTGGAGGATTCCGATACTAACAGGAAACCTAATATACCCAGGATACAGGCGGAGTATTCCGATACCAGCAGATAGTCGAATATAACCAGGATACAGGCGGAGGATTCCTAAACCAGCAGGAAATCTAATATACCCAGGATACAGGTGGAGGATTCCAATACCAGCAGGAAACCTAATATACCCAGGATACAGGCGGAGGATTTCGATACCAGCAGATAATCGAATATAACCAGAATACAGGCGGAGGATTCCGATACCAGCAGGAAACCTAATATACCCAGGATACAGGCGGAGGATTCTGATATCAGCAGAAAACCTAATATACACAGGATACAGGCGGATGATTCCGATACCAGCAGGAAATCTAATATACCCAGGATACAGGCGGAGGATTCCGATACCAGCAGGAAACCTAATATAACCAGGATACAGGTGGAGGATTCAGATATCAGCAGGAAACCTAATATACCCAGGATACAGGCGGAGGATTCCGATACCAGCAGGAAACCTAATATAACCAGGATACAGGTGGAGGATTCAGATACCAGCAGGAAACCCAATATACCCAGGATACAGGCGGAGGATTCCGATACCAGCAGGAAACCTAATATACCCAGGATACAGGCGGAGGATTTCGATACCAGCAGATAGTCGAATATAACCAGGATACAGGCGGAGGATTCAAATACCAGCAGGAAACCCAATATAGCCAGGATACAGGCGGAGGATTCCGATATCAGCAGAAAACCTAATATACCCAGGATACAGGCGGAGGATTCCGATACCAGCAGGAAACCCAATATACCCGGGATACAGGTGGAGGATTCCGATACCAGCAGGAAACCTAATATACCCAGGATACAGGTGGAGGATTCTGATACCAGCAGGAAACCTAATATACCCAGGATACAGGTGGAGGATTCTGATACCAGCAGGAAACCTAATATACCCAGGATACAGGCGGAGGATTTCGATACCAGCAGACAGTCGAATATAACCAGGATACAGGCGGAGGATTCAGATACCAGCAGAAAACCTAATATACCCAGGATACAGGCGGAGGATTCCGATACCAGCAGGAAACCTAATATACCCAGGATACAGGCGGAGGATTTCGATACCAGCAGACAGTCGAATATAACCAGGATACAGGCGGAGGATTCAGATACCAGCAGAAAACCTAATATACCCAGGATACAGGCGGAGGATTCCGATACCAGCAGGAAACCTAATATATCCAGGATACAGGCGGAGGATTTCGATACCAGCAGATAGTCGAATATAACCAGGATACAGGCGGAGGATTCAGATACCAGCAGGAAACCTAATATACCCAGGATACAGGCGGAGGATTCCGATACCAGCAGGAAACCCAATATACCCGGGATACAGGTGGAGGATTCCGATACCAGCAGAAAACCTAATATACTGAGGATACAGGTGGAGGATTCTGATACCAACAGGAAACCTAATATACCCAGGATACAGGTGGAGGATTCTGATACCAACAGGAAACCTAATATACCCAGGATACAGGTGGAGGATTCTGATACCAGCAGGAAACCTAATATACCCAGGATACAGGCGGAGGATTTCGATACCAGCAGATAGTCGAATATAACCAGGATACAGGCGGAGGATTCAGATACCAGCAGGAAACCCAATATACCCAGGATACAGGCGGAGGATTCCGATACCAGCAGGAAACCTAATATACCCAGGATACAGGCGGAGGATTCCGATACCAGCAGGAAACCCAATATACCCGGGATACAGGTGGAGGATTCCGATACCAGCAGAAAACCTAATATACTGAGGATACAGGTGGAGGATTCTGATACCAACAGGAAACCTAATATACCCAGGATACAGGTGGAGGATTCTGATACCAACAGGAAACCTAATATACCCAGGATACAGGTGGAGGATTCCGGTACCAGCAGGAAACCAAATATACCCATGATACAGCCGGAGGTCAATGATACCAGTGGACAACCAAATATAACCAGGATACAGGCAGAGGTGACTGATACCAGTAGGAAACCTAATATACCCAGGATAGAGGCGGAGGACCTAATATACTTAGGATACAGGCAGAGGATCCCAATGCTGGAGGACAATCTAATATACCCAGAATACAGGAGGAAGACCCAGATACTGGTGGACAACCTAATATACCTAGGATACAGGAGGACCCCGATACCAGGATACAAGTGGATGACCTAGATATCAGCAGGCAAGCTAATATACCCAGGTTACAGGCGGATGACTCAGATACCAGTGGGCAACCTAATATACCCAGGACACAGGCAGAGGATCCCAATGCTGGCGGACAATCTAACATACCCAGGATACAGGCGGAAGACCCAGATACTGGCAGAAAACCGAATATACCCAGGATACAGGCGGAAGACCCCGACACTGAAAACCTAATATACCCAGGATACAGGTGGATTACACTGATACCACCGGGCAACCTAATATCCCCAGTATACAGGCAAATGACCTCGATACCAGTGGGAAACCAAACCCAGAATACAGGTGGAGGATACTGATACCACCGAGCAACCTAATATATCCAGGATACAGGTGGAGGTCACAGATACCAGCGGATAACCTAATATCCCTGGGCTACAGGCAAATGACCCAGATATCAGCGGGCAACCTAATATACCAAGGATACATTCGGAGGACCCAGATACCGGTGCACAACCTAATATACCAAGGATACAGTCGGAGGACCCAGATACCGGTGCACAACCTAATACACCCAGGATACAGGTGGAGGACACAGATACAAGTGGGCAATCTAATATACCCAGGATACAGGTAGATGACCTAATATACCTAGGATACAGGAGGAAGACCCCGATACCAGCAGATACCACAAGATCAACAGAGATTGTATTATGCTCAAAATATAGAAAGAATAAATATATAAACACCCAGGAGAAATATTATACCCAGGATGCAGGCGGATGAGCTAAATACCTTCTCACCCATGGACTTGTTCTCTACAGTCTCCGGTAGAGGGGTCTGTGCACTTATCCTTGATTTGCTCATGTCCTCTGGATACCAGTTTGCCTGGGTGCGGATTATACCCTCACTCTTCCCCCTCCAGGTGTTGAGCCTTTTCTCTGTTGCTAATTGTGTAGATCTCCTGGTAGAGGATGGCAGAGCAAATGTGGCCACCAATATGTTTGGTTCAGTTCCTGTCATTACTTGGCCATATGGTTCTCTATGACAGTCATGTTTCTCTGGAGACAGACCACCCCCCACCATCCCTTTTGCTGCAATGTGGGGAGATGCCTGTACTGGGCACATGACTGGAACTTTCTTGGCATTATTCCAGATACCTTCCAACTCCTCATCATCATTTTCCAATAACTCATGGTCTGGATGGAGAACTTCTGGAAGTGAACTGGTCTTTGTGAATATTCCTTTATCAGGTGGGGTCTCTCTGAATTTGTTGTGGTCACTTAGGTTGCAGTGAGTTTTATGAATATGGAGAACACAATTGCAGGAACAGATTAATGCTCGCTGTCCATCACCATAATGCTTCTTCACACAGTACTGATCTACCACCTCGTCTATGTTCCTCCAAAAGAAAAAAGATGCTCCTGTTGTCTCATGAAGGATTGGAGATGAGGTGGTAAATGTTCCTCCCATCTCCTGAAGGACTGGAGATGAAGTGGTAGATGTTCCTCCCATCTCCTGAAGGACTGGAGATGAGGTCGTAGATGTTCCTCCCATCTCCTGAAGGGCTAGAGATGAGGTAGTAGATGTTCCTCCAGTCTCCAGAAGGACTGGAGATGAGTTGGTAAATTGTCCTCCCGTCTGATGAAAAATTGGAGATGAGGTGGTAAATGTTCCTCCCTTCTCCAGAAGGACTGGAGATGAGGTGGTAAATGTTCCTCCCATCTTATGAAAAATCGGAGATGAGATGCTTGATGTGCCTCCCATCTCCTGAAGGACTGCAGATGATAACGTGGTAGCTCCTCCAATATAAGCTGGGGAATCTGAGACATCACAGTTTGATGAATCAGGTCCCACAATCCTGGGTGAATTCATGTTTTTTTCCTGTGAGTCCCAGTCAAGGTCAAGGTGTCGCAAGACAAGAGGAGAAAGTCTGCCTATCTCAAAGTTATGAATGAAGTCCTCCAACTCCCGAGAGTTCTGTGCACTGGCTGTGGTCCTCCCATACCCAAGAATGTTCTGCCTACAATATCCAGAGCTACTAGTGATGGCATCTAGCCATGCCCTGGTGCCCGACCACTGGGTGTCTTCTTTCACCTTCAACTCATTGGATGAAGGTGCTGAGTATAGGTTTTCGGCATTGCAAGAGTCATCCACAGATATCACTGTAATTGGGTCCTGGATATTTTTCAACACGTGTGGCTCCTTGGAGATCTGTAAGGTCAGGATTCTCCCACTAGTAAGATGTGGGCAAGAGTGAAGACTTTTCAGGGCCAACTTGTTTGAACCAGATCCACATACAGGATAAATGTCCTTGCTCAGCGGGTTTTTTATATAGTTCTCCTGCTTTGGAGGCCATGTAGAGACCTGGTATTTTGGTATGTCTTTGGTGTTGGGTTTTGAATCTGAGCAAAGCCCCATAATTCCTTGTATTGTACATCTGTGAGCTTTCTCCTTCCTCAGGAACAAGGTGTTTGATCTAATCTTAGGTAAACCACCAGAAGAATGCTCAAATGTCGGAAACGTGGAGTTGCATGCAGATGAACAAACTATCTTTGAAACTCTCGGCACAGTCAGACTTTGATACATAGTTTTTGTTTCTTCCTTTGTGTTCAAGTAAGTGCTGACCTGAAGAAGGAAACAAAGAAAGACCTGAGCATGCAAGACAAACGAGGCTAAGTAACCAAAGGACAGGAAACGTCATGAATATATCTGAACCTGAAGGTGCCGGGCGAGATACAGTATCTGGACCTGGAGGTGCTGGGTGAGATACAGTATCTGGACCTGGAGGTATCGGGCGAGACATATGGACTTGAAGGTGTTGGGCAAGATACAGTATCTGGACCGGGAGGTGCCAGGCGAGACACGTGGACCGGGAGGTGCCGGGCGAGACACGTGGGTCCATTTTTTACATTGTATACTAAACTATTTGATAACAATTCCCTGCACCTCATTTGTAACCTGATCCCTTTAAGAGGCCATTTTTACCTTCTCTGAAGGCTTAGTAAAGGAATTTAGAAAAGTAACAGAATTCAGAGCTCAGCAGAAGACATGGCATCTGAGTTAGTGTTGGAGCGACACTGCCCCCTGGTGGTCACACAAGCATGAAAATCACAACAAAACAGAGTGTAAAACACAAAAGTGCGACCTAAGAGGCGCTGTCTATAGATTGCATCACATGAGCACCTCCCCGAAATCCCACGGTCTCCACCTGTTATCAGCTCCTGGAAAGGAGGACATCCAATATGGCTGCTATTCCAGAGGATGGTTCTTGTATCACTCCACAGAGAGAAGCCATTGTGTTCAGGAAGTCTACGAGACCGCCCTGTGTGACCAGCCGCATCCGGCAGACACAGTGAACAGCTAAGGCTACTTTCACACATCAGGGTTTCGCTGTCAGGCTCAATCCGGCTAAATTCCAAAAAAACTGATCCGGCGAATGTTGCCGCCGGGTCCGTTTTTTTCCTCATAGATTTGTATTAGTGCCGGATTGCGCCAGATGACATTGCATTTTGTCCGGTTTTCGCCGGATCCGGCAAATCCGCCGTTTCCGGTTTATGGAAAAACCGTCCATAGTTTATGGAAAAACCGTCCATAGCAACGTTTTTTGTCTCCGGCTTCCAGCTGTTTGCTAGAATGGAAGCCTATGGAAGCCGGAAGGTGCCGGATCTGGAAAATGACGGATTCCGGCGCCGGATTCTGTTTTCTTAAACTGAGCATGCTCCAAATTAAAAAAAAATAATAATTATCTAGATATGCTAGCTGGATCCATCGAAAAAACGGATCTGTCGCATCAGTTTTTTACAATCTGCTTCGGATCCGTTTTTTCCAACATTCGTCGGATTGTGCCTGATGCAAAAAACCTGATGTGTGAAAGTAGCCTAACATCCAACCCCATCTCCAGCTACATAACTCCTCATGTCATCCTCCAGAGCTGCAGTCTCTATTCTGCTGTTACATCATGTCTTATCCTTCAGAGCTGCAGTCACTATTCTGCTGTTACATCATGTCTTATCCTCATGTCATCCTCCAGAGCTGCACTCACCATTCTGCTGTTACATTGTCTTATCCTCCAGTCACCTCCAGAGCTGCAGTCACTATTCTGCTGTTACATCGTGTCTTATCGTCCTGTCCCCTCCAGAGCTGCAGTCACTATTCTGCTCATACATCATGTCTTATCCTCCAGTCACCTCCAGAGCTGCAGTCACTATTCTGCTGTTACATCGTGTCTTATCGTCCTGTCCCCTCCAGAGCTGCAGTCACTATTCTGCTCATACATCATGTCTTATCCTCCAGTCACCTCCAGAGCTGCAGTCACTATTCTGCGGTTACATTGTGCCTTACCGTCCAGTCACCTCCAGAGCTGCACTCACTATTCTGCATCCTGTGACCTGTATACGATGACTTCCTTGTATTGGGGGGGTTTCCTGTCTGTTGGGGGTAAGTGTATTAGTTGAGGTGTTAGGGGCCACGCCACAACAAGCCATCACACGTTGAACTTTGATTGGTCGGTTACCTCGTTCACAACTGGAAGTGAAACTCGTTTCTTTCTCTTCAAGCTCCCAAATGTGCCCTCTAGAAAGCCCTGACAGCGCCTCCAGAAAGACGTGTGGGGTGAGCGCAGCTGAGCAGATGGAAGAAGACAGAGTTATAGGAGGGGGCAGGCTGCAGCGGGGATAGACTGATAAGCGCACAGGGATGTTCTGGGGCTGTGGGGCTTCGGTGCACAGGGATGCTCTCTGGCTGTGGGGCTCCGGTTGTCACGATAATGTATAAAATGTAATATGATTATTAGTTTTCCCTGTTAGCACACCATGGGCTCTACATCCTCTCTCTGTGTTTCTGCTTGCTGAGATGTGTTTATGTGGATCCCAAATCCCTCATGGCCCCCCCACAAGAATTTTTATTGCGCTTGTATAGGCACAAATCTCCCTCCAGCTGAAACTGGTCTGATATCTCCCAACCCTGCTGTTCTGTTAGGTCAAAAATGACCGTTTTTGAAATTCTATAATGTTATAAAAATTCAGCGTGTGATTCTGAGACTTGAGGCTCCCTGACTTTTCGTCATTAGGGGGGTACTCTCTGTGGGAATTTTTTTTATTTTTTATTTTTGTTTACTTTATTTGGTACAATTTTTTTTACACTTGTATTGTTCGGTCAAAAATGACCGATAGGCCTTTATTCAGCTCTCCAGACAATTTTTGACAAAAATAAAGGTGCTATCACCTCATTTTGAACTATATATTGCATCTACTACTATTTATCAATGTATCTGACTACTTTTGGTCAGAACAGATTTACACATACCAACATTTTCAAGTTGCGATACAGCCGACGGATTCGCTTCCAGTATAGCTATGCGCAATTTATTTCACTGGTTTTTATTTACCCTGCTGTTCATATAGATCTAGTTCCATTCAGTTGTCAACATTTCATATTGTAAATCATGATTTTCTGATTTTCCATGTGTTTGCTGGTTGTACAGTATTACACTGTGCAATGCTGTCCTAAGCAGAATTCACCTAAAGTGTTGTACTGTGAGCTTTTTCCTGCTGCAGGGTGGTGTCTGCTCTGATCTTATCTGTAGACAGATAACATAGCAGTGTAGAGTTTCAGTTCAGCTGGAGACAACACAGAGTGAGCAGAGGTTCAGACGTCAGAGCTCTGAAGTCCCATTTTTACAGGTATGTTACAGATAAATTATTCTTTTATTCTAAAATTATTCAATATTCTCACTGCTGTGATAAAATGGATGATAGGGGGTTAGCATTAGGGTTGTGTAGACTCAATGTCTGCTTATGAGTACATATTCTCACTGCTGTGATAGAATGGATGATAGGGGGTTAGCATTAGGGTTGTGTAGACTCAATGTCTGCTTATGAGTACATATTCTCACTGCTGTGATAGAATGAGTGCATGCCTCATTTTTGTTTGCGACGCTCCAGCACCATAATCACAGGGCATATCTCAATGTGTGACGGGACGTTATTGTGTGTATTGTTGCAAAATTGTTTTGATTTTTTTTTTCATCTGATTATTGAAAACCATGTTCACATACAGTAAAACAATGCAACAGGTAATCAAATAACACTTGAATTAGGTACAAATCACAACTTTGTTAGGTCCGGTCAAAAATGACCGGGAACAGTATAAGTGTATAAAAAACAACGTTTTTTGCCATTTTATAGAGAAAAAAGCTTTTTTTTTTTTTTTGCCTTTGAAAAAAGTATATCTACATAATGTTTGATATTATTACTTATAGTTAACATTTAGATCAAGATTTTTTTTTTATCTGCAAAAATAATCAATTTTTACAAAAATCGAAAAAATACCATGTTCCCTTTTGGATATAAAAAAAATATAAAACAAGCTTTGTATTTTTTTTTTTTCTGGTATTTGAACAACCATCTTCACAAGCAATATAATAGTGCAAAAACTGTTTAAAAAAACCACTTAGATTAGCTAAAAATGATTATTTTATAAGGACGGTCAAAAATGACCGGGAACAGTACAAGTGTATGTGAAATCTAAACAGAACAGCAGGGTTAAGATAGGAGGTTCTTTGCTCTAATATAGTAAGATATTGGGCCACCGATTTGGGCTAGGAAAATAATTACATAAGTACATATTGCTAACTTCCATCGGTAGATCTGCCAAACACTGTAAGCGTGAGCCTACAATCCCAACAGGTACAAAGTACGGATTTATTTGGAACTGTGTGTCCCAGCTAGCCCGAATTTGGTACCAATAGAAAGCCAATTGTAAAAGAAGATGAATGAGGGGTGTGCTGTGATTCTGACATGTTCTGGAGCAAAGATACGAGAATTATAAGAATTGCTGTTAAAAGTTGTAGTCTGAGGAAAGGGGACGGTCCAGGGAAATCAGCCTTTTTAGTGATGTCACAGCCGACCAGGTCTAAGTCTCTGCACTTCACCCAGCCTTCAGTTTTTTTGCCTGGGATCTCACTATAGAAAGACTATCTCATGAATTGGGATATTTGGCTCTGCCTACCAGCATGGTTTTGCCTGAAATGATCTGAGCACATGTAAGTGTTACTTTTTCATTTAATCCCTGTTATTTTTATAATTGCTTTGTACATACTTTCAGTTGTCTCTTATTGTAACATCCTTGTAATATTTTTATAAACACTGCCTAATGTTTCGGAGTAAAATATTTAAATTACTAGTTTCGTTCTCCTGCTCTAAAACGTACCCTAAGTCTCTGGAAGGGAATTACGCTACTGTTTTGGGTTAGCTTCGGACCCGTTAATCGAAGCTGGTGGCAGCAATACCGTGTACTGTGCCTTTGGGAGTCGTTGTAGCGACGGTGGCGTTGATAATTATTGTTCCTGCCTGAGTGGGAGTGGTTATATCGCCTCGCTGCAGCGTGCCCAATAGCCAATACATAGCAGGCAGCCTTTCTGGCGAGGGTAACGGGGGCGCCAGAGAGCTGCAAGTTTTCAAGCGGAACTGTAAAGCAGGATATACATAAATCCCTGCAGTTCGTGTTATATTGCAGAGCAGTGGGATAACTAAAATAAGCCCCTGCGGTAAACTAAGAGGTCAATAGCCTTGTGTGTGTTTTCATTACACTAGCCGTGGAGGGATAACTAAGATAAGCCCCCTGCACATGTGATAGCCGTGTGTTGGGAAAAGATCCACCTGGATCCGTGACCCCGGTGCACAGGGATGTTCTGGGGCTGTGGGGCTCCGATGCACAGGGATGTTCTGGGGCTATGGGGCTTCGGTGCACAGGGATGTTCTGGGGCTATGGTGCACAGGGATGCTCTCGGGCTGTGGGGCTCCGGTGCACAGGGATGCTCTCAGGCTGTGGGGCTCTGGTGCACAGGGATGTTCTGGGGCTCCGGTGCACAGGGATGCTCTCGGGCTGTGGGGCTCCGGTGCACCAGGATGTTGTCGGGCTGTGGGGCTCCGTTGCACAGGGATGTTCTGGGGCTGTGGGGCTCCAGTGCACAGGGATGTTCTGGGGCTGTAGGGCTCCAGTGCACAGGGATGCTCTCGGGCTGTGGGGCTCTGGTGCACCGGGATGTTGTCGGGCTGTGGGGCTCCGGTGCACAGGGATGCACTCGGGCTGTGGGGCTCCGCTGCACAGGGATGCACTCGGGCTGTGGGGCTCCGGTGCACACGGTTCTTGAGCTGTGGGGCTCTGGTGCACAGGGATGCTCAGGGGCTGTGGAGCTCCGGTGCACAGGGATGCTCTCGGGCTGTGGAGCTCCGGTGCACAGGGATGTTTTGGGGCTGTGGGGCTCCGGTGCACAGGGATGTTCTGGGGCTCCGGTGCACAGGGATGTTCTGGGGCTGTGGGGCTCCTGTGCACAGGGATGCTCTGGGGCTGTGGGGCTCCGTTGCACAGGGATGATTTGGGGTTGTGGGGCTCCGGTGCACAGAGATGTTCCGGGGCTGTGGGGCTCCGGTGCACAGGGATGTTGTGGGGCTCCAGTACATGGAGTCTGCTCCTTTTATTAGTATGATGCCTCCTCCCTCCCCCAGTGACCCCAGGATCCCCGCCGGTCTTCTGCATCTTCTCACCGTGACTTCTTCTTCCGATGGTTTGGGGCTCGTGGATTCAGTGGGAAGATTCTTGGGCTCCAGCCACAATGGTCCCTTGGTGCATTTCCTGGGACCCTCTTCTGTCTGTACCCCGTCCTCCACGTCTATGTCTGCTGGGGGCCTGCCGGACAGGGGCTGGAACAGTATAGGACTGAGTGCCCTCCTTTTGTACCTGCGGAGTTTGGGGCTCCTGGGAGCCAGGAAAGAGGCTGTGTCCTCATCCTCTGCACACTCAAACTCTTCTAAGGCCCTGGGGCCTATGTCCTGTGGATACAGAGGGAGGTCACACACAGACACTACTACTACCCCCATCATGTGAGAGACACCACTACCGGAGTCCAGCTATGCAGAGATGCAGCAGCTGCAGCACGGAGAGGTTTTCAGAACACAAAAAAAAAAAGAAAATTAAAAACAATCTGACGGTCCCTGTAATGGGCGCCACACACCTATTAATGTTATTTTCATTGTTTTAGCTCCCCTCATGGCTGGTGGTATCTACATCCTGACTTGCTGCCAGCTCTTCCTATGTGCCTCCAGTCTACATTTCCCAGGAGGCAGTGATCCACCTGCCCCACCCTCAGTGCCAGCGCACTTTATCTACAAAGTACCATCCTGAGACTCCTATACAGTCTCAGGCTGGATTCATGGCTGCACACAGCTCCTGTCCAGAGACTCTCCTAATGACCGCCATGTTTCAGGTGTCGAAGCTGAACCTCACAAGGCAGTGGACTGCATACTGTATAATGATGGCAGGCGTTATAACGAGAGCCAGCACTCGTGGACGCCCGGCTCCATCCTCTCCGGCTAAAGGCACAAGCTGATTAGGTGACTTGTGGAAGCTGCAAGGTCCCCTGCGTTCACTCCCTCCATGGACACATCCATAGTCACTGTAAACTTGTGGAAGATCACAGGCCCATCACACAGTAAATCTCCGTACGGGCTGTAGCAGGAAACGAGGAGCTGGGAGGCAGGAAGAGAGGAAAAGGGAGACAGGAAACGGGAGGCAGGAAACGAGGAGCTGGGAGGCAAGAAGCAAAGAGCTGGGAGGCAGGAAGAGAAGAACAGGGAGACAGGAAATGGGAGCTGGGAGGCAGGAAACGAGGAGCTGGGAGGCAGGACACAAGCAGCTGGGAAGCAGGAAGCAAAGAGATGGGAGGCAGGAAGCAAAGAGATGGGGCAGGAAGAGAGGAACTAAGGGGGCAGGAAGCAAAGAGCTGGGAGACAGGAAGCGATGAACTGGGGGGCATGAAGCAAAAAGCTGGTGGGCCGGAAGCAACGAGAGGGTGAGCAAGAAGCAATGAGAGGGTGGGCAGGAAGCAAAGAGATGGGATGCAAGAAGTGATGAACTGGGGGACAGAAAGAAAAGAGCTGGGAGGCAGGAAGCAAAGATGGTGGGCAGGAAGCAAGGAGCTGGGAGGCAGGAAACAAGGAGCTGGGAGGCAGGAAACAACAAGAAGGTGGGCAAGAAGCAATGAGCTGGTGGGCAGGAATCAATGAGAGGATTGGCAAGAAGTAACCAGAGGGTGGGCAGGAAGCAAAGAGCCAAGAGGCAGGAAGCAAAAGCCGAGAGGCAGGAAGCAAAGAGCAGAGAGGCAGAAAGCAAAGAGATAGTGGGCAGGAAGAAAAGAGCTGGGATGCAAGAAGTCATTAACTGAGGGGCAGGAAGAAAAGAGCTGGGATGCAAGAAGTGATTAACTGGGGGGCAGGAACAAAAGAGGTGGGAGGCAGGAAACAAAGAGCTGGGAGGCAGGAAGCAAAGAGATGGTGGGCAGGAAGCAAAGAGATGGTGGGCAGGAAGCAATGAACTCGGGGGCAGGATGCAATTAGCTGGTGGGCAGGAAGCAAAGAGCTGGTGGGCAGGAAGCAAAGAGAGGGTGGGCAGGAAGCAAATAGATGGGAGGCAAGAAGTGATGAACTGGGGGGCAGGAGGAAAAAAGCTGTGAGGCAGGGAGCAAAGAGATGGTGGGCAGGGAGCAAAGAGCTGGGAGGGAGGAAACAAGGAGCTGGGAGGCTGGAAACAAAGAGCTGGGAGGCCAGAAACAAGGAGCTGGGAGGCAGGAAGTGATGAACTGGGAGGCAGGAATTGATGAACTGGGAGGCAAGAAGCAAAGAGCTGGTGGGCAGAAAGCAACGAGAGGGTCGGCAAGAAGTAACCAGAGGGTGGGCAGGAAGCAACGAGAGGGTCGGCAAGAAGTAACCAGAGGGTGGGTAGGAGGAGCCGAGAGGCAGGAAGCAAAGAGCCGGGAGGCAGGAAGCAAAGAGCCGGGAGGCAAGAAGCAAAGAGCTGGGATGCAAGAAGTGATGAACTGGGGGCAAGAAGAACAGAGCTGGGAGGCAGGAAGCAAGGAACTCGGACGCAGGAAGAGAGGAACTGGAGGGGCAGGAAATGAGGAGCTAGGGGCACATCATCACAGCACAGGAGCCCGGCAGTAAATTCGGAGGTTTCCTCCCTTATGATGGGTGTTACTAAGGCCTCTTTCACACTTTAGTCTTTTGGCGTCAGTCTGAAACCGCCATTTTCCTCAAATAGCGGATCCGCCATTTTTTTTTTGCGGATCCGCTATTTTCCCATAGACATGCATTAGCGACGGATTGTGGCGGATAGTCGTCCGTTCCATCCGCCATGTGATGGATCCGTTGAAATTTGGCAGACGTTATCTAGACATTGATGGACATTATAACGTTTTTTGTCTGCGCCGAAATGGCGGTTCGTGACGGATCCGTCACATCCGCCATTCCATAGAATGGCCGCCTATGGGCGACGGATCCGTCGTGACCGTCATTTTGGCGGATCCGTCGCCCCAATTCGCTTTTTCAATTGCGCATGCTCCAAAAAGTAGATACTTTTCCCAGACAACCCCCAAGTAACTGATCCGTCAAAAAAACGGATCCGTTAGGACAGTTTTCTCAACAATTGTGACGGATCCGTCGATCCGTCACTATGTCGGAGCAGACTGACGCCAAACAACTGAAGTGTGAGAGAAGCCTAAGCTGGAATATTCCGTGTGCTGGGAGAATCCTTTACGCCTCATATCTGGCATATTGGTATTTTTTGCTTTTCGTAGCAGAATAATGACGTCTTCCAATAACCGCTGAGGATCTTGTGCAGCATGACACCGTTCTGGGCCTCAGCACGCAGGCAGGATGCCGTTCTGGGGCTCAGCGCGCAGGCAGGACGCCGTTCTGGGGCTCAGCGCGCAGGCAGGACGCCGTTCTGGGGCTCAGCGCGCAGGCAGGACGCCGTTCTGGAGCTCTGCGCGCAGGCAGGATGCCGTTCTTGGGCTCAACGCGTAAGCAGGATGCCGTTCTTGGGCTCAACGCGTAGGCAGGATGCCTGTTGTGAACTCTGTTTTTAGGCTCCCTCTTGTGGTCACAAGTGGTACTGTGTGAGTGCTGTCTTTGGGCTCCCTCTGGTGGCTCTTTGTGTCATTCTGCTGGTCTGAGGCTGATCAGCTGTCTCGTTATCTGTTAGCTGGTTTCCTATTTAGTTCACCTGGACTATCAGTTGTTGCCTGCTGTCGATGTATTCAGTGCTATTTTGATTTCTCCTGAATTCCCTCGCTATCAGTCTCGTCAAGAGAAGCTAAGTTTCTGTTTGGTTACTTTTTGCTCATCAGTGTTCAATATGTTTCTTGGTTATTTATTTGTCCTTGTCCAGCTTGCTAATATGTGATTTCCTTGCTTGCTGGTAGCTCTGGGGTGCTGAGTTTCTCCCCTCACACCGTTAGTTGGTGTGGGGGTTCTTGAATTCTCAGCGTGGATATTTTGTATAGGGTTTTTCACTGACCGCACAGTTCCCTGTCTGTCTTCTGCTATCTAGTATTAGTGGGCCTCATTTGCTGAATCTGTTTTCATTTCTGCGTTTGTATTTTCCCCTTACCTCACCGTTATTATTTGTTGGGGGCTTCCTATATCTTTGGGGTCATTTCTCTGAGGCAAGTGAGGTCTTACTTTCTCTATAGGGGTAGCAAGTTTCTCAGGCTGCGTCGAGACGTCCAGGAATTTAGGCACGTTCACCGGCTACCTTTAGTGTGTTTGGCTAGGATCAGGTTTTGCGGTCAGTCCAGTTACCACCTCCCTAGAGCTTGTTCTATGTTCAGTAACTTAGCTAGTCCTATCTGTGATCCTCTGCCACTAAGGATCATAACAGTACAGCAGGCCAAAAAGTGTTTAATGCATCGCAGAAGTGGGATAAGAGAAGTCCTGAGTACAATTTTTTTTTTTTTACTCTCCCTTTGCTGCAGTCTGTCCAGCTTCTCTCATCCCCTTAATCTCTGGGTGGTTTTGAGTTCAGCTGCAGACATGGATATTCAGAGTCTGACTTCTAGTGTGGATCGTCTTGCTGCAAGGGTGCAAGGCATTCAGCATTTTGTTGTTCACAGTCCTATATCTGAGCCAAAAGTACCTATTCCTGAGTTGTTTTCTGGAGATAGATCTAGGTTTCTGAATTTTAAGAATAATTGTAAATTATTTCTTTCTTTGAGACCTCGTTCCTCTGGTGATTCCACTCAGCAAGTTAGAATTATTATCTCCCTGTTATGTGGCGACCCTCAAGATTGGGCTTTCTCCCTGGCGCCAGACCCTGCATTGCTGAATGTGGATGCGTTTTTTCTGGCACTTGGATTGCTTTATGAGGAACCTAATCTTGAGAACCAGGCAGAAAAGGCCTTGCTAGCTCTCTCTCAGGGCCAAGATGAAGCTGAGGTATATTGTCAAAAATTTCGGAAATGGTCGGTGCTTACTCAATGGAATGAGTGTGCCCTGGCTGCAAATTTCAGAGAAGGTCTGTCTGAAGCCATTAAGAATGTTATGGTGGGGTTCCCCACGCCTGCAAGTCTGAATGACTCAATGGCTTTGGCCATTCAGATTGATCGGTGTCATGAATCCCCAATGGCGAGGGATAGCACAGGACAAGCGAAGTATAACAAATATCGGACGAGCTCTAGGGTGATGGAACCTGGGCTGACCGCTGCCCTACGCCTGACAAACGCAACTAGAGATAGCCAGGGAGCGTGCCTACGTTGGTTCTAGACACCACGCACCAGCCTAAGAGCTAACTAGTACTGCAGAGAAAACAAAGACCTCACTTGCCTCCAGAGGAATTAACCCCAAAGGTATAGTTGCCCCCCACATGTATTGACGATGAAATGAGAGGAAGGCACACACATAGAGATGATGTATATAGCTTTAGCAAATAGAGGCCCGCTGAAAACTAGAAAGCAGAATGATACAAAAGGGGACTGAGCGGTCAGCAAAAAACCCTAATCAAAAATACCATCCTGAGATTACAAGAACCCATGTGCCAACTCATGGCACATGGGGAGAACCTCAGTCCACTAGAGCAACCAGCTAGCATAGAGACATTCTAAGCAAGCTGGACCAAAAACCAAACAACTGAAAATCAGCACTTAGCTTATCCTGAAAGATCTGGGAGCAGGTAGGCAGGAACCAAACAGAGCACATCTGAACACATTGATAGCCGGCAAGGGAAATGACAGAAAGGCCAGGTAAAATAGGAAACACCCAGCCTCTGATGGACAGGTGGAAACCAAAGGCCGCAACCCACCAAAGTCACCCAGTACCAGCAGTAACCACCAGAGGGAGCCCACAAACAGAATCCACAACAGTACCCCCCCTTGAGGAGGGGTCACCGAACCCTCACGAGAACCCCCAGGGCGATCAGGGTGAGCTCTATGGAAGGCGCGGACCAAATCAGTCGCATGAACATCGGAGGCGACCACCCAGGAATTATCCTCCTGACCATAACCCTTCCACTTAACCAAATACTGGAGTTTGCGTCTGGAAACACGAGAATCCAAGATCTTTTCAACAACATACTCCAATTCTCCCTCCACCAGCACCGGAGCAGGAGGCTCAACCGAAGGAACAACGGGCACCTCATACCTCCGCAACAACGACCGATGGAACACATTATGAATAGCAAACGATGCTGGGAGATCCAAACGAAAAGATACGGGGTTAAGAATCTCCGAGATCCTATAAGGACCGATGAACCGAGGCTTGAACTTAGGAGAAGAGACCTTCATAGGGACAAAACGAGAAGACAACCACACCAAGTCCCCAACAAGAAGTCGGGGACCCACACGGCGACGGCGATTAGCAAACTGCTGAGTCTTCTCCTGAGATAACTTCAAATTGTCCACCACCTGATTCCAAATCTGATGTAGCCTGTCCACCACCACGTCCACTCCAGGACAATCCGAAGATTCCCCCTGACCAGAGGAAAAACGAGGATGAAACCCCGAATTACAAAAAAAAGGAGAGACCAACGTGGCAGAACTAGCCCGATTATTAAGAGCAAATTCGGCCAGTGGCAAAAAAGCAACCCAGTCATCCTGATCAGCCGAAACAAAACACCTCAAATAAGTTTCCAAGGTCTGATTAGTTCGCTCCGTCTGGCCATTCGTCTGAGGATGGAATGCAGACGAGAAAGACAAATCAATGCCCATCTTGGCACAAAACTCCTGGAAAGAGCATCCGCCTTCACATTCTTTGAACCTGGCAGGTATGAAACCACGAAATTCAAACGAGAAAAAAATAACGACCAACGAGCCTGTCTAGGATTCAAACGCCTGGCAGACTCAAGGTAAATGAGATTCTTGTGATCAGTCAAGACCACCACGCGATGTTTAGCACCCTCAAGCCAATGACGCCACTCCTCAAATGCCCACTTCATGGCCAAAAGCTCCCGATTACCCACATCATAATTGCGCTCGGCGGGCGAGAATTTTCTAGAGAAGAAAGCACATGGCTTCATCACCGAGCCATTAGAACTTCTCTGTGACAAAACCGCCCCCGCTCCAATCTCAGAAGCATCAACCTCCACCTGAAAAGGAAGTGAAACATCAGGTTGACACAACACAGGAGCAGAAGAAAACCGGCGCTTAAGTTCCCGAAAGGCCTCCACGGCCGCAGGAGACCAATCAGCAACATCAGCACCCTTTTTCGTCAAATCAGTCAAAGGTTTAACAATACTGGAAAAATTAGCAATGAACCGACGATAAAAATTAGCAAACCCCAAGAACTTCTGAAGGCTCTTAACAGATGTAGGCTGTGTCCAGTCACAAATAGCCTGAACTTTAACGGGATCCATCTCAATAGTAGAAGGAGAAAAAATGTACCCCAGAAAAGAAATTTTCTGGACTCCGAAGAGACACTTTGAGCCCTTCACAAACAGAGAATTGGCCCGCAAAACCTGAAACACCTTCCTGACCTGTAGAACATGAGACTCCCAGTCATCAGAAAACACCAAAATATCATCCAAATACACAATCATAAACTTATCCAGATATTCACGGAAAATATTGTGCATAAAGGACTGAAAGACTGACGGAGCATTGGAGAGTCCAAAAGGCATTACCAAATACTCAAAATGGCCCTCAGGCGTATTAAATGCGGTTTTCCACTCATCCCCCTGTTTTATCCGCACCAAATTATACACACCACGAAGATCTATTTTAGTGAACCACCTAGCCCCCTTAATGCGAGCAAACAAATCAGTAAATAAAGGCAATGGATACTGGTATTTGACTGTAATCTTATTCAGAAGGCGATAATCTATACAAGGCCTCAGGGAACCATCTTTTTTGCCACGAAAAAAAAACCTGCTCCCAGAGGGGACGAAGATGGACGAATATGTCCCTTTTCCAAGGACTCCTTAATATAATTCCGCATAGCAGTATGCTCTGGCAGTGACAGATTAAATAAACGACCCTTAGGGAACTTACTGCCAGGAATCAATTCTATCGCACAGTCACACTCTCTATGAGGAGGGAGCGAATTGAGCTTAGGCTCCTCAAAAACATCCCGATAATCCGACAAAAACGCAGGGATCTCCGAAGGAGTAGATGAAGCAATAGAAATCGGAGGTGCATAATCATGAACCCCCTGACATCCCCAGCTTAGCACAGACATTGTTTTCCAGTCCAGGACAGGATTATGAGTTTGTAACCATGGCAGACCAAGCACTAGTACATCATGTAAATTATACAGTACAAGGAAGCGAATCACCTCCCGATGAACGGGAGTCATGCGCATGGTCACTTGTGTTCAATACTGCGGTTTATTCCTAGCCAATGGTGTAGAATCAATTCCCTTCAGAGGAATAGGAACTTCCAGAGGCTCTAGACCAAAACCGCAGCGTTTAGCAAATGACCAATCCATAAGACTCAGGGCAGCGCCTGAATCCACATAGGCATCGACGGAAATGGAAGACAGTGAAAAAATCAGAGTCACAGACAAAATGAACTTAGACTGCAGAGTATCAATGGCAAAAGATTTATCAACCCTTTTTGTGCGTTTAGAGCATGCTGATATAACATGAGCTGAATCACCACAATAAAAACACAAACCATTTTTCCGCCTATAATTTTGCCGTTCACTTCTGGACTGAATTCTATCACATTGCATAGTCTCAGGTGCCTGTTCAGAAGACACCGCCAACTGGTGCACAGGTTTGCGCTCCCGTAAACACCGATCAATCTGAATGGCCATAGCCATAGACTCATTCAGACCTGTAGGCGCAGGGAATCCCACCATAATATCCTTAATGGCCTCAGAAAGACCATTTCTGAAGTTTGCAGCCAGGGCGCACTCATTCCACTGAGTAAGCACCGACCATTTCTGAAATTTCTGACAATATATTTCCGCTTCATCATGCCCCTGAGAGAGGGCTAATAAAGCCTTTTCAGCCTGAATCTCTAGGTTAGGTTCCTCATAGAGCAATCCCAATGCCAGAAAAAACGCATCCACACTGAGCAATGCAGGATCCCCTGGTGCCAATGCAAATGCCCAATTCTGAGGGTCGCCCCGTAGGAACGATATAACAATCTTGACCTGTTGAGCAGGGTCTCCAGAGGAGCGAGATTTCAAAGAGAGAAACAATTTACAATTGTTCCTGAAATTCAGGAAGGTAGATCTATCTCCAGAAAAAAACTCTGGAATAGGAATTCTAGGTTCAGACATGGGAGTGTGAACCACGAAATCCTGTATGTTTTGAACCTTTGCTGCGAGATTACTCAGGCTGGAAGCCAAACTCTGGACATCCATGATAAACAGCTAAGATCAGAGCCATTCAAGGGTTAAGAGGAGGTAAGAAGCAGCTAGACAGCAATTAAGGGCTAGGCAGCAAAACTCTGAAGGGAAAAAAAAAAAAATTTCCCTGAACACTTCTTTTTCTCCTGCTTCAGCCCAAACAATTAACACTTTGTGGGCCGGCTATACTGTCATGAATCCCCAATGGCGAGGGATAGCACAGGACAAGCGAAGTATAACAAATATCGGACGAGCTCTAGGGTGATGGAACCTGGGCTGACCGCTGCCCTACGCCTGACAAATGCAACTAGAGATAGCCAGGGAGCGTGCCTACGTTGGTTCTAGACGCCACGCACCAGCCTAAGAGCTAACTAGTACTGCAGAGAAAACAAAGACCTCACTTGCCTCCAGAGGAATTAACCCCAAAGGTATAGTTGCCCCCCACATGTATTGACGATGAAATGAGAGGAAGGCACACACATAGAGATGATGTATATAGCTTTAGCAAATAGAGGCCCGCTGAAAACTAGAAAGCAGAATGATACAAAAGGGGACTGAGCGGTCAGCAAAAAACCCTAATCAAAAATACCATCCTGAGATTACAAGAACCCATGTGCCAACTCATGGCACATGGGGAGAACCTCAGTCCACTAGAGCAACCAGCTAGCATAGAGACATTCTAAGCAAGCTGGACCAAAAACCAAACAACTGAAAATCAGCACTTAGCTTATCCTGAAAGATCTGGGAGCAGGTAGGCAGGAACCAAACAGAGCACATCTGAACACATTGATAGCCGGCAAGGGAAATGACAGAAAGGCCAGGTAAAATAGGAAACACCCAGCCTCTGATGGACAGGTGGAAACCAAAGGCCGCAACCCACCAAAGTCACCCAGTACCAGCAGTAACCACCAGAGGGAGCCCACAAACAGAATCCACAACAGATCGGTGTTTGCGGGAGCGCAAATCTGCGCACCATCTGGCGGTGTTTTCTGAACAGAGACCTGAGTCTATGCAATGTGACCGAATTCTGACCAGAATTGAGTGGCAAAATCATAGACGTCAAAATGGGTTGTGCTTTTACTGTGGTGATTCAACTCATGTTATCTCAGCATGCTCTAAGCGCGTTAAAAAAATCGCTAAATCTGTCACCGTTGGTACTATACAGCCTAAATTTATTTTGTCTGTTACTTTAATTTGTTCTTTGTCATCCTACTCGGTTATGGCTTTTGTGGATTCAGGTGCTGCCCTGAACCTGATGGATTTGTCGTTTGCCAGGCGCTGTGGTTTGGTCCTGGAGCCTTTGGAATTCCCTATTCCACTGAGGGGAATTGATGCTACACCATTGGCTGAGAATAAGCCTCAGTATTGGACTCAAGTGACCATGTGCATGACTCCTGTACATCAGGAGGTGATTCGCTTTCTTGTGCTGCATAATTTGCATGATGTTGTCGTTTTGGGTCTGCCATGGCTGCAGGCCCATAATCCAGTTCTGGATTGGAAAGCTATGTCTATTTCAAGTTGGGGTTGCCAGGGGATTCATGGCGATACTCCTTTGGTGTCAATTGCTTCTTCCACTCCTTCTGAGGTCCCTGAGTTTTTGTCGGACTACCAGGATGTATTTGATGAGCCCAGATCCGGTGCCCTGCCTCCTCACAGGGATTGTGATTGTGCTATAAATTTGATTCCTGGTAGTAAGTTCCCTAAGGGACGACTTTTTAATTTGTCTGTACCAGAACATGCCGCGATGTGGAGTTATATAAAGGAGTCTTTAGAGAAGGGACATATTCGCCCGTCCTCCTCCCCTCTTGGTGCAGGATTCTTTTTTGTGGCCAAGAAGGATGGTTCTCTGAGACCCAGGGCCGGCGTTAGGGGCAGGCAGACCAGGCAGCTGCCTGGGGCCCCCAGCTAGCAGCAAGTCATGCAGCCGCTATGGGGCCCCTTTGAGGCAGGGGGCCCGCCTGCCGCCAGCGCCGACTCCCCGCCGCATTGAACTATACCGGTGTCTGCCGGTACAGTTCAAAGCAATGATGGAGGAGAGAGTGTCACCTGATGCTCCCTCTCCCATCATTCCCCACTCTGCCTCTGACACAGCGGGTGCGCGTCATCACATACTCACTGCGTGCCAGGCAGTGCGGCGGCAGCCACCGACACAGGAGCAGGGAGCAGCGCGGGCTCGGGCAGAGGTAAGGAGCTTGTGTTTTTTTTGTTTTTTTTACTGGACTGTGCGGCCATTCTCGGGAGGAGAGAGGCGGGGAGGGAAGGGGGGGTGTGGGCTGTACTGTATACTACTGTGTGGGCAGTGCTGTATACTACTGTGGGCTGTGCTGTATACTACAGTGGGCAGTGCTGTATACTACTGTGGGCAGTGCTGTATACTACTGTGGGCAGTGCTGTATACTACTGTGGGCAGTGCTGTATACTAATGTTCCCTGTGCTGTATACTACTGTGGGCAGTGCTGTATGCTACTGTGGACTGTGCTGTATACTGCTGTGGGCAGTGCTGTATACTACTGTGGGCAGTGCTGTATACTACTGTTGGCAGTGCTGTATACTACTGTGGGCTGTGCTGTATACTACTGTGTGCAGTGTTGTATACTACTGTTGGCTGGGCTGTATACTACTGTGGGCAGTGCTGTATACTACTGTGGGCTGTGCTGTATACTACTGTGGGCAGTGCTGTATACTACTGTGGGCTGTGCTGTATACTACTGTGGGCAGTGCTGTATACTACTGTGGGCTGTGCTGTATACTACTGTGGGCAGTGCTGTATACTATGGGCAGTGCTGTATACTACTGTGTGGGCTGTGCTGTATAGTACTGTGTGGGCTGTGCTGTATACTACTGTGTGGGCAGTGCTGTATACTACTGTGTGGGCTGTTCTATATACTACTGTGTGGGCTGTGCTATATACTACTGAGTGGGCTGTGCTATATACTACGTGGCTGTGCTATATACTACTATGTGGGCTGTGCTATATACTATGGGGGTATATTATATTCTATGGGGGAGGCTGTGTTATATACTATGTGGCTGTGTTATATATTTGGGGGGTACATTATACATTATATTCTATGGAGGGGGCTGCATTATATTCTGTGGGGGGCTTTATTAGATTTTATGAGGGATGATTGCATCATACCCTTTGATGGGGCTACATTATATTCTATGGGGAGGTGGGCTGTATTATATCCTGTTCGGGGCTACATTATATTCTATGGGGGGCTGTATTATATTTATATTCTATGAGGTGTGCATCATACTCTATGAGGGGGCTACATTATAGTATATTGGGGGCTGAATTATATTCTATGGGGAGGTTACATTATACTCTGTGGGGGTTACATTATACTCTGAGGTGGCTGCATTATTCTCTGTGGGGTGGTGGCTGCATTATACTATATGTGGGCTGAATTATACTGTATTGAGGACTATGGGGAATACATTATACTATATGAAGAACTATGGGGTGCATTATACTATGGGATGTGAATTGTACTACATGGATGACTATGGCAGTGCATTATACTATATGGAGCACTGTGAGGAGTGTATTATGATATATGGAGGACTGAGGAGTATATTTTAATATATGGAGGACAATGAGGAGTGTATTATACTATATGGCGGACTATGGGAAGTGTATAATACTATATGGAGGACTATGAGGAGTGTATTATACTATATGGAGGACTATGGGGTGTATTATACTAAACAAGCAAAATGCTGCATATTCATTGGGTGATTGGATTGTTTATGCCGGAATAAAAATCATTGTTCTCAGCAGCACATCGCCAGTGTAAACTGTAGATGTGCTGCTGATAACATGATACTGTATGGTGATCTGTTAGTGATCTATTAGTGATCGTTCTGTCCCCTTCATTCTTTCCCAGATGGTGGAAAGAGGCCGGGAAACAAGCGTCCAACGACTTCAGTATTGTCGATCACACTCGTTTAGCGGCCTGAGATCAGCGCATGTAAATACAACCAAAATGCTTCTGTATGATGTGCAATATGTTAGCATTTGGGGCCCCATTTTAAACTTTGCCTAGGGCCCCACTTTGCCTAAAACCGGCCCTGCCGAGACCTTGTATAGATTATCGTCTTCTAAATAAAATCACGGTCAAATTTCAGTATCCTTTGCCATTATTATCTGATCTGTTTGCTCGGATTAAGGGGTCCAGTTGGTTCACCAAGATAGATCTTCGTGGTGCTTATAACCTTGTGCGTATTAAGCAGGGGGATGAATGGAAAACAGCATTTAATACGCCCGAAGGCCATTTTGAGTACTTGGTGATGCCTTTTGGACTCTCTAAGGCTACTTTCACACTAGCGTCGGGAACAACCCGTCGCTGTGCGTCAGGCCGCCGTTCCCGACGCTAGCGTGGTCTCCGCCGCACAACGGGGGCAGCGGATGCATTTTTCCCACGCATCCGCTGCCCCATTGTGATGTGCGGGGAAGTGCGGGGAGGTGGGGGCGGAGTTCCGGCCGCACATGCGCGGTCGGAAAAAGCGGACCGTCGGGAGCAAAAAACGTTACATGTAACGTTTTTTTCTCCCGACGGTCCGCTACCACACGCCCAAGTGTCGCAAAACGGACGCGACGTTTTGCAATGCGTCGCAAATGCGTCGCTAATGTTAGTCTATGACGAAAAAACGTATCCAGCAAGAACTTTTGCTGGATGCGTATTTTCGGCAAAACGACGCATTTGCGACGTATTGCAGTTAACGCTAGTGTGAAACTAGCCTAATGCTCCTTCTGTGTTCCAGTCCTTCATGCATGACATCTTCCGAGAATATCTGGATAAATTTATGATTGTGTATCTGGATGACATTTTGGTCTTTTCTGAGGACTGGGAGTCCCATGTGAAGCAGGTCAGGATGGTATTTCAGGTCCTGCGTGCTAATGCCTTATTTGTGAAGGGCTCAAAATGTCTCTTCGGAGTACAGAAGGTTTCCTTTTTAGGTTTTATTTTTTCTCCTTCTACTACTGAGATGGACCCAGTCAAGGTCCAGGCTATTCATGACCTGACTCAGCCTACATCTGTTAAGAGTCTTCAGAAGTTCTTGGGTTTTGCTAATTTTTACCGTCGCTTCATTGCTAATTTTTCTGGCGTGGTTAAACCCTTGACGGATTTGACCAAGAAGGGTTCTGATGTGACTAATTGGTCTCCTGCGGCCGTGGAAGCCTTTCAGGAGCTGAAGCGCCGGTTTTCTTCGGCTCCAGTTTAATGTCAGCCTGATATCTCTCTTCCTTTTCAGGTCGAGGTTGATGCTTCTGAGATTGGAGCAGGGGCTGTTTTGTCGCAGAGAAGCTCTGATTGCTCTGTGATGAAGCCTTGTGCTTTCTTTTCAAGAAAGTTTTCGCCTGCCGAGCGGAATTATGATGTTGGTAATCGGGAGTTGTTGGCTATGAAGTGGGCATTTGAGGAGTGGCGACATTGGCTCGAGGGAGCTAAGCATCGTGTGGTGGTCTTGACTGATCACAAAAATCTGATTTATCTCGAGTCTGCCAAGCGGCTGAATCCTAGACAGGCTCGTTGGTCGTTGTTTTTCTCCCGTTTCGATTTCGTGGTCTCGTACCTGCCTGGTTCGAAGAACGTGAAGGCTGATGCTCTTTCTAGGAGTTTTGTGCCTGACTCTCCGGGAGTTTCAGAGCCGGCTGGTATCCTCAGAGAGGGAGTGATTTTGTCTGCCATTTCCCCAGATTTGCGACGAGTGCTGCAGAGATTTCAGGCGGATAGACCTGACCGTTGCCCACCAGAGAGACTGTTTGTCCCAGATAGATGGACCAGCAGAGTTATTTCCGAGGTTCATTCTTCAGTGTTGGCAGGCCATCCTGGGATTTTTGGTACCAGAGATTTGGTGGCTAGGTCCTTCTGGTGGCCTTCCTTGTCGCGGGATGTGCGTTCCTTTGTGCAGTCCTGTGGGATTTGTGCTCGGGCTAAGCCTTGCTGTTCTCGTGCCAGCGGTTTGCTTTTGCCTTTGCCTGTCCCGAAGAGGCCTTGGACGCACATTTCCATGGATTTTATTTCGGATCTTCCAGTCTCTCAGAGAATGTCTGTCATCTGGGTGGTGTGTGATCGTTTTTCCAAAATGGTCCATTTGGTGCCCTTGCCTAAGTTGCCTTCCTCCTCCGATTTGGTTCCTCTATTTTTTCAAAATGTGGTTCGCTTGCACGGCATCTCTGAAAATATTGTGTCTGACAGAGGATCCCAGTTTGTGTCCAGATTTTGGCGGATCTTTTGTGCTAAGATGGGCATTGATTTGTCTTTTTCGTCGGCCTTCCATCCTCAGACGAATGGCCAGACCGAACGAACTAATCAGACCTTGGAAACTTATTTAAGATGTTTTGTTTCTGCTGATCAGGATGATTGGGTGACTTTTTTGCCATTGGCCGAGTTTGCCCTTAATAATCGGGCTAGTTCTGCTACTTTGGTTTCGCCTTTTTTCTGCAATTCTGGTTTTCATCCTCGTTTTTCCTCGGGTCACGTTGAACCTTCTGACTGTCCTGGGGTGGATTCTGTGGTGGATAGGTTGCAGCAGATTTGGAACCATGTGGTGGACAATTTGAAGTTGTCACAGGAGAAGGCTCAGCGCTTTGCAAACCGCCGTCGCGGTGTGGGTCCCCGACTTCGTGTTGGGGATTTGGTATGGCTGTCTTCTCGGTATGTTCCTATGAAGGTCTCCTCTCCTAAATTCAAGCCTCGCTTCATCGGTCCTTGTAAGATTTTGGAAATCCTTAACCCGGTGTCATTTCGTTTGGACCTCCCAGCGTCATTTGCCATTCATAACGTGTTCCATAGGTCTTTGTTGCGGAGGTATGTGGTGCCTGTGGTTCCTTCTGTGGAGCCCCCTGCCCCGGTGCTGGTTGAGGGCGAATTGGAGTATGTGGTGGAGAAGATCTTGGATTCTCGTATTTCTAGACGGAGGCTTCAGTATTTGGTTAAGTGGAAGGGCTATGGTCAGGAGGATAATTCCTGGGTTGTCGCCTCTGATGTTCATGCGGCCGATTTGGTTCATGCCTTCCATGTGGCTCATCCTGATCGCCCTGGGAGTTTTGATGAGGGTTCAGTGACCCCTCCTCAAGGGAGGGGTACTGTTGTGAACTCTGTTTTTAGGCTCCCTCTTGTGGTCACAAGTGGTACTGTGTGAGTGCTGTCTTTGGGCTCCCTCTGGTGGCTCTTTGTGTCATTCTGCTGGTCTGAGGCTGATCAGCTGTCTCGTTATCTGTTAGCTGGTTTCCTATTTAGTTCACCTGGACTATCAGTTGTTGCCTGCTGTCGATGTATTCAGTGCTATTTTGATTTCTCCTGAATTCCCTCGCTATCAGTCTCGTCAAGAGAAGCTAAGTTTCTGTTTGGTTACTTTTTGCTCATCAGTGTTCAATATGTTTCTTGGTTATTTATTTGTCCTTGTCCAGCTTGCTAATATGTGATTTCCTTGCTTGCTGGTAGCTCTGGGGTGCTGAGTTTCTCCCCTCACACCGTTAGTTGGTGTGGGGGTTCTTGAATTCTCAGCGTGGATATTTTGTATAGGGTTTTTCACTGACCGCACAGTTCCCTGTCTGTCTTCTGCTATCTAGTATTAGTGGGCCTCATTTGCTGAATCTGTTTTCATTTCTGCGTTTGTATTTTCCCCTTACCTCACCGTTATTATTTGTTGGGGGCTTCCTATATCTTTGGGGTCATTTCTCTGAGGCAAGTGAGGTCTTACTTTCTCTATAGGGGTAGCAAGTTTCTCAGGCTGCGTCGAGACGTCCAGGAATTTAGGCACGTTCACCGGCTACCTTTAGTGTGTTTGGCTAGGATCAGGTTTTGCGGTCAGTCCAGTTACCACCTCCCTAGAGCTTGTTCTATGTTCAGTAACTTAGCTAGTCCTATCTGTGATCCTCTGCCACTAAGGATCATAACAGATGCCGTTCTTGGGCTCAGTGCGCAGGCAGGATGCCGTTCTGGGGCTCAGCGCGCAGGCAGGACGCCATTCTGGGGCTCTGCGCACAGACAGGATGCCGTTCTGGGGCTCTGCGCGCAGACAGGATGCCGTTCTGGGGCTCAGCGCGCAGCCAGGATGCTATTCTGGGGCTCTGCGCACAGACAGGATGCCGTTCTGGGGCTCAGCGCGCAGGCAGGACGCCGTTCTGGGGCTCTGCGCGCAGACAAGATGCCGTTCTGGGGCTCTGTGCGTAGACAGCATGCCGTTCTGGGGCTCAGCGCCAGGCAGGACGCCGTTCTGGGGCTCAGCGCGCAGGCAGGATGCCGTTCTGGGGCTCAGCGCGCAGGCAGGATGCCGTTCTGGGGCTCAGCGCGCAGGCAGGACGCCGTTCTGGGGCTCAGCGCGCAGGCAGGACGCCGTTCTGGGGCTCAGCGCGCATCCCTTTTATTGCGCGTGGCTATGACGGCTGCCCCAGTGGTTACAGACCTTTTCTGCCTCCATGCTATCAGTTGTCTCCTTTATCTTCACTTTTGGCATCTGATTACCCACAATCCTCTGCTGCTTCCAGCACCGCCACCTGATGAGCAGCCCCTGCACCTCCTCCAGACGCTCCTGGACCTGTGGGGGCAGCGTGGACTCAATCACAAGGGCACTGCGGAGACCACCATGGCTGCGCCAGCAGAACCCGGCAACAACTATCACTCTCACCATCTGCAGAAGGCGATGATCTTCACCAATCAACTTCCAGCCAATCCCAGCCAGCGCTTCAAATTCCTTCCGCTTTCCCTGCATCGTTCTCTCCAGCTCCTCACTCTGCACCACGCTCAGTCCTCCGGCGCCTCCCGACAGAACCGGACCCCTGAAGACCACCGCCCACGATCTGTGTGGAGACCACCAGGAGGGCATTACATAGAGGATGGGAGGGGGATAAACACATGACGGGAAAGGGAGCGCGTCGACGACGGGACAGGGAGCGCACAGAGAACGGGACAGGGAGCGCACAGACAACGGGACAGGGAGCGCGTAGACGACGGGAGGGGAGCACGCAGAGGACGGGAGGGGAGCACGCAGAGGACAGGAGGGGAGCACACAGGACGGGAGCAAACAGAAGACGGGAGGGGAGCACACAGGATGGGACAGGGAGCACACAGAGGACGGGAGGGGAGCACACAGAGGACGATAAGGGAGCACACAGAGGATGAGAGGGGAGCACACAGAGGAGCTACAGAGGACAGGAGGGGAGCACACAGAGGACGGGAGGGGAGCACACAGGACGGGACAGGGATCACGCAGAGGATGGGACAGAAGCACACAGAGGACGAGAGGGGAGCACACGGAGGATGAGAGGGGAGCACACAGGATGGGACGGGAGCACATAGAGGATGAGAGGGGAGCAAACAGAGGACAAGAGGGGAGCACACAGGACGAGAGGGGAGCACAGAGGACGAGAGGGGAGCACACAGGATGGGACGGGAGCACACAGAGGATGAGAGGGGAGCAAACAGAAGACGGGAGGGGAGCACACAGAGGACGAGAGGGGAGCACGCAGAGGACGAGAGGGGAGCACGCAGAGGACGAGAGGGGAGCACGCAGAGGACGAGAGGGGAGCACGCAGAGGACGAGAGGGGAGCACGCAGAGGACGAGAGGGGAGCACGCAGAGGACGAGAGGGGAGCACACAGAGGAGCTACAGAGGACGGGTATACCGGTTGTTACTCTTCAGGCATATATATGACACATGATCACTGACCTGACGCTCAGGTACCGGAGGACGAACTCCCTCATGAGCGCCGTCCTCTGCAGGCGGGTCCTGTTCTCGCGCACATGGGTCTGTAAGTCGGTCCATGTCCTTAGTGCATCCTCGGCGCTCCTGCTTACTGACAGGCTCTGTGCCGGACACAAGCCCTGCAGCACCTCTCTCTGCGCCTCTACAGCCTTCACCTCTATTTCGATTGCTCCAAATATGTCGGTCTATAGTAAAGGGAAGTCGGGTCACGTAGACCCCCGTGTTCTGAGTGTGACACCCCGCAGTTAACCCGCAGCATCCACCATGTTCAGCCAGGACCATATCTGGCCTCAGGGTCTGTGTGGCAGCTGACGGGCCACTCACCTCCATCTGCTGCTGTTGGCTGATCGCTCCCCGCAGATCCGTCAGCTCCATCTCAGTCCTCGCAGTCATGAACTCCTTCTCCGCAGCCTCCAGCTGGGACTGCACGTCACAGAGGTTGGTGCAGGCGGCTGCCATCATGTGGGACACAGTGGACACCTGAGGAGACAGGAGTCAGAGCAGTGCCGGAGCCGGACCCCCACCCTGGAAGACAGAGCCCCTCACCCTGCTCTCTAGTGCCTCCGCCTCTCTGGTGGCAGCCAGGGCTCGCGCTCTCTCCTTCACGGCGTCGTTCAGCATGTCCACCGCTTCCTTCAGCTCCTCTAACGGGGAAAAGGTCTCTGTCCTGTCTGCAGGGGGGACATCGGGGTCACCGGGGGGGGCACCACGCGAGGAAATCTGAGCAGATAGAAGGGCGGTGTGAAACATGGGGACAGACACGATACACAGGCAGGGGTCCGCGCCACAAGGTGGTCCCAGCTCTACAGGATACAGTCAGTCAGGACCTTGGGAAAGCTGGGGCACGTACTGGGTGCAGACTTCACCACCCCCGCCCTGCTCCCCCTGACTGCAAGAAACTCACCCTCTGCCCCACGACCCCTGACCTTGCCTCTCGCACCCTGCTCCCCTGACCTCCCCCCCAGCTCCCCGGATTTTTGGACACTCACCATTTCTTTCTTCTTCCGCTGTTCCTCCATTTGTACAACCTTCATAAATTCAGAGAGAACCAATGTGTCCCTCAGATCAGAGACTCTGCGCCGGAGGGTGCCCTGAAGTCCCTGACACCTGCGAAACAGGGAAACATCACTACTAACAGACAAGTGACCGCAGCTCTGGAGGTGACTGGAGGATAATACATGATGTAACAGCAGAATAGTGAGTGCAGCTCTGGAGGTGACTGGAGGATAATACATGATGTAACAGCAGAATAGTGAGTGCAGCTCTGGAGGTGACTGGAGGACAGGTGCCCACAATCAGTCACACCCTGCTAGGAGCAGCACCTGTCTTGTGAGCTCCAGCACTTCCAGCAGGAGGCCCAGAGTCTGCCTCTCTTCTCCCCAGGGAGAGGCAGGCTTCCTGGGAGGCCGGCATGGCTTCCCAGGCTTCTGTTCCCCGGTCTGTGCCGGCGGGGGACAGAGAGCAGCAGCAGCAACAACCGGCCCAAGAGGGACTGAGGAGGTCAGGACAGGTGAGAAGAACCATACCCACCTACTCCAACCCTGAGACGGCTCATCGTCCGCCCAGAGAGGGAGACGGGCACCCCAGGCCCCAGGAACGAGAGCCCAGGAACATCCTGGGGGGAGAGGAGCTCCGGCGAGTCCACGAGTACCTTCTCCTCCCGAGTGGTCGCCATGCTACGTGAGTATGAGGACGCCGGCAAAGCACTGACCGGGCTGAAGGAGAAGCTGCAGGAGGCACGGATCCTGAACACCCGAGCCTCTAGCAAGGAGAAACCCGCGACCTCCCAGAGGTTAAGAGCCCTCAGGGATGAGGTGGCCCGGTTAGTGCTCCTCCGGGAGGGGATTGAGAAAAGCGCAGGTCCCTTCCTGGAGAGGTTTAAGAACCAGCGGCGGTTCTCAGAAATGAAGGGGTTAAATACCTCAGGAGAGCCGCCAGCCAGCGTCCTAAGCGACGAGGAGGAGGACGACGACGTGGCTGTAACTGGAGTCCTACAAGCTGGAACCAGCCGGGAGAGTGAGTCGCAGAGCCGACAACAGGGAAGCGGCCTCCCGGCACGGCAGAGGACTCCGACAGCACAGGCTGGAGTGTCAGCGGAGGAAGAGGAGGAGGGCGGTCTGCTACAGGAGATCCGACAGCTGGAGTCTCCAGTGAACCTGGACCGCTTCTCCTTTGGTGAGGACGAGCCAGCAGAGGAAACAAAGAAGAGGAAGAAGACAACGAAGGAGACCGCACGGGAGGTGGTGAGTTACAGATATGTACTGATGGATGATGTTACACCTACCACCTCCTTTGTAAACCCCACCAAACCTAAAGGCACGGGCTCTGCAGTGGGTCCGGGGCATAGGCAAGGTGGGGAGAGGAGGAGGACGTCCGGCGGTGCTGCCGTCTGTGCGGGGAACAGTGCAGGGGGCGAGGCTGTGGAGGTACTCACGGCGCTGGACATAGGGGACCCCGAGGAGTTTCCCTCCCTGCCCTCTGCAGCTAAGCCGGTTATCACCGGGGCTGAGGGGGGCAAGGGGGATGTCCACGCCGTTGCGAAAGGGGGACGGTGTGGGCAGACTCCATCCCTGCTCACTATGGCTGAGCCGGCCGACGCCGGGGCTGTGGGGGGCAGGTCCGAGAAACATGGTGCGGCGAAAGGGGGGCGCACTGTTGTGACAGGGGCGCAGTGCGCCTCAAGAGAGAAGAGGCACGCGGCTGCAATAGGGGAGCAGCGAGTCCAAAAAGGAAAAAAAAAGCAGGAAACATCATCTGCAGGGAACACTGGGCGCCCTGCTGCGACGGGAGGACAAAGTGCTCCAGCACCCAAATGTGACACCGGGACCCCGAAGGCTGTGGGTGCGGGGCAGGCGGCACCCCCCAACAAGCAGCGGGCCCAGAATAATAAAATACAAACTGCTGCAGTAGGGGGGCAAGGCGCTCCAGAGACACAACAGAGCACCAATCAAGGGAAAACAGGTGTGGTGCTGCACCCCTCCCCCGGTCCAGCAGGTGTGAGTGCAAAGAAGCCAGACACAAGTGAGGAGAAAATGGATGTTACTGTGGAAGGTGCAGAGAACAGTTTTACAAATAGTGGTGTGAATACTGGAAAAAAAGTGAAAGTGACGGGAAGTGGTGGCAATGGTAAGAAGAATGAAAGCAGCTGTGCAGGAAATGATGGGAGTAGTAGTGGAGTGAATGGTGGGAGTAGTGGTGGAGTGAATGGTGGGAATAGTGGTGGAGTGAATGATGGGAGTAGTGGTGGAGTAAATGATGGGAGTGGTGATGTTGCAAATGATGGGAGTAGTAGTGGAGTGAATGATGGGAGTAGTGATGTTGCAAATGATGGGAATAGTGGTGGTGGTGGAGTGAATGAGGAGAACATTACTGGTGTTGGTGGAGGGGAAGCAGGTAGTGGTCCCGCTGCCTCCCCAGCGGTGGCGGGGTCTTCAGCCCCAAGCTATTCAGGAGCTGTCACTGCTGGGGGTAGTAGTGCGCCCTTGTCTGGTGACCCTGAGGATGGTGACTTGCAACAGCGCTTCCTGGACGCCCTGAGGAGAGGGGAGAGTTCCATCAATGTAGAGGGGAGGGAGGTTGATCTGTCTTTCTGGATAGAGAGACACGGTCTTTCCGCCTTCCGAGATAGAGGGGCAGAGACTGTCTGGTCTCTGCCGACACCAGGGCAGAGGAGCAACCGTAGGAACGTGGCCCGTCTCCAGTGGGTAAGCAAGGATGCCTGTCCTGATCGGTCAAAGGTTGCTGAGCTCCTGCTGGGGATGGGCTTCGTGGCATATGACATCTTTGCCTTGATCCATCCCTATGGGACCTCCTACTTCGATGTCAGCTTCGTGGGACCGGAGGGCCTTGAGCTTTTCTGGTCTCGCCATGAGCTGGCTCGGGGTCGCCCCGAATGGCAGGGTTTCCTCGCTGTAGCAATATCCCGCCAGAACTCGGTCAGGAAGGTGACCGTTTTGACCAGTAACGAGTCACTTTCCTGTGTCGACATCTCCACCTGGGTTGGACGATACGGCGACATCGTCGGTATTCCCGAGAAGACCCTCGATGAGCATGGTATCTGGTCAGGAGCCTGGACCTTCATGGTGAAATTGAAGGTTTCAGGAAACACCGTTACCCATATCCCTTCCTCAACATTTTTGGGGAGGGACAGGATCTTGATTTTCTACCGGGGGCAGCCTAAGGTCTGTCACAGGTGCGGCAGCCCCACACACTTCAGTGCGCAGTGTACCACCCAGAAATGCGCACTGTGTGGGGACCTCGGCCATCTCGCTGCTACCTGTGGCAGGATTAGGTGTAACCTGTGTGGTGACCTCGGTCACCCGTTCAGTCGCTGTCCGCGTTCCTTTGCCAATGCGGTCCTGAAAGCGGCGAGTGCGGGACAGGCGAAAGCCGGGACTAATCTCGCCAGTGAAGGGACCAGCAGAGGCGGAGGAGGCAGGGAACCGGTGAGGAGCAGGCTGCCGCCATCCAATATCAGGCGGCAGCAGCAGCGCAATGGGAACAGGGGGCAGGGAGTAATGACCCTAAACTCTGACCCGGGTGCTTCACTTGCAGCTGAGGATCCTAAAGACGGCGAATTGAGCGAGGAAGTCAAGAGACTTGAAAGGGAGGAGCAAAAGGACGCCATGTCTGCCCAGGAACCTTCATCCGGTGACAGTCTGGATGAGGGAGATGGGGAGTGGTCACAGCAAAAGAAAAAGGGTAACAGGAAAACAACTAAGGATAAGAGGGGGTCCGGGCCTCGAGCCTCCTCCTTGGAGTGCGACCCCTCTGACTCCATAGCCCTGATCCAGGTGCCATTGGAAGGTCCAGCCGCCCCCCCTCTGGTGGATCTCTCTAACCGGTTCCGGGCCCTCCAGGACTCCCCTCCAGAGGGGGGCGATGGGGACCCGGGGCCGGAGGTTGCGGACAAGGTTGTTGGGGCTCAGGAGGTCGCTGGGTCTTCTTCTCAGGGGGAAAATACAAAGCCTTCTGGGGGGGGGGACTACCTCAGGACCACCAGACAAGGGCCAGAGTGTATGTAAGGAGAGAATGGATGAGTCTGTTTGTCTTAAGCGCACTAAAAACTCATCATTGTCAGAGGAAGAGGGTGAAACTGTTGGGGGTGGGAAGAAAAAGGCTATCTAATTCAATCAATCATGATGGCGGCACCCACCCCATTGACGCTGGCAACCATTAATGTTGCCAGCATAAAGTCAGATGTGGCAAGGTACACGGCCTTTCATTTTCTCGGCCAACTTGACGCCGACATTTTGTTTTTGCAAAAGACCAGGTTGACCGACCTATCAACCATGCATAAAGTAAGGCGGGAGTGGAGGCACGGGCCCTCCTACTGGTCTCTTGCGGCCGAGCCGTATAGTGGGGTGGCGGTCCTTTTTAAGACCGCAGCGGTTGAATGCAGACGATTGATCGAGTTAGAAATGGGGAGATGCTTGATCCTAGATGTCTCCATTGGGGGACAGGAGCTTCGGCTCATTAACATCTACGGTCCCCAGTCCAAGTGGGACCGCAAGTGTCTCTTCATGAAGATCAAACCTTTCTTATTTTCGAGTCGGCAGGTGGTCTTTGGAGGGGATTTCAACAACGTCACGAGACCCTGTGATAGAGGAGGTTCCGGAGACCGGCTGGCTTACGATTGCGTCGCGCTAAATAGGATAGTAAGTGAGGCACGCCTGGTGGATGTCCACATCCGGCACAACACAGGCCACGCGGGGTTCACCTTCTTTAGAGGTAGTCAGTGCAGGTCTAGGTTAGACAGGTTTTATTTGAAGGAGGATGCCGTCTCCTCGCCGTTGTCGGTTGTGGAGGTGGAGTTCTCCGATCACTGTTTGATTATGTTTTCTCTGAGCGTTACAGAGACTCCTCGGATGGGAAGAGGTTATTGGAAGCTAAATTCGTCACTCCTTGAAGAAGAAGCTGTAAGACGGTCCTTTGAGGATTTTCTTCAGAGCCAGGTACCGCTGCTGGGCCTAAGTAACACTAAGTCTGAGTGGTGGGAGATGTTCAAACATCGGGTGGCGAGATTCTTCCGGCAACTCTCGAACCTCAGAAGCCTGAACAGGGATCGCCTGTATCAGAGCCTGAGGAGGAAACTCGAGCAACTTGTCTCGACTGGGGGTAGCCGCGAGGCGATCTCCAGTGTGAAATCCTTGCTAAAGAGGTGTCAGTACGATAGGCACGCATCTTTGGTTTTTGAGAGGGATTACGGGAAGTACTACTCGCCCGACCCCTACAGAAGCTGCAAGATGTCAGTGAATAGTAAGATAGTGACCGGGCTGATGGACAGTACGGGATCCCTGAGAAGGTTCAGATCAGGGATCTTGGAGGTCGTCAGTTCATACTACTCGCACCTCTTGGGAAGGAAGGAACTGGATCGTGACAGGATGTCGGCTTTCCTGGCTGAAGCTGTTCCTGAGCCAGGGGCTGACCTCTCGCTGGGCGGTTTGGCAGAAGCGATCAAAGAAGAGGAAGTGAGACTGGCGATCGATGGGCTCCGGCCCAAAAAATCGCCAGGTCCGGATGGCTTAACATCCGAGTTCTTTAAGACCTTTAGGGACTCCTTGGTCCCCTGTCATGATCTCCATGGCCAGAGAACTAGCATAAGCCTCTATAGGAACAAGCTCTTGGAAGATGTAACTGTACTGACCATGAACTAAAACTACCGCATCATCTAGAAGTAGCCAGGTAGCATGTCCTACTTTTTATCCCTATATGCCCAGCGCCGGCCGGAGAACTAAATAATGCTAGCAGAGGGAAATATAAGACCTGACTCACCTCTAGAGAGATTCCCCAAAAGGAGACAGAAGCCCCCCACATATATTGGCGGTGAAATGAGATGAAACAACAAACGCAGCAGGAAAATAGTTTTAGCAAATTTGAGGTCCGCTTGCTAGATAGCAGAAGACAGAAAGCATACTTTCATGGTCAGTAGAAAACCCTAACAAAACACATCCAGAAATTACTTTAGGACTCTGACATTAACTCATAATACCAGAGTGGCAATTCCTGATCAACAAGAGCTTTCCAGACACAGTAACGAAACTGCAGCTGTGAACTGGAACCAAAATACAAAAACAAAACATGGACGAATGTCCAACTTATCTAGTAGATGTCTGGGAGCAGGAACAAGCACAGAGAGGCTTCTGATAACATTGTTGACCGGCAAGCATCTAACAGAGAAGCCAGGTTATATAGCGACACCCAGATCTAATCAGAACAGGTGAACAGGGAAGATGATGTCACAAGTTCAATTCCACCAGTAGCCACCGGGGGAGCCCAGAATCCAAATTCACAACAGTACCCCCCCCTCAAGGAGGGGGCGCCGAACCCTCACCAGAACCACCAGGGCGATCAGGATGGGCCCTATGAAAGGCACGAACCAGATCAGAGGCATGAACATCAGATGCAGTGACCCAAGAATTATCCTCCTGGCCGTATCCCTTCCACTTGACCAGATACTGGAGTCTCCGTCTGGAAACACGGGAGTCTAGGATTTTTTCCACAACGTACTCCAACTCACCCTCAACCAACACCGGAGCAGGAGGCTCAACGGAAGGCACAACCGGTGCCTCATACCTGCGCAATAACGACCGATGAAAAACGTTATGAATAGAAAAGGATGCAGGGAGGTCCAAACGGAAGGAAACAGGGTTAAGAATCTCCAATATTTTATACGGACCGATGAACCGAGGCTTAAACTTAGGAGATGAGACCTTCATAGGGACAAAACGAGAAGACAACCACACCAAATCTCCAACACAAAGCCGAGGACCAACACGACGGTGACGGTTGGCAAAAAGCTGAGTCTTCTCCTGGGACAACTTTAAATTGTCCATCACCTGCCCCCAGATATGATGCAATCTCTCCACCACCGCATCCACTCCAGGACAATCCGAGGATTCCATCTGACCGGAGGAAAATCGAGGGTGGAACCCCGAATTACAGAAAAACGGGGACACCAAAGTGGCAGAGCTGGCCCGATTATTGAGGGCGAACTCCGCCAATGGCAAAAAAGCAACCCAATCATCCTGGTCAGCAGACACAAAACACCTCAGATATGACTCCAGGGTCTGATTAGTCCGCTCGGTCTGGCCATTAGTCTGAGGGTGAAAAGCAGACGAAAAAGACAAATCTATGCCCATCCTAGCACAGAATGCCCGCCAAAATCTAGACACGAATTGGGTTCCTCTGTCAGAAACGATATTCTCAGGAATACCATGCAAACGAACAACATTTTGAAAAAACAGGGGCACCAACTCGGAAGAAGAAGGCAATTTGGGCAGGGGAACCAAATGGACCATCTTAGAAAAACGGTCACACACCACCCAGATGACAGACATCTTCTGAGAAACAGGCAGATCTGAAATAAAATCCATCGAGATGTGTGTCCAAGGCCTCTTAGGAATAGGCAAGGGCAACAATAATCCACTAGCCCGAGAACAACAAGGCTTGGCCCGAGCACAAACGTCACAAGACTGCACAAAGCCTCGCACATCCCGTGACAGGGAAGGCCACCAGAAGGATCTTGCCACCAAATCCCTGGTACCAAAAATTCCAGGATGACCTGCCAATGCAGAAGAATGTACCTCAGAGATGACTCTACTGGTCCAATCATCAGGAACAAACAACCTATCAGGCGGACAACGATCCGGTCTATCCGCCTGAAACTCCTGCAAGGCCCGCCGCAGGTCTGGAGAAACGGCTGACAAGATAACTCCCTCCTTAAGAATACCTGTGGGGTCAGAGTTGCCGGGTGAATCAGGCTCAAAACTCCTAGAAAGGGCATCCGCCTTAACATTCTTAGAACCCGGTAGGTACGATACCACAAAATTAAACCGAGAGAAAAATAATGACCAGCGCGCCTGTCTAGGATTCAGGCGCCTGGCGGTCTCAAGATAGATCAAATTTTTGTGGTCAGTCAATACCACCACCTGATGTCTGGCCCCCTCGAGCCAATGGCGCCACTCCTCAAACGCCCACTTCATGGCCAAAAGCTCCCGATTCCCAACATCATAATTCCGCTCAGCGGGCGAAAATTTACGGGAAAAGAAGGCACAAGGCCTCATCACGGCGCAGTCAGAACTTTTCTGCGACAACACTGCCCCAGCCCCGATCTCAGACGCGTCGACCTCAACCTGAAAAGGAAGAGTCACATCAGGCTGACGCAACACAGGGGCAGAAGAAAAACGGCGCTTAAGCTCCTGAAAGGCCTCCACAGCATCAGGGGACCAATTAGCAACATCAGCACCCTGTCTAGTCAAATCGGTCAATGGCTTAACGACATCCGAAAAACCAGAAATAAATCGACGGTAAAAGTTGGCAAAGCCCAAAAATTTCTGAAGACTTTTGAGAGAAGAGGGCTGCGTCCAATCACAAATAGCTTGAACCTTGACAGGATCCATCTCAATGGAAGAGGGAGAAAAAATATATCCCAAAAAGGAAATTCTCTGAACCCCAAAAACGCACTTAGAACCCTTGACACACAGAGAATTAGACCGCAAAACCTGAAAAACCCTCTTAACTTGCCGGACATGAGAGTCCCAATCATCCGAAAAAATCAGAATATCATCCAGATACACTATCATAAATTTATCCAAAAAATCGCGGAAAATATCATGCATAAAGGACTGGAAGACTGAAGGGGCATTAGAAAGACCAAAAGGCATCACCAAATACTCAAAGTGGCCCTCGGGCGTATTAAATGCGGTTTTCCACTCATCCCCCTGCCTGATCCGCACCAAATTATACGCCCCACGGAGATCAATCTTAGAGAACCACTTGGCCCCCTTTATGCGAGCAAACAAATCAGTCAGCAACGGCAATGGGTATTGATATTTAACCGTGATTTTATTCAAAAGCCGATAATCAATACATGGTCTCAAAGAGCCGTCTTTTTTTGACACAAAGAAAAAACCGGCTCCTAAGGGAGATGACGATGGACGAATATGTCCCTTTTCCAAGGACTCCTTTATATATTCTCGCATAGCAGTATGTTCAGGCACAGACAGATTAAATAAACGACCCTTTGGGTATTTACTACCCGGAATTAAATCTATAGCACAATCGCACTCACGGTGCGGAGGTAGTGAACCCAGCTTGGGTTCTTCAAAGACGTCACGATAATCAGACAGGAACTCAGGGATTTCAGAGGGGATAGATGATGAAATGGACACCAAAGGTACGTCCCCATGAGTCCCCTTACATCCCCAGCTCAACACAGACATAGCTCTCCAGTCAAGGACTGGGTTGTGAGACTGCAGCCATGGCAATCCCAGCACCAAATCATCATGTAGATTATACAACACCAGAAAACGAATAGTCTCCTGGTGATCCGGATTAATACACATAGTCACTTGTGTCCAGTATTGTGGTTTATTATTAGCCAATGGGGTGGAGTCAATCCCCCTCAGAGGAATAAGAGTCTCCAAAGGCTCTAAATCATACCCACAACGATTGGCAAAGGACCAATCCATAAGACTCAAAGCGGCGCCAGAGTCGATATAGGCGTCCGTAGTAATAGATGACAAAGAGCAAATCAGGGTCACAGACAAAATAAATTTAGACTGTAAAGTGCCAATGGAAACGGATTTATCAAGCTTTTTAGTACGCTTAGAGCATGCTGATATAACATGAGTAGAATCCCCACAATAGAAACACAACCCATTTTTCCGCCTAAAATTCTGCCGCTCGCTTCTGGACAGAATTCTATCACACTGCATGTTTTCTGGCGTCTTCTCAGTGGACACCGCCAGATGGTGCACTGGTTTGCGCTCCCGCAAACGCCTATCGATCTGAATGGCCATTGTCATGGACTCATTCAGACCCGCAGGCACAGGGAACCCCACCATAACATCCTTAATGGCATCAGAAAGACCCTCTCTGAAAGTAGCCGCCAAGGCACACTCATTCCACTGAGTAAGCACAGACCATTTACGGAATTTTTGGCAGTAAATTTCAACTTCATCTTGCCCCTGCGATAGGGACATCAAAGTTTTTTCTGCCTGAAGTTCCAAATGAGGTTCCTCATAAAGCAACCCCAAGGCCAGAAAAAACGCATCTACACTGCGCAACGCAGGATCCCCTGGTGCCAATGCAAAAGCCCAGTCTTGAGGGTCGCCGCGGAGCAAGGAAATCACAATCCTGACCTGCTGTGCAGGGTCTCCGGCAGAGCGAGATTTCAGGGACAAAAATAACTTACAATTATTTCTAAAATTCTGAAAGCTAGATCTATTCCCTGAGAAGAATTCCGGCAAAGGAATTCTCGGCTCAGATACCGGAGCATGAATAATAAAATCTTGCAAATTTTGTACTTTCGTGGTGAGATTATTCAAACCAGCAGTTACACTCTGTAGATCCATTATAGACAGGTGAACATAGAGCCATTCAAAGATTAGAAGGAGAGAGAAAAAAAAGAAAGACTGCAGCATAGACAGACTGGCAAGTGATCCAATTAAGAGCACACTCACAACTAGAGAAAAAAAAAAAAAACTCTCAGCAGACTTCTTATTTCTCTCCTTTCTCAGCCAAGGATTTTAACCCTTTAGTGGGCCGGTCAAACTGTCATGATCTCCATGGCCAGAGAACTAGCATAAGCCTCTATAGGAACAAGCTCTTGGAAGATGTAACTGTACTGACCATGAACTAAAACTACCGCATCATCTAGAAGTAGCCAGGTAGCATGTCCTACTTTTTATCCCTATATGCCCAGCGCCGGCCGGAGAACTAAATAATGCTAGCAGAGGGAAATATAAGACCTGACTCACCTCTAGAGAGATTCCCCAAAAGGAGACAGAAGCCCCCCACATATATTGGCGGTGAAATGAGATGAAACAACAAACGCAGCAGGAAAATAGTTTTAGCAAATTTGAGGTCCGCTTGCTAGATAGCAGAAGACAGAAAGCATACTTTCATGGTCAGTAGAAAACCCTAACAAAACACATCCAGAAATTACTTTAGGACTCTGACATTAACTCATAATACCAGAGTGGCAATTCCTGATCAACAAGAGCTTTCCAGACACAGTAACGAAACTGCAGCTGTGAACTGGAACCAAAATACAAAAACAAAACATGGACGAATGTCCAACTTATCTAGTAGATGTCTGGGAGCAGGAACAAGCACAGAGAGGCTTCTGATAACATTGTTGACCGGCAAGCATCTAACAGAGAAGCCAGGTTATATAGCGACACCCAGATCTAATCAGAACAGGTGAACAGGGAAGATGATGTCACAAGTTCAATTCCACCAGTAGCCACCGGGGGAGCCCAGAATCCAAATTCACAACAGTCCCCCTCTTGACTCAGGTGTTTAATGAGTGTCTCTCCTCGGGCACTCTGCCGAGATCATTAAGGAGGTCGGCTTTGATCATTTTGTCAAAGGGTAAGGACCCGTCACGCATTGAGAATTGGCGTCCCATATCACTTCTCAATGTGGACAGGAAGGTTTTGGCTAAGATACTCTTCAATAGGCTGGTGAAGTTTGCACCGCGGCTCCTTTCGGAGGCCCAGCACTGTTGCGTTCCTGGCCGTAGCACTTTCAGTGCTGTTCTGGGTGTCCGAGAGGCCGTGGAGCGGGGCAGGGCGGGCCTTTGGAAGGGGTTCTTGCTGACCCTGGATCAGGCAAAAGCCTTTGATCGGGTCGACCACGAGTACCTCTGGTCCACTCTTTTGAGGTATGGTCTGCCTGGAGGGTTTGTGGACTGGCTTAAGACCTTGTACGCAGGGGCTGAGACTTTCCCTCTGGTAAACGGGTGGATTGGACAACCTTTCGGGGTGGGATCTGGTGTCCGCCAGGGCTGCCCTCTTAGCCCTTTGCTTTACGCGTTTGCGATCGATCCCTTCCTCAGAAGGGTTGATTGTGGACCGTTGGCGGGGGTGGGGATGAGCGGGTTGGCGCCAGAGGCTATCCTGAGGGTAGTGGCCTACGCGGACGACGTTACTGTCTTTGTTTCTTCGCAAGAGGAGGCGATGGTGGTGATGTCAGAAGTGGAGAGCTACTCGGAGGCATCCGGGTCCAAGGTCAACCAGGACAAGTGTGAGAGTCTCTGGCTGGGAGGCGGGGATCCCACGTTTGATCTTCCGGACACCCTCCCCGAACCACAAGAACATGCCAAAGTCCTAGGCATCGAATTTGGCCAGGGTGATTACCCCACGAAAAACTGGGAAGGCAGAATCAAGGGTGTCGCCCAAAAAGTGGACCAATGGAAGAGTTGGTCTTTGACCCTGAGGGAAAGGGTTGACCTGTGCAAAGCTTTCCTGCTCCCCTTGTTAATCTACCTGGGCAGCGTCTGTGTCTTGCCGGAGCCCCTTTGGACACGGGTCTACAGTCTGTTCTTCCAGATGTTATGGGGGAATAGACTAAACCTAGTCAAACGGGAGGTCACTTATCGCACGAGGAGACTAGGGGGGTTGAATATGGTAAACCCCGTGGTGTTTCTAGTGAACACCTTTTTGAAAGTTAACGTGGCAAACCTCTGGAAAGAGAGGGCTCCTCCGTGGGTATTCTCCTGCAAAGGATGGTTTCAGCCTTTCTTCCAGGAATGGGAGACAGGGGGAAGATTGAAGGATCTTCGCACACCGCACGGGCATCTCCCGGCTTATGTTACCCCGGTTCTGAAAATGATGCGCCGGTGGGGTCTGGGAATGTGGGAAGTGAGGTCCCTCCCGAGGAAACTCCTCGACATGCGGGTCTTGCTTTCGCATTTTCAGAGACCATTGGTCCTCAGGGACTGCCCGAGTCGGGATCTAGAGGTTGGGTTAAGTTTGCTAAATTCTAGTAGGATCCCCAAGAAGTATTGGGACTTGACTTGGCGCTGCTTCCAAGGTAAGTTGTATGTGAGGGACAATTTGAAGCACAGGAGCTCCGTGGACAGGAATTGTCCCCGTGAGGATTGCGCTACCATGCTGGAAAGCATGGAGCACTTCCTGCTTCATTGTCCCTTTAATACAGAGGTGTACAACAGGGTGGGCGCTTCCATTGGTTGGCCGCGGCTGGCCACTCTGTCCTATGCCGAGTGGGCCTATGGAGCGTTCAGAGACCTCGGGAGAAGGGACCAAGTCACTTTATTCTTAGTCAGCGCAGTGGTCAGGTACTTCACGTGGAACGCACGAGTTTTAGTTACGACGCAGAGTAAAATCCTCCGTGTAGATGAAGTTTGTAGCAGCATCCTAGGTGCCCTGGTGAAGGTGCGTTCTCTGGAGTGCGAAAGACTGGGTGCCCGGAGGGCGGCCCATCTCTGGAGGGGTTTCTCCTTCGGGGTGCCTTAGTCCGTTAGCGCTCCTATATCCTGGTGGTGGGCTGATGTCTTTACACCCTAGATTTTTGTTTTGTATCTCTGTTCCCTGAATAGAAGGTTTGCAGGCATCGAACTTGAGCCTTGGGTGGTGAGTATGTAGGTTGTGTTCTGTGATGTTGGTTTTTGTGTATATTGTATATAGTGTATTGTATATATTGTATATAGTGTGTATAATAGAGGGTCTTAGTTAGGTTGGGTGGGGGGATTGGGGGGTTCAACGGCGGTGATAAGAGACTGATCTGGCCTGGCCCAGGCCCCGCCTGGGGAAAAACTTTGGGGCCTGATCCTAGCTCGGATAATTCCTGAACTTTGTGGCCAGAGCTGGATCAGGGGTGGCGGGATAGTTAGAGTAGGTGTGTGTATATATATTAAAAAAGGAAAAAAAAATAAAAAAAAAAAATAATAATAATAATAATAATAATAATAATAATAATAAAAAAAAAAATTTGTACACTGTATTGTATTTAGGTTTGTTGTGGGGTGAATGTGGTGGTGTAAGGGGGGGGCTGTAAGGTAAGGCAGTGGGACCAGTAGGGTTTTGTTGTGTTTGCGGTGTTGTATAGTGTTCGGTTTAGTATAATGTGTTTATAGTGTATATATTGTATATAATTTTGTATATAGGACGGTGTGAATGTAGTTGGGGTTGTATATAGTAGTATGAATGAAGCTGGGCCGGGGGTCTTATATGATTTTATACTATTATTTATATTTATATTTTTTACAGGGGTATTCATGTAATTATGAGTATTTTGTTTGTTGTCTTTTAGCTTTGCTTTATTTTTATTGGAATTTTTGTTTCTCGGTCCTGATTTGTAGGTCATGAACTTTCTCCATTTTGGTTCCATTTCTGGTTTATTTCTTTGTGATTTTTGTCGTTTGTTGTCGTCTGATTGGAGCTTTTTTCTTATGTTTTGTTCTGTTGTGTTTTATTTGTAATGTACCTTGGTTATTGTCATGTAAAGTATTTTTATTTTATTTAATAAAAGACCTGGAGGATAAGACCTGATATAACAGCAGAATAGTGAGTGCAGCTCTGGAGGTGACTGGAGGATAAGACCTGATATAACAGCAGAATAGTGAGTGCAGCTCTGGAGGTGCCATGATACAATACACCTGCACTCCTTTGTGTGGTTCCTCACCTCTCCTCCAACTCCTGAGCCTTCTCCTCCATCTCCTCGGTTACGGCCCATCTTTTAGCGATTCCTCGCAGACTCTGCAGAGCTGCGCCCCTCGTTCGCACCTCTCTCTCCAGCAGCGACACCTTTTTCAAGTCCTTACGGATCGTCTCAGGACTTCTCATGGTTGTCGGCTCTGACAGCAGAAACTCCACATCCTGAAGCCACTGAGATGTACGGCTGAGCTCCCGGAGAAGATGCCTGACCTGGGAGCGAATACAAGGAGAAAGATGTGAAAGCTACAGGCTCTGATGGGCGAGTATAGAACATCTATAGGTGCTGATGGGGTAGTATGTAATATATAGGCTCTGATGGGCGAGTATAGAACATCTATGGGTGCTGATAGGCCAGTATATAAGATCTATAGGTGCTGATGGGCGGTGTATATAACATCTATAGGTGTTGATGGCAGTACATAATATCTATGGGTTCTGATGGGCGTTATATAACATCTATAGCTGCTGATGGAGCAGTATATAACATCTATAGGTTCTGATGGGCGGAATATAATATCTATAGGTGCCGATGGGGCCGTATATAATATCTATAGGTGCTGATGGTCAGTATATAATATCTATAGGTTCTGATGGGTGTTATATAACATCTATAGCTGCTGATGGAGCGGTATATAACATCTATAAGTTCTGATGGTCGGTATACAACATCTATAGGTGGCGATGGGCGGTATATAATATCTATAGGTGCTGATGGGTGGTATATAACATCTATACATTCCAATGGGCAGTATATAACATCTACAGGTGCTGATAGGGTGGTATATAATATCTATATGTGCTGATGGGCGTTATATAAAATTGATAGGTGCCGATGGGGTGGTATATAATATCTATAGGTGCTGATGGACAGTATATAACATCTATAGGTGCTGATGGGCGGTATATAATATCGATAGGTGCCGATTGGGTGGTATATAACATCTATAGGTTCTAATTGGCTGTATATAACATCTATAGGTGCTGACGGAGCAGTATATAATATCTATAGGTGATGATGGCAGTATATAATATCTATAGGTGCTGATGGGCGGTGTATATAACATCTATAGGTTCTAATTGGCGGTATGTGACATCTATAGGTGCCGAGGGTCTGAATATAATATCTATAGGTGCTGATGGGCGGTATATAACATCTATAGGTGCTGATAGGGCGGTATATAATATCTATATGTTCTGATGGGCTGTATATAAAATTGATAGGTGCTGATGGACGGTATATAATATCGATAGGTGCCGATGGGGTGATATATAACATCTATAGGTTCTACTGGACTGTATATAATATCTATAGGTGCTGATGGGCTGTGTATATAACATATATAGGTTCTAATTGGCGGTATATAACATCTGTAGGTGCAGATGGGGCGATATATAATATCTATAGGTGCTGATGGATGGAATATAACATCTATGGGTGCTGATGGGGTGGTATATAACATCTATACGTTCTGATGGGTGGTACATAACATCTATAGGTGCTGATGGGGTGGTATATAATATCTATAGGTGCTGATGGACAGTATATAACATCTATAGATTCTGGTGGCTGGTATATAACATCTATAGGTGCTGATGGGGCAGTATATAATATCTATTGGATGCTGATGGGGCGGTATATAACAGCTATAGGTTCTGATGGGCAGTGTATATTATCTATAGGTGCTGATGGGCGGTATGTAATATCTATACGTTCCGATGGGCAGTATTTACCATCTATAAGTTCTAATTGGTGGTATATAATATCCATAGGTGCTGATGGGCGGTATATAATATCTATAGGTGCTGATGGGCGGTATATAACATCCATAGGTGCTGATGGGGCGGTATATAACATCTATACGTTCCGATGGGCAGTAAATAACATCTATAGGTTCTAATTGGTGGTATATAACATCTATAGGTGCTGATGGCAGTATATAATATCCATAAGTGCTGATGGGCGGTGTATATAACATCTATAGGTTCTAATTGACGGTATATAACATCTATAGGTGCTGATGGGGTAGTATGTAATATATAGGCTCTGATGGGCGAGTATAGAACATCTATGGATGCTGATAGGCCAGTATATAAGATCTATAGGTGCTGATGGGCGGTATATAACATCTATAGGTGTTGATGGCAGTACATAATATCTATGGGTTCTGATGGGCGTTATATAACATCTATAGCTGCTGATGGAGCAGTATATAACATCTATAGGTTCTGATGGGCGGAATATAATATCTATAGGTGCCGATGGGGCAGTATATAATATCTATAGGTGCTGATGGCCAGTATATAATATCTATAGGTTCTGATGGGTGTTATATAACATCTATAGCTGCTGATGGAGCGGTATATAACATCTATAAGTTCTGATGGTCGGTATACAACATCTATAGGTGGCGATGGGCGGTATATAATATCTATAGGTGCTGATGGGCGGTATATAACATCTATACATTCCGATGGGCAGTATATAACATCTACAGGTGCTGATAGGGTGGTATATAATATCTATATGTGCTGATGGGCGTTATATAAAATTGATAGGTGCCGATGGGGTGGTATATAATATCTATAGGTGCTGATGGACAGTATATAACATCTATAGGTGCTGATGGGCGGTATATAATATCGATAGGTGCCGATGGGGTGGTATATAACATCTATAGGTTCTAATTGGCTGTATATAACATCTATAGGTGCTGACGGAGCAGTATATAATATCTATAGGTGATGATGGCAGTATATAATATCTATAGGTGCTGATGGGCGGTGTATATACCATCTATAGGTTCTAATTGGCGGTATGTGACATCTATATGTGCCGAGGGTCTGAATATAATATCTATAGGTGCTGATGGGCGGTATATAACATATATAGGTGCTGATAGGGCGGTATATAATATCTATATGTTCTGATGGGCTGTATATAAAATTGATAGGTGCTGATGGACGGTATATAATATCGATAGGTGACGATGGGGTGATATATAACATCTATAGGTTCTACTGGACTGTATATAACATCTATAGGTGCTGATGGAGCAGTATATAATATCTATAGGTGCTGATGGGCTGTGTATATAACAAATATAGGTTCTAATTGGCGGTATATAACATCTGTAGGTGCAGATGGGGCGATATATAATATCTATAGGTGCTGATGGATGGAATATAACATCTATGGGTGCTGATGGGGTGGTATATAACATCTATACGTTCTGATGGGTGGTACATAACATCTATAGGTGCTGATGGGGTGGTATATAATATCTATAGGTGCTGATGGACAGTATATAGCATCTATAGATTCTGGTGGCTGGTATATAACATCTATAGGTGCTGATGGGGCAGTATATAATATCTATTGGATGCTGATGGGGCGGTATATAACAGCTATAGGTTCTGATGGGCAGTGTATATTATCTATAGGTGCTGATGGGCGGTATGTAATATCTATACGTTCCGATGGGCAGTATTTACCATCTATAAGTTCTAATTGGCGGTATATAATATCCATAGGTGCTGATGGGGCGGTACATAATATCTATAGGTGCTGATGGGTGGTATATAATATCCATAGGTGCTGATGGGGCGGTATATAACATCTATACGTTCCGATGGGCAGTAAATAACATCTATAGGTTCTAATTGGTGGTATATAACATCTATAGGTGCTGATGGCAGTATATAATATCTATAAGTGCTGATGGGCGGTGTATATAACATCTATAGGTTCTAATTGACGGTATATAACATCTATAGGTGCCGAGTGTCTGTATATAATATCTATAGGTGCTGATGGGCGGTGTATATAACATCTATAGGTGCTGATGGGGTAGTATATAACATCTATATGTTCTGATGGGCAGTATATAACATCTATAGGTGCTGATAGGGGGGTATATAATATCTATATGTGCTGATGGGCGGTATATAAAATTGATAGGTGCCGATGGGGTGGTATATAATATCTGTAGGTGCTGATGGGGCAGTATATAATATCTATTGGATGCTGATGGGGCGGTATATAACAGCTATAGGTTCTGATGGGCAGTGTATATTATCTATAGGTGCTGATGGGCGGTATGTAATATCTATACGTTCCGATGGGCAGTATTTACCATCTATAAGTTCTAATTGGCGGTATATAATATCCATAGGTGCTGATGGGGCGGTACATAATATCTATAGGTGCTGATGGGTGGTATATAATATCCATAGGTGCTGATGGGGGCGGTATATAACATCTATACGTTCCGATGGGCAGTAAATAACATCTATAGGTTCTAATTGGTGGTATATAACATCTATAGGTGATGGCAGTATATAATATCTATAAGTGCTGATGGCGGTGTATATAACATCTATAGGTTCTAATTGACGGTATATAACATCTATAGGTGCCGAGGGTCTGTATATAATATCTATAGGTGCTGATGGGCGGTGTATATAACATCTATAGGTGCTGATGGGGTAGTATATAACATCTATATGTTCTGATGGGCAGTATATAACATCTATAGGTGCTGATAGGGGGGATATATAATATCTATATGTGCTGATGGGCGGTATATAAAATTGATAGGTGCCGATGGGGTGGTATATAATATCTGTAGGTGCTGATGGACAGTATATAACATCTATAGGTTCTGGTGGGCGGTATATAACATCTATAGGTGCTGATGGGGTGGTATATAAAATCTATAGGTGCTGGCAGGCAGTATATAACATCTATAGGTTCTGGTGGGCGGTATATAACATCTATAGGTGCTGATGGGGTGGTATATAAAATCTATAGGTGCTGATGGGTAGTATATAACATCTATAGATTCTGGTGGGCGGTATATAACATCTATAGATTCTGGTGGGCGGTATATAACATCTATGGGTGCTGATGGACAGTATATAATATCTATAGGTTCTGATGGCCGTTATATAACACCTATAGCTGCTGATGGAGTGGTATATAACATCTATAAGTTCTGATGGGCGGTATACAACATCTATAGGTGTCAATGGGGTGGTATATAACATCTATAGGTTCTAATGGGCTGCATATGACATCTATAGGCGCTGATGGAGCAGTATATAATATTTATAGGTGCTGATGGCCGTATATAATATCTATAGGTGCTGATGGGCGGTGTATATAACATCTATAGGTTCTAATTGGCGGTATATAACATCTACTAGACTGTGGCCCGATTCTACTGAATCGGGTATTCTAGAATATGTATGTCCCCGTAGTATATGGACAATGATGATTCCAGAATTCGCGGCAGACTGTGCCCGTCGCTGATTGGTCGAGGCAACCTTTATGACATCATTGTCGCCATGGCAACCATTATGACATCTACGTCGATACTGTGCCCGTCGCTGATTGGTCGAGGCCTGGCGGCCTCGACCAATCAGAGACGCAGGATTTCCATTATGACATCATCGTCGCCATGCTGTGCCCGTCGCTGATTGGTCGAGGCCTGGCGGCCTCGACCAATCAGACGCGGGATTTCCGGGACAGACAGACAGACAGACAGACAGACGGAAAAACCCTTAGACAATTATATATATATATATAGATAGGTGACGATGGGGCAGTATATAATATCTATAGGTGCTGGTGGGCGGTATATGACATCTATAGGTGCTGATGGGGTGGTATATAACATCTATACGTTCCGATGGGCAGTATATAACATCTATAGGTGCTGATAGTTAATAATAATCGATAGTTGCCGATGGGGTGATATATAACATCTATAGGTTCTAATGGACTGTATATAACATCTATAGGTGCTGATGGAGCATGGTGGGTGATATATGACATCGACAGGGGCTGGTGGGGTGGTATATAACATCTATAAGTTCTGATGGGCAGTACATAACATCTATAGATTCTGGTGGGCAGTATATAATATCTATATGTGCTGATGGGCAGTATATAAAATCGATAGGTGCTGATGGGGTGGTATATAATATCTATAGGTTCTGGTGGTAGTATATAACATCTATAGGTGCTGATGGGTGGTATATAATATCTATAGGTGCTGATGGACAGTATATAACATATATAGGTTCTGGTGGGCGGTATATATAATCTATAGTTGCTGATGGAGTGGTATATAAAATCTATAGTTGCTGATGGGGTGGTATATAAAATCTATAGGTGCTGATGGGCAGTATATATGATCTATAGATTCTTGTGGGCGGTATATAACATATATAGGTGCTGATAGGGCACTATATAACATCTATAGGTGATGATGGGCGGTATATAATATCTATAGGTGCTGATGGGCAGCATATATCTATAGGTGCTGATAGGGCACTATATAACATCTATAGGTGTTGATGGTGCGGTATATAACAGCTATAGGTGCTGAAGGGCAGTATATAACATCTATAGATTCTGGTGGGCGGTATATAACATCTATAGGTGCTGATAGGGCACTGTATAACATCTATAGGTGCTGATGGGCGGTATATAATATCTATAGGTGCTGATGGGCAGCATATAATATCTATAGGTTCTGATGGGGGTGGTATTTAATATCTATAGGTGCTGATGGTGCTGTATATAATATCTATAGGTTCTGATGGGTGGTATATAACATCTATAGGTGCTGATGGGGTGGTATATAACATCTATAGGTGCTGATGGGGCAGTATACACCACACATACAATACATACTGTGGGGTGCGGCTGGAGACTCAGGCTCTCACCTCTGTGGTCTCGGGTGGTCCTCGTGTCTGGTGACCGGTCTGAGGTCTGTGATTGGTTTGCGGCCTGGCGATCACTGTCCTGATATAAAGAATATACAGCTCTATAACGCTCCGGTATACGGCAGCGCGCCTCTTATGTGTCTACCTTCTGTACCTCTTGGCATCGGTCGGACGTCGGGCGCTGACCTGACTCCTCGGAGCCGCTAGTGAGCGCAGAGAGAGGAGACCCCCACATGTCTGCAAAACACACCGCCAGTTATCCAAGGGGCCGTGCAAGGAATGTCTGCCCCCGGCCCCACCACTGACCTGCGCGGCCGGACCACCGCCTTCCAGGAGATCTTGGTTTCCAACGCTGCTCTGCTCCGGGGTGACACCTGTCAGAGGGTCGCCGGGATCTCTGGGGGGCACGCGGCGTCTGGAGACTCTTCCCGTCCTTGGAGAAGAGATTATAGAGTCAGGATCTAATTCTAAGCATCGTGAGAAACGTCCCGAGAGACGTCTGAGAGTCCCTGCTCCACTGTGACGAAATCCCCCCTCACCGGGCACACTGCTGAGTCACTAGTCACCTCCAGAGCTGCACTCACTATTCTGCTGTTACATCATGTCTTATCCTCCAGGTCTTTTATTGAATAAAATAAAATACTTTACATGATAATAACAAAGATACATTACAAATAAAACACAACAGAACAAAACATAAGAACAAAGCTCCAATCAGACGACAACAAAAGACAAAAATCACAAAGACATAAACCGGAAATGGAACAAAAATGGAGAAAGTTCATGACCTATAAATCAGGGACGTGAAAGAAAAATTCCAATAAAAATAAAGAAAGCAAAAACTAAAAGACGACAAACAAAATACTCATAACAACATGAATACCCCTATAAAAAATATAAATATAAATAATAAATAGTATAAAATCATGTAAGACCCCCGGCCCAGCTTCATTCATACTACTATATACAACCCCAACTACATTCACACCGTCCTATATACAATATTATATACATATATACACTATAAACACATTATACTAAACCAAACACTATACAACACCGCAAACACAACAAAACCCTACCGGTCCCACTGCCTCACCTTACAGCCACCCCCTTACACCACCACATTCACCCCACCACAAACCTAAATACAATACAGTGTACAAGATTAACATTAACACATTTTTTTTTTTTTTATTATATTTCCATTTTTTTTTATTTTTCTCTTTTTACTATTTTTTTTTCTTTTTTAATATATATATATACATACAGCTACTCTAACTATCCCGCCACCCCTGATCCAGCTCTGGCCACAAAGTTCAGGAATTATCCGAGCTAGGATCAGGCCCCAAAGTTTTTCCCCAGGCGGGGCCTGGGCCAGGCCAGATCAGTCTCTTATCACCGCCGTTGAACCCCCCAATCCCCCCACCCAACCTAACTAAGACCCTCTATTATATACACTATATACAATATATACAATACACTATATACAATATATACATAAACCAACATCACAGAACACAACCTACATACTCACCACCCAAGGCTCAAGTTCGATGCCTGCAAACCTTCTATTCAAGGAACAGAGATACAAAACAAAAATCTAGGGTGTAAAGACATCAGCCCACCACCAGGATATAGGAGCGCTAACGGACTAAGGCACGCCGAAGGAGAAACCCCTCCAGAGATGGGCCGCCCTCCGGGCACCCAGTCTTTCGCACTCCAGAGAACGCACCTTCACCAGGGCACCTAGGATGCTGCTACAAACTTCATCTACACGGAGGATTTTACTCTGCGTCGTAACTAAAACTCGTGCGTTTCACGTGAAGTACCTGACCACTGCGCTGACTAAGAATAAAGTGGCTCGGTCCCTTCTCCCGAGGTCTCTGAACGCTCCATAGGCCCACTCGGCATAGGACAGAGTGGCCAGCCGCGGCCAACCAATGGAAGCGCCCACCCTGTTGTACACCTCTGTATTAAAGGGACAATGAAGCAGGAAGTGCTCCATGCTTTCCAGCATGGTAGCGCAATCCTCACGGGGACAATTCCTGTCCACGGAGCTCCTGTGCTTCAAATTGTCCCTCACATACAACTTACCTTGGAAGCAGCGCCAAGTCAAGCCCCAATACTTCTTGGGGATCCTACTAGAATTTAACAAACTTAACCCAACCTCTAGATCCCGACTCGGGCAGTCCCTGAGGACCAATGGTCTCTGAAAATGCGAAAGCAAGACCCGCATGTCGAGGATTTTCCTCGGGAGGGACCTCACTTCCCACATTCCCAGACCCCACCGGCGCATCATTTTCAGAACCGGGGTAACATAAGCCGGGAGATGCCCGTGCGGTGTGCGAAGATCCTTCAATCTTCCCCCTGTCTCCCATTCCTGGAAGAAAGGCTGAAACCATCCTTTGCAGGAGAATACCCACGGAGGAGCCCTCTCTTTCCAGAGGTTTGCCACGTTAACTTTCAAAAAGGTGTTCACTAGAAACACCACGGGGTTTACCATATTCAACCCCCCTAGTCTCCTCGTGCGATAAGTGACCTCCCGTTTGACTAGGTTTAGTCTATTCCCCCATAACATCTGGAAGAACAGACTGTAGACCCGTGTCCAGAGAGGCTCCGGCAAGACACAGACGCTGCCCAGGTAGATTAACAAGGGGAGCAGGAAAGCTTTGCACAGGTCAACCCTTTCCCTCAGGGTCAAAGACCAACCCTTCCATTGGTCCACTTTTTGGGCGACACCCTTGATTCTGCCTTCCCAGTTTTTCGTGGGGTAATCACCCTGGCCAAATTCGATGCCTAGGACTTTGGCATGTTCTTGGCGTTCGGGGAGGGTGTCCGGAAGATCAAACGTGGGATCCCCGCCTCCCAGCCAGAGACTCTCACACTTGTCCTGGTTGACCTTGGACCCGGATGCCTCCGAGTAGCTCTCCACTTCTGACATCACCACCATCGCCTCCTCTTGCGAAGAAACAAAGACAGTAACGTCGTCCGCGTAGGCCACTACCCTCAGGATAGCCTCTGGCGCCAACCCGCCCATCGTCACCCCCGCCAACGGTCCACAATCAACCCTTCTGAGGAAGGGGTCGATCGCAAACACGTAAAGCAAAGGACTAAGAGGGCAGCCCTGGCGGACACCAGATCCCACCCCGAAAGGTTGTCCAATCCACCCGTTTACCAGAGGGAAAGTCTCAGCCTCTGCATACAAGGTCTTAAGCCAGTCCACAAACCCTCCAGGCAGACCATACCTCAAAAGAGTAGACCAGAGGTACTCGTGGTCGACCCGATCAAAGGCTTTTGCCTGATCCAGGGTCAGAAAGAACCCCTTCCAAAGGCCCGCCCTGCCTTGCTCCACGGCCTCTCGGACACCCAGAACAGCACTGAAAGTGCTACGGCCAGGAACGCAACAGTGCTGGGCCTCCGAAAGGAGCCGCGGTGCAAACTTCACCAGCCTATTGAAGAGTATCTTAGCCAAAACCTTCCTGTCCACATTGAGAAGTGATATGGGACGCCAATTCTCAATGCGTGACGGATCCTTACCCTTTGACAAAATGATCAACGCCGACCTCCTTAATGATCTCGGCAGAGTGCCCGAGGAGAGACACTCATTAAACACCTGAGTCAAGAGGGGGACCAAGGAGTCCCTAAAGGTCTTAAAGAACTCGGATGTTAAGCCATCCGGACCTGGCGATTTTTTGGGCCGGAGCCCATCGATCGCCAGTCTCACTTCCTCTTCTTTGATCGCTTCTGCCAAACCGCCCAGCGAGAGGTCAGCCCCTGGCTCAGGAACAGCTTCAGCCAGGAAAGCCGACATCCTGTCACGATCCAGTTCCTTCCTTCCCAAGAGGTGCGAGTAGTATGAACTGACGACCTCCAAGATCCCTGATCTGGACCTTCTCAGGGATCCCGTACTGTCCATCAGCCCGGTCACTATCTTACTATTCACTGACATCTTGCAGCTTCTGTAGGGGTCGGGCGAGTAGTACTTCCCGTAATCCCCCTCAAAAACCAAAGATGCGTGCCTATCGTACTGACACCTCTTTAGCAAGGATTTCACACTGGAGATCGCCTCGCGGCGACCCCCAGTCGAGACAAGTTGCTCGAGTTTCCTCCTCAGGCTCTGATACAGGCGATCCCTGTTCAGGCTTCTGAGGTTCGAGAGTTGCCGGAAGAATCTCGCCACCCGATGTTTGAACATCTCCCACCACTCCGACTTAGTGTTACTTAGGCCCAGCAGCGGTACCTGGCTCTGAAGAAATTCCTCAAAGGACCGTCTTACAGCTTCTTCCTCAAGGAGTGACGAATTCAGCTTCCAATAACCTCTTCCCATCCGAGGAGTCTCTGTAACGCTCAGAGAAAACATAATCAAACAGTGATCGGAGAACTCCACCTCCACAACCGACAACGGCGAGGAGACGGCATCCTCCTTCAAATAAAACCTGTCTAACCTAGACCTGCACTGACTACCTCTAAAAAAAGTGAACCCCGCGTGGCCTGTGTTGTGCCGGATGTGGACATCCACCAGGCGTGCCTCACTTACTATCCTATTTAGCGCGACGCAATCATAAGCCAGCCGGTCTCCGGAACCTCCTCTATCACAGGGTCTCGTGACGTTGTTGAAATCCCCTCCAAAGACCACCTGCCGACTCGAAAATAAGAAAGGTTTGATCTTCATGAAGAGACACTTGCGGTCCCACTTGGACTGGGGACCGTAGATGTTAATGAGCCGAAGCTCCTGTCCCCCAATGGAGACATCTAGGATCAAGCATCTCCCCATTTCTAACTCGATCAATCGTCTGCATTCAACCGCTGCGGTCTTAAAAAGGACCGCCACCCCACTATACGGCTCGGCCGCAAGAGACCAGTAGGAAGGCCCGTGCCTCCACTCCCGCCTTGCTTTATGCATGGTTGATAGGTCGGTCAACCTTGTCTCCTGCAAAAACAAAATGTCGGCGTCAAGTTGGCCGAGAAAATGAAAGGCCGTGTACCTTGCCACATCTGACTTTATGCTGGCAACATTAATGGTTGCCAGCGTCAATGGGGTGGGTGCCGCCATCATGATTGATTGAATTAGATAGCCTTTTTCTTCCCACCCCCAACAGTTTCACCCTCTTCCTCTGACAATGATGAGTTTTTAGTGCGCTTAAGACAAACAGACTCATCCATTCTCTCCTTACATACACTCTGGCCCTTGTCTGGTGGTCCTGAGGTAGTCCCCCCCCCAGAAGGCTTTGTATTTGCCCCCTGAGAAGAAGACCCAGCGACCTCCTGAGCCCCAACAACCTTGTCCGCAACCTCCGGCCCCGGGTCCCCATCGCCCCCCTCTGGAGGGGAGTCCTGGAGGGCCCGGAACCGGTTAGAGAGATCCACCAGAGGGGGGGCGGCTGGACCTTCCAATGGCACCTGGATCAGGGCTACGGAGTCAGAGGGGTCGCACTCCAAGGAGGAGGCTCGAGGCCCGGACCCCCTCTTATCCTTAGTTGTTTTCCTGTTACCCTTTTTCTTTTGCTGTGACCACTCCCCATCTCCCTCATCCAGACTGTCACCGGATGAAGGTTCCTGGGCAGACATGGCGTCCTTTTTCTCCTCCCTTTCAAGTCTCTTGACTTCCTCGCTCAATTCGCCGTCTTTAGGATCTTCAGCTGCAAGTGAAGCACCCGGGTCAGAGTTTAGGGTCATTACTCCCTGCCCCCTGTTCCCATGACGCTGCTCCTGCCGCCTGATATTGGATGGCGGCAGCCTGCTCCTCACCGGTTCCCTGCCTCCTCCGCCTCTAACTGGTCCCTTCACCGGCGAGATTAGTCCCGGCTTTCGCCTGTCCCGCACTCGCCGCTTTCAGGACCGCATTGGCAAAGGAACGCGGACAGCGACTGAACGGGTGACCAAGGTCACCACACAGGTTACACCTAATCCTGCCACAGGTAGCAGCGAGATGGCCGAGGTCCCCACACAGTGCGCATTTCTGGGTGGTACACTGCGCACTGAAGTGTGTGGGGCTGCCGCACCCGTGACAGACCTTAGGCTGCCCCCGGTAGAAAATCAAGATCCTGTCCCTCCCCAAAAATGTTGAGGAAGGGATATGGGTAACGGTGTTTCCTGAAACCTTCAATTTCACCATGAAGGTCCAGGCTCCTGACCAGATACCATGCTCATCGAGGGTCTTCTCAGGAATACCGACGATGTCGCCGTATCGTCCAACCCAGGTGGAGATGTCGACACAGGAAAGTGACTCGTTACTGGTCAAAACGGTCACCTTCCTGACCGAGTTCTGGCGGGATATTACTACAGCAAGGAAACCCTGCCATTCGGGGCGACCCCGAGCCAGCTCGTGGCGAGACCAGAAAAGCTCAAGGCCCTCCGGTCTCACGAAGCTGACATCGAAGTAGGAGGTCCCATAGGGATGGATCAAGGCAAAGATGTCATATGCCACGAAGCCCATCCCCAGCAGGAGCTCAGCAACCTTTGACCGATCAGGACAGGCATCCATGCTTACCCACTGGAGACGGGCCACGTTCCTACGGTTACTCCTCTGCCCGCTGTCGGCAGAGACCAGACAGTCTCTGCCCCTCTGTCTCGGAAGGCGGAAAGACCGTGTCTCTCTATCCAGAAAGACAGATCAACCTCCCTCCCCTCTACATTGATGGAACTCTCCCCTCTCCTCAGGGCGTCCAGGAAGCGCTGTTGCAAGTCACCATCCTCAGGGTCACCAGACAAGGGCGCACTACTACCCCCAGCAGTGACAGCTCCTGAATAGCTTGGGGCTGAAGCCCCCGCCACCGCTGGGGGGGCAGCGGGACCACTACCTGCTTCCCCTCCACCAACACCAGTATATCCCTCCTCATTCACTCCGCCACTACTCCCATCATTGGCAACGTCACTACTCCCACCATTCACTCCACTACTACTCCCTTCAATCCCCTCACCACTTCCCATCACTTTATTACCAGTATTCTCACCACCATTTGTCCCAGTGTTCTCTGCACCTTCCACAGTAATATCCATTCCTTCCTCACTTGTGTCTGGCTTCTCTGCACTCACACCTGCTGGACCGGGGGAGGGGTGCAGCACCACACCCGGTTTCCCTTGATTGGTGCTCTGTTGTGTCTCTGGAGCGCCTTGCCCCCCTACTGCAGCAGTTTGTATTTTATTATTCTGGGCCCGCTGCCTGTTGGGGGGCACTGCCTGCCCCGCACCCACAGACTTCGGGGTCCTGGTGTCACGTTTGGGTGCTGGAGCACTTTGTCCCCCCGTCGCAGCAGGGCGCCCAGTGTTCCCTGCAGATGATGTTTCCTGCTTTTTTTTTTCTTTTTGGACTCGGTGATCCCCTATCGCAGCCGCATGCCTCTTCTCTGTTGAGGCGCACTGCGCCCCTGTCACAACAGTGCGCCCCCCTTTTGCCGCACCAAGTTTCTCGGACCTGCTCCCCACAGCCCCGGCGTCGGCTGGCTCAGCCGTAGTGAGCAGGGATGGAGTCTGCCCACACCGTCCCCTTTCGCAACGGCGTGGACATCCCCCTCGCCCCCCTCAGCCCCGGTGATAACCGGCTTAGCCGCAGAGGGCAGAGAGGGAAACTCCTCGGGGTTCCCTATGTCCGGCGCCGTGAGTACCTCCACAGCCTCACCCCCTGCACTGTTCCCCGCACAGACGGCAGCACCGCCGGACGTCCTCCTCCTCTCCCCACCTTGCCTATGCCCCGGACCCACTGCAGAGCCCGTGCCTTTAGGTTTGGTGGGGTTTACACAGGAGGTGGTAGGTGTAACATCATCCATCAGTACATATCTGTAACTCACCACCTCCCGTGCGGTCTCCTTCGTTTTCTTCTTCCTCTTCTGGGTTTCCTCTGCTGGCTCGTCCTCACCAAAGGAGAAGCGGTCCAGGTTCACTGGAGACTCCAGCTGTCGGATCTCCTGTAGCAGACCGCCCTCCTCCTCTTCCTCCGCTGACACTCCAGCCTGTGCTGTCGGAGTCCTCTGCCGTGCCGGGAGGCCGCTTCCCTGTTGTCGGCTCTGCGACTCACTCTCCCGGCTGGTTCCAGCTTGTAGGACTCCAGTTACAGCCACGTTGTTGTCCTCCTCCTCCTCGTCGCTTAGGACGCCGGCTGGCGGTTCTCCTGAGGTATTTAACCCCTTCATTTCTGAGAACCGCCGCTGGTTCTTAAACCTCTCCAGGAAGGGACCTGCGCTTTTCTCAATCCCCTCCCGGAGGAGCACTAACCGGGCCACCTCATCCCTGAGGGCTCTTAACCTCTGGGAGGTCACAGGTTTCTCCTTGCTAGAGGCTCGGGTATTCAGGATCCGTGCCTCCTGCAGCTCCTCCTTCAGCCCGGTCAGTGCTTTGCCGGCGTCCTCGTACTCACGTAGCATGGCGACCACTCGGGAGGAGAAGGTACTCGTGGACTCGCCGGAGCTCCTCTCCCCCCAGGATGTTCCTGGGCTCTCGTTCCTGGGGCCTGGGGTGCCCCTGTCTCCCTCTCTGGGCGGACGATGAGCCGTCTCAGGGTTGGAGTAGGTGGGTAAGGTTTTCTTCACCCGTCCTGACCTCCTCAGTCCCTCTTGGGCCGGTTGCTGCTGCTGCTGCTCTCTGTCCCCCGCCGGCACAGACCGGGGAACAGAAGCCTGGGAAGCCATGCCGGCCTCCTAGGAAGCCTGCCTCTCCCTGGGGAGAAGAGAGGCCGACTCTGGGCCTCCTGCTGGAAGTGCTGGAGCTCTCAAGACAGGTGCTGCTCCTAGCAGGGTGTGACTGATTGTGGGCACCTGTCCTCCAGTCACCTCTGGAGCTGCAGTGCCTGAACGGTGCATGGTACTGTGGGAGTTTTGACCTTTCATTGCTCAGTATTAACCCTTCGTGCACAGTGCGGTGTTGGAGCAGGCGCTGTACCTGAGTGTGCGCTGCAGCTGTGCCCACCGCTCCTTCACCTGCCCGTGCCGCCGCAGCGCTCTGGATGACAGCAGCGGGTGGAGTTTGGACACTTGAGATACGGCGACATCCAGCATCTAAAAGAGAGAAAGCCGCCATCAATGCCCGAACCACCGCCGGGGGGCGCCACTGCTCGGGGGCTGCAGTCCTCCCTCACCATGATGTGGCTGGCAATGTCCCTCAGATCCTGATCTCCGCGCCCATCGTCTGCGCTCCTCTGCCCGGCACAGCGGCCCTGGGGGGAAAGAGGGAGCAACAGTGACCCGGCTCCACGCCACCAACAGGAAGAATGCAGCCACCCAGACGTGGCCCACGCCGCCCCCCTCCAGACATGGCCCACGCCGCCCGCCCAGACGTGGCCCACGCCGCCCCCCCCAGACGTGGGCCACGTCTGAAGGGGGGCAGCGTGGGCCACGTCTGGGGGGGGCGCCCCCATTCAGACGTGGCCCACGTTGTCGCCCCCCCCCCCAGATGTGACCCACGCTGTCGCCCCCCCAGATGTGGCCCACGCCGCCCCACAGATGTGGCCCACGCCGTCGCCCCCCCCAGATGCGGCCCACGCCGCCCCCCCAGATGTGAGCCACGCCGCCGCCCCCCCAGATATGGCCCACACCGCCCCCCCAGATGTGGCCCACGCCGCCCCCCTCCAGACGTGGCCCATGCCCCCCCAGATATGGCCCACGCCGCCCCCCCAGATGTGCAACTATCATACGAGAAGGTAAGCCAAGAGGCAGGCATCGCTCACCTTCTCCTCCATGGCTCGCAGGATGGCGTCCATCTGATGCCACAGTGACGCCGCCTCCAGCGCCAGCTGCAGACTTTGCTCGTGTTCATGGAGTGAGGTCTGAAGACACAGCCACCTGTCAGGACGGGAAACAGGTCAATGAGGAGACTGGAGGTGGTCGGTGAGGGCGGACGGCCGACGGGGAGAGGGGAAACGGCCGACGGGGAGAAAGGGAACGGCTGACGGGGAGAAGGGGAAACGGCAGATGGGGAGAAGGGGAACGGCCGACGGGGAGAAGGGGAAACGGCCGACGGGGAGAAGGGGAAACGGCCGACGGGGAGAAGGGGAAACGGCCGACGGGGAGAAGGGGAAACGGCCGACGGGGAGAGGGGAAACGGCAGACGGGGAGAGGGGAAACGGCAGACGGGGAGAGGGGGGGGAGCGGCCGACGGGGAGAGGGGAAACGGCAGACGGGGAGAGGGGGGGAGCGGCCGACGGGGAGAGGGGGAACGGCCGACGGGGAGAGGGGGAACGGCAAACGGGGAGAGGGGAAACGGCAGACGGGGAGAGGGGGGGGAGCGGCCGACGGGGAGAGGGGGAACGGCCGACGGGGAGAAGGGGAACGGCTGACGGGGAGAAGGGGAAACGGCAGACGGGGAGAGGGGGAACGGCCGACGGGGAGAGGGGGAACGGCCGACGGGGAGAGGGGGAACGGCCGACGGGGAGAGGGGGAACGGCCGACGGGGAGAGGGGGAACGGCCGACGGGGAGAGGGGAAACGGCCGACGGGGAGAGAGGAAACGGCCGACGGGGAGAGGGGGGGGAGCGGCCGACGGGGAGAGGGGAAACGGCAGACGGGGAGAGGGGGGGGAGCGGCCGACGGGGAGAGGGGGAACGGCCGACGGGGAGAGGGGGAACGGCCGACGGGGAGAGGGAACGGCCGACGGGGAGAGGGAATGGCCGACTGGGTGAGGGAATGGCCGACGGTGAGAGGGCAGACAGCCGACGGGGAGAGGGCGGACGGCTGACAGGGAGAAGGAACGGCCGACGGGGAGAGGGAACGGCCGACGGAGAGAAGGGGAACGGCTGACGGGGAGAAGGGGAAACGGCCGACGGGGAGAAGGGGAAACGGCCGACGGGGAGAAGGGGAAACGGCCGACGGGGAGAAGGGGAAACGGCCGACGGGGAGAAGGGGAAACGGCCGACGGGGAGAGGGGAAACGGCTGACGGGGAGAAGGGGAACGGCTGACGGGGAGAAGGGGAACGGCCGACGGGGAGAAGGGGAACGGCCGACGGGGAGAAGGGGAACGGCCGACGGGGTGAAGGGGAACGGCCGACGGGGTGAAGGGGAACAGCAGACGGGGAGAGGGGGAACAGCAGACGGGGAGAGGGGGAACAGCAGACGGGGAGAGGGGGAACAGCAGACGGCCGACGGGGAGAGGGGGAACGGCCAACAGGGAGAGGGGGAACGGCCGACGGGGAGAGGGGGAATGGCCGACGGGGAGAGGGCAGACGGCCGACGGGGAGAGCGGGACCAGTATGACCGCCACTATACATCCTGACATCGCAGGAGACCAGGCGGGGAATGACCTGACAACCAGCACGACTGACAACTGTCCGACAATGATGGATGACCAGACAGAGCACACTGTCCGCTGACTGAGCAGCGCTGCACGGCCCAGTGATGGAGGAGACGGCGGCACGTACATGCGGCTGAGGTGCTTGTGGCGGGCCAATGCTGTCTTGCTCTCCGGCTGCCCCCGCTTCTCCAGCCTCCGGGCCAGCATGCTGATGCTCTCCTGGAGACGGCAGTAATGGATCTGCTCCTGGAAGGGAAGCGCACACACCGTCACTGATATCCTGACCTTATCAAAGGGTCCCGTCCCCCCAAACACAGGGTAACTGACCGGCAGGCGCCATGGCCGCAGCACTCACTGCTGAGCACAAGGGCCGATGGTGGAGAGAAGACCACCCACAGAGGAAACTGCAACAAGGGTGGACATAATCTGCACACAGAGGATGGATGACCCAGGGGGCACTGACCCCAACGCTGACCCCGGGAAGGAAGAAGCACTTGTCTGAGGAGGGGGACTCTCACTTGTCTGGGGAGGGGACCCCGGGGGGCTTTTTCTGCAGTGCACACAGTGGCCACTTCCTACAGGCAGCAGTCACTTCTATTAGGGCGCGGTGCAGAACATGCCGTCATTGTTTTTGCTGCCCTTTTCTCACCTGCCTCAGATCCAGCATTTTGCGGCTTACTTGCACCTCGTCCAGGTTCTGGTCCAGGAGAACACGGAGAGGGGGGGCCTCCTCCTGCAGAGACAGCGTATATATATATATATCACGGGATGGACCGGAACCAATACGGTGCGCGACTCTGGCCCTTGGATGCGGCGCTCCCTTCTTGCCACCATCTTCCAGGCCCCGCTCGCTCCCAGGGCTGGCGCAGCCGCACACATCCAGCTCTTCCCGCACAGCAGCAGATTCTCTACCGCACAGCACGGCCTTCATGGCCGCTCGCGGGCAGACGTCAGGTGACCAGCGGGGAATGCTCCATTGTCGCTGAACTCCGCACATTCCCAACTTTCCAAAACCTCTTCTAAATGCGATTCCCAACCACAGGGGCAATCCTGCGGCCACACACATCACGGTGACTCCCCAACCACACGGGCAATGCTGCGGCCACACACATCGCGGCGACTCCCCAACCACACGGGCAATGCTGCGGCCACACACATCGCGGCGACTCCCCGACCACACGGGCAATGCTGCGGCCACACACATCGCTGCGACTCCCCGACCACACGGGAAATGCTGCGGCCACACACATCGCGGTGACTCCCCAACCACACGGGCAATGCTGCGGCCACACACATCGCGGTGACTCCCCAACCACACGGGCAATGCTGCGGCCACACACATCGCGGTGACTCCCCAACCACACGGGCAATGCTGCGGCCACACACATCGCGGCGACTCCCCGACCACACGGGCAATGCTGCGGCCACACACATCGCTGCGACTCCCCGACCACACGGGAAATGCTGCGGCCACACACATCACGGTGACTCCACGACCACACGGGCAATGCTGCGGCCACACACATCACGGTGACTCCACGACCACACGGGCAATGCTGCGGCCACACACATCGCGGCGACTCCCCGACCACACGGGAAATGCTGCGGCCACACACATCACGGTGACTCCACGACCACACGGGAAATGCTGCGGCCACACACATCGCTGCGACTCCCCGACCACACGGGAAATGCTGCGGCCACACACATCACTGCCACACCCTGGGCGGGAGCCGATCCCGTGATCTCACCTGCTGCCTCATCCACATCTCCAGCTCATCCGCCTTCTTATTAAACTCCTGCAGAGCGCTAGCCCCGCCAACCTCGCAACTCTGATTGGTGGCTGCCTCCTTAAGCAGTAGCCATTGGTCCTTCAGATCCTGGAGCCGGGAGTGGACGGCGGCCACCGCGGGAGGACAAGTTCTGCACATGTGGTCCGCCATCTGCAACGAGGATGATGACAGTGATGATCCCAGAGAGCAGAAGTCACGTAATGAGTGAGAAGGCCGTGCCATTATACAATAAGGGGAGGAGTGTAGGAATATATATATAGCTATGAAAACACCTGAAAAAGTCTTCACACCCCTTGAACTTTTCCATATTACAGCAACAAACATAAATGTATATTATTGGGATTTCCTCTGACACAAAGTAACAAGGAAATGATACGGGGTGTACTAATTATTGTAAAACTATAGATATGACAATTGTGCTGAGCATTAGTATTCAGCACGAGTCAATATTTTGTAGGACCACCTTTCTCTGCAGTCTTTTTGGGTCTGTCTCTCCACCTTTCTCTGCAGTCTTTTGGGGTCTGTGTCAGGAAATAGGAAGAAGTTCTGACTACTTCAATTACACATACAGAGCCCTCAGCTGCAGTTTCCTGAGCCTGCGTGTGTAATCTTAAACCCCTCATTTCCCCCCTTCAAGAATTTTTATGGCTTTGAGCTGCGAAAGCAGGTCTCCTTAAACTCCTCATTCCCCCCTCCCACCGAATACCAGCCAAAACTGGTACAGAAAGCATGGGATTCTATTGTTCTTTTAAAGTTATATATATTGGCACCGATCTCGGCTAGAGATATAAGGATTATATATTCTGAATGTCCATAGAGAGATCTACAGCTCACGGAAATCGCTAGGAGCTAAACCCAACGAGCGCAAGGAGCGGGTTTCTCCACAAGCGGGTCGTGTAACTATGCCATGTTTACACTTAAAAGAATCCCCGACGTGGTGCACATCCTGATCATGGTGTCGTTTGTGTTCGAAGTTCATACAGCGAGCTAGGTATAAAAATGGTCAGTCACGGCTGTGAGAAAGGGGAGGATTCAGCCCCAAGTGAAGCAGCAGTCTTCCAGAGTCTTTTGTCCGGGGTCTAGCTGCTATACAGATGTGTGACATGCATCTTGATGTGTCTCCTGAGCACATGGGCAACCAGGAGATGAAATGATCTGAACGAAATGTAAGCGTTTTTTCAACTTTAATCCCATTTTTGTTTGTACATACGATACTGGTCTTCTTTATAATATCTTTATATACTATATACTATATAACCACTGGTGGTTACTGCCCTGAGTACCTTTACTGTTGTTTTTATCTTGTCTTATATGTATTAATAAAACTTATATACTTTTATAATTTTTTTTGGCTCTTGTGTGAGGGTGTTTCTCTTTGGTATTTTGTTATGGTTATACCTTCATGGCCTTGTTAGGGATATCATTTTGGTGTCTCTTCTATAACGTACGGTCACATCCTCTGAAGTGAATTACGCTACTAATTTGGGTTGGCTCCAGACCCGTTATTAATTAAGAAATTGGAGCTGTTGGCAGCGGAATTTGTCCTGTGCGTTTGGGAGGCTTTGTAGCGACGGACAGCATTGATAATTGTTCCCACCTGAGTGGAAGTAGTTATATTGCCCTCACTGCAGTGTGCCCAATAGCCAGTACATAGCAGGCAGCCTTTCTGGCGACTAATTACCCTAGGTGCAGTACCGTGTCTGACCTGAGGGTAAGGGGGCACCAGAGAGCTGAAAGTTCCAAACCGGAACTGGGACGTGGGATATAGATAAATCCCCTTCAGAAAGGACCAGGGGCAACCAAACAACCCCGGTTCGTGACAAACTGGTGTGAGTGGTGGGGATGATGAAGATATCCTCCCTGTGAACTGTGACAGTCTGTCTCTCCTCCTTTCTCTGCAGTCTTTTGGGGTCTGTCTCTCCCCCTTTCTCTGCAGTCTTTTGGGGTCTGTCTCTCCTTTCTCTGCAGTCTTTTGGGGTCTGTCTCTCCACCTTTCTCTGCAGTCTTTTGGTGTTTGTCTCTCCCACCTTTCTCTGCAGTCTTTTGGAGTCTGTCTATCCCACCTTTCTCTCCAGTCTGTTGGGTGCTGTCTCTCCATGTTTCTCTGCAGTCTTTTGGGTCTGTCTCTCCCACCTTTCTCTGCAGTCTTTTGGGGTCTGTCTCTCCCCCTTTCTCTGCAGTCTTTTGGGGTCTGTCTCTCCACCTTTCTCTGCAGTCTTTTATGGTCTGTCTGTCCCCCCTTTCTCTGCAGTCTTTTGGGGTCTGTCTCTCCACCTTTTTCTGCAGTCTTTTGGGGTCTCTCTCCACATTTCTCTACAGTCTTTTGGGGTCTGTCCCTCCACCTTTCTCTGCAGTCTTTTGGGGTCTGTCTCTCCCCCTTTCTCTGCAGTCTTTTGGGGTCTGTCTCTCCACCTTTCTCTGCAGTCTTTTATGGTCTGTCTGTCCCCCCTTTCTCTGCAGTCTTTTGGGGTCTGTCTGCCCCCCCTTTCTCTGCAGTCTTTTGGGGTCTGTCTCTCCACATTTCTCCACAGTCTTTTGGGGTCTGTCTCTCCACCTTTCTCTGCAGCCTTTTGGGGTCTGTCTCTCCACCTTTCTCTGCAGTCTTTTATGGTCTGTCTGTCCCCCCTTTCTCTGCAGTCTTTTGGGGTCTGTCTCCACCTTTCTCTGCAGTCTTTTGGGGTCTGTCTCTCCCCCCTTTCTCTGCAGTCTTTTGGGGTCTGTCCTCCCCCCCTTTCTCTGCAGTCTTTTGGGGTCTGTCTCCCTGTCACGATATGGTATGAAATAAAAGTTTAGTTTCCCTGCCTGTTAGCACCAGCTGAGGGATTTTTGCACTTCTGACCATGGTCCCCAAGAACACATGGCAGATACTGGGCTCAAAACCCCCCTTCCCATTACTTCAGGATTTAGCTTTCCTTCTCAGAGAGTGTGGGGGTTTTATGAGAGCCAAGGTATTTACGACCGGCATTTCCTGCCGTGTAAGCTCTGGTCCAGCTATAACTGGACTAGAAACTTCTAGAATCCATGAAAGTTCTTTGTTTGGTTTTTGTAAGATATTAGGCAAATCATTTAAGATGGGAACACAAAAATATATATTCTTACTTCCCCTCGGTGGAGCTATCCATCACTCTAAAGACGAGTTTCTAACTCCATCTGGTAAAGAAGTAGGGATTTCTGTTATGACCCCAATGGCAGAGGGTCTCAGAAATAATAACCAAGTCTGCAAACACAAAAAACCAGCTCATAGGGCAGTGGTAACTGGGCTGACCATATATCTAATCCTAGCACCACAAATAGAAGTAGCCGGGGAACGTGCCTACGTTGGTTCTAGACGTCTCGCGCCAGCCGGAGAACTAACTAACCCTAGAAGGGAAAAGAAAGACCTTTCTTGCCTCCAGAGATAAGACCCCAAAAAGTTGGATACAAGCCCCCAACAAATAATAACGGTGAGGTAAGAGGAAAAGACAAACATAAGAATGAACTAGGTATTTAGCAAAGAGAGGCCCACTAACTAATAGCAGAATATAGTAAGATGACTTATATGGTCAGCAAAAAACCCTATTAAAATATCCACGCTGGATATTCAAGAACCCCCGAACCGTCTAAGGGCCGGGGGGAGAACACCAGCACCCCTAGAGCTTACAGCAAGGTCAGAAATCACATTTAGTACAAGCTGGACAAAAATAGAAGCAAAGCAAATAACCCAAATAACCAAAAAGCAAGACTTAGCTTAATTTTGCAAAAACCAGGACCAGCGGACAGGAGCAAACAGAAGGATCTGATTACAATGATGCCAGGCACTGGACTAAGGATCCAGGAAGTTAATATAGCAACACCCCTGGACTAACGGCCCAGGTGAGTGCCAAAGTGAAGAAAGACAATCCCAGAGTCATATCACTAGTGACCACAAGAGGGAGCCAAAAAGTCTAATTCACAACAGTACCCCCCCCTTAAGGAGGGGTCACCGAACCCTCACCAAGACCACCAGGGCGATCAGGATGAGCAGCGTGAAAGGCACGAACTAAATCGGCCGCATGCACATCAGAGGCAACCACCCAGGAATTATCCTCCTGACCATAGCCCTTCCACTTGACCAGATACTGAAGCCTCCGCCTGGAGAGACGAGAATCCAAGATCTTCTCCACCACGTACTCCAACTCGCCCTCAACCAACACCGGAGCAGGAGGCTCAACAGAAGGAACCACAGGCACAACGTACCGCCGCAACAAAGACCTATGGAACACGTTGTGAATGGAAAACGACACCGGAAGATCCAAGCGAAAGGACACCGGATTAAGGATTTCCAATATCTTGTAAGGACCGATGAAGCGAGGCTTAAATTTAGGAGAGGAGACCTTCATAGGAACAAATCGAGAAGACAGCCATACCAAATCCCCAACACGAAGTCGGGGACCCACACCGCGGCGGCGGTTGGCAAAACGCTGAGCCTTCTCCTGTGACAACTTTAAGTTGTCCACCACATGATTCCAGATCTGCTGCAACCTATCCACCACAGAATCTACCCCAGGACAGTCAGAAGGCTCCACATGTCCCGAGGAAAAACGAGGATGGAAACCAGAGTTGCAGAAAAAAGGCGAAACCAATGTAGCGGAACTAGCCCGATTATTAAGGGCAAACTCAGCCAACGGCAAGAAGGTCACCCAATCATCCTGATCCGCAGAAACAAAACACCTCAAATAAGCCTCCAGAGTCTGATTAGTTCGCTCCGTTTGTCCATTAGTCTGAGGATGAAAGGCAGACGAAAACGACAAATCAATGCCCATCCTAGCACAAAAGGATCGCCAGAACCTGGAAACAAACTGGGATCCTCTGTCAGACACAATATTCTCAGGAATGCCGTGTAAACGAACCACATTCTGAAAGAACACAGGAACCAGATCGGAAGAGGAAGGCAGCTTAGGCAAAGGTACCAAATGGACCATCTTAGAAAAGCGATCACATACCACCCAGATGACAGACATGCCCTGAGAAACCGGAAGATCTGAAATGAAATCCATGGAAATGTGTGTCCAAGGCCTCTTCGGGACAGGCATTGCAAGAGCAACCCGCTGGCACGAGAACAGCAAGGTTTAGCCCGAGCACAAGTCCCACAGGACTGCACAAACGACCGCACATCCCGAGACAAGGAAGGCCACCAAAAGGACCTAGCCACCAGATCTCTGGTGCCAAAAATTCCCGGATGCCCTGCCAACACCGAGGAATGAACCTCGGAAATGACTCTGCTGGTCCACTTATCAGGAACAAACAGTCTGTCAGGTGGACAAGAATCAGGTCTCCCAGCCTGAAATCTCTGCAACACACGTCGCAAATCCGGAGAAATGGCTGACAAGATAACTCCCTCTTTAAGAATACCAACTGGTTCTGCGACTCCCGGAGAGTCAGGCAAAAAGCTCCTTGAAAGAGCATCAGCCTTCACATTCTTTGAACCTGGTAAATACGAGACCACAAAGTCAAAACGGGAGAAAAACAATGACCAGCGGGCCTGTCTAGGATTCAGGCGTTTAGCAGACTCGAGATACATGAAATTTTTGTGATCAGTCAAGACCACCACACGATGCTTAGCACCCTCGAGCCAATGACGCCACTCCTCAAATGCCCACTTCATGGCCAACAACTCCCGATTGCCAACATCATAATTCCGCTCAGCAGGCGAAAACTTCCTAGAGAAAAAGGCACAAGGTCTCATCACAGAGCAACCAGGGCCTCTCTGCGACAAAACGGCCCCTGCCCCAATCTCAGAAGCATCCACTTCAACCTGAAAGGGAAGTGAGACATCAGGCTGGCACAAAACAGGCGCCGAAGTAAACCGGCGCTTCAACTCCTGGAAAGCCTCCACGGCTGCAGGAGCCCAGTTAGCAACATCAGAACCTTTCTTGGTCATATTCGTCAAAGGTTTAACAATGCTAGAAAAATTAGCAATAAAACGACGATAGAAGTTAGCAAAACCCAAGAACTTCTGAAGACTCTTAACTGACGTGGGCTGAGTCCAATCATGAATAGCTCGGACCTTGACTGGGTCCATCTCCACCGCAGAAGGGGAAAAAATAAACCCAAAAAGGGAACCTTCTGTACTCCAAAGAGACACTTTGAGCCCTTAACAAACAACGCATTCTCGCGCAAAACCTGAAACACCATCCTGACCTGCTCCACATGCGAGTCCCAGTCATCAGAAAAAAACAGAATATCATCCAGATAAACGATCATAAATTTATCCAGATACTTCCGGAAAATATCATGCATAAAGGACTGAAACACTGAAGGAACATTAGAGAGCCCAAAAGGCATCACCAAGTACTCAAAATGACCTTCGGGCGTATTAAACGCGGTTTTCCATTCATCTCCTCGCTTAATGCGCACAAGGTTGTACGCACCACGAAGATCTATCTTGGTGAACCACTTGGCACCTTTAATTCGGGCAAACAAGTCTGACAACAGAGGCAAAGGATACTGAAATTTAACAGTGATTTTATTCAAAAGCCGATAGTCAATACAAGGTCTCAAAGATCCGTCCTTCTTGGCCACAAAAAAGAATCCCGCACCAAGAGGGGAAGAGGATGGACGGATATGCCCCTTCTCCAGAGATTCCTTGATATACGAACGCATTGCGGTATGCTCAGGTACAGACAGATTAAATAGTCTACCCTTAGGAAATTTGCTACCTGGAATCAAATCTATGGCACAGTCACAGTCCCTATGAGGGGGCAGAGCACTGGACCTGGACTCGCTGAACACATCCTGATAATCAGACAAATACTCAGGAACTTCCGAAGGAGTAGAGGAAGCAATAGACACCGGCGGGGAATCACCATGAATACCCTGACAGCCCCAACTTGACACAGACATTGCCTTCCAATCCAAGACTGGATTATGAGTCTGTAACCATGGCAAACCCAAAACGACCAAATCATGCATTTTATGCAGAACAAGAAAACGAATCACCTCCCGATGTTCAGGAGTCATGCACATGGTTACCTGTGTCCAAAACTGCGGTTTATTTTCCGCCAATGGCGTAGCATCAATACCTCTAAGAGGGATAGGATTAACCAACGGCTCAAGAACAAAACCACAGCGCTTGGCGAATGACAGATCCATAAGACTCAGGGCAGCACCTGAATCCACAAACGCCATAACAGGGTAAGAGGACAATGAGCAAATTAAAGTTACAGACAAAATAAATTTAGGTTGCAAATTACCAATGGCGACAGGACTAACAACCCTTGTTAGGCGTTTAGAGCATGCTGATATAACATGTGTAGAATCACCACAGTAAAAACACAACCCATTCTGACGTCTATGATTTTTCCGCTCATTTCTAGTCTGAATTCTATCACATTGCATTAAATCAGGTGCTTGTTCAGACAACACCACCAGAGGATTAGCGGTTTTGCGCTCCCGCAAACGCCGGTCAATTTGAATAGCCAGCGCCATGGAATCATTAGACTTGTAGGAATGGGGAAACCCACCATCACATTCTTAATGGCTTCAGAAAGGCCATTTCTGAAATTTGCGGCCAGAGCGCACTCATTCCACTGAGTAAGCACGGACCATTTCCGAAATTTTTGGCAATACACTTCAGCTTCATCCTGGCCCTGAGAAATAGCCAGCAAGGCTTTTTCTGCCTGAACCTCAAGATTGGGTTCCTCGTAAAGCAATCCAAGCGCCAGAAAAAACGCATCAATATTTGCCAATGCCGGATCTCCTGGCGCTAGCGAGAAGGCCCAATCCTGAGGGTCGCCCCGTAAAAAAGAGATAACAATTTTAACTTGCTGAGCTGAGTCTCCAGATGAACGGGGTCTCAGAGATAGAAACAATTTACAATTATTCCTGAAATTCCTAAACTTAAATCGATCTCCAGAAAACAGTTCAGGAATAGGTATTTTAGGTTCAGACAAAGGACTCCTGGTAACAAAATCTTGTATGCCTTGCACACGAGCAGCAAGCTGGTCCACACTTGTAATCAAGGTCTGGACATTCATGTCTGCAGCAAGCACAAGCCACTCCGAGGTAAAGGGGAGGAAGAGAGGAAAAAAAAACCAAAAAAAAAAAACCTCAGAATTTCCTTTCTTATAATCCCACTTCTGCAATGCATTAAACATTCAATGTTGGCCTGGCATACTGTTATGACCCCAATGGCAGAGGGTCTCAGAAACAATAACCAAGTCTGCAAACACAAAAAACCAGCTCATAGGGCAGTGGTAACTGGGCTGACCATATATCTAATCCTAGCACCACAAATAGAAGTAGCCGGGGAACGTGCCTACGTTGGTTCTAGACGTCTCGCGCCAGCCGGAGAACTAACTAACCCTAGAAGGGAAAAGAAAGACCTTTCTTGCCTCCAGAGATAAGACCCCAAAAAGTTGGATACAAGCCCCCAACAAATAATAACGGTGAGGTAAGAGGAAAAGACAAACATAAGAATGAACTAGGTATTTAGCAAAGAGAGGCCCACTAGCTAATAGCAGAATATAGTAAGATGACTTATATGGTAAGCAAAAAAACCCTATTAAATTATCCACGCTGGATATTCAAGAACCCCCGAACCGTCTAACGGCCGGGGGGAGAACACCAGCACCCCTAGAGCTTACAGCAAGGTCAGAAATCACATTTAGTACAAGCTGGACAAAAATAGAAGCAAAGCAAATAACCTAAATAACCAAAAAGCAAGACTTAGCTTAATTTTGCAAAAACCAGGACCAGCGGACAGGAGCAAACAGAAGGATCTGATTACAACGATGCCAGGCACTGGACTAAGGATCCAGGAAGTTAATATAGCAACACCCCTGGACTAACGGCCCAGGTGAGTGCCAAAGTGAAGAAAGACAATCCCAGAGTCATATCACTAGTGACCACAAGAGGGAGCCAAAAAGTCTAATTCACAACAGATTTCTCTTTAAACATACATCCCAAATAGGCCATATTTGATCTCCCTAGAATGCTAGCGATAACACAAGATGAATGCTGGTTTTGTTAGGACTATGACATGTTCGGTAGAGGAATTACAAGTCTTAGAAAATGTAGCTTACACTTAGTCAGATGGAAAAGGTAGGAAGGTCTGGGATAGCCAGCCCTTTTTGGTGATGTCACCAAGCTGAGCTATAACTGTTTTGGCCGGACTCCAGCAGTCAGTCTGTTGCTGGAAGAACATGGGAGTCTGATCTGAAGAGCCGTACCTCATGCATTGGGATTTTTGGGAGCTCCGCCCACCAGCATGGTGTTTGCCTGATATGAACTGAGAACATGTGAGTTGTACCTTTTCTCATTTAATCCTTTTATTTTCATAATTACTTTGTACATATTTGCAATTGTCTCATTTGTAACATCTTTGTAAAATATACCTTTTATAAACACTGCCTGAAAATCATTTATGGGGTATAATATTTAATATACCAGATTTGTTCTTCCTGTTCTAAAACGTACCCTAAGCCTTCTGAAGGGAATTATGCTACTGTTTTGGGTTAGCTTCGGACCCGTTTAATCGAAGCTGGTGGCGGCACTACCGTGCAGGCTTTTGGGTGACATTGCAGCGACTGCGGCATTGATAATTATTGTTCCTGCCTGAGTGGGAGTAGTTCATCGCGTCGCTGCAGCGTGCCCAATAGCCAGTACATAGCAGGCAGCCTTTCTGGCGACCAATTACCCTAGGTGCAGTACCTAATCTGACCTGACAGAAAGGGGGGCGCCAGAGAGCTGCAAGGTTTAAGTGGTACTGTAAGCGGGATATACACAAATCCCTGCAGTTCATGGTATATGGAAGAGCAGTGGGATACCTAGAATAAGCCCCTGCTGTAAACTAAGAGGTCAATAGCCTTGTGTGTTTTTTTTTTTATCACATTGTGGCAGTGGAGGGATAACTAAGATAAGCCCCCTGCACATGTGATAGCCGTCTGTTGGCCTAATGTCACCCCGATCCGTGACGTAGGGGTGACGGTCACGGTGTGGATCCCTGACACATTGGTGGAAGCGGCTAAGGGATCGTGACAAATTGGTGGCAAGGCAGTGGGATATTCGAGCATTAGTGATTTGGTTTGAGCAATCATTCCTCTCACTAAAAACTTGCAGAAAGTTCTTGCGGGGACTCTGCGCAAATAAGTTTGGAGAACGAACTCAGTGTTTATTAGTTGTGAGACAATTGTGTGTACTGGTAATTATCCCCTCCCTTCTCTTCGTTTTTCTATCCTTTTATTTGGCAGCCATGGCTGCGAAAGGAGAAGCCTGGTACACCCAGCAGAAGAAGGACACCCTTGCTGGGATAAGCACGTACCATGGCCTGAACCCCCAGGGTAAGAACAAGGCTCAAATGGTCGCTGAACTGATGCAATTTGAAGCAGACCAAGCCAGGTCACAGAGCCCAGAGGCTGCAGAAGCCAGCACCAGCGAACATGGTGCTGCAGCAGAGGTCCAACCACTGAATACGGGCCCTACTGGCAACCAGGGGAGCGCAGACCTCCGCCTGCAGCTGGCTCTGCAACAATGCTCCACAGATGACCTAGAGAGACGTCTGCAGCTGATCCAGCAATACCAGGAGCGAGCCGAGCGAGAGGCCCAGCGAGAGGCAGAGAGAGCCGAGCGAGAGGCCCAGCGAGAGGCAGAGAGAGCCGAGCGAGAGGCCCAGCGAGCCGAGCGAGAGGCCCAAGCGGAGCAGGAGTACCAGCTGCAGATGGCCCAACTGCAAATGCAGGGGTTGTCCCAGTCCAGCCGTGAGCCCAGCAACGCTCAGATACCGAAGCCCCGGCCTGACCACTTTCCTGTTATGGAAAAGGATGGGGACTTGGACACATTTCTGCGGGCCTTTGAGAAAGCCTGCAGGCAGTACCAGCTGCCTACACAAGAATGGGCACGATACCTGACACCAGGGCTGAGAGGCAAAGCTCTGGAGGCGTTTGCTGCACTCCCTCAAGAACAAGATAGTGACTATGAGGCTATCAAGCAGGCCCTCATAGCCAAGTACCAGCTTACACCCGAGGTGTACCGTAAGAAGTTCCGGACCCTCCAACGTGGCCCACACGACAGTTACAGTGATGTGGTGCATGGACTGGGGACCCACTTCGACCAGTGGACCCAAGGACTGTCAGTGACCACCTTTGCACAGCTGCGAGACCTGATGATCAAAGACCAGTTCTTCCATCTTTGCCCAGCTGAGGTGCGACAGTTCGTGATGGACAGAGAACCCAAAGACGTGACGAAAGCAGCGCAGATTGCCAATGCCTATGAGGCCAACCGTAGATCGGAAGTGCGGAAGCCAGTCACCGCCAGCTGGAGAGGGGGTAAGCCTGCAACCAACGCCAGTACCCCTGCCAGCCAACACACCAGAGGTCCTGTCCCCGTGGCTAACAGCACCAGACCTACCACCGAACTTCGCCAGTGTTACCACTGCCGGCAGCCTGGTCATATCAGTACCTTCTGTCCAAACAAGCAGAAGAACCTCCCAGCCAAGGCCCCAGGGCCTAATGCAGCAGTTATTTTGGTGGGTGGTGTGGTTGGGAGGGTGTGTGACAACGTACAGCACGTCACTGTGGGAGGCCATGTTGCTACAGGCCTCAAGGACACCGGGGCTGAACGAACCCTCATCCGACCCGACCTGGCGGCCCCTGAAGAAATCATTTCGGGGAAAACCCTAACTGTCACTGGGATTGGGGGCATCAGCTGTCCCTTGCCAATGGCCCGGGTTTATATTGATTGGGGTGCTGGGAGCGGGGTGAAGGAAGTGGGGCTGTCTGATAATTTGCCCACTGATGTTTTGTTGGGGACTAGTGTTGAGCGATACCGTCCGATACTTGAAAGTATTGGTATCGGAAAGTATCGGCCGATACCGGCAAAGTATCGGATCTAATCGCTCTGTGGAGTGAGATGGCTGAGGAACCCCTAGCAGGGGCAAGTGTCGGTGCTACCGAAAATGGGGAGATGCATGGGAACCGTGAGAAAGGTGACGCCATGAAATTGACCAGTGCCACCGAGGAAGGTAACTGGCCCATAAGTAGCACTGCCCCTGAAGTGTTGGGGGTGGATGGGGAGGTAGAGCCCATAGCAGCGTCGGCTGATGGGTCTGTAGAAACCCCCGGGGAGACAGCCTACGTAGCTGCTGTCACCCGCAGTCAGAGTGCCCGGAATGCAGATACCTGGTTGCCTTCCGGACCCTCCTCAGTCATCATTATGACTGAACCAGAGGTGGACCCAGAGCAGGTCCCAGAGGGCTCCCGTGGGGAAGGGACCCTGACGTCGCTTCTGGCTTCCCCTAGCCAGGAGTTTCAGGCCGCTCTGCACACAGATGCGAGCCTAGAGAGTTTGAGACAACTCGCCGGGACGCGCTTCTCCGAGGCTGATAAGGAGAAGGTGTTCTGGGAAGGAGGAAGGTTGTACCGGGAGACAGTACCCTGTTATGACCTGGTGGGTACGGAGCGGTACTGAAATGACCTGGTGGGTAAAACAAAAATAGGACTAGCTCTGAGGAGGTGGTAACTTTACTGACCGCAATCCCTACTCCTAACACCAACACTAGAAATAGCCGTGGAGTGTACCTAACTCTGCCTAGACGCCTCTGCACAGCCTAAGAACTAGCTACCCCTGAAGATGGAAACGGAAAGCTATCTCGCCTCAGAGAAACCCCCAAAGGAAGATAGCCCCCCACAAATATTGACGGTGAGTGGAGAGGGAAATGACAAACTCAGAAATGAAACTAGATTTTTTAGCAAAGGAGGCCAATACTATCTAAATAGACAGAGATAGAAAAGGTTGCTGTGCGGTCAGTATAAAAACTAAAAGTCCACGCAGAGTTTACAAAAATAACCACCACACCGACTCACGGTGTGGAGGGGCAAATCTGCGACCCCAGAACTTCCAACTGGCCGGAATAATTCATAATGACAAGCTGGACAAAAGAGACATAAATTGAACTGAACAGAAGGTCATAAGCAGGGAAACACCCAAAAAGTAGCAGACTTATCTTAAGCTGAAAATGGACTGGCCAACAGAGAACTTCCAAGAAAGGACTGAATCCACAGGAAATACATTGGCAGCTGGCATCCACTAAAGCCAAAAGCCCAGTTAAATAACAAGGCCAGGAAACAGATTAGTGAACGCAGCTGCTAAGTTCCACTTGAAACCACCAGAGGGAGCCCAAGAGCAGAAGTCCCAAAAATACCATTCGCAACCACAGGATGGAGCCCAAGAACGGAATTCACAACAGTACCCCCCCCTTGAGGAGGGGTCACCGAACCCTCACCAGAGCCCCCAGGCCGATCGGGACGAGCCAAATGAAAAGCACGTACCAAATCGGCAGCATGGACATGGGAGGCAAAAACCCAAGAGTTATCCTCCTGGCCATAACCCTTCCACTTGACCAGATACTGAAGTTTCCGCCTTGAAAGACGAGAATCCAAAATCTTCTCCACCACATATTCGGGCTCCCCCTCAACCAACACCGGAGCAGGAGGGTCAATGGAGATCCCAGGATGACCAGCCAACACCGAACAATGGATCTCAGAAATCACCTTATTAGTCCATCTATCAGGAACAAACAGTTTCCCCACTGGACAGCGGTCGGGTCTATCAGCCTGAAACTCCTGAAGCACCCGCCGCAAATCAGGGGAGATAGCAGAAAGAATCACCCCCTCCTTGAGAATACCAGCCGGCTCACGGACTCCAGGAGAATCAGGCAAAAAACTCCTAGACAAGGCATCAGCTTTCACATTCTTAGATCCCGGAAGATACGAGACCACAAAATCAAAACGGGAGAAAAACAAAGACCACCGAGCCTGTCTAGGATTCAAGCGCTTGGCCGACTCAAGGTAAATCAGATTCTTATGGTCGGTCAAGACCACAACACGATGCTTGGCTCCCTCAAGCCAATGTCGCCACTCCTCGAATGCCCACTTCATAGCCAACAACTCCCGATTGCCGACATCATAATTACGCTCAGCAGGCGAAAACTTTCTGGAGAAGAAAGCACACGGCTTCAACACAGAGCCATCAGAGCTTCTCTGAGACAGAACAGCTCCTGCCCCAATCTCAGAAGCGTCAACCTCTACCTGAAAAGGGAGAGAAACATCTGGCTGACGCAACACAGGGGCAGAAGTAAAACGACGCTTAAGCTCCTGAAAGGCCTCCATAGCCGCAGAGGACCAATTCACCACATCTGCACCTTTCTTGGTCAAATCGGTCAGAGGTTTAACCACAGTAGAAAAATTAGCAATGAAGCGGCGATAAAAATTAGCAAAGCCCAAAAATTTCTGAAGGCTCTTCACAGATGTGGGCTGAGTCCAATCATAAATAGCCTGGACCTTAACAGGGTCCATTTCAATAGCCGAGGGAGAAAAAATGAACCCCCGAAAAGAAACCTTCTGAACTCCAAAAAGGCACTTAGACCCCTTCACAAACAGTGTATTAGCACGAAGAATCTGAAATACCATCCTAACCTGCTTCACATGAGTCTCCCAATCATCGGAAAAAAACAAAATATCATCCAAATATACAATCATAAATTTATCCAAATACTCCCGGAAAATATCATGCATAAAGGACTGAAATACCGATGGAGCATTAGAGAGCCCGAATGGCATCATAAGATATTCAAAATGGCCTTCGGGCGTATTAAATGCTGCTTTCCATTCATCACCCTGTTTGATGTGGACCAGATTATACGCCCCTCGAAGGTCAATCTTGGTAAACCAGCTAGCCCCTTTGATCCGAGCAAACAAATCAGAGAGCAAAGGCAAAGGGTACTGGAATTTGACCGTGATCTTATTGAGAAGGCGATAATCTATACAGGGCCTCAAGGAGCCATCCTTCTTGGCAACAAAAAAGAACCCCGCTCCCAACGGTGACGAAGACGGGCGAATATGCCCCTTCTCCAAGGACTCTTTTACATAAGTCCGCATAGCGGTATGCTCTGGCACAGACAGATTGGAAAGTCGACCCTTAGGGAACTTACAGCCAGGAATCAAATTAATAGCGCAATCACAGTCCCTATGAGGAGGCAGAGGACTGGATTTAGGCTCCTCAAATATATCCTGGAAATCTGACAAAAACTCAGGAACTTCAGAAGAAGGGGACGAGGAAATTGACATCAGAGGAATGTCACTATGTATCCCCTGACAACCCCAACTAGTCACGGACATAGATTTCCAATCCAGCACTGGATTATGTACCTGTAACCATGGAAACCCCAGCACAACCACATCATGCAAATTATGCAACACCAAAAAGCGAATATTTTCCTGATGTGCTGGAGCCATGTTCATGGCTAACTGTGTCCAGTACTGAGGTTTATTCTTGGCCAATGGCGTAGCATCAATCCCCCTCAAGGGAATAGGACTCTGCAACGGATCCAAGGAAAAACCACAGCGCTTGGCAAATTCCAGGTCCATTAAGTTCAGGGCAGCGCCAGAATCCACAAATGCCATTACAGAAAAGGACGACAATGAGCAAATCAGGGTAATAGGCAAGAGAAATTTAGCCTGTAAAGTACTGATGGTAACCGACTTAGCAACCCTCTTAGTTCGCTTCGGGCAGTCAGAGATAGCATGAGTAGCATCACCACAGTAAAAACACAGCCCATTCTGACGTCTGAACTCCTGCCGTTCTGCTCTCGTCAAAACTCTATCGCATTGCATAGGCTCAGAACTCTGCCCAGAGGACACCGCCATATGGTGCACCTCCTTACGTTCACGTAAGCGCCGATCAATCTGAATGGCCAGAGACTTTGATTCGTTCAAACCAGCAGGCGTGGGAAACCCCACCATAACATCTTTAAGAGCTTCAGAAAGACCCTTTCTGAAAATAGCCGCCAGGGCATCCTCATTCCATTTTGTAAGCACAGACCACTTTCTAAATTTCTGACAATATATCTCTACTGCTTCCTGACCCTGACACAGAGCCAGCAAAATTTTTTCTGCCTGATCCACAGAATTGGGTTCGTCATAAAGCAGTCCAAGTGCTTGAAAAAACGAATCTATATTGAGCAATGCAGGATTCCCTGGCTCAAGGGAGAATGCCCAGTCCTGCGGGTCGCCACGCAACAGAGAAATAACAATCTTCACCTGCTGAATGGGGTCACCAGAGGAACGGGGTCTCAGAGAAAGAAATAATCTGCAATTATTTTTAAAATTTAAAAACCTAGATCTATCCCCAGAAAACAAATCAGGAATAGGAATTCTAGGCTCAGAAACAGGAGTTTGAACAACATAGTCTTGGATACTCTGTACCCTTGCAGCGAGATGATCAACATGCGCAGACAGACCCTGAACCTCCATATCAGCACCAAGCTCCTGCACCATCCAAAAATCAAGGGGAAAAAAAAAGGACAAAACAAGCAACACAAAAAAAAAAATGACTCAGAACTTTCTCTTCCCTCTTTTGAGATGCATTTAACACATTGTGGCCAGCTGTACTGTTATGACCTGGTGGGTACGGAGCGGTACTGAAATGACCTGGTGGGTAAAACAAAAATAGGACTAGCTCTGAGGAGGTGGTAACTTTACTGACCGCAATCCCTACTCCTAACACCAACACTAGAAATAGCCGTGGAGCGTACCTAACTCTGCCTAGACGCCTCTGCACAACCTAAGAACTAGCTACCCCTGAAGATGGAAACGGAAAGCTATCTTGCCTCAGAGAAACCCCCAAAGGAAGATAGCCCCCCACAAATATTGACGGTGAGTGGAGAGGGAAATGACAAACTCAGAAATGAAACTAGATTTTTTAGCAAAGGAGGCCAATACTATCTAAATAGACAGAGATAGAAAAGGTTGCTGTGCGGTCAGTATAAAAACTAAAAGTCCACGCAGAGTTTACAAAAATAACCACCACACCGACTCACGGTGTGGAGGGGCAAATCTGCGACCCCAGAGCTTCCAACTAGCCGGAATAATTCATAATGACAAGCTGGACAAAAGAGACATAAATTGAACTGACAGAAGGTCATAAGCAGGGAAACACCCAAAAAGTAGCAGACTTATCTTAAGCTGAAAATGGACTGGCCAACAGAGAACTTCCAGGAAAGGACTGAATCCACAGGAAATACATTGGCAGCTGGCATCCACTAAAGCCAAAAGCCCAGTTAAATAACAAGGCCAGGAAACCGATTAGTGAACGCAGCTGCTAAGTTCCATTTGAAACCACCAGAGGGAGCCCAAGAGCAGAACTCCCAAAAATACCATTCGCAACCACAGGATGGAGCCCAAGAATGGAATTCACAACAGTACCCGGAGAATCACAAAAGGAGTGGTTGAGGGAAAGACAGCTGGTCGTCCCGCAGCAATTCCGGGGTGAGTTGTTGCGGATTGCCCATGAGATCCCGCTAGCTGGACACTTGGGGATCAGCAAAACAAAGGCCCGGCTGTCTCAACACTTCTATTGGCCTAAGATGGGGACAGATGTGTCAAACTACTGCCGCTCCTGTGTCACCTGTCAAAGAGTGGGGAAGGCGGGGCCTGCTCTTAAGGCTCCCCTGATCCCTTTGCCAGTGATAGAGGAGCCTTTCCAGAGGATCGCGGTGGACATTGTGGGCCCGCTGGCCGTCTCCAGCAGCTCTGGAAAGCGATATATTCTTACTGTGGTAGACTACGCTACCCGGTACCCAGAGGCAGTAGCTCTGTCTTCAACTAGGGCAGATAAGGTGGCGGATGCCCTGTTGGCCATCTTTTCACGTGTAGGATTTCCCAGGGAAATGCTTACTGATCAAGGGACCCAATTTATGTCTCGCCTAATGGAGGCTCTCTGTAAGAAAATGCAGGTGAAGCACCTGGTATCGAGTGCGTATCACCCACAGACCAATGGCTTGTGTGAACGCTTCAATGGTACCCTCAAACAGATGCTACGCATGCTGGTTGAGACTCAAGGGCGCGACTGGGAGCGGTACCTCCCACACCTGCTGTTCGCTTACCGAGAGGTTCCGCAGGCCTCGACGGGGTTCTCCCCCTTCGAGCTCCTGTATGGCAGGCGAGTCCGGGGACCCCTTGGGTTGGTAAGAGAATCCTGGGAAGAGGAGCCGAACCCTTCTGAAGTGTCCCTAGTGGAGTATGTCATGCGCTTCCGTGACAAGATGCAGACCTTGACGCAGTTGGTGCATGACAACATGATGCAGGCTCAGGCTGATCAGAAGCACTGGTACGACCAGAACGCCCGGGAGCGGACCTACCACGTGGGTCAAAAGGTGTGGGTGCTGGTCCCCATACCAACGGATAAGCTTCAGGCAGCCTGGGAGGGCCCATACGTCGTCCACCAACAGCTCAACCCGGTCACCTACGTGGTCACGCTTGACCACGCTCGGGGTAGGCAAAAGGCCTTTCACGTCAGCATGATGAAGGCTCATCACGAACGTGAACCTTTCGTCCTACCGGTCTGCAGCGCACCCGAAGACGGGGAGGAAGACACCCTCCTGGACATGCTGGCCCAAGCCAAGGCCAATGGGTCCATTGAGGACGTGGAGGTAAGCGCCTCGCTAGATGAACCACAGCGGATGCAGTTGCAAACCACACTGGAACCCTTCCGGGTCGTGTTCTCGAACCGGCCTGGAAGGACTGAGTTAGCAGTCCACGAGGTGGACACCGGGAATCACGCCCCACTACGGCGAACACCCTATCGAATCTCTGACCAGGTGCAGCAGATTATGCGCCAGGAGATCGATGAGATGTTACAGCTGGGGGTGATTCGACGGTCAAAGAGCGCGTGGGCCTCACCTGTAGTTCTCGTGCCAAAAAAGGACCGGACCACCCGGTTCTACGTGGACTACAGGGGGCTCAACGCCATTACAGCCTCTGACGCGCACCCAATGCCACGCATCGAGGAGCTGCTTGAGAAGTTAGCTGGCGCAAAATACCTGACAATGGATCTGAGTCGCGGATACTGGCAGATTCCCCTGAGCTATGAGGCACAGGAGAAGTCCGCCTTTATCACACCCTTTGGATTGTACGAGTCCACGGTCATGCCCTTCGGCATGAAGAATGCCCCTGCCACGAAGAATGCCCCTGCCACTTTCCAGCGGATGGTCAACCTCCTGCTTCAGGGACTGGAGAAGTACGCTGTGGCGTACTTGGATGACATTGCCATCTTCAGTCCCTCCTGAGGGGAACACCTGCAGCATCTCGAGGAGGTGCTCAGGCGAATTCACCGAGCAGGGCTGACTATCAAGCCGGGAAAGTGCCAGATGGGCATGAGGGAGGTCCACTACCTGGGGCACCGGGTAGGCGGAGGCACCCTGAAGCCAGAGCCTGAGAAAGTGGGCGCGATCGTGAACTGGCCCACTCCTGGGACCAAGAAACAGGTGATGTCCTTCCTGGGCACTGCAGGGTACTATAGGCGCTTTGTGTGACGGACCTCACCAGGAAGAAGCTACCCCACATCGTCAACTGGACAGATGGCTGTGAGGTGGCCTTCCAGGCGTTGAAAACCGCACTGTGCAACGCCCCTGTGTTGAAAGCAGTCGACAGCAGTCGACCGTTCTTGGTACAGACTGACGCCAGCGAGTTTGGCCTCGGTGCTGTTCTCAGCCAGGTTGACTCGGAGGACCAAGAGCACCCCGTGTTGTACCTGAGCCGGAAACTTTTGCCGAGGGAAGTGGCCTACTCCACCATTGAGAAGGAGTGCCTGGCCATAGTCTGGGCCCTGCAGTGCTTGCAGCCCTACTTGTACGGTCGCACCTTCACCGTGGTGACCGACCACGACCCTCTGCGCTGGCTAATCACCATGTGTGGAACCAACGTCAGGTTGCTACGCTGGAGTCTTGCCCTTCAGCAATTTGACTTCACCATTGAACACAAAGCGGGCAGGGAGCATGGGAATGCAGATGGACTGTCCCGCCAGGGTGAACCTACTGAGGTGCGCATGGAGGCATACCGTGGGGTTCTACCTCCCTAGCGCACTACAAAAGGGGGAGGTGTCACGATATGGTATGAAATATAAGTTTAGTTTCCCTGCCTGTTAGCACCAGCTGAGGGATTTTTGCACTTCTGACCATGGTCCCCAAGAACACATGGCAGACACTGGGCTCAAAACCCCCCTTCCCATTACTTCAGGATTTAGCTTTCCTTCTCAGAGAGTGTGGGGGTTTTATGAGAGCCAAGGTATTTATGACCGGCATTTCCTGCTGTGTAAGCTCTTGTCCAGCTATAACTGGACTAGAAACTTCTAGAATCCATGAAAGTTCTTTGTTTGGTTTTTGTAAGATATTAGGCAAATCATTTAAGATGGGAACACAAAAATATATATTCTTACTTCCCCTCGGTGGAGCTATCCATCACTCTAAAGACGAGTTTCTAACTCCATCTGGTAAAGAAGTAGGGATTTCTCTGTAAATATACATCCCAAATAGGACATATTTGATCTCCCTAGAATGCTAGCGATAACACGAGATGAATGCTGGTTTTGTTAGGACTATGACATGTTCGGTAGAGGAATTACAAGTCTTAGAAAATGTAGCTTACACTTAGTCAGATGGAAAAGGTAGGAGGGTCTGGGATAGCCAGCCCTTTTTGGTGATGTCACCAAGCTGAGCTATAACTGTTTTGGCTGGACTCTAGCAGTCAGTCTGTTGCTGGAAGAACATGGGAGTCTGATCTGAAAAGCCGTACCTCATGCATTGGGATTTTTGGGAGCTCTGCCCACCAGCATGGTGTTTGCCTGATATGAACTGAGAACATGTGAGTTGTACCTTTTCTCATTTAATCCTTTTATTTTCATAATTACTTTGTACATATTTGCAATTGTCTCATTTGTAACATCTTTGTAAAATATACCTTTTATAAACACTGCCTGAAAATCATTTATGGGGTATAATATTTAATATACCAGATTCGTTCTTCCTGTTCTAAAACGTACCCTAAGTCTCTGAAGGGAAGTTACGCTACTGTTTTGGGTTAGCTTCGGACCCGTTTAATCGAAGCTGGTGGCGGCACTACCGTGTGCAGGCCTTTGGGTGACATTGCAGCGACTGCGGCATTGATAATTATTGTTCCTGCCTGAGTGGGAGTAGTTCATCGCGTCGCTGCAGCGTGCCCAATAGCCAGTACATAGCAGGCAGCCTTTCTAGCGACCAATTACCCTAGGTGCAGTACCTAATCTGACCTGACAGAAAGGGGGGCACCAGAGAGCTGCAAGGTTTAAGTGGAACTGTAAGCGGGATATACACAAATCCCTGTAGTTCATGGTATATTGAAGAGCAGTGGGATATCTAGAATAAGCCCCTGCTGTAAACTAAGAGGTCAATAGCCTTGTGTGTTTTTTTTATCACATTGTGGCAGTGGAGGGATAACTAAGATAAGCCCCCTGCACATGTGATAGCCGTCTGTTGGCCTAAAGTCACCCCGATCCGTGACGTAGGGGTGACGGTCACGGTGTGGATCCCTGACACATTGGTGGAAGCGGCTAAGGGATCGTGACACTCCCCCCCCCTTTCTCTGCAGTGTTTTAGGGTCTGTCTCTCCCCCTTTCTCTGCAGTCTTTTGGGGTCTGTCTCTCCTCCTTTCTCTGCTGTCTTTTGGGGTCTGTCTCTGCTCCTTTCTCTGCAGTCTTTTGGGGTCTGTCTCTCCTCCTTTCTTTGCAGTCTTTTGGGGTCTGTCTCTCCCCATCTCTCTGCAGTCTTTTGGGGTCTGTCTCTCCCCATTTCTCTGCAGTCTTTTGGGGTCTGTCTCTCCTCCTTTCTCTCCAGTCTTTTGGGGTCTGTCCCTTCCCCCCCCCCTTTCTCTGCAGTCTTTTGGGGTCTGTCTCTCCCCATTTCTCTGCAGTCTTTTGGGGTCTGTCTCTCCACCTTTCTCTGCAGTCTTTTGGGGTCTGTCTCTCCCCCCCCCTTTCTCTGCAGTCTTTTGGGGTCTGTCTCTCCACCTTTCTCTCCAGTCTTTTGGGGTCTGTCTCTCCTTTCTCTGCACTCTTTTGGGGTCTGTCTCCCCCCCCCCCTTTCTCTCCAGTCTTTTGGGGTCTGTTGTATTTCGTCCAATAATGTTCTCCCTTGGTGTCACCTGACCAGAGCCCCGTTCTCCTACATGGGACTTCCTATGGCTTGCACCATGTCTTTCTTCTTGCCTCTGTTCCATAAAGGGCAGATTTGTGGAGTGATCGACTAGTAGTTGTCCTGTGGACAGATTCTCCCCCTGAGTTTGCATCTCTGCGGCTCCTCCAGTGACCATCGGCCTCTCGGCTGCTTCTCTCATTAGTGCTCTCCTTGCTTGGGATGTCAGGTTAGGTGGACGGCCGTGTCTTGGGAGGTTTGCGGTTGTGCCATACTCCCTCCATTTTGTGATGACGGATTGCACAGCGGCCTGTGTAGTCTTTAGATCTTGGGGTTTTATTTTTATCCCCTAGCCCTGCTTTCCTCCTCTCCACCACTTTATCCCTGACCTGTCTGGTGGGCTCCTTGGATTCTGAGGCCATCACAGCACAGCTGTCATTATACTGAGGAGAAATCACCCCCAGGGGACACAATCCACTAATGATGCGACTTCTGGGGCGATTGGTCACTCAGGATGTAATTTAGGGGCAACAGACGACAGGGAGTGAACACTAACGCACAGAACAATGCTCAGATTTATAGTTTTACAATAAATTAGTACACCCCATATCATTTCCTTGTTACTTTGTGTTTGTATCACAGGAAATCCCAATAAGATACATTTATGTTGGAAAAATGTCATGGGGCGTGAAGACTTTCAGAAGGCTCAGTATATGTGAACCCGCGCGGTATAACTTATACATTCTCTCCTCAACACTGAAACTAAGGACCCAAAGAAAGTGGCGACTTGTGGGGTCACAGGCGAGACCTCCGTACTGATGGGGAATCTGCAGAATCCACGGTTCCCTCTTGTTAAAATGATAAGACACAGCGGGGGTCCACGGCGCCATCGGGGGGTCTCATGCACGCACCTCACTCAGCTTCTTCACTTTGCTCTCAAAGGCCGGGATGTCTGTCTGCATTAGGGTCGGGGGGCCGGTGTCGCCCCCATCACTCAGGTCCTGCCATTTACATCGTGCCCAGCTCTCCGCCTGTGGAAGATAAGACGTATGAAGGCGTCGAACACCAGAATACACAGCGTCTATTACTGACGCTCCGTACAGGGGAAAGTATGTGCCCCCTCATCGTCCACCTCCAGGAGCTTTACCGACCCCCGTCTGTATGGACCACCTGCTCTGGGCACCGTCATGAGGAACAGGAAAGGACCAACAGACAGACGTGCGATCCGTCACTGCACAGACAACGTCTCCTCCAGAGGTGGCGGCCTTACACCACTCCATCCGACGCTCCGCATTGTGCTTGGTGATGTACGGCCATCTCCGCGGCCTGGCTTTTCACAGCTGAGGGTTTGTTACAGTTGTATCCAGTGACTGCAGACTGATCCATAGAAACAGGCCCCCTCAGTATAGCGGGGTCCCCCCCCATATCAGCTGTACACACAGGAGTGACACCGCTCCCACTACACCGCTCACAATCTGCAGCTCAGCCTCCTGCAATGGGAAGAAGGAACCCGCAACCGCCATCATACCTGCTGGATCTCCTGGAGGAGCTGCGCGGGGTCGGGGGGCTCGATAAGAAGGCTCCGAGCAGACGGCGGCGTCTCCTCACCATCATCATCCTGCAAGACACCAGACCATCCTCACTGACCGACACCCCAGAAACGACCCCCAGACGTCAGGAAGCATCGGCTTCATCAGTGAGATTCCATCCCTCAGAGACCCCAACCACGGACGACAGACTGGTGTGTGACTAGAGCAGAGCCTCAGATCAGATCATGTATGCACCCCAAACTGACACCATGTCTTACCCTCCAGTCACCTCCAGAGCTGCACTCACTATTCTGCTGTTACATCGTGTCTTACCCTCCAGTCACCTCCAGAGCTGCACTCACTATTCTGCTGTTACATCAGGTCTTATCCTGCAGTCACCTCCAGAGCTGCGGTCACTATTCTGCTGTTACATCGTGTCTTATCCTCCAGCCACCTCCAGAGCTGCAGTCACTATTCTGCTGTTACATCGTGTCTTGTCCTCCAGAGCTGCAGTCACTATTCTGCTGTTACATCGTGTCTTACCCTCCAGTCACCTCCAGAGCTGCACTCACTATTCTGCTGTTACATCAGGTCTTATCCTGCAGTCACCTCCAGAGCTGCGGTCACTATTCTGCTGTTACATCGTGTCTTATCCTCCAGCCACCTCCAGAGCTGCAGTCACTATTCTGCTGTTACATCGTGTCTTGTCCTCCAGAGCTGCAGTCACTATTCTGCTGTTACATCGTGTCTTACCCTCCAGTCACCTCCAGAGCTGCACTCAGTATTCTGCTGTTACATCAGGTCTTATCCTGCAGTCACCTCCAGAGCGGCGGTCACTATTCTGCTGTTACATCGTGTCTTATCCTCCAGTCACCTCCAGAGCAGCAGTCACTATTCTGCTGTTACATCGTGTCATCCTCCAGCCACCTCCAGAGCTGCACTCACCATTCTACTGTTACATCGTGTCTTATCCTCCAGCCACCTCCAGAGCTGCAGTCACTATTCTGCTGTTACATCATGTCTTGTCCTCCAGAGCTGCAGTCACTATTCTGCTGTTACATCGAGTCATCCTCCAGCCACCTCCAGAGCTGCACTCACTATTCTGCTGTTACATCGTGTCTTATCCTCCTGTAGTGGGCAGTCACCTGCTGGGTGTGGTTCTCACGGTTAGGGGGGCCCTGCCATGTGCACAGTGCACCCCCGATGGTCCCTAATTCTGGGTGACCCCGGAGAGGTAACAATGTATCACAGCTTTCGGATACAATGTTTCCGTTCCCGGCTCACACCCACATGTGAGGAAACAACGGATGAGGCAATGTGAGTGCAGTGCGATTTACCATGAGCTTGTATATAGCGCAGGTCTCTGTATGTAAACGCTCCTGGTAACATCACACTGTAACATACAACTGTACACAGCCACTAAAACCAAATATTCTTCAATATATCAATATACAAATAGTAGACAGATAAACAGATTAAAAGCCGGCAAATGATCTGCGCGTACAGTATAGAATGGGTTTTAATAGGATAGAATAGATACATAGAATACAGAGATTATATTTTACATGGATAGAGATAGAAGAAGAAAAGCCGGTAATTCAGCAGCCACGTACAGTAGAATCGCAGCAGGAGCCAACAGGATAGGAGAGATGGATTCCATACAGTAAATACACATAGAATAGGAGATGTACAGGTGTCAGTGACAAATACAATTAGTGCAGTGTGTGTGCGCAAATTACTGGACATGTATTTAATAAACGATTATTGGAAACAAACGGTGCGGGCTCCCGTGCAATTTTCTAAACCAGCAGAGGGAAAGCTGGCAACTGGGGGCAGAGGTTTATAGCCTGGGAAGGGGGTAATACCCATGGAGCTTCCCAGACTATTAATATCAGCTCACAGCTGGATAATTATCCTTTACTGGCTATTAAAATGGGAGGACCCCCACCCCAAAAAAAGACATACAGTCCCCCCTAAATAAATAACTAGCAAATGCTATGCAGACAACTGCAGGGTGATATGAATAGCCTAGGAAGGGACCATGTATATTGTCCCCCGCTAAAAACACAAAAAACACCAGCACTCAGCCGCCCTTAGCCTCTCTCTTCCCACGGCCCTGTAATGGTGGCATATGGGGTAATAAGGGGTTAATGTCACCTTTGTATTGTGAGGTGACATCAAGCCCGGTTAGTAATGGAGAGCGGTCAATAAAACACCTATCCATTACTAATCCTATAGTTGATAAAGGGTTAAATAAAGACAGGCAGAATAAAGTATTTTAATTAAATAAAACACTGAACACCGTTTGACCATGTAATTGTTACTGCTAATCCATGCGACACCCTCGATCTCCTGTAATAAAGAAAAAATAACAAACCAACAATATCCCCATACCTGTCCGGCGTACAGTCAGTGCCACGCTGTAATCCATATCTAGGGGAATGTACAGTTTACAACCAGGAGCGCTGCTAATGTGACCATCCCGGCTGTAAACTACTGGGGAATGAATGAGAAGCTGCCGGCGCAGACTCGGTGAATAGCGCTGACATCATTGATGCTGCGCTCCCTCACAGCCTGAGCTGGGATGACCTCTGTAGCGTGGGAAAATGCCAGTTCATTTTCTCATGCTGAAGAGTTCACCGTGGGTCAGGCTGTGAGGGAGCACAGCATCCGTGATGTCAGCACTAGTTACTGATGCTGCCGCCGGCAGCTTCTCATTCATTCCCCAGTAGTTTACAGCCCGGATGGTCACATTAGCAGTGCTCCTGGTTGTAAACTGTACATTCCCGTAGATATGGATTACAGCGTGGCACTGACTGTACGCCGGACAGGTATGGGGATATTGTTAGTTAGTTATTTTTTGTTTATTACAGGAGATCGAGGGCGTCGCATGGATTAGGAGAACAATAAAATGGTCAAACGGTGTTCAGTGTTTTATTTCATTAAAATACTTTATTCTGCCTGTGACTTTATTTAACCCTTTACTAACTATAGGATTAGTAATGGATAGGTGTTTTATTGACCGCTCTCTATTACTAACCGGGCTTGATGTCACCTTACAATACAAAGGTGACATTAACCCACCATTACCCCATATGCTACCGCTACAGGGCCGTGGGAAGAGAGGCTAAGGGTGGCTGAGTGCTGGTGTTTTTAGACGTGGGGGGAAGTATCCATGGTCCCTTCCTAGGCTATTAAATTCCCTGGTCCCTTCCTAGGCTATTAATATCAGCCCGCAGCTGTCTGCATAGCATTTGCTGATTATTACTTATGGGGAAGTCATTTTTTTTATTTCAGCTGAGAGAAAAATCACAGATGAGATGTCACCCATAGAATAACATTGGTCCGAGTGCAATCCGTTTTTTGTTTAATGAGATTGCACTCGTCCGTTTCTGGCACAAACGGGTATGAGCCTTAATGTCCAGTGCTGCGCTAGAGGTGGTCATCTTGGTGGTGGACCTGGGCTCAGGGAGCCCCCTTACCTTGGCCGTCTTGTGATCCTCCACTGCACCGAATATCGTTCTCAGATCCCTCCCGGACAGTGCACTTGGGAAATCAGAAGGGTGGGGTCCGGGGGGTCCGAGTCCACGGCTGTTGTTGTTATTACAGTTCCCGTGTGAAGTTCTGGCGAGAAGCTGAAGGGGGTCTACCGTCCCCTCCCCCCGCGCCGCCGCACCCTCCGCCTCTCTGGACAGGGCGATCTTACTGATGGAGCGCACCAGTGATCCCGCATCTGTCACACAGCCATCAGGACTGTGGGTAGCCCCCCGAGCAGGCGATGGGGGAGCGGCCCCCCGGGCAGGCGATGGGGGAGCGGCCTGTGCCAAGTAATGAGACACGCGCTCGCTGATGTGCCGGGACTTGGAGGCGTCCACGGTGGAGGCGGACACATCGCGACACTTCGGGGTGGACAGCCTCGTTCCTAGAGTGAATGGTTGCGGCTTCCTCATGGCGGCGGCTCTGCTGCTCGTTAGGGGGTCACGGGCGGCTTGTGGTGGTCTCCTGAGGAAAGAGTGTACACGATGAGAAACCAGAACTCTATTGCTCTTTGGTGTCCACCACCATCTACTGTGCTCACATGAAGGAGGCTCACTGACGATCTATGACCCCCAAATACTACACGATGGTCCAAGAGTCATTTGCACCCCCCTACCAGCGGCCCCAACACCTCCCCACAGGGCCTGACCCCATAAGTCCCCACAAGGCCCGCTGGCAGCAGATCCCTACAGATCAAGTTAAGGATTTTAGCTTCTTTCCTGTACAGAGTTCACGCTGTGACTCCTCGGCCACAGGATCAGTGTCTCTGCCCCTCCCTGGGTCCCCGGGGCCCCTCACCCACCTTTCTGACCAGGCTGAGCAGGTACAGGACACAGCTGAGCACCGCTTCCCGGAACTGGTTGGACGTCAGATACCTCCAGAGTCTTCGGAGCAGGAAAGAGAGACGACCCCCGGCCCAGTGAGCCCCCCGACGAAGCTGCTGAGCTCCGGACACTGCCACTCGAGAGCCTAGAGCCCGGAGCAGCACAGTGCGGAGCAGCAGAAGTGGAGCCGGCATAGTGTGCGGAACCTGCAAAACAGGAGGAGACATTATAGGCTTATAATCACCCTGACCACCATGAGGTCAAACACGCATCATACAGCGCACCCCGACCTCCCCAGGGACACACCCGCATCATACAGAGCACCCCGACCTCCCCGGGACACACACGCATCATACAGAGCACCCCGACCTCCCCGGGACACACCCGCATCATACAGCGCACCCCGACCTCCCCGGGACACACCCGCATCATACAGCGCACCCCGACCTCCCCGGGACACACACGCATCATACAGCGCACCCCGACCTCCCCGGAGATACACAGGCATCATACAGCGCACCCCGACCTCCCCGGGGACACACCCGCATCATACAGAGCACCCCGACCTCCCCGGGACACACACGCATCATACAGAGCACCCCGACCTCCCCGGGACACACCCGCATCATACAGCGCACCCCGACCTCCCCGGGACACACACGCATCATACAGCGCACCCCGACCTCCCCGGAGATACACAGGCATCATACAGCGCACCCTGACCTCCCCGGAGATACACAGGCATCATACAGCGCACCCTGACCTCCCCGGGGACACACCCGCATCATACAGCGCACCCCGACCTCCCCGGAGACACACACGCATCATACAGCGCACCCCGACCTCCCCGGGACACACAGGCATCATACAGCGCACCCCGACCTCCCTGGAGACACACAGGCATCATACAGCGCACCCCGACCTTCCCGGAGACACACAGGCATTATACAGCGCACCCCGACCTCCCTGGGGACACACAGGCATTATACAGCGCACCCCGACCTCCCTGGGGACACACAGGCATCATACAGCGCACCCCGACCTCCCCGGGGACACACAGGCATCATACAGCGCACCCCGACCTTCCTGGGGACACACAGGCATTATACAGCGCACCCCGACCTCCCCGGAGACACACACACGCATCATACAGCGCACCCTGACCTCCCCGGAGATACACAGGCATCATACAGCGCACCCTGACCTCCCCGGGGACACACCCGCATCATACAGCGCACCCCGACCTCCCCGGAGACACACACGCATCATACAGCGCACCCCGACCTCCCCGGGACACACAGGCATCATACAGCGCACCCCGACCTCCCTGGAGACACACATGCATCATACAGCGCACCCCGACCTTCCCGGAGACACACAGGCATTATACAGCGCACCCCGACCTCCCTGGGGACATACAGGCATTATACAGCGCACCCCGACCTCCCTGGGGACACACAGGCATCATACAGCGCACCCCGACCTCCCCGGGGACACACAGGCATCATACAGCGCACCCCGACCTTCCTGGGGACACACAGGCATTATACAGCGCACCCCGACCTCCCCGGGGACACATAGGCATCATACAGCGCACCCCGACCTTCCCGGAGACACACAGGCATCATACAGCGCACCCCGACCTCCCCGGAGACACACAGGCATCATACAGCGCACCCCGACCTCCCCGGAGACACACACGCATCATACAGCACACCCCAACCTCCCCGGAGACACACAGGCATCATACAGCGCACCCCGACCTTCCCGGAGACACACGCATCATACAGCGCACCCCGACCTCCCCGGAGACACACAGGCATCATACAGCACACCCCGACCTCCCCGGAGACACACACGCATCATACAGCGCACCCCGACCTTCCCGGAGACACACGCATCATACAGCGCACCCCGACCTCCCCGGGGACACACAGGCATCATACAGCACACCCCGACCTCCCCGGGGACACACACGCATCATACAGCGCACCCTGACCTTCCAGGAGACACACAGGCATCATACAGCACACCCCGACCTCCCCGGGGACACACACGCATCATACAGCGCACCCCGACCTTCCAGGAGACACACAGGCATCATACAGCGCACCCTGACCTACCCGGAGACACACAGGCATCATACAGCGCACCCCGACCTCCCCAGAGACACACAGGCATCATACAGTGCACCCCGACCTCCCCGGGGACACACACGCATCATACAGCGCACCCCGACCTTCCAGGAGACACACAGGCATCATACAGCGCACCCCGACCTCCCCGGAGACACACACGCATCATACAGCACACCCCAACCTCCCCGGAGACACACACGCATCATACAGCACACCCCGACCTACCCGGACACACACGCATCATACAGCGCACCCCGACCTCCCCCGATATAACCTATATATATTGCACATTACACCCCGGTATTACAGACGCCCGCTGTATTCATGTCTCGCAGTCTTTTCTGATGACATCACCGACTTCTTCCATCTTCCCTGTTAACCCCTTATGTACTGTTCTGGCTACTGAAGCGAGGGTCCCCCGATCACTGGACTGAGGCCCCAGCAGCCGCTCCCCGGGTCATATACCCCATGTATAAAGCTCATCTGATGGGATCCTGGTTACCCGGGTCGGATCTCGCAACTTCCTGATGGATTTTAGTCTAAAACTCCAATAACTGTGACAGAAGAGCAGGAATGAAGCCTGGCCGGCCCCGCACACAGCTGAGGGGGCGTCACAGTGTGCCAGGTGCACCACTCACAGGGGCAGTAGTATCAGCCAAAACCAGCTAGGCTCTCAGTCCTCCCAGAGCGGCACCGAGCCTCCACCTAGTCCTCTGCCCAGTCATCCCAGAGCAGCACCCAGCCTCCACGTAGTCCTCCCAGCCCTCTGCCCAGTCCTCCCAGAGCGGTGCCCAGTCCTCCCGGCGTGGTGCCCAGTCCTCCCAGAGCGGCACCCAGCCTCCATCTAGTTGTCTCAGCTCTCCGCCAAGTCCCCCAGCGTGGTGCCCAGTTCTCCCAGCGTTGTGCCCAGTTCTCCCAGCGTGGTGCCCAGTTCTCCCAGCGTGGTGCCCAGTCCTCCCCTTGTGGTGCCCAGTCCTCCCAGCCTCGTGTCCAGTCCTCCCAGCGTGGTGCCCAGTCCTCCCAGCCTCATGCCCAGTCCTCCCAGCGTGGTGTCCAGTCCTCCCAGCCTCGTGCCCAGTCCTCCCAGAGTGGTGCCCAGTCCTCCCAGCATGGTGCCCAGTCCTCCCAGAGTGGTGCCCAGTCCTCCCAGCGTGGTGCCCAATCCTCCCAGCGTGGTGCCCAGTCCTCCCAGCGTGGTGCCCAGTCCTCCCAGCCTCATGCCCAGTCCTCCCAGCGTGGTGTCCAGTCCTCCCAGCCTCGTGCCCAGTCCTCCCAGAGTGGTGCCCAGTCCTCCCAGCGTTGTGCCCAGTCCTCCCAGCGTTGTGCCCAGTCCTCCCAGCGTTGTGCCCAGTTCTCCCAGCGTGGTGCCCAGTTCTCCCAGCGTGGTGCCCAGTCCTCCCAGCCTCGTGCCCAGTCCTCCCAGCGTGGTGCCCAGTCCTCCCAGCGTGGTGCCCAGTCCTCCCAGCGTGGTGCCTAGTCCTCCCAGCGTGCTGCCCAGTCCTCCCAGCGTGGTGCCCAGTCCTCCCAGCGTGGTGCCCAGTCCTCCCAGCGTGGTGCCCAGTCCTCCCAGCGTTGTGCCCAGTCCTCCCAGCGTTGTGCCCAGTTCTCCCAGCGTGGTGCCCAGTCCTCCCAGCGTGGTGCCCAGTCCTCCCAGCGTGGTGCCCAGTCCTCCCAGCGTGCTGCCTAGTCCTCCCAGCGTGGTGCCCAGTCCTCCCAGCGTGGTGCCTAGTCCTCCCAGCGTGGTGCCCAGTCCTCCCAGCGTGGTGCCCAGTCCTCCCCACGTGGTGCCCAGTCCTCCCAGCGTGGTGCCCAGTCCTCCCAGCGTGGTGCCCAGTCCTCCCAGCGTGGTGCCCAGTCCTCCCAGCCTCGTGCCCAGTCCTCCCGTTGCTTGGTGACAGGCCTCCTCTGTGCCGGGCAGTCGTCTCCCCACTGACCTCCTCAGATCTGCAGACCGTCTCCCGGCAGCTCCTGACCGTCACACAGCGATGTCTCCGCAGAGCATTGCCCCCCGTGTCCGGCGCAGGCTGTAGCGGGGCTCGGACCCTGGGGGGCTCCCGGCCCTTTATAAACCGCCGCCCCTTGTGATGGGGGAACAGCTGAGGGGAGCAGCTGTGGATTAACCCCTGCGCTGCTGGTGAGGGGCCTGCGGGGGCTGCTCCTTCTTATTGGGGGTTTCCTGCATGGACCGGAGGGGGCGGAGAAGCTCATCATCTGCAGACCCCACAGCAAACGTCTGCCTCCTGATATTAGTAGGAGGAGGAAACAAAACCCCAAATATTAGTGAGCACAGAGCGCCCCGGAGATAACACTGTATATAATGCATAGTGTGATGTATACAGCGTAGCGTGCGATATATACAGCGTCGTGTGTGCGACATATATACAGCGTCGTGTGTGCGATATATACAGCGTCATGTGTGCGACATATACAGCGTCGTGTGCGATATATATACACAGCGTCGTGTGTGCGATATATATACAGCGTCGTGTGTGCGATATATACAGCGTCGTGTGTGTGATATATATACAGCGTCGTGTGTGCGATATATACAGCGTCGTGTGTGCGACATATACAGCGTCGTGTGTGTGATATATATACAGCGTCGTGTGTGCGATATATACAGCGTCGTGTGTGCGATATATACAGCGTCGTGTGTGCGATATATACAGCGTCGTGTGTGCGACATATACAGCGTCGTGTGCGATATATACAGCGTCGTGTGTGCGATATATACAGCGTCGTGTGTGCGACATATACAGCGTCGTGTGTGCGATATATATACAGCGTCGTGTGCGATATATACAGCGTCGTGTGTGCGACATATACAGCGTCGTGTGTGTGATATATACAGCGTCGTGTGTGCGACATATACAGCGTCGTGTGTGCGATATATACAGCATCGTGTGTGCGATATATATACAGCATCGTGTGTGCGATATATACAGCATCGTGTGTGCGATATATATACAGCGTCGTGTGTGCGATATATACAGCGTCGTGTGTGCGATATATATACAGCGTCGTGTGTGCGATATATATACAGCGTCGTGTGTGCGATATATATACAGCGTCGTGTGTGATATATATACAGCGTCGTGTGCGATATATACAGCGTCGTGTGTGCGACATATACAGCGTCGTGTGTGTGATATATACAGCGTCGTGTGTGCGACATATACAGCGTCGTGTGTGCAATATATACAGCATCGTGTGTGCGATATATACAGCATCGTGTGTGCGATATATATACAGCGTCGTGTGTGCGATATATACAGCGTCGTGTGTGCGATATATATACAGCGTCGTGTGTGCGATATATATACAGCGTCGTGTGCGATATATACAGCGTCGTGTGTGCGATATATACAGCGTCGTGTGTGCGATATATACAGCGTCGTGTGTGCGATATATACAGCGTCGTGTGTGCGATATATACAGCGTCGTGTGTGCGATATATACAGCGTCGTGTGTGCGATATATACAGCGTCGTGTGTGCAATGTATATACAGCGTCGTGTGTGCGATATATACAGCGTCGTGTGTGCGATATATACAGCGTCGTGTGTGCGATATATACAGCATCATGTGTGCGATATATATACAGCGTCGTGTGTGCGATATATACAGCGTCGTGTGTGCGATATATATACAGCGTCGTGTGTGCGATATATATACAGCGTCGTGTGCGATATATACAGCGTCGTGTGTGCGATATATACAGCGTCGTGTGTGCGATATATACAGCGTCGTGTGTGCGATATATACAGCGTCGTGTGTGCGATATATACAGCATCGTGTGTGCGATATATATACAGCGTCGTGTGTGCGATATATACAGCGTCGTGTGTGCGATATATACAGCGTCGTGTGTGCGATATATACAGCGTCGTGTGTGCGATATATACAGCATCGTGTGTGCGATATATATACAGCGTCGTGTGTGCGATATATACAGCGTCGTGTGTGCGATATATATACAGCGTCGTGTGTGCGATATATATACAGCGTCGTGTGCGATATATACAGCGTCGTGTGTGCGATATATACAGCGTCGTGTGTGCGATATATACAGCGTCGTGTGTGCGATATATACAGCGTCGTGTGTGCGATATATACAGCGTCGTGTGTGCGATATATACAGCGTCGTGTGTGCGATATATACAGCGTCGTGTGTGCGATATATACAGCGTCGTGTGTGCGATATATACAGCGTCGTGTGTGCAATATATATACAGCGTCGTGTGTGCGATATATACAGCGTCATGTGTGCGATATATACACCGTCGTGTGCGATATATACAGCATCGTGTGTGCGACATATACAGCGTCGTGTGTGCGATATATATACAGCGTCGTGTGCGATATATACAGCGTCATGTGTGCGATATATACAGCGTCGTGTGTGCGATATATATACAGCGTCGTGTGTGCGATATATACAGCGTCGTGTGTGCGATATATACAGCGTCGTGTGTGCGATATATACAGCGTCATGTGTGCGATATATACAGCGTCATGTGTGCGATATATACAGCGTCGTGTGTGCGACATATATACAGCATCGTGTGTGCGATATATATACAGCGTCGTGTGTGCGACATATATACAGCATCGTGTGTGCGATATATACAGCGTCGTGTGCGATATATATACAGCGTCGTGTGTGCGACATATACAGCGTCGTGTGTGCGATATATATACAGCGTCGTGTGTGCGATATATATACAGCGTCGTGTGTGCGATATATATACAGCGTCGTGTGCGATATATATACAGCGTCGTGTGTGCGATATATATACAGCGTCGTGTGTGCGATATATACAGCGTCGTGTGTGCGATATATACAGCGTCGTGTGTGCGATATATACAGCGTCGTGTGTGCGATATATATACAGCGTCGTGTGTGCGATATATATACAGCGTCGTGTGTGCGATATATACAGCGTCGTGTGTGCGATATATACAGCGTCGTGTGTGCGATATATACAGCGTCGTGTGTGCGATATATATACAGCGTCGTGTGTGCGATATATAGTGTCGTGTGTGCGATATATACAGCGTCGTGTGTGCGATATATACAGCATCGTGTGTGCGATATATATACAGAGTCGTGTGTGCGATATATACGGCATCATGTGTGATATATATACAGTGTCGTGTGTGCGATATATACAGCGTCGTGTGTGTGATATATACAGCGTCGTGTGTGCGATATATACAGCGTCGTGTGTGTGATATATACAGCGTCGTGTGTGCGATATACACAGCGTCGTGTGTGCGATATATACAGCGTCATGTGTGCGATATATATACAGCGTCGTGTGCGATATATACAGCGTCGTGTGTGCGATACATACAGCGTCGTGTGTGCGATATATATACAGCGTCGTGTGTGCGACATACAGCGTCGTGTGTGCGATACATACAGCGTCGTGTGTGCGATATATACAGCGTCGTGTGTGCGATATATACAGCGTCGTGTGTGCGATATATACAGCGTCGTGTGTGCGACATATATATACAGCGTAGCATGCGATATATATACAGCGTCGTGTGTGCGATATATACAGCGTCGTGTGTGCGACATATATACAGCATCGTGTGTGCGATATATATATACAGCGTCGTGTGCGATATATATACAGCGTCGTGTGTGCGATATATACAGCGTCGTGTGTGCGACATATATACAGCATCGTGTGTGCGATATATATACAGCGTCGTGTGCGATATATATACAGCGTCGTGTGTGCGATATATATACAGCGTAGCATGCGATATATATACAGCGTCGTGTGTGCGATATATACAGCGTCGTGTGTGCGACATATATACAGCATCGTGTGTGCGATATATATACAGCGTCGTGTGCGATATATATACAGCGTCGTGTGTGCGATATATACAGCGTCGTGTGTGCGACATATATACAGCATCGTGTGTGCGATATATATACAGCGTCGTGTGCGATATATACAGCGTCGTGTGCGATATATATACAGCGTCGTGTGTGCGATATATACAGCGTCGTGTGTGCGATATATACAGCGTCGTGTGTGCGATATATATACAGCGTCGTGTGCGATATATATACAGCGTCGTGTGTGATATATACAGCGTCGTGTGTGCGATACATACAGCGTCGTGTGTGCGATATATACAGCGTCGTGTGTGCGATATATACAGCGTCATGTGTGCGATATATATACAGCGTCGTGTGTGCGATATATACAGCGTCGTGTGTGCGATATATACAGCGTCGTGTGTGCGATATATACAGCGTCGTGTGTGCGATATATACAGCGTCGTGTGCGATATATATACAGCGTCGTGTGTGCGATATATACAGCGTCGTGTGTGCGACATATATACAGCGTCGTGTGTGCGATATATATACAGCGTCGTGTGTGCGACATATATACAGCGTCGTGTGCGATATATATACAGCGTCGTGTGTGCGATATATACAGCGTCGTGTGTGATATATACAGCGTCGTGTGTGCGATATATATACAGCGTCGTGTGCGATATATACAGCGTCGTGTGTGCGATATATATACAGCGTCGTGTGCGATATATACAGCGTCGTGTGCGATATATACAGCGTCGTGTGCGATATATACAGCGTCGTGTGTGCGATATATATACAGCGTCGTGTGCGATATATACAGCGTCGTGTGTGCGATATATACAGCGTCGTGTGTGCGATATATACAGCGTCATGTGTGCGACATATACAGCGTCGTGTGTGCGATATATACAGCGTCGTGTGCGATATATACAGCGTCGTTTGTGCGACATATACAGCGTCGTGTGTGCGATATATACAGCGTCGTGTGCGATATATACAGCGTCGTGTGCGATATATACAGCGTCGTGTGTGATATATACAGCGTCGTGTGTGCGACATATACAGCGTCGTGTGCGATATATATACAGCGTCGTGTGTGCGATATATACAGCGTCGTGTGTGCGACATATATACAGCATCGTGTGTGCGATATATATACAGCGTCGTGTGCGATATATATACAGCGTCGTGTGTGCGATATATACAGCGTCGTGTGTGCGACATATATACAGCATCGTGTGTGCGATATATATACAGCGTCGTGTGCGATATATACAGCGTCGTGTGCGATATATATACAGCGTCGTGTGTGCGACATATATACAGCGTCGTGTGCGATATATACAGCGTCGTGTGCGATATATATACAGCGTAGCGTGCGATATATACAGCGTCGTGTGTGCGATATATACAGCGTCGTGTGTGCGATATATAGTGTCGTGTGTGCGATATATACAGCGTCGTGTGTGCGATATATACAGCGTCGTGTGTGCGATATATACAGCGTCGTGTGCGATATATACAGCGTCGTGTGCGATATATATACAGCGTCGTGTGTGCGATATATACAGCGTCATGTGTGCGATATATACAGCGTCGTGTGTGCGATATATACAGCGTCGTGTGTGCGACATATATACAGCGTCGTGTGTGCGATATATACAGCGTCGTGTGCGATATATACAGCGTCGTGTGTGCGATATATACAGCGTCGTGTGTGCGACATATACAGCGTCGTGTGTGCGATATATATACAGCGTCGTGTGCGATATATACAGCGTCGTGTGTGCGACATATACAGCGTCGTGTGTGTGATATATATACAGCGTCGTGTGTGCGATATATACAGCGTCGTGTGTGCGATATATACAGCGTCGTGTGTGCGATATATACAGCGTCGTGTGTGCGACATATACAGCGTCGTGTGCGATATATACAGCGTCGTGTGTGCGATATATACAGCGTCGTGTGTGCGACATATACAGCGTCGTGTGTGCGATATATATACAGCGTCGTGTGCGATATATACAGCGTCGTGTGTGCGACATATACAGCGTCGTGTGTGTGATATATACAGCGTCGTGTGTGCGACATATACAGCGTCGTGTGTGCGATATATACAGCATCGTGTGTGCGATATATATACAGCATCGTGTGTGCGATATATACAGCATCGTGTGTGCGATATATATACAGCGTCGTGTGTGCGATATATACAGCGTCGTGTGTGCGATATATATACAGCGTCGTGTGTGCGATATATATACAGCGTCGTGTGTGCGATATATATACAGCGTCGTGTGTGATATATATACAGCGTCGTGTGCGATATATACAGCGTCGTGTGTGCGACATATACAGCGTCGTGTGTGTGATATATACAGCGTCGTGTGTGCGACATATACAGCGTCGTGTGTGCAATATATACAGCATCGTGTGTGCGATATATACAGCATCGTGTGTGCGATATATATACAGCGTCGTGTGTGCGATATATACAGCGTCGTGTGTGCGATATATATACAGCGTCGTGTGTGCGATATATATACAGCGTCGTGTGCGATATATACAGCGTCGTGTGTGCGATATATACAGCGTCGTGTGTGCGATATATACAGCGTCGTGTGTGCGATATATACAGCGTCGTGTGTGCGATATATACAGCGTCGTGTGTGCGATATATACAGCGTCGTGTGTGCGATATATACAGCGTCGTGTGTGCAATGTATATACAGCGTCGTGTGTGCGATATATACAGCGTCGTGTGTGCGATATATACAGCGTCGTGTGTGCGATATATACAGCGTCGTGTGTGCGATATATATACAGCGTCGTGTGTGCGATATATACAGCGTCGTGTGTGCGATATATATACAGCGTCGTGTGTGCGATATATATACAGCGTCGTGTGCGATATATACAGCGTCGTGTGTGCGATATATACAGCGTCGTGTGTGCGATATATACAGCGTCGTGTGTGCGATATATACAGCGTCGTGTGTGCGATATATACAGCATCGTGTGTGCGATATATATACAGCGTCGTGTGTGCGATATATACAGCGTCGTGTGTGCGATATATACAGCGTCGTGTGTGCGATATATACAGCGTCGTGTGTGCGATATATACAGCATCGTGTGTGCGATATATATACAGCGTCGTGTGTGCGATATATACAGCGTCGTGTGTGCGATATATATACAGCGTCGTGTGTGCGATATATATACAGCGTCGTGTGCGATATATACAGCGTCGTGTGTGCGATATATACAGCGTCGTGTGTGCGATATATACAGCGTCGTGTGTGCGATATATACAGCGTCGTGTGTGCGATATATACAGCGTCGTGTGTGCGATATATACAGCGTCGTGTGTGCGATATATACAGCGTCGTGTGTGCGATATATACAGCGTCGTGTGTGCGATATATACAGCGTCGTGTGTGCAATATATATACAGCGTCGTGTGTGCGATATATACAGCGTCATGTGTGCGATATATACACCGTCGTGTGCGATATATACAGCATCGTGTGTGCGACATATACAGCGTCGTGTGTGCGATATATATACAGCGTCGTGTGCGATATATACAGCGTCATGTGTGCGATATATACAGCGTCGTGTGTGCGATATATATACAGCGTCGTGTGTGCGATATATACAGCGTCGTGTGTGCGATATATACAGCGTCGTGTGTGCGATATATACAGCGTCATGTGTGCGATATATACAGCGTCATGTGTGCGATATATACAGCGTCGTGTGTGCGACATATATACAGCATCGTGTGTGCGATATATATACAGCGTCGTGTGTGCGACATATATACAGCATCGTGTGTGCGATATATACAGCGTCGTGTGCGATATATATACAGCGTCGTGTGTGCGACATATACAGCGTCGTGTGTGCGATATATATACAGCGTCGTGTGTGCGATATATATACAGCGTCGTGTGTGCGATATATATACAGCGTCGTGTGCGATATATATACAGCGTAGCGTGCGATATATACAGCGTCGTGTGTGCGATATATATACAGCGTCGTGTGTGCGATATATATACAGCGTCGTGTGTGCGATATATACAGCGTCGTGTGTGCGATATATACAGCGTCGTGTGTGCGATATATACAGCGTCGTGTGTGCGATATATATACAGCGTCGTGTGTGCGATATATAGTGTCGTGTGTGCGATATATACAGCGTCGTGTGTGCGATATATACAGCATCGTGTGTGCGATATATATACAGAGTCGTGTGTGCGATATATACGGCATCATGTGTGATATATATACAGTGTCGTGTGTGCGATATATACAGCGTCGTGTGTGTGATATATACAGCGTCGTGTGTGCGATATATACAGCGTCGTGTGTGTGATATATACAGCGTCGTGTGTGCGATATACACAGCGTCGTGTGTGCGATATATACAGCGTCATGTGTGCGATATATATACAGCGTCGTGTGCGATATATACAGCGTCGTGTGTGCGATACATACAGCGTCGTGTGTGCGATATATATACAGCGTCGTGTGTGCGACATACAGCGTCGTGTGTGCGATACATACAGCGTCGTGTGTGCGATATATACAGCGTCGTGTGTGCGATATATACAGCGTCGTGTGTGCGATATATACAGCGTCGTGTGTGCGACATATATATACAGCGTAGCATGCGATATATATACAGCGTCGTGTGTGCGATATATACAGCGTCGTGTGTGCGACATATATACAGCATCGTGTGTGCGATATATATATACAGCGTCGTGTGCGATATATATACAGCGTCGTGTGTGCGATATATACAGCGTCGTGTGTGCGACATATATACAGCATCGTGTGTGCGATATATATACAGCGTCGTGTGCGATATATATACAGCGTCGTGTGTGCGATATATATACAGCGTAGCATGCGATATATATACAGCGTCGTGTGTGCGATATATACAGCGTCGTGTGTGCGACATATATACAGCATCGTGTGTGCGATATATATACAGCGTCGTGTGCGATATATATACAGCGTCGTGTGTGCGATATATACAGCGTCGTGTGTGCGACATATATACAGCATCGTGTGTGCGATATATATACAGCGTCGTGTGCGATATATACAGCGTCGTGTGCGATATATATACAGCGTCGTGTGTGCGATATATACAGCGTCGTGTGTGCGATATATACAGCGTCGTGTGTGCGATATATATACAGCGTCGTGTGCGATATATATACAGCGTCGTGTGTGATATATACAGCGTCGTGTGTGCGATACATACAGCGTCGTGTGTGCGATATATACAGCGTCGTGTGTGCGATATATACAGCGTCGTGTGTGCGATATATACAGCGTCGTGTGTGCGATATATACAGCGTCGTGTGTGCGATATATACAGCGTCGTGTGCGATATATATACAGCGTCGTGTGTGCGATATATACAGCGTCGTGTGTGCGACATATATACAGCGTCGTGTGTGCGATATATATACAGCGTCGTGTGTGCGACATATATACAGCGTCGTGTGCGATATATATACAGCGTCGTGTGTGCGATATATACAGCGTCGTGTGTGATATATACAGCGTCGTGTGTGCGATATATATACAGCGTCGTGTGCGATATATACAGCATCGTGTGTGCGATATATACAGCGTCGTGTGTGCGATATATATACAGCGTCGTGTGCGATATATACAGCGTCGTGTGCGATATATACAGCGTCGTGTGCGATATATACAGCGTCGTGTGTGCGATATATATACAGCGTCGTGTGCGATATATACAGCGTCGTGTGTGCGATATATACAGCGTCGTGTGTGCGATATATACAGCGTCATGTGTGCGACATATACAGCGTCGTGTGTGCGATATATACAGCGTCGTGTGCGATATATACAGCGTCGTTTGTGCGACATATACAGCGTCGTGTGTGCGATATATACAGCGTCGTGTGCGATATATACAGCGTCGTGTGCGATATATACAGCGTCGTGTGTGATATATACAGCGTCGTGTGTGCGACATATACAGCGTCGTGTGCGATATATATACAGCGTCGTGTGTGCGATATATACAGCGTCGTGTGTGCGACATATATACAGCATCGTGTGTGCGATATATATACAGCGTCGTGTGCGATATATATACAGCGTCGTGTGTGCGATATATACAGCGTCGTGTGTGCGACATATATACAGCATCGTGTGTGCGATATATATACAGCGTCGTGTGCGATATATACAGCGTCGTGTGCGATATATATACAGCGTCGTGTGTGCGACATATATACAGCGTCGTGTGCGATATATACAGCGTCGTTTGCGATATATATACAGCGTAGCGTGCGATATATACAGCGTCGTGTGTGCGATATATACAGCGTCGTGTGTGCGATATATAGTGTCGTGTGTGCGATATATACAGCGTCGTGTGTGCGATATATACAGCGTCGTGTGTGCGATATATACAGCGTCGTGTGTGTGATATATACAGCGTCGTGTGTGCGATATATACAGCGTCGTGTGTGCGATATATACAGCGTCGTGTGTGCGATATATACAGCGTCGTGTGTGCGATATATATACAGCGTCGTGTGCGATATATATACAGCGTCGTGTGCGATATATACAGCGTCGTGTGTGCGATATATACAGCGTCGTGTGTGCGATATATACAGCATCGTGTGTGCGATATATACAGCGTCGTGTGTGCGATATATACAGCGTCGTGTGTGCGATATATACAGCGTCGTGTGTGCGATATATATACAGCGTCGTGTGCGATATATACAGCGTCGTGTGCGATATATATACAGTGTCGTGTGTGCGATATATACAGCGTCGTGTGTGCGATATATATACAGTGTCGTGTGTGCGATATATACAGCGTCGTGTGTGCGATATATATACAGCGTCGTGTGTGCGATATATACAGCGTCGTGTGTGCGATATATACAGCGTCGTGTGTGCGATATATACAGCGTCGTGTGTGCGACATATATACAGCATCGTGTGTGCGATATATATACAGCGTCGTGTGCGATATATACAGCGTCGTGTGCGATATATATACAGCGTCGTGTGTGCGACATATATACAGCGTCGTGTGCGATATATACAGCGTCGTGTGCGATATATATACAGCGTAGCGTGCGATATATACAGCGTCGTGTGTGCGATATATACAGCGTCGTGTGTGCGATATATAGTGTCGTGTGTGCGATATATACAGCGTCGTGTGTGCGATATATACAGCGTCGTGTGTGCGATATATACAGCGTCGTGTGTGTGATATATACAGCGTCGTGTGTGCGATATATACAGCGTCGTGTGTGCGATATATACAGCGTCGTGTGTGCGATATATACAGCGTCGTGTGTGCGATATATATACAGCGTCGTGTGCGATATATATACAGCGTCGTGTGCGATATATACAGCGTCGTGTGTGCGATATATACAGCGTCGTGTGTGCGATATATACAGCATCGTGTGTGCGATATATACAGCGTCGTGTGTGCGATATATACAGCGTCGTGTGTGCGATATATACAGCGTCGTGTGTGCGATATATATACAGCGTCGTGTGCGATATATACAGCGTCGTGTGCGATATATATACAGTGTCGTGTGTGCGATATATACAGCGTCGTGTGTGCGATATATATACAGTGTCGTGTGTGCGATATATACAGCGTCGTGTGTGCGATATATATACAGCGTCGTGTGTGCGATATATACAGCGTCGTGTGTGCGATATATACAGCGTCGTGTGTGCGATATATACAGCGTCGTGTGTGCGACATATATACAGCATCGTGTGTGCGATATATATACAGCGTCGTGTGCGATATATACAGCGTCGTGTGCGATATATATACAGCGTCGTGTGTGCGACATATATACAGCGTCGTGTGCGATATATACAGCGTCGTGTGCGATATATATACAGCGTAGCGTGCGATATATACAGCGTCGTGTGTGCGATATATACAGCGTCGTGTGTGCGACATATGCAGCGTCGTGTGTGCGATATATAGTGTCGTGTGTGCGATATATACAGCGTCGTGTGTGCGATATATACAGCGTCGTGTGCGATATATATACAGCGTCGTGTGCGATATATACAGCGTCGTGTGTGCGATATATACAGCGTCGTGTGTGCGATATATACAGCATCGTGTGTGCGATATATACAGCGTCGTGTGTGCGATATATACAGCGTCGTGTGTGCGATATATACAGCGTCGTGTGTGCGATATATATACAGCGTCGTGTGCGATATATACAGCGTCGTGTGCGATATATATACAGTGTCGTGTGTGCGATATATACAGCGTCGTGTGTGCGATATATATACAGTGTCGTGTGTGCGATATATACAGCGTCGTGTGTGCGATATATATACAGCGTCGTGTGTGCGATATATACAGCGTCGTGTGTGCGATATATACAGCGTCGTGTGTGCGATATATACAGCGTCGTGTGTGCGACATATATACAGCATCGTGTGTGCGATATATATACAGCGTCGTGTGCGATATATACAGCGTCGTGTGCGATATATATACAGCGTCGTGTGTGCGACATATATACAGCGTCGTGTGCGATATATACAGCGTCGTGTGCGATATATATACAGCGTAGCGTGCGATATATACAGCGTCGTGTGTGCGATATATACAGCGTCGTGTGTGCGACATATGCAGCGTCGTGTGTGCGATATATAGTGTCGTGTGTGCGATATATACAGCGTCGTGTGTGCGATATATACAGCGTCGTGTGTGCGATATATACAGCGTCGTGTGTGTGATATATACAGCGTCGTGTGTGCGATATATACAGCGTCGTGTGTGCGATATATACAGCGTCGTGTGTGCGATATATACAGCGTCGTGTGTGCGATATATATACAGCGTCGTGTGCGATATATATACAGCGTCGTGTGCGATATATACAGCGTCGTGTGTGCGATATATACAGCGTCGTGTGTGCAATATATACAGCATCGTGTGTGCGATATATACAGCGTCGTGTGTGCGATATATACAGCGTCGTGTGTGCGATATATACAGCGTCGTGTGTGCGATATATATACAGCGTCGTGTGCGATATATACAGCGTCGTGTGCGATATATATACAGTGTCGTGTGTGCGATATATACAGCGTCGTGTGTGCGATATACAGTATATACAGTGTCGTGTGTGCGATATATACAGCGTCGTGTGTGCGATATATATACAGCGTCGTGTGTGCGATATATACAGCGTCGTGTGTGCGATATATACAGCGTCGTGTGTGCGATATATACAGCGTCGTGTGTGCGATATATACACCGTCGTGTGCGATATATACAGTGTCGTGTGTGCGATATATACAGCGTCGTGTGTGTGATATATATACAGCGTCGTGTGTGCGATATATACAGCGTCGTGTGTGCGACATATACAGCGTCGTGTGTGCGATATATATACAGCGTCGTGTGTGCGATATATATACAGCGTCGTGTGCGATATATACAGCGTCATGTGTGCGATATATGCAGCGTCGTGTGTGCGATATATATACAGCGTCGTGTGCGATATATACAGCGTCATGTGTGCGATATATATACAGCGTCGTGTGTGCGATATATACAGCATCGTGTGTGCGATATATACAGCATCGTGTGTGCGATATATACAGCGTCGTGTGCGATATATATACAGCGTCGTGTGTGCGATATATACAGCGTCGTGTGTGCGACATATATACAGCGTCGTGTGTGCGATATATATACAGCGTCGTGTGTGCGACATATATACAGCGTCGTGTGCGATATATATACAGCGTCGTGTGTGCGATATATACAGCGTCGTGTGTGATATATACAGCGTCGTGTGTGCGATATATATACAGCGTCGTGTGCGATATATACAGCATCGTGTGTGCGATATATACAGCGTCGTGTGTGCGATATATATACAGCGTCGTGTGCGATATATACAGCGTCGTGTGCGATATATACAGCGTCGTGTGCGATATATACAGCGTCGTGTGTGCGATATATATACAGCGTCGTGTGTGCGATATATACAGCGTCGTGTGTGCGACACATACAGCGTCGTGTGTGCGATATATACAGCGTCGTGTGCGATATATATACAGCGTCGTGTGTGCGATATATACAGCGTCGTGTGTGCGACATATACAGCGTCGTGTGTGCGATATATACAGCGTCGTGTGCGATATATATACAGCGTCGTGTGGGCGATATATACAGCGTCGTGTGTGATATATACAGCGTCGTGTGTGCGACATACAGCGTCGTGTGTGCGATATATATACAGCGTCGTGTGTGCGACATATACAGCGTCGTGTGCGATATATATACAGCGTCGTGTGTGCGATATATACAGCGTCGTGTGTGATATATACAGCGTCGTGTGTGCGATATATATACAGCGTCGTGTGCGATATATACAGCGTCGTGTGTGCGATATATACAGCATCGTGTGTGCGATATATGCAGCGTCGTGTGTGCGATATATATACAGCGTCGTGTGTGCGATATATACAGCGTCGTGTGTGCGATATATACAGCGTCGTGTGTGCGACATATACAGCGTCGTGTGTGCGATATATATACAGCGTCGTGTGTGCGACATATACAGCGTCGTGTGCGATATATATACAGCGTCGTGTGTGCGATATATACAGCGTCGTGTGTGATATATACAGCGTCGTGTGTGCGATATATATACAGCGTCGTGTGCGATATATACAGTGTCGTGTGTGCGACATATACAGCGTCGTGTGTGCGATATATACAGCGTCGTGTGCGATATATACAGCGTCGTGTGTGCGATATATACAGCATCGTGTGTGCGATATATACAGCGTCGTGTGTGCGATATATATACAGCGTCGTGTGTGCGATATATACAGCGTCGTGTGTGCGATATATACAGCGTCGTGTGTGCGACATATACAGCGTCGTGTGTGCGATATATATACAGCGTCGTGTGTGCGACATATACAGCGTCGTGTGCGATATATATACAGCGTCGTGTGTGCGATATATACAGCGTCGTGTGTGATATATACAGCGTCGTGTGTGCGATATATATACAGCGTCGTGTGCGATATATACAGCGTCGTGTGTGATATATACAGCGTCGTGTGTGCGACATATACAGCGTCGTGTGTGCGATATATACAGCGTCGTGTGCGATATATATACAGCGTCGTGTGTGCGATATATACAGCGTCGTGTGTGATATATACAGCGTCGTGTGTGCGACATATACAGCGTCGTGTGTGCGATATATATACAGCGTCGTGTGTGCGACATATACAGCGTCGTGTGCGATATATATACAGCGTCGTGTGTGCGATATATACAGCGTCGTGTGTGCGATATATATACAGCGTCGTGTGCGATATATACAGCGTCGTGTGTGCGATATATATACAGCGTCGTGTGCGATATATACAGCGTCATGTGTGCGATATATACAGCATCGTGTGTGCGATATATACAGCGTCGTGTGTGCGATATATATACAGCGTCGTGTGTGCGATATATACAGCGTCGTGTGTGCGATATATACAGCGTCGTGTGTGCGACATATACAGCGTCGTGTGTGCGATATATACAGCGTCGTGTGCGATATATACAGCGTCGTGTGTGCGATATATATACAGCGTCGTGTGCGATATATATACAGCGTCGTGTGTGTGATATATATACAGCGTCGTGTGTGCGATATATACAGCGTCGTGTGTGCGATATATATACAGCGTCGTGTGCGATATATATACAGCGTCGTGTGTGTGATATATATACAGCGTCGTGTGCGATATATATACAGCGTCGTGTGTGCAATATATATACAGCATCGTGTGTGCGATATATGCAGCGTCGTGTGTGCGATATATACAGCGTCGTGTGCGATATATATATACAGCGTCGTGTGCGATATATACAGCGTCGTGTGTGCGATATATACAGCATCGTGTGCGATATATACAGCGTCGTGTGTGCAATATATACAGCGTCGTGTGCGATATATATACAGCGTCGTGTGTGCGATATATACAGCGTCGTGTGTGCGATATATACAGCGTCGTGTGTGCGATATATATACAGCGTCGTGTGCGATATATATACAGCGTCGTGTGTGCCATATATACAGCGTCGTGTGTGTGATATATATACAGCGTCGTGTGTGCGACATACAGCGTCGTGTGTGCGATATATACAGCGTCGTGTGTGCGATATATACAGCGTCGTGTGTGCGATATATACAGCGTCGTGTGTGCGATATATATACAGCGTCGTGTGTGCGATATATACAGCGTCGTGTGTGCGATATATACAGCGTCGTGTGTGCGATATATATACAGCGTCGTGTGTGCGATATATAGTGTCGTGTGTGCGATATATATACAGCGTCGTGTGTGCGATACATACAGCGTCGTGTGCGATATATATACAGCGTCGTGTGCGAGATATATACAGCATCGTGTGTGCGATATATACAGCGTCGTGTGTGTGATATATACAGCGTCATGTGCGATATATATACAGCGTCGTGTGTGCGATATATACAGCGTCGTGTGTGCGATATATACAGCGTCGTGTGTGCGATATATATACAGCGTCGTGTGCGATATATATACAGCGTCGTGTGTGCCATATATACAGCGTCGTGTGTGTGCCATATATACAGCGTCGTGTGTGTGATATATATACAGCGTCGTGTGCGATATATATACAGCGTCGTGTGTGTGATATATATACAGCGTCGTGTGCGATATATATACAGCGTCGTGTGTGCAATATATATACAGCATCGTGTGTGCGATATATGCAGCGTCGTGTGTGCGATATATACAGCGTCGTGTGCGATATATATATACAGCGTCGTGTGCGATATATACAGCGTCGTGTGTGCGATATATACAGCGTCGTGTGCGATATATACAGCGTCGTGTGTGATATATACAGCGTCGTGTGTGCGACATATACAGCGTCGTGTGTGCGATATATACAGCGTCGTGTGCGATATATATACAGCGTCGTGTGTGCGATATATACAGCGTCGTGTGTGATATATACAGCGTCGTGTGTGCGACATATACAGCGTCGTGTGTGCGATATATATACAGCGTCGTGTGTGCGACATATACAGCGTCGTGTGCGATATATATACAGCGTCGTGTGTGCGATATATACAGCGTCGTGTGTGCGATATATATACAGCGTCGTGTGCGATATATACAGCGTCGTGTGTGCGATATATATACAGCGTCGTGTGCGATATATACAGCGTCATGTGTGCGATATATACAGCATCGTGTGTGCGATATATACAGCGTCGTGTGTGCGATATATATACAGCGTCGTGTGTGCGATATATACAGCGTCGTGTGTGCGATATATACAGCGTCGTGTGTGCGACATATACAGCGTCGTGTGTGCGATATATACAGCGTCGTGTGCGATATATACAGCGTCGTGTGTGCGATATATACAGCGTCGTGTGTGCGATATATATACAGCGTCGTGTGCGATATATATACAGCGTCGTGTGTGATATATATACAGCGTCGTGTGTGCGACATATACAGCGTCGTGTGTGCGATATATACAGCGTCGTGTGTGCGATATATACAGCGTCGTGTGCGATATATATACAGCGTCGTGTGTGTGATATATCCAGCGTCGTGTGCGATATATATACAGCGTCGTGTGCGATACACAGCGTCGTGTGTGCGATATATACAGCGTCGTGTGTGCGATATATATACAGCGTCGTGTGCGATATATATACAGCGTCGTGTGTGTGATATATATACAGCGTCGTGTGCGATATATATACAGCGTCGTGTGTGCAATATATATACAGCATCGTGTGTGCGATATATGCAGCGTCGTGTGTGCGATATATACAGCGTCGTGTGCGATATATATATACAGCGTCGTGTGCGATATATACAGCGTCGTGTGTGCGATATATACAGCGTCGTGTGCGATATATACAGCGTCGTGTGTGCAATATATACAGCGTCGTGTGCGATATATATACAGCGTCGTGTGTGCGATATATACAGCGTCGTGTGTGCGATATATACAGCGTCGTGTGTGCGATATATATACAGCGTCGTGTGCGATATATATACAGCGTCGTGTGTGCCATATATACAGCGTCGTGTGTGTGATATATATACAGCGTCGTGTGTGCGACATACAGCGTCGTGTGTGCGATATATACAGCGTCGTGTGTGCGATATATACAGCGTCGTGTGTGCGATATATACAGCGTCGTGTGTGCGATATATATACAGCGTCGTGTGTGCGATATATACAGCGTCGTGTGTGCGATACATACAGCGTCGTGTGTGTGATATATACAGCGTCATGTGCGATATATATACAGCGTCGTGTGCGAGATATATACAGCATCGTGTGTGCGATATATACAGCGTCGTGTGTGTGATATATACAGCGTCATGTGCGATATATATACAGCGTCGTGTGTGCGATATATACAGCGTCGTGTGTGCGATATATACAGCGTCGTGTGTGCGATATATATACAGCGTCGTGTGCGATATATATACAGCGTCGTGTGTGCCATATATACAGCGTCGTGTGTGTGCCATATATACAGCGTCGTGTGTGTGATATTTATACAGCGTCGTGTGCGATATATATACAGCGTCGTGTGTGTGATATTTATACAGCATCGTGTGCGATATATACAGCGTCGTGTGCGATATATATACAGCATCGTGTGTGCGATATATGCAGCGTCGTGTGTGCGATATATACAGCGTCGTGTGCGATATATATATACAGCGTCGTGTGCGATATATACAGCGTCGTGTGTGCGATATATACAGCGTCGTGTGCGATATATACAGCGTCGTGTGTGCAATATATACAGCGTCGTGTGCGATATATATACAGCGTCGTGTGTGCGATATATACAGCGTCGTGTGTGCGATATATACAGCGTCGTGTGTGCGATATATATACAGCGTCGTGTGCGATATATATACAGCGTCGTGTGTGCCATATATACAGCGTCGTGTGTGTGATATATATACAGCGTCGTGTGTGCGACATACAGCGTCGTGTGTGCGATATATACAGTGTCGTGTGTGCGATATATACAGCGTCGTGTGTGCGATATATACAGCGTCGTGTGTGCGATATATATACAGCGTCGTGTGTGCGATATATACAGCGTCGTGTGTGCGATATATACAGCGTCGTGTGTGCGATATATACAGCGTCGTGTGTGCGATATATACAGCGTCGTGTGTGCGATATATACAGCGTCGTGTGTGCGATATATACAGCGTCGTGTGTGCGATATATACAGCGTCGTGTGTGCGATATATACAGCGTCGTGTGTGTGATATATACAGCGTCATGTGCGATATATATACAGCGTCGTGTGCGAGATATATACAGCATCGTGTGTGCGATATATACAGCGTCGTGTGTGTGATTTATACAGCGTCATGTGCGATATATATACAGCGTCGTGTGTGCGATATATACAGCGTCGTGTGTGCGATATATACAGTGTCGTGTGTGCGATATATATACAGCGTCGTGTGCGATATATATACAGCGTCGTGTGTGCCATATATACAGCGTCGTGTGTGTGATATATATACAGCGTCGTGTGTGCGACATACAGCGTCGTGTGTGCGATATATACAGCGTCGTGTGTGCGATATATACAGCGTCGTGTGTGCGATATATACAGCGTCGTGTGTGCGATATATATACAGCGTCGTGTGTGCGATATATACAGCGTCGTGTGTGCGATATATACAGCGTCGTGTGTGCGATATATACAGCGTCGTGTGTGCGATATATATACAGCGTCGTGTGTGCGATACATACAGCGTCGTGTGTGTGATATATACAGCGTCATGTGCGATATATATACAGCGTCGTGTGCGAGATATATACAGCATCGTGTGTGCGATATATACAGCGTCGTGTGTGTGATATATACAGCGTCATGTGCGATATATATACAGCGTCGTGTGCGATATATACAGCATCGTGTGTGCGATATATATACAGCGTTGTGTGTGCAATATATACAGCGTCGTGTGTGTGATATATACAGCGTCATGTGCGATATATATACAGCGTCGTGTGTGCGATATATACAGCGTCGTGTGTGTGATATATACAGCGTCGTGTGCGATAAATATACAGCGTCGTGTGCGATATATACAGCGTCATGTGTGCGATATATACAGCGTCGTGAGTGCGATATATACAGCGTCGTGTGTGCGATATATATACAGCGTCGTGTGTGATATATACAGCGTAGCGTGCGATATATATACAGCGTCGTGTGTGCGATATATGCAGCGTCGTGTGCGATATATACAGCGTCGTGTGTGCGATATATACAGCGTCGTGTGTGCGATATATATACAGCGTGTGCGATATATACAGCGTCGTGTGCGATATGTATACAGCGTCATGTGTGCGATATATACAGCGTCATGTGTGCGATATATACAGCGTCGTGTGTGCGATATATACAGTGTGTGCGATATATACAGCGTCGTGTGCGATATATACAGCGTCGTGTGTGCGATATATACAGCGTCGTGTGTGCGATATATACAGCGTCTTGTGTGCGATATATATACAGCGTCGTGTGTGATATATACAGCGTAGCGTGCGATATATATACAGCGTCGTGTGTGCGATATATGCAGCGTCTTGTGTGCGATATATATACAGCGTCGTGTGCGATATATACAGCGTAGCGTGCGATATATATACAGCGTCGTGTGTGCGATATATGCAGCGTCGTGTGCGATATATATACACCGTCGTGTGCAATATATACAGCGTCGTGTGCGATATATACAGCGTCGTGTGTGCGATATATACAGCGTCGTGTGTGCGATATATATACAGCGTGTGCGATATATACAGTGTCGTGTGCGATATGTATACAGCGTCGTGTGCGATATATATACAGCGTCGTGTGTGATATATATACAGCATCGTGTGTGCGATATATACAGCGTCGTGTGTGCGATATATGCAGCGTCGTTTGTGCGATATATACAGCGTCGTGTGTGCGATATGTATACAGCGTCGTGTGTGCGATATATACAGCGTCGTGTGCGATACATACAGCGTCGTGTGTGCGATATATACAGTGTCGTGTGTGCGATATATACAGCGTCGTGTGTGCGATATATACAGTGTCGTGTGTGCGATATATACACCGTCGTGTGCGATATATACAGCGTCGTGTGTGCGATATATACAGCGTCGTGTGTGCGATATATATACAGCGTCGTGTGTGCGATATATACAGCGTCGTGTGTGCGACATATACAGCGTCGTGTGTGCGATATATATACAGCGTCGTGTGCGATATATACAGCGTCGTGTGCGATATATATACAGCGTCGTGTGTGCGATATATACAGCGTCATGTGTGCGATATATATACAGCGTCGTGTGTGCGATATATACAGCGTCGTGTGTGCGATATATACACCGTCGTGTGCGATATATACAGCGTCGTGTGTGTGATATATATACAGCGTCGTGTGTGCGATATATACAGCGTCGTGTGTGCGACATATACAGCGTCGTGTGTGCGATATATATACAGCGTCGTGTGCGATATATACAGCGTCATGTGTGCGATATATGCAGCGTCGTGTGGGCGATATATATACAGCGTCGTGTGCGATATATACAGCGTCATGTGTGCGATATATATACAGCGTCGTGTGTGCGATACATACAGCGTCGTGTGTGCGATATATACAGCGTCGTGTGTGCGATATATACAGCGTCATGTGTGCGATATATACAGCATCGTGTGTGCGATATATACAGCGTCGTGTGCGATATATATACAGCGTCGTGTGTGCGACATATACAGCGTCGTGTGTGCGATATATATACAGCGTCGTGTGTGCGACATATATACAGCGTCGTGTGTGCGATATATATACAGCGTCGTGTGTGCGACATATATACAGCGTCGTGTGTGCGATATATACAGCGTCGTGTGTAATATATACAGCGTCGTGTGTGCGATATATATACAGCGTCGGGTGCGATATATACAGCGTCGTGTGCGATATATACAGCGTCGTGTGTGTGATATATATACAGCGTCGTGTGCGATATATACAGCGTCGTGTGCGATATATACAGCGTCGTGTGTGCGAAATATATACAGCGTCGTGTGCGATATACACAGCGTCGTGTGTGCGATATATACAGCGTCGTGTGTGCGACATATACAGCGTCGTGTGTGCGATATATATACAGCGTCGTGTGTGCGACATATACAGCGTCGTGTGCGATATATATACAGCGTCGTGTGTGCGATATATACAGCGTCGTGTGTGATATATACAGCGTCGTGTGTGCGATATATATACAGCGTCGTGTGCGATATATACAGCGTCGTGTGTGCGATATATACAGCATCGTGTGTGCGATATATACAGCGTCGTGTGTGCGACATATACAGCGTCGTGTGCGATATATATACAGCGTCGTGTGTGCGATATATATACAGCGTCGTGTGCGATATATACAGCGTCGTGTGTGCGATATATACAGCGTCGTGTGTGCGACATATACAGCGTCGTGTGTGCGATATATATACAGCGTCGTGTGTGCGACATATACAGCGTCGTGTGCGATATATATACAGCGTCGTGTGTGCGATATATACAGCGTCGTGTGTGATATATACAGCGTCGTGTGTGCGATATATATACAGCGTCGTGTGCGATATATACAGCGTCGTGTGTGCGATATATACAGCATCGTGTGTGCGATATATACAGCGTCGTGTGTGCGATATATACAGCGTCGTGTGTGCGATATATACAGCGTCATGTGTGTGATATATACAGCGTCATGTGTGCGATATATACAGCGTCGTGTGTGCGACATATATACAGCATCGTGTGTGCGATATATATACAGCGTCGTGTGTGCGACATATATACAGCATCGTGTGTGCGATATATATACAGCGTCGTGTGTGCGATATATACAGCGTCGTGTGTGCGATATATATACAGCGTCGTGTGCGATATATACAGCGTCATGTGTGCGATATATATACAGCGTCGTGTGTGCGATACATACAGCGTCGTGTGTGCGATATATACAGCGTCGTGTGTGCGATATATACAGCGTCATGTGTGCGATATATGCAGCATCGTGTGTGCGATATATACAGCGTCATGTGCGATATATATACAGCGTCGTGTGTGCGATATATACAGCGTCGTGTGTGCGACATATACAGCGTCGTGTGTGCGATATATATACAGCGTCGTGTGTGCGACATATATACAGCGTTGTCACGATATGGTATGAAATATCATAAGTTTAGTGCTCTTGTCAGCCCAGGATGTGGGCTAGGAGGCCCCCCTTGTCTTTTGCTTCAGAGTTGAGCTTGCTTGCCAATGTAGATGGGGGAAGTGAGTTTTATTGACGAAAGGCATTTACGACCCCCAGTTCCTGTAGTAGTAAGTGCTCAGCTTTAACAGTTAGAGAAACTTCTAGAACCATGCGGTCCTTTGTTCGGTTATTGTGAGATATTAGACAAACTATTTAGGATAGTGGAATGATAAATACATATTCTTTATCTCCGTCGAAGCATCTACCCATCACTCTAAACACAGTCGCCTAACTCCATCGGGGGAAGAAGTAGGGATTGCTCTGTAAAGGACATATTTGGTCTCCTTAGAAAGCTCATGTTAATACAAGCTCTATGCTGGGTGTGATATGACTCTGATATGTACTGGGACGGAGTTATAAGCATTAGACCAATTTGTATCCAAGTTACTCAGACTGAAAGGTAGGAGGATCTGGAAAAGCCAGCCCTTTCTGTGAGGTCACAGACTGTAGATTATAAAGTTGTGGCCAGATCTCCCGGCTCAGTCTTCTTCTTCTCTTTTCCTGTGAGCCCTGAGCAGCACATCCAATGAGCTGGGATGTCTGGCTGACTGCCATGCAATGATCTGAGAAATGTGAGTGTTATCGTTTCTTCCTTTAATCCTTTTATTTTCATAATTACCTTGTACATATTTGCAATTGTCTCATTTGTAACATCTTTGTAAAATATTTTATAAACACTGCCTAAAAATCATTTATGGGGTATCATATTTAATACTAGTTCGTCCTTCCTGCTCTAAATACGTACCCTGTCTCTGAAGGGAATTACGCTACTATTTTGGGGGTTGGCTCCAGACCCGTTCAATTGGAGCTGGTGGCAGCGACCGTGTGCCGGCTTTTGGGGGTCCCTGTAGCGACTGCGGCTTGATAATTATTGTTCCTGCCTGAGTGGGAGTAGTTATCGCGTTGCTGCAGTGCGCCCAATAGCCAGTACATAGCAGGCAGCCTTTCTGGCGACTAATTACCCCAGGTGCAGTACCTAATCTGACCTGAGAGTAAGGGGGGCGCCAGAGAGCTGCAAGTGTTAAGTGGAACTGTAAGCGGGATAGACACAAATCCCTGCAGTTCATGGTATAGTGAAGAGCAGTGGGATACCTAGAATAAGCCCCTGCTGTAAACAAGAGGTCAATAGCCTCGTGTGTGTTTTTTTTTCATCACATTGTGGCAGTGGAGGGATAACTCGGATAAGCCCCCCTGCACATGTGATAGCCGTCTGCTGGTCTAAAGTCACCCCAAGCCGTGACATATCGTAGGCAGCAGCTAAGGGATCTTGACAATTGGTGACAGTCACGGTGTGAATCGTGACATATTGGTGGCAGCGGTGGGATATTAGAGCATTAGTGATTTGGTTTGAGCAATCATTCCTTTCACTAAAAACTTGCAGAAAGTTCTTGCGAGAACTCTGCGCAAATAAGTTTGGAGAACGAACTCAGTGTTTATTAGTTGTGAGACAATTGTGTACTGGTAATTATCCCCTCCCTTTTTCTTCGTTTTTCTATCCTATCTTTTATTTGGCAACCATGGTTGTGCTGGGAGAAACCTTTTATAAGAAGCAGTCCAAGGACACTCTTATGGCGTTGTGCATGTCACAGCAGATTGACTGTACAAACAAAACCAAGGCTCAAATGGTCGCTGAACTGGTGCAATGTGAAGCAGACCAAGCCAGGCCACAGAGCCCAGAGGCCGCAGAAGCCGGCACAAGCGAACATGGTGCTGCAGCAGAGGTCCAACCACTGAATACGGGCCCTACTGGCAACCAGGGGGGTGCAGACCTCCTCCTGCAACTGGCTCTGCAACAATGCTCCGCAGATGACCTGGACCGACGTCTGCAGCTGATCCAGCAATACCAAGAGAGAGCCGAGCGAGAGGCCCAGGCCCAGCGAGCCGAGCGAGAGGCCCAAGCGCAGCGGGAGTACCAGCTGCAGATGGCCCAACTGCAAATGCAGGGGTCGTCCCAGAGCCGTGAGCCCAGCAGCGCTCAGACACCAAAGCCCCGGCCCGACCACTTTCCGGTTATGGAAAAGGATGGGGACTTGGACACTTTTCTGCGGGCCTTTGAGAAAGCCTGCAGACAGTACCAGCTGCCTACACAAGAATGGGCACGGTACCTGACACCAGGGCTGAGAGGAAAAGCTCTGGAGGCGTTTGCTGTCCTCCCTCAAGAACAAGATGGTGACTATGAGGCCATCAAGCAGGCTCTGATAGCCAAGTACCAGCTTACACCCGAGGTGTACCGTAAAAAGTTTCGGACCCTCCTACGTGGCCCACACGACAGTTACAGTGATGTGGTGCATAGACTGGGGACCCACTTTGACCAGTGGACCCAAGGACTGTCAGTGACCACCTTTGCACAGCTGCGAGACCTGATGATCAAAGACCAGTTCTTCCGTCTTTGCCCAACTGAAGTGCGACAGTTCGTGATGGACAGAGAACCCAACGATGTGACGAAAGCAGCGCAGATTGCCGATGCCTATGAGGCCAACCGTAGATCGGAAGTGCGGAAGCCAGTCACCACCAGCTGGAGAGGGGGTAAGCCTGCAGCCAACGCCGGTACCCCTGCCAGCCAACACACCAGAGGTCCTGTCCCCGTGGCCAACAGCACCAGACCTACCCCCGAACTTCGCCAGTGTTACCACTGCAGGCAGACTGGACACCTCAGTCACCAATGTCAAGCCAAGCAGAAGAACCCCTCATCCCAGGCCCCAGGGCCTAATGCAGCCGTTCTTTTGGTGGGTGGTGTGGTTGGGAGGGTGTGTGACAACGTACAGCCCGTCACTGTGGGAGGTCGTGTTGCTACCGGCCTCAAGGACACCGGGGCTGAACGAACCCTCATCCGACCCGAACTGGCGGCCCCTGAAGAAATCATTCCGGGGAAAACCCTAACTGTCACTGGGATTGGGGGCATCAGCTGTCCCTTACCGATGGCCCGGGTTTTTATTGATTGGGGTGCCGGGAGCGGGGTGAAAGAAGTGGGGCTGTCTGATAATTTGCCCACTGATGTTTTGTTGGGGACTGATTTGGGGAGGTTGTTTGCATACTACGTCCCTGACACCCCTCCCCAATCTACTAATGAGGGTAAAGTTAACCCTGATGATGATGATGATGGGAAATCGCATGTGTTACCTGACCATGCTTTATCTTGTAATGTTGCATCTGATAACCATTTTTTCCCTAGGATTGATGGGGGAAATGTTGTACCTGTGCCAACTGTATCGGATAATGATGTTTCTGTGAAAGTTGATGTGTCCATAGGTACAGGAGTGCTCAGCCACGTCGCTCTGCGGAGTGAGACGGCTGAGGAACCCCTAGCAGGGGCAAGTGTCGGTGCTACCGGAAATGGGGAAATACATGGGAACCGTGAGGAAGTGGATGCCATGCAATTGACCAGTGCCACCGAGGAAGGTAACTGGCCCATAAGTAGCAATGCTCCTGAGGTAATGGGGGTGGATGGGGAGGTAGAGCCCATAGCAGCGTCGGCTGTTGGGTCTGTAGAAATCCCCGGGGAGACAGCCTACGTAGCTGCTGTCACCCGCAGTCAGAGTGCCCGGAACGCAGATACCTGTCTGCCTTCCGGACCCTCCTCAGTCATCAGTGTGACTGAACCAGAGGTGGACCCAGTGCAGGTCCCAGAGGGCTCCCGTGGGGAAGGGACCCTGACGTCGCTTCTGGCTTCCCCTAGCCAGGAGTTTCAGGCCGCTCTGCACACAGATGCGAGCCTAGAGAGTTTGAGACAACTCGCCGGGACGCGCTTCTCCGAGACTGATAAGGAGAAGGTGTTCTGGGAAGGAGGAAGGTTGTACCGGGAGACAGTACCCGGAGAATCACAAAAGGAGTGGTTGAGGGAAAGACAGCTGGTCGTCCCACAGCAATTCCGGGGTGAGTTGTTGCGGATTGCCCATGAGATCCCGCTAGCTGGACACTTGGGGATCAGCAAAACTAAGGCCCGGCTGTCTCAACACTTCTATTGGCCTAAGATGGGGACAGATGTGTCAAACTACTGCCGCTCCTGTGTCACCTGTCAAAGAGTGGGGAAGGCGGGGCCTGCTCTTAAGGCTCCCCTGATCCCTTTGCCAATGATAGAGGAGCCTTTCCAGAGGATTGCGGTGGACATTGTGGGCCCGCTGGCCGTCCCCAGCAGCTCTGGAAAGCAATATATTCTTACTGTGGTAGACTACGCTACCCGGTACCCAGAGGCAGTAGCTCTGTCGTCAATTAGGGCAGATAAGGTGGCGGATGCCCTGTTGGCCATCTTTTCACGTGTAGGATTTCCCAGGGAAATGCTTACTGATCGAGGGACCCAATTTATGTCTCACCTAATGGAGGCTCTCTGTAAGAAAATGCAGGTGAAGCACCTGGTATCGAGTGCATATCACCCACAGACCAATGGCTTGTGTGAACGCTTCAATGGTACCCTCAAACAGATGCTACGCATGCTGGTTGAGACACAAGGGCGCGACTGGGAGCGGTACCTCCCACACCTGCTATTTGCTTACCGAGAGGTTCCGCAGGCCTCGACGGGGTTCTCCCCCTTCGAGCTCCTGTACGGCAGGCGAGTCCGGGGACCCCTTGGGTTGATAAGAGAATCCTGGGAAGAGGAGCCGAACCCTTCTGAAGTGTCCATAGTGGAGTATGTCATGCGCTTCCGTGACAAGATGCAGACCTTGACGCAGTTGGTGCATGACAACATGACGCAGGCTCAGGCTGATCAGAAGCACTGGTACGACCAGAACGCCCGGGAGCGGACCTACCACGTGGGTCAAAAGGTGTGGGTGCTGGTTCCTGTACCAACAGATAAGCTTCAGGCAGCCTGGGAGGGCCCGTACGTCGTCCACCAACAGCTCAACCCGGTCACCTATGTGGTCACGCTTGACCACACTCGGGGTAGGCGAAAGGCCTTTCACGTCAACATGATGAAAGCTCATCACGAACGTGAACCTTTCGTCCTACCGGTCTGCAGCGCACCCGAAGACGGGGAGGAGGACACCCTCCTGGACATGCTGGCCCAAGCCAAGGCCCGTGGGTCCATTGAGGACGTGGAGGTAAGCGCCTCGCTAGATGAACCACAGTGGTTGCAGTTGCAAACCACCCTGGAACCCTTCCGGGTCGTGTTCTCCGACCGGCCTGGAAGGACTGAGTTAGCGGTCCACGAGGTGGACACCGGGAATCACGCCCCACTACGGCGAACACCCTATCGAATCTCTGACCAGGTGCAGCAGATTATGCGCCAGGAGATCGATGAGATGTTACAGCTGGGGGTGATTCGACGGTCAAAGAGCGCGTGGGCCTCACCTGTAGTTCTCGTGCCAAAGAAGGACTGGACCACCCGGTTCTGCGTGGACTACAGGGGGCTCAACGCCATTACAGCCTCTGACGCGCACCCAATGCCGCGCATCGAGGAACTGCTTGAGAAGTTAGCTGGCGCAGAATACCTGACAATAATGGATCTGAGTCGCGGATACTGGCAGATTCCCCTGAGCCCCGAGGCGCAGGAGAAGTCCGCCTTTATCACACCCTTTGGACTGTACGAGTCCACGGTCATGCCCTTCGGCATGAAGAATGCCCCTGCCACTTTCCAGCGGATGGTCAATCTCCTGCTTCAGGGACTGGAGAAGTACGCTGTGGCGTACTTAGATGACATTGCCATCTTCAGTCCCTCCTGGGATGAACACCTGCAGCATCTCGAGGAGGTGCTCGGGCGAATTCACCGAGCAGGACTGACTATCAAGCCGGGAAAGTGCCAGATGGGCATGAGGGAGGTTCACTACCTGGGGCACCGGGTAGGTGGAAACACCCTGAAACCGGAGCCTGACAAAGTGGGCGTGATCGTGAACTGGCCCACTCCCAGGAACAAGAAACAGGTGTTGTCCTTCCTGGGCACTGCAGGGTACTATAGGCGCTTCGGGCAGCACTATAGTAGCCTGGCAAAACCTTTGACGGACCTCACCAGGAAGAAGCTACCCCACATCGTCAACTGGACAGATGGCTGTGAGGGGGCCTTCCAGGCATTGAAAACAGCACTGTGCAACGCCCCTGTGTTGAAAGCAGTCGACAGCAGTCGACCGTTCTTGGTACAGACCGACGCCAGCGAGTTTGGCCTCGGTGCTGTGCTCAGCCAGGTTGACTCGGAGGACCAAGAGCACCCCGTGTTGTACCTGAGCCGGAAACTTTTGCTGAGGGAAGTGGCCTACTCCACCATTGAGAAGGAGTGCCTGGCCATAGTCTGGGCCCTGCAGCGTTTGCAGCCCTACTTGTACGGTCGCACCTTCACCGTGGTGACCGACCACAACCCTCTGCGCTGGCTAAGCACCATGTGTGGAACCAATGGCAGGTTGCTACGCTGGAGCCTTGCCCTTCAGCAATTTGACTTCACCGTTAAACACAAAGCGGGCAAAGAGCATGGTAATGCAGATGGACTCTCCCGCCAGGGTGAACCCACGGAGGTGCGCATGGAGGCATACCGAGAGGTCCTGCCGCCGTAGCGCACGCCAAAAGGGGGAGGTGTCACGATATGGTATGAAATATCATAAGTTTAGTGCTCTTGTCAGCCCAGGATGTGGGCTAGGAGGCCCCCCTTGTCTTTTGCTTCAGAGTTGAGCTTGCTTGCCAATGTAGATGGGGGAAGTGAGTTTTATTGACGAAAGGCATTTACGACCCCCAGTTCCTGTAGTAGTAAGTGCTCAGCTTTAACAGTTAGAGAAACTTCTAGAACCATGCGGTCCTTTGTTCGGTTATTGTGAGATATTAGACAAACTATTTAGGATAGTGGAATGATAAATACATATTCTTTATCTCCGTCGAAGCATCTACCCATCACTCTAAACACAGTCGCCTAACTCCATCGGGGGAAGAAGTAGGGATTGCTCTGTAAAGGACATATTTGGTCTCCTTAGAAAGCTCATGTTAATACAAGCTCTATGCTGGGTGTGATATGACTCTGATATGTACTGGGACGGAGTTATAAGCATTAGACCAATTTGTATCCAAGTTACTCAGACTGAAAGGTAGGAGGATCTGGAAAAGCCAGCCCTTTCTGTGAGGTCACAGACTGTAGATTATAAAGTTGTGGCCAGATCTCCCGGCTCAGTCTTCTTCTTCTCTTTTCCTGTGAGCCCTGAGCAGCACATCCAATGAGCTGGGATGTCTGGCTGACTGCCATGCAATGATCTGAGAAATGTGAGTGTTATCGTTTCTTCCTTTAATCCTTTTATTTTCATAATTACCTTGTACATATTTGCAATTGTCTCATTTGTAACATCTTTGTAAAATATTTTATAAACACTGCCTAAAAATCATTTATGGGGTATCATATTTAATACTAGTTCGTCCTTCCTGCTCTAAATACGTACCCTGTCTCTGAAGGGAATTACGCTACTATTTTGGGGGTTGGCTCCAGACCCGTTCAATTGGAGCTGGTGGCAGCGACCGTGTGCCGGCTTTTGGGGGTCCCTGTAGCGACTGCGGCTTGATAATTATTGTTCCTGCCTGAGTGGGAGTAGTTATCGCGTTGCTGCAGTGCGCCCAATAGCCAGTACATAGCAGGCAGCCTTTCTGGCGACTAATTACCCCAGGTGCAGTACCTAATCTGACCTGAGAGTAAGGGGGGCGCCAGAGAGCTGCAAGTGTTAAGTGGAACTGTAAGCGGGATAGACACAAATCCCTGCAGTTCATGGTATAGTGAAGAGCAGTGGGATACCTAGAATAAGCCCCTGCTGTAAACAAGAGGTCAATAGCCTCGTGTGTGTTTTTTTTTTCATCACATTGTGGCAGTGGAGGGATAACTCGGATAAGCCCCCCTGCACATGTGATAGCCGTCTGCTGGTCTAAAGTCACCCCAAGCCGTGACATATCGTAGGCAGCAGCTAAGGGATCTTGACAATTGGTGACAGTCACGGTGTGAATCGTGACAAGCGTCGTGTGCGATATATATACAGCGTCGTGTGTGCGATATATACAGCGTCATGTGTGCGATATATACAGCGTCGTGTGTGCGATATATATACAGCGTCGTGTGTGCGATATATACAGCGTCGTGTGTGCGATATATACAGCGTCGTGTGTGCGATATATACAGCGTCGTGTGTGCGATATATACAGCGTCATGTGTGCGATATATACAGCGTCGTGTGTGCGACATATATACAGCATCGTGTGTGCGATATATATACAGCGTCGTGTGTGCGACATATATACAGCATCGTGTGTGCGATATATATACAGCGTCGTGTGTGCGATATATACAGCGTCGTGTGTGCGATATATATACAGCGTCGTGTGCGATATATACAGCGTCATGTGTGCGATATATATACAGCGTCGTGTGTGCGATACATACAGCGTCGTGTGCGATATATACAGCGTCGTGTGTGCAATATATACAGCGTCGTGTGTGCGATATATACAGCATCGTGTGTGCGATATATACAGCGTCGTGTGCGATATATATACAGCGTCGTGTGTGCGATATATACAGCGTCGTGTGTGCGATATATACAGCGTCGTGTGTGCGATATATACAGCGTCATGTGTGCGATATATGCAGCATCGTGTGTGCGATATATACAGCGTCGTGTGCGATATATATACAGCGTCGTGTGTGCGATATATACAGCGTCGTGTGTGCGATATATATACAGCGTCGTGTGTGCGACATATATACAGCGTCGTGTGCGATATATATACAGCGTCGTGTGTGCGATATATACAGCGTCATGTGTGATATATACAGCGTCGTGTGCGATATATACAGCGTCGTGTGCGATATATACAGCGTCGTGTGTGCGATATATACAGCGTCGTGTGTGCAATATATGCAGCGTCGTGTGTGCGATATATATACAGCGTCGTGTGTGCGATATATAGTGTTGTGTGTGCGATATATGCAGCGTCGTGTGCGATATATATACACCGTCGTGTGCGATATATACAGCGTCGTGTGTGCGATATATACAGCGTCGTGTGTGCGATATATACAGCGTGTGTGATATATGCAGCGTCGTGTGCGATATATATACACCATCATGTGCGATACATACAGCGTCGTGTGTGCGATATATACGGCATCGTGTGTGCGATATATACAGCGTCGTGTGTGCGATATATACAGCGTCATGTGTGATATATATACAGCGTCGTGTGTGCAATATATGCAGCGTCGTGTGTGATATATATACAGCGTCGTGTGTGCAATATATGCAGCGTCGTGTGCGATATATATACAGCGTCGCGTGTGCGATATATATACAGCGTCGTGTGTGCGATATATATGCAGCGTCGTGTGTGCGATATATATACAGCGTCATGTGTGCGATATATATGCAGCGTCGTGTGTGCGATATATATACAGCGTCGTGTGCAATATATACAGCGTCGTGTGTGCAATATATGCAGCGTTGTGTGTGATATATATACAGCGTCGTGTGTGCGATATATACACCGTCGTGTGCGATACATACAGCGTCGTGTGCGATATATATACAGTGTCGTGTGTGCGATATATACAGCGTCGTGTGCGATATATACAGCGTCGTGTGTGCAATATATGCAGCGTCGAGTAACCCCCGGATAAGGCACGGAGGGTCCGTAAGGAGGGGGCCATGACCGGGCAGGTTGCAAGTGACGTATGAATGGGGGATTGGGAGAAGGCAGGGGGACGGCAAGGGGGTAAGCCGGGGGGGGGGGGGGGGAGGAAGTATTAGGGGACTAATTAAAGGGGAAGTGACATAGGGGAAGTGACATAGGGGAAGTGACCTAGGACAGAGGGAGAGGGGGGGGGGACACGGGGGGATAAAAAGGATGCAGGGAGGAGCCGTAGCCCTCTTTCCCTCTCTGGACGGCCGGACATCGGCACGGTCAGTGAAAAAAAATTAACAAAGCCCGGATAACAGTGAACAAGGAGGTATCTAAGTTCGTGTCACGGAACGGAGGGGTGACGATACGTCATGCAGGCTTGGACTCTACAGAGGGAGATTACTGGCTAGGGGACGGGGTACATTTGAACACCGCGGGAACTGACTTGTGGATTGAAGGCTTGCTTGGGGGGATGCGGAAGGCCGCAGCAGGGTTGGTTGGTGGGGTCTCGAGCACTTGAAGGTCAAGGGCTCTCGGTGTGGCGTTGGTGGGTCCTCGAAGCTGGCAAAAAAGTACGGTAGAGGGGGGATTCTTGCACTGCGGGACCCCCCACCCACTGCCATGGATAGTTACTTAGTTCGTGGTCTGGTGATACTTGCGTGATACCCGACGAGGTAGGTCGGGGTCACGCTATCGGGGGACCCGGAGGGCCACCCTGATGTTGGAGGTCGGGTGCGCGGTACCGATGGGTGGGTACCCGACGAGGGAAGTCGGGTACAGGTTAACGGATGGAGGCAACCTCTTCCCTCAACTCAGGATGCTTCTGAGCTTGGGTAAAAACGCAGCTGGAAGTAAGGCTGAGAGGGAAGAGGCAGTGCCGACGGAATAATCGCCAGACCAGGAGCGGGTTAGCTTCGAGGGCCGCACCAAGGGTCCGTTTTTATTAATATCAATAATAAATTGGCTGCTGTGGCCGTTATTATCCAAATTACTGATGTGGTGTGGTTATTCAAGAAGGTGGGGGAAGTCACGGGTAGTCAACCTTGCCAAGGTCAAGTAACCCCCGGATAAGGCACGGAGGGTCCGTAAGGAGGGGGCCATGACCGGGCAGGTTGCAAGTGACGTATGAATGGGGGATTGGGAGAAGGCAGGGGGACGGCAAGGGGGTAAGCCGGGGGGGGGGGGGGGAGGAAGTATTAGGGGACTAATTAAAGGGGAAGTGACATAGGGGAAGTGACATAGGGGAAGTGACCTAGGACAGAGGGAGAGGGGGGGGGGACACGGGGGGATAAAAAGGATGCAGGGAGGAGCCGTAGCCCTCTTTCCCTCTCTGGACGGCCGGACATCAAGCCCCACCCACCCATCCCTGACGAAAAGAAGGAAGACCGGGTCGCAGTAGCCAGATGAACCATTCGGACGCGGACAAGAGCGAGACTGATACAAGAATTACTTATTTGGCAGTTACCTTTAAGCCCAGGGGAAGGGCAGTCCATCACCATGGTTCCCTGGAGGTTTCCCCCACAGGGGGTTTTTCCTCTCCTGACTGGTGGCGGATAGCTCTTTGTGAGCGCGAGGTTCTGTTACATCATCGGATGATGATTTGAGCGTTGGTGGGTCCTCGAAGCTGGCAAAAAAGTACGGTAGAGGGGGGATTCTTGCACTGCGGGACCCCCCACCCACTGCCATGGATAGTTACTTAGTTCGTGGTCTGGTGATACTTGCGTGATACCCGACGAGGTAGGTCGGGGTCACGCTATCGGGGGACCCGGAGGGCCACCCTGATGTTGGAGGTCGGGTGCGCGGTACCGATGGGTGGGTACCCGACGAGGGAAGTCGGGTACAGGTTAACGGATGGAGGCAACCTCTTCCCTCAACTCAGGATGCTTCTGAGCTTGGGTAAAAACGCAGCTGGAAGTAAGGCTGAGAGGGAAGAGGCAGTGCCGACGGAATAATCGCCAGACCAGGAGCGGGTTAGCTTCGAGGGCCGCACCAAGGGTCCGTTTTTATTAATATCAATAATAAATTGGCTGCTGTGGCCGTTATTATCCAAATTACTGATGTGGTGTGGTTATTCAAGAAGGTGGGGGAAGTCACGGGTAGTCAACCTTGCCAAGGTCATGTGTGCGACATATATACAGCGTCGTGTGTGCGATATATATACAGCGTCGTGTGCGATATATGCAGCGTCGTGTGTGCGATATATACAGCGTCGTGTGTGCGACATATACAGCGTCGTGTGTGCGATATATACAGCGTCGTGTGTGCGACATATACAGCGTCGTGTGCGATATATGCAGCGTCGTGTGTGCGATATATATACAGCGTCGTGTGTGCGATATATACAGCGTCGTGTGTGCGATATATATACAGCGTCGTGTGCGATATATACAGCGTCGTGTGTGCAATATATGCAGCGTCGTGTGTGCGACATATATACAGCGCCGTGTGTGCGACATATACAGCGTCGTGTGCGATATATGCAGCGTCGTGTGTGCGATATATATACAGCGTCGTGTGTGCGATATATATACAGCGTCGTGTGTGCGATATATATACAGCGTCGTGTGCGATATATACAGCGTCGTGTGTGCGACATACAGCGTCGTGTGTGCGATATATATACAGCGTCGTGTGCGATATATACAGCATCGTGTGCGATATATATTACAGCGTCGTGTGTGCGATATATATACAGCTTCGTGTGCGATATATATACAGCGTCGTGTGCGATATATATACAGCGTCGTGTGTGCGATATATATACAGCGTCGTGTGTGCGATATATATACAGCGTCGTGTGCGATATATATACAGCGTCGTGTGTGCGATATATATACAGCGTCGTGTGTGCGATATATACAGCATCGTGTGCGATATATATACAGCGTCGTGTGCGATATATATTACAGCGTCGTGTGTGCGATATATATACAGCGTCGTGTGTGCGATATATATACAGCGTCGTGTGTGCGATATATATACAGCGTCGTGTGTGCGATATATATACAGCGTCGTGTGTGCGATATATATACAGCGTCGTGTGCGATATATATACAGCGTCGTGTGTGCGATATATATATATACAGCGTCGTGTGTGCGATATATACAGCGTCGTGTGTGCGATATATATACAGCGTCGTGTGCGATATATATACAGCGTCGTGTGCGATATATATACAGCATCGTGTGTGCGATATATATACAGCGTCGTGTGTGCGATATATACAGTGTCCTGTATGCGATATATACAGCGTCATGTGTGCGATATATGCAGCGTCGTGTGTGATATATATACAGCGTCGTGTGTGCGATATATATATAGCGTCGTGTGTGCGATACATACAGCGTCGTGTGTGCGACATATATACAGCGCCGTGTGTGCGACATATGCAGCGTCGTGTGTGCGACATACAGCGTCGTGTGCGATATATATACAGCGTCGTGTGTGCGATATATACAGCGTCGTGTGCGATATATATACAGCGTCGTGTGTGCGATATATATACAGCGTAGTGTGTGCGATATATATACAGTGTCGTGTGTGCGATATATATACAGCGTCGTGTGTGCGATATATATACAGCGTCGTGTGTGCGACATATACAGCGTCGTGTGCGACATATGCAGCATCGTGTGTGCGACATACAGCGTCGTGTGCGATATATATACAGCGTCGTGTGCGATATATATACAGCGTCGTGTGTGCGATATATATACAGCGTCGTGTGCGATATATATACAGCGTCGTGTGCGATATATACAGCGTCGTGTGTGCGATATATATACAGCGTCGTGTGCGATATATATACAGCGTCGTGTGTGCGACATATATACAGCGCCGTGTGTGCGACATATACAGCGTCGTGTGCGACATATGCAGCGTCGTGTGTGCGACATACAGCGTCGTGTGCGATATATATACAGCGTCGTGTGTGCGATATATACAGCGTCGTGTGCGATATATATACAGCGTCGTGTGTGCGATATATATACAGCGTAGTGTGTGCGATATATACAGCGTCGTGTGCGATATATATACAGCGTCGTGTGCGATATATATACAGCGTCGTGTGTGCGATATATACAGCATCGTGTGTGCGATATATATACAGCGTCATGTGTGCGATATATATACAGCGTCGTGTGTGTGATATATATACAGCGTTGTGTGTGCGACATATACAGCGTCGTGTGTGCGACATATGCAGCGTCGTGTGTGCGACATACAGCGTCGTGTGCGATATATATACAGCGTCGTGTGCGATATATATACAGCGTCGTGTGTGCGATATATATACAGCATCGTGTGCGATATATATACAGGGTCGTGTGCGATATATACAGCGTCGTGTGTGCGATATATATACAGCGTCGTGTGCGATATATATACAGCGTCGTGTGCGATATATATACAGGGTCGTGTGTGTGATATATATACAGCGTCGTGTGCGATATATATACAGGGTCGTGTGCGATATATACAGCGTCGTGTGTGCGATATATATACAGCGTCGTGTGTGCGATATATACAGCGTCGTGTGTGCGATATATATACAGCGTCGTGTGCGATATATATACAGCGTCGTGTGCGATATATATACAGCGTCGTGTATGCGATATATACAGCGTCGTGTGTGTGATATATACAGCGTCGTGTGTGCGATATATACAGCGTCGTGTGTGCGATATATACAGCGTCGTGTGCGATATATACAGCATCGTGTGCGAGATATACAGCGTCGTGTGCGATATATACAGCATCGTGTGCGAGATATACAGCGTCGTGTGCGATATATATACAGCGTCGTGTGCGATATATACAGCGTCGTGTGCGAGATATACAGCGTCGTGTGCGAGATATACAGCGTCGTGTGTGATATATACAGCGTCGTGTGCATGATATACAGCGTCGTGTGCGATATATACAGCGTCGTGTGTGCGATATATACAGTCGTGTGCGATATATATACACCATCGTGTGCGATATATACAGCGTCGTGTGCGATATATACACCGTCGTGTGCGTGATATACAGCGTCGTGTGCGATATATATACACCATCGTGTGCGATATATACAGCGTCGTGTGCGATATATATACACCGTCGTGTGCGTGATATACAGCGTCGTGTGTGCGATATATACAGCGTCGTGTGTGCGATATATACAGCTTCGTGTGCGATATATACAGCGTCGTGTGCGTGATATACAGCGTCGTGTGTGCGATATATACAGCGTCGTGTGTGCGATATATACAGCTTCGTGTGCGATATATATACACCGTCGTGTGCGTGATATACAGCGTTGTGTGCGATATATACACCGTCGTGTGTGATTTATTCAGCGTCGTGTGCGATATATACAGCGTCGTTTCTGATATATACAGCGTCATGTGAGCTACAGCGTCGTGTGTGATATATACAGTGTTGTGTGTGATATATACAGCATCATGTGTGATATATACTGCGTCGCGTGCGTAATATACATGTGTGTGATATACAGTGTTGTGTGCGTGATACTCAACGACAGTGTATGTGTGTGTGTGTATGTAGATGTATATGTATACATACAGAGGCATGTAAAAGTTTGTACACCCCTCGGTCAAAATTACTGTTATTGTGAACAGTGAAGAAAGTTGAAAAATAAATGATCTAAGAGGCCTGAAGTTACAGATGACGCATTTCCTGTGTGTATATATATATATATATATATATATATATATATATATATATATATATATAGTCCTTTTTTACATTTTAAAATGACAAAAAGTAAAATAGCACAGATGCAAAAGTTTGTGCACCATTGGCTATTTGTGTGCTGTGATGCATGATGCAGTGACCCATGCTGCAGCTAGGGGGCGCTGTATGTGCTCCTCAGGATATGCAATTACGCATGGAGGCGTAACTAATGGTGATATTGAGATAGTGACTGGCATTATTGTAAATGGCCTGTATGTGCCGCAGAGGAGATCCTCTGCGCTGTAAGCCTGTAGTATGGTTATTCTGGGACCTGTAGTGCCACAAGTATTTGTATAGTTTTAAGAGGGAAGCTTACAGGGTTAGGCTACTTTCACACTAGCGTCGGTACGGGGCCGTCACCATGCGTCGGGCCGACGTACCGACGCACGTTGTGAAATAAATGCACAACGGGGGCAGTTTTTCAACTCATCCGCTGCCCCATTGTAATGTCCGAGGAGGTAGAGGCAGAGTTTAGGCCGTGCATGCGCGGTCGAAAATGGCGGACGCGACGCACAAAAAAAGTTACATGGAACTTTTTTGTGCCGACAGTCCGCCAAAACACGACGCATCCGTCGCACGACGGATGCGACGTGTGGCAATCCGTCGCAATGGGTCGCTAATGAAAGTCTATGGAGAAAAAACGCATCCTGCGGGCAACTTTGCAGGATGCGTTTTTTCTCCAAAACTACGCATTGCGACGTACATCACACAACGCTAGTGTGAAAGTAGCCTTAGTCGGAGAACTGGGTGGGTCTGACTAACCACACACACCTCCCACCTATGGGAGTGGTTACAGGGATGTAACGCGACTGAGGTCTGGTCACATAGGAGAGAGTGTTTGGACCTGATTGGTCCATGTGCAAGGTCCTGGAAGGCCTATGTATTGGAAGTGCAAACTTCCTGGAGAGCACATGGTGAGGCTTTGGATCTGGTGGCCTGTGTGTTGGACGGTTCCAAGTGGGGACGGACGTCCTGAACAGCACTCGGAGAGGCCACGTTTGCAGAGTGAGGGTTGGCACTGCGTTTGGGGGAGCTACCATGCATCTGAGGATCTGGACTGTCGGGAGTGCACTGGTCACAGGGACGATGATTCCAGTTCGGCAGCTTCCCTGGGAACTTGGACTGACTGGAGGTCAGTGTGTGGAACAGGAGCTCCAGAAAGGTAACACCCGGAAAGGGGTTTCTATGAACTGTGTGGTCACCCACGGTAATTGGTCAGAGGATGACCAGCTTGTTTAGATGCCGCAAACTAACGAAACTGTGATACAGCGGTGCAGGGCACCCACGGGAACTAGTTAGAGGAGAACTGGCGTGTGTAGTGCCTGCAACCCATAATGCTATGCGTGTGTCATGTGACATGGCGGTTTATGCTGCATAAAATAAACCACATGGACTGTTTAAGTAGAAAATTGTGCCCGTGCCTGAATATCGCGGCCAAGTGAGTGTCCACCAACACACTCAGTAAGTGCTGTCTTTCAGTGCTCAGATACCTTTGACCGAGGTGTCAGACCTTAAATAGCCAGTTAGGGTTATGGCTTGTTCATTTTCATCATTAGGAAAGGCCAGGTGAGGCAAATTTCCAGCTTTATAAACACCGAGCCTCCTCTAACCTTGTGCCAAAAACAGCAGCCATGGGTTCTTCTAAGCAGCCGCCGAGCACTCGGAAAATGGTGGAGGCCACAAAGCAGGAGAAGGCTATAAGAAGATAACAAAGTGTTTTCAAGTTGTCCTTTCCTCAGTTCGAAATGTAACTAAGAAATGTTAGTTACCAGGAACAGTGGAGGTCAAGATAAGGTCTGGAAGACCAAGCAACATTTCAGTTAGAGCTGCTCGTAGTATAGCTAGAGAGGCAAATCAGAACCCGTGCTTCACTGTAAAAGACCTTCAGAATGATTTAGCAGACTCTGGAGTTGTGGTTCATTGTTCTACTGTTCAGAGACACCTGCACAAATATAGCCTTCATGGAAGAATCATTAGAAGAAAACCTCTCCTGCGTCCTCACCATAAAATTCAGCATCAGACGTATGAAAAGAACATCTAAACAAGCCTGATGCATTTTGGAAAAAAGTCCTGTGGACCAATGAGGGTAAAATAGATTTCTGTGGCCTCAACTATCAAAGGTATGTGTGGAGAAAATGTCATCTTCAACTTGCTTGACTGTTCACAATAACCGTAATTTTGACCAGGGACGCCCAAACTTTTACATGCCACTGTGTGTATACATATACATCTAAATACATACATACACACACTGTGAGTGCGATTGGGATCTGGTTGGGGGCGCTGCGGCCCTTGCACCTCTTGGTTCCATCCACTGATGAATGGCACAGGGGACAATAGTTGATTTTCACCTACAGTTCTGCTCAAAAGTTTACACACCCCGGCAGAATTTTTGCTTTCTTGGCCTTTTTTCAGAGAATATGAATGATAACACCATTACTTTTTCTACACTCATGGTTAGTGGTTGGGACAAGCCATTTGTTGTCACTACTGTGTTTTCTCTTCTTAAATCATGATGACCCAAAACATCCAAATGACCCTGATCTAAAGTTCACATCCCCTGTTGATTTTGGCCTGATAACATGCACAGAAGGTGACACAAATGGGTGTGAATGGCTACTAAAGGTAACATCCTCACCTGTGACCTGTTTGCTTGTAATCAGTTTGGGCATAAAAGCTGAGTGAGTTTCTGGGATCCAGACAGACTCTGGCATCTTTTATCCAGCCACTGACATTTCTGGATTGTGCGTCATGGGGAACGCAAAAGAATTGTCAACGGATCTACGGGAAAAGGTAGTTGAACTGTATAAAACAGGAAAGGGATACAAAAAGATATCCAAGGAATTGATAATGCTAGTCAGCAGCGTTCACACTGTGATTAACAAATGGAAAATCCGGGGCTCTGTAAAAACAAAACCACGGTCAGGTAGACCAACAAAAATGTCATGCACAACTGCCAGGAAAATTGTTCGGGACGCAAAGAAAAACCCACAAATAACATCAGCTGAAATATTGGACTCTCTGAAAACTAACAGTGTGGCTATTACAAGATGCACAATAAGGAGGCACTTGAAGAAAAATGGGCTGCATGGTCGAGTCGCCAGAAGAAGCCATTACTGTGCAAATGCCACAAAGTATCTCACCTACAATACACAAAACAGCACAGAGACAAGCCTCAAAACTTCTGGAACAAGGTAACTTGGAGCGATGAGACCAAAACTTTTTGGCCACAACCATAAATGTTACATTTGGAGAGATGTCAACAAGACCTATGATGAAGGAACACCATTCCTACTGTAAATCTGTCATGGTTCACGGGGAGGATACCTTTATCATCCCCACCACTCACACCAATTTGTCATGAACTGGGGTTGTTTGGTTCCCCCCTGGTTCTTTCTGAAGGGGATTTATCTATATCCCTTTTCCCAGTTCCCGATTGGAACTTGCAGCTCTTTGGCGCCCCCTTTACCCTCAGGTCAGACTGGGTACTGCACCTAGGATAATTAGTCACCAGAAAGTCTGCCTTACTTTGTCCTGGCTAATGGGCACACTGTAGTGAGGGCGATGTAACTACTTCCACTCAGGCAGGAACAATAATTATCAACGCCGCCGGTAGTTACAAAGCCTCCCAAACGCACAGGACAAATCCCGCTGCCACCAGCTCTGATTTCTTAATTATTAACGGGTCTGGAGCCGACCCAAATTAGTAGCGTAGCTCACTTCAGAGGATGTGACAGTTCATTATAGAGCAAGGAGAGACAAACCTAGTAATTTTATATTTTACTCCAAAAAAGTTAGGCAGTGTTTACAGAAGTATAAAAAGATATTATAAAGAAGACAAGTGTCGTATGTACAGTACAATTACAAATACAATGGGATTAAAGTTGAAAGAACACTTACATTTCGTTCAGATCATTTCATCTTATGGCTGACCGTGTGCTCAGGAGACACATCAAGATGCATATCACACATCTGTATAGCAGCTAGACCCTGGAGAAAAGACACACTCACAACTCAGCAGGGTTAAGATATGCCCTCTGGTCGTGACATCACTGAGTGGGCTGGGTTATGAAATGCACTCCTCTTTTCTGAGAGTTATGACAAACCTTTTTTTGACACAGTCCGCTGTATGAACCTCGTATACGGATGACACAATGATCAGGAGGTGCACCACGTCGGGGGGATTCTTTTAAGTAAACATGGCGTAGTTACACGACCCACTTGTGGAGAAACCCGCTCCTTGCACTTGTTGGGTTTAGCTTCTAGCGATTTCAGGGAGAAATAAATCTCTCGATGGACATTCGGAATATATAATCCTTATATCTCTAGCCCTGATCGGTGCCAATATATATAACCTTAAAAGAACAATAGAATCTCATGCTTTCTGTACCAGTTTTAGCCAGTATTAGGTGGGAGGGAGGAATGAGGAGAGTAGGGAGACCTGCCTGTCGCAGCACAGAGCCATAAAAATTATTGAAGGAGGGGGGAAATGAGGGGTTTAGGATTCCAGCCTTCTGCTGGCAGGCACAGGAAACTGCAGCTGAGAGCACTGTATGTGTAATTGAAGTAATCAGAACTTCTTCCTATTTCCTGACAAAAGCACGGAGGTGGATCGCTGATCTTTTGGGGATGTGTGCGCTATAAAGGCAAAGGAAACTTGGTCAAAGTTGAAGGAAAGATGAATACAGCACGTTATAAGAAAATACTGGAGGCAAATTTGCACTCATCAGCCCGGAAGCTGCGCATGGGACGTACTTGGACGTTCGAACATGAAAATGATCCAAAACACAAGGTCAAGTCGACCTGTCATTGGCTACAGCAGAACACAGTAAAGGTTCTGGAGTGGCCACCTCAGTCTCCTGACCTCAATATCATTGAGCCACTCTGTGGAGATTTCAAGCGCGCAGTTCATGCTAGACAGCCCAGGAATTTACAGGAACTGGAGGCTTTTTGCCAAGAAGAGTTGGCAGCTTTAACATCTGAGAAAATAAAGAACCTCATCCACAACTACCACAAAAGACTTCAAGCTGTCATTGATGTTAAGGGGGCAATACACGGTATTAAGAAATGGGGTATGTGAACTTTTGGGCACAACTGTATAGGGAAGAATAATGGGGGCCGCAATTATAACACAGGGGAGAATAAATCAGGGCTGCACCTATACCACACGGGAGAATAATCGGAGGCCACACCTATACCCCACGGGAGAATGACAGAAGGCCGCACCTATACCACATGGGAGAATGATGGGGGGGGGGCGCACCTATACCACAGGGGAGAATGACCAGGGGACGCAACTATACCACAGGGGAGAATGACCGGGGGCCACACCTATACCACAGGGGAGAATAATTGGGAGCCACACCTATACCACACGGGAGAATGACCGGGGGCCGCACCTATACCACAGGGGAGAATGACCGGGGGCCACACCTATACCACAGGGGAGAATGACCGGGGGCCGCACCTATACCATAGGGGAGCATGACCGGGGGCCGCACCTATACCACAGGGGAGAATGACCGGGGGCTGCACCTATACCACAGGGGAGAATGACCGGGGGCCGCACCTATACCACAGGGGAGAATGACCGGGGGCCGCACCTATACCATAGGGGAGCATGACCGGGGGCCGCACCTATACCACAGGGGAGAATGACCGGGGGCCGCACCTATACCACTGGGGAGAATGACCGGGGGCCACACCTATACCACAGGGGAGAATGATCGGGGTCGCACCTATACCACAGGGGAGAATGACCGGGGGCTGCACCTATACCACAGGGGAGAATGACCGGGGGGCGCACCTATACCACTGGGGAGAATGACCGGGGGCCGCACCTATACCACACGGGAGAATGACCGGGGGCCGCACCTATACCACAGGGGAGAATGACCGGGGGGCCGCACCTATACCACAGGGGAGAATGACTGGGGGCCGCACCTATACCACAGGGGAGCATGACCGGGGGCCACACCTATACCACACGGGAGAATGACCGGGGGCCGCACCTATACCACACGGGAGAATGACCGGGGGGCCACTCCTATACCAGAGGGGAGAATGACCACCGGGGGCCACACCTATACCACAGGGGAGAATGACCGGGGGCCGCACCTATACCACAGGGGAGAATGGGCCGCACCTATACCACATGGGAGAATGACCGGGGGCCGCACCTATACCACTGGGGAGAATGACCGGGGGCCGCACCTATACCACTGGGGAGAATGACCGGGGGGCCGCACCTATACCACAGGGGACAATGACCGGGGGCCGCACCTATACCCCACGGGAGAAAGACAGAAGGCCGCACCTATACCACATGGGAGAATGATCGGGGGGGGGGGCGCACCTATACCACAGGGGAGAATGACCGGGGGCCGCACCTATACCACAGGGGAGAATAATTGGGAGCCACACCTATACCACACGGGAGAATGACCAGGGGCCGCACCTATACCACAGGGGAGAATGACCGGGGGCCGCACCTATACCACAGGGGAGAATAATTGGGAGCCACACCTATACCACACGGGAGAATGACCGGGGGCCGCACCTATACCACAGGGGAGAATGACCGGGGGCCGCACCTATACCACAGGGGAGCATGACCGGGGGCCGCACCTATACCACAGGGGAGAATGACCGGGGTCCGCACCTATACCACTGGGGAGAATGACCGGGGGCCGCACCTATACCACAGGGGAGAATGACTGGGGTCGCACCTATACCACAGGGGAGAATGACTGGGGGCCGCACCTATACCACATGGGAGAATGACCGGGGGCCGCACCTATACCACTGGGGAGAATGACCGGGGGCCACACCTATACCACAGGGGAGAATGACCGGGGGGGCCGCACCTATACCACAGGGGAGAATGACCGGGGGCCGCACCTATACCACAGGGGAGAATGACTGGGGGCTGCACCTATACCACATGGGAGAATGACCGGGGGCCGCACCTATACCACAGGGGAGAATGACCGGGGGGCGCACCTATACCACTGGGGAGAATGACCGGGGGCCGCACCTATACCACACGGGAGAATGACCGGGGGCCGCACCTATACCACAGGGGAGAATGACCGGGGGGCCGCACCTATACCACAGGGGAGAATGACTGGGGGCCGCACCTATACCACAGGGGAGCATGACCGGGGGCCGCACCTATACCACACGGGAGAATGACCGGGGGCCGCACCTATACCACACGGGAGAATGACCGGGGGGCCACTCCTATACCAGAGGGGAGAATGACCGCCGGGGGCCACACCTATACCACAGGGGAGAATGACCGGGGGCCGCACCTATACCACAGGGGAGAATGGGCCGCACCTATACCACATGGGAGAATGACCGGGGGCCGCACCTATACCACTGGGGAGAATGACCGGGGGCCGCACCTATACCACTGGGGAGAATGACCGGGGGGCCGCACCTATACCACAGGGGACAATGACCGGGGGCCGCACCTATACCCCACGGGAGAAAGACAGAAGGCCGCACCTATACCACATGGGAGAATGATCGGGGGGGGGCGCACCTATACCACAGGGGAGAATGACCGGGGGCCGCACCTATACCACAGGGGAGAATAATTGGGAGCCACACCTATACCACACGGGAGAATGACCAGGGGCCGCACCTATACCACAGGGGAGAATGACCGGGGGCCGCACCTATACCACAGGGGAGAATAATTGGGAGCCACACCTATACCACACGGGAGAATGACCGGGGGCCGCACCTATACCACAGGGGAGAATGACCGGGGGCCGCACCTATACCACAGGGGAGCATGACCGGGGGCCGCACCTATACCACAGGGGAGAATGACCGGGGTCCGCACCTATACCACTGGGGAGAATGACCGGGGGCCGCACCTATACCACACGGGAGAATGACCGGGGGCCGCACCTATACCACAGGGGAGAATGACCGGGGGCCGCACCTATACCACAGGGGAGAATGACTGGGGTCGCACCTATACCACAGGGGAGAATGACTGGGGGCCGCACCTATACCACATGGGAGAATGACCGGGGGCCGCACCTATACCACTGGGGAGAATGACCGGGGGCCACACCTATACCACAGGGGAGAATGACCGGGGGGGCCGCACCTATACCACAGGGGAGAATGACCGGGGGCCGCACCTATACCACAGGGGAGAATGACTGGGGGCTGCACCTATACCACATGGGAGAATGACCGGGGGCCGCACCTATACCACAGGGGAGAATGACCGGGGGGCGCACCTATACCACTGGGGAGAATGACCGGGGGCCGCACCTATACCACACGGGAGAATGACCGGGGGCCGCACCTATACCACAGGGGAGAATGACCGGGGGGCCGCACCTATACCACAGGGGAGAATGACTGGGGGCCGCACCTATACCACAGGGGAGCATGACCGGGGGCCGCACCTATACCACACGGGAGAATGACCGGGGGCCGCACCTATACCACACGGGAGAATGACCGGGGGGCCACTCCTATACCAGAGGGGAGAATGACCGCCGGGGGCCACACCTATACCACAGGGGAGAATGACCGGGGGCCGCACCTATACCACAGGGGAGAATGGGCCGCACCTATACCACATGGGAGAATGACCGGGGGCCGCACCTATACCACAGGGGAGAATGACCGGGGGCCGCACCTATACCACAGGGGAGAATGACCGGGGGCCGCACCTATACCACAGGGGAGAATGACCGGGGGCCGCACCTATACCATAGGGGAGCATGACCGGGGGCCGCACCTATACCACAGGGGAGAATGACCGGGGGCCGCACCTATACCACAGGGGAGAATGACCGGGGGCCGCACCTATACCACAGGGGAGAATGACCGGGGGCCGCACCTATACCATAGGGGAGCATGACCGGGGGCCGCACCTATACCACAGGGGAGAATGACCGGGGGCCGCACCTATACCACTGGGGAGAATGACCGGGGGCCACACCTATACCACAGGGGAGAATGATCGGGGTCACACCTATACCACAGGGGAGAATGACCGGGGGCCGCACCTATACCACAGGGGAGAATGACCGGGGGGCGCACCTATACCACTGGGGAGAATGACCGGGGGCCGCACCTATACCACACGGGAGAATGACCGGGGGCCGCACCTATACCACAGGGGAGAATGACCGGGGGGCCGCACCTATACCACAGGGGAGAATGACTGGGGGCCGCACCTATACCACAGGGGAGCATGACCGGGGGCCGCACCTATACCACACGGGAGAATGACCGGGGGCCGCACCTATACCACACGGGAGAATGACCGGGGGGCCACTCCTATACCAGAGGGGAGAATGACCGCCGGGGGCCACACCTATACCACAGGGGAGAATGACCGGGGGCCGCACCTATACCACAGGGGAGAATGGGCCGCACCTATACCACATGGGAGAATGACCGGGGGCCGCACCTATACCACTGGGGAGAATGACCGGGGGCCGCACCTATACCACACGGGAGAATGACCGGGGGGCCACTCCTATACCAGAGGGGAGAATGACCGCCGGGGGCCACACCTATACCACAGGGGAGAATGACCGGGGGCCGCACCTATACCACAGGGGAGAATGGGCCGCACCTATACCACATGGGAGAATGACCGGGGGCCGCACCTATACCACTGGGGAGAATGACCGGGGGCCGCACCTATACGACTGGGGAGAATGACCGGGGGGCCGCACCTATACCACAGGGGACAATGACCGGGGGCCGCACCTATACCCCACGGGAGAAAGACAGAAGGCCGCACCTATACCACATGGGAGAATGATCGGGGGGGGGCGCACCTATACCACAGGGGAGAATGACCGGGGGCCGCACCTATACCACAGGGGAGAATAATTGGGAGCCACACCTATACCACATGGGAGAATGACCAGGGGCCGCACCTATACCACAGGGGAGAATGACCGGGGGCCGCACCTATACCACAGGGGAGAATAATTGGGAGCCACACCTATACCACACGGGAGAATGACCGGGGGCCGCACCTATACCACAGGGGAGAATGACCGGGGGCCGCACCTATACCACAGGGGAGCATGACCGCGGGCCGCACCTATACCACAGGGGAGAATGACCGGGGTCCGCACCTATACCACTGGGGAGAATGACCGGGGGCCGCACCTATACCACAGGGGAGAATGACTGGGGTCGCACCTATACCACAGGGGAGAATGACTGGGGGCCGCACCTATACCACAGGGGAGAATGACTGGGGGCCGCACCTATACCACAGGGGAGCATGACCGGGGGGCCACTCCTATACCAGAGGGGAGAATGACTGGGGGCCACACCTATACCACTGGGGAGAATGACCGGGGGCCGCACCTATACCACTGGGGAGAATGACCGGGGGCCACACCTATACCACAGGGGAGAATGACCGGGGGGGCCGCACCTATACCACAGGGGAGAATGACCGGGGGCCGCACCTATACCACAGGGGAGAATGACTGGGGGCTGCACCTATACCACATGGGAGAATGACCGGGGGCCGCACCTATACCACAGGGGAGAATGACCGGGGGCCGCACCTATACCACAGGGGAGAATGACCAGGGGCCGCACCTAAACCACACGGGAGAATGACCGGGGGCCGCACCTATACCACAGGGGAGAATGACCGGGGGCCGCACCTATACCACAGGGGAGAATAACCGGGGGCCGCACCTATACCACACGGGAGAATGACCGGGGGCCGCACCTATACCACAGGGGAGAATGACCGGGGTCCACACCTATACCACAGGGGAGAATGACCGGGGTTCGCACCTATACCACTGGGGAGAATGACCGGGGTCCACACCTATACCACTGGGGAGAATGACCGGGGGGCCACACCTATACCACAGGGGAGAATGACTGGGGGCCGCACCTATACCACAGGGGAGAATGACCGGGGGGCCGCACCTATACCACTGGGGAGAATGACCGGGGGGCCACACCTATACCACAGGGGAGAATGACCGGGGTCCACACCTATACCACTGGGGAGAATGACCGGGGGGCCGCACCTATACCACAGGGGAGAATGACTGGGGGCCGCACCTATACCACAGGGGAGAATGACCGGGGTCCGCACCTATACCACAGGGGAGAATGATCGGGGGGCCGCACTTATACCACAGGGGAGAATGGGGGTCCGCACCTATATCACTGGGGAGAATGACTGGGGGGCCGCACCTATACCACTGGGGAGAATGACCGGGGGGCCGCACCTATACCACAGGGGAGAATGACCGGGGGCCACACCTATACCACAGGGGAGAATGACCGGGGGGCCGCACCTATACCACAGGGGAGAATGACCGGGGTCCGCACCTATACCACTGGGGAGAATGATCGGGGGGCCGCACTTATACCACAGGGGAGAATGGGGGTCCGCACCTATACCACTGGGGAGAATGACCGGGGGGCCGCACCTATACCACTGGGGAGAATGACTGGGGGCCACACCTATACCACTGGGGAGAATGACCGGGGGGCCGCACCTATACCACAGGGGAGAATGACCGGGGGCCACACCTATACCACTGGGGAGAATGACCGGGGGGCCGCACCTATACCACAGGGGAGAATGACCGGGGGGCCGCACCTATACCACTGGGGAGAATGACTGGGGGCCACACCTATACCACAGGGGAGAATGACCGGGGTCCGCACCTATACCACTGGGGAGAATGACTGGGGGCCGCACCTATACCACAGGGGAGAATGACTGGGGGCCGCACCTATACCACAGGGGAGAATGACTGGGGGCCACACCTATACCACTGGGGAGAATGACCGGGGGGCCGCACCTATACCACTGGGGAGAATGACTGGGGGCCACACCTATACCACTGGGGAGAATGACCGGGGGGCCGCACCTATACCACTGGGGAGAATGACTGGGGGCCACACCTATACCACAGGGGAGAATGACTGGGGGCCACACCTATACCACTGGGGAGAATGACTGGGGGCCACACCTATACCACAGGGGAGAATGGCCGGGGGCCGCACCTATACCACTGGGGAGAATGACCGCGGCTGCACCTATACCACAGGGGAGAATGACCGGGGGGCCGCACCTATACCACAGGGGAGAATGACCGGGGTCCGCACCTATACCACAGGGGAGAATGACCGGGGGCTGCACCTATACCACTGGGGAGAATGACCGCCGGGGGCCACACCTATACCACAGGGGAGAATGACCGGGGGCTGCACCTATACCACTGGGGAGAATGACCGGGGGCCACACCTATACCACTGGGGAGAATGACTGGGGGCCACACCTATACCACAGGGGAGAATGACCGCCGGGGGCCGCACCTATACCACAGGGGAGAATGACCGGGAGAAGCACTTTGTCCTCAGTAATGACGGCGGCCTCCTTTTATTACAGGCACTGGGCCTCACTCAGAGGAAGATCTGCCTAGTTACCTATAGCAACCAATCACAGCTCGGCTTCCAATTTACCAGATCAGTGAAAGGAATGAAAGCTGCGCTGTGATTGGCTGCTGTGTGGTATCCAGGACAGATATATTCGGGGCTCTGAGGAGAAAGACGCCTCATATTCTGATGTGATGTGCACACGAGGGTCACAGCCGGCCATAGTTATGTGCATGGATGTCCGGACGGTGCACCACAGGGGGGCTATACCCGGGGACTAAATCCAGCTAAATATGAGGTAAATGTCAACCACAACGACCCCATAAATAGGAGTGCTCTGCCCAACTGACAGAAGGGGCGAAAGACACTGCTAGACCCCTCTGTCCTCCTCTGCCATACCCTCTCTGTGGTCCTCCTCCTCCAGACCCTCTCTGTCATCCTTCTCCTCAAGACTCTGCTGTCCTCCTATTCCCCCAGAATCCTAGAATGTAGGGTTGGAAGGGACCTCTAGGGTCATCAGGACCTCCGGAGTCCTCGTGTCCATCCCCCGGCTCAATGCAGGAGTCACTAAACCACCTCAGACAGATGTCTGTCCAGCCTCTGGTTGAAGACGTCCATTGAAGGAGAACTCACCACCTCTCGTGGCCGCCTGTTCCTCTCCTTGATCTCCCTCACTGTCACCCTCCTAATATCTAATCTGTGTCTTCTCCCTTCTGTTTCTTCCATTGCTTCTCGTATTTCCATGTGGAGATGAGGATAATGATGATCCCTCTACACTGTGACAGCCCCTCAGATATGTGTAGACAGCTATTACGTCTCCTCTTGTGCGTTCCCACGTTCAGGAATTGCTGCGGGTCTGATGCTGAGTATTTATGCAGCGTAAAACCGCAGCCACCAAATGTTACAGCAGAGTGGATGGGATTTCTAGAGATCTCACGTCCATCAGGTGTCTGTGCCCCTGCAGATCACACGTGGAGACGGACATGTGGCGCAGGTTTACGGGCCGCAGCAGGTCACTCTCTCTAGTGGAGACATTAATCTCCGCAACAGAAATGTCACCACTAGAATGTATTGGATGCGGTAAATCCGCCCGGGTCAGTGATCACATGCGGATTTACCTGCATGAATAGAATGCAGCGAAAACACACAGAGTCCAAAACGCTGATGTAGCTGATCGTGAGAGCGCAGCCTTAGGCTTTATTTTTGCAGCTAAACATTCCCAGATCCTGTTCTCGTTCCTCATAGGACACACTCTGCAGTCCGCTCACCATCCTGGTCGCTTTCTCTGAACTTGCTCCAGTTCTTCAATGTTTATTTAAAAATGTGCCCAGAACTGGACCCAGTATCCAGATGAGGCCGAACTCCTCTCACCTTTTCAGACCTCTGCGTCCCACGCTCTTTCCTCCCTGACTCCTGTCTCTGGGATCAGAGCAGTCTGAAAGGGACTGAAGAGTCTGTCTGAGATCATTGATAAAAGACGCTCTGACACGTTTCCAGTGGGAAGGAGAGCGCAGAGAACGGCGAGATCTGTGCACAGTATGGGGTTCACCTCACACCAGACACCGCGCTCCCCACCACCATCATTCTCAGCATTACAACAAGACAACTACATGTGGTGCGAGACCTCAACAGCCACATGAGTGACATGACCGCTCCCCAGATCTCAGTGATATTATACAGCAGTGACATGACCGCTCCCCAGATCTCAGTTATATTATACAGCGGTGACATGACCGCTCCCCAGATCTCAGTTATATTATACAGCAGTGACATCACCGCTCCCCAGATATCAGTTATATTATACAGCAGTGACATCACCGCTCTCCAGATCTCAGTTATATTATACAGCAGTGACATCACCGCTCCCCAGATATCAGTTATATTATACAGCGGTGACATGACCGCTCCCCAGATATCAGTTATATTATACAGCAGTGACATGACCGCTCCCCAGATCTCAGTTATATTATACAGCAGTGACATGACCGCTCCCCAGATCTCAGTTATATTATACAGCAGTGACATGACCGCTCCCCAGATCTCAGTTATATTATACAGCGGTGACATCACCGCTCCCCAGATCTCAGTTATATTATACAGCAGTGACATCACCGCTCCCCAGATATCAGTTATATTATACAGCAGTGACATCACCGCTCCCCAGATGTCAGTTATATTATACAGCAGTGACATCACCGCTCCCCAGATATCAGTTATATTATACAGCGGTGACATCACCGCTCCCCAGATATCAGTTATATTATACAGCAGTGACATCACCGCTCCCCAGATATCAGTTATATTATACAGCAGTGACATCACCGCTCCCCAGATATCAGTTATATTATACAGCAGTGACATCACCGCTCCCCAGATATCAGTTATATTATACAGCAGTGACATCACCGCTCCCCAGATGTCAGTTATATTATACAGCAGTGACATCACCGCTCCCCAGATCTCAGTTATATTATACAGCAGTGACATCACCGCTCCCCAGATATCAGTTATATTATACAGCAGTGACATCACCGCTCCCCAGATATCAGTTATATTATACAGCGGTGACATCTCCGCTCCCCAGATATCAGTTATATTATACAGCAGTGACATCACCGCTCCCCAGATATCAGTTATATTATACAGCAGTGACATCACCGCTCCCCAGATATCAGTTATATTATACAGCGGTGACATCACCGCTCCCCAGATATCAGTTATATTATACAGCAGTGACATCACCGCTCCCCAGATATCAGTTATATTATACAGCAGTGACATCACCGCTCCCCAGATATCAGTTATATTATACAGCGGTGACATCACCGCTCCCCAGATATCAGTTATATTATACAGCAGTGACATCACCGCTCCCCAGATCTCAGTTATATTATACAGCAGTGACATCACCGCTCCCCAGATATCAGTTATATTATACAGCGGTGACATCACCGCTCTCCAGATCTCAGTTATATTATACAGCGGTGACATCACCGCTCCCCAGATATCAGTTATATTATACAGCAGTGACATCACCGCTCCCCAGATATCAGTTATATTATACAGCAGTGACATCACCGCTCCCCAGATCTCAGTTATATTATACAGCAGTGACATCACCGCTCCCCAGATATCAGTTATATTATACAGCAGTGACATCACCGCTCCCCAGATATCAGTTATATTATACAGCAGTGACATCACCGCTCCCCAGATGTCAGTTATATTATACAGCAGTGACATCACCGCTCCCCAGATATCAGTTATATTATACAGCAGTGACATCACCGCTCTCCAGATCTCAGTTATATTATACAGCGGTGACATCACCGCTCCCCAGATATCAGTTATATTATACAGCGGTGACATCACCGCTCCCCAGATATCAGTTATATTATACAGCAGTGACATCACCGCTCCCCAGATATCAGTTATATTATACAGCGGTGACATGACCGCTCCCCAGATATCAGTTATATTATACAGCAGTGACATCACCGCTCCCCAGATATCAGTTATATTATACAGCAGTGATATCACCGCTCCCCAGATATCAGTTATATTATACAGCGGTGACATCACCGCTCCCCAGATATCAGTTATATTATACAGCAGTAACATCACCGCTCCCCAGATATCAGTTATATTATACAGCGGTGACATCACCGCTCCCCAGATATCAGTTATATTATACAGCAGTGACATCACCGCTCCCCAGATATCAGTTATATTATACAGCAGTGACATCACCGCTCTCCAGATATCAGTTATATTATACAGCAGTGACATGACCGCTCCCCAGATCTCAGTGATATTATACAGCAGTGACATCACCGCTCCCCAGATCTCAGTTATATTATACAGCGGTGACATCACCGCTCCCAGATCTCAGTTATGTTATACAGCAGTGACATCACCGCTCCCCATATATCAGTTATATTATACAGCAGTGACATCACCGCTCCCCATATATCAGTTATATTATACAGCGGTGACATCACAGCTCCCCAGATATCAGTTATATTATACAGCGGTGACATCACCGCTCCCCAGATATCAGTTATATTATACAGCGGTGACATCACCGCTCCCCAGATATCAGTTATATTATACAGCAGTGACATCACCGCTCCCCAGATATCAGTTATATTATACAGCAGTGACATCACCGCTCCTCAGATATCAGTTATATTATACAGCAGTGACATGACCGCTCCCTAGATATCAGTTATATTATGCAGCGGTGACATCACCGCTCCCCAGATATCAGTTATATTATACAGCAGTGACATCACCGCTCCCCAGATATCAGTTATATTATACAGCGGTGACATCACCGCTCCCCAGATATCAGTTATATTATACAGCAGTGACATGACCGCTCCCTAGATATCAGTTATATTATACAGCGGTGACATCACCGCTCCCCAGATCTCAGTTATATTATACAGCGGTGACATGACCGCTCTCCAGATATCAGTTATATTATACAGCGGTGACATCACCGCTCCCCAGATATCAGTTATATTATACAGCAGTGACATCACCGCTCCCCAGATCTCAGTTATATTATACAGCAGTGACATCACCGCTCTCCAGATATCAGTTATATTATACAGCGGTGACATCACCGCTCTCCAGATCTCAGTTATATTATACAGCGGTGACATCACCGCTCCCCAGATCTCAGTGATATTATACAGCGGTGACATCACCGCTCCCCAGATCTCAGTTATATTATACAGCGGTGACATCACCGCTCCCCAGATATCAGTTATATTATACAGCAGTGACATGACCGCTCCCCAGATATCAGTTATATTATACAGCGGTGACATGACCGCTCCCCAGATCTCAGTTATATTATACAGCGGTGACATCACCGCTCCCCAGATCTCAGTTATATTATACAGCGGTGACATCACCGCTCCCCAGATCTCAGTTATATTATACAGCGGTGACATCACCGCTCCCCAGATATCAGTTATATTATACAGCGGTGACATCACCGCTCCCCAGATCTCAGTTATATTATACAGCAGTGACATCACCGCTCCCCAGATCTCAGTTATATTATACAGCGGTGACATGACCGCTCCCCAGATCTCAGTTATATTATACAGCGGTGACATGACCGCTCTCCAGATCTCAGTTATATTATACAGCGGTGACATCACCGCTCCCCAGATCTCAGTTATATTATACAGCGGTGACATCACCGCTCCCCAGATATCAGTTATATTATACAGCGGTGACATCACCGCTCTCCAGATATAAGTTATATTATACAGCAGTGACATGACCGCTCCCCAGATCTCAGTTATATTATACAGCAGTGACATCACCGCTCCCCAGATCTCAGTTATGTTATACAGCAGTGACATCACCGCTCCCCAGATCTCAGTTATATTATACAGCGGTGACATCACCGCTCCCCAGATATCAGTTATATTATACAGCAGTGACATCACCGCTCCCCAGATCTCAGTTATATTATACAGCGGTGACATCACCGCTCCCCAGATCTCAGTTATATTATACAGCAGTGACATCACCGCTCCCCAGATATCAGTTATATTATACAGCGGTGACATCACCGCTCTCCAGATATCAGTTATATTATACAGCGGTGACATCACCGCTCCCCAGATATCAGTTATATTATACAGCGGTGACATCACCGCTCCCCAGATCTCAGTTATATTATACAGCGGTGACATCACCGCTCCCCAGATCTCAGTTATATTATACAGCGGTGACATCACCGCTCCCCAGATCTCAGTTATATTATACAGCGGTGACATCACCGCTCCCCAGATCTCAGTTATATTATACAGCGGTGACATGACCGCTCCCCAGATCTCAGTTATATTATACAGCGGTGACATGACCGCTCTCCAGATATCAGTTATATTATACAGCGGTGACATCACCGCTCCCCAGATATCAGTTATATTATACAGCGGTGACATCACCGCTCCCCAGATATCAGTTATATTATACAGCAGTGACATCACCGCTCCCCAGATCTCAGTTATATTATACAGCGGTGACATGACCGCTCCCCAGATCTCAGTTATATTATACAGCGGTGACATCACCGCTCCCCAGATATCAGTTATATTATACAGCGGTGACATCACCGCTCTCCAGATATAAGTTATATTATACAGCAGTGACATCACCGCTCCCCAGATCTCAGTTATATTATACAGCAGTGACATGACCGCTCCCCAGATCTCAGTTATATTATACAGCGGTGACATGACCGCTCCCCAGATCTCAGTTATATTATACAGCGGTGACATCACCGCTCCCCAGATCTCAGTTATATTACACAGCGGTGACATCACCGCTCCCCAGATATCAGTTATATTATACAGCGGTGACATCACCGCTCCCCAGATATCAGTTATATTATACAGCAGTGACATCACCGCTCCCCAGATCTCAGTTATATTATACAGCAGTGACATCACCGCTCCCCAGATATCAGTTATATTATACAGCGGTGACATCACCGCTCCCCAGATATCAGTTATATTATACAGCAGTGACATCACCGCTCCCCAGATATCAGTTATATTATACAGCGGTGACATCACCGCTCCCCAGATATCAGTTATATTATACAGCAGTGACATCACCGCTCCCCAGATATCAGTTATATTATACAGCAGTGACATCACTGCTCCCCAGATCTCAGTTATATTATACAGCAGTGACATCACCGCTCCCCAGATATCAGTTATATTATACAGCAGTGGCATCACCGCTCCCCAGATATCAGTTATATTATACAGCGGTGACATCACCGCTCTCCAGATCTCAGTTATATTATACAGCGGTGACATCACCGCTCCCCAGATATCAGTTATATTATACAGCAGTGACATCACCGCTCCCCAGATATCAGTTATATTATACAGCGGTGACATGACCGCTCCCCAGATATCAGTTATATTATACAGCGGTGACATGACCGCTCCCCAGATCTCAGTTATATTATACAGCAGTGACATCACCGCTCCCCAGATATCAGTTATATTATACAGCAGTGGCATCACCGCTCCCCAGATATCAGTTATATTATACAGCGGTGACATCACCGCTCTCCAGATCTCAGTTATATTATACAGCGGTGACATCACCGCTCCCCAGATATCAGTTATATTATACAGCAGTGACATCACCGCTCCCCAGATATCAGTTATATTATACAGCGGTGACATGACCGCTCCCCAGATCTCAGTTATATTATACAGCAGTGACATCACCGCTACCCAGATATCAGTTATATTATACAGCAGTGGCATCACCGCTCCCCAGATATCAGTTATATTATACAGCGGTGACATCACCGCTCTCCAGATCTCAGTTATATTATACAGCGGTGACATCACCGCTCCCCAGATATCAGTTATATTATACAGCAGTGACATCACCGCTCCCCAGATATCAGTTATATTATACAGCGGTGACATGACCGCTCCCCAGATATCAGTTATATTATACAGCAGTGACATCACCGCTCCCCAGATATCAGTTATATTATACAGCAGTGACATCACCGCTCCCCAGATATCAGTTATATTATACAGCAGTGACATGACCGCTCTCCAGATATCAGTTATATTATACAGCAGTGACATCACCGCTCCCCAGATATCAGTTATATTATACAGCAGTGACATCACCGCTCTCCAGATATAAGTTATATTATACAGCAGTGACATGACCGCTCCCCAGATCTCAGTTATATTATACAGCAGTGACATCACCGCTCCCCAGATATCAGTTATATTATACAGCGGTGACATCACCGCTCTCCAGATATAAGTTATATTATACAGCAGTGACATGACCGCTCCCCAGATCTCAGTTATATTATACAGCAGTGACATCACCGCTCCCCAGATCTCAGTTATGTTATACAGCAGTGACATCACCGCTCCCCAGATCTCAGTTATATTATACAGCGGTGACATCACCGCTCCCCAGATATCAGTTATATTATACAGCAGTGACATCACCGCTCCCCAGATCTCAGTTATATTATACAGCAGTGACATGACCGCTCCCCAGATCTCAGTTATATTATACAGCAGTGACATCACCGCTCTCCAGATATCAGTTATATTATACAGCAGTGACATCACCGCTCTCCAGATATCAGTTATATTATACAGCAGTGACATCACCGCTCTCCAGATCTCAGTTATATTATACAGCAGTGACATCACCGCTCCCCAGATATCAGTTATATTATACAGCAGTGACATGACCGCTCCCCAGATCTCAGTTATATTATACAGCAGTGACATGACCGCTCCCCAGATCTCAGTTATATTATACAGCAGTGACATCACCGCTCCCCAGATCTCAGTTATATTATACAGCAGTGACATCACCGCTCCCCAGATATCAGTTATATTATACAGCAGTGACATCACCGCTCCCCAGATATCAGTTATATTATACAGCGGTGACATCACCGCTCCCCAGATATCAGTTATATTATACAGCGGTGACATCACCGCTCCCCAGATATCAGTTATATTATACAGCAGTGACATCACCGCTCTCCAGATATCAGTTATATTATACAGCAGTGACATGACCGCTCTCCAGATATCAGTTATATTATACAGCAGTGACATCACCGCTCCCCAGATATCAGTTATATTATACAGCAGTGACATCACCGCTCCCCAGATATCAGTTATATTATACAGCAGTGACATGACCGCTCCCCAGATCTCAGTTATATTATACAGCAGTGACATGACCGCTCCCCAGATCTCAGTTATATTATACAGCAGTGACATCACCGCTCCCCAGATCTCAGTTATATTATACAGCAGTGACATCACCGCTCCCCAGATATCAGTTATATTATACAGCAGTGACATCACCGCTCCCCAGATATCAGTGATATTATACAGCAGTGACATGACCGCTCCCCAGATATCAGTTATATTATACAGCAGTGACATCACCGCTCCCCAGATATCAGTTATATTATACAGCGGTGACATCACCGCTCCCCAGATATCAGTTATATTATACAGCAGTGACATCACCGCTCCCCAGATATCAGTTATATTATACAGCAGTGACATCACCGCTCCCCAGATATCAGTTATATTATACAGCGGTGACATCACCGCTCCCCAGATCTCAGTTATATTATACAGCGGTGACATCACCGCTCCCCAGATCTCAGTTATATTATACAGCAGTGACATCACCGCTCCCCAGATCTCAGTTATATTATACAGCAGTGACATCACCGCTCCCCAGATCTCAGTTATATTATACAGCAGTGACATCACCGCTCCCCAGATCTCAGTTATATTATACAGCAGTGACATCACCGCTCTCCAGATCTCAGTTATATTATACAGCAGTGACATCACCGCTCCCAGATATCTGTTATATTATACAGCGGTGACATCACCGCTCCCCGATATCAGTTATATTATACAGCAGTGACATCACCGCTCCCCAGATATCAGTTATATTATACAGCAGTGACATCACCGCTCCCCAGATCTCAGTTATATTATACAGCAGTGACATGACCGCTCCCCAGATATCAGTTATATTATACAGCAGTGACATCACCGCTCTCCAGATATCAGTTATATTATACAGCAGTGACATGACCGCTCCCCAGATCTCAGTTATATTATACAGCAGTGACATGACCGCTCCCCAGATCTCAGTTATATTATACAGCAGTGACATCACCGCTCTCCAGATATCAGTTATATTATACAGCAGTGACATCACCGCTCCCCAGATATCAGTTATATTATACAGCAGTGACATCACCGCTCCCCAGATCTCAGTTATATTATACAGCAGTGACATGACCGCTCCCCAGATATCAGTTATATTATACAGCAGTGACATGACCGCTCCCCAGATCTCAGTTATATTATACAGCAGTGACATGACCGCTCCCCAGATCTCAGTTATATTATACAGCAGTGACATCACCGCTCCCCAGATCTCAGTTATATTATACAGCAGTGACATCACCGCTCCCCAGATATCAGTTATATTATACAGCAGTGACATCACCGCTCCCCAGATATCAGTGATATTATACAGCAGTGACATGACCGCTCCCCAGATATCAGTTATATTATACAGCAGTGACATGACCGCTCCCCAGATCTCAGTTATATTATACAGCGGTGACATGACCGCTCCCCAGATATCAGTTATATTATACAGCAGTGACATCACCGCTCCCCAGATATCAGTTATATTATACAGCGGTGACATCACCGCTCCCCAGATATCAGTTATATTATACAGCAGTGACATCACCGCTCCCCAGATATCAGTTATATTATACAGCAGTGACATCACCGCTCCCCAGATATCAGTTATATTATACAGCGGTGACATCACCGCTCCCCAGATCTCAGTTATATTATACAGCGGTGACATCACCGCTCCCCAGATCTCAGTTATATTATACAGCAGTGACATCACCGCTCCCCAGATCTCAGTTATATTATACAGCAGTGACATCACCGCTCCCCAGATCTCAGTTATATTATACAGCAGTGACATCACCGCTCCCCAGATCTCAGTTATATTATACAGCAGTGACATCACCGCTCTCCAGATCTCAGTTATATTATACAGCAGTGACATCACCGCTCCCAGATATCTGTTATATTATACAGCGGTGACATCACCGCTCCCCGATATCAGTTATATTATACAGCAGTGACATCACCGCTCCCCAGATATCAGTTATATTATACAGCAGTGACATCACCGCTCCCCAGATCTCAGTTATATTATACAGCAGTGACATGACCGCTCCCCAGATATCAGTTATATTATACAGCAGTGACATCACCGCTCTCCAGATATCAGTTATATTATACAGCAGTGACATGACCGCTCCCCAGATCTCAGTTATATTATACAGCAGTGACATGACCGCTCCCCAGATCTCAGTTATATTATACAGCAGTGACATCACCGCTCTCCAGATATCAGTTATATTATACAGCAGTGACATCACCGCTCCCCAGATATCAGTTATATTATACAGCAGTGACATCACCGCTCCCCAGATCTCAGTTATATTATACAGCAGTGACATGACCGCTCCCCAGATATCAGTTATATTATACAGCAGTGACATGACCGCTCCCCAGATCTCAGTTATATTATACAGCGGTGACATGACCGCTCCCCAGATCTCAGTTATATTATACAGCAGTGACATCACCGCTCCCCAGATCTCAGTTATATTATACAGCAGTGACATCACCGCTCCCCAGATCTGTTATATTCCAATATCTGAGGTCCCATCTCCTGTCGCCTCCACGTCTCAGGACATGCCTTGTATACCGAGGATCCGGTAACTGGTGCCCACAGAGCTGACACTCGCCCATCTCGTCAGCCGCCCCTCTACACAGGGTTCTATATTTACATCACGCAGCAGCTGGGGGACAATCAGACCATTGTCTGGTCACAGCTGTCCTTCTCCTACATCAGTCAAGGAGCGGCAGCTGTGCCCTCACCACGACCATGTGTGAAGCCTCTGACCACAGGGAGAAGCAGGCAGCCAGCCACTCACTGCTCTGTAATGGGGGGAATCTCTGTAGAATGTGGCCCCCACTACTGACACGGACTGACATTAAAGGGGATCTCCGGGAAAATATTCATCTAATGCTGCAACATTCCAATCGCTTGTGTCTAAAGCCAAAACGGTGGTGGAAGAAGTTCCAAGGATGGAGGGTCCGGGCCAGAGATTGTACAAACAGTGCAGACGAACCATAGCTACAGCAACCCCCATATATAGGACCTCCTATAGTCGCCGAGCACCCTCCATATATAGGTCATTCTATTGTCACTGACCCCCCAATATACATGACCTCCGATAGTCGCCGACCACCCCTCATATATAGGGCCTGCCATAGTTGATGCGCTCACCTCACCATATACAGGACCCCCTATAGTTGCCGTGCCCCCTATATATAGGACCTCCTGCAGTTGCTGCGCCCCCCCTTCCCATATACAGGACCCTCTATATTTGCTGTGCCCCTCCTATATAGGACCTCCTATATTTGCTGCACTCCCCTCACATATATAGGCCTCTTGTTATTTGCAATGCCCCCATATATAAGATCTCCTATATTTGCGGTGCTCTCATAAATAGGACCTCCTATATTTGCTGCGCCCCACTCCCATATACAGGACCCCCTATAGCTGCAGTGCCCCCCTGTCACGGATCCCAGGGAGGATAACTTTATCATCCCCACCGCTCACACCAATTTGTCATGAACCAGGGTTGTTTGGTTGCCCCAGTTCTTTCTGAAGGGGATTTATCTATATCCCACTTTCCAGTTTGGCACTTGCAGCTCTCTGCCGCCCCCTTACCCTCAGGTCAGACAGGGTACTGCACCTAGGATTAGTCGCCAGAAAGGGTGCCTGCTATGTACTGGAGAATGGGCACACGGCAGCGAGGGCGATATAACTACTCCCACTGAGATGGGAACGATAATTATCAACGCCGTCCGGCGCTAACAGGTCTCCCAAACGCATAGGACAAATCCGCTGCCACCAGCTCCGATTCCTTAATTAAATAACGGGTCCAGAGCCAACCCAGATTAGTAGCGTAATTCACTTCAGAGGACGTGACAGTGCGTTATAGAGCAAGTAGAAACGAAGCTAGTAATTTTATATATTTTACTCCAAAAAGGTAGGCAGTCTTTACAAGAGGGTAAAAAGATATTATAAAAGACAAGTATCGTATGTACAAACAATTACAAATAAAAAGGGATTAAATTTGAAAATAAAACCCACAGTTCTCTCATATCATTTCAGATCATGGCAAACCATGTGGCTGGGAGAGGGGCAACATCAAAATGCATCAGAGCAGCTTGCAGAGCTGCTGTTAGCTTTCTTCCTGGGCAAAGGCACACTAATAACTCAGCAGGGTTAAGATATGCCCTCTGGTCATGACATGACTAAGTATGGAAATGGAAAGCACTCCTACTTTATCAGAGGGACTCAGAGTTATGGAACATTCATATCCACCGTAGCTCCAGGATGCAACCTTGTATAGCGATGTCGGAATTACCATTGATCTTGTTTTGCGGCTAGCATTCTATTAAGACCAAACATGACCTGGCTATGCATGGTGAGTAAGCAGTAATTCGATTCTCGGATACCAAGGGTACAGGAAATTGGAAAACACACTGGGTGATGGCCCGGCCAATGCACATGCCAAATATATAACTTTCATATCTCTCACTAATTGGGGTCAAGTTATGCCTTACTAGTAAGTCTGTAAATGAACAAAAGAGCACATGGTTTCAGAGAAAAGATTGGTTCTCTGCACAGTCCTGCATTACAGAGGGAGGGGGGACAGAGTCCCACACTGGAGTTTCATGTTACAGCTGTATTGTCAGCAGGGAGCAAGAGTTGTGAGGAAGAGGGGTCAGAAAGCCTGCAGCACGTGTCTATGCTCAACTTTAATGGACATAGCAGAACTCAGTGTGCGTGACCATAGATAATCAAGTACATCATATTCCGGACACCTCACCCTTTTGGACTGTGCAACTGAGGCAGGACCTCTCTGTACTCCTCCATGCGCACCTCAACAGGTTCACCCCGGTGGGACAACCCATCTGCATTGCCTTGCTCTGGCCTCATGGAGTTCCCGCCTACCCGGTGCCCCAGGTAGAGGACCTCTCTCGTGCCCATCTGGCACTTTCCCGGCTTGGTAATTCACCTGAGCACCTCCTGTAGATGCTGCAGGTGTTCATCCCAGGAGAAACTGAAGACAGAAATGTCATCCAAGTATGCCACTGCATACTTCTCTAGTCCCTGAAGCAGGTGGTTGACCATCCGCTGGAAAGGAGCATTCTTCATGCCGAAGGGCATGAACGTGGACTCGCACAGTCCAAAGGGTGTGATAAAGGCAAACTTCTCCTGCGCCTCGGGGCTAAGGGGAATCTGCCAGTATCTCCAACTCAGATCTATTATGGTCAGATATTCTGCGCCAGCTAACCGCTCAAGCAGCTCCTCGATGCGCAGCATTGGGTGCGTGTCAGAGGCTATGATGGCCCCTTGAAGTCCACGCAGAACAGGGTGGTCCGATCCTTCTTTGGCACGAAAACTACAGGTGAGGCCCACGCGCTCTTTGATCGTTGAATTACCCCCAGCTGTAACATCTCATCAATCTCCTGGCGCATAACCTGCTGCACCTCGACAGAGATCCGATAGGGTGTTCGCCGTAGTGGGACATGATTCCCGATGTCCACCTCATAGACTGCTAACTCAGTCCTTCCCGGTCGGTTGGAGAACACGGCCCGGAAGGGTTCCAGCGTGGTTTGCAATTGCAACCGCTGGGGTTCGGTTAGTGAGGCGCTTACCTCCACGTCCTCGATGGACCCACCGGCCTTGGCTTGGGCCAGCATGTCCAGGAGGGTGTCTTCCTCCCCGTCTTTGGGCAAGCTGCAGACCGGTAGGACAAAAGGTTCACGTTTGTGATGAGCCTTCATCATGTTGACGTGAAAGGCCTTTCGCCTACCCCGAGCGTGGTCAAACGTGACCACGTAGGTGACAGGGTTGAGCTGCTGGTGGACGACGTACGGGCCTTCCCAGGCTGCCTGAAGCTTATCCTTTGGTACGGGGACCAGCACCCACACCTTTTGACCCACCTGGTAGGTCCACTCCGGGACTCTCTGATCGTACCAGTGCCTCTGGTCAGCCTGAGCCTGCGTCATGTTGTCATGCACCAACTGCGTCAAGGTCTGCATTTGGTCACGGAAGCGCATTACATACTCCACTATGGACACTTCAGAAGGGTTTGGCTAATCTTCCCAGGATTCCCTTACTAACTCAAGGGGTCCCCAGACTTGCCTGCCGTACAGGAGCTTGGAGCTCGAAGGAGGAGAACCCCATCGAGGCCTGCGGAACCGCTCGGTAAGCGAATAGCAAGTGTGGGAGGTACCGCTCCCAGTCGCGTCCTTGGGTCTCAGCCAGCATGCGTAGCATCTGTTTGAGGGTACCGTTGAAGCGCTCACACAAGCCATTGGTCTGTGGGTGATACGCACTCGATACCAGACGCTTCACCTGCATTGTCTTACAGAGAGCCTCCATTAGCCGAGACATGAATTGGGTCCCTTGATCAGTGAGCATCCCCCTGGGAAATCCTACCCGTGAAAAGATGGCCAACAGTGCATCTGCCACCTTATCTGCCCTAGTTGACGACAGGGCTACTGCCTCTGGGTACCGGGTAGCGTAGTCTACCACAGGGAGAACATATTGCTTTCCAGAGCTGCTGGGGACGGCCAGCGGGCCCACAATGTCCACTGCAATCCTCTAGAAAGGCTCCTCTGTCACTGGCAAAGGGATCAGGGGAGCCTTAAGAGCAGGCCCCGCCTGCCCCACTCTTTGGCAGGTGACACAGGAGCGGCAGTAGTTTGTCATATCTGTCCCCATCTTGGGTCAATAGAAGTGTTGAGACAGCCGGGCCTTAGTTTTGCTGATCCCCAAGTGTCCAGCGAGTGGGATCTCATGTACAGTCCGCAACAACTCACCCCTGAATTGGCTGGGGACGACCAGCTGTCTTTCCCTCAACCACTCCTTTTGCGATTTTCCTGGTACTGTCTCCTGGTACAACCTCCCTCGTTCCCAGAACACCCTCTCCTTATCAGTCACGGCGGTGGGCGTCTCGGCAAGGTGTCTCAAATTCTCCAGGCTCGCATCTGAGTGCAGAGCTGCCTGGAACTCCTGGCTAGGGGCAGCCAGAAGCGACATCAGGGTCCCTTCCCCAAGGGAGCCCTCTGGGTCCTGCTCTGGGTCCATCTCTGGTTCAGTCACAGCTGTGACTAAGGAGGGTCCAGAAGGCAGAACGTTATCTGCGTTCCAGGCACTCTGACTGCGGGTGACAGCAGCTACGTAGGCTGTCTCCCCGGGGATTTCCACAGACCCATCAGCCGGCGTTGCTATGGGTGCTACCTCCCCATCCACCCCCAACCTCCCAAGAGCAGTGCTACTTATGGGGCAGTTACCTTCCTCTGTGGCACTGGTCAGTTGCACGGCATCACCTTCCTCACTGTTCCTGTGTATCTCCCCATTTTCCCTCAGCACCATCGCTTGCTCCTGTTAGGGGTTCCTCAGCCATCCCACCCCGCAGAGTGACGTGGCTGAGCACTCCTGCACCTGTGAACACATCCTCCTTGCGACACAAATGGATAGCAGGTAACACATGCACATTTTCATTATCAGCATCATCAGTATTACCCTCGGCATTTTCAGAGAAATGATTACCAAGTTCATCATTAAGAGGTAAAGCATTGTCAGGTAACACATTCAATTTCCCATCGCTATCATTAGCATTCGATTGGGGAGGGGAGTCAGGGACATAGTATGCAACCATCCTCCCCAAATCAGTCCCCAACAAAACATCAGTGGGCAAGTTATCGGACAGCCCCACTTCCTTCACCCTGCTCCCGGCACCCCAATCTATATAATCCCGGGCCATTGGCAGGGGACAGCTGATGCCCCCAATCCCGGTGACAGTCAGGGTTTTCCCCGGAATAATCTCTTCAGGGGCCGCCAGTTGGGGTCGGATGAGGGTCCGTTCAGTCCCGGTGTCCTTGAGGCCATTAGCACCATGGCCCCCACGGTGACGTGCTGCACGTTGTCATAAACCCCCCCAACCTCCAAAAGAACAGCTGCATTAAGCCCTGGGGCCTTGGCTGGGGGGTTCTTCTGCTTCTCCGGACAGTTGGCGCTGATATGACCAGTCCGTTTGCAGGAAAAACACTGGCTGAGGTTGGTGGTAGGTCTGGTGCTGTTGGCAACAGGGACAGGACCTCTGTTGTGTTGGCTGGCAGGGGTACGGACGTTGGTTGCAGGCTTACCCCCTCTCCAGCTGGTGGTGACTGGCTTCCGCACTTCCGATTTATGGTTGTCCTCATAGGCATCGACAATCTGCGCTGCTTTAGTCACTTCTTTGGGCTCTCTGTCCATCACGAACTGTCGTACCTCAGCTGGGCAAAGATGTAAGAACTGGTCTTTGGTCATCAGGTCCCGCAGTTGCTCAAAGGTGGTCACTGACAGTCCTTGGGTCCACTGGTCAAAGTGGGTCCCGAGTCCATGCGCCACATCGCTGTAACTGTCGTGTGGGCCACGTTGGAGGTTCCGGAACTTTCTATGGTAAACCTCAGGTGTAAGGTGGTACTTTGTAATCAGGGCCTGATTGATGGCCTCATTGTCGTCATCTTGGTCTGGCGGGAGAGAAGCAAATGCCTCCAGAACTTTGCCTTTTAGCCCTGGGGTCAGGTATCGAGCCCATTGGTTCTCAGGCAGCCGGTACTGTCGGCAGGCTTTCTCAAATGCCTGCAGAAAAGTGTCCAAGTTCCCGTACTTTTCCATCTCAGGAAAGTGCTCTGACCAGGGTTTAGGGATCTGAGCGCTGTTGGGCTCGCCTCTGGACTGGGACAACCTTGGCCCCTGGAGTCGGGCTAACTCCAGCTGGTGCTCCAGCTCCACTTGCCTCCCGGCTCGCTCTTGGTATTGCTGGATCAGTTGGTGGGGAGTTGTTCCAAGGCCGCCTGCAGGTGGGGGGTCCGATCTGCCCTGGTTGCTAATAGGGCCGGCATTCAGTGGTTGGACCTCTGCTGCAGCACCATTTTCGCTTGGGCCGGCTTCTGCGTCCACTGGGCTCTTAGCGATTTCCCATTGCACCAGAGCCGCGACCAGTTGGCTTTTGTTTTTGCCCGTGGCGTCAATCTGCCTCAACCCCCTCAACCCGCAAAGGGCAGTAAGAGTGTCCTTGTTATGCTGCTTATATCAGCCTTCTCCTTTTGCGGCCATCATTGCCAAATAAAAGATAGGATAGAAAAACAAAGAGAAAGGGAGGGGGTAACAGAAAATACACACAGTATCGTCTCAGGACCAGTAAACACTGAGCTCGTTCTCCAAAACTTTTTTTGCGCAGAGTCCTCTTAAAAACTGTGCAAGTTTTTAGGGAAAGGAATGATTGCTCAAACCAGATCACTAATGCTCTATGATCCCACTGCTGCCACCAATGTCACGGATCCCAGGGAGGATATCCATCATCCTCACCACTCACCAATTTGTCACGAACCGGGGTTGTTTGGTTGCTCCTGGTTCTTTCTGAAGGGGGATTTATCTATATCCCACTTCCTAGTTCCGGTTTGGAACTTGCAGCTCTCAGGCGCCCCCCTTACCCTCAGGTCAGACTGGGTACTGCACCTAGGATAACTGGTCCTCAGAAAGGCTGCCTTACTATGTACTGGCTAATGGGCACACTGCAGTGAGGGCGATATAACTACTCCCACTCAGGCAGGAACGATAATTATCAACACCGTCCGTCGCTACCATGTCTCCCAAACGCACAGGACAAATCCGCTGCCACCAGCTCCGATTCCTTAATTATTAACGGGTCCGGAGCCAACCCAAATTAGTAGCGTAATTCACTTCAGAGGATGTGACAGTACGTTATAGGATATGAAGATCACTGCACACGTACAAGAGAAGAGTATGCTTGCAAGTGGAAGTTTATTTATAGTGGTTGTGCGATCAACCGACTGGTAAATTTTTGACGTTTCGGCCAATACATAGCCTTGGTCACAACGTCGCTAATCTGCAGAATTCGGTTTCCATTCAAAGTTCAGCAGGTAAGGTGCTGATGACAAATTATGTCCATGTAGCCTCCATGGAAACTCCAGTGGTTAGGGCTGAGGGATTTCTCCTTGGAATCAATGGAGTGGATGGCTGTCACGGTCACGTGCCAGGAGCCTGTGGAAATATGTGATACAGGAGATGTGGTATGAGATCCAAGACCACAATGATTTCCTAGATGGTCCTCTAGATGCAGTGCCTGTCCAAGGAATGGCCTGTTAGTATATAGCTGTCATCGTCGTAACAGGAATAGGAGCAAAAGCTTCCATGTGTGATGCAGCCCTCTGTGTTGCGCCTGGTGTCTGAGCCCAAATGTAGAGGTCCTGACACAACCGTGTCTAGGTAGGTGCAGGCGTAAGGGTTCCCAGGTGGGTCCGGTGTTGACACTCCCGTGTCTTAGGATATGACCGGCGTAATGGGGAGTAATGACAGTCACTGTTATTTTCCAGTCATCTACTCTTCTAGAATAATTGCAATGTTTTGGAACAAACTGCCTATGAAAACAGGATCTTTTTACAAAAAATAAACACTCAAAATGCATGTTCCAAATTATTATGCACAGCAGAGTTTTCAACCTTTTTATTTTATTTTGAACAAAAAATGGTCAGTTGTGAAGTTCTAAGCATTATCAGCTTATTACAAAATGAAATCAAACAGTTTTCAAGTGAAACCTTTATTCTAGGTGATGTTACATTTGCACATAGGACCCCTTGTTGGAAAGAAGCTTCTGAACTCTCTCGTCCATTGAATTTTTCAGTCTTTGGATGGTTTCTGCTCCAATTGTTTTGCATGTGGACAGAATCCCCCCCCCAGAGCTGTTGCTTAGATGTGAACTGCCTCCTGCCATCATAGACACTCCTTTTGATGATGCTCCAGAGGTTCTCAATGGGGTTGAGGTCAGGGGAAGATGGTGGCCGCACCATAAGTTTGTCCTCTTTTATGCCCATAGCAGCCAGAGATGCAGATGTGTTTTTTGCAGCATGAGACGGTGCATTATCATGCATGAAAATGATCTTGCTGCGGAAAGCACGGTTCTTCCTCTTGAACCATGGCAGGAAGTGTTGTTTTAGAAACTCCACATAGATTATGGAGTTCATCTTTACCCCTTCAGGGATTATAAAGGGGCCGACAATCGCTCTCCCCATGATTCCAGCCAAAACATTACTCCACCTCCTCCTTGTTGGCGCCTTAGCCGTGTTTTCATGGGGTGTCCATCAACCAGCCATCCTCCACTCCATCCATCTGGACCATCGAGCGTTGCACGGCACTCATCGGTGAACAACACAGTTTGGAAGTCAGTCTTCATGTATCGTTTGGCCCACTGGAGCCGTTTCTGCTTGTGTGCAGTGGATAGAGGTGGTCGGCAGGATGGCTTACGCACCTCTGAAGGACCCTGCATCTTGTTGTTCTGGGGACGTTGGAGGCACCAGCAGCTTCAAAAACTTGTCTGCTGCTATGACAAGGCATTTTTGCAGCTGCTCTTTTAACCTTACACAATTGCCTGTTGGAAAGAGTCTTCAAATTTTTCCTTATCAGCACGCACACGTGTGTGCTGGGAATCAGCTACATACTTCTTGATTGTGCGATGATCACGATGAAGTGTCTTGGCAATGTTGATTGTAGTCATGCCGTGACCTAAATACTCCACAATTTGTTGCTTCTCAGCAGCCGACACATCCTTTTTCTTTCCCATTTTGGCAATAAATGTAGGCTGCTTAATAATGTGGAACAGCCTTCTTAAGTAGTCTTGCCTTTATTTGGACACACCTGCCAAACTAATGTGCACAGGTATCTGCAATTGCTTTCAGTGATATAAAGAGCCCTGACACACATCACTATCAATGAGTTTAAATGACAAACAAAAAATTCTAACCTTATCACTCCGAAACTCTTTGTGCAGAATAACTTGGAACACAGTGTAAAAAGGGATTCAAGTTGAAAATAAACACAGTTCTCTCATATAATTTCAGATCATGGCAAACCATGTGGCTTGGGGAGGGGCAACATCAAAATGCATCAGAGCAACTTGCAGAGCTGCTGATAGCATTCTTCCTGGCCAAAAACTGACTCACAACCCAGCAGGATTAAGATATGCCCTCTGGTCGTGACATCACTGAGTGGGCGGAGTTATAGAGTGCACTCCTACTTTCTTAGAGGGACTTAGAGTTATGGAACATTCATATCCACCGTAACTCCAGGATACAAACTCGTACAGCGACGACGGAATTACCATTGATCTTGTTTTGCAGCTGGCACTCTATTAAGACCAAACAGGACCTGGCTATGCACCGTGAGTACGCAGTAATTCATTTCTCGGATACCCAGGGTACAGGAAATTGGAAAACGCTCTGGGCGATGGCCCAGGCGATGCACATACCAAATATATAAATTTTTCATATTTCTAGTGCAGTAATGCAGTTCAATTTTCGTGTTTCATGTTTGCATGTTTCAGCGCTGCAGTGTGCTGCCTTATTTGCTTTACTATTAAGTTTGTACATGATCAAAAGAGCACATGGTTTCAGACAAAAGACTGGTTTTCTGCACACTCCTGCATTTGAGACGGAGAGGGGACAGAGTCCCACACTGGAGTTTCAGGTTACAGCTGTATTGTCAGCAGGGAGCAAGAGTTGGGAGGAAGGGGGGTCGGAAAGCCCTCAGCGTGTGTCTGTGCTCAGCTTTAATGGATGTAGCAGAGCTCAGTGTGCGTGATCATAAACAATCAAATACATCATATTCCTGACACCCCCATATATAGGACCTTCTATATTTTCTGTGCCCCCCCTATATAAGACCTCCTGTATTTGCTGCGCTCCCCTCCCATATACAGGCCCCTTGATAATTGCAGTGCCCCCATATATAGGACCTCTTATATTTGCTACGCCCCACTCTCATATACAAGACCCCCTATAGTGGCAGTGCCCCTCACACATAGGACCTCCTATATTTGCTGCGCTCCCCCCATATAGGGCCCCCTATATTTGCAGAGCCCCCCATATATAGGACCTACTACCATAGCCGTGCCCTCTCCCATATTCAGGACCTCCTATAGTTGCTGACCATCGCTCTATGTTTAGGACCACCGTAGATTCCAGGTCCAGTCTGTGACCCCGGGGGTCTCTGTAGAGGTGCCATCCCTCTCTTCTTGGATTTTCGGAGCGATTATGTTCAGGAATCATCGGGACATTTTCAGTTTTGTTTTTTTTATTAACATGCTCTAATAATATCCATGTTCCAGCAATCAGCGTACCCCGGGACTGATGCCCCCCGGGACAGACGCCCCCCCAGGACACAGACGCCCCCCAGTCCATGTACTCAGCCCTTCACCAGTGTGCGGTTATGACCATTTGGGGGTCTCGTTCAGCTCCGTCCCTGGAGACGTACAATACACAGGTGTCTGCGCTCATACTGGGGGTCGGCAGCGCTGGGCACCATTTGGAGGGGCCCCGACACCCCACACTGATGAGCTACAAGGCACCGGGCTCCCAGGGTTGCGATTGGCTGCAGTGCGATGAGTGGACCGTGGCCTCCATTCTCGCCATGTGAGCGGTGTCTTCGTGTTCCGTCCTAGTGATTATGTCCCTATAGCAGGAGGATAGTGGGAGCGGGGTCCGGGAGCGGGGGTGCAGGCGGAGGACCTACCCGCACATCGTCAGCGTCAGCCACTGCAAGAGACAGCGAAGAGTTAAGGGGGACGGTGCCATTTTTGGTGCGTGTTGGAGGCGGCTCCTCCTGTTTTGTTCTTGGTTCTGACCCTTAATTTCATTAGTCAATTGATTCATTATTTTTAGGGAGGCCCGAAAACCCCATGAAACAAATGTACACAACGTGCCCGGGCTGAAGGTTCACAGGCGCGAAATATCGGGGCGGCTGCTTGATTCCCTTTTCTACGTGTCTGAAAACTTAACGCAGTTTTAGGTAAAATTTGTGCAGAAATCTGAAAACTTCTCAATGGTTCACAAACTGTCAAGTAGATACAATGTGTCCTGTGTAACAGCCAATCACAGCACACCTCCTATTTATCCAGAGCGCTCTGATTGGCTGCTGTGAGTGGATGGGGCCGGGCTGGGTGGAGTCTGCCTGTGTCTTGCTGCCACCTGGTGGCCATACTGGATAAGACATTGGAAAAGGATGTGTAATGCAGGCTGATACCAGAGAGCAACAGCTTGTTACATGTACAGATGTAACTGCACCAGACTACATCAGAATTCCCAGCGGAGAGCGTGCCCATTGCTGGGGATTACCCACCTCTCCCAGGTTCATCTCCGCCGCACCGCTGCCTTCAGGGTCGATGCCCTTAAAAAATCCTTAAAAAAGAAAGAAAATGGCAGGAGTTGAGGATGAGGCCACACGGCATCATGGCCACCAGAATAACGAGGAGGAGACAGGGACTCACTGAACATGGCCTCCAGCTTCACCAGGCAACACACAAAGTTGTCAAAGTCGATTCCCAGATCGCTGTCAGCGTAACGAGCGACCAAAACCTGCATCAGCTTATTATTGAGCCGGAATCCTGGAGGGAGAAAGGGGCAGTGACTGAGACCCCCCAGAGGGAGAAATGGGAAGTGACTGAGACCCCCGCCACCCAGGATCAGGCGCCCCCCCCGGAGGGAGAAAGGGGCAGTGACTGAGACCCCTGCGGCCCAGGATCAGGCGCCCCCCCGGAGGGAGAAAGGGGCAGTGACTGAGACCCCTGCGGCCCAGGATCAGGCATCACCCCCCGGAGAGAAAGAGGCAGTGACTGAGACCCCCGCCGCCCAGGATCAGGCGCCCCCCCCGGAGGGAGAAAGGGGCAGTGACTGAGACCCCCGCCGCCCAGGATCAGGCGCCCCCCCGGAGGGAGAAAGGGGCAGTGACTGAGACCCCTGCGGCCCAGGATCAGGCGTCACCCCCCGGAGAGAAAGAGGCAGTGACTGAGACCCCCGCCGCCCAGGATCAGGCGCCCCCCCGGAGGGAGAAAGGGGCAGTGACTGAGACCCCTGCGGCCCAGGATCAGGCGTCACCCCCCGGAGAGAAAGAGGCAGTGACTGAGACCCCCGCCGCCCAGGATCAGGCGTCCCCCGGAGGGAGAGAAAAGGGCAGTGACTGAGACCCCCGCCGCCCAGGAACAGGCGCCCCCCAGAGGGAGAAAGGGGCAGTGACTGAGACCCCCGCCGCCCAGGATCAGGCGCCCCCCGGAGGGAGAGAAAAGGGCAGTGACCGAGACCCCCGCCGCCCAGGATCAGGCGTCACCCCCTGGAGAGAAAGAGGCAGTGACTGAGACCCCCGCCGCCCAGGATCAGGCGCCCCCCAGAGTGAGAAAGGGGCAGTGACAGACCCCCGCCGCCCAGGATCAGGCGCCCCCCAGAGGGAGAAAGGGGCAGTGACAGACCCCCGCGGCCCAGGATCAGGCGCCCCCCCCCCCCCGGAGGGAGAAAGGGGCAGTGGCTGAGACCCCCACGGCCCAGGAACAGGCGCCCCCCCGGAGGGAGAGAAAGGGGAAGTGACTGAGACCCCCACGGCCCAGGATCAGGTGCCCCCCCCGGAGGGGGAGAAAGGGGCAGTGACTGAGACCCCCGCCACCCAGGATCAGGCGCCCCCCCGGATGGAGAGAAAGGGGTAGTGACTGAGACCCCCGCCGCCCAGGAACAGGCGTCCCCCTGGAGGGAGAGAAAGGGGCAGTGACTGAGACCCCCGCGGCCCAGGATCAGGCGCCCCCCCAGAGGGAGAAAGGGGCAGTGACAGACCCCTGCGGCCCAGGATCAGGTGTCTCCCCCCGGAGGGAGAGGGGCAGTGACTCTGAGACCCCCGCGGCCCAGGATCAGGCGTCACCCCCGGAGGGAGCAAGGGGCAGTGACTGCGACCCCCGCGGCCCAGGATCAGGCATCCTCCCGGAGGGAGAGAAAGGGGCAGTGACTGAGACCCCCGCGGCCCAGGAACAGGCGCCCCCCCCCCGGAGGGAGAAAGGGGCGGTGACTGTGACCCCCGGTGGCCCAGGATCAGGCGCCCCCCCCCCGGAAGGGAGAGAAAGGGGCAGTGACTGAGACCCCCGCGGCCCAGAAACAGGCGTCCCCCCCCGGAGGGAGAAAGGGGCGGTGACTGTGACCCCCGGCGGCCCAGGATCAGGCGCCCCCCCAGAGGGAGAGAAAAGGGCAGTGACTGCGGCCCCCGCGGCTCAGGATCAGGCACCCCCCCAGAGGGAGAAAGGGGCAGTGACAGACCCCTGCGGCCCAGGATCAGGCGCCCCCCCGGAGGTAGAGAAAGGGGCACTGACTGCAGCCCCCGCGGCTCAGGAACAGGCATTCCCCCAGAGGGAGAGAGGGGAGAAGTGACTGCGACCCCTGCGGCCCAGGAGCAGGCGGCCCGGGAATAGGCGGCAGTCACCCCCCCACCCTGCGGCACCGGTAACAGGAGCCCCCCCATGGCCCGGGAACAGGCGCCCCCCCCTGGCAGCCCCCACGGCCCGGGAACAGATGGCCCCTAGCTTACCTGCGGACTCCAGTGCCATGCGCAGCTCGTAGGAGCTCATGGTTCCAGATTTGTCCACATCATGTTCCCGGAAGACGCCCTAAAACAGAACCAGCAATAATCAGAAGGATGGAGACTCCGAATCACAGACATGGCCGACCTTCCCGGCATGTTAGATGCTAGATTGCCGCACAGTACACTAATAGTGATGGCGGCTGATATGTGCGGCTGCTGGCGCCTCATGTCCGCTGATGATTCTCCGCAGGGCTATGTTCACACGTTGCGAGCTGCGTTTTCTGGATCCCAAAGTTCAGCTTTGCTTCCCCCACACAGTGCAGGGTGTGGGAAGAGGCAATGTCATCCAATTAGGGGACAGGGTTTTCAGACGTATAAAACCTCGGACTATTCTGAAGAAAATCAGCAGGAATCACAGGAGGGGAACGGCCAATGAGGGAGGGGAGGGGAAAGGCCAACAGGGGTGGAGGGGAAAGGCCAACAGGGGGGGAGGGGAAAGGCCAACAGGGGGGGGGGGGAGGGGAAAGGCCAACAGGGGGGGGGGGAGGGGAAAGGCCAACAGGGGGGGGGGAGGGGAAAGGCCAACAGGGGGGGGAGGGGAAAGGCCAACAGGGGGGGAGGGGAAAGGCAAACAGGGGGGAGGAGAACGGCAAACAGGGGAGAACGGCAAACAGGGGAGGAGAATGGCCAATGGCAGAAGGGAACATCCAACGGGTGAGGAGAACGGCCAACGAGGGAGGGGGAACGGCCAACGGGGGAGGGCAGAGGGGAACAGCCAACGGGTGAGGGGAACGGCCAATGAGGGAGGGGAACGGCCAACGGCAGAGGGGAACAGCCAACAACAGAGGGGAACAGCCAACGGCAGAGGGGGTGAAGTATGGGATTGATCCCAACGGGACGAGGTGAAGCCACAAAAGGATAGTCTTTGAGGAAGGGACTTGCCTTTGTTATCGGCTAGGTTCTCTATAATTGAATCCAACTTCTGGCCAAACAACCTTCCTGGAGAATATTCCAGATTACAGAGATGGTATTTGGAAAGTACGTCACCTGACAATGGCTTAATCCACAACGCTCTCCTCCCCACAGTAGACAGGGCCATGGCCCTAGCCGCCGACTTTATCATCTGTTCCGAAGCTCGCACAGAAAATCCACAGCTAGGTTCATGTGCTTAAACCCTTTAAGTAGATCCCATCCGGAGACCCTGGACTCAATATCCTCCTCCAGTCTGGCTAGCTACTGTCTAAGGGCCCTAGATGTTTCATGGGCTGAGATCCCAACGGAGGACTGTGCAACTGCCGAGCAGTAAGATCTCTTCAACGAGACCTCAATCCTCCGGTCCATAGGATCTTTAAGACTTGCAGCAACTTCAGAAGGAACAATAGTCTTTCTGGACAATCTAGCGATTGCTGTATCTACCTTAGGGGGAGACGGCCAGTCTTTAGACTGAGACTCATACAGGGGGTAGAGCGTTTTAAACCGTTTAGATTGAAACGGTGCCTTCTCTGGTCTTTGCCATTCACCCTTCATAAGGTCAAAGACCTTATCATCCACAGTAAAGGCCCTAAGCACTTTAGAGGTCGTAGGCAGCTCTGATGGACGTTCCTCCTGCACAGCTCTAATAAGCCTGACTGATTTTTCCACTGGAAAGTAGGTTTTCTTAGACAACGCTTCCTCAGAATCTGATGATGAAGATCTGATCTCATCAATGACCATAAGGTCTTCAGACTTGAGTCACTTCCTTGCGGAGAGGGGAAAGTCTGGAACATTTCCGAGCCTTAGAAGGTAAGGTATTAGATCTTGCGGAGACACCTATTAGGTCTTTTACCCATATGACTAAGTCTCTAATTGTGGGTTCCTCCGTACTGGGAACGCAGATATTGCACTTGGGAGGGGTAGACCGCAGAAGCACACTCCACGTGATGTCTTTTGGAGGTCGCTTTCCCGCCGCCAGAGGCAAAGCCGGCAGAATCCCGAGATGACACACTGGATAGCCAGCCATAAGACAAACATGCAGGATAAAAAACACTTAAGAAGGATGAAAAAAGGAGGGGAAGGAACTTCTCCCACCCCCTGTGATGAAGTCTGACAATCACAGAAAACCACCAGCAATATGGCAGCGCCCATAGAGGAGACAGGAAGACACTGTGGATCCCACAAGAGAAGGATGGACAGAAAGTGCTGACAGGAAGTAGCTACTTCACCCGGAAGGGAACTGTCAGCAGTGGCGCCTGTGGAGCAGACTAAAACCCTGGATAAGGAGGCACGGGGTAAGGGAGGACACAAGAGACGTCCCGCTGGCTCGGGGACAGAGTAAAAACTGATGGCTTCTGGGACACTTCCCCCTTATCCTGGGGGAGATGAGGGCGTGGGACTAAATCATTAAATATTCCACATGGTCCGTTTGGCCCCTTTCACACAGTAGTTTTTTGCCGTCAGTCACAATCCGTTTCCTCGATGGATCCGTCGCAGATTGTCAAAAAAACGAATCTGTTGCATCAGTTTTTCACAGATCCGACTAGCAGATCCGGCTAATTGAATCCTAAATAAATCGGAGCATGCTCAGATAAAAATAAATGGAATCTGGCGCCATAGGCTTCCATTCGAGCAAACGACGGACGGCGTTGTCCAATTTTTCAATGGACACAAAAAAAAGGTACATTGCCCGTCATCTCCGGCCACTGGACAAACAATTTTCAACGGATCCGGCGAACGACGGATGAAACGTGAGGCCATCCGTCACAATCCGTCACTAATACAAGTCTATGAGAAAAAACGGAACCCGCAGCATCAGTCACCAGATGGGCAAAAAACTGATGTGAAAGGGGCAGAGACATGGTAAGCCCATACTGTGCTGCTGTGGACATAGGGGAGCATGGCATTAACCAGAACTAATCAACAAACGCAGCTCAGACCCCGAATCTGGGGCAAAATGGGTCTGAATTCTGACATTTCGCTCAGTCCATCTCCTACTATTGTCCGATGTACAACTTGTCACAGCTGAGGGTTTGGCACCATGTGTTAGCCCGGGTAACACTGAGCTGAACACATCAGCAGCACAAGTCACTGCTGTTTGTTACAATGTATCAGTGAGATGTTCGGCTCGGTGTTGCCTGGACACACTGTAACAAACCCTCAGCTCAGTGACTGGTCACGTTCTGGCTCTTCTCAGTACAGCTGGCAGAGATCTTGACAAGGGTGAGGTAGATCTCTGTGCACAGTGAGCTACCCGACATCAGAACACATGCTGAGAGTTGTAGTCCGGCCACGGTTCATCCCCAGACTCACCAGCCAGCTCCGGATTTTGTTCCACAGGATCTGAAACTCCACAATCCCGAGCTTCCCGCTGCCGTCTTTCTGCGAGAGACTCAGTTAAAGAAATAAATCACTGCACTGTGCGCCCACAACACACACAGGAGGCGGGGGGCCACACACAGGAGGCGGGGGGCCACACACACTCGATCATGCTCCTCCTGCACTGACCACTAGGGGGAGCTCATTACATTAATACCTACACACATACAACAGCTCCCTCTGGTGGTGACTGACAGAAACATGAGTCCGAGAAATCTCTACAGGATGGAGCAAGAGAGAAAGCAAAAATGAGCCAAATCCTGCCCGCGAAGGACAGCTCCGGCCCCGGCCCGCGAAGGACAGCTCCGACCCCGGCCCGCGAAGGACAGCTCCGACCCCGGCCCGCGAAGGACAGCTCCGACCCCGGCCCGCGAAGGACAGCTCCGACCCCGGCCCGCGAAGGACAGCTCCGACCCCGGCCCGCGAAGGACAGCTCCGACCCCGGCCCGCGAAGGACAGCTCCGACCCCGGCCCGCGAAGGACAGCACCGACCCGGCCCGCTAAGGACAGCACCGACCCAGGCCCGTGAAGGACAGCACCGACCCAGCCCGCGAAGGGACGGATATGACCCCAGCCCACTAAGGACAGCACCGACCCCGGCCCGCGAGGGACAGCACTGACCTCCACACATGTTGATCGAACGGAGCCCATGTAATCAACAGTAACATCCTCCCCACAGATCCCATAGAGAAGGATACGTCCATGAGGTTGACCATCTGCCGGCAGGCCTCCATGCTGAACCCGTCCGTCTTCAGGTCCTTGTCTGTTGGCAGAAATAATGTGAAGCTGAGAACAATAACCACCATCATCTATGGTGGGCCGGACTTAGAGTTCCTAGGTGCTGGCTCTACATGGGCAACAATGGGACGATCCGTCACCCTGGTGCCTGGTAGTACTGGGTGCGGACAGTGCCGGCTCCACCAGTCGTCGTGTCCACAGAGTGGATGTTTAGCTCCAGATTCACAGATTTTTAGGAAACTTCTGCAGAAGCAGTGAGGTCTCCAGTGTGTGCAAGATCGGCGCCATACAGTGACGGCAGCGCAGCCGGGACCCCCCACACTGGCGACAGCGCAGCCAGGACACCCCACACTGGCGACAGCGCAGCCTGGACCCCCCACACTGGCGACAGCGCAGCCGGGACCCCCCACACTGGCGACAGCGCAGCCGGGACCCCCCACACTGGCGACAGCGCAGCCGGGACCCCCCACACTGGCGACAGCGCAGCCGGGACCCCCCACACTGGCGACAGCGCAGCCGGGACCCCCCACACTGGCGACAGCGCAGCCGGGACCCCCCACACTGGCGACAGCGCAGCCGGGACCCCCCACACTGGCGACAGCGCAGCCGGGACCCCCCACACTGGCAAAAGCGCAGCCGGGACCCCCCACACTGGCAACAGCGTAGCCGGGAACCACCACACACACAATGGAGTGGGCACAGCCGGACCCCTCTCACTGGCAACTGCACAGCCGGGACCCTCCACACAGTGAAGACGGCACAGCCGGGACCCTCCACACACTCGCACCCAACTAGCACTGTACATATATGACCAGAGTGCAGAGAAGATTAAGGGGCGCGTGCAGCTTCAGAATCCCCCCAGCACCCAGCTGCAGTTAGTTTCGTATCACACTCCTCCTCGTTTGCGCGGCTCCTCCCGGTGTTTTAGCTGCAGCAGAGACAGTAAGACACCGGGACCTCATCTCAAGCTGGATCATGCTGATAACGATGCTGTCAATGGCTCAGCTCTGCCCAAGATGTGACATCGGCGCTGCAGACAATAAGAGACTGGGGGCAGCGGTGCAGAGATTCAGTGCTTGATTCAGAGAGGGCAAGAAAAGAGCAGGTTTTACCCCCACGGTGATGATCTCCGCGAGCTGCCGAGCGCTTTCTTTGCTAGGTCTCACCGAATGCAAATACCAATGTGTCGCTTCTTGTAAGGCGCCGATTCGATGCTCGTATGTACGCGGAGCGTCTACTCTGGCTGTCAGTGATTTGTCTGTGTGTGTTACGTGGTCGATCCCTTAGAATACAGTTGTGTTTTCTCCACTCATGGTTAGTGGTTGGGTGAAGCCATTTATTGTCACTTCTGTGTTTTCTCTTTATAAATCATAATGACCCAAAACACCCAAATGACCCTGATCAGAAGTTCACATCCCCCAATTCCTTAATACCGTGTGTTGCCCTCTCTAACATCAATGACAGCTTGAAGTCTTTTGTGGTGGTTGTGGATGAGGGTCTTTATTTTCTCAGATGGTAAAGCTGCCCACTCTTCTTGGCAGAAAGCAAAAACCCTAGTCCATGCCCTCATCATCTCCCGCCTCGACTACTGTAACCTCCTGCTCTGTGGCCTCCCCTCTAACACTCTCGCACCCCTCCAATCTATTCTAAACTCTGCTGCCCAACAGGTTGACTTGGCCTTGTGGTTTGGATTGTTGTTATGTTGGAACACCCAAGTACGTCCCATGCGCAGCTTCCGATCTGATGAGTGCAAATTTGCCTCCAGTATTTGCTGATAACATTCTGCATTCATCTTTCCTTCAACTTTGACCAAGTTTCCTGTGCCTTTGTAGCTCACACATCCCCAAAACATCAGCGATCCACCTCCATGCTTTACAGTAGGAATGGTGTTCCTTTCATCATAGGCCTTGTTGACCTCTCTCCAAATGTAACGTTTATGGTTGAGGCCAACAAGTTCAATTTCGGTCTCATCACTCCAAATTACCTTGTTCCAGAAGTTTTGAGGCTTGTCTCTGTGCTGTTTTGCATATTGTAGGCAAGGTACTTTGTGGCATTTGCGCAGTAATGGCTTTCTTCTGGTGACGCAACCATGCAGCCCATTTTTCTTCAAGTGCCTCCTGATTGTGCATCTTGAAACAGCCACACCGCTAGTTTTCAGAGAGTCCTGTATTCCAGCTGATGATATTTGTGGGTTTTTCTTTGCATCCTGAACAATTTTCCTGGCAGTTGTGGATGACATTTTTGTTGGTCTACCTGACCGTGGTATTGTTTTTACAGAGCTCCTGATTTTCCATTTGTTAATCACAGTGTGAACGCTGCTGACTGGCATTATCAATTTCTTGGATATCTTTTTGTATCCCTTTCCTGTTTTATACAGTTCAACTAACTTTTACTGTAGATCCGTTGACAATTATTTTGCTTTCCCTATGACTCACAATCCAGAAATGTCAGTGGCTGGATGAAAGATGTAAGAGTCTGTCTGGATCCCAGAAACTCACTCAGCTTTTATGCACACACACTGATTACAAGCAAACAGGTCACAGGTGAGGATGTTACCTTTAGTAGCCATTCACACCCATCTGTGTCCACTTCTGTGCATGTTATCAGCCAAAATCACCAGGGTATGTGAATTTTTGATCAGGGTCATTTGGATGTTTTGGGTCATTATGATTTATAAAGAGAAAACACAGTAGTGACAATAAATGGCTTCACCCAACCACTAACCATGAGTGGAGGAAAAGTGTTGGTGTTATCATTCATATTCTCTGAAAAAAAGGCCAAGAAAGCAAAAATTGTGCCGGGGTGTGTAAACTTTTGAGCACAACTCTACACACACACACAACGCTCAATATATACATACACACGTGTGCACAGGGTGCACAGTATACACGGTCTGTATGGAGCATGAGCTGCCGTGGTGCATTGTGGGAGGACAGTGCAGTATATGATGCACACAGCACCATCCCCCATAATGCAATGCAACCCAGAGCACTGAATTCTGGGATATCAGTGGTGAGGGCAGCTCTGGATGTGACTGGAGTAGAGAAGTTGGGTCACTCACGTCGGGTCACCACTCTGTTCAAGATGGTCCGCAGCTCAAAGACGCTGATCTCCATGTCCTAAGGAAAAGCCGCAATCAGTGAAATCAGCTCCCGGCAGATCCCGAACCCTGAGCCGCCCGTCCCCCACTCACCGCTCCCGCCAGCTGCTGGAACATGTTCCTAAAGGCATCGTCCACGTCGTCCTCCGAGAGGTCCTCCTGAGAAGACAAAACCCCGAGACATTCAGCATGTCCTCCCTCCTGAGACTGCAGATCAGCCCCAACCTTGTCCTGCTCACACAGCTGGAGTCTTGTAACTATGTATCAGTGCAGCTACTCCCTGCACAACTCTCACTGATACATTGTAACAAGCCCTCAGATGTGTGAGCAGGACAAGGTCAGGGGGACAAGGACAGTGCGGCCCCCTACATCTCCTCCCTCATTCTATCACCTACCCGTCCTCTCCACAGTGCGGCCCCCCTACATCTCCTCCCTCATTCTATCACCTACCCGTCCTCTCCACAGTGCGGCCCCCCTACATCTCCTCCCTCATTCTATCACCTACCCGTCCTCTCCACAGTGCGGCCCCCCTACATCTCCTCCCTCATTCTATCACCTACCCGTCCTCTCTACAGTGCGGCCCCCCTACATCTCCTCCCTCATTCTATCACCTACCCGTCCTCTTCACAGTGCGGCCCACCCTACATCTCCTCCCTCATTCTATCACCTACCCGTCCTCTTCACAGTGCGGCCCATCCTACATCTCCTCCCTCATTCTATCACCTACCCGTCCTCTCCACAGTGCGGCCCCCCTACATCTCCTCCCTCATTCTATCACCTACCCGTCCTCTTCACAGTGCGGCCCATCCTACATCTCCTCCCTCATTCTATCACCTACCCGTCCTCTTCACAGTGCGGCCCCCCTACATCTCCTCCCTCATTCTATCACCTACCCGTCCTCTCCACAGTGTGGCCCCCCTACATCTCATCCCTCATTCTATCACCTACCCGTCCTCTCCACAGTGCGGCCCCCCTACATCTCCTCCCTCATTCTATCACCTACCCGTCCTCTCCACAGTGCGGCCCCCCTACATCTCCTCCCTCATTCTATCACCTACCCGTCCTCTTCACAGTGCGGCCCACCCTACATCTCCTCCCTCATTCTATCACCTACCCGTCCTCTCTACAGTGCGGCCCCCCTACATCTCCTCCCTCATTCTATCACCTACCCGTCCTCTTCACAGTGCGGCCCACCCTACATCTCCTCCCTCATTCTATCACCTACCCGTCCTCTTCACAGTGCGGCCCATCCTACATCTCCTCCCTCATTCTATCACCTACCCGTCCTCTCCACAGTGCGGCCCCCCTACATCTCCTCCCTCATTCTATCACCTACCCGTCCTCTTCACAGTGCGGCCCATCCTACATCTCCTCCCTCATTCTATCACCTACCCGTCCTCTTCACAGTGCGGCCCCCCTACATCTCCTCCCTCATTCTATCACCTACCCGTCCTCTCCACAGTGTGGCCCCCCTACATCTCATCCCTCATTCTATCACCTACCCGTCCTCTCCACAGTGCGGCCCCCCTACATCTCCTCCCTCATTCTATCACCTACCCGTCCTCTCCACAGTGCGGCCCCCCTACATCTCCTCCCTCATTCTATCACCTACCCGTCCTCTTCACAGTGCGGCCCACCCTACATCTCCTCCCTCATTCTATCACCTACCCGTCCTCTCCACAGTGCGGCCCCCCTACATCTCCTCCCTCATCTCTATCACCTACCCGTCCTCTCCACAGTGCGGCCCCCCTACATCTCCTCCCTCATTCTATCACCTACCCGTCCTCTCCACAGTGCGGCCCCCCTACATCTCCTCCCTCATTCTATCACCTACCCGTCCTCTCCACAGTGCGGCCCACCCTACATCTCCTCCCTCATCTCTATCACCTACCCGTCCTCTCCACAGTGCGGCCCCCCTACATCTCCTCCCTCATTCTATCACCTACCCGTCCTCTCCACAGTGCGGCCCCCCTACATCTCCTCCCTCATTCTATCACCTACCCGTCCTCTTCACAGTGCGGCCCACCCTACATCTCCTCCCTCATTCTATCACCTACCCGTCCTCTCCACAGTGCGGCCCCCCTACATCTCCTCCCTCATTCTATCACCTACCCGTCCTCTCCACAGTGCGGCCCCCCTACATCTCCTCCCTCATTCTATCACCTACCCGTCCTCTCCACAGTGCGGCCCACCCTACATCTCCTCCCTCATTCTATCACCTACCCGTCCTCTTCACAGTGCGGCCCACCCTACATCTCCTCCCTCATTCTATCACCTACCCGTCCTCTTCACAGTGCGGCCCATCCTACATCTCCTCCCTCATTCTATCACCTACCCGTCCTCTCCACAGTGCGGCCCACCCTACATCTCCTCCCTCATCTCTATCACCTACCCGTCCTCTTCACAGTGCGGCCCACCCTACATCTCCTCCCTCATTCTATCACCTACCCGTCCTCTCCACAGTGCGGCCCCCCTACATCTCCTCCCTCATTCTATCACCTACCCGTCCTCTCCACAGTGCAGCCCACCCTACATCTCCTCCCTCATCTCTATCACCTACCCGTCCTCTCCACAGTGCGGCCCCCCTACATCTCCTCCCTCATTCTATCACCTACCCGTCCTCTCCACAGTGCGGCCCCCCTACATCTCCTCCCTCATTCTATCACCTACCCGTCCTCTCCACAGTGCGGCCCCCCTACATCTCCTCCCTCATTCTATCACCTACCCGTCCTCTTCACAGTGCGGCCCATCCTACATCTCCTCCCTCATTCTATCACCTACCCGTCCTCTCCACAGTGCGGCCCCCCTACATCTCCTCCCTCATTCTATCACCTACCCGTCCTCTCCACAGTGCGGCCCCCCTACATCTCCTCCCTCATTCTATCACCTACCCGTCCTCTTCACAGTGCGGCCCACCCTACATCTCCTCCCTCATTCTATCACCTACCCGTCCTCTCCACAGTGCGGCCCCCCTACATCTCCTCCCTCATTCTATCACCTACCCGTCCTCTCCACAGTGCGGCCCCCCTACATCTCCTCCCTCATTCTATCACCTACCCGTCCTCTCCACAGTGCGGCCCCCCTACATCTCCTCCCTCATTCTATCACCTACCCGTCCTCTCCACAGTGCGGCCCCCCTACATCTCCTCCCTCATTCTATCACCTACCCGTCCTCTTCACAGTGCGGCCCACCCTACATCTCCTCCCTCATTCTATCACCTACCCGTCCTCTCCACAGTGCGGCCCCCCTACATCTCCTCCCTCATTCTATCACCTACCCGTCCTCTCCACAGTGCGGCCCCCCTACATCTCCTCCCTCATTCTATCACCTACCCGTCCTCTCCACAGTGCGGCCCCCCTACATCTCCTCCCTCATTCTATCACCTACCCGTCCTCTCCACAGTGCGGCCCCCCTACATCTCCTCCCTCATTCTATCACCTACCCGTCCTCTCCACAGTGCGGCCCACCCTACATCTCCTCCCTCATTCTATCACCTACCCGTCCTCTTCACAGTGCGGCCCACCCTACATCTCCTCCCTCATTCTATCACCTACCCGTCCTCTCCACAGTGCGGCCCCCCTACATCTCCTCCCTCATTCTATCACCTACCCGTCCTCTCCACAGTGCGGCCCCCCTACATCTCCTCCCTCATTCTATCACCTACCCGTCCTCTCCACAGTGCGGCCCACCCTACATCTCCTCCCTCATTCTATCACCTACCCGTCCTCTTCACAGTGCGGCCCACCCTACATCTCCTCCCTCATTCTATCACCTACCCGTCCTCTTCACAGTGCGGCCCATCCTACATCTCCTCCCTCATTCTATCACCTACCCGTCCTCTCCACAGTGCGGCCCCCCTACATCTCCTCCCTCATTCTATCACCTACCCGTCCTCTCCACAGTGCGGCCCCCCTACATCTCCTCCCTCATTCTATCACCTACCCGTCCTCTCCACAGTGCGGCCCACCCTACATCTCCTCCCTCATTCTATCACCTACCCGTCCTCTCTACAGTGCGGCCCCCCTACATCTCCTCCCTCATTCTATCACCTACCCGTCCTCTTCACAGTGCGGCCCCCCTACATCTCCTCCCTCATTCTATCACCTACCCGTCCTCTCCACAGTGCGGCCCCCCTACATCTCCTCCCTCATTCTATCACCTACCCGTCCTCTCCACAGTGCGGCCCCCCTACATCTCCTCCCTCATTCTATCACCTACCCGTCCTCTCCACAGTGCGGCCCCCCTACATCTCCTCCCTCATTCTATCACCTACCCGTCCTCTCCACAGTGCGGCCCCCCTACATCTCCTCCCTCATTCTATCACCTACCCGTCCTCTCCACAGTGCGGCCCCCCTACATCTCCTCCCTCATTCTATCACCTACCCGTCCTCTCCACAGTGCGGCCCCCCTACATCTCCTCCCTCATTCTATCACCTACCCGTCCTCTCCACAGTGCGGCCCCCCTACATCTCCTCCCTCATTCTATCACCTACCCGTCCTCTCCACAGTGCAGCCCCCCTACATCTCCTCCCTCATTCTATCACCTACCCGTCCTCTCCACAGTGCGGCCCCCCTACATCTCCTACCTCATTGTATCACCTACCCGTCCTCTCCACAGTGCGGCCCCCTACATCTCCTACCTCATTCTATCACCTACCCGTCCTCTCTACAGTGCGGCCCCCCTACATCTCCTACCTCATTGTATCACCTACCCGTCCTCTCCACAGTGCGGCCCACCCTACATCTCCTCCCTCATTCTATCACCTACCCGTCCTCTCCACAGTGCGGCCCCCTACATCTCCTCCCTCATTCTATCACCTACCCGTCCTCTCCACAGTGCGGCCCCCCTACATCTCCTCCCTCATTCTATCACCTACCCGTCCTCTCCACAGTGCGGCCCCCCTACATCTCCTCCCTCATTCTATCACCTACCCGTCCTCTCCACAGTGCGGCCCCCCTACATCTCCTCCCTCATTCTATCACCTACCCGTCCTCTCCACAGTGCGGCCCCCCTACATCTCCTCCCTCATTCTATCACCTACCCGTCCTCTCCACAGTGTGGCCCCCCTACATCTCCTACCTCATTCTATCACCTACCCGTCCTCTCTACAGTGCGGCCCCCCTACATCTCCTACCTCATTGTATCACCTACCCGTCCTCTCCACAGTGCGGCCCCCCTACATCTCCTCCCTCATTCTATCACCTACCCGTCCTCTCCACAGTGCGGCCCCCCTACATCTCCTCCCTCATTCTATCACCTACCCGTCCTCTCCACAGTGCGGCCCCCCTACATCTCCTCCCTCATTCTATCACCTACCCGTCCTCTCCACAGTGCGGCCCCCCTACATCTCCTCCCTCATTCTATCACCTACCCGTCCTCTCCACAGTGCGGCCCCCCTACATCTCCTCCCTCATTCTATCACCTACCCGTCCTCTCCACAGTGTGGCCCCCCTACATCTCCTACCTCATTCTATCACCTACCCGTCCTCTCTACAGTGCGGCCCCCCTACATCTCCTACCTCATTGTATCACCTACCCGTCCTCTCCACAGTGCGGCCCACCCTACATCTCCTCCCTCATTCTATCACCTACCCGTCCTCTCCACAGTGCGGCCCCCCTACATCTCCTCCCTCATTCTATCACCTACCCGTCCTCTCCACAGTGCGGCCCCCTACATCTCCTCCCTCATTCTATCACCTACCCGTCCTCTCCACAGTGCGGCCCTCCTACATCTCCTCCCTCATTTCTATCACCTACCTGTCCTCTCCACAGTGCGGCCCCCCTACATCTCCTCCCTCATTCTATCACCTACCCGTCCTCTCCACAGTGCGGCCCCCCTACATCTCCTCCCTCATTCTATCACCTACCCGTCCTCTCTACAGTGCGGCCCCCCTACATCTCCTCCCTCATTCTATCACCTACCCGTCCTCTCCACAGTGCGGCCCCCCTACATCTCCTCCCTCATTCTATCACCTACCCGTCCTCTCCACAGTGCGGCCCACCCTACATCTCCTCCCTCATCTCTATCACCTACCCGTCCTCTCCACAGTGCGGCCCCCCTACATCTCCTCCTTCATTCTATCACCTACCCGTCCTCTCCACAGTGCGGCCCCCCTACATCTCCCTCATTCTATCACCTACCCGTCCTCTCTACAGTGCGGCCCCCCTACATCTCCTCCCTCATTCTATCACCTACCCGTCCTCTCCACAGTGCGGCCCACCCTACATCTCCTCCCTCATCTCTATCACCTACCCGTCCTCTCCACAGTGCGGCCCACCCTACATCTCCTCCCTCATCTCTATCACCTACCCGTCCTCTTCACAGTGCGGCCCCCCTACATCTCCTCCCTCATCTCTATCACCTACCCGTCCTCTCCACAGTGCGGCCCCCCTACATCTCCTCCTTCATTCTATCACCTACCCGTCCTCTCCACAGTGCGGCCCCCCTACATCTCCCTCATTCTATCACCTACCCGTCCTCTCTACAGTGCGGCCCCCCTACATCTCCTCCCTCATCTCTATCACCTACCCGTCCTCTCCACAGTGCGGCCCACCCTACATCTCCTCCCTCATCTCTATCACCTACCCGTCCTCTCCACAGTGCGGCCCCCCTACATCTCCTCCCTCATCTCTATCACCTACCCGTCCTCTCCACAGTGCGGCCCCCCTACATCTCCTCCTTCATTCATCACCTACCCGTCCTCTCCACTGCAGCCATGAGCACCACACATACTGGCTGGTGACATCTCATGCAGCCATTATCCATCCCCCGCTCCCTGGCCGGACCATTATAATAATAAGCCCCTGTACAGTGTCTCCCCCTCCTCACTGTAGATTGTAAGCTCTTTAGAGCAGGGGCGTCTCATTTTGCTTTAACCCCTTAGTGACCACCAATATGTCTTTTTACGGACGTGTGATATAAGAGACAGGCGATGGCTTCAGGACTAACAGCTGTCCACTGTAGCTGACAACTTGCTGCATCAGCCACGATCAGTGTTGGCACCGACTGCAGTCGTTTCACCCCTTAAATGCTGCGGTCAATAGTGACTCTGGCATCTAGATGGTTAACAGAGTGTGGGGGCTTCCTCCTTAACCCCATCGGCACCCTGAGATCTTAATCATGTGGTCCTGGTGTTTGTCAGGGCAGCTGATGGACAAATAATGGCCTTAGAGGCGGCCGGCTCAGACGTTATCATTATTTAGGTGGCAGAAATAGACTTTTCGTTCCTATCATGCCACTTTGCATTAATTCCTGAAAAGCACCTGAAGGGTTAATTAACTACCCGAAATTAATTCTGAATGCATTGAGGGCGTGCGTTTTTTAAAATGGTCTCACTTTTGAGGGTTTCCAATATATAGGACCCCCAAAAGTCACTTCACACATGGACAGGTACCTAAAAAAAGAGTTTTGTAAATTTCCTTGAAAAAAATCAAAAATTCCTGCTGCGTTGTTAAACCTCCGAAAATGCAAACAAAATAAAATGACATTTTACAAATGTCCTTAAGTAAAGCCGACATGTGGGGAATGTTATTTACTCATGGTTTTCTGTGGTATCTGGATTACAGGGATAATCACTCACATTTCGAAAATTGCAATTTTCAAAAAAAATTGGCAAATTTATAATATTTTTATAAATTAACAGAAAACATAGGACCTTAAATTTATCATTATCATAAAGGACAATGCGTCACAAAAAAACAAACAGTCTCAGAGTCACTGGGCTGGATTCAAGCATTCCAGATCCAGGTCAGAGTTACAAAAATTGGCCCAGTCACTAAGGGGTTAATTACTGTATTATCTCTAACGTCTTGTGTATGAATTGTTAACCTGTAAATCGCTGTGGAATATGTTGGTGCTATATAAAGATTATTATTATAGGTCCCCGGCGGCAGAGATCAGGGCCGACACCTCACGGGATCCAATCACCGCGACATCTCAACCACCGATCGACCCCAACTATCAGAGCAACATCCAATCCCACGGTCCTACCTGATCCGGAAGATCCGCAGACACCTCTTCATCCAGCTCCCTGCAGAGAAAAGAACAGGGTGAGAAGTCGGACCCCCGACAGCCCAATAATACCGAGCAGCATGCAGAAGAGAAAGACCTGATGACAGGGTGAATATTATGACTTAGCACATGGCACAGACTCCGCACATGGCACAGACTCCGCCCAGCGCCAGCACTGGCTCCGCCCACACTCACTGCGTCTCTGACTGCTTTTCCGTGAAGACTCTCAGCACGAAGTCTCCCTCCTTGTTCGGCTCGAAGGTGGATGGGACGATGAGATACTCCCCGGGGGGCAGGCGGACCTGGTTGCTCACTTCCCGCAGGTTTATGAAGGTCTCGGAGCGGGCACAGGACTGGTGTCGTAGGAAGAAATCCTTCTTAAGGTGAACGGACTGGCAGCCCTTAAACTGTAAGCGTTAAAAGCGTCAGAAAACAAGAACATATCCAGGAAAAGAAAAGCAGCCACAAAGAAGGAAATGTGGAGCCCAGAGGATAAGGAACTGGAGGCGAAGGGAAACAAGGAGGAGGAAGGAGAAGGGGAACAAGGAGGAGGAAGGAGAAGGGGAACAAGGAGGAGGAAGGCGAAGGGGAACAAGGAGGAGGAAGGTGAAGGGGAACAAGGAGGAGGAAGGCGAAGGGGAACAAGGAGGAGGAAGGCGAAGGGGAACAAGGAGGAGGAAGGCGAAGGGGAACAAGGAGGAGGAAGGTGAAGAGGAACAAGGAGGAGGAAGGAGAACAAGGAGGAAGGAGAACAAGGAGGAGGGAGGTGAAGGAGAACAAGGAGGAGGAAGGCGAAAGACGGAAGAAGAGGAATAGAAATAAAGGAAGGCGAGGAAGGTCCCTTCATCCTCCACTTCATCTCCTGCCAGATCCTTGTCTCTAAGTGTCCCCGACCCTGACCTAGTAATAGGTGCAGATCCATACAATCCATCTGTCCAGGTGCAGGACCCCCTGACCCACTTACCACTCCACTCTCAGTAAGGACCCCCATTTTAGATGGCCATTTGGACATCTTATCCTGAACCACCATCACATATCCAACCCCACAACCCATCAGTGTCCATCATACGCCATGTTTGCTGCACGTACCTCATCTGGGACCTACAGGGAACAGGAGGAAAGAAGAGAATGATTGATGGGGACAAATGACAAGACTGCATGGAGGGCGATAAGGACAGATGGGAAACTTGCACCCGCCACTCACCTCATACACAGCGAAGCCGATGGTGTGCATGTCTCCGCCCACCTTTCGCTCTCGCCGGCGGTTTTTCTGCATGAGCGCCACCATGAAGCTACAGGCAAGCTCATTATCATCTGGGTCATCGTCCTCTTCCAGAAGTGTGATCTTAAACTGAGGGTTGATCCAGAAAGTGGCTGCAACCAGAGACAGAAGTGAGGTGGGTGCTTGGTGTCCAAAAAGAGCAGTAGGGCTCATGGAGCACCATGCCCCTCTTACCTGGATTGTTCCTGCAGCCCCCGGCGGTGCTGCCCCTCCGCCAGGTCCCCTCATACATGGTCGTGTGCCACTTGCTAAGATCATCTTTGCAGAGCGCGTCGGGGGTAAGATTACAGATCTCCAGTCGTGAAAATTGGCGCAGAAATTCTTGGAAGGACATCCTGAGGAGCGGCGGAGAGGAGTAAGGGGTCTACAGCGAGGAGAACACTAAAGATGGCTGACTATGGGGCCTAATACAGGGAGGTGAATAACCAATGCTACGACCTCTAGCCAATCGCTCTTCTCATAGTAAAAAAAAAATAAATAAAAATAGAAGAAAAAAAAAAAAAACTCCTTAAAAGCAAAAATACAAGAAAATCTTTCTTCAGTAAATACTTGGACAATCCCGCGAGGGGGACACCTGGTGGGATCAGGGGATCTTACTGGTCCGGTCACGGATAATCCACAGCCATAGCTGCAGACTAGACGCACATTTCCATATGGATTTTTTCGTCTTGGTGGGTGCGTAGTGTAGATCTCTTACAGCCTACAAGCGATTCTCATCTTGTTACCAAACCTTTATTATTGTATTTATTTTGGGACGATCTGTAACTTGGTTGTTTGATTTTTCACCTATTTCTTGGCCCATGTCCATGGGCCTCTATACGGTCTCAGTTCTGTGGATCACCAAGGACGGATTTATTCTCTGCAGTACACCTTTCTTTTTTGTGTTTTTAAACATTTTATGTATTGACTGAATAAAGATTTTTTTTGTATTACGGTATATATTTTCTTTAAGGAGTTCCTTCCTTCTATTTTTTTTTCTGCAATTTAGAAACTTTCATTACTCTTGACCATATGTTGGTTATCTCGCTCTTCTCATAGTGTCCAGAGTACGGGAAGAGGGCCAATACCTTTACTATCATTGGCTTCACTAGGTCTCCTGTCTGTCTAGGACCCCAAACCTAATGACAAGGAAAATTCATGGAAGATCAAAGATGACAAGAAAACCCCCTCATTGGACAATGTTCCTAAACACCCACCAGAACTCGCCATCCTCCATCTTCAGGCACAGGTCTTCCCGCTCTGATGGATCAACCTCATTCCATTCAGAAGAGCTGAAGAAGACAAAGAAGGGTCAACTGCTGAGAGCCTACAACTCCTCAAGTCCTATCAGCTACACAAGTCATGGAGAGCAGTCCTCTACGTTGACATGTGATCAATGAGGTGGGACACCATCGTTTCTGTGGACTATTAAGTCATGGAGTCCTCTAGAAAATGAAAACCCAAAGTGGAAGCAGGCGACAAAAAGAATTTGCATGGATACCAAAGAAATTCTAGTTAAAGCAATCTCCTCCTCACAGTGGAGATTATATCCACACAGGTCAGTTTTCTTACTTATCGCTCCAAGCTCCTGTCCACTCCACCTGGCCCCAAGGATTGCGAATGCGGATGAGCTTCTCCACCTTTCCTCGGTAATTTACCTGTTGATGGAGGAGATGACAACTGAAGGCCTTGAATCTAGTATATCTGTTAGAGGATCATTGCTCCAGTTTTTCAACCTCTGCAGCTTTCGACACTGTTGACCACCCTCTCCTACTCTCTAGGCTCCAGTCACTAGGCATTAAGGACACTGCTCTCTCCTGGTTCTCTTCCTATCTTTCTGACCGCTCCTTCAGTGTTCTGTTCTCCGGCTCCCCTTCATCTCCTCTTCCTCTCACTGTCGGGGTACCCCAGGGCTCAGTCCTTGGCCCCTTCTCTTCTCTCTCTACACGGCCCCAATTGGACAGACCATCAGCAGATTTGGCTTTCAGTACCATCTTTATGCTGATGACACACAACTATACACGTCATCCCCTGACCTTACCCCGCTGTACTACAGAACTTCGCCACTGACTGTCTGTCCGCAGTCTCTGACATCATGTCCACTCTCTATCTGAAACTCAACCTCTCCAAAAATGAACTTCTTCTGCTCCCGCCATCTACTAACCTCCCTAAACCTGACATTTCCGTCTCCGTGGGTGGCACCATAATAACACCCCGGCAGCAGGCACGCTGTCTGGGTGTTATGTTTGACTCCGATCTCTCCTTCACCTCCCATATACAATCTCTTGCCCTTTCTTGCCGCTTACACCTAAAGAACATCTCTAGAATCCGCCCCTTTTCTCACCATGGAAACAACAAAGACCCTCACTGTTGCCCTGATCCTCTCCCGCCTGGACTACTGTAACGCTCTATTAATTGGCCTCCCCCTTACTCGACTTTGCCCTCTCAAGTCTATCCTTAATGCGGCAGCTAGGGTCGTCCATCTGGCTAATAGGTACTCGGACTGCTCTGTGCCAGTCATTGGACTGGCGGCCCATACATTTCAGGATCCAATTTATACTGCTTGTTTTCACCCACAAAGCTCTCCACAGTGCGGCTCCCCTACATCTCCTCCTCATTTCTATCACCTACCTGTCCTCTCCACAGTGCGGCCCCCCTACATCTCCTCCCTCATTTCTGTCTATCACTCAACCCGCTCTCCACAGTGTGGACCCCATAAAGATTATTATGTACTAGCTTTTAGAAAGCCCCATTGCAGTCCCTACCTCCTTGAGAGCCGTTACAGAATATGCGTGGCCCTTCACCAACTTCTTGAAGGTAATGGCTTCCATATCAAAGGCACTAGTGATCTAAGAAGAGAAGTTAGAGTTTACAAAAAGGAAAAACAAACAAACAAAAACACCCCCACAAAAGTACAAGGGTACTGCTGTGGGGGCTGCACAGAGTCCTATAAAATATAGACAGACGGCTAAACTGGGGCATTCCATGAGAGCAGAGGCGTAGCGGTTATTATTACCCTCAGACAAGTGTTGTTAGATGTTAGATGAAACCCTTTGATAGCCATATTGTGTCTCTACATGGAGACAGTAACTTTTTCTTGTTTTCATTAGTTGACAGTACTTTATTCCCCATGAGCCCAGGAGGCGTTACTACCCACAGATATCTGAGTCCTGTGTCAGTATAAATGGGGAGGGAAAATTTTCCTGAAGGGATATTTGTAATTAGTGAACTAAAACTCATTCATGGATAACAGATGACAATGGCATGGTATGAATATACCGACCATCTCATACTTATGTGAAGTCCATGATGGATGTGTGTAAGGATGAGCAGCTACTTACATCAATGGAGCAGCCCAGCAGGGACCCTCGGGACAGTGCTCGGCTGATGATTTTATCCAAGTCACGTGGGGCTTTCCGCAGTTCATACATCATGGCGACCCCACCAGTAAAGTCTTCAAACCCCTCTGTGGTGCTACCGCCAGAGAGGGCCTCATAGGAACCATTCAGCCTGGAGAAAGAGAGAGGATAAGGGCTGCCATCAAAAAGACGCAGTGGAATAACAGATGATATCACCATCACCGAGTGTGAATATGTGAGTGTCGGAGTGTAAGAGTGAGGGTGACAGCCAATGTTGGAGGGTCTTCAAGTATGTAGGAGCTACCTATTACATTTGCGCTGGGTCCCCCTGCGGCCCCAGTGGCGGCTCGGTGATTACTCACTTGGCGTAGGCTTTTTCCAGCAGCGCACTCCAGAACTCCGAACACTCAGCCGAGTGGACAAAGACCAACTCCCCATCCTTCACTGGCAGCCGGTCATCAATCACCACATCCACCCACTCCCCGAACTGCCAGATCTGAAGACGATGGGGCAAATACAGTGAGCACACGGGAAGGAGCACGCAACTAAAAATCAAATAAATCTCTCCATTAAAGCCCTGTGATGCGGCTGTGTTATACCTGGAAATGGAAAATCCCTGCATAATCTTCCTGGAAGCTCTGCCCATGAGGAACGACGCGGTGCAGTAGATCCTCGTTCAGCGTCAGGGACCCAATAGCAGCCAAGAGCCAGCAGTCACCTGCAAAGAATCAGACCCGACCATCAATGCACCAGAGCACCAACCGCCGCTCAGAGCACAATCCGCCACCCCAGAGCACAATCCGCCACCCCAGAGCACCAACCGCCACCCCAGAGCACCATCCGCCACCCCAGAGCACCATCCGCCACCCCAGAGCACCATCCGCCACCCCAGAGCACCATCCCGCCACCCCAGAGCACAATCCGCCACCCCAGAGCACAATCCGCCACCCCAGAGCACAATCCGCCACGCCAGAGCACAATCCGCCACGCCAGAGCACAATCCGCCACCCCAGAGCACAATCCGCCAACCCAGAGCACAATCCGCCAACCCAGAGCACAATCCGCCAACCCAGAGCACAAATTGCCACCCCAGAGCACAATCCGCCACCCCAGAGCACAATCCGCCACCCCAGAGCACAATCCGCCACCCCAGAGCACAAATCGCCGCCCCAGAGCACAAACCGCCGCCCCAGAGCACAAATCGTTGCTCCAGAGCACAAAAAGCAGCCCCAGAGCACAATCATCCAACCCAGAGCACAATAATCCAACCCAGAGCACAATCCGCCAACCCAGAGCACAATCCGCCAACCCAGAGCACAATCCGCCAACCCAGAGCACAAATCGCCACCCCAGAGCACAATCCACCACCCCAGAGCATAATCCGCCACCCCAGAGCACAATCCGCCACCCCAGAGCACAATCCGCCACCCCAGAGCACAATCCGCCACCCCAGAGCACAATCCGCCACCCCAGAGCACAATCCGCCACCCCAGAGCACAATCCGCCACGCCAGAGCACAATCCGCCAACCCAGAGCACCATCCGCCACCCCAGAGCACAATCCGCCACCCCAGAGCACAATCCGCCACCCCAGAGCACAATCTGCCACCCCAGAGCACAATCCGCCACGCCAGAGCACAATCCGCCAACCCAGAGCACCATCCGCCACCCCAGAGCACCATCCGCCACCCCAGAGCACCATCCGCCACCCCAGAGCACCATCCCGCCACCCCAGAGCACAATCCGCCACCCCAGAGCACAATCCGCCACCCCAGAGCACAATCCGCCACGCCAGAGCACAATCCGCCACGCCAGAGCACAATCCGCCACCCCAGAGCACAATCCGCCAACCCAGAGCACAATCCGCCAACCCAGAGCACAATCCGCCAACCCAGAGCACAAATTGCCACCCCAGAGCACAATCCGCCACCCCAGAGCACAATCCGCCACCCCAGAGCACAATCCGCCACCCCAGAGCACAAATCGCCGCCCCAGAGCACAAACCGCCGCCCCAGAGCACAAATCGTTGCTCCAGAGCACAAAAAGCAGCCCCAGAGCACAATCATCCAACCCAGAGCACAATAATCCAACCCAGAGCACAATCCGCCAACCCAGAGCACAATCCGCCAACCCAGAGCACAATCCGCCAACCCAGAGCACAAATCGCCACCCCAGAGCACAATCCACCACCCCAGAGCATAATCCGCCACCCCAGAGCACAATCCGCCACCCCAGAGCACAATCCGCCACCCCAGAGCACAATCCGCCACCCCAGAGCACAATCCGCCACCCCAGAGCACAATCCGCCACGCCAGAGCACAATCCGCCAACCCAGAGCACCATCCGCCACCCCAGAGCACAATCCGCCACCCCAGAGCACAATCCGCCACCCCAGAGCACAATCCGCCACCCCAGAGCACAATCCGCCACCCCAGAGCACAATCCGCCACCCCAGAGCACAATCCGCCACCCCAGAGCACAATCCGCCACCCCAGAGCACAAAAAGCAGCCCCAGAGCACAATCAGCCAACCCAGAGCACAATCCGCCACCCCAGAGCACAATCCGCCACCCCAGAGCACAATCCGCCACCCCAGAGCACAATCCGCCACCCCAGAGCACAATCCGCCACCCCAGAGCACAATCCGCCACCCCAGAGCACCAACCGCCACCCCAGAGCACCAACCGCCACCCCAGAGCACAATCCGCCGCCCAGAGCACCAACCGCCGCCCAGAGCACAATCCGCCACCCCAGAGCACAATCCGCCACCCCAGAGCACCATCCGCCACCCCAGAGCACCATCCGCCACCCCAGAGCACCATCCGCCACCCCAGAGCACCATCCGCCACCCCAGAGCACCATCCGCCACCCCAGAGCACAAATCGCCACCCCAGAGCACAAATCGTTGCTCCAGAGCACAAAAAGCAGCCCCAGAGCACAAACCGCAGCCCTAAAGCCTGGGATTTTTCTCAAAAACGTCCCAGGTGGAGCCACCAAAAACTAGCTGCCCCCTGATGGATGTTAGAGCAACATTTGCTTGTTGCCTCCCATTGCGCTTTAATAAATGCCCCCAACAAAGTTTAGAGGTGATGGAGCAATAACGGCCGTATTATACCCCTGATCCTCCCATCTCTGATGTAAGACATTCAGTCCAGCAGTGAAGGAGTTAAGGATTAACCAGTAATGCTCTGTCTATAATTAGCTGCCGCTGTTCAATGCAGGTTGAAGCAGGAGGGACGGGAGAGGTGGGAAGGTGGGGGGATGGGGCCCTGGAGGCTTCAGTTCCTGGGATCAGCCAATCACATTCAGGGACCGGAGTAATCGGCGCTTGTGGCCATATTACTTGTTATGATCTATATACATCCGGGGTCTCAACTCTCTGCTGCCCCCTGCAGGCCCATGCTCAGCGGCCTTGCATTCGGAGAGTTGGGGGGTGTCTAAATACCAGACTCACCCAGGGCCCCCTGACAGATGTCAGTTCTGGTTGCGCCACCAACAATGAACTGTGGATCCGAGACGATTTCCTGCAGAGAGAGGGTACAGGTGGAAAAGGGGTCATCACAACATTACAGGAGGATCTGCCTAAAGAGAAGCCCCCTGAAAGTACCATAAAACTTCAGAGGACACCATTACATTAGTGTCCCTCCCCTGACTCAAGACACACACGCTTCCCCAGCACGTGACTGGACCTGTGTCTGTGACATGGAGCCTATTGCATATGGCAGTCCCCCCATCATCCAATGTGACCCTTGACCCTGTCCATATCCCTTTCGCCAGTCTGACTAGGCCTCATTGCAGACCCCATAGCGGTACTTACTGTTGGCCGCTTCCATCGGACACCCTGTACTTTGCTGGAACCAGGACCCAGCTCCTTGAAGCCCAAGGAGGAGGTGACGGTTGGGAAATGGGGGTCCTCAAACAGTGCCCCGTTCTCCAGGCAGGACTGACGCAGACTCTCATAATCCTGGCTGAGGTATTTAACGGCACACTCATGAGACCCCACACCAGATGCCTTCAGACGATCGATCTTCAGCTTTGATGCGATCCCCCCAAACGGCATCATCTTCCCCTCTGTAAGAAAACAGAAATTGTGAGAAACAAGAGACGCGGCGGGCAGGCAGAGTGGGCTCACACACGGCGGACAGGCAGAGTGGGCTCAGACACGGCGGACAGGCAGAGTGGGCTCAGACACGGCGGACAGGCAGAGTGGGCTCAGACACGGCGGACAGGCAGAGTGGGCTCAGACACGGCGGACAGGCAGAGTGGGCTCAGACACGGCGGACAGGCAGAGTGAGCTCAGACACGGCGGACAGGCAGAGTGGGCTCAGACACGGCGGACAGGCAGAGTGGGCTCAGACACGGCGGACAGGCAGAGTGGGCTCAGACACGGCGGACAGGCAGAGTGGGCTCAGACACGGCGGACAGGCAGAGTGAGCTCAGACACGGCGGACAGGCAGAGTGGGCTCAGACACGGCGGACAGGCAGAGTGGGCTCAGACACGGCGGACAGGCAGAGAGGGCTCAGACATGATGCAGAGACACAGCTGGCAGGCAAAGTGGGCTCAGACACGGTGAGTAGACACGGCGAGCAGGCTCAGACATGGCGGGCAGGCAGAGTGGGCTCAGACATGGTGGGGAGACACGGCGAGCAGGCAGAGTGGGCTCAGACACGGCGGACAGGCAGAGTGGGCTCAGACACGGCGGACAGGCAGAGTGGGCTCAGACACGGCGGACAGGCAGAGTGGGCTCAGACACGGCGGACAGGCAGAGTGGGCTCAGACACGGCGGACAGGCAGAGTGGGCTCAGACACGGCGGACAGGCAGAGTGGGCTCAGACACGGCGGACAGGCAGAGTGGGCTCAGACACGGCGGACAGGCAGAGTGGGCTCAGACACGGCGGACAGGCAGAGTGGGCTCAGACACGGCGGACAGGCAGAGTGGGCTCAGACACGGCGGACAGGCAGAGTGGGCTCAGACACGGCGGACAGGCAGAGTGGGCACAGACACGGCGGGCAGGCAGAGTGGGCTCAGACACGGCGGGCAGGCAGAGTGGGCTCAGACACGGTGGGCAGGGTGGGCTCAGACACGGCAGACAGGCAGAAAGGGCTCAGACACGGCAGACAGGCAGAGTGGGCTTAGACACGGCGGGCACGCAGAGTGGGCACAGACACGGCGGGCAGAGTGGGCTCAGACACGGCGAGCAGGCAGAGTGGGCACAGACACGGCGGGAAGGCAGAGTGGGCTCAGACACGGCAGGCAGAGTCGGCACAGACACGGCAGGCAGAGTCGGCACAGACACAGCGGGAAGGCAGAGTGGGCTCAGACACGGCGGGAAGGCAGAGTGGGCTCAGACACGGCGGGAAGGCAGAGTGGGCTCAGACACGGCGGGAAGGCAGAGTGGGCTCAGACACGGCGAGCAGGCACAGACACGGCGAGCAGGCAGAGTGGGCACAGACACGGCGAGCAGGCAGAGTGGGCACAGACACGGCAGGTAGAGTCGGCACAGACACGGCAGGCAGAGTGGGCTCAGACACGGCAGGCAGAGTCGGCACAGACACGGCAGGTAGAGTGGGCTCAGACACGGCAGGCAGAGTCGGCACAGACACGGCAGGTAGAGTGGGCTCAGACACGGCAGGCAGAGTCGGCACAGACTCGGCGAGCAGGCAGAGTGGGCACAGACACAGCGGGAAGGCAGAGTGGGCTCAGACACGGCGGGAAGGCAGAGTGGGCTCAGACACGGCGGGAAGGCAGAGTGGGCTCAGACACGGCGGGAAGGCAGAGTGGGCTCAGACACGGCGGGAAGGCAGAGTGGGCTCAGACACGGCGGGAAGGCAGAGTGGGCTCAGACACGGCGGGAAGGCAGAGTGGGCACAGACACGGCAGGTAGAGTCGGCACAGACACGGCAGGCAGAGTGGGCTCAGACATGGCAGGCAGAGTCGGCACAGACACGGCAGGTAGAGTGGGCTCAGACACGGCAGGCAGAGTCGGCACAGACTCGGCAGGTAGAGTGGGCTCAGACACGGCAGGCAGAGTCGGCACAGACACGGCAGGCAGAGTCGGCACAGACACGGCAGGTAGAGTGGGCTCAGACACGGCAGGCAGAGTCGGCACAGACACGGCAGGTAGAGTGGGCTCAGACACGGCAGGCAGAGTCGGCACAGACTCGGCAGGTAGAGTGGGCTCAGACACAGCAGGCAGAGTCGGCACAGACTCGGCAGGTAGAGTGGGCTCAGACACGGCAGGCAGAGTCGGCACAGACACGGCAGGTAGAGTGGGCTCAGACACGGCAGGCAGAGTCGGCACAGACACGGCAGGTAGAGTGGGCTCAGACATGGCAGGCAGAGTCGGCACAGACTCGGCGAGCAGGCAGAGTGGGCTCAGACACGGCAGGTAGAGTCGGCACAGACACGGCAGGCAGAGTGGGCTCAGACACGGCAGGCAGAGTCGGCACAGACACGGCAGGTAGAGTGGGCTCAGACACGGCAGGCAGAGTCGGCAGACTCGGCGAGCAGGCAGAGTGGGCACAGACACAGCGGGAAGGCAGAGTGGGCTCAGACAAGGCGGGAAGGCAGAGTGGGCTCAGACACGGCGGGAAGGCAGAGTGGGCTCAGACACAGCGGGAAGGCAGAGTGGGCTCAGACACAGCGGGAAGGCAGAGTGGGCTCAGACACGGCAGGCAGAGTGGGCACAGACACGGCGAGCAGGCAGAGTGGGCACAGACACGGCAGGTAGAGTCGGCACAGACACGGCAGGCAGAGTGGGCTCAGACACGGCAGGCAGAGTCGGCACAGACACGGCAGGTAGAGTGGGCTCAGACACGGCAGGCAGAGTTGGCACAGACTCGGCGAGCAGGCAGAGTGGGCACAGACACAGCGGGAAGGCAGAGTGGGCTCAGACACGGCGGGAAGGCAGAGTGGGCTCAGACACGGCGGGAAGGCAGAGTGGGCTCAGACACGGCGGGAAGGCAGAGTGGGCTCAGACACGGCGGGAAGGCAGAGTGGGCTCAGACACGGCGGGAAGGCAGAGTGGGCTCAGACATGGCGGGAAGGCAGAGTGGGCACAGACACGGCGAGCAGGCAGAGTGGGCACAGACACGGCGAGCAGGCAGAGTGGGCACAGACACGGCAAGCAGAGTGAGCTCAGACACGTGGGGAGAGCGGATACTGTGCATAGTCTTCTAGCTGGGGGTAATGGGCAGGTTATGGAGGGCTGATAGGAGGTGATAATACAGTGAAGTTTTTTCAATTATCATCCAGTAACCATATTATATGCAATGCGGCCCCACCGGACACCACGACCTTCAGAGTTCTGGGCAAAAAACAATATCTGTGCCCACTGCATGTAGTGGATTCCAGCGATTATCACACTGATCCGGGCACAGATTCTCCGGAGAAGCCCTATAGATTGGAGTCACCACGACGTGCCACAGGGTAAAGGAATCACACACGACTGCAGTTTTCACACTGGCCACCAGAGGGCATAAACAAAACCATCTCAGTTTACAGCCTGTTGTGATATGTAGTGGAGCCCAGATGGGCCGGTGGCCCCCGCTGACTGCCAGAACCAAGACCCTCACACACTCCCTGCCGCTGTATCCATATACATGGCACTGAAGATCCCTGGAGATAACCACGCGTGTGCGGCATCCGCCAGGGACATCATCAGATCGCTCCTCATGGAGTAGCTGAATGCAGGAAGGTGTATAATGGACCAATGACATCACATGGATCAGATATACAACCCGCAAAAAAAAAAAATGTTCTGCACCAGAAACCTCCACCATTTCTGCTTACAACAGTTTGGAAGGTCAGGAAAGTGAGGAGACCATCGCTGGAGTTGTGGGGGAGGAACGTTGTCCCCTTCTTGTCTGTTGTCGGATTATCGCTGCTCCGCGGTTCGGGGTCTTTGCCGGATTTTTCATTTCATAATGCACCAAATGTCTTCTACTGTGGAAGGTCTGGACCACAGGCGGCCGGTTCATCTCCTGAACTCCTTCTGCAGAGCCGTGCTGTGCTGGAGGCAGGAGAGCGTTAACTGCTGAAATAGACATTGTCAAAATGGAGCAGCCATTGTTCTCCCTCCTCTATATACTTCTCAGTAGTGATGGTACCTCCTCAGCAGCGAGCTCGACGGACCCGCTCCTCGGCAGCAAGCTCATCGGTCCCGCTCCTCGGCTGAAAGCTCATCGGTCCCGCTCCTCGGCTGAAAGCTCATCGGTCCCGCTCCTCGGCTGAAAGCTCATCGGTCCCGCTCCTCGGCTGAAAGCTCATCGGTCCCGCTCCTCGGCTGAAAGCTCATCGGTCCCGCTCCTCGGCTGAAAGCTCATCGGTCCCGCTCCTCGGCTGAAAGCTCATCGGTCCCGCTCCTCGGCTGAAAGCTCATCGGTCCCGCTCCTCGGCTGAAAGCTCATCGGTCCCGCTCCTCGGCTGAAAGCTCATCGGTCCCGCTCCTCGGCTGAAAGCTCATCGGTCCCGCTCCTCGGCTGAAAGCTCATCGGTCCCGCTCCTCGGCTGAAAGCTCATCGGTCCCGCTCCTCGGCTGAAAGCTCATCGGTCCCGCTCCTCGGCTGAAAGCTCATCGGTCCCGCTCCTCGGCTGAAAGCTCATCGGTCCCGCTCCTCGGCTGAAAGCTCATCGGTCCCGCTCCTCGGCAGCAAGCTCGACGGTCCCGCTCCTCGGCAGCAAGCTCGACGGTCCCGCTCCTCGGCAGCAAGCTCGACGGTCCCGCTCCTCCGCAGCAACAAGCTCGACGGTCCCGCTCCTCCGCAGCAACAAGCTCGACGGTCCCGCTCCTCCGCAGCAACAAGCTCGACGGTCCCGCTCCTCCGCAGCAACAAGCTCGACGGTCCCGCTCCTCCGCAGCAACAAGCTCGACGGTCCCGCTCCTCCGCAGCAACAAGCTCCACGGTCAGGCTCCTCCGCAGCAAGCTCAACGGTCAGGCTCCTCCGCAGCAAGCTCAACGGTCAGGCTCCTCCGCAGCAAGCTCAACGGTCAGGCTCCTCCGCAGCAAGCTCAACGGTCAGGCTCCTCCGCAGCAAGCTCAACGGTCAGGCTCCTCCGCAGCAAGCTCAACCGTCAGGCTCCTCCGCAGCAAGCTCAACGGTCAGGCTCCTCCGCAGCAAGCTCAATGGTCCCGCTCCTCTGCAGCAAGCTCGATGGCTCCGCTCCTCCAGAGTATGTAGGACACGGCATCCGGGGTTTACATAAATAATTTTACATTTTCATTCATCTGACCACAGAACAGTTTTCCATTTTGCCTCCAACCATAATGATTTTTGGTCCACTTGATCTTGTCAGCTGTGCACACGGATTTCTCCAGAATCTCTGATTAGATTATGGCTGTTAATGGAGGACTTTCGCAGCCTTTGTGATTTTACATTGAGGAACATTTTTCTGGAATTCTTCCACCATTTTTAGCTGCAGTTGTCACGGATCGATGACCTCTGACCATCTTTGCTTCGGAGACTCTGCCTCTCATGCTTTTTTTATACAAAAGGAAATGTCCAGTTCTGACCTATTCTATGTGATCATGAGAAGGCTTCACCCTGTGGCTCGTCGGCCCGCGGCATTAGCACCAGGTCTACCACCAAGTTACGAAGAGAAAGTCCTTGCACGGAGGAGCAGACACCGGCCAGGGATGGAGGAGAGAGGAAAATATTGTAACTGTTGAGATGAGGACACTGATGGTCACAAGGACGCGCCCGACAGAGGAATATTGGGACCCTGGGATGTAAGTGCACCCCCGTATGGCAGAGCGCAGAGGGCGCAGGGAGGTTTGGCTTTCATTGTATCGGGAATGATGGGCTGTGACCGCAGCTCCCGACCATCTCAGAGCTGATGTGTCCCTCAAGGTAAAAGGTGGAGATTTCCCAATCGCTGGATTCATTCTATCATTTCACACATTGTGACCGTAGATTGCAGAAAGTCGCCCGTCCCCCCACCCTGACCGCAGATCAGAGAATATTTACTCTGCGTCACCTCCCCATGGGAAATACACCCAAGACATATTTACACAGGAGAGCAAGAAACCAGGAAGGCTAGTAGGGGGTGAGATAGTCTGCAGAGGTGCAATAATCTGCAGGATATATCACTATGTATCTGTCAGGAGGTGGAGGAGCGATGCTCTGCAGAGAGGTCAGCGGTGTAATAATCTGCAGGATATATCACTGTGTATCTGTCAGGAGGTGGAGGAGCGATGCTCTGCAGAGAGGTCAGCGGTGTAATAATCTGCAGGATATATCACTGTGTATCTGTCAGGAGGTGGAGGAGCGATGCTCTGCAGAGGTCAGCGGTGTAATAATCTGCAGGATATATCACTGTGTATCTGTCAGGAGGTGGAGGAGCGATGCTCTGCAGAGGACAGTGGTGTAATAATCTGCAGGATATATCACTATGTATCTGTCAGGAGGTGGAGGAGCGATGCTCTGCAGGGAGGTCAGTGGTGTAATAATCTGCAGGATATATCACTGTGTATCTGTCAGGAGGTGGAGGAGCGATGCTCTGCAGAGGTCAGCGGTGTAATAATCTGCAGGATATATCACTGTATCTGTCAGGAGGAGGAGGAGCGATGCTCTGCAGAGAGGTCAGTGGTGTAATAATCTGCAGGATATATCACTATGTATCTATCAGGAGGTGAGGAGCGATGCTCTGCAGAGGTCAGTGGTGTAATAATCTGCAGGATATATCACTATGTATCTGTCAGGAGGTGGAGGAGCGATGCTCTGCAGGGAGGTCAGTGGTGTAATAATCTGCAGGATATATCACTGTGTATCTGTCAGGAGGTGGAGGAGCGATGCTCTGCAGAGGTCAGCGGTGTAATAATCTGCAGGATATATCACTGTATCTGTCAGGAGGAGGAGGAGCGATGCTCTGCAGAGAGGTCAGTGGTGTAATAATCTGCAGGATATATCACTGTATCTGTCAGGAGGAGGAGGAGCGATGCTCTGCAGAGAGGTCAGTGGTGTAATAATCTGCAGGATATATCACTATATCTGTTAGGAGGTGGAGGAGCGATGCTCTGCAGAGAGGTCAGTGGTGTAATAATCTGCAGGATATATCACTATGTATCTGTCAGGAGGTGGAGCAGCGGCCCCTTTAAGCCCCCCCATCCCAGGTATTCCGCACAGCCCCCTCCCCCGCTCTCCCATCGCTCGCCCCTGAGTCAGCACATTGGTCTTCAGCCAAATCCCAGCAGTGAATGAAGCGGAATCTCTGCTGATGTGAGAATGTGATATAATAACTGGACCATAATAATCCTGGTGTCCAAATGATGATATCATAATGTGCAGGGAGCGCGGTGACGGGCTGGAGCACCTGTATGGCGTAGGGAGTGCGTTAATGATTGGCACGGCTGTGTTGTTCAGTCACATGATCTGCAGGGAGCGTGGTGATGGGTTGGCGAGGTCACATGATCTGCAGGGAGCACGGACACATGATCTGCAGGGAGCGCGGTGATGGGTTGGCGAGGTCACATGATCTGCAGGGAGCGCGGTGATGGGTTGGCGCGGTCACATGATCTGCAGGGAGCGCGGTGATGGGTTGGCGCGGTCACATGATCTGCAGGGAGCGCGGTCACGGGTTGGCGCGGTCACATGATCTGCAGGGAGCGCGGTCACGGGTTGGCGAGGTCACATGATCTGCAGGGAGCGCGGTGATGGGTTGGCGCGGTCACATGATCTGCAGGGAGCGCGGTGATGGGTTGGTGCGGTCACATGATCTGCAGGGAGCGCGGTGATGGGTTGGTGCGGTCACATGATCTGCAGGGAGCGCGGTGATGGGTTGGCGAGGTCACATGATCTGCAGGGAGAATGGTGATGGGTTGGTGCGGTCACATGATCTGCAGGGAGCACGGTGATGGGTTGGCGCGGTCACATGATCTGCAGGGATCGTGGTGATGGGTTCGTGCGGTCACATGATCTGCAGGGAGCGCGGTGATGGGTTGGCGCGGTCACATGATCTGCAGGCAGAGCGCGGTGATGGGTTGGCGCGGTCACATGATCTGCAGGGAGCGCGGTGATGGGTTGGTGCGGTCACATGATCTGCAGGGAGCGCGGTGATGGGTTGGCGCGGTCACATGATCTGCAGGGAGCGCGGTGATGGGTTGGTGCGGTCACATGATCTGCAGGGAGCGCGGTGATGGGTTGGTGCGGTCACATGATCTGCAGGGAGCGCGGTGATGGGTTGGCGAGGTCACATGATCTGCAGGGAGCGTGGTGATGGGTTGGTGCGGTCACATGATCTGCAGGGAGCACGGTGATGGGTTGGCGAGGTCACATGATCTGCAGGGAGCACGGTGATGGGTTGGTGCGGTCACATGATCTGCAGGGAGCACGGTGATGGGTTGGCGAGGTCACATGATCTGCAGGGATCGTGGTGATGGGTTGGTGCGGTCACATGATCTGCAGGGAGCGCGGTGATGGGTTGGCGCGGTCACATGATCTGCAGGGAGCGCGGTGATGGGTTGGCGCGGTCACATGATCTGCAGGGAGCGCGGTGATGGGTTGGCGCGGTCACATGATCTGCAGGGAGCGCGGTGATGGGTTGGCGCGGTCACATGATCTGCAGGGAGCGCGGTGATGGGTTGGCGAGGTCACATGATCTGCAGGGAGCGTGGTGATGGGTTGGTGCGGTCACATGATCTGCAGGGAGCACGGTGATGGGTTGGCGAGGTCACATGATCTGCAGGGATCGTGGTGATGGGTTGGTGCGGTCACATGATCTGCAGGGAGCGCGGTGATGGGTTGGTGCGGTCACATGATCTGCAGGGAGCTCGGTGATGGGTTGGCGAGGTCACATGATCTGCAGGGAGCATGGTGATGGGTTGGTGCGGTCACATGATCTGCAGGGAGCGCGGTGATGGGTTGGTGCGGTCACATGATCTGCAGGGAGCGCGGTGATGGGTTGGCGAGGTCACATGATCTGCAGGGAGCGTGGTGATGGGTTGGTGCGGTCACATGATCTGCAGGGAGCACGGTGATGGGTTGGCGAGGTCACATGATCTGCAGGGAGCGTGGTGATGGGTTGGTGCGGTCACATGATCTGCAGGGAGCACGGTGATGGGTTGGCGAGGTCACATGATCTGCAGGGAGCGTGGTGATGGGTTGGTGCGGTCACATGATCTGCAGGGAGCGCGGTGATGGGTTGGCGCGGTCACATGATCTGCAGGGAGCGCGGTGATGGGTTGGCGCGGTCACATGATCTGCAGGGAGCGCGGTGATGGGTTGGTGCGGTCACATGATCTGCAGGCAGAGCGCGGCCCTCTACAGTTTGGGCACTGAGGCATTGCTTGCGTTGTATGTGCGGTGACTTTCGGGACCTCCCCGCAGACCCTCCTCCTCGCCAAACATTTAGGTCCCAGAGGTTTCCAGCTGCTGACGCCATTGCTCCATCGCACAATGGGATTACCCAGAATCCTCCTGTTTGGGAGACGCCAGCAGAATCCCACCATCATCCAGCCACCAAATATTATGCCTACATACATCAATATTTACACTGCTCCTCCCACTCAGAACCTGCAGTCCTATGCAAGAGGGCAGACTTGTGCGAGTGTGTTTACTTATTGGTAGAGGGATTAGTAAGTCGTCATACAGACGAGATGCTGCTGAGAATCCATCACCGTGAGCGCTCCCCAAATATGGACGCTCAACTCACCATCAAATAGAGGCATGTAAAAGTTTGTGCACCCCTGGTCAAAATTACTGTTATTGTGGACAGTGAAGCAAGATGAAGATGAACTGATCTAAAAGGCCTGAAGCTACAGATGACGCATTTCCTCTGTATTTTACGCAAAAATGTAAAGTATAAAAGATGACAATATATAACAAACAGTTTGTGCACCCTTAAAGATTTGTGCGCTCAGATAACTGTGACCAAGGTGTCAGACCGTAATTATCCTGTTGGGGTTATGGCTTGCTCATCATCATCGTTAGGATCTGAACATCATTGAAAATCTGTGGTGAGACCTCAAAATAGCAGAAGATGGAAGACGCCCCAGGAATCTCACAGAACTGGAGGAATTCTCCAAGGAAGAACGGAGGAAAATCCCTCAAAGAACTGAAAGACTTATCTGGATACAAAAAGCATTTACAAACTCTGATATTTGCAAAAGGGAGCGCTACTAGGTACTAACCATGCAGGGTGCACAAGTACCTTTGCATTGGCCCATAAAAATTTTGGAATTTTTAAAATGTAAAAAAAGAAAAAAAAAACTATAGTTTTTTTATTTGCCTAAAATACAGAGGAAATGTGTCATCTGTAACTTTAGGGCTTTTAGATCAGTTCATCTTCAACTTGCTTCACTGTTTACAATAACAGTAATTTTGACCGAGGGGTGCACAAACTTTTACATGCCACTGTACATACAGTACAGACCAAAAGTTTGGACACACCTTCTCATTTAAAGATTTCTCTGTATTTTCATGACTATGAAAATTGTAAATTCACACTGAAGGCATCAAAACTATGAATTAACACATGTGGAATTATATACTTAACAAAAAAGTGTGAAACAACTGAAATTATGTCTTATATTCTCGGTTCTTCAGAGTAGCCACCTTTTGCTTTGATGACTGCTTTGCACACACTTGGCATTCTCTTGATGAGCTTCAAGAGGTAGTCACCGGGAATGGTTTTCACTTCACAGGTGTGCCCTGTCAGGTTTAATAAGTGGGATTTCTTGCCTTATAAATGGGGTTAGGACCATCAGTTGTGTTGTGTAGAAGTCTGGTGGATACACAGCTGATAGTCCTACTGAATAGACTGTTAGAATTTGTATTATGGCAAGAAAAAAGCAGCTAAGTAAAGAAAAACGAGTGGCCATCATTACTTTAAGAAATGAAGGTCAGTCAGTCCGAAAAATTGGGAAAACTTTGAAAGTGTTCCCAAGTGCAGTGGCAAAAACCATCAAGCGCTACAAAGAAACTGGCTCACATGAGGACCGCCCCAGGAAAGGAAGACCAAGAGTCACCTCTGCTTCTGAGGATAAGTTTATCAAAGTCACCAGCCTCAGAAATCGCAGGTTAACAGCAGCTCAGATTAGAGACCAGGTCAATGCCACACAGAGTTCTAGCAGCAGACACATCTCTACAACACCTATTAAGAGGAGACTTTGTGCAGCAGGCCTTCATGGTAAAATAGCTGCTAGGAAACCACTGCTAAGGACAGGCAACAAGCAGAAGAGACTTGTTTGGGCTAAAGAACACAAGGAATGGACATTAGACCAGTGGAAATCTGTGCTTTGGTCTGATGAGTCCAAATTTGAGATCTTTGGTTCCAACCACCGTGTCTTTGTGCGACACAGAAAAGCTGAACGGATGGACTCTACATGCCTGGTTCCCACCGTGAAGCATGGAGGAGGAGGTGTGATGGTGTGGGGGGGCTTGGCTGGTGACACTGTTGGGGATTTATTCAAAACTGAAGGCATACTGAACCAGCATGGCTACCACAGCATCTTGCAGCGGCATGCTATTCCATCCGGTTTGCGTTTAGTTGGACCATCATTTATTTTTCAACAGGACAATGACCCCAAACACACCTCCAGGCTGTGTAAGGGCTTTTTGACCAAGAAGGAGAGTGATGGGGTGCTACGCCAGATGACCTGGCCTCCACAGTCACCAGACCTGAACCCATTCAAGATGGTTTGGGGTGAACTGGACCGCAGAGTGAAGGCAAAAGGGCCAACAAGTGCTAAGCATCTCTGGGAACTACTTCAAGATTGTTGGAAGACCATTCCCGGTGACTACCTCATGAAGCTCATCAAGAGAATGCCAAGCGTGTGCAAAGCAGTTATCAAAGCAAAAGGTGGCTACTTTGAAGAACCTAGAATATAAGACATAATTTCAGTTGTTTCACACTTTTTTTGTTAAGTATATATTATTCCGCATGTGTTAATTCATAGTTTTGATGCCTTCAGTGTGAATGTACAATGTTCATAGTCATGAAAATACAGAAAAATCTTTAAATGAGAAGGTGTGTCCAAAGTTTTGGTCTGTACTGTACGGGTCAATGTGGAGAGCGAGACAAGATTCCATAAAGGTTCCATCAGATGCCTCCCCGGGCTCTGCCTGGCCGCCAGACGCCTCCCTGGGACCCTAGCCCCATGCCAGATCTCTCCTATATAACTTTTACACTGCAGGTGATGGATCCACAGCGAATGCCACCTCCACCCATGCTCCATATCCCCACCCAAGCCGCATGCTTGCCTCCGCGCCACATTGTATACTGGCTCCATAAGCAATTACTTTTTGACGAAGCACCAACATAGGACCCATTCACAACCCAAGGGCAATCCGATCCAATCCACCAGACACTGCCAGCCCTGTAGGGCAGATCCAATGCCAACATACCTGAGAAGATCGCTGCCATGAGCGCTTACTCCGAGCAGCAGTGCGTGCGAGAGCTGAAGGCCACAGAGGTGTTGACTGCAGGTAAGTGAAATAAAGAGAAAAGAAAGATGGTGAGAAAAGCAGAACGTCAAAGCTACAGTGCCTGCCGGATATTATAATGCCATTACAGGACACAGAGGTCTCTATATAACCCCAGGCTGACTATTTATAGGGTAGAGCCATGCTATATAGTATATGGTTAGTAGTTAATAAAAAGGTCCCTACAGAAGACCCTGTGATGTAAAGGACAATAAAAAATAGAAAATAGAATTCCCTAAAACTAGTGTGGAGACAGTATGGATTCAGTGCAGAGACACCAGTATATACCTCATTATGTAAAGGTGACAACCATCGGCAATGATCTCTCCAAACCCTGGAACGGGAGATACTGGAAGATGTAAAACCTACATATCTGGAACCATAATGGGGTCCTACATTGCCCCCGTAATGCAAACTTTCATACAAAACCTTAAAAGTTCCTGTAAATATCAGAGAAGTGTAATTCAGCATGGAACCGATACATTGTGGACTACATAGGGTTCCGGAAGATTTCAAGGAATGTGGGTGAATAGTTGGGGGTCCTAAATATGGGCTTTTAATTAATTGGAATATTTTTTCTGTAACAGAAACTTGAGTAGTGCAGTCACCTTACCGGATCCCAGCAGTGGATCTCCTAATGCACAGAGATTACATTTATTGAGGCATCTTCTACCTTCACTTCCAGTTTCACCACCTAAGTATTTACAAGGAGGATTTCCTTCTGATAATGTCGGCTCACTGAGGAACCCTCAAGATCCAAACCAAAGTGACAATGCCTCCATATTTACTACAAGGTCACATGGCTCTGTCCCGAGCACAGGAGCAGACAGTCTCATGGCCCCAGAACCTGGTAACTTAGAATCATGTAGGAACGGCTGGTGCAAGTTTTGATGCAATTTTTGGAGCCAAAGCCAGAATAGGATCAGTCAGATGCAGAGGCGAACATACCGCTGCTGCACCGGGGGCCCTTGCAGGCAGGCAGAGCCGGCGTCACCACATGGTGCACCCGACATATGCTGGGGCCCACTTGCTTTCAAGGACACTGGCAGGCTATTGGCCCGAGTCAGGATTACCTGGTGACAGCGCGTTGGCACCGGGACCCCCCATGATTGAAACTGCGTGAAATACTCATCTCTCACTGTTCCTCCGCAGGTCCAGTCTATTCTACTTCTTGTGACTGACGCCGCAGGGCAGAAGGTGCGACGATGTCACTAGAGGGTCTCCTCTATGCTGAGCACTGCAAAGACAGTAGTCGCTGAAAAGACCGGAGCAGCAAGGGAACGGGAGAGGGAAGGATTTTTTTATTTTTTTTTTAGCATATGGCACAAAACGTGTGACCCATTATACTGTATGGAGCATTACATGGGGCCCATTATACTGTATGGAGCATTACATGGAGCCCATTATACTGCATGGAGCATTACATGGGGCACATTATTTTGTATAGAGCAATATATGGGGCCCATTATTCTGTATGGAGCATTATATGGGGCCTATAATACTGTATGGAGCATTATATGGGGCCCATTAGTCTGTATGGAGCAATATATGGGGCCCATTCTGTGTGGAGCATTATATGGGGCCCATAATACTGCATGGAGCATTATATGGGGCCCATAATACTGCATGGAGCATTATATGGGGCCCATAATACTGTATGGAGCATTACATGGAGCATTATATGGAGCCCATTATACTGCATGGAGCATTATATGGGGCCCATTATTCTGTGTGGAGCATTATATGGGGCCCATAATACTGCACGGAGCATTATATGGGGCCCATTAGTGTGTATGGAGCAATATATGGGGCCCATTCTATGTGGAGCATTATATGGGGCCTGTTATGGACCTGGTGGTTAGGTGCACCTGGAATGACCTGATGGTTAAACTAGAAAACAGGACAAGCTCTGGGAAGTGGGAACTCTGCTGACCGCAAATCCTAATCCTAACACACACACTAGAAATAGCTGTGGAGCGTACCTAACTCTCCCTAGACGCCTCTTCACAGCCTAAGAGCTAACTACCCCTAAAGATAGGAAAATAAGCCTTACCTTGCCTCAGAGAAATTCCCCAAAGGTAAAGGCAGCCCCCCACATATATTAACTGTGAGTTAAGAGGAAAGTCACAAACACAGGGATGAAACAGGTTTCAACAAAGGAGGCCAGACTTACTAGATAGACTGAGGATAGGAAAGGGATCTATGCGGTCAGCACAAAAAAACTACAAAAAGCCACGCAGAGTGTGCAAAAAGACCCCCGCACCGACTCACGGTGCGGAGGTGCCACTCTGCAACCCAGAGCTTCCAGCTAGCAAGGCAATATCATGTTAGCAAGCTGGACTAGAACTTAGCAAGCACTAAGAAATATATTCAGTACACAATGAACAACAAATGAACTAGCAGGGACTTAGCTTCTGCTGGAGTAGACAGGTCATCAGAAAGATCCGAGAGAGATCTGAACCAGTACTGATACATTGACAGCTGGCATGGAGTAACGATCTGAGTGGAGTTAAATAGAGGAAGCCAGCCTAGCCGCAAACGAGGTCAGCTGAGGAAGCAACCTCAGAACCAGCAGTTCCACTCACAGCCACCAGAGGGAGTCCACGGACAGAACTCACCGAAGTACCATTCATGACCACAGGAGGGAGTTCGAGAACGGAATTCACAACAGGGGCCCATAATACTGTATGGAGCATTATATGGGGCCCATTATTCTGTGTGGAGCATTATATGGGGCCCATAATACTGCATGTAGCAATATATGGGGCCCATTAGTCTGTATGGGCCCCATATATTGCTCCATTCTGTGTGGAGCATTATATGAGGCCCATAATACTGCATGGAGCATTATAGGGGGCCCATTAGTGTGTATGGAGTAATATATAAATACAAATTATTATTATTATTATTATATATGGGGCCCATTCTATGTGGAGCATTATATGGGGCCCATAATACTGTATGGAGCATTATATGGGGCCCATTATTCTGTGTGGAGCATTATATGGGGCCCATAATACTGTATGTAGCATTACATGGAGCATTATAAGGAGCGCATTATACTGCATGGAGAAGTATATGGGGCCCATTATTCTGTGTGGAGCATTATATGGGGCCCATAATACTGTATGGAGCATTATATGGGGCCCATTATTCTATATGGAGCATTATATGGGGCCCGTTATATTGTATGGAGTGTAAGATGGCGCCGAACAGGTCCTTGAGGGGATTTATGTGTCATTGTGGATATTAGCTGTGGTGATGTGAGCTTAGAAACATGCTCCAGCACATATAGTGCTGAGAGAGTAATTATGTAATTCCAGGGCCGGGTTTTATCAGCAGTCATAAAAGATGGGTGGGAATGACCGCTCACATATCCGACCCAGGGGCGTGTTGTGGCAGATAAAATGGAGGCTGAGTGTCTCTTTCAGTGTCTGGGGATGTGTGGATCTCCAGTGTGTTGGTCTGTGCTAAGGCCTAGAGAACCGGACACTATCCTGAGCGGATCCTCTGTGTGTTGTATGGACTTTTCACTTTGTGCCTGACCACGCAGCGTTTTTGTTTTGCCATCTGGAGTGGGTTATGAATGTTGAATAAACCAGCCTGGACATTGCAGCAATATCGCCGCCTGTGCCGACCTCAACCGCAGCCGAGTGAGTGCAACCTCTACAACTGGTGCTAGAAGCACGGGCACGGATCCCAAGGGGCACGGATCCCAAGGGTCACAGATCCCAAGGGGCACGGATCCCAAGGGGCATGGATCCCAAGGGGCACGGATCCCAAGGGGCACGGATACCGCTTGTCCTGGGGGGAAGCGGCTGCAGGAGCGGAATCTGACAACATGGAGGAGTTGGTAAAGCACCTGGTGCCGGCTAATATCCAGCAGCACCATCAGCAGATGAACTCCTAGCCGAGGCGATCCGTGGCAGGACGACCGCCCCAACCCTAAATCCAGGTGATGACTCTTGTGAGGAAGACGGGAAGAAGAGCATTGCAAAAGATGACCCCGGGTGATGACGTCGAGGCTTTCCTGGTGTTTCAAAGGTTGGCGGAGTGGGAGAAATTGCCTTCGGAGCAGTGGGTGGAGGTTCGGGCACCATATTTGACAGGTAAACCGCAGAAGGCGTATTATGACTTGATGCTGCAGGACAGAAAAGAGTACACCAAGGTAAAGGCGGAGATCTTGGCACGCTTAGGAGTGACTGACTGTCAGGGTGCACGAGTGGGCATTTCACAGTCACAAGCCTCCCCGGTCCCAAATGTTCCATCTCCTACACCTGGTCCAAAAATGGTTGCAACCTGAATCCTGTTCCCCAGCACAGATGGTGGAGAGGGTCGTCATGGACAGGCTAATAGATGCAAGGCAATAAACCAGCTCACCCTCCACCAAAGGGGGTGTACACCAAAAAGGGGTGGGACATCCAAGAGCCCAGGAGGCATCAGAGTCAAAGGCCCCGTCCAGTAGTATAATTTGTTGGAGGTTCATACCCCAGGTCAGTTAGCCGCCCGTTGTCCCATGACCACAGAGACAATGGAGTGCAGCCTAGGACGCCGCTGCTCGCATGTCGCATATCCCTCCTGCAGTGCTGTCCCTCAACCAGGTGATGGGCCGCAGGCCTGACCCATAACAGTGAATGGGGCACAAATGACTAGTTTGCTGGACTCGGAGAGTATGGTAACCCTAGTGAGGGCCACAATTCCCCACCGGCTGATTCCTGAAAGGAGGGTGGGCATCCGCGCTGTATCCATGGCGATGCTAAATACTATCCTGTGGCCCAAGTGGTCATAAACACAAACTGTGGCACCGAGTCCCATGAGATGACATCGGCGTGGTCAAGGACCTATTGCACCATATTATAATAGGGCGGGACTTTGTGTTATTTTGGGACTTGTGGAGGGAAAGAGGGAACGTCTGGTTGTCTGGACAAAAGCCAGGTCGCTCCCAAAGAAACCGCGTCACGGGCAGCAGATGACAAGTTTCCCCTTTGTGTGCTTGTTGGCGATGAGGATGAGGCAGCATCCACTGAGGCCATCATCCCTGAGCTGGAGGTGTCCGGGGGAAACTTTGGAACCTCCCAACTCAGAGAATTTAACTCTAAGGGTACCGTCTCACAGTGGCACTTTTGTCGCTACGACGGTACGATCCGTGACGTTCCAGCGATATCCATACGATCTCGCTGTGTCTGACACGCAGCAGCGATCAGGAACCCTGCTGAGAATCGTACGTCGTAGCAGATCGTTTGGAACTTTATTTCGTTGCTGGATCACCCGCTGTCATCGCTGGATCGGTGTGTGTGACACCGATCCAGCGATGTGTTCGCTTGTAACCAGGGTAAACATCAGGTTACTAAGCGCAGGGCCGCGCTTAGTAACCCGATGTTTACCCTGGTTGCCATTGTAAATGTAAAAAAAAAACAAACACTACATACTCACATTCCGGTGCCTGTCGCGTCCCCCGGCGTCCGCTTCCCTGCACTCCTGCTGCATCCTGTGTGAGCGCCGGCTGGCCGTAAAGCAGGGCACAGCGGTGACGTCACCGCTCTGCTTTCCGGCGGCGCTTACACAGGATGCAGGAGGAGTGCAGGGAAGCGGACGCCGGGGGACGCGACAGGCACCGGAATGTGAGTATGTGTTGTTTTTTTTTTACATTTACAATGGTAACCAGGGTAAACATCGGGTTACTAAGCGCGGCCCTGCGCTTAGTAACCCGATGTTTACCCTCGTTACCCGGGGACTTCGGAATCGTTGGTCGCTGGAGAGCTGACTGTGTGACAGCTCTCCAGCGACCACACAACGACTTACCAACGATCACGGCCAGGTCGTATCGCTGGTCGTGATCGTTGGTAAATCGTTTAGTGTAACGGTACCCTAAAAGGGGCCTTTGATAATGTAACGGTACTTAGTGGGGGAGCCCAAGAGCCAGGGGCTGACACCCGATACCCATATTTTTCCGTGAATGGAGAGATATCGCATCACCAAGCTGAGAGGGGAGGTAACAGAGCAGTTACTAGTGCCAGGGCCGTAGAGAAACAGAGTGTTAGGCATGGCCCATACACATGTTAGGTGGTCACCTGGGCGTAGAGGAAACCCAGAAACGGATCCTCCAGAGGTTTTACTGGACTGGTTGTCACCGGGATATTGTGAATTTCTGTAGGTCCTGTCCCACCTGCCAGCTGACCTCCCCAATGGCCCACTTTCGTAGCCCGTTAGTGCCATTGCCCATTATTGAGGTGCCATTTGATCGCATACCCATGGATCACAACAGTATATCTTGGTGGTACTGAACTATGCTACGCGATACCAGGAGGCCATTCCTCTACACAACTCCTCCACCAAGTGTATCGCCTGAGAGTTGGTCCAGGTCTTCTTGAGGTTGCCTAAAGAGAACCTGATGGACCAAGGGACCCTGTTTATGTCAAAGGTGATGAAGGAGTTGTGCAAAACCCTGCAAATCACACAACTCTGGGCCTCATTCTGGTAGCATCTGCAGTTGGATGGCTTGGTAGAGAGGTTTAATAAAACCTTAAAGGCCATGTTGAAGAAGGTCGTAGAGAAGTACGGTTGGGACTGGGACTGTCTACTACTCTACCTTCTTTTCTCCATCAGAGAAGTCCTGCAGGCCTCTAATGGATTCTCCCCTTTTGAACTGTTGAATGGCTGATACCCTCGTGGGCTCATCAACGTAGCAAAAGAGACATGGGAGGCAGAGTCTACACCCTACTGGAGTGTGATCGAGCATGTGGCCTAGATGCGAGAGGATTGCCAAAATGATGCCCCTCGTGAGAGAACACCTCCTCATAGCACGAGAGGCGCAGTCGAGGGTATTCAATAGGTTGGCTAGGGTGAGACACTTTGACCCTAGGGATAGAGTACTGTTGCTGGTACCTACGGTGGAGAGCAAATTCCCGGTCAAGAGACAGGGCCCCTGCGAAACAGTTGAAAATTTGGAGATGTCACCTATAAATGTCCACCAACCAGGGAGAAGGAAGCCCTACCAGGTACACCAAGTCAACCTGATTAAGCCATGGCGAGATAGGGAGTCCGTGGAAGCTCCATGTTTGGTGGCCAAATCTGAAGTGGACGTAGAGTAAGTTAAGGTGGTGGAGGCGCTGTCACATGCCCAAAAGCAACAGTGCCGGGAGTTGCTACAGCGGAACAGGGACCTCTTGTCGGAGCTGCCAGGCTATACGAAGGTCATCGAGCATGAGACCCAAAACGGAGCCTCATGTCCGGGTCAACTTGATGCCTTATCGGATTCCCGAAGCACGCCAAGAGGTGATCTCATAGGAGGTGAAGCGGATGCTGAGCCTGGGAGTCATCAAAAAAATCCAAGAGTTCAATAGTCTTCGTGCCGAAATCAGATGGAGAATGGTGGTTTTGCAATGACTATAGGAAGAAGCTCCAAAACCTGAGACGGCCTTCCAGGAACTGAAGCTGACCCTGTGCAAACTGCCGATGCTGATAGCACCCGATTTCTCCAAGGAGTTTGTGGCCCAGACGGACGCATCGGATGTTGGGCTGGGAGCTGTCTTATCTTAAGAGGTGAACGGGGAAGAGCACCCCATAATGTATCTTAGCAGGAAGTGGTTATCCTGAGAGAAGAATTATTCCATAGTGGAGAAGGAATGTTTAGCCATCAAGTGGGCGTTGGACAGTCTAAGGTACTACCTCTTATGTGAGATTCAGACTAGTGTCAGGAAATGCCCCACTGAAGTGGATGAGGGAGAAGAAAGGGAACAATGCCTAAGTGACCTGGTGGTTCCTAGCACTTCAGGATTTTAACTTCCATGTGGAGCATAGGCCATGGCAATGCTGATGCTCTGTCGAGGATCCATTGTTTGCTGGCAGAATGTCCCAAGCCCCCCAGAATTGGGCAGAGGGGGGAGGATATGCAAGATGGCCACCCGACAAGTCCTTGAGGGGAGATATGTGTCATCGCAGCTGTTAGCTGCGGTGATGTGAGCTCGGAAGCATGCTCCAGCACATATAGTGCCGAGAGAGTTATGTGGGCCATTCCAGGGCTGGGTTTTACGAGCATTCATAATAGATGGGTGGGAATGACTGATAACATATCCTAACCCCAGGGGCGTGGTTTGGCAGATAAAATGGAGGCCGAGTGTCTCATTCGGGGTCTGGAGCTGGAGATGTAAGGATCTCCTGTGTGTTGGTCTGTGCTAAGGCCTAAAGAACCGGACACTGTTCTGAGCGGGCGGAGCCTCTGTGTGTGTTCTATGGACTTTTTACTTTATGTTTTCTTTTTGTGGTGGAAAAGGCTGTTTTTGTATTGCCATCTGGAGCGGTTTATGGACTTGCCTGGACATTGCAGCAATATCGCTTCCTGTGCCTACCTCAACTGCAGCTGAGTGAGTATAATCCTCTACTGTATGGAGAATTACATGGGGCCCATTATTCTGTATGGAGCACTATATGGGGCCCATTATACTGTATGGAGCACTATATGGGGCCCATTATACTGTATGGAGCACTATATGGGGCCCATTATACTGTATGGAGCACTATATGGGGCCCATTATACTGTATGGAGCACTATATGGGGCCCATTATACTGTATGGAGCACTATATGGGGCCCATTATACTGTATGGAGCACTATATGGGGCCCATTATACTGTATGGAGCACTATATGGGGCCCATTATACTGTATGGAGCACTATATGGGGCCCATTATACTGTATGGAGCACTATATGGGGCCCATTATACTGTATGGAGCACTATATGGGGCCCATTATACTGTATGGAGCACTATATGGGGCCCATTATACTGTATGGAGTACTATATGGGGCCCATTATACTGTATGGAGCACTATGGAGCGCCAATAATACTGTATGGATCACTATATGGGGCCCATTATACTGTATGGAGAATTACATGGGGCCCATTATTCTGTATGGAGCACTATATGGGGCCCATTATACTGTATGGAGCACTATATGGGGCCCATTATACTGTATGGAGCACTATATGGGGCACATTATACTGTATGGAGCACTATATGGGCACATTATACTGTATGGAGCACTATATGGGCACATTATACTGCATGGAGCATTATACGGGGCCCATTATACTGTATGGAGCAATCTATGGGCCCATTATACTGTATGGAGCATTATAGTGGCCCATTATACTGTATGGAGCACTATATAGGGCCTGTCACGCATCACACGGAGGATATTTCTATCATCCCAACCGTTTACACTAATATGTCATGAAACGAGATTGTTTGGTTGCCCAGTTATTTTCTGAAGGGATTTAAGTATATCGCACTTCCAGTTTGGAACTTGCAGCTCTCTGGCGCCCCCTTACCCTCAGGCCAGACAGGGTACTGCACCTAGGATAATTAGTCACCAGAAAGGCTGCCTGCTATGTACTGGCTTATGGCCACACTGCAGCGAGGTCGATATAACTACTCCCACTCAGGTGGGTTCCCCAAACGAACAGGACAAATCCATTGCCACCAGCTCAGATTCCGTAATTAATAACGGGTCTGGAGCCAACCCAAATCAGTAGCATAATTCACTTCAGACGACGTGACAGTACGTCATAGAGCAAGGAGAGACGAAGCTACGGTAGTAATTTTATATATTTTACTCCAAAAGGTAGGCAGTGTTTACAAAAGGGTAAAAGGATATTATAAAAGAATACAAGTATCCTATGTACAATTACAAATAAAAAGGGATTAAAGTTGAAAAAAAAAAACCACTTACAGTTCTCTCATATCATTTCAGATCATGGCAAACGCTGTGGCTCGGGGGAGGGGCAACATCAAAGAGCGTCTCTCAGCTAGCTTCCTGGTCAAAGGCTAGTGAGCTCTCATGGTCTTATACCCCTTGGTCGTGACATCACTGAGTGGGCGGAGCTATGGAGTGCACTCCTACTTTCTCAGAGGGACTCAGAGTTATGGAACATTCATATCCACCGTAGCCCCAGGATGCAACCATGTATAGCGACGACGGAATTACCACTGATCTTGTTTTGCAGCTAGCATTCTACACTGTGTTCCAAATTATTATGCAAATTGGATTTAAGTGTCATAAAGATTTAATTGTTTTGTTTTTCAAATAAACTCGTGGATGGTATTGTGTCTCAGGGCTCAATGGATCACTGAAATCAATCTTAAACACGTGATAATTAGTTTTCCAGGTGATTCTAATTCAAGGAAAACTACTTAAGTTTTCGTAAAATACAAAATTTTTAAGAGTGATCATCATACTGTGAAGAGATTTGTGACTGAAAGAGCACAGACAGAGTTCATGCAGATAAAGGCATAATGAGGAAGGTTTCTGCTAGACAAATTCATTGGATTAAGAGAGCAGCTGCCAAAATATCATTACAAAGCAGCAAACAGTTATTTGAAGCTGCTGGTGCCTCTGCAGTCCCTCGAACCTCAAGGTGTAGGATCCTTCAAAGGCTTGCTGTGGTGCATAAACCTACTATTCGGCCACCCCTAAACAGTGTTCACAAGCAGAAACAGTTGCAGTGTGCCCAGACATACATGAAGATTAATTTTCAAACAGTCTTGTTTACCGATGAGTGTCGAGTAACACTGGATGGTCCAGATGGATGTAGTGGATGGCCACCATGTCCCAACAAGGCTGGGACGTCAACAAGGAGGTGGAGGAGTCATGTTTTGGGCTGGAATCATGGGGAAACAGCTGGTAGGGCCCTTTAAGGTTCCTGAAGGTGTGAAAATGACCTCTGCAAAGTATATAGTTTCTGACTGACAACTTTCTTCTATGGTCTAAAAAGCAGAAACGTGCCTTCAGGAGCAAAATCATATTCATGCTGACAATGCCCCATCTCATGCTGCAAAGAATCTGAGTCATTGGCTGCTATGGGCATAAAAGGAGATAAACTCATGGTGTGGCCACCATCTTCCCCTGACCTCAACCCTATAGAGAACCTTTGGAGTATCATAAAGCAAAAGATCTATGAGGGTGGGAGGCCGTTCACATCAAAACAGCAGCTCTGGGAGGGAAGAAATACAAGCAGAAACTCTCCAAAAACTCACAAGTTCAATGGATGCAAGAATTGTGAAGGTGACATCAGAGAAGGGTCCTATGTTACATGTGACTTGGCTGTTAGGATGTTTTGGAGTTAAAGAGCTTTTTTGTTCAGTTAATGTGACCTCCTAATGCTGCAAATTCCACAAATAAGCATTTTCAGTTCTTTAAAACATATCAAATGTTTAGAAATACTACTGTGCCTAATAATTTGGAACAGTGCATTGTGGGGTTTTATTCATTTTGGAGATTATACTGTTATCATTGGGAGGTTTCTTCAATAAAATTCGATGTATACTCTAACGGGTGATGACTTTTATTAGACTGACTGTCATTTGCACCGACCATTTAGGAAAATCCGAGAAAAGTGTCATTTGCATAATAATTTGGAACATGGTGTATTAAGACCAAACAGGACCTGGCTATGCACCGCGAGTACGTAGTAATTTGTTCCTCGGATACCCAGGGTACAAGAGATTGGAAAACACACTGGGTGATGGCCCTGCCGATGCACATACCCAATATATAACTTTCATATCTCTGTCACTAATTGGGGTCAAGTTTTGCCTTACTATTAAGTTTGTATATGAACAAAAGAGAACATGGTTTCAGATAAACGACTGGTTTTCTGGGCACTACTGCATTCGAGAGGGGGGGACAGAGTCTCACATTACAACTGTATTGTCAGCAGGGAGCAAGAGTTGGGAGGAAGGGTATAGGAAAGCCCGCAGCGTGTGTCTGTGCTCAGCTTTAATCGAAGTAGCAGACCTCAGTGGGCGTGATCATAGACAATCAAATATATTCCTGCATTATACTGTATGGAGCACTATATGGGGCCCATTATACTGTATGGAGCACTATATGGGGCCCATTATACTGTATGGAGCACTATATGGGCCCATTATACTGTATGGAGCACTATATGGGGCCCATTATACTGTATGGAGCACTATATGGGGCCCATTATACTGTATGGAGCACTATATGGGGCCCATTATACTGTATGGAGCACTATATGGGGCCCATTATACTGTATGGAGCACTATATGGGATCCATTATACTGTATGGAGCCCATTATACTGTATGGAGCATTACATGGGGCTCATTATACTGTATGGAGCACTACATGGGATCCACTATACTGTATGGAGCATCATATGGGGTCCATTATACTGTATGGACCACTATATGGGGCCCATTATACTGTTTCGAGCACTATATGGGGCCCATTATACTGTATGGAGCACTATATGGGGCCCATTATACTGTATGGAGCACTATATGGGGCCCATTATACTGTATGGAGCACTATATGGGGCCCATTATACTGTATGGAGCACATTATACTGTATGGAGCACTACATGGGCCCATTATACTGTATGGAGCACTATATGGGGCCCATTATACTGTATGGAGCACTATATGGGGCCCATTATACTGTATGGAGCAATATATGGGGCCCATTATACTGTATGGAGCAATATATGGGCTCATTATACTGTATGGAGCATTATGGGGTGCCACCAGATGATGGATGACGGAGGTGACAGGCGTCCACCGGATACGATGGGATTTACATATATTTTTCCACTTTATCAAAATTCAAGTAACCCTTGTGTTCCTGGAAGCTTCTTCGTTGGCCCCTGCAGCATTCTCCCACACCTGCCTGAACCTCTAGCACAGCGAACACAGGAGGAGGGTCGGAGATAAAATAAAACACAACATGAAAAAGGCTGAAAACATTGACACAGGGCAGGACATTGGCTTCTACGAACGTTACGGAAACGGACGAGTTTTCTCCTCTTTTTCTGAGCGCAGCAGACGATGTGGCCCCGTCCTCCAAAGACTATGCCAGCACACGGTATACAGCACAACGGGTACAGGAGGCGCACCGCAAAGCCGAGGGGTGAAGAGGGCCAAGCTTCACACTGCACCCCGCGTACGCACCGCCCACTCACAGCCCCCCAGCATGCACACCGCCCACTCACCAGCCCCCCATATGAGCACCGCCCCCACATATGCACCAACCCCCCGCATACACACTGCAGCCCGCGTACGCACCCACCCCCAAATACACACCGCCCCACATACGCACCGGCCGACCCGCATACACACCGCCCACTCACCGCTCCCTGCATGCACACCACCCCCACGTACGCACCACCCACTCACTGCATGCACACCGCCCACTCACCAATCCCTGCATGCACACCGCCCCCATGTACGCACTGCCCCCCGTACGCACCGCCCACTCACCAGACCCCCATATGAGCACCGCCCCCACATATGCACCAACCCCCCCGCATACACACTGCAGCCCGCGTACGCACCCACCCCCAAATACACACCGCCCCACATACGCACCGGCCGACCCGCATACACACCGCCCACTCACCGCTCCCTGCATGCACACCACCCCCACGTACGCACCACCCATTCACTGCATGCACACCGCCCACTCACCAATCCCTGCATGCACACCGCCCCCACGTATGCGCCGCCCCCGCACCGCCCCCGTACGCACCGCCCACTCACCAGACCCCCATATGAGCACCGACCCCACATATGCACCAACCCCCCCGCATACACACTGCAGCCCGCGTACACACCCACCCCCACATACGCACTGCTCCCCGCATGCACACCGCCCCACGTACGCACCGGCCGACCCACATACGCACCGCCCACACACCGCTCCCCGCATGCACACCGCCCACTCACCGCTCCCCGCATGCACACCGCCCACTCACGGCTCCCCGCATGCACACCGCCCCCACGTACGCACCACCCACTCACCAATCCCAGCATGCACACCGCCCCCACGTATGCACCGCCCACTCACCGGCCCCCCGCATGTGCACCACCCCCACATATGCACCGAACCCCCCGCATACACACTGCACCCCGTGTACGCACCGCTCCCCGCATGCACACCGCCTCCACGTACGAACCGGCCCCCACATACGCACCGCCCACTCACCGCCCCCACGCATGCGCACCGGCTCCCACGTATGCACCGACCCCCCCCCCCCCCACACACACACATACGCACCGGGCCCTCCCCCCAGCCACGCACCGACCCCCATACGCACCGCCCCAGAGGAGAGAAGACAGCGGCTGCGGCCTCCGCAAAGGTTGTTACAAAACCTGCAAACATTTCTCACATTCCCCAAATATCTGCGCTCCTGCTCCACAGCTGGGGGTTTGCTGCAATGTCTCAGCCGCTCAGATCTCCGTCCCGGACTCCAGACTTGAGGCTCCAACTGCACTGACACATTGTGACAAACAGCAGCACTTCTTTCTGATTGCAGGTTCATACTTTTGATTGACTTTGGCTCTGATTCATCATCGTCTTTTAAGGGAATCTGTCAGCAGGTTATTGTCTGTAATCTGACAGCAGTATGATGTAGGGGCAGAGACCCTGATTCCAGTGATTTGTCACTTAGTTTAGTGCATTAGGCAGTTGTGACACAATCAGTTTATTCGCTGCAAATGTAGCAGGGCTCAAAATGTTGAGCTGTGTGTAACCCCGCCCCCACCTCTAATTGGCAGCTTTCTGTGTATAACCCCGCCCTCGATACGCCGTATGCACAGAAATCAGCCAATTGACAATAGCCGTGAATTACAGCTGGGGCCAGGTGGACTCGGAGGCACAAGACGCTTGGTCCTGCTGCGATAATCTCCTGCTGATAAAATACTGATTTTATTGAAACAGCAAAACAAAGTCCAGTAAGTGACACATGGCTGGAATCAGGGTCTGTTCCAGAACCTCTTGGTGGACTCAGATTACACAGTAAAATCCTAGCACAGATTTTAAAGAGAAATGCTGCCCTAACAAGGAGCATCATGAAGCGCAGGACGTCGCCTGTCTGCAGCCAGAAACATGAGGCCGCGGTCACACGGTCAGGATTTTACATCAGTATTTGTGGCCAAAACCAGGAGAGGAACAATCACAGGAAAAGTCTAATTGAGACCCGTCACCACTCCCGGGCTACCCGCCACACTCCCGGGCTACCCCACCACACTCCCGGGCTACCCCACCACACTCCCGGGCTACCCCACCACACTCCCGGGTTATTCCACCACACTCCCGGGTTATTCCACCACACTCCCGGGCTACCCCACCACACTCCCGGGTTATTCCACCACACTCCCGGCTTATTCCACCACACTCCCGGCTTATCCCACCACACTCCCGGCTTATCCCACCACACTCCCGGCTTATCCCACCACACTCCCGGCTTATCCCACCACACTCCCGGGCTATCCCACCACACTCTCGGGCTATCCCACCACACTCTCGGGCTATCCCACCACACTCCCGGGCTATCCCACCACACTCCCGGGCTATCCCACCACACTCCCGGGCTATCCCACCACACTCCCGGGCTATCCCACCACACTCCCGGGCTATTCCACCACACTCCCGGCTTATTCCACCACACTCCCGGCTTATTCCACCACACTCCCGGGCTATCCCACCACACTCCCGGCTTATTCCACCACACTCCCGGGCTATCCCACCACACTCCCGGGCTATCCCACCACACTCCCGGGCTATCCCACCACACTCCCGGGCTATCCCACCACACTCCCGGCTTATTCCACCACACTCCCAGGCTATCCCACCACACTCCCGGGCTATCCCACCACACTCCCGGCTTATTCCACCACACTCCCGGGCTATCCCACCACACTCCCGGCTTATTCCACCACACTCCCGGGCTATCCCACCACACTCCCGGCTTATTCCACCACACTCCCGGGCTATCCCACCAGACTCCCGGGCTATCCCACCACACTCCCGGCTTATTCCACCACACTCCCGGGCTATCCCACCACACTCCCGGCTTATTCCACCACACTCCCGGGCTATCCCACCACACTCCCGGCTTATTCCACCACACTCCCGGCTTATTCCACCACACTCCCGGGCTATCCCACCACACTCCCGGGCTATCCCACCACACTCCCGGGCTATCCCACCACACTCCCGGGCTATCCCACCACACTCTCGGGCTATCCCACCACACTCCCGGGCTATTCCACCACACTCCCGGCTTATTCCACCACACTCCCGGCTTATTCCACCAAGCCATCAGGGGACACGGGACGGGGGGGCAGCCAAATCTCAACACATCTCCTGATGAGCCTGATTCACCCCCAAAATGTCGTCCCAGTTACCCCACAGACAATGAGGGAGAGGAGTGAACAAGACAGGAGGAATCCAGGAGAGACCGCGGAGCCAACACTGCCGACAACCTGCCTGTGTATACATGGGAGAGGTTGTCGGCCCCGCCCCCTTGTCCATCACTGCCGACAACCTGCCTGTGTATACATGTGAGAGGTAGTCGGCCCCGCCCCCTTGTCCATCACTGCCGACAACCTGCCTGTGTATACATGTGAGAGGTTGTCGGCCCCGCCCCCTTGTCAATCACTGCCGACAACCTGCCTGTGTATATATGTGAGAGGTTGTCGGCCCCGCCTCTGGTGACGTCACACATTAGGAGAGAATCTGCCCCATTAGATGATTAGATACAAAGTATCAGAAAAGAAACAGGAACCTTAAAGGGCCCGAAGCCATCAGACAGAGGCGGCTGATAACAGGGAGCAATAGCGGCGCTCAGCTGTCACTGCTGTCCTCCCTCCAACTTCTCTGCGCTGCTCGGAGCCGTCAGTCTCCCGGGGGATTCTGGGTAATCTGCACCACCCAAATATAACACAGAGAGGGGAGGAGGACAGGGAAGGGTTAATGCTACTCACAGAGCGCGGTCCGCGGTGCCGGAGCCCCCGGTATAAAGCGCCGACTGTCCGGAAGTCTCCGCGTGTGTCTATAGGGAGGAATCGCTGCAGCCGATCACTGCTACTATGTATCGTCCACCACTCCCCGGCGATGGGCGGAGCTAGAAGAAAGGGAGGAGCTTCATCTTAAAGCTACAGATAATGCGACACCGCACACAGTATATACAGCACTGCACAGTACAGTACCACTCCTCCTGTATATATACACTGCACAGTACCACTCCTCCTGTATATATACACTGCACAGTACCACTCCTCCTGTATATATACACCGCACAGTACCACTCCTCCTGTATATATACACTGCACAGTACCGCTCCTCCTGTATATATACACCGCACAGTACCGCTCCTCCTGTATATATACACTGCACAGTACCACTCCTCCTGTATATATACACCGCACAGTACCGCTCCTCCTGTATATATACACTGCACAGTACCACTCCTCCTGTCCTGTATATATACACTGCACAGTACCACTCCTCCTGTCCTGTATATATACACCGCACAGTACCACTCCTCCTGTCCTGTATATATACACTGCACAGCACCGCTCCTCCTGTATATATACACTGCACAGTACCACTCCTCCTGTCCTGTATATATACACTGCACAGTACCACTCCTCCTGTCCTGTATATATACACTGCACAGTACCACTCCTCCTGTCCTGTATATATACACTGCACAGTACCACTCCTCCTGTCCTGTATATATACACCGCACAGTACCACTCCTCCTGTCCTGTATATATACACTGCACAGCACCACTCCTCCTGTATATATACACTGCACAGTACCACTCCTCCTGTATATATACACTGCACAGTACCACTCCTCCTGTATATATACACTGCACAGTACCACTCCTCCTGTATATATATACACTGCACAGTACCACTCCTCCTGTATATACACACTGCACAGTACCGCTCCTCCTGTATATATACACTGCACAGTACCACTCCTCCTGTATATATACACTGCACAGTACCGCTCCTCCTGTATATATACACTGCACAGTACCACTCCTCCTGTATATATACACCGCACAGTACCACTCCTCCTGTATATATACACTGCACAGTACCACTCCTCCTGTATATATACACTGCACAGTACCACTCCTCCTGTATATATACACTGCACAGTACCACTCCTCCTGTATATATACACTGCACAGTACCACTCCTCCTGTATATATACACTGCACAGTACCGCTCCTCCTGTATATACACTGCACAGTACCACTCCTCCTGTATATATACACTGCACAGTACCGCTCCTCCTGTATATACACTGCACAGTACCACTCCTCCTGTATATATACACTGCACAGTACCGCTCCTCCTGTATATATACACTGCACAGTACCACTCCTCCTGTATATACACTGCACAGTACCACTCCTCCTGTATATATACACTGCACAGTACCGCTCCTCCTGTATATATACACTGCACAGTACCACTCCTCCTGTATATATACACTGCACAGTACCACTCCTCCTGTATATATATACTGCACAGTACCACTCCTCCTGTATATATACACTGCACAGTACCACTCCTCCTGTATATATATACACTGCACAGTACCACTCCTCCTGTATATATACACTGCACAGTACCACTCCTCCTGTATATATACACTGCACAGCACCACTCCTCCTGTATATATACACTGCACAGTACCACTCCTCCTGTATATATACACTGCACAGTACCACTCCTCCTGTATATATACACTGCACAGTACCACTCCTCCTGTATATACACTGCACAGTACCACTCCTCCTGTCCTGTATATATACACTGCACAGTACCACTCCTCCTGTATATATACACTGCACAGTACCACTCCTCCTGTATATATACACTGCACAGTACCACTCCTCCTGTCCTGTATATATACACTGCACAGTACCACTCCTCCTGTATATATACACTGCACAGTACCACTCCTCCTGTATATATACACTGCACAGTACCACTCCTCCTGTATATATACACTGCACAGTACCGCTCCTCCTGTATATATACACTGCACAGTACCACTCCTCCTGTATATATACACTGCACAGTACCGCTCCTCCTGTATATACACTGCACAGTACCACTCCTCCTGTATATATACACTGCACAGTACCGCTCCTCCTGTATATATACACTGCACAGTACCACTCCTCCTGTATATACACTGCACAGTACCACTCCTCCTGTATATATACACTGCACAGTACCGCTCCTCCTGTATATATACACTGCACAGTACCACTCCTCCTGTATATATACACTGCACAGCACCACTCCTCCTGTATATATACACTGCACAGTACCACTCCTCCTGTATATATACACTGCACAGTACCACTCCTCCTGTATATATACACTGCACAGTACCACTCCTCCTGTATATACACTGCACAGTACCACTCCTCCTGTATATACACACTGCACAGCACCACTCCTCCTGTATATATACACTGCACAGTACCACTCCTCCTGTATATATATACACTGCACAGTACCACTCCTCCTGTATATATACACTGCACAGTACCACTCCTCCTGTATATATACACTGCACAGTACCACTCCTCCTGTATATATACACTGCACAGTACCACTCCTCCTGTATATATACACTGCACAGTACCACTCCTCCTGTATATATACACTGCACAGTACCACTCCTCCTGTATATATACACTGCACAGTACCACTCCTCCTGTATATATACACTGCACAGTACCGCTCCTCCTGTATATATATACACTGCACAGTACCACTCCTCCTGTATATATACACTGCACAGCACCACTCCTCCTGTATATATACACTGCACAGTACCACTCCTCCTGTATATATACACTGCACAGTACCACTCCTCCTGTATATATACACTGCACAGTACCGCTCCCCTGTATATATACACTGCACAGTACCACTCCTCCTGTATATATACACTGCACAGTACCACTCCTCCTGTATATATATATATATACACTGCACAGTACCACTCCTCCTGTATATATACACCGCACAGTACCACTCCTCCTGTATATATACACTGCACAGTACCCCTCCTCCTGTATATATACACCGCACAGTACCCCTCCTCCTGTATATATACACTGCACAGTACCACTCCTCCTGTATATATATACACTGCACAGTACCACTCCTCCTGTATATATACACCGCACAGTACCACTCCTCCTGTATATATATACACTGCACAGTACCACTCCTCCTGTATATATACACCGCACAGTACCCCTCCTCCTGTATATATACACTGCACAGTACCACTCCTCCTGTATATATACACCGCACAGTACCCCTCCTCCTGTATATATACACTGCACAGTACCACTCCTCCTGTATATATACACTGCACAGTACCACTCCTCCTGTATATATACACTGCACAGTACCACTCCTCCTGTATATATACACTGCACAGTACCCTCCTCCTGTATATATCCCTTAGCCGCTGCCCACAATCTGTCACGGACGGGGGTGACCTTAGACCAGCAGACGGCTATCACATGTGCAGGGGGCTTATCCTAGTTATCCCTCCACTGCCACAATGTGATGAAAAAAAAAACCCACACGAGGCTATTGACCTCTTAGTTTACAGCAGGGGCTTATTTTAGGTATCCCACTGCTCTTCAATATACCATGAACTGCAGGGATTTGTGTATCCCGCTTACAGTTCCACTTAAACCTTGCAGCTCTCTGGCGCCCCCCTTTCTGTCAGGTCAGATTAGGTACTGCACCTGGGGTAATTAGTCGCCAGAGACGCTGCCTGCTATGTACTGGCTATTGGGTGTACTGCAGCGATGCGATAACTACTCCCGCTCAGGCAGGAACAATAATTATCAAGCCGCAGTCGCTACAGTGACTCCCCAAAAGCCGGCACACGGTCGCTGCCACCAGCTCCAATTGAACGGGTCTGGAGCAAACCCCAAAAAACAGTAGCGTAATTCCCTTCAGAGACAGGGTACGGTTTAGGGCAGGAAGAACGAACTAGTATTAAATAATATACCCCATAAATGATTTTTAGGCAGTGTTTATAAAGATATTTTACAAAGATGTTACAAATGAGACAATTGCAAATATGTACAAGGTAATTATAAAAATAAAAGGATTAAAGGAAGAAAAGATAACTCACATGTTCTTAGATCATTGCATTGCAGGCAACAGGCTAGGAGCTTTCCATCTATCCCAGTGCATTGGGCACTCGCAGTCTGGTCGCTTCAGGTAAAAACTCACAACTCAACTCTCTTGGATGCCTGCCAGCACTTAAAACCTACAGTCTGTGACCTCACAGAAAGGGCTTGGTTTTCCAACTCCTCCTACCTCTTCGGTTTCACTAACTGGGCATTAAATATATCTGATGCCCGTATCTTCGCTACAGAACATAAAATAATCGCACCATACCCATCGTTCATCTCATAGTATCGTGGGCATTCCGATGAGATCAAATATGCCCTGTCTGGGATACATATTTACAGAGAAATCCCTACTTCTTCACCAGATGGAGTTAGACGCCCGTATTTAGAGTGATGCGTAGATCCTCCGAGTGTGATTATGACGATATATTTTGGTGTTCGTAACTTAAACGGTTTGCATAATATCTTCCAAAAACAGAACAAAGAAATCCCATGCATTCTAGAAGTTTCTCTAACAGTTCCTGCTAACACAAATTTCTCTCGCAGCTATGCCCGTCGTAAATACCTTTCGTCAATAAAACTCCCCCACAAGGCAAGCTCTTCTACACAGACAGCTAGAAACACAGGGAAAGAAAGAGAACCAGAGAGAAGGGGGGTTTAGCCCCCGCATGCTAGCAGGAAAACTAACTTATGATATTTCATACCATATCGTGACACCTCCCCCTTTTAGCGTGCGCTACGGCGGCAGGACCTCTCGGTATGCCTCCATGCGCACGTCCGTGGGTTCACCCTGACGGGAAAGTCCATCTGCATTACCATGCTCTTTGCCCGCTCTGTGCTTAATGGTGAAGTCAAATTGCTGAAGGGCAAGGCTCCAGCGCAGCAACCTGCCATTGGTTCCACACATGGTGCTTAGCCAGCGCAGAGGGTTGTGGTCAGTCACCACGGTGAAGGTGCGACCGTACAAGTAGGGCTGCAAGCGCTGCAGGGCCCAGACTATGGCCAGGCACTCCTTCTCAATGGTGGAGTAGGCCACTTCCCTCGGCAAAAGTTTCCGGCTCAGGTACAACACGGGGTGCTCTTGGTCCTCCGAGTCAACCTGGCTGAGCACAGCACCAAGGCCAAACTCGCTGGCGTCGGTCTGTACCAAGAACGGTCGACTGCTGTCGACTGCTTTCAACACAGGGGCATTGCACAGTGCTGTTTTCAACGCCTGGAAGGCCCCCTCACAGCCATCTGTCCAGTTGACGATGTGGGGTAGCTTCTTCCTGGTGAGGTCCGTCAAAGGTTTTGCCAGGCTACTATAGTGCTGCACGAAGCGCCTATAGTACCCTGCAGTGCCCAGGAAGGACATCACATGTTTCTTGGTCCTGGGAGTGGGCCAGTTCACGATCACGCCCACTTTGTCAGGCTCCGGTTTCAGGGTGCCTCCGCCTACCCGGTGCCCCAGGTAGTGGACCTCCCTCATGCCCATCTGGCACTTTCCCGGCTTGATAGTCAGTCCTGCTCGGTGAATTCGCCCGAGCACCTCCTCAAGATGCTGCAGGTGTTCATCCCAGGAGGGACTGAAGATGGCAATGTCATCTAAGTACGCCACGGCGTACTTCTCCAGTCCCTGAAGCAGGAGATTGACCATCCGCTGGAAAGTGGCAGGGGCATTCTTCATGCCGAAGGGCATGACCGTGGACTCGTACAGTCCAAAGGGTGTGATAAAGGCGGACTTCTCCTGCGCCTCAGGGCTCAGGGGAATCTGCCAGTATCCGCGACTCAGATCCATTATTGTCAGGTATTCTGCGCCAGCTAACTTCTCAAGCAGCTCCTCGATGCGCGGCATTGGGTGCGCGTCAGAGGCTGTAATGGCGTTGAGCCCCCTGTAGTCCACGCAGAACCGGGTGGTCCGGTCCTTCTTTGGCACGAGAACTACAGGTGAGGCCCACGCGCTCTTTGACCGTCGAATCACCCCCAGCTGTAACATCTCATCGATCTCCTGGCGCATAATCTGCTGCACCTGGTCAGAGATTCGATAGGGTGTTCGCCGTAGTGGGGCGTGATTCCCGGTGTCCACCTCGTGGACCGCTAACTCAGTCCTTCCAGGCCGGTTGGAGAACACGACCCGGAAGGGTTCCAGGGTGGTTTGCAACTGCAACCGCTGTGGTTCATCTAGCGAGGCGCTTACCTCCACGTCCTCAATGGACCCACGGGCCTTGGCTTGGGCCAGCATGTCCAGGAGGGTGTCCTCCTCCCCGTCTTCGGGTGCGCTGCAGACCGGTAGGACGAAAGGTTCACGTTCGTGATGAGCCTTCATCATGTTGACGTGAAAGGCCTTTCGCCTACCCCGAGTGTGGTCAAGCGTGACCACATAGGTGACCGGGTTGAGCTGTTGGTGGACGACATACGGGCCCTCCCAGGCTGCCTGAAGCTTATCCGTTGGTACAGGAACCAGCACCCACACCTTTTGACCCACGTGGTAGGTCCGCTCCCGGGCGTTCTGGTCGTACCAGTGCTTCTGATCAGCCTGAGCCTGCGTCATGTTGTCATGCACCAACTGCGTCAAGGTCTGCATCTTGTCACGGAAGCGCATGACATACTCCACTATGGACACTTCAGAAGGGTTCGGCTCCTCTTCCCAGGATTCTCTTACCAACCCAAGGGGTCCCCGGACACGCCTGCCGTACAGGAGCTCGAAGGGGGAGAACCCCGTCGAGGCCTGCGGAACCTCTCTGTAAGCGAATAGCAGGTGTGGGAGGTACCGCTCCCAGTCGCGCCCTTGTGTCTCAACCAGCATGCGTAGCATCTGTTTGAGGGTACCATTGAAGCGTTCACACAAGCCATTGGTCTGTGGGTGATACGCACTCGATACCAGGTGCTTCACCTGCATTTTCTTACAGAGAGCCTCCATTAGGTGAGACATAAATTGGGTCCCTCGATCAGTAAGCATTTCCCTGGGAAATCCTACCCGTGAAAAGATGGCCAACAGGGCATTCGCCACCTTATCTGCCCTAGTTGACGACAGAGCTACTGCCTCTGGGTACCGGGTAGCATAGTCTACCACAGTAAGAATAAATCGCTTTCCAGAGCTGCTGGAGACGGCCAGCGGGCCCACAATGTCCACCGCAATCCTCTGGAAAGGCTCCTCTATCACTGGCAAAGGGATCAGGGGAGCCTTAAGAGCAGGCCCCGCCTTCCCCACTCTTTGACAGGTGATACAGGAGCGGCAGTAGTTTGACACATCTGTCCCCATCTTAGGCCAATAGAAGTGTTGAGACAGCCGGGCCTTAGTTTTGCTGATCCCCAAGTGTCCAGCTAGCGGGATCTCATGGGCAATCCGCAACAACTCACCCCGGAATTGCTGTGGGACGACCAGCTGTCTTTCCCTCAACCACTCCTTTTGTGATTCTCCGGGTACTGTCTCCCGGTACAACCTTCCTCCTTCCCAGAACACCTTCTCCTTATCAGTTTCAGAGAATGACGTCCCGGCGAGTTGTCTCAAACTCTCTAGGCTCGCATCTGTGTGCAGAGCGGCCTTAAACTCCTGGCTAGGGGAAGCCAGAAGTGACGTTAGGGTCCCTTCCCCACGGGAGCCCTCTGGGACCTGTTCTGGGTCCACCTCTGGTTCAATCATACTGATGACTGAGGAGGGCCCGGGAGGCAGACAGGTATCTGTGTTCCGGGCACTCTGACTGCGGGTGACAGCAGCTACGTAGGCTGTCTCCCCGGGGATTTCTACAGACCCAACAGCCGACGCTGCTATGGGCTCTACCTCCCCATCCACCCCCGTCACCTCAGGAGCATTGCTACTTATGGGCCAGTTACCTTCCTCGGTGGCACTGGTCAATTTCATGGCATCACCTGTCTCACGGTTCCCATGTATCTCCCCATTTCTTGTAGCACCGACACTTGCCCCTGCTAGGGGTTCCTCAGCCGTCTCACTCCGCAGAGCAACGTGGCTGAGCACTCCTGTACCTATGGACACATCAACTTTTACAGAAACATCATTATCAGATACAGTTGGCACAGGTACAACATTTTCACCATCAATCCTAGGGAAAAAATGGTTAGCAGATGCATCACTACAAGATAAAGCATGGTCAGGTAACACATGCGATTTCCCATCATCATCATCATCATCATCATCCCCAGGGTTAACTTTACCCTCATTAGTAGATTGGGGAGGGGTGTCAGGGACGTAGTATGCAAACAACCTCCCCAAATCAGTCCCCAACAAAACATCAGTGGGCAAATTATCAGACAGCCCCACTTCTTTCACCCCGCTCCCGGCACCCCAATCAATAAAAACCCGGGCCATCGGTAAGGGACAGCTGATGCCCCCAATCCCAGTGACAGTTAGGGTTTTCCCCGGAATGATTTCTTCAGGGGCCGCCAGTTCGGGTCGGATGAGGGTTCGTTCAGCCCCGGTGTCCTTGAGGCCTGTAGCAACACGACCTCCCACAGTGACGGGCTGTACGTTGTCACACACCCTCCCAACCACACCACCCACCAAAAGAACTGCTGCATTAGGCCCTGGGGCCTGGGATGAGGGGTTCTTCTGCTTGGCTAGACATTGGTGACTGAGGTGTCCAGTCTGCCTGCAGTGGTAACACTGGCGAAGTTCGGTGGTAGGTCTGGTGCTGTTGGCCACGGGGACAGGACCTCTGGTGTGTTGGCTGGCAGGGGTACTGGCGTTGGCTGCAGGCTTACCCCCTCTCCAGCTGGTGGTGACTGGCTTCCGCACTTCCGATCTACGGTTGGCCTCATAGGCATCGGCAATCTGCGCTGCTTTCGTCACATCGTTGGGTTCTCTGTCCATCACGAACTGTCGCACTTCAGTTGGGCAAAGACGGAAGAACTGGTCTTTGATCATCAGGTCTCGCAGCTGTGTAAAGGTGGTCACTGACAGTCCTTGGGTCCACTGGTCAAAGTGGGTCCCCAGTCTATGCACCACATCACTGTAACTGTCGTGTGGGCCACGTAGGAGGGTCCGAAACTTTTTACGGTACACCTCTGGTGTAAGCTGGTACTTAGCTATGAGAGCCTGCTTGATGGCCTCATAGTTACCATCTTGTTCTTGAGGGAGGGCAGCAAACGCCTCCAGAGCTTTTCCTCTCAGCCCTGGTGTCAGGTATCGTGCCCATTCTTGTGTAGGCAGCTGGTACTGTCTGCAGGCTTTCTCAAAGGCCCGCAGAAACGTGTCCAAGTCCCCATCCTTTTCCATAACAGGAAAGTGGTCGGGCCGGGGCTTTGGTGTCTGAGCGCTGCTGGGCTCACGACTTGACTGGGACGACCCCTGCATTTGCAGTTGGGCCATCTGCAGCTGGTACTCCCGCTGCGCTTGGGCCTCTCGCTCGGCTCGGGCCTCGGCTCGCTCCTGGTATTGCTGGATCAGCTGCAGACGTCGGTCCAGGTCATCTGCGGAGCATTGTTGCAGAGCCAGCTGCAGGAGGTGGTCTGCACCCCCCTGGTTGCCAGTAGGGCCCGTATTCAGTGGTTGAACCTCTGCTGCAGCACCACGTTCGCTGGTGCTGGCATCTGCGGCCTCTGGGCTCTGTGAGTGGTCTAGAGCGGCTTCCCATTGCACCAGTTCAGCGACCATTTGAGTCTTGGTCATGCTCTGGGGGTTCAGGCCATGATACGTGCATATCCCAGCAAGAGTGTCTTTCTTCTGCTGGTTGTACCAGGCTTCTCCTTTCGTTGCCATGGTTGCCAAATAAAAGATAGGATAGAAAAACGAAGAAAAAGGGAGGGGATAATCACCAGTACACACAATTGTCTCAAGACTAATAAACACTGAGTTCGTTCTCCAAACTTATTTGCGCAGAGTTCTCGCAAGAACTTTCTGCAAGTTTTTAGTGAGAGGAATGATTGCTCAAACCAAATCACTAATGCTCTAATATCCCACCGCCTTGCCACCAATATGTCACGATTCACTCCGTGACTGTCAGGATCCCTTAGCCGCTGCCCACAATCTGTCACGGACGGGGGTGACCTTAGACCAGCAGACGGCTATCACATGTGCAGGGGGCTTATCCTAGTTATCCCTCCACTGCCACAATGTGATGAAAAAAAAAACCCACACGAGGCTATTGACCTCTTAGTTTACAGCAGGGGCTTATTTTAGGTATCCCACTGCTCTTCAATATACCATGAACTGCAGGGATTTGTGTATCCCGCTTACAGTTCCACTTAAACCTTGCAGCTCTCTGGCGCCCCCCTTTCTGTCAGGTCAGATTAGGTACTGCACCTGGGGTAATTAGTCGCCAGAGACGCTGCCTGCTATGTACTGGCTATTGGGTGTACTGCAGCGATGCGATAACTACTCCCGCTCAGGCAGGAACAATAATTATCAAGCCGCAGTCGCTACAGTGACTCCCCAAAAGCCGGCACACGGTCGCTGCCACCAGCTCCAATTGAACGGGTCTGGAGCAAACCCCAAAAAACAGTAGCGTAATTCCCTTCAGAGACAGGGTACGGTTTAGGGCAGGAAGAACGAACTAGTATTAAATAATATACCCCATAAATGATTTTTAGGCAGTGTTTATAAAGATATTTTACAAAGATGTTACAAATGAGACAATTGCAAATATGTACAAGGTAATTATAAAAATAAAAGGATTAAAGGAAGAAAAGATAACTCACATGTTCTTAGATCATTGCATTGCAGGCAACAGGCTAGGAGCTTTCCATCTATCCCAGTGCATTGGGCACTCGCAGTCTGGTCGCTTCAGGTAAAAACTCACAACTCAACTCTCTTGGATGCCTGCCAGCACTTAAAACCTACAGTCTGTGACCTCACAGAAAGGGCTTGGTTTTCCAACTCCTCCTACCTCTTCGGTTTCACTAACTGGGCATTAAATATATCTGATGCCCGTATCTTCGCTACAGAACATAAAATAATCGCACCATACCCATCGTTCATCTCATAGTATCGTGGGCATTCCGATGAGATCAAATATGCCCTGTCTGGGATACATATTTACAGAGAAATCCCTACTTCTTCACCAGATGGAGTTAGACGCCCGTATTTAGAGTGATGCGTAGATCCTCCGAGTGTGATTATGACGATATATTTTGGTGTTCGTAACTTAAACGGTTTGCATAATATCTTCCAAAAACAGAACAAAGAAATCCCATGCATTCTAGAAGTTTCTCTAACAGTTCCTGCTAACACAAATTTCTCTTGCAGCTATGCCCGTCGTAAATACCTTTCGTCAATAAAACTCCCCCACAAGGCAAGCTCTTCTACACAGACAGCTAGAAACACAGGGAAAGAAAGAGAACCAGAGAGAAGGGGGGTTTAGCCCCCGCATGCTAGCAGGAAAACTAACTTATGATATTTCATACCATATCGTGACATATACACTGCACAGTACCACTCCTCCTGTATATATACACTGCACAGTACCACTCCTCCTGTATATATACACTGCACAGTACCCTCCTCCTGTATATATACACTGCACAGTACCACTCCTCCTGTATATATACACTGCACAGTACCCTCCTCCTGTATATATACACTGCACAGTACCACTCCTCCTGTATATATACACTGCACAGTACCACTCCTCCTGTATATATACACTGCACAGTACCACTCCTCCTGTATATATACACTGCACAGTACCACTCCTCCTGTATATATACACTGCACAGTACCACTCCTCCTGTATATATACACTGCACAGTACCACTCCTCCTGTATATATACACTGCACAGTACCACTCCTCCTGTATATATACACTGCACAGTACCACTCCTCCTGTATATATACACTGCACAGTACCACTCCTCCTGTATATATACACTGCACAGTACCACTCCTCCTGTATATATACACTGCACAGTACCACTCCTCCTGTATATATACACTGCACAGTACCACTCCTCCTGTATATATACACTGCACAGTACCACTCCTCCTGTATATATACACTGCACAGTACCACTCCTCCTGTATATATACACTGCACAGTACCACTCCTCCTGTATATATACACTGCACAGTACCACTCCTCCTGTATATATACACTGCACAGTACCACTCCTCCTGTATATATACACTGCACAGTACCACTCCTCCTGTATATATACACTGCACAGTACCACTCCTCCTGTATATATACACTGCACAGTACCACTCCTCCTGTATATATACACTGCACAGTACCACTCCTCCTGTATATATACACTGCACAGTACCACTCCTCCTGTATATATACACTGCACATTACCACTCCTCCTGTATATATACACTGCTCAGTACCACTCCTCCTGTATATATACACTGCACAGTACCACTCCTCCTGTATATATACACTGCACAGTACCACTCCTCCTGTATATATACACTGCACAGTACCACTCCTCCTGTATATATACACTGCACAGTACCACTCCTCCTGTATATATACACTGCACAGTACCACTCCTCCTGTATATACACTGCACAGTACCACTCCTCCTGTATATATACACTGCACAGTACCACTCCTCCTGTATATATACACTGCACAGTACCACTCCTCCTGTATATATACACTGTACAGTACCACTCCTCCTGTATATATACACTGCACAGTACCACTCCTCCTGTATATATACACTGCACAGTACCACTCCTCCTGTATATATACACTGCACAGTACCACTCCTCCTGTATATATACACTGCACAGCACCACTCCTCCTGTATATATACACTGCACAGTACCACTCCTCCTGTATATATACACTGCACAGTACCACTCCTCCTGTATATATACACTGCACAGTACCACTCCTCCTGTATATATACACTGCACAGTACCACTCCTCCTGTATATACACTGCACAGTACCACTCCTCCAGTATATATACACTGCACAGTACCACTCCTCCTGTATATATACACTGCACAGCACCACTCCTCCTGTATATATACACTGCACAGTACCACTCCTCCTGTATATATATATACACTGCACAGTACCCTCCTCCTGTATATATACACTGCACAGTACCCTCCTCCTGTATATATACACTGCACAGTACCACTCCTCCTCTATATATACACTGCACAGTACCACTCCTCCTGTATATATACACTGCACAGTACCCTCCTCCTGTATATGTATACACTGCACAGTACCACTCCTCCTGTATATATACACTGCACAGTACCACTCCTCCTGTGTATATATACACTGCACAGTACCCTCCTCCTGTATATATACACTGCACAGTACCACTCCTCCTCTATATATACACTGCACAGTACCACTCCTCCTGTATATATATACACTGCACAGTACCCTCCTCCTGTATATATATACTGCACAGTACCACTCCTCCTCTATATATACACTGCACAGTACCACTCCTCCTGTATATATACACTGCACAGTACCCTCCCCCTGTATATATACACTGCACAGTACCACTCCTCCTCTATATATACACTGCACAGTACCACTCCTCCTGTATATATACACTGCACAGTACCGTCCTCCTCTATATATACACTGCACAGTACCACTCCTCCTGTATATATATATATATACACTGCACAGTACCACTCCTCCTCTATATATACACTGCACAGTACCACTCCTCCTGTATATATACACTGCACAGTACCCTCCTCCTGTATATATACACTGCACAGTACCACTCCTCCTCTATATATACACTGCACAGTACCACTCCTCCTGTATATATACACTGCACAGTACCCTCCTCCTCTATATATACACTGCACAGTACCACTCCTCCTGTATATATATATATACACTGCACAGTACCACTCCTCCTCTATATATACACTGCACAGTACCACTCCTCCTGTATATATACACTGCACAGTACCCTCCTCCTGTATATATACACTGCACAGTACCACTCCTCCTCTATATATACACTGCACAGTACCACTCCTCCTGTATATATACACTGCACAGTACCCTCCTCCTCTATATATACACTGCACAGTACCACTCCTCCTGTATATATACACTGCACAGTACCACTCCTCCTGTATATATACACTGCACAGTACCACTCCTCCTGTATATATACACTGCACAGCACCACTCCTCCTGTATATATACACTGCACAGTACCACCCCTCCTGTATATATACACTGCACAGTACCACTCCTCCTGTATATATACACTGCACAGTACCACTCCTCCTGTATATATACACTGCACAGTACCACCCCTCCTGTATATATACACTGCACAGTACCACTCCTCCTGTATATATACACTGCACAGTACCACTCCTCCTGTATATATACACTGCACAGTACTACTCCTCCTGTATATATACACTGCACAGTACCACTCCTCCTGTATATATACACTGCACAGTACCACTCCTCCTGTACTGTATATATACACTGCACAGTACCGCTCCTCCTGTATATATACACTGCACAGTACCACTTCTCCTGTATATATACACTGCACAGTACCACTCCTCCTGTATATATACACTGCACAGTACCACTCCTCCTGTATATATACACTGCACAGTACTACTCCTCCTGTATATATACACTGCACAGTACCACTCCTCCTGTATATATACACTGCACAGTACCACTCCTCCTGTACTGTATATATACACTGCACAGTACCGCTCCTCCTGTATATATACACTGCACAGTACCACTTCTCCTGTATATATACACTGCACAGTACCACTCCTCCTGTATATATACACTGCACAGTACCACTCCTCCTGTATATATACACTGCACAGTACCACTCCTCCTGTATATATACACTGCACAGTACCACTCCTCCTGTATATATACACTGCACAGTACCACTCCTCCTGTATATATACACCGCACAGTACCACTCCTCCTGTATATATACACTGCATAGTACCACTCCTCCTGTATATATACACTGCACAGTACCACTCCTCCTGTATATATACACTGCACAGTACCACTCCTCCTGTCCTGTATATATACACTGCACAGTACCTCTCCTCCTGTATATATACACTGCACAGTACCACTCCTCCTGCATATATACACTGCACAGTACCACTCCTCCTGTATATATACACTGCACAGCACCACTCCTCCTGTATATATACACTGCACAGTACCCTCCTCCTGTATATATACTGCACAGCACCACTCCTTCTGTATAAATACTGCACAGTACCACTACTCATGTATATATACACTGCACAGTACCACTCCTCCTGTCCTGTATATATACACTGCACAGTACCACTCCTCCTGTATATATATATACTGCACAGTACCACCCCTCCTGTCCTGTATATATACACCGCACAGTACCACTCCTCCTGTATATATACACTGCACAGCACAGTACCACTCCTCCTGTATATATATATATACACTGCACAGTACCACTCCTCCTGTATATATACACTGCACAGTACCACTCCTCCTGTATATATACACTGCACAGTACCCTCCTCCTCTATATATACACTGCACAGTACCACTCCTCCTGTATATATATACACTGCACAGTACCACTCCTCCTGTATATATATATATACACTGCACAGTACCACTCCTCCTCTATATATACACTGCACAGTACCACTCCTCCTGTATATATACACTGCACAGTACCCTCCTCCTGTATATATACACTGCACAGTACCACTCCTCCTCTATATATACACTGCACAGTACCACTCCTCCTGTATATATACACTGCACAGTACCCTCCTCCTCTATATATACACTGCACAGTACCACTCCTCCTGTATATATACACTGCACAGTACCACTCCTCCTGTATATATACACTGCACAGTACCACTCCTCCTGTATATATACACTGCACAGCACCACTCCTCCTGTATATATACACTGCACAGTACCACCCCTCCTGTATATATACACTGCACAGTACCACTCCTCCTGTATATATACACTGCACAGTACCACTCCTCCTGTATATATACACTGCACAGTACCACCCCTCCTGTATATATACACTGCACAGTACCACTCCTCCTGTATATATACACTGCACAGTACCACTCCTCCTGTATATATACACTGCACAGTACCACTTCTCCTGTATATATACACTGCACAGTACCACTCCTCCTGTATATATACACTGCACAGTACCACTCCTCCTGTATATATACACTGCACAGTACCACTCCTCCTGTATATATACACTGCACAGTACCACTCCTCCTGTATATATACACTGCACAGTACCACTCCTCCTGTATATATACACCGCAGAGTATCACTCCTCCTGTATATATACACTGCATAGTACCACTCCTCCTGTATATATACACTGCACAGTACCACTCCTCCTGTATATATACACTGCACAGTACCACTCCTCCTGTCCTGTATATATACACTGCACAGTACCTCTCCTCCTGTATATATACACTGCACAGTACCACTCCTCCTGCATATATACACTGCACAGTACCACTCCTCCTGTATATATACACTGCACAGCACCACTCCTCCTGTATATATACACTGCACAGTACCCTCCTCCTGTATATATACTGCACAGCACCACTCCTCCTGTATAAATACTGCACAGTACCACTACTCATGTATATATACACTGCACAGTACCACTCCTCCTGTCCTGTATATATACACTGCACAGTACCACTCCTCCTGTATATATATACTGCACAGTACCACCCCTCCTGTCCTGTATATATACACCGCACAGTACCACTCCTCCTGTATATATACACTGCACAGCACAGTACCACTCCTCCTGTATATATATACACTGCACAGTACCACTCCTCCTGTATATATACACTGCACAGTACCACTCCTCCTGTATATATACACTGCACAGTACCCTCCTCCTGTATATATACACTGCACAGTACCACTCCTCCTGTATATATACACTGCACAGTACCACTCCTCCTGTATATATACACTGCACAGTACCGCTCCTCCTGTATATATACACTGCACAGTACCACTCCTCCTGTCCTGTATATATACACCGCACAGTACCACTCCTCCTGTATATATACACTGCACAGCACAGTACCACTCCTCCTGTATATATATACACTGCACAGTACCACTCCTCCTGTATATATACACTGCACAGTACCACTCCTCCTGTACATATACACTGCACAGTACCCTCCTCCTGTATATATACACTGCACAGTACCACTCCTCCTGTATATATACACTGCACAGTACCGCTCCTCCTGTATATATACACTGCACAGTACCACTCCTCCTGTATATATACACTGCACAGTACCACTCCTCCTGTCCTGTATATATAAACTGCACAGTACCACTCCTCCTGTATATATACACTGCACAGCACCACTCCTCCTGTATATATACACTGCACAGCACCACTCCTCCTGTATATATACACTGCACAGTACCCTCCTCCTGTATATATACTGCACAGCACCACTCCTCCTGTATATATACTGCACAGTACCACTACTCCTGTATATATACACTGCACAGTACCGCTCCTCCTGTATATATACACTGCACAGTACCACTCCTCCTGTATATATATACTGCACAGTACCACTCCTCCTGTATATATACACTGCACAGTACCGCTCCTCCTGTCCTGTATATATACACTGCACAGTACCACTCCTCCTGTATATATACACTGCACAGTACCACTCCTCCTGTCCTGTATATATACACTGCACAGTACCACTCCTCCTGTATATATATACACTGCACAGTACCACTCCTCCTGTATATATACACTGCACAGCACCACTCCTCCTGTATATATACACTGCACAGCACAGTACCACTCCTCCTGTATATATATATACACTGCACAGTACCACTCCTCCTGTATATATACTGCACAGCACCACTCCTCCTGTATATATACTGCACAGTACCACTACTCCTGTATATATACACTGCACAGTACCGCTCCTCCTGTATATATACACTGCACAGTACCACTCCTCCTGTATATATATACTGCACAGTACCACTCCTCCTGTATATATACACTGCACAGTACCGCTCCTCCTGTCCTGTATATATACACTGCACAGTACCACTCCTCCTGTATATATACACTGCACAGTACCACTCCTCCTGTCCTGTATATATACACTGCACAGTACCACTCCTCCTGTATATATACACTGCACAGTACCGCTCCTCCTGTATATATACACTGCACAGTACCACTCCTCCTGTATATATATACTGCACAGTACCACTCCTCCTGTATATATACACTGCACAGTACCACTCCTCCTGTATATATACACTGCACAGTACCGCTCCTCCTGTCCTGTATATATACACTGCACAGTACCACTCCTCCTGTATATATATACTGCACAGTACCACTCCTCCTGTATATATACACTGCACAGTACCACTCCTCCTGTATATATACACTGCACAGCACCACTCCTCCTGTATATATACACTGCACAGTACCGCTCCTCCTGTATATATACACTGCACAGTACCACTCCTCCTGTATATATACACTGCACAGTACCACTCCTCCTGTATATATACTCAGCACAGCACCACTCCTCCTGTATATATACACTGCACAGCACCACTCCTCCTGTATATATACACTGCACAGTACCGCTCCTCCTGTATATATACACTGCACAGTACCGCTCCTCCTGTATATATACACTGCACAGTACCACTCCTCCTCTATATATACACTGCACAGTACCCTCCTCCTGTATATATACACTGCACAGTACCCTCCTCCTGTATATATACACTGCACAGTACCCTCCTCCTGTATATATACACTGCACAGTACCACTCCTCCTGTATATATATACACTGCACAGTACCCTCCTCCTGTATATATACACTGCACAGTACCCTCCTCCTGTATATATACACTGCACAGTACCACTCCTCCTCTATATATACACTGCACAGTACCACTCCTCCTGTATATATACACTGCACAGTACCCTCCTCCTGTATATGTATACACTGCACAGTACCACTCCTCCTGTATATATACACTGCACAGTACCACTCCTCCTGTATATATATACACTGCACAGTACCCTCCTCCTGTATATATACACTGCACAGTACCACTCCTCCTCTATATATACACTGCACAGTACCACTCCTCCTGTATATATATACACTGCACAGTACCCTCCTCCTGTATATATATACTGCACAGTACCACTCCTCCTCTATATATACACTGCACAGTACCACTCCTCCTGTATATATACACTGCACAGTACCCTCCTCCTGTATATATACACTGCACAGTACCACTCCTCCTCTATATATACACTGCACAGTACCACTCCTCCTGTATATATACACTGCACAGTACCGTCCTCCTCTAAATATACACTGCACAGTACCACTCCTCCTGTATATATATATATATATACACTGCACAGTACCACTCCTCCTCTATATATACACTGCACAGTACCACTCCTCCTGTATATATACACTGCACAGTACCCTCCTCCTGTATATATACACTGCACAGTACCACTCCTCCTCTATATATACACTGCACAGTACCACTCCTCCTGTATATATACACTGCACAGTACCCTCCTCCTCTATATATACACTGCACAGTACCACTCCTCCTGTATATATATACAGTGCACAGTACGACTCCTCCTGTATATATATATATATATATATATACACTGCACAGTACCACTCCTCCTCTATATATACACTGCACAGTACCACTCCTCCTGTATATATACACTGCACAGTACCCTCCTCCTGTATATATACACTGCACAGTACCACTCCTCCTCTATATATACACTGCACAGTACCACTCCTCCTGTATACATACACTGCACAGTACCCTCCTCCTCTATATATACACTGCACAGTACCACTCCTCCTGTATATATACACTGCACAGTACCACTCCTCCTGTATATATACACTGCACAGTACCACTCCTCCTGTATATATACACTGCACAGCACCACTCCTCCTGTATATATACACTGCACAGTACCACCCCTCCTGTATATATACACTGCACAGTACCACTCCTCCTGTATATATACACTGCACAGCACCACTCCTCCTGTATATATACACTGCACAGTACCACTCCTCCTGTATATATACACTGCACAGTACCACTTCTCCTGTATATATACACTGCACAGTACCACTCCTCCTGTATATATACACTGCACAGTACCGCTCCTCCTGTATATATACACTGCACAGTACCACTCCTCCTGTATATAAACACTGCACAGTACCGCTCCTCCTGTATATATACTGCACAGCACCACTCCTCCTGTATATATACACTGCACAGTACCACTTCTCCTGTATATATACACTGCACAGTACCACTCCTCTTGTATATATACACTGCACAGTACCACTCCTCCTGTATATATACACTGCACAGTACCACTCCTCCTGTATATATACACTGCACAGCACCACTCCTCCTGTATATATACACTGCACAGTACCTCTTCTCCTGTACATATACACTGCACAGTACCACTCCTCCTGTATATATACACTGCACAGTACCACTCCTCCTGTATATTTACACTGCACAGTACCACTCCTCCTGTATATATACTGCACAGCACCACTCCTCCTGTATATATACACTGCACAGTACCACTCCTCCTGTATATATACACTGCACAGTACCACTTCTCCTGTATATATACACTGCACAGTACCACTCCTCCTGTATATATACACTGCACAGTACCCTCCTCCTGTATATATACACTGCACAGTACCACTCCTCCTGTATATATACACTGCACAGTACCGCTCCTCCTGTATATATACACTGCACAGTACCCTCCTCCTCTATATATACACTGCACAGTACCACTCCTCCTGTATATATACACTGCACAGTACCACTCCTCCTGTATATATACACTGCACAGTACCACTCCTCCTGTCCTGTATATATACACCGCACAGTACCACTCCTCCTGTATATATACACTGCACAGTACCCTCCTCCTGTATATATACACTGCACAGTACCACTCCTCCTGTATATATACACTGCACAGTACCGCTCCTCCTGTATATATACACTGCACAGTACCCTCCTCCTCTATATATACACTGCACAGTACCACTCCTCCTGTATATATACACTGCACAGTACCACTCCTCCTGTATATATACACTGCACAGTACCACTCCTCCTGTCCTGTATATATACACCGCACAGTACCACTCCTCCTGTATATATACACTGCACAGCACAGTACCACTCCTCCTGTATATATATACACTGCACAGTACCACTCCTCCTGTATATATACACTGCACAGTACCACTCCTCCTGTATATATACACTGCACAGTACCCTCCTCCTGTATATATACACTGCACAGTACCACTCCTCCTGTATATATACACTGCACAGTACCGCTCCTCCTGTATACATACACTGCACAGTACCACTCCTCCTGTATATATACACTGCACAGTACCACTCCTCCTGTCCTGTATATATACACTGCACAGTACCACTCCTCCTGTATATATACACTGCACAGCACCACTCCTCCTGTATATATACACTGCACAGCACCACTCCTCCTGTATATATACACTGCACAGTACCCTCCTCCTGTATATATACTGCACAGCACCACTCCTCCTGTATATATACTGCACAGTACCACTACTCCTGTATATATACACTGCACAGTACCGCTCCTCCTGTATATATACACTGCACAGTACCACTCCTCCTGTATATATATACTGCACAGTACCACTCCTCCTGTATATATACACTGCACAGTACCGCTCCTCCTGTCCTGTATATATACACTGCACAGTACCACTCCTCCTGTATATATACACTGCACAGTACCACTCCTCCTGTCCTGTATATATACACTGCACAGTACCACTCCTCCTGTATATATATACACTGCACAGTACCACTCCTCCTGTATATATACACTGCACAGCACCACTCCTCCTGTATATATACACTGCACAGCACAGTACCACTCCTCCTGTATATATATATACACTGCACAGTACCACTCCTCCTGTATATATACTGCACAGCACCACTCCTCCTGTATATATACTGCACAGTACCACTACTCCTGTATATATACACTGCACAGTACCGCTCCTCCTGTATATATACACTGCACAGTACCACTCCTCCTGTATATATATACTGCACAGTGCCACTCCTCCTGTATATATACACTGCACAGTACCGCTCCTCCTGTCCTGTATATATACACTGCACAGTACCACTCCTCCTGTATATATACACTGCACAGTACCACTCCTCCTGTCCTGTATATATACACTGCACAGTACCCTCCTCCTGTATATATACACTGCACAGTACCCTCCTCCTTTATATATACACTGCACAGTACCACTCCTCCTGTATATATATACACTGCACAGTACCCTCCTCCTGTATATATACACTGCACAGTACCCTCCTCCTGTATATATACACTGCACAGTACCACTCCTCCTCTATATATACACTGCACAGTACCACTCCTCCTGTATATATACACTGCACAGTACCCTCCTCCTGTATATGTATACACTGCACAGTACCACTCCTCCTGTATATATACACTGCACAGTACCACTCCTCCTGTATATATATATACACTGCACAGTACCCTCCTCCTGTATATATACACTGCACAGTACCACTCCTCCTCTATATATACACTGCACAGTACCACTCCTCCTGTATATATATACACTGCACAGTACCCTCCTCCTGTATATATATACTGCACAGTACCACTCCTCCTCTATATATACACTGCACAGTACCACTCCTCCTGTATATATACACTGCACAGTACCCTCCTCCTGTATATATACACTGCACAGTACCACTCCTCCTCTATATATACACTGCACAGTACCACTCCTCCTGTATATATACACTGCACAGTACCGTCCTCCTCTATATATACACTGCACAGTACCACTCCTCCTGTATATATATATATATATACACTGCACAGTACCACTCCTCCTCTATATATACACTGCACAGTACCACTCCTCCTGTATATATACACTGCACAGTACCCTCCTCCTGTATATATACACTGCACAGTACCACTCCTCCTCTATATATACACTGCACAGTACCACTCCTCCTGTATATATACACTGCACAGTACCCTCCTCCTCTATATATACACTGCACAGTACCACTCCTCCTGTATATATATACACTGCACAGTACGACTCCTCCTGTATATATATATATATACACTGCACAGTACCACTCCTCCTCTATATATACACTGCACAGTACCACTCCTCCTGTATATATACACTGCACAATACCCTCCTCCTGTATATATACACTGCACAGTACCACTCCTCCTCTATATATACACTGCACAGTACCACTCCTCCTGTATACATACACTGCACAGTACCCTCCTCCTCTATATATACACTGCACAGTACCACTCCTCCTGTATATATACACTGCACAGTACCACTCCTCCTGTATATATACACTGCACAGTACCACTCCTCCTGTATATATACACTGCACAGCACCACTCCTCCTGTATATATACACTGCACAGTACCACCCCTCCTGTATATATACACTGCACAGTACCACTCCTCCTGTATATATACACTGCACAGTACCACTCCTCCTGTATATATACACTGCACAGTACCACCCCTCCTGTATATATACACTGCACAGTACCACTCCTCCTGTATATATACACTGCACAGTACCACTCCTCCTGTATATATACTGCACAGCACCACTCCTCCTGTATATATACACTGCACAGTACCACTCCTCCTGTATATATACACTGCACAGTACCACTTCTCCTGTATATATACACTGCACAGTACCACTCCTCCTGTATATATACACTGCACAGTACCGCTCCTCCTGTATATATACACTGCACAGTACCACTCCTCCTGTATATATACACTGCACAGTACCGCTCCTCCTGTATATATACTGCACAGCACCACTCCTCCTGTATATATACACTGCACAGTACCACTTCTCCTGTATATATACACTGCACAGTACCACTCCTCCTGTATATATACACTGCACAGTACCACTCCTCCTGTATATATACACTGCACAGTACCACTCCTCCTGTATATATACACTGCACAGCACCACTCCTCCTGTATATATACACTGCACAGTACCTCTTCTCCTGTATATATACACTGCACAGTACCACTCCTCCTGTATATATACACTGCACAGTACCACTCCTCCTGTATATTTACACTGCACAGTACCACTCCTCCTGTATATATACTGCACAGCACCACTCCTCCTGTATATATACACTGCACAGTACCACTCCTCCTGTATATATACACTGCACAGTACCACTTCTCCTGTATATATACACTGCACAGTACCACTCCTCCTGTATATATACACTGCACAGTACCCTCCTCCTGTATATATACACTGCACAGTACCACTCCTCCTGTATATATACACTGCACAGTACCGCTCCTCCTGTATATATACACTGCACAGTACCCTCCTCTATATATACACTGCACAGTACCACTCCTCCTGTATATATACACTGCACAGTACCACTCCTCCTGTATATATACACTGCACAGTACCACTCCTCCTGTCCTGTATATATACACCGCACAGTACCACTCCTCCTGTATATATACACTGCACAGTACCCTCCTCCTGTATATATACACTGCACAGTACCACTCCTCCTGTATATATACACTGCACAGTACCGCTCCTCCTGTATATATACACTGCACAGTACCCTCCTCCTCTATATATACACTGCACAGTACCACTCCTCCTGTATATATACACTGCACAGTACCACTCCTCCTGTATATATACACTGCACAGTACCACTCCTCCTGTCCTGTATATATACACCGCACAGTACCACTCCTCCTGTATATATACACTGCACAGCACAGTACCACTCCTCCTGTATATATATACACTGCACAGTACCACTCCTCCTGTATATATACACTGCACAGTACCACTCCTCCTGTATATATACACTGCACAGTACCCTCCTCCTGTATATATACACTGCACAGTACCACTCCTCCTGTATATATACACTGCACAGTACCGCTCCTCCTGTATACATACACTGCACAGTACCACTCCTCCTGTATATATACACTGCACAGTACCACTCCTCCTGTCCTGTATATATACACTGCACAGTACCACTCCTCCTGTATATATACACTGCACAGCACCACTCCTCCTGTATATATACACTGCACAGCACCACTCCTCCTGTATATATACACTGCACAGTACCCTCCTCCTGTATATATACTGCACAGCACCACTCCTCCTGTATATATACTGCACAGTACCACTAATCCTGTATATATACACTGCACAGTACCGCTCCTCCTGTATATATACACTGCACAGTACCACTCCTCCTGTATATATATACTGCACAGTACCACTCCTCCTGTATATATACACTGCACAGTACCGCTCCTCCTGTCCTGTATATATACACTGCACAGTACCACTCCTCCTGTATATATACACTGCACAGTACCACTCCTCCTGTCCTGTATATATACACTGCACAGTACCACTCCTCCTGTATATATATACACTGCACAGTACCACTCCTCCTGTATATATACACTGCACAGCACCACTCCTCCTGTATATATACACTGCACAGCACAGTACCACTCCTCCTGTATATATATATACACTGCACAGTACCACTCCTCCTGTATATATACTGCACAGCACCACTCCTCCTGTATATATACTGCACAGTACCACTACTCCTGTATATATACACTGCACAGTACCGCTCCTCCTGTATCTATACACTGCACAGTACCACTCCTCCTGTATATATATACTGCACAGTACCACTCCTCCTGTATATATACACTGCACAGTACCGCTCCTCCTGTCCTGTATATATACACTGCACAGTACCACTCCTCCTGTATATATACACTGCACAGTACCACTCCTCCTGTCCTGTATATATACACTGCACAGTACCACTCCTCCTGTATATATACACTGCACAGTACCGCTCCTCCTGTATATATACACTGCACAGTACCACTCCTCCTGTATATATATACTGCACAGTACCACTCCTCCTGTATATATACACTGCACAGTACCACTCCTCCTGTATATATACACTGCACAGTACCACTCCTCCTGTATATATACACTGCACAGTACCACTTCTCCTGTATATATACACTGCACAGTACCACTCCTCCTGTATATATACACTGCACAGTACCACTCCTCCTGTATATATACACTGCACAGTACCACTCCTCCTGTATATATACACTGCACAGTACCACTCCTCCTGTATATATACACCGCACAGTACCACTCCTCCTGTATATATACACTGCACAGTACCACTCCTCCTGTATATATACACTGCACAGTACCACTCCTCCTGTATATATACACTGCACAGTACCACTCCTCCTGTCCTGTAAATATACACTGCACAGTACCTCTCCTCCTGTATATATACACTGCACAGTACTACTCCTCCTGCATATATACACTGCACAGTACCACTCCTCCTGTATATATACACTGCACAGCACCACTCCTCCTGTATATATACACTGCACAGTACCCTCCTCCTGTATATATACTGCACAGCACCACTCCTCCTGTATAAATACTGCACAGTACCACTACTCATGTATATATACACTGCACAGTACCACTCCTCCTGTCCTGTATATATACACTGCACAGTACCACTCCTCCTGTATATATATACTGCACAGTACCACCCCTCCTGTCCTGTATATATACACCGCACAGTACCACTCCTCCTGTATATATACACTGCACAGCACAGTACCACTCCTCCTGTATATATATACACTGCACAGTACCACTCCTCCTGTATATATACACTGCACAGTACCACTCCTCCTGTATATATACACTGCACAGTACCCTCCTCCTGTATATATACACTGCACAGTACCACTCCTCCTGTATATATACACTGCACAGTACCGCTCCTCCTGTATATATACACTGCACAGTACCACTCCTCCTGTCCTGTATATATACACCGCACAGTACCACTCCTCCTGTATATATACACTGCACAGCACAGTACCACTCCTCCTGTATATATATACACTGCACAGTACCACTCCTCCTGTATATATACACTGCACAGTACCACTCCTCCTGTATATATACACTGCACAGTACCCTCCTCCTGTATATATACACTGCACAGTACCACTCCTCCTGTATATATACACTGCACAGTACCGCTCCTCCTGTATATATACACTGCACAGTACCACTCTTCCTGTATATATACACTGCACAGTACCACTCCTCCTGTCCTGTATATATACACTGCACAGTACCACTCCTCCTGTATATATACACTGCACAGCACCACTCCTCCTGTATATATACACTGCACAGCACCACTCCTCCTGTATATATACACTGCACAGTACCCTCCTCCTGTATATATACTGCACAGCACCACTCCTCCTGTATATATACTGCACAGTACCACTACTCCTGTATATATACACTGCACAGTACCGCTCCTCCTGTATATATACACTGCACAGTACCACTCCTCCTGTATATATATACTGCACAGTACCACTCCTCCTGTATATATACACTGCACAGTTCCGCTCCTCCTGTCCTGTATATATACACTGCACAGTACCACTCCTCCTGTATATATACACTGCACAGTACCACTCCTCCTGTCCTGTATATATACACTGCACAGTACCACTCCTCCTGTATATATATACACTGCACAGTGCCACTCCTCCTGTATATATACACTGCACAGCACCACTCCTCCTGTATATATACACTGCACAGCACAGTACCACTCCTCCTGTATATATATACACTGCACAGTACCACTCCTCCTGTATATATACTGCACAGCACCACTCCTCCTGTATATATACTGCACAGTTCCACTACTCCTGTATATATACACTGCACAGTACCGCTCCTCCTGTATATATACACTGCACAGTACCACTCCTCCTGTATATATATACTGCACAGTACCACTCCTCCTGTATATATACACTGCACAGTACCGCTCCTCCTGTCCTGTATATATACACTGCACAGTACCACTCCTCCTGTATATATACACTGCACAGTACCACTGCTCCTGTCCTGTATATATACACTGCACAGTACCACTCCTCCTGTATATATACACTGCACAGTACCACTCCTCCTGTATATATATACTGCACAGTACCACTCCTCCTGTATATATACACTGCACAGTACCACTCCTCCTGTATATATACACTGCACAGTACCGCTCCTCCTGTCCTGTATATATACACTGCACAGTACCACTCCTCCTGTATATATATACTGCACAGTACCACTCCTCCTGTATATATACACTGCACAGTACCACTCCTCCTGTATATATACACTGCACAGCACCACTCCTCCTGTATATATACACTGCACAGTACCGCTCCTCCTGTATATATACACTGCACAGTACCACTCCTCCTGTATATATATACTGCACAGTACCACTCCTCCTGTATATATACACTGCACAGTACCGCTCCTCCTGTCCTGTATATATACACTGCACAGTACCACTCCTCCTGTATATATATACTGCACAGTACCACTCCTCCTGTATATATACACTGCACAGCACCACTCCTCCTGTATATATACACTGCACAGTACCACTCCTCCTGTATATATATACTGCACAGTACCACTCCTCTTGTATATATACACTGCACAGTACCGCTCCTCCTGTCCTGTATATATACACTGCACAGTACCACTCCTCCTGTATATATATAATGCACAGTACCACTCCTCCTGTATATATACACTGCACAGTACCACTCCTCCTGCATATATACACTGCACAGTACCACTCCTCCTGTATATATACACTGCACAGTACCACTCCTCCTGTATATATACACTGCACAGTACCACTCCTCCTGTATATATACACTGCACAGTACCCTCCTCCTGTATATATACACTGCACAGTACCACTCCTCCTGTATATATACACTGCACAGTACCGCTCCTCCTGAATATATACACTGCACAGTACCACTCCTCCTGTCCTGTATATATACACTGCACAGTACCACTCCTCCTGTATATATACACTGCACAGCACCACTCCTCCTGTATATATACACTGCACAGCACCACTCCTCCTGTATATATACACTGCACAGCACAGTACCACTCCTCCTGTATATATATACACTGCACAGTACCACTCCTCCTGTATATATACTGCACAGCACCACTCCTCCTGTATATATACTGCACAGTACCACTACTCCTGTATATATACACTGCACAGTACCGCTCCTCCTGTATATATACACTGCACAGTACCACTCCTCCTGTATATATATACTGCACAGTACCACTCCTCCTGTATATATACACTGCACAGTACCGCTCCTCCTGTCCTGTATATATACACTGCACAGTACCACTCCTCCTGTATATATACACTGCACAGTACCACTCCTCCTGTCCTGTATATATACACTGCACAGTACCACTCCTCCTGTATATATACACTGCACAGTACCACTCCTCCTGTATATATACACTGCACAGTACCACTCCTCCTGTATATATACACTGCACAGCACCACTCCTCCTGTATATATACACTGCACAGTACCACTCCTCCTGTGTATATATATACTGCACAGTACCACTCCTCCTGTCCTGTATATATACACTGCACAGTACCACTCCTCCTGTCCTGTATATATACACTGCACAGTACCACTCCTCCTGTATATATACACTGCACAGTACCACTCCTCCTGTCCTGTATATATACACTGCACAGTACCACTCCTCCTGTATATATACACTGCACAGTACCACTCCTCCTGTATATATACACTGCACAGTACCACTCCTCCTGTATATATACACTGCACAGTACCACTCCTCCTGTATATATACACTGCACAGTACCACTCCTCCTGTGTATATATACACTGCACAGTACCACTCCTCCTGTATATATACTCTGCACATTTCCTCTCCTCCTGTATATATACACTGCACAGTACCACTCCTCCTGTATATATACACTGCACAGTACCACTCATCCTGTATATATACACTGCACAGTACCACTCCTCCTGTATATATACACTGCACAGTACCACTCCTCCTGTCCTGTATATATACACTGCACAGTACCACTCCTCCTGTATATATACACTGCACAGTACCACTCCTCCTGTATATATACACTGCACAGTACCACTCCTCCTGTATATATACACTGCACAGTACCACTCCTCCTGTATATATACACTGCACAGTACCACTCCTCCTGTCCTGTATATATACACTGCACAGTACCACTCCTCCTGTCCTGTATATATACACTGCACAGTACCACTCCTCCTGTATATATACACTGCACAGTACCACTCCTCCTGTATATATACACTGCACAGTACCACTCCTCCTGTATATATACACTGCACAGTACCACTCCTCCTGTCCTGTATATATACACTGCACAGTACCACTCCTCCTGTATATATACACTGCACAGTACCACTCCTCCTGTATATATACACTGTACAGTACCGCTCCTCCTGTATATATACACTGCACAGTACCACTCCTCCTGTCCTGTATATATACACTGCACAGTACCGCTCCTCCTGTCCTGTATATATACACTGCACAGTACCACTCCTCCTGTATATATACACTGCACAGTACCGCTCCTCCTGTATATATACACTGCACAGTACCACTCCTCCTGTATATATACACTGCACAGTACCACTCCTCCTGTCCTGTATATATACACTGCACAGTACCACTCCTCCTGTCCTGTATATATACACTGCACAGTACCACTCCTCCTGTATATATACACTGTACAGTACCGCTCCTCCTGTATATATACACTGCACAGTACCACTCCTCCTGTCCTGTATATATACACTGCACAGTACCGCTCCTCCTGTCCTGTATATATACACTGCACAGTACCACTCCTCCTGTATATAAATACTGCACAGTACCGCTCTTCCTGTATATATACACTGCACAGTACCACTCCTCCTGTATATATACACTGCACAGTACCACTCCTCCTGTATATATACACTGCACAGTACCACTCCTCCTGTCCTGTATATATACACTGCACAGTACCACTCCTCCTGTATATATATACACTGCACAGTACCACTCCTCCTGTATATATACACTGCACAGCACCACTCCTCCTGTATATATACACTGCACAGCACAGTACCACTCCTCCTGTATATATATACACTGCACAGTACCACTCCTCCTGTATATATACTGCACAGCACCACTCCTCCTGTATATATACTGCACAGTACCACTACTCCTGTATATATACACTGCACAGTACCGCTCCTCCTGTATATATACACTGCACAGTACCACTCCTCCTGTATATATATACTGCACAGTACCACTCCTCCTGTATATATACACTGCACAGTACCGCTCCTCCTGTCCTGTATATATACACTGCACAGTACCACTCCTCCTGTATATATACACTGCACAGTACCACTCCTCCTGTCCTGTATATATACACTGCACAGTACCACTCCTCCTGTATATATACACTGCACAGTACCACTCCTCCTGTATATATATACTGCACAGTACCACTCCTCCTGTATATATACACTGCACAGTACCACTCCTCCTGTATATATACACTGCACAGTACCGCTCCTCCTGTCCTGTATATATACACTGCACAGTACCACTCCTCCTGTATATATATACTGCACAGTACCACTCCTCCTGTATATATACACTGCACAGTACCACTCCTCCTGTATATATACACTGCACAGCACCACTCCTCCTGTATATATACACTGCACAGTACCGCTCCTCCTGTATATATACACTGCACAGTACCACTCCTCCTGTATATATATACTGCACAGTACCACTCCTCCTGTATATATACACTGCACAGTACCGCTCCTCCTATCCTGTATATATACACTGCACAGTACCACTCCTCCTGTATATATACACTGCACAGTACCACTCCTCCTGTATATATACACTGCACAGTACCACTCCTCCTGTATATATACACTGCACAGTACCACTCCTCCTGTCCTGTATATATACACTGCACAGTACCACTCCTCCTGTATATATACACTGCACAGTACCACTCCTCCTGTATATATACACTGTACAGTACCGCTCCTCCTGTATATATACACTGCACAGTACCACTCCTCCTGTCCTGAATATATACACTGCACAGTACCGCTCCTCCTGTCCTGTATATATACACTGCACAGTACCACTCCTCCTGTATATATACACTGCACAGTACCGCTCCTCCTGTATATATACACTGCACAGTACCACTCCTCCTGTATATATACACTGCACAGTACCACTCCTCCTGTCCTGTATATATACACTGCACAGTACCACTCCTCCTGTCCTGTATATATACACTGCATAGTACCACTCCTCCTGTATATATACACTGTACAGTACCGCTCCTCCTGTATATATACACTGCACAGTACCACTCCTCCTGTCCTGTATATATACACTGCACAGTACCGCTCCTCCTGTCCTGTATATATACACTGCACAGTACCACTCCTCCTGTATATATACACTGCACAGTACCGCTCCTCCTGTATATATACACTGCACAGTACCACTCCTCCTGTATATATACACTGCACAGTACCACTCCTCCTGTATATATACACTGCACAGTACCACTCCTCCTGTCCTGTATATATACACTGCACAGTACCACTCCTCCTGTATATATATACACTGCACAGTACCACTCCTCCTGTATATATACACTGCACAGCACCACTCCTCCTGTATATATACACTGCACAGCACAGTACCACTCCTCCTGTATATATATACACTGCACAGTACCACTGCTCCTGTATATATACTGCACAGCACCACTCCTCCTGTATATATACTGCACAGTACCACTACTCCTGTATATATACACTGCACAGTACCGCTCCTCCTGTATATATACACTGCACAGTACCACTCCTCCTGTATATATATACTGCACAGTACCACTCCTCCTGTATATATACACTGCACAGTACCGCTCCTCCTGTCCTGTATATATACACTGCACAGTACCACTCCTCCTGTATATATACACTGCACAGTACCACTCCTCCTGTCCTGTATATATACACTGCACAGTACCACTCCTCCTGTATATATACACTGCACAGTACCACTCCTCCTGTATATATATACTGCACAGTACCACTCCTCCTGTATATATACACTGCACAGTACCACTCCTCCTGTATATATACACTGCACAGTACCGCTCCTCCTGTCCTGTATAGATACACTGCACAGTACCACTCCTCCTGTATATATATACTGCACAGTACCACTCCTCCTGTATATATACACTGCACAGTACCACTCCTCCTGTATATATACACTGCACAGCACCACTCCTCCTGTATATATACACTGCACAGTACCGCTCCTCCTGTATATATACACTGCACAGTACCACTCCTCCTGTATATATATACTGCACAGTACCACTCCTCCTGTATATATACACTGCACAGTACCGCTCCTCCTGTCCTGTATATATACACTGCACAGTACCACTCCTCCTGTATATATATACTGCACAGTACCACTCCTCCTGTATATATACACTGCACAGCACCACTCCTCCTGTATATATACACTGCACAGTACCACTCCTCCTGTATATATATACTGCACAGTACCACTCCTCTTGTATATATACACTGCACAGTACCGCTCCTCCTGTCCTGTATATATACACTGCACAGTACCACTCCTCCTGTATATATATAATGCACAGTACCACTCCTCCTGTATATATACACTGCACAGTACCACTCCTCCTGCATATATACACTGCACAGTACCACTCCTCCTGTATATATACACTGCACAGTACCACTCCTCCTGTATATATACACTGCACAGTACCACTCCTCCTGTCCTGTATATATACACTGCACAGTACCACTCCTCCTGTATATATATACTGCACAGTACCACTCCTCCTGTATATATACACTGCACAGTACCGCTCCTCCTGTCCTGTATATATACACTGCACAGTACCACTCCTCCTGTATATATACACTGCACAGTACCACTCCTCCTGTATATATACACTGCACAGTACCACTCCTCCTGTATATATACACTGCACAGTACCACTCCTCCTGTCCTGTATATATATACTGCACAGTACCACTCCTCCTGTATATATACACTGCACAGTACCACTCCTCCTGTATATATACACTGTACAGTACCGCTCCTCCTGTATATATACACTGCACAGTACCACTCCTCCTGTCCTGTATATATACACTGCACAGTACCGCTCCTCCTGTCCTGTATATATACACTGCACAGTACCACTCCTCCTGTATATATACACTGCACAGTACCGCTCCTCCTGTATATATACACTGCACAGTACCACTCCTCCTGTATATATACACTGCACAGTACCACTCCTCCTGTCCTGTATATATACACTGCACAGTACCACTCCTCCTGTCCTGTATATATACACTGCACAGTACCACTCCTCCTGTATATATACACTGTACAGTACCGCTCCTCCTGTATATATACACTGCACAGTACCACTCCTCCTGTCCTGTATATATACACTGCACAGTACCGCTCCTCCTGTCCTGTATATATACACTGCACAGTACCACTCCTCCTGTATATATACACTGCACAGTACCGCTCTGTCACGATTCCACCCGTGACTGTCAGGATCCCTTAGCCGCTGCCCACAATCTGTCACGGACGGGGGTGACCTTAGACCAGCAGACGGCTATCACATGTGCAGGGGGCTTATCCTAGTTATCCCTCCACTGCCACAATGTGATGAAAAAAAAACACACACGAGGCTATTGACCTCTTAGTTTACAGCAGGGGCTTATTTTAGGTATCCCACTGCTCTTCAATATACCATGAACTGCAGGGATTTGTGTATCCCGCTTACAGTTCCACTTAAACCTTGCAGCTCTCTGGCGCCCCCCTTTCTGTCAGGTCAGATTAGGTACTGCACCTGGGGTAATTAGTCGCCAGAAACGCTGCCTGCTATGTACTGGCTATTGGGTGTACTGCAGCGATGCGATAACTACTCCCGCTCAGGCAGGAACAATAATTATCAAGCCGCAGTCGCTACAGTGACCCCCCAAAAGCCGGCACACGGTCGCTGCCACCAGCTCCAATTGAACGGGTCTGGAGCAAACCCCAAAAAACAGTAGCGTAATTCCCTTCAGAGACAGGGTACGGTTTAGGGCAGGAAGAACGAACTAGTATTAAATAGGATACCCCATAAATGATTTTAGGCAGTGTTTATAAAATATTTTACAAAGATGTTACAAATGAGACAATTGCAAATATGTACAAGGTAATTATAAAAATAAAAGGATTAAAGGAAGAAAAGATAACTCACATGTTCTTAGATCATTGCATTGCAGGCAACAGGCTAGGAGCTTTCCATCTATCCCAGTGCATTGGGCACTCGCAGTCTGGTCGCTTCAGGTAAAAACTCACAACTCTGCTCTCTTGGATGCCTGCCAGCACTTAAAACCTACAGTCTGTGACCTCACAGAAAGGGCTTGGTTTTCCAACTCCTCCTACCTCTTCGGTTTCACTAACTGGGCATTAAATATATCTGATGCCCGTATCTTCGCTACAGAACATAAAATAATCGCACCATACCCATCGTTCATCTCATAGTATCGTGGGCATTCCGATGAGATCAAATATGCCCTGTCTGGGATACATATTTACAGAGAAATCCCTACTTCTTCACCAGATGGAGTTAGACGCCCGTATTTAGAGTGATGCGTAGATCCTCCGAGGGTGATTATGACGATATATTTTGGTGTTCGTAACTTAAACGGTTTGCATAATATCTTCCAAAAACAGAACAAAGAAATCCCATGCATTCTAGAAGTTTCTCTAACAGTTCCTGCTAACACAAATTCCTCTTGCAGCTATGCTAGTCGTAAATACCTTTCGTCAATAAAACTCCCCCCACAAGGCAAGCTCTTCTACACAGACAGATAGAAACACAGGAAAGGAAAGAGAACCAGAGAGAGGGGGGGGGGGTTTAGCCCCCGCATGCTAGCAAGAAAACTAACTTATGATATTTCATACCATATCGTGACACCTCCCCCTTTTGGCGTGCGCTACGGCGGCAGGACCTCTCGGTATGCCTCCATGCGCACCTCCGTGGGTTCACCCTGGCGGGAGAGTCCATCTGCATTACCATGCTCTTTGCCCGCTTTGTGTTTAACGGTGAAGTCAAATTGCTGAAGGGCAAGGCTCCAGCGTAGCAACCTGCCATTGGTTCCACACATGGTGCTTAGCCAGCGCAGAGGGTCGTGGTCGGTCACCACAGTGAAGGTGCGCCCGTACAAGTAGGGCTGCAAGCGCTGCAGGGCCCAGACTATGGCCAGGCACTCCTTCTCAATGGTGGAGTAGGCCACTTCCCTCGGCAAAAGTTTCCGGCTCAGGTACAACACGGGGTGCTCTTGGTCCTCCAGGTCCACCTGGCTGAGCACAGCACCAAGGCCAAACTCGCTGGCGTCGGTCTGTACCAAGAATGGTCGACTGCTGTCGACTGCTTTCAACACAGGGGCGTTGCACAGTGCGGTTTTCAACGCCTGGAAGGCCCCCTCACAGCCATCTGTCCAGTTGACGATGTGGGGTAGCTTCTTCCTGGTGAGGTCCGTCAAAGGTTTTGCCAGGCTACTATAGTGCTGCACGAAGCGCCTATAGTACCCTGCAGTGCCCAGGAAGGACATCACCTGTTTCTTGTTCCTGGGAGTGGGCCAGTTCACGATCACGCCCACTTTGTCAGGCTCTGGCTTTAGGGTGTTTCCACCTACCCGGTGCCCCAGGTAGTGAACCTCCCTCATGCCCATCTGGCACTTTCCCGGCTTGATAGTCAGTCCTGCTCGGTGAATTCGCCCGAGCACCTCTTCGAGATGCTGCAGGTGTTCATCCCAGGAGGGACTGAAGATGGCAATGTCATCTAAGTACGCCACAGCGTACTTCTCCAGTCCCTGAAGCAGGAGATTGACCATCCGCTGGAAAGTGGCAGGGGCATTCTTCATGCCGAAGGGCATGACCGTGGACTCGTACAGTCCAAAGGGTGTGATAAAGGCGGACTTCTCCTGCGCCTCGGGGCTCAGGGGAATCTGCCAGTATCCGCGACTCAGATCCATTATTGTCAGGTATTCTGCGCCAGCTAACTTCTCAAGCAGTTCCTCGATGCGCGGCATTGGGTGCGCGTCAGAGGCTGTAATGGCGTTGAGCCCCCTGTAGTCCACGCAGAACCGGGTGGTCCGGTCCTTCTTTGGCACGAGAACTACAGGTGAGGCCCACGCGCTCTTTGACCGTCGAATCACCCCCAACTGTAACATCTCATCGATCTCCTGGCGCATAATCTGCTGCACCTGGTCAGAGATTCGATAGGGTGTTCGCCGTAGTGGGGCGTGATTCCCGGTGTCCACCTCGTGGACCGCTAACTCAGTCCTTCCAGGCCGGTTGGAGAACACGACCCGGAAGGGTTCCAGTGTGGTTTGCAACTGCAACCGCTGTGGTTCATCTAGCAAGGCGCTTACCTCCACGTCCTCAATGGACCCACGGGCCTTGGCTTGGGCCAGCATGTCCAGGAGGGCGTCTTCCTCCCCTTCTTCGGGTGCGCTGCAGACCGGTAGGACGAAAGGTTCACGTTCGTGATGAGCCTTCATCATGTTGACGTGAAAGGCCTTTCGCCTACCCCGAGTGTGGTCAAGCGTGACCACGTAGGTGACCGGGTTGAGCTGTTGGTGGACGACGTATGGGCCCTCCCAGGCTGCCTGAAGCTTATCCGTTGGTACAGGAACCAGCACCCACACCTTTTGACCCACATGGTAGGTCCGCTCCCGGGCGTTCTGGTCGTACCAGTGCTTCTGATCAGCCTGAGCCTGCGTCATGTTGTCATGCACCAACTGCGTCAAGGTCTGCATCTTGTCACGGAAGCGCAGGACATACTCCACTATGGACACTTCAGAAGGGTTCGGCTCCTCTTCCCAGGATTCTCTTACCAACCCAAGGGGTCCCCGGACTCGCCTGCCGTACAGGAGCTCGAAGGGGGAGAACCCCGTCGAGGCCTGCGGAACCTCTCGGTAAGCAAATAGCAGGTGTGGGAGGTACCGCTCCCAGTCGCGCCCTTGTGTCTCAACCAGCATGCGTAGCATCTGTTTGAGGGTACCATTGAAGCGTTCACACAAGCCATTGGTCTGTGGGTGATACGCACTCGATACCAGGTGCTTCACCTGCATTTTCTTACAGAGAGCCTCCATTAGGTGAGACATAAATTGGGTCCCTCGATCAGTAAGCATTTCCCTGGGAAATCCTACCCGTGAAAAGATGGCCAACAGGGCATCCGCCACCTTATCTGCCCTAGTTGACGACAGAGCTACTGCCTCTGGGTACCGGGTAGCATAGTCTACCACAGTAAGAATCAATCGCTTTCCAGAGCTGCTGGAGACGGCCAGCGGGCCCACAATGTCCACCGCAATCCTCTGGAAAGGCTCCTCTATCACTGGCAAAGGGATCAGGGGAGCCTTAAGAGCAGGCCCCGCCTTCCCCACTCTTTGACAGGTGACACAGGAGCGGCAGTAGTTTGACACATCTGTCCCCATCTTAGGCCAATAGAAGTGTTGAGACAGCCGGGCCTTAGTTTTGCTGATCCCCAAGTGTCCAGCTAGCGGGATCTCATGGGCAATCCGCAACAACTCACCCCGGAATTGCTGTGGGACGACCAGCTGTCTTTCCCTCAACCACTCCTTTTGTGATTCTCCGGGTACTGTCTCCCGGTACAACCTTCCTCCTTCCCAGAACACCTTCTCCTTATCAGTTTCAGAGAATGACGTCCCGGCGAGTTGTCTCAAACTCTCTAGGCTCGCATCTGTGTGCAGAGCGGCCTGAAACTCCTGGCTAGGGGAAGCCAGAAGCGACGTCAGGGTCCCTTCCCCACGGGAGCCCTCTGGGACCTGCTCTGGGTCCACCTCTGGTTCAGTCATACTGATGACTGAGGAGGGTCCGGGAGGCAAACAGTTATCTGCGTTCCGGGCACTCTGACTGCGGGTGACAGCAGCTACGTAGGCTGTCTCCCCGGGGGTTTCTACAGACCCATCAGCTGATGCTGCTATGGGCTCTACCTCCCCATCCTCCCCCATTACCTCAGGAGCATTGCTACTTATGGGCCAGTTACCTTCCTCGGTGGCACTGGTCAATTTCATGGCGTCACCTGTCTCACGGTTCCCATGTATCTCCCCATTTCTTGTAGCACCGACACTTGCCCCTGCTAGGGGTTCCTCAGCCGTCTCACTCCGCAGAGGGACTTGGCTGAGCACTCCTGTACCTATGGACACATCAACTTTCACAGAAACATCATTATCAGATACAGTTGGCACAGGTACAACATTTTCACCATCAATCCTAGGGAAAAAATGGTTAACAGATGCATCACTACAAGATAAAGCATGGTCAGGTAACACATGCGATTTCCCATCATCATCATCATCATCATCAGGGTTAACGTTACGCTTATTAGCAGATTGGGGAGGGGTGTCAGGGACGTAGTATGCAAACAACCTCCCCAAATCAGTCCCCAACAAAACATCAGTGGGCAAATTATCAGACAGCCCCACTTCTTTCACCCCGCTCCCAGCACCCCAATCAATAAAAACCCGGGCCATCGGTAAGGGACAGCTGATGCCCCCAATCCCAGTGACAGTTAGGGTTTTCCCCGGAATGATTTCTTCAGGGGCCGCCAGTTCGGGTCGGATGAGGGTTCGTTCAGCCCCGGTGTCCTTGAGGCCTGTAGCAACACGACCTCCCACAGTGACATGCTGTACGTTATCACACCCCCTCCCAACCACACCACCCACCAAAAGAACGGCTGCATTAGGCCCTGGGGCCTGGGATGAGGGGTTCTTCTGCCTGGCTGGACATTGGTGACTGAGGTGTCCAGTCTGCCTGCAGTGGTAACACTGGCGAAGTTCGGTGGTAGGTCTGGTGCTGTTGGCCACGGGGACAGGACCTCTGGTGTGTTGGCTGGCAGGGGTACTGGCGTTGGCTGCAGGCTTACCCCCTCTCCAGCTGGTGGTGACTGGCTTCCGCACTTCCGATCTACGGTTGGCCTCATAGGCATCGGCAATCTGCGCTGCTTTCGTCACATCGTTGGGTTCTCTGTCCATCACGAACTGTCGCACTTCAGTTGGGCAAAGACGGAAGAACTGGTCTTTGATCATCAGGTCTCGCAGCTGTGTAAAGGTGGTCACTGACAGACCTTGGGTCCACTGGTCAAAGTGGGTCCCCAGTCTATGCACCACATCACTGTAACTGTCGTGTGGGCCACGTAGGAGGGTCCGAAACTTTTTACGGTACACCTCGGGTGTAAGCTGGTACTTAGCTATGAGAGCCTGCTTGATGGCCTCATAGTCACCATCTTGTTCTTGAGGGAGGGCAGCAAACGCCTCCAGAGCTTTTCCTCTCAGCCCTGGTGTCAGGTATCGTGCCCATTCTTGTGTAGGCAGCTGGTACTGTCTGCAGGCTTTCTCAAAGGCCCGCAGAAACGTGTCCAAGTCCCCATCCTTTTCCATAACAGGAAAGTGGTCGGGCCGGGGCTTTGGTATCTGAGCGCTGCTGGGCTCACGGCTCTGGGCAGTGGAAGGCGTCCCCCCCCCGCCGGAGCATCTCCAGTTCATGTTCTCGCTGGGCTTGGCGCTCGGCTCGCTGGGCCTGGGCCTCTCGCTCGGCTCTCTCAGCCTCTCGCTCAGCTCTCTCTGCCTCTCGCTGGGCCTCTCGCTCGGCTCGCTCCTGGTATTGCTGGATCAGCTGCAGACGTCTCTCTAGGTCATCTGCGGAGCATTGTTGCAGAGCCAGCTGCAGGCGGAGGTCTGCGCCCCCCTGGTTGCCAGTAGGGCCCGTATTCAGTGGTTGAACCTCTGCTGCAGCACCACGTTCGCTGGTGCTGGCATCTGCGGCCTCTGGGCTCTGTGAGTGGTCTAGAGCGGCTTCCCATTGCACCAGTTCAGCGACCATTTGAGTCTTGGTCATGCTCTGGGGGTTCAGGCCATGATACGTGCATATCCCAGCAAGAGTGTCCTTCTTCTGCTGGTTGTACCAGGCTTCTCCTTTCGTTGCCATGGTTGCCAAATAAAAGATAGGATAGAAAAACGAAGAAAAAGGGAGGGGATAATCACCAGTACACAATTGTCTCACAACTAATAAACACTGAGTTCGTTCTCCAAACTTATTTGCGCAGAGTTCTCGCAAGAAGTTTCTGCAAGTTTTTAGTGAGAGGAATGATTGCTCAAACCAAATCACTAATGCTCTAATATCCCACCGCCTTGCCACCAATATGTCACGATTCACTCCGTGACTGTCAGGATCCCTTAGCCGCTGCCCACAATCTGTCACGGACGGGGGTGACCTTAGACCAGCAGACGGCTATCACATGTGCAGGGGGCTTATCCTAGTTATCCCACCGCTGCCACCAATATGTCACGATTCCACCCGTGACTGTCAGGATCCCTTAGCCGCTGCCCACAATCTGTCACGGACGGGGGTGACCTTAGACCAGCAGACGGCTATCACATGTGCAGGGGGCTTATCCTAGTTATCCCTCCACTGCCACAATGTGATGAAAAAAAAACACACACGAGGCTATTGACCTCTTAGTTTACAGCAGGGGCTTATTTTAGGTATCCCACTGCTCTTCAATATACCATGAACTGCAGGGATTTGTGTATCCCGCTTACAGTTCCACTTAAACCTTGCAGCTCTCTGGCGCCCCCCTTTCTGTCAGGTCAGATTAGGTACTGCACCTGGGGTAATTAGTCGCCAGAAACGCTGCCTGCTATGTACTGGCTATTGGGTGTACTGCAGCGATGCGATAACTACTCCCGCTCAGGCAGGAACAATAATTATCAAGCCGCAGTCGCTACAGTGACCCCCCAAAAGCCGGCACACGGTCGCTGCCACCAGCTCCAATTGAACGGGTCTGGAGCAAACCCCAAAAAACAGTAGCGTAATTCCCTTCAGAGACAGGGTACGGTTTAGGGCAGGAAGAACGAACTAGTATTAAATAGGATACCCCATAAATGATTTTAGGCAGTGTTTATAAAATATTTTACAAAGATGTTACAAATGAGACAATTGCAAATATGTACAAGGTAATTATAAAAATAAAAGGATTAAAGGAAGAAAAGATAACTCACATGTTCTTAGATCATTGCATTGCAGGCAACAGGCTAGGAGCTTTCCATCTATCCCAGTGCATTGGGCACTCGCAGTCTGGTCGCTTCAGGTAAAAACTCACAACTCTGCTCTCTTGGATGCCTGCCAGCACTTAAAACCTACAGTCTGTGACCTCACAGAAAGGGCTTGGTTTTCCAACTCCTCCTACCTCTTCGGTTTCACTAACTGGGCATTAAATATATCTGATGCCCGTATCTTCGCTACAGAACATAAAATAATCGCACCATACCCATCGTTCATCTCATAGTATCGTGGGCATTCCGATGAGATCAAATATGCCCTGTCTGGGATACATATTTACAGAGAAATCCCTACTTCTTCACCAGATGGAGTTAGACGCCCGTATTTAGAGTGATGCGTAGATCCTCCGAGGGTGATTATGACGATATATTTTGGTGTTCGTAACTTAAACGGTTTGCATAATATCTTCCAAAAACAGAACAAAGAAATCCCATGCATTCTAGAAGTTTCTCTAACAGTTCCTGCTAACACAAATTCCTCTTGCAGCTATGCTAGTCGTAAATACCTTTCGTCAATAAAACTCCCCCCACAAGGCAAGCTCTTCTACACAGACAGATAGAAACACAGGAAAGGAAAGAGAACCAGAGAGAGGGGGGGGGGGTTTAGCCCCCGCATGCTAGCAAGAAAACTAACTTATGATATTTCATACCATATCGTGACACGCTCCTCCTGTATATATACACTGCACAGTACCACTCCTCCTGTATATATACACTGCACAGTACCACTCCTCCTGTATATATACACTGCACAGTACCACTCCTCCTGTCCTGTATATATACACTGCACAGTACCACTCCTCCTGTATATATATACACTGCACAGTACCACTCCTCCTGTATATATACACTGCACAGCACCACTCCTCCTGTATATATACACTGCACAGCACAGTACCACTCCTCCTGTATATATATACACTGCACAGTACCACTGCTCCTGTATATATACTGCACAGCACCACTCCTCCTGTATATATACTGCACAGTACCACTACTCCTGTATATATACACTGCACAGTACCGCTCCTCCTGTATATATACACTGCACAGTACCACTCCTCCTGTATATATATACTGCACAGTACCACTCCTCCTGTATATATACACTGCACAGTACCGCTCCTCCTGTCCTGTATATATACACTGCACAGTACCACTCCTCCTGTATATATACACTGCACAGTACCACTCCTCCTGTCCTGTATATATACACTGCACAGTACCACTCCTCCTGTATATATACACTGCACAGTACCACTCCTCCTGTATATATATACTGCACAGTACCACTCCTCCTGTATATATACACTGCACAGTACCACTCCTCCTGTATATATACACTGCACAGTACCGCTCCTCCTGTCCTGTATATATACACTGCACAGTACCACTCCTCCTGTATATATATACTGCACAGTACCACTCCTCCTGTATATATACACTGCACAGTACCACTCCTCCTGTATATATACACTGCACAGCACCACTCCTCCTGTATATATACACTGCACAGTACCGCTCCTCCTGTATATATACACTGCACAGTACCACTCCTCCTGTATATATATACTGCACAGTACCACTCCTCCTGTATATATACACTGCACAGTACCGCTCCTCCTGTCCTGTATATATACACTGCACAGTACCACTCCTCCTGTATATATATACTGCACAGTACCACTCCTCCTGTATATATACACTGCACAGCACCACTCCTCCTGTATATATACACTGCACAGTACCACTCCTCCTGTATATATATACTGCACAGTACCACTCCTCTTGTATATATACACTGCACAGTACCGCTCCTCCTGTCCTGTATATATACACTGCACAGTACCACTCCTCCTGTATATATATAATGCACAGTACCACTCCTCCTGTATATATACACTGCACAGTACCACTCCTCCTGCATATATACACTGCACAGTACCACTCCTCCTGTATATATACACTGCACAGTACCACTCCTCCTGTATATATACACTGCACAGTACCACTCCTCCTGTCCTGTATATATACACTGCACAGTACCACTCCTCCTGTATATATATACTGCACAGTACCACTCCTCCTGTATATATACACTGCACAGTACCGCTCCTCCTGTCCTGTATATATACACTGCACAGTACCACTCCTCCTGTATATATACACTGCACAGTACCACTCCTCCTGTATATATACACTGCACAGTACCACTCCTCCTGTATATATACACTGCACAGTACCACTCCTCCTGTATATATACACTGCACAGTACCACTCCTCCTGTCCTGTATATATACACTGCACAGTACCACTCCTCCTGTATATATACACTGCACAGTACCACTCCTCCTGTATATATACACTGTACAGTACCGCTCCTCCTGTATATATACACTGCACAGTACCACTCCTCCTGTCCTGTATATATACACTGCACAGTACCGCTCCTCCTGTCCTGTATATATACACTGCACAGTACCACTCCTCCTGTATATATACACTGCACAGTACCGCTCCTCCTGTATATATACACTGCACAGTACCACTCCTCCTGTATATATACACTGCACAGTACCACTCCTCCTGTCCTGTATATATACACTGCACAGTACCACTCCTCCTGTCCTGTATATATACACTGCACAGTACCACTCCTCCTGTATATATACACTGTACAGTACCGCTCCTCCTGTATATATACACTGCACAGTACCACTCCTCCTGTCCTGTATATATACACTGCACAGTACCACTCCTCCTGTATATATACACTGTACAGTACCGCTCCTCCTGTATATATACACTGCACAGTACCACTCCTCCTGTCCTGTATATATACACTGCACAGTACCGCTCCTCCTGTCCTGTATATATACACTGCACAGTACCACTCCTCCTGTATATATACACTGCACAGTACCGCTCCTCCTGTATATATACACTGCACAGTACCACTCCTCCTGTATATATACACTGCACAGTACCACTCCTCCTGTATATATACACTGCACAGTACCACTCCTCCTGTCCTGTATATATACACTGCACAGTACCACTCCTCCTGTATATATATACACTGCACAGTACCACTCCTCCTGTATATATACACTGCACAGCACCACTCCTCCTGTATATATACACTGCACAGCACAGTACCACTCCTCCTGTATATATATACACTGCACAGTACCACTGCTCCTGTATATATACTGCACAGCACCACTCCTCCTGTATATATACTGCACAGTACCACTACTCCTGTATATATACACTGCACAGTACCGCTCCTCCTGTATATATACACTGCACAGTACCACTCCTCCTGTATATATATACTGCACAGTACCACTCCTCCTGTATATATACACTGCACAGTACCGCTCCTCCTGTCCTGTATATATACACTGCACAGTACCACTCCTCCTGTATATATACACTGCACAGTACCACTCCTCCTGTCCTGTATATATACACTGCACAGTACCACTCCTCCTGTATATATACACTGCACAGTACCACTCCTCCTGTATATATATACTGCACAGTACCACTCCTCCTGTATATATACACTGCACAGTACCACTCCTCCTGTATATATACACTGCACAGTACCGCTCCTCCTGTCCTGTATATATACACTGCACAGTACCACTCCTCCTGTATATATATACTGCACAGTACCACTCCTCCTGTATATATACACTGCACAGTACCACTCCTCCTGTATATATACACTGCACAGCACCACTCCTCCTGTATATATACACTGCACAGTACCGCTCCTCCTGTATATATACACTGCACAGTACCACTCCTCCTGTATATATACACTGCACAGTACCGCTCCTCCTGTCCTGTATATATACACTGCACAGTACCACTCCTCCTGTATATATATACTGCACAGTACCACTCCTCCTGTATATATACACTGCACAGCACCACTCCTCCTGTATATATACACTGCACAGTACCACTCCTCCTGTATATATATACTGCACAGTACCACTCCTCTTGTATATATACACTGCACAGTACCGCTCCTCCTGTCCTGTATATATACACTGCACAGTACCACTCCTCCTGTATATATATAATGCACAGTACCACTCCTCCTGTATATATACACTGCACAGTACCACTCCTCCTGCATATATACACTGCACAGTACCACTCCTCCTGTATATATACACTGCACAGTACCACTCCTCCTGTATATATACACTGCACAGTACCACTCCTCCTGTATATATACACTGCACAGTACCCTCCTCCTGTATATATACACTGCACAGTACCACTCCTCCTGTATATATACACTGCACAGTACCGCTCCTCCTGTATATATACACTGCACAGTACCACTCCTCCTGTCCTGTATATATACACTGCACAGTACCACTCCTCCTGTATATATACACTGCACAGCACCACTCCTCCTGTATATATACACTGCACAGCACCACTCCTCCTGTATATATACACTGCACAGCACAGTACCACTCCTCCTGTATATATATACACTGCACAGTACCACTCCTCCTGTATATATACTGCACAGCACCACTCCTCCTGTATATATACTGCACAGTACCACTACTCCTGTATATATACACTGCACAGTACCGCTCCTCCTGTATATATACACTGCACAGTACCACTCCTCCTGTATATATATACTGCACAGTACCACTCCTCCTGTATATATACACTGCACAGTACCGCTCCTCCTGTCCTGTATATATACACTGCACAGTACCACTCCTCCTGTATATATACACTGCACAGTACCACTCCTCCTGTCCTGTATATATACACTGCACAGTACCACTCCTCCTGTATATATACACTGCACAGTACCACTCCTCCTGTACATATACACTGCACAGTACCACTCCTCCTGTATATATACACTGCACAGCACCACTCCTCCTGTATATATACACTGCACAGTACCACTCCTCCTGTATATATATACTGCACAGTACCACTCCTCCTGTCCTGTATATATACACTGCACAGTACCACTCCTCCTGTATATATATACTGCACAGTACCACTCCTCCTGTATATATACACTGCACAGTACCACTCCTCCTGTCCTGTATATATACACTGCACAGTACCACTCCTCCTGTATATATACACTGCACAGTACCACTCCTCCTGTCCTGTATATATACACTGCACAGTACCACTCCTCCTGTATATATACACTGCACAGTACCACTCCTCCTGTATATATACACTGCACAGTACCACTCCTCCTGTATATATACACTGCACAGTACCACTCCTCCTGTATATATACACTGCACAGTACCACTCCTCCTGTATATATACTCTGCACATTTCCTCTCCTCCTGTATATATACACTGCACAGTACCACTCCTCCTGTATATATACACTGCACAGTACCACTCGTCCTGTATATATACACTGCACAGTACCACTCCTCCTGTATATATACACTGCACAGTACCACTCCTCCTGTCCTGTATATATACACTGCACAGTACCACTCCTCCTGTATATATACACTGCACAGTACCACTCCTCCTGTATATATACACTGCACAGTACCACTCCTCCTGTATATATACACTGCACAGTACCACTCCTCCTGTATATATACACTGCACAGTACCACTCCTCCTGTCCTGTATATATACACTGCACAGTACCACTCCTCCTGTCCTGTATATATACACTGCACAGTACCACTCCTCCTGTATATATACACTGCACAGTACCACTCCTCCTGTATATATACACTGCACAGTACCACTCCTCCTGTATATATACACTGCACAGTACCACTCCTCCTGTCCTGTATATATACACTGCACAGTACCACTCCTCCTGTATATATACACTGCACAGTACCACTCCTCCTGTATATATACACTGTACAGTACCGCTCCTCCTGTATATATACACTGCACAGTACCACTCCTCCTGTCCTGTATATATACACTGCACAGTACCGCTCCTCCTGTCCTGTATATATACACTGCACAGTACCACTCCTCCTGTATATATACACTGCACAGTACCGCTCCTCCTGTATATATACACTGCACATTACCACTCCTCCTGTATATATACACTGCACAGTACCACTCCTCCTGTCCTGTATATATACACTGCACAGTACCACTCCTCCTGTCCTGTATATATACACTGCACAGTACCACTCCTCCTGTATATATACACTGTACAGTACCGCTCCTCCTGTATATATACACTGCACAGTACCACTCCTCCTGTCCTGTATATATACACTGCACAGTACCGCTCCTCCTGTCCTGTATATATACACTGCACAGTACCACTCCTCCTGTATATATACACTGCACAGTACCGCTCCTCCTGTATATATACACTGCACAGTACCACTCCTCCTGTATATATACACTGCACAGTACCACTCCTCCTGTCCTGTATATATACACTGCACAGTACCACTCCTCCTGTCCTGTATATATACACTGCACAGTACCACTCCTCCTGTATATATACACTGCACAGTACCGCTCCTCCTGTATATATACACTGCACAGTACCGCTCCTCCTGTATATATACATTGCACAGTACCACTCCTCCTGTATATATACACTGCACAGTACCACTCCTCCTGTCCTGTATATATACACTGCACAGTACTACTCCTCCTGTATATATACACTGCACAGTACCGCTCCTCCTGTATATATACACTGCACAGTACCACTCCTCCTGTATATATACACTGCACAGTACCACTCCTCCTGTATATATACACTGCACAGTACCACTCCTCCTGTCCTGTATATATACACTGCACAGTACTACTCCTCCTGTATATATACACTGCACAGTACCGCTCCTCCTGTATATATACACTGCACAGTACCACTCCTCCTGTATATATACACTGCACAGTACCACTCCTCCTGTATATATACACTGCACAGTACCACTCCTCCTGTCCTGTATATATACACTGCACAGTACTACTCCTCCTGTATATATACACTGCACAGTACCACTCCTCCTGTATATATATACTGCACAGTACCACTCCTCTTGTATATATACACTGCACAGTACCGCTCCTCCTGTCCTGTATATATACACTGCACAGTACCACTCCTCCTGTATATATATAATGCACAGTACCACTCCTCCTGTATATATACACTGCACAGTACCACTCCTCCTGCATATATACACTGCACAGTACCACTCCTCCTGTATATATACACTGCACAGTACCACTCCTCCTGTATATATACACTGCACAGTACCACTCCTCCTGTATATATACACTGCACAGTACCCTCCTCCTGTATATATACACTGCACAGTACCACTCCTCCTGTATATATACACTGCACAGTACCGCTCCTCCTGAATATATACACTGCACAGTACCACTCCTCCTGTCCTGTATATATACACTGCACAGTACCACTCCTCCTGTATATATACACTGCACAGCACCACTCCTCCTGTATATATACACTGCACAGCACCACTCCTCCTGTATATATACACTGCACAGCACAGTACCACTCCTCCTGTATATATATATACACTGCACAGTACCACTCCTCCTGTATATATACTGCACAGCACCACTCCTCCTGTATATATACTGCACAGTACCACTACTCCTGTATATATACACTGCACAGTACCGCTCCTCCTGTATATATACACTGCACAGTACCACTCCTCCTGTATATATATACTGCACAGTACCACTCCTCCTGTATATATACACTGCACAGTACCGCTCCTCCTGTCCTGTATATATACACTGCACAGTACCACTCCTCCTGTATATATACACTGCACAGTACCACTCCTCCTGTCCTGTATATATACACTGCACAGTACCACTCCTCCTGTATATATACACGGCACAGTACCACTCCTCCTGTATATATACACTGCACAGTACCACTCCTCCTGTATATATACACTGCACAGCACCACTCCTCCTGTATATATACACTGCACAGTACCACTCCTCCTGTGTATATATATACTGCACAGTACCACTCCTCCTGTCCTGTATATATACACTGCACAGTACCACTCCTCCTGTATATATATACTGCACAGTACCACTCCTCCTGTATATATACACTGCACAGTACCACTCCTCCTGTCCTGTATATATACACTGCACAGTACCACTCCTCCTGTATATATACACTGCACAGTACCACTCCTCCTGTCCTGTATATATACACTGCACAGTACCACTCCTCCTGTATATATACACTGCACAGTACCACTCCTCCTGTATATATACACTGCACAGTACCACTCCTCCTGTATATATACACTGCACAGTACCACTCCTCCTGTGTATATATACACTGCACAGTACCACTCCTCCTGTATATATACTCTGCACATTTCCTCTCCTCCTGTATATATACACTGCACAGTACCACTCCTCCTGTATATATACACTGCACAGTACCACTCATCCTGTATATATACACTGCACAGTACCACTCCTCCTGTATATATACACTGCACAGTACCACTCCTCCTGTCCTGTATATATACACTGCACAGTACCACTCCTCCTGTATATATACACTGCACAGTACCTGTCACGATTCACTCCGTGACTGTCAGGATCCCTTAGCCGCTGCCCACAATCTGTCACGGACGGGGGTGACCTTAGACCAGCAGACGGCTATCACATGTGCAGGGGGCTTATCCTAGTTATCCCTCCACTGCCACAATGTGATGAAAAAAAAAACACACACGAGGCTATTGACCTCTTAGTTTACAGCAGGGGCTTATTTTAGGTATCCCACTGCTCTTCAATATACCATGAACTGCAGGGATTTGTGTATCCCGCTTACAGTTCCACTTAAACCTTGCAGCTCTCTGGCGCCCCCCTTTCTGTCAGGTCAGATTAGGTACTGCACCTGGGGTAATTAGTCGCCAGAAACGCTGCCTGCTATGTACTGGCTATTGGGTGTACTGCAGCGATGCGATAACTACTCCCGCTCAGGCAGGAACAATAATTATCAAGCCGCAGTCGCTACAGTGACCCCCCAAAAGCCGGCACACGGTTGCTGCCACCAGCTCCAGTTGAACGGGTCTGGAGCAAACCCCAAAAAACAGTAGCGTAATTCCCTTCAGAGACAGGGTACGGTTTAGGGCAGGAAGAACGAACTAGTATTAAATAGGATACCCCATAAATGATTTTAGGCAGTGTTTATAAACTATTTTACAAAGATGTTACAAATGAGACAATTGCAAATATGTACAAGGTAATTATACAAATAAAAGGATTAAAGGAAGAAAAGATAACTCACATGTTCTTAGATCATTGCATTGCAGGCAACAGGCTAGGAGCTTTCCATCTATCCCAGTGCATTGGGCACTCGCAGTCTGGTCGCTTCAGGTAAAAACTCACAACTCTGCTCTCTTGGATGCCTGCCAGCACTTAAAACCTACAGTCTGTGACCTCACAGAAAGGGCTTGGTTTTCCAACTCCTCCTACCTCTTCGGTTTCACTAACTGGGCATTAAATATATCTGATGCCCGTATCTTCGCTACAGAACATAAAATAATCGCACCATACCCATCGTTCATCTCATAGTATCGTGGGCATTCCGATGAGATCAAATATGCCCTGTCTGGGATACATATTTACAGAGAAATCCCTACTTCTTCACCAGATGGAGTTAGACGCCCGTATTTAGAGTGATGCGTAGATCCTCCGAGTGTGATTATGACGATATATTTTGGTGTTCGTAACTTAAACGGTTTGCATAATATCTTCCAAAAACAGAACAAAGAAATCCCATGCATTCTAGAAGTTTCTCTAACAGTTCCTGCTAACACAAATTTCTCTTGCAGCTATGCCCGTCGTAAATACCTTTCGTCAATAAAACTCCCCCACAAGGCAAGCTCTTCTACACAGACAGCTAGAAACACAGGGAAAGAAAGAGAACCAGAGAGAAGGGGGGTTTAGCCCCCGCATGCTAGCAGGAAAACTAACTTATGATATTTCATACCATATCGTGACACCTCCCCCTTTTAGCGTGCGCTACGGCGGCAGGACCTCTCGGTATGCCTCCATGCGCACGTCCGTGGGTTCACCCTGACGGGAAAGTCCATCTGCATTACCATGCTCTTTGCCCGCTCTGTGCTTAATGGTGAAGTCAAATTGCTGAAGGGCAAGGCTCCAGCGTAGCAACCTGCCATTGGTTCCACACATGGTGCTTAGCCAGCGCAGAGGCTGTTGGTCGGTCACCACCGTGAAGGTGCGACCGTACAAGTAGGGCTGCAAGCGCTGCAGAGCCCAGACTATGGCCAGGCACTCCTTCTCGATGGTGGAGTAGGCCACTTCCCTCGGCAAAAGTTTCCGGCTCAGGTACAACACGGGGTGCTCTTGGTCCTCTGAGTCAACCTGGCTGAGCACAGCACCAAGGCCAAACTCGCTGGCGTCGGTCTGTACCAAGAACGGTCGACTGCTGTCGACTGCTTTCAACACAGGGGCGTTGCACAGTGCTGTTTTCAACGCCTGGAAGGCCCCCTCACAGCCATCTGTCCAGTTGACGATGTGGGGTAGCTTCTTCCTGGTGAGGTCCGTCAAAGGTTTTGCCAGGCTACTATAGTGCTGCACGAAGCGCCTATAGTACCCTGCAGTGCCCAGGAAGGACATCACCTGTTTCTTGTTCCTGGGAGTGGGCCAGTTCACGATCACGCCCACTTTGTCAGGCTCTGGCTTTAGGGTGTTTCCACCTACCCGGTGCCCCAGGTAGTGAACCTCCCTCATGCCCATCTGGCACTTTCCCGGCTTGATAGTCAGTCCTGCTCGGTGAATTCGCCCGAGCACCTCCTCGAGATGCTGCAGGTGTTCATCCCAGGAGGGACTGAAGATGGCAATGTCATCTAAGTACGCCACGGCGTACTTCTCCAGTCCCTGAAGCAGGAGATTGACCATCCGCTGAAAAGTGGCAGGGGCATTCTTCATGCCGAAGGGCATGACCGTGGACTCGTACAGTCCAAAGGGTGTGATAAAGGCGGACTTCTCCTGCGCCTCGGGGCTCAGGGGAATCTGCCAGTATCCGCGACTCAGATCCATTATTGTCAGGTATTCTGCGCCAGCTAACTTCTCAAGCAGCTCCTCGATGCGCGGCATTGGGTGCGCGTCAGAGGCTGTAATGGCGTTGAGCCCCCTGTAGTCCACGCAGAACCGGGTGGTCCGGTCCTTCTTTGGCACGAGAACTACAGGTGAGGCCCACGCGCTCTTTGACCGTCGAATCACCCCCAGCTGTAACATCTCATCGATCTCCTGGCGCATAATCTGCTGCACCTGGTCAGAGATTCGATAGGGTGTTCGCCGTAGTGGGGCGTGATTCCCGGTGTCCACCTCGTGGACCGCTAACTCAGTCCTTCCAGGCCGGTTGGAGAACACGACCCGGAAGGGTTCCAGTGTGGTTTGCAACTGCAACCGCTGTGGTTCATCTAGCAAGGCGCTTACCTCCACGTCCTCAATGGACCCACGGGCCTTGGCTTGGGCCAGCATGTCCAGGAGGGCGTCTTCCTCCCCTTCTTCGGGTGCGCTGCAGACCGGTAGGACGAAAGGTTCACGTTCGTGATGAGCCTTCATCATGTTGACGTGAAAGGCCTTTCGCCTACCCCGAGTGTGGTCAAGCGTGACCACGTAGGTGACCGGGTTGAGCTGTTGGTGGACGACGTATGGGCCCTCCCAGGCTGCCTGAAGCTTATCCGTTGGTACAGGAACCAGCACCCACACCTTTTGACCCACATGGTAGGTCCGCTCCCGGGCGTTCTGGTCGTACCAGTGCTTCTGATCAGCCTGAGCCTGCGTCATGTTGTCATGCACCAACTGCGTCAAGGTCTGCATCTTGTCACGGAAGCGCAGGACATACTCCACTATGGACACTTCAGAAGGGTTCGGCTCCTCTTCCCAGGATTCTCTTACCAACCCAAGGGGTCCCCGGACTCGCCTGCCGTACAGGAGCTCGAAGGGGGAGAACCCCGTCGAGGCCTGCGGAACCTCTCGGTAAGCAAATAGCAGGTGTGGGAGGTACCGCTCCCAGTCGCGCCCTTGTGTCTCAACCAGCATGCGTAGCATCTGTTTGAGGGTACCATTGAAGCGTTCACACAAGCCATTGGTCTGTGGGTGATACGCACTCGATACCAGGTGCTTCACCTGCATTTTCTTACAGAGAGCCTCCATTAGGTGAGACATAAATTGGGTCCCTCGATCAGTAAGCATTTCCCTGGGAAATCCTACCCGTGAAAAGATGGCCAACAGGGCATCCGCCACCTTATCTGCCCTAGTTGACGACAGAGCTACTGCCTCTGGGTACCGGGTAGCATAGTCTACCACAGTAAGAATAAATCGCTTTCCAGAGCTGCTGGAGACGGCCAGCGGGCCCACAATGTCCACCGCAATCCTCTGGAAAGGCTCCTCTATCACTGGCAAAGGGATCAGGGGAGCCTTAAGAGCAGGCCCCGCCTTCCCCACTCTTTGACAGGTGATACAGGAGCGGCAGTAGTTTGACACATCTGTCCCCATCTTAGGCCAATAGAAGTGTTGAGACAGCCGGGCCTTAGTTTTGCTGATCCCCAAGTGTCCAGCTAGCGGGATCTCATGGGCAATCCGCAACAACTCACCCCGGAATTGCTGCGGGACGACCAGCTGTCTTTCCCTCAACCACTCCTTTTGTGATTCTCCGGGTACTGTCTCCCGGTACAACCTTCCTCCTTCCCAGAACACCTTCTCCTTATCAGTCTCGGAGAATGACGTCCCGGCGAGTTGTCTCAAACTCTCTAGGCTCGCATCTGTGTGCAGAGCGGCCTGAAACTCCTGGCTAGGGGAAGCCAAAAGCGATGTCAGGGTCCCTTCCCCACGGGAGCCCTCTGGGACCTGCTCTGGGTCCACCTCTGGTTCAGTCATACTGATGACTGAGGAGGGTCCGGGAGGCAAACAGTTATCTGCGTTCCGGGCACTCTGACTGCGGGTGACAGCAGCTACGTAGGCTGTCTCCCCGGGGGTTTCTACAGACCCATCAGCCGACGCTGCTATGGGCTCTACCTCCCCATCCACCCCCATTACCTCAGGAGCATTGCTACTTATGGGCCAGTTACCTTCCTCGGTGGCACTGGTCAATTGCATGGCATCACCTTCCTCACGGTTCCCATGTATCTCCCCATTTCCTGTAGCACCGACACTTGCCCCTGCTAGGGGTTCCTCAGCCGTCTCACTCCGCAGAGGGACTTGGCTGAGCACTCCTGTACCTATGGACACATCAACTTTCACAGAAACATCATTATCAGATACAGTTGGCACAGGTACAACATTTCCCCCATCAATCCTAGGGAAAAAATGGTTAACAGATGCATCATTACAAGATAAAGCATGGTCAGGTAACACATGCGATTTCCCATCATCATCATCATCATCACCAGGGTTAACTTTACCCTCATTAGTAGATTGGGGAGGGGTGTCAGGGACGTAGTATGCAAACAACCTCCCCAAATCAGTCCCCAACAAAACATCAGTGGGCAAATTATCAGACAGCCCCACTTCCTTCACCCCGCTCCCGGCACCCCAATCAATAAAAACTCGGGCCATCGGTAAGGGACAGCTGATGCCCCCAATCCCAGTGACATTTAGGGTTTTCCCCGGAATGATTTCTTCAGGGGCCGCCAGTTCGGGTCGGATGAGGGTTCGTTCAGCCCCGGTGTCCTTGAGGCCTGTAGCAACACGACCTCCCACAGTGACATGCTGTACGTTATCACACACCCTCCCAACCACACCACCCACCAAAAGAACAGCTGCATTAGGCCCTGGGGCCTGGGATGAGGGGTTCTTCTGCTTGGCTGGACATTGGTGACTGAGGTGTCCAGTCTGCCTGCAGTGGTAACACTAGCGAAGTTCGGTGGTGGGTCTGGTGCTGTTGGCCACGGGGACAGGACCTCTGGTAGGTTGGCTGACAGGGGTACTGGCGTTGGCTGGAGGCTTACCCCCTCTCCAGCTGGTGGTGACTGGCTTCCGCACTTCCGATCTACGGTTGGCCTCATAGGCATCGGCAATCTGCGCTGCTTTCGTCACGTCTTTGGGTTCTCTGTCCATCACGAACTGTCGCACCTCAGTTGGGCAAAGACGGAAGAACTGGTCTTTGATCATCAGGTCTCGCAGCTGTGCAAAGGTGGTCACTGACAGTCCTTGGGTCCACTGGTCAAAGTGGGTCCCCAGTCTATGCACCACATCACTGTAACTGTCGTGTGGGCCACGTAGGAGGGTCCGAAACTTTTTACGGTACACCTCGGGTGTAAGCTGGTACTTAGCTATGAGAGCCTGCTTGATGGCCTCATAGTCACCATCTTGTTCTTGAGGGAGTGCAGCAAACGCCTCCAGAGCTTTTCCTCTCAGCCCTGGTGTCAGGTATCGTGCCCATTCTTGTGTAGGCAGCTGGTACTGCCTGCAGGCTTTCTCAAAGGCCCGCAGAAAAGTGTCCAAGTCCCCATCCTTTTCCATAACAGGAAAGTGGTCGGGCCGGGGCTTTGGTGTCTGAGCGCTGCTGGGCTCACGGCTCTGGGCAGTGGAAGGGTTCCCCCCCCGCCGGAGCATCTCCAGTTCATGTTCTCGCTGGGCTTGGCGCTCGGCTCGCTGGGCCTGGGCCTCTCGCTCGGCTCGCTGGGCCTCTCGCTCGGCTCTCTCTGCCTCTCGCTGGGCCTCTCGCTCGGCTTGCTCCTGGTATTGCTGGATCAGCTGCAGACGTCTCTCTAGGTCATCTGCAGAGCATTGTTGCAGAGCCAGCTGCAGGCGGAGGTCTGCGCCCCCCTGGTTGCCAGTAGGGCCCGTATTCAGTGGTTGAACCTCTGCTGCAGCACCACGTTCGCTGGTGCTGGCATCTGCGGCCTCTGGGCTCTGTGAGTGGTCTAGAGCGGCTTCCCATTGCACCAGTTCAGCGACCATTTGAGTCTTGGTCATGCTCTGGGGGTTCAGGCCATGATACGTGCATATCCCAGCAAGAGTGTCCTTCTTCTGCTGGTTGTACCAGGCTTCTCCTTTCGTTGCCATGGTTGCCAAATAAAAGATAGGATAGAAAAACGAAGAAAAAGGGAGGGGATAATCACCAGTACACAATTGTCTCACAACTAATAAACACTGAGTTCGTTCTCCAAACTTATTTGCGCAGAGTTCTCGCAAGAAGTTTCTGCAAGTTTTTAGTGAGAGGAATGATTGCTCAAACCAAATCACTAATGCTCTAATATCCCACCGCCTTGCCACCAATATGTCACGATTCACTCCGTGACTGTCAGGATCCCTTAGCCGCTGCCCACAATCTGTCACGGACGGGGGTGACCTTAGACCAGCAGACGGCTATCACATGTGCAGGGGGCTTATCCTAGTTATCCCTCCACTGCCACAATGTGATGAAAAAAAAACACACACGAGGCTATTGACCTCTTAGTTTACAGCAGGGGCTTATTTTAGGTATCCCACTGCTCTTCAATATACCATGAACTGCAGGGATTTGTGTATCCCGCTTACAGTTCCACTTAAACCTTGCAGCTCTCTGGCGCCCCCCTTTCTGTCAGGTCAGATTAGGTACTGCACCTGGGGTAATTAGTCGCCAGAAACGCTGCCTGCTATGTACTGGCTATTGGGTGTACTGCAGCGATGCGATAACTACTCCCGCTCAGGCAGGAACAATAATTATCAAGCCGCAGTCGCTACAGTGACCCCCCAAAAGCCGGCACACGGTTGCTGCCACCAGCTCCAGTTGAACGGGTCTGGAGCAAACCCCAAAAAACAGTAGCGTAATTCCCTTCAGAGACAGGGTACGGTTTAGGGCAGGAAGAACGAACTAGTATTAAATAGGATACCCCATAAATGATTTTAGGCAGTGTTTATAAACTATTTTACAAAGATGTTACAAATGAGACAATTGCAAATATGTACAAGGTAATTATACAAATAAAAGGATTAAAGGAAGAAAAGATAACTCACATGTTCTTAGATCATTGCATTGCAGGCAACAGGCTAGGAGCTTTCCATCTATCCCAGTGCATTGGGCACTCGCAGTCTGGTCGCTTCAGGTAAAAACTCACAACTCTGCTCTCTTGGATGCCTGCCAGCACTTAAAACCTACAGTCTGTGACCTCACAGAAAGGGCTTGGTTTTCCAACTCCTCCTACCTCTTCGGTTTCACTAACTGGGCATTAAATATATCTGATGCCCGTATCTTCGCTACAGAACATAAAATAATCGCACCATACCCATCGTTCATCTCATAGTATCGTGGGCATTCCGATGAGATCAAATATGCCCTGTCTGGGATACATATTTACAGAGAAATCCCTACTTCTTCACCAGATGGAGTTAGACGCCCGTATTTAGAGTGATGCGTAGATCCTCCGAGTGTGATTATGACGATATATTTTGGTGTTCGTAACTTAAACGGTTTGCATAATATCTTCCAAAAACAGAACAAAGAAATCCCATGCATTCTAGAAGTTTCTCTAACAGTTCCTGCTAACACAAATTTCTCTTGCAGCTATGCCCGTCGTAAATACCTTTCGTCAATAAAACTCCCCCACAAGGCAAGCTCTTCTACACAGACAGCTAGAAACACAGGGAAAGAAAGAGAACCAGAGAGAAGGGGGGTTTAGCCCCCGCATGCTAGCAGGAAAACTAACTTATGATATTTCATACCATATCGTGACAGTACCACTCCTCCTGTATATATACACTGCACAGTACCACTCCTCCTGTATATATACACTGCACAGTACCACTCCTCCTGTATATATACACTGCACAGTACCACTCCTCCTGTCCTGTATATATACACTGCACAGTACCACTCCTCCTGTCCTGTATATATACACTGCACAGTACCACTCCTCCTGTATATATTCACTGCACAGTACCACTCCTCCTGTATATATACACTGCACAGTACCACTCCTCCTGTATATATACACTGCACAGTACCACTCCTCCTGTCCTGTATATATACACTGCACAGTACCACTCCTCCTGTATATATACACTGCACAGTACCACTCCTCCTGTATATTTACACTGTACAGTACCGCTCCTCCTGTATATATACACTGCACAGTACCACTCCTCCTGTCCTGTATATATACACTGCACAGTACCGCTCCTCCTGTCCTGTATATATACACTGCACAATACCACTCCTCCTGTATATATACACTGCACAGTACCGCTCCTCCTGTATATATACACTGCACAGTACCACTCCTCCTGTATATATACACTGCACAGTACCACTCCTCCTGTCCTGTATATATACACTGCACAGTACCACTCCTCCTGTCCTGTATATATACACTGCACAGTACCACTCCTCCTGTATATATACACTGTACAGTACCGCTCCTCCTGTATATATACACTGCACAGTACCACTCCTCCTGTCCTGTATATATACACTGCACAGTACCGCTCCTCCTGTCCTGTATATATACACTGCACAGTACCACTCCTCCTGTATATAAATACTGCACAGTACCGCTCCTCCTGTATATATACACTGCACAGTACCACTCCTCCTGTATATATACACTGCACAGTACCACTCCTCCTGTATATATACACTGCACAGTACCACTCCTCCTGTCCTGTATATATACACTGCACAGTACTACTCCTCCTGTATATATATACACTGCACAGTACCACTCCTCCTGTATATATACACTGCACAGCACCACTCCTCCTGTATATATACACTGCACAGCACAGTACCACTCCTCCTGTATATATATACACTGCACAGTACCACTCCTCCTGTATATATACTGCACAGCACCACTCCTCCTGTATATATACTGCACAGTACCACTACTCCTGTATATATACACTGCACAGTACCGCTCCTCCTGTATATATACACTGCACAGTACCACTCCTCCTGTATATATATACTGCACAGTACCACTCCTCCTGTATATATACACTGCACAGTACCGCTCCTCCTGTCCTGTATATATACACTGCACAGTACCACTCCTCCTGTATATATACACTGCACAGTACCACTCCTCCTGTCCTGTATATATACACTGCACAGTACCACTCCTCCTGTATATATACACTGCACAGTACCACTCCTCCTGTATATATATACTGCACAGTACCACTCCTCCTGTATATATACACTGCACAGTACCACTCCTCCTGTATATATACACTGCACAGTACCACTCCTCCTGTATATATATACTGCACAGTACCACTCCTCCTGTATATATACACTGCACAGTACCACTCCTCCTGTATATATACACTGCACAGCACCACTCCTCCTGTATATATACAGTGCACAGTACCGCTCCTCCTGTATATATACACTGCACAGTACCACTCCTCCTGTATATATATATACTGCACAGTACCACTCCTCCTGTATATATACACTGCACAGTACCGCTCCTCCTGTCCTGTATATATACACTGCACAGTACCACTCCTCCTGTATATATACACTGCACAGTACCACTCCTCCTGTATATATACACTGCACAGTACCACTCCTCCTGTATATATACACTGCACAGTACCACTCCTCCTGTCCTGTATATATACACTGCACAGTACCACTCCTCCTGTATATATACACTGCACAGTACCACTCCTCCTGTATATATACACTGTACAGTACCGCTCCTCCTGTATATATACACTGCACAGTACCACTCCTCCTGTCCTGTATATATACACTGCACAGTACCGCTCCTCCTGTCCTGTATATATACACTGCACAGTACCACTCCTCCTGTATATATACACTGCACAGTACCACTCCTCCTGTCCTGTATATATACACTGCACAGTACCACTCCTCCTGTATATATACACTGCACAGTACCACTCCTCCTGTATATATATACTGCACAGTACCACTCCTCCTGTATATATACACTGCACAGTACCACTCCTCCTGTATATATACACTGCACAGTACCGCTCCTCCTGTCCTGTATATATACACTGCACAGTACCACTCCTCCTGTATATATATACTGCACAGTACCACTCCTCCTGTATATATACACTGCACAGTACCACTCCTCCTGTATATATATACTGCACAGTACCACTCCTCCTGTATATATACACTGCACAGTACCGCTCCTCCTGTCCTGTATATATACACTGCACAGTACCACTCCTCCTGTATATATACACTGCACAGTACCACTCCTCCTGTATATATACACTGCACAGTACCACTCCTCCTGTATATATACACTGCACAGTACCACTCCTCCTGTCCTGTATATATACACTGCACAGTACCACTCCTCCTGTATATATACACTGCACAGTACCACTCCTCCTGTATATATACACTGTACAGTACCGCTCCTCCTGTATATATACACTGCACAGTACCACTCCTCCTGTCCTGTATATATACACTGCACAGTACCGCTCCTCCTGTCCTGTATATATACACTGCACAGTACCACTCCTCCTGTATATATACACTGCACAGTACCGCTCCTCCTGTATATATACACTGCACAGTACCACTCCTCCTGTATATATACACTGCACAGTACCACTCCTCCTGTCCTGTATATATACACTGCACAGTACCACTCCTCCTGTCCTGTATATATACACTGCACAGTACCACTCCTCCTGTATATATACACTGTACAGTACCGCTCCTCCTGTATATATACACTGCACAGTACCACTCCTCCTGTCCTGTATATATACACTGCACAGTACCGCTCCTCCTGTCCTGTATATATACACTGCACAGTACCACTCCTCCTGTATATATACACTGCACAGTACCGCTCCTCCTGTATATATACACTGCACAGTACCACTCCTCCTGTATATATACACTGCACAGTACCACTCCTCCTGTATATATACACTGCACAGTACCACTCCTCCTGTCCTGTATATATACACTGCACAGTACCCCTCCTCCTGTATATATATACACTGCACAGTACCACTCCTCCTGTATATATACACTGCACAGCACCACTCCTCCTGTATATATACACTGCACAGCACAGTACCACTCCTCCTGTATATATATACACTGCACAGTACCACTCCTCCTGTATATATACTGCACAGCACCACTCCTCCTGTATATATACTGCACAGTACCACTACTCCTGTATATATACACTGCACAGTACCGCTCCTCCTGTATATATACACTGCACAGTACCACTCCTCCTGTATATATATACTGCACAGTACCACTCCTCCTGTATATATACACTGCACAGTACCGCTCCTCCTGTCCTGTATATATACACTGCACAGTACCACTCCTCCTGTATATATACACTGCACAGTACCACTCCTCCTGTCCTGTATATATACACTGCACAGTACCACTCCTCCTGTATATATACACTGCACAGTACCACTCCTCCTGTATATATACACTGCACAGTACCACTCCTCCTGTATATATATACTGCACAGTACCACTCCTCCTGTATATATACACTGCACAGTACCACTCCTCCTGTATATATACACTGAACAGTACCGCTCCTCCTGTCCTGTATATATACACTGCACAGTACCACTCCTCCTGTATATATATACTGCACAGTACCACTCCTCCTGTATATATACACTGCACAGTACCACTCCTCCTGTATATATACACTGCACAGCACCACTCCTCCTGTATATATACACTGCACAGTACCGCTCCTCCTGTATATATACACTGCACAGTACCACTCCTCCTGTATATATATACTGCACAGTACCACTCCTCCTGTATATATACACTGCACAGTACCGCTCCTCCTGTCCTGTATATATACACTGCACAGTACCACTCCTCCTGTATATATATACTGCACAGTACCACTCCTCCTGTATATATACACTGCACAGCACCACTCCTCCTGTATATATACACTGCACAGTACCACTCCTCCTGTATATATATACTGCACAGTACCACTCCTCTTGTATATATACACTGCACAGTACCGCTCCTCCTGTCCTGTATATATACACTGCACAGTACCACTCCTCCTGTATATATATAATGCACAGTACCACTCCTCCTGTATATATACACTGCACAGTACCACTCCTCCTGCATATATACACTGCACAGTACCACTCCTCCTGTATATATACACTGCACAGTACCACTCCTCCTGTATATATACACTGCACAGTACCACTCCTCCTGTATATATACACTGCACAGTACCCTCCTCCTGTATATATACACTGCACAGTACCACTCCTCCTGTATATATACACTGCACAGTACCGCTCCTCCTGTATATATACACTGCACAGTACCACTCCTCCTGTCCTGTATATATACACTGCACAGTACCACTCCTCCTGTATATATACACTGCACAGCACCACTCCTCCTGTATATATACACTGCACAGCACCACTCCTCCTGTATATATACACTGCACAGCACAGTACCACTCCTCCTGTATATATATACACTGCACAGTACCACTCCTCCTGTATATATACTGCACAGCACCACTCCTCCTGTATATATACTGCACAGTACCACTACTCCTGTATATATACACTGCACAGTACCGCTCCTCCTGTATATATACACTGCACAGTACCACTCCTCCTGTATATATATACTGCACAGTACCACTCCTCCTGTATATATACACTGCACAGTACCGCTCCTCCTGTCCTGTATATATACACTGCACAGTACCACTCCTCCTGTATATATACACTGCACAGTACCACTCTTCCTGTCCTGTATATATACACTGCACAGTACCACTCCTCCTGTATATATACACTGCACAGTACCACTCCTCCTGTATATATACACTGCACAGTACCACTCCTCCTGTATATATACACTGCACAGCACCACTCCTCCTGTATATATACACTGCACAGTACCACTCCTCCTGTATATATATACTGCACAGTACCACTCCTCCTGTCCTGTATATATACACTGCACAGTACCACTCCTCCTGTATATATATACTGCACAGTACCACTCCTCCTGTATATATACACTGCACAGTACCACTCCTCCTGTCCTGTATATATACACTGCACAGTACCACTCCTCCTGTATATATACACTGCACAGTACCACTCCTCCTGTCCTGTATATATACACTGCACAGTACCACTCCTCCTGTATATATACACTGCACAGTACCACTCCTCCTGTATATATACACTGCACAGTACCACTCCTCCTGTATATATACACTGCACAGTACCACTCCTCCTGTATATATACACTGCACAGTACCACTCCTCCTGTATATATACTCTGCACATTTCCTCTCCTCCTGTATATATACACTGCACAGTACCACTCCTCCTGTATATATACACTGCACAGTACCACTCCTCCTGTATATATACACTGCACAGTACCACTCCTCCTGTATATATACACTGCACAGTACCACTCCTCCTGTCCTGTATATATACACTGCACAGTACCACTCCTCCTGTATATATACACTGCACAGTACCACTCCTCCTGTATATATACACTGCACAGTACCACTCCTCCTGTATATATACACTGCACAGTACCACTCCTCCTGTATATATACACTGCACAGTACCACTCCTCCTGTCCTGTATATATACACTGCACAGTACCACTCCTCCTGTCCTGTATATATACACTGCACAGTACCACTCCTCCTGTATATATACACTGCACAGTACCACTCCTCCTGTATATATACACTGCACAGTACCACTCCTCCTGTATATATACACTGCACAGTACCACTCCTCCTGTCCTGTATATATACACTGCACAGTACCACTCCTCCTGTATATATACACTGCACAGTACCACTCCTCCTGTATATATACACTGTACAGTACCGCTCCTCCTGTATATATACACTGCACAGTACCACTCCTCCTGTCCTGTATATATACACTGCACAGTACCGCTCCTCCTGTCCTGTATATATACACTGCACAGTACCACTCCTCCTGTATATATACACTGCACAGTACCGCTCCTCCTGTATATATACACTGCACATTACCACTCCTCCTGTATATATACACTGCACAGTACCACTCCTCCTGTCCTGTATATATACACTGCACAGTACCACTCCTCCTGTCCTGTATATATACACTGCACAGTACCACTCCTCCTGTATATATACACTGTACAGTACCGCTCCTCCTGTATATATACACTGCACAGTACCACTCCTCCTGTCCTGTATATATACACTGCACAGTACCGCTCCTCCTGTCCTGTATATATACACTGCACAGTACCACTCCTCCTGTATATATACACTGCACAGTACCGCTCCTCCTGTATATATACACTGCACAGTACCACTCCTCCTGTATATATACACTGCACAGTACCACTCCTCCTGTCCTGTATATATACACTACACAGTACCACTCCTCCTGTCCTGTATATATACACTGCACAGTACCACTCCTCCTGTATATATACACTGCACAGTACCGCTCCTCCTGTATATATACACTGCACAGTACCGCTCCTCCTGTATATATACATTGCACAGTACCACTCCTCCTGTATATATACACTGCACAGTACCACTCCTCCTGTCCTGTATATATACACTGCACAGTACTACTCCTCCTGTATATATACACTGCACAGTACCGCTCCTCCTGTATATATACACTGCACAGTACCACTCCTCCTGTATATATACACTGCACAGTACCACTCCTCCTGTATATATACACTGCACAGTACCACTCCTCCTGTCCTGTATATATACACTGCACAGTACTACTCCTCCTGTATATATACACTGCACAGTACCACTCCTCCTGTATATATACACTGCACAGTACCACTCCTCCTGTATATATGCACTGCACAGTACCACTCCTCCTGTATATATACACTGCACAGTACCACTCCTCCTGTATATATGCACTGCACAGTACCACTCCTCCTGTATATATACACTGCACAGTACCACTCCTCCTGTATATATACACTGTACAGTACCACTCCTCCTGTATATATACACTGCACAGTACCACTCCTCCTGTCCTGTATATATACACTGCACAGTACCACTCCTCCTGTATATATACACTGCACAGTACCACTCCTCCTGTCCTGTATATATACACTGCACAGTACCCTCCTCCTGTCCTGTATATATACACTGCACAGTACCACTCCTCCTGTCCTGTATATATACACTGCACTGTACCACTCCTCCTGTATATATACACTGCACAGTACCACTCCTCCTGTATATATACACTGCACAGTACCACTCCTCCTGTCCTGTATATATACACTGCACAGTACCACTCCTCCTGTATATATACACTGCACAGTACCACTCCTCCTGTATATATACACTGCACAGTACAGTACCACTCCTCCTGTATATATACACTGCACAGTACCGCTCCTCCTGTATATATACACTGCACAGTACCACTCCTCTTGTATATATACACTGCACAGTACCACTCCTCCTGTATATATACACTGCACAGTACAGTACCACTCCTCCTGTCCTGTATATATACACTGCACAGTACCACTCCTCCTGTATATATACACTGCACAGTACCACTCCTCCTGTATATACACACTGCACAGTACCACTCCTCCTGTATATATACACTGCACAGTACCACTCCTCCTGTATATATACACTGCACAGTACCACTCCTGTATATATACACTGCACAGTACCATTCCTCCTGTCCTGTATATATACACTGCACAGTCCCACTCCTCCTGTATATACACACTGCACAGTACCACTACTCCTGTATATATACACTGCACAGTACCACTCCTCCTGTATATATACACTGCACAGTACCACTCCTCCTGTATATATACACTGCACAGTACCACTCCTCCTGTATATATACACTGCACAGTACCACTCCTCCTGTATATATACACTGCACAGCACCACTCCTCCTGTATATATATACACTGCACAGTACCACTCCTCCTGTATATATACACTGCACAGTACCACTCCTCCTGTATATATACACTGCACAGTACCACTCCTCCTGTATATATACACTGTACAGTACCACTCCTCCTGTATATATATACACTGCACAGTACCACTCCTCCTGTATATATACACTGCACAGTACCACTCCTCCTGTATATATACACTGCACAGTACCTCTCCTCCTGTATATATACACTGTACAGTACCACTCCTCCTGTATATATATACACTGCACAGTACCACTCCTCCTGTATATATACACTGCACAGTACCACTCCTCCTGTATATATACACTGCACAGTACCACTCCTCCTGTATATATACACTGTACAGTACCACTCCTCCTGTATATATATACACTGCACAGTACCACTCCTCCTGTATATATACACTGTACAGTACCACTCCTCCTGTATATATACACTGCACAGTACCACTCCTCCTGTATATATACACTGAACAGTACCACTCCTCCTGTATATATACACTGCACAGTACCACTCCTCCTGTATATATATACACTGCACAGCACCCTCCTCCTGTATATATACACTGCACAGTACCACTCCTCCTGTGTATACAGAGCACAGTACCACTCCTCCTGTATATATACACTGCACAGTACCACTCCTCCTTTATATACACTGCACAGTACCACTCCTCCTGTATATATACACTGCACAGTACCACTCCTCCTGTATATATACACTGCACAGTACCACTCCTCCTGTCCTGTATATATACACTGCACAGTACCACTCCTCCTGTCCTGTATATATACACTGCACAGTACCACTCCTCCTGTATATATACACTGTACAGTACCGCTCCTCCTGTATATATACACTGCACAGTACCACTCCTCCTGTCCTGTATATATACACTGCACAGTACCGCTCCTCCTGTCCTGTATATATACACTGCACAGTACCACTCCTCCTGTATATATACACTGCACAGTACCGCTCCTCCTGTATATATACACTGCACAGTACCACTCCTCCTGTATATATACACTGCACAGTACCACTCCTCCTGTATATATACACTGCACAGTACCACTCCTCCTGTCCTGTATATATACACTGCACAGTACCACTCCTCCTGTATATATATACACTGCACAGTACCACTCCTCCTGTATATATACACTGCACAGCACCACTCCTCCTGTATATATACACTGCACAGCACAGTACCACTCCTCCTGTGTATATATACACTGCACAGTACCACTCCTCCTGTATATATACTGCACAGCACCACTCCTCCTGTATATATACTGCACAGTACCACTACTCCTGTATATATACACTGCACAGTACCGCTCCTCCTGTATATATACACTGCACAGTACCACTCCTCCTGTATATATATACTGCACAGTACCACTCCTCCTGTATATATACACTGCACAGTACCGCTCCTCCTGTCCTGTATATATACACTGCACAGTACCACTCCTCCTGTATATATACACTGCACAGTACCACTCCTCCTGTCCTGTATATATACACTGCACAGTACCACTCCTCCTGTATATATACACTGCACAGTACCACTCCTCCTGTATATATACACTGCACAGTACCACTCCTCCTGTATATATATACTGCACAGTACCACTCCTCCTGTATATATACACTGCACAGTACCACTCCTCCTGTATATATACACTGCACAGTACCGCTCCTCCTGTCCTGTATATATACACTGCACAGTACCACTCCTCCTGTATATATATACTGCACAGTACCACTCCTCCTGTATATATACACTGCACAGTACCACTCCTCCTGTATATATACACTGCACAGCACCACTCCTCCTGTATATATACACTGCACAGTACCGCTCCTCCTGTATATATACACTGCACAGTACCACTCCTCCTGTATATATATACTGCACAGTACCACTCCTCCTGTATATATACACTGCACAGTACCGCTCCTCCTGTCCTGTATATATACACTGCACAGTACCACTCCTCCTGTATATATATACTGCACAGTACCACTCCTCCTGTATATATACACTGCACAGCACCACTCCTCCTGTATATATACACTGCACAGTACCACTCCTCCTGTATATATATACTGCACAGTACCCTCCTCCTGTATATATACACTGCACAGTACCACTCCTCCTGTATATATACACTGCACAGTACCGCTCCTCCTGTATATATACACTGCACAGTACCACTCCTCCTGTCCTGTATATATACACTGCACAGTACCACTCCTCCTGTATATATACACTGCACAGCACCACTCCTCCTGTATATATACACTGCACAGCACCACTCCTCCTGTATATATACACTGCACAGCACAGTACCACTCCTCCTGTATATATATACACTGCACAGTACCACTCCTCCTGTATATATACTGCACAGCACCACTCCTCCTGTATATATACTGCACAGTACCACTACTCCTGTATATATACACTGCACAGTACCGCTCCTCCTGTATATATACACTGCACAGTACCACTCCTCCTGTATATATATACTGCACAGTACCACTCCTCCTGTATATATACACTGCACAGTACCGCTCCTCCTGTCCTGTATATATACACTGCACAGTACCACTCCTCCTGTATATATACACTGCACAGTACCACTCTTCCTGTCCTGTATATATACACTGCACAGTACCACTCCTCCTGTATATATACACTGCACAGTACCACTCCTCCTGTATATATACACTGCACAGTACCACTCCTCCTGTATATATACACTGCACAGCACCACTCCTCCTGTATATATACACTGCACAGTACCACTCCTCCTGTATATATATACTGCACAGTACCACTCCTCCTGTCCTGTATATATACACTGCACAGTACCACTCCTCCTGTATATATATACTGCACAGTACCACTCCTCCTGTATATATACACTGCACAGTACCACTCCTCCTGTCCTGTATATATACACTGCACAGTACCACTCCTCCTGTATATATACACTGCACAGTACCACTCCTCCTGTCCTGTATATATACACTGCACAGTACCACTCCTCCTGTATATATACACTGCACAGTACCACTCCTCCTGTATATATACACTGCACAGTACCACTCCTCCTGTATATATACACTGCACAGTACCACTCCTCCTGTATATATACACTGCACAGTACCACTCCTCCTGTATATATACTCTGCACATTTCCTCTCCTCCTGTATATATACACTGCACAGTACCACTCCTCCTGTATATATACACTGCACAGTACCACTCCTCCTGTATATATACACTGCACAGTACCACTCCTCCTGTATATATACACTGCACAGTACCACTCCTCCTGTCCTGTATATATACACTGCACAGTACCACTCCTCCTGTATATATACACTGCACAGTACCACTCCTCCTGTATATATACACTGCACAGTACCACTCCTCCTGTATATATACACTGCACAGTACCACTCCTCCTGTATATATACACTGCACAGTACCACTCCTCCTGTCCTGTATATATACACTGCACAGTACCACTCCTCCTGTCCTGTATATATACACTGCACAGTACCACTCCTCCTGTATATATACACTGCACAGTACCACTCCTCCTGTATATATACACTGCACAGTACCACTCCTCCTGTATATATACACTGCACAGTACCACTCCTCCTGTCCTGTATATATACACTGCACAGTACCACTCCTCCTGTATATATACACTGCACAGTACCACTCCTCCTGTATATATACACTGTACAGTACCGCTCCTCCTGTATATATACACTGCACAGTACCACTCCTCCTGTCCTGTATATATACACTGCACAGTACCGCTCCTCCTGTCCTGTATATATACACTGCACAGTACCACTCCTCCTGTATATATACACTGCACAGTACCGCTCCTCCTGTATATATACACTGCACATTACCACTCCTCCTGTATATATACACTGCACAGTACCACTCCTCCTGTCCTGTATATATACACTGCACAGTACCACTCCTCCTGTCCTGTATATATACACTGCACAGTACCACTCCTCCTGTATATATACACTGTACAGTACCGCTCCTCCTGTATATATACACTGCACAGTACCACTCCTCCTATCCTGTATATATACACTGCACAGTACCGCTCCTCCTGTCCTGTATATATACACTGCACAGTACCACTCCTCCTGTATATATACACTGCACAGTACCGCTCCTCCTGTATATATACACTGCACAGTACCACTCCTCCTGTATATATACACTGCACAGTACCACTCCTCCTGTCCTGTGTATATACACTACACAGTACCACTCCTCCTGTCCTGTATATATACACTGCACAGTACCACTCCTCCTGTATATATACACTGCACAGTACCGCTCCTCCTGTATATATACACTGCACAGTACCGCTCCTCCTGTATATATACATTGCACAGTACCACTCCTCCTGTATATATACACTGCACAGTACCACTCCTCCTGTCCTGTATATATACACTGCACAGTACTACTCCTCCTGTATATATACACTGCACAGTACCGCTCCTCCTGTATATATACACTGCACAGTACCACTCCTCCTGTATATATACACTGCACAGTACCACTCCTCCTGTATATATACACTGCACAGTACCACTCCTCCTGTCCTGTATATATACACTGCACAGTACCACTCCTCCTGTATATATACACTGCACAGTACCACTCCTCCTGTCCTGTATATATACACTGCACAGTACCCTCCTCCTGTCCTGTATATATACACTGCACAGTACCACTCCTCCTGTCCTGTATATATACACTGCACTGTACCACTCCTCCTGTATATATACACTGCACAGTACCACTCCTCCTGTATATATACACTGCACAGTACCACTCCTCCTGTCCTGTATATATACACTGCACAGTACCACTCCTCCTGTATATATACACTGCACAGTACCACTCCTCCTGTATATATACACTGCACAGTACAGTACCACTCCTCCTGTATATATACACTGCACAGTACCGCTCCTCCTGTATATATACACTGCACAGTACCACTCCTCTTGTATATATACACTGCACAGTACCACTCCTCCTGTATATATACACCCTCGTACGCCAATCTGTTCCTGGGTATGTGGGAGAGGGACCTCTTCCTGTCAGACAAACAGGGGTCGATTGAGCGGGTCCTTCTGTGGACCCGCTACATCGACGATATCTTCTTTGTCTGGCAGGGCACCTCCGTCGACCTTACGCGGTTTGTCTCTGACCTGAACAGCAACGACCTTAATATTCGTCTGACCCCGGTGTGGGATAGTGAGAGGATTGACTTCTTGGATGTCACGATTAAGAAGGATGCGGGAGGGAGGTTGCAAACTGATATCTTTCGTAAACCTACGGCGACTAACACCCTCCTGCATGCCTCATCATGCCATCCTTCACATATGATCAAAGCTATCCCCATAGGTCAGTTCTTACGTTTGAGGCGTATTTGTTCGAGTGAACATGATTTTAACATCCGTGCAGGTGAACTTATGTCACGGTTCCTGGCAAGGGGGTACAGTAGACGTGTCCTGAAAAAGGCCTACCATCGGGCCAAACATGCTGACCGTGACAGTCTCCTCTATAGGAGTGATTCTGGGAAAGCTAGCGGGGGTGACCAAATTAGATTTATAACCTCTTTTAGTTCTCAGCACGCCGATATGCGTGTGGCGATGAAGAGGGCCTGGCCTATTTTACAGGCCGACCCCATCCTCAAGAAATTTCTTCCTAAATATCCGCTTATGACATTCCAGCGTGCGAGAAATCTAAGAGATCGGCTCACCCATAGCCACTATGTTGGGCAGACCGTACCGACGTTCTTCAGTGGCGCTGCCGCACGGGGTGGTTGTACTCCTTGTGGCAAGTGTGTTGCGTGCCCCAATGTCGAGCGTTGTTCATCATTCTCTAACTCTGACGGCAGCAGGGACTTTAGTATAAGAAAACGTATAACATGTACATCGAGATACGTTATTTATTATGCTACTTGTCCTTGTGGCCTTATATATGTTGGTTTAACCACAAGACAGCTCAAAGTCAGGGTCAGGGAACATGTTCTCGGCATTGAGGCGGCAGCTACATGTACTGATGGTACTATTCTTAAAACACTGCCAAGACATTTCAGAGACTTCCACTCCTGTGACGCAGCGTCGCTGAGGGTGCGCGGTATAGATCTGCTCAACATTAATATTCGTGGCGGTGGTTTGTCCAAACGCCTTGCTCAACTCGAGTCAAGGTGGATTTGGACACTACGTACTGTCTCCCCTGATGGTTTAAATGAGAACATCTCGTTTGCCCCATTTTTGTGATTTGCACATGTCTGTGCATCACTATACTAGGTGCGCCCCTTATGTTGATGTTTCTTTTATTTTTTGTATTTTAACTTGTTTTATTCTTTTTTAGCTTACGTATACGGCGATCTGCTGTTATTATGTGCCTATACGATGTTGCTGACCGAGTGCTCCGTGTCAATATTGTGAGCCTGGTGCTACACTAACACTATTTGCTGCTATCATGTGTCTATATGATGCTGCTGATTGAGTGCTTCGTGTCAACACCTGGAGCCTGTTATATTATCATTATTTGTTACATTATCATTATTTGTATATTGTTATGTTTGTGTAGTTGGGTTGTTTTTTCTTTCTCTTTTGGTCTACATAGAGAGGGTTGCATGTGGATACACTATGTATACACCTAGTTATGTGAGTGGGAGTATTTATCATTTGTTATTTATTTTTTATTTATTTTTTATTTTTTGGTTTAATTTGTTTTGTTATTTGTTAGGTTGTATGATTGATGTACCTATGTTTATACATATATATTTGTGTTTTGTTTATTTTTTCATTGGTTTATGTTGTTTAATTTATTTATGTTATGGGTTTATATGTGCACATATGTCCTTATGATGTTCCTTTTGATTACCCTTCCACTTATATGGTGAGATATATGGACATATATATATATATATATGTAGATGTGTATAGGTGTGCCCGCATAATAAGCATCTATTGTTCAGTTGCGTCCTGCTTTTTCTCTCTCATCTTTTTCATACTTATGTATATAGCGGCGCTGTGCTGGTGGCCTTTTCATGCACATGCGCTTGGGCTGTTGGGGAGCGTCCCACCTGCGGCTTGCCGTCCGTCACTGGGTACGTGGGGCCCCACGTACTTCCGGTGCCGGCGGCCATGTTGGAGGTGGCATACGCTGACCGCAGCTTTCCAAAGGTTGTAGGCGTCAATTTACATACTTCCGGGTTCCGGTCGGCAATGCTTAAATACTTGCATTTTATGTATTATCTCTACCCCCTGACGAAGGAGCGGTGCGCTCCGAAACGCGCGTTGGGGTCAGGCCTGTCGGTTCGTTCCCTGGACCACCTTTGTTTGCTGTAAGTACATCGCTGCACTGTGCTTAGATGTTAGTGTTTCCTACGTGAGGGCACTTGCCCTATATATATTGAATATATTGCTATCTCCCATATTGGAAAGCTTCCTTCTAGCATATTGCTAGTTCAGCATTGTGGTTCATGGACCGTCCTCAGGCCTGTTTTTTGTGTCATTAACATTGGTGCGTACTGTGATTTCCCCTCTGTCCACCTGTTCTTGTTTGGTGATTTTATATCTTTTGTACTTAATAAAGCATGTATTTTATGGGACCATATGGCTGCTTGTGTTTCTGTTTTCTGTTTTCCTATATTGATTGGCAGCTGGTCCCCATTATCCATATAAAGCATATATTTATCTATAGAATGTGCTGTGATATTGTAAGACTTTTCTAAATATGCTGGCTTTAATATCTTTATACTGCACAGTACAGTACCACTCCTCCTGTATATATACACTGCACAGTACCACTCCTCCTGTATATATACACTGCACAGTACCACTCCTCCTGTATATACACACTGCACAGTACCACTCCTCCTGTATATATACACTGCACAGTACCACTCCTCCTGTATATATACACTGCACAGTACCACTCCTGTATATATACACTGCACAGTACCATTCCTCCTGTCCTGTATATATACACTGCACAGTCCCACTCCTCCTGTATATACACACTGCACAGTACCACTACTCCTGTATATATACACTGCACAGTACCACTCCTCCTGTATATATACACTGCACAGTACCACTCCTCCTGTATATATACACTGCACAGTACCACTCCTCCTGTATATATACACTGCACAGTACCACTCCTCCTGTATATATACACTGCACAGCACCACTCCTCCTGTATATATATACACTGCACAGTACCACTCCTCCTGTATATATACACTGCACAGTACCACTCCTCCTGTATATATACACTGCACAGTACCACTCCTCCTGTATATATACACTGTACAGTACCACTCCTCCTGTATATATATACACTGCACAGTACCACTCCTCCTGTATATATACACTGCACAGTACCACTCCTCCTGTATATATACACTGCACAGTACCTCTCCTCCTGTATATATACACTGTACAGTACCACTCCTCCTGTATATATATACACTGCACAGTACCACTCCTCCTGTATATATACACTGCACAGTACCACTCCTCCTGTATATATACACTGCACAGTACCACTCCTCCTGTATATATACACTGTACAGTACCACTCCTCCTGTATATATATACACTGCACAGTACCACTCCTCCTGTATATATACACTGTACAGTACCACTCCTCCTGTATATATACACTGCACAGTACCACTCCTCCTGTATATATACACTGAACAGTACCACTCCTCCTGTATATATACACTGCACAGTACCACTCCTCCTGTATATATATACACTGCACAGCACCCTCCTCCTGTATATATACACTGCACAGTACCACTCCTCCTGTGTATACAGAGCACAGTACCACTCCTCCTGTATATATACACTGCACAGTACCACTCCTCCTTTATATACACTGCACAGTACCACTCCTCCTGTATATATACACTGCACAGTACCACTCCTCCTGTATATATACACTGCACAGTACCACTCCTCCTGTATATATACTGAACAGTACCACTCCTCCTGTATATATATACACTGCACAGTACCACTCCTCCTGTATATATACACTGCACAGTACCACTCCTCCTGTATATATACACTGCACAGTACCACTCCTCCTGTCCTGTATTTATACACTGCACAGTACCACTCCTCCTGTATATATACACTGCACAGTACCACTCCTCCTGTATATATACACTGCACAGCACCACTCCTCCTGTATATATATACACTGCACAGTACCACTCCTCCTGTATATATATACACTGCACAGTACCCTCCTCCTGTATATATACACTGCACAGTACCACTCCTCCTGTCCTGTATATATACACTGCACAGTACCACTCCTCCTGTATATATACACTGCACAGTACCACTCCTCCTGTATATATACACTGCACAGTACCACTCCTCCTGTCCTGTATATATACACTGCACAGTACCACTCCTCCTGTATATATACACTGCACAGTACCACTCCTCCTGTATATATACACTGCACATTACCACTCCTCCTGTATATATATACTGCACAGTACCACTCCTCCTGTCCTGCATATATACACTGCACAGTACCACTCCTCCTGTATATATACACTGCACAGTACCACTCCTCCTGTATATATACACTGCACAGCACCACTCCTCCTGTATATATATACACTGCACAGTACCACTCCTCCTGTATATATACACTGCACAGTACCACTCCTCCTGTATATATACACTGCACAGTACCACTCCTCCTGTATATATACACTGCACAGTACCACTCCTCCTGTATATATACACTGCACAGTACCACTCCTCCTGTATATATACACTGCACAGCACCACTCCTCCTGTATAAATACACTGCACAGCACCACTCCTCCTGTATAAATACACTGCACAGTACCACTCCTCCTGTATATATACACTGCACAGTACCACTCCTCCTGTATATATACACCGCACAGTACCCCTCCTCCTGTATATATACACTGCACACTACCACTCCCCCTGTATATATACACTGCACAGTACCACTCCTCCTGTATATATACACTGCAAAGCACCACTCCTCCTGTATATATACACTGCACAGCACCACTCCTCCTGTATATATACACTGCACAGTACCACTCCTCCTGTATATATACACTGCACAGTACCACTCCTCCTGTATATATACACTGCACAGTACCACTCCTCCTGTATATATACACTGCACAGTACCACTCCTCCTGTCCTGTATATATACACTGCACAGTACCACTCCTCCTGTATATATACACTGCACAGTACCACTCCTCCTGTATATATACACTGCACAGCACCACTCCTCCTGTATATATACACTGCACAGTACCACTCCTCCTGTATATATACACTGCACAGTACCACTCCTCCTGTATATATACACTGCACAGTACCACTCCTCCTGTATATATACACTGCACAGTACCACTCCTCCTGTATATATATATATACACACTGCACAGTGCCACTCCTCCTGTATATATACACTGCACAGTACCACTCCTCCTGTATATATACACTGCACAGTACCACTCCTCCTGTATATACAGGTCCTTCTCAAAAAATTAGCATATAGTGTTAAATTTCATTATTTACCATAATGTAATGATTACAATTAAACTTTCATATACTATAGATTCATTATCCACCAACTGAAATTTGTCAGGTCTTTTATTGTTTTAATACTGATGATTTTGGCATACAACTCCTGATAACCCAAAAAACCTGTCTCAATAAATTAGCATATTTCACCCGACCAATCAAATAAAAGTGTTTTTTAATACCAAACAAAAAAACCATCAAATAATAATGTTCAGTTATGCACTCAATACTTGGTCGGGAATCCTTTGGCAGAAATGACTGCTTCAATGCGGCGTGGCATGGAGGCAATCAGCCCGTGACACTGCTGAGATGTTATGGAGGCCCAGGATGCTTCAATAGCGGCCTTAAGCTCATCCAGAGTGTTGGGTCTTGCGTCTCTCAACTTTCTCTTCACAATATCCCACAGATTCTCTATGGGGTTCAGGTCAGGAGAGTTGGCAGGCCAATTGAGCACAGTAATACCATGGTCAGTAAACCATTTACCAGTGGTTTTGGCACTGTGAGCAGGTGCCAGGTCGTGCTGAAAAATGAAATCTTCATCTCCATAAAGCATTTCAGCCGATGGAAGCATGAAGTGCTCCAAAATCTCCTGATAGCTAGCTGCATTGACCCTGCCCTTGATGAAACACAGTGGACCAACACCAGCAGCTGACATGGCACCCCACACCATCACTGACTGTGGGTACTTGACACTGGACTTCAGGCATTTTGGCATTTCCTTCTCCCCAGTCTTCCTCCAGACTCTGGCACCTTGATTTCCGAATGACATGCAAAATTTGCTTTCATCAGAAAAAAGTACTTGGGACCACTTAGCAACAGTCCAGTGCTGCTTCTCTGTAGCCCAGGTCAGGCGCTTCTGCCGCTGTTTATGGTTCAAAAGTGGCTTTACCTGGGGAATGCGGCACCTGTAGCCCATTTCCTGCACACGCCTGTGCACGGTGGCTCTGGATGTTTCCACACCAGACTCAGTCCACTGCTTCCTCAGGTTCCCCAAGGTCTGGAATCGGTCCTTCTCCACAATCTTCCTCAGGGTCCGATCACCTCTTCTCGTTGTACAGCGTTTTCTGCCACATTGTTTCCTTCCAACAGACTTACCATTGAGGTGCCTTGATACAGCACTCTGGGAACAGCCTATTTGTTGAGAAATTTATTTCTGGATCTTACCCTCTTGCTTGAGGGTGTCAATGATGGCCTTCTTGACATCTGTCAGGTTGCTAGTCTTACCCATGATGGGGGTTTTGAGTAATGAACCAGGCAGGGAGTTTTTAAAAGCCTCAGGTATCTTTTGCATGTGTTTAGAGTTAATTAGTTGATTCAGAAGATTAGGGTAATAGGTCATTTAGAGAACCTTTTCTTGATATGCTAATTTATTGAGACAGGTTTTTTGGGTTATCAGGAGTTGTATGCCAAAATCATCAGTATTAAAACAATAAAAGACCTGACAAATTTCAGTTGGTGGATAATGAATCTATAATATATGAAAGTTTAATTGTAATCATTACATTATGGTAAATAATGAAATTTAACACTATATGCTAATTTTTTGAGAAGGACCTGTATACACTGCACAGCACCCTCCTCCTGTGTATATATACACTGCACAGCACCCTCCTCCTCCTGTATATATACACTGCACCAGTACCCTCCTCCTCCTGTATATATACACTGCACAGTACCACTTCTCCTGTATATATACACTGCACAGTACCACTCCTCCTGTATATATACACTGCACAGTACCACTCCTCCTGTATATATATACTGCACGGTACCACTCCTCCTGTATATATACACTGTACAGTACCACTCCTCCTGTATATATATATATATACACTGCACAGTACCACTCCTTCTGTATACATACACTGCACAGTACCACTCCTCCTGTATATATACACTGTACAGTACCACTCCTCCTGTATATATACACTGCACTGTACCACTCCTCCTGTATATATACACTGCACAGTACCACTCCTCCTCCTGTATATATACACTGCACTGTACCACTCCTCCTGTATATATACACTGTACAGTACCACTCCTCCTGTATATATACACTGCACTGTACCACTCCTCCTGTATATATACTGCACAGTACCACTCCTCCTCCTGTATATATACACTGCACTGTACCACTCCTCCTGTATATATACACTGCACAGTACCACTCCTCCTGTCCTGTATATATACACTGCACAGTACCACTCCTCCTGTATATATACACTGCACAGTACCACTCCCCCTGTATATATACACTGCACAGTACCACTCCTCCTGTATATATATACACTGCACAGTACCACTCCTCCTGTATATATACACTGCACAGTACCACTCCTCCTGTATATATACACTGCACAGTACCACTCCTCCTGTCCTGTATATATACACTGCACAGTACCACTCCTCCTGTCCTGTATATATACACTGCACAGTACCACTCATCCTGTATATATACACTGCACATTACCACTCCTCCTGTATATATACACTGCACAGTACCACTCCTCCTGTATATATACACTGCACAGTACCACTCCTCCTGTATATATACACTGCACAGCACCACTCCTCCTGTATAAATACACTGCACAGTACCACTCCTCCTGTATATATACACTGCACAGTACCACTCCTCCTGTATATATACACCGCACAGTACCCCTCCTCCTGTATATATACACTGCACACTACCACTCCCCCTGTATATATACACTGCACAGTACCACTCCTCCTGTATATATACACTGCGCAGCACCACTCCTCCTGTATATATACACTGCACAGCACCACTCCTCCTGTATATATACACTGCACAGTACCACTCCTCCTGTATATATACACTGCACAGTACCACTCCTCCTGTATATATACACTGCACAGTACCACTCCTCCTGTATATATACACTGCACAGTACCACTCCTCCTGTCCTGTATATATACACTGCACAGTACCACTCCTCCTGTATATATACACTGCACAGTACCACTCCTACTGTATATATACACTGCACAGCACCACTCCTCCTGTATATATACACTGCACAGTACCACTCCTCCTGTATATATACACTGCACAGTACCACTCCTCCTGTATGTATACACTGCACAGTACCACTCCTCCTGTATATATATATATACACTGCACAGTACCACTCCTCCTGTATATATACACTGCACAGTACCACTCCTCCTGTATATATACACTGCACAGTACCACTCCTCCTGTATATATACACTGCACAGCACCCTCCTCCTGTGTATATATACACTGCACAGCACCCTCCTCCTCCTGTATATATACACTGCACCAGTACCCTCCTCCTCCTGTATATATACACTGCACAGTACCACTTCTCCTGTATATATACACTGCACAGTACCACTCCTCCTGTATATATACACTGCACAGTACCACTCCTCCTGTATATATATACTGCACGGTACCACTCCTCCTGTATATATACACTGTACAGTACCACTCCTTCTGTATATATATATACACTGCACAGTACCACTCCTCCTGTATACATACACTGCACAGTACCACTCCTCCTGTATATATACACTGTACAGTACCACTCCTCCTGTATATATACACTGCACTGTACCACTCCTCCTGTATATATACACTGCACAGTACCACTCCTCCTCCTGTATATATACACTGCACTGTACCACTCCTCCTGTATATATACACTGCACAGTACCACTCCTCCTGTCCTGTATATATACACTGCACAGTACCACTCCTCCTGTATATATACACTGCACAGTACCACTCCCCCTGTATATATACACTGCACAGTACCACTCCTCCTGTATATATACACTGCACAGTACCACTCCTCCTCCTGTATATATACACTGCACAGTACCACTCCTCCTGTATATATACACTCCACAGTACCACTCCTCCTCCTGTATATATACACTGCAGAGTACCACTCCTCCTGTATATACACTGCACAGTATAACTCCTCCTGTATATATATACTGCACGGTACCACTCCTCCTGTATATATACACTGCACAGTACCACTCCTCCTGTATATATACAATGTACAGTACCACTCCTCCTGTCCTGTATATATACACTGCACAGTACCACTCCTCCTGTATATATACACTGCACAGTACCGCTCCTCCTGTATATATACACTGCACAGTACCACTCCTCCTGTATATATACACTGCATAGCACCACTCCTCCTGTATATATATACACTGTACAGTACCACTCCTCCTGTATATATATACACTGCACAGTACCACTCCTCCTGTATATATACACTGCACAGCACCACTCCTCCTATATATACACACCACACTGTACTACTCCTCCTGTATATATACACTGCACAGTACCACTCATCCTGTATATATACACTGCACAGTACCACTCCTCCTGTATATATACACTGCACAGTACCACTCCTCCTGTATATATACACTGCACAGTACCACTCCTCCTGTATATATATACACTGCACAGTACCACTCCTCCTGTATATATACATTGCACAGTACCACTCCTCCTGTATATATACACTGCACAGTACCACTCCTCCTGTATATATACACTGCACAGTACCACTCCTCCTGTATATATATACACTGCACAGCACCACTCCTCCTGTATATATACACTGCACAGTACCAGTCCTCCTGTATATATACACTGCACAGCACCACTCCTCCTGTATATATACACTGCACAGTACCGCTCCTCCTGTATATATATATACACTGCACAGTACCGCTCCTCCTGTATATATACACTGCACAGTACCACTCCTCCTGTATATATACACTGCACAGTACCACTCCTCCTGTATATATATACACTGCACAGTACCACTCCTCCTGTATATATACACTGCACAGTACCACTCCTCCTGTATATATACACTGCACAGTACCACTCCTCCTGTCCTGTATATATACACTGCACAGTACCACTCCTCCTGTATATATATACACTGCACAGTACCACTCCTCCTGTATATATACACTGCACAGTACCACTCCTCCTGTATATATACACTGCACAGTACCACTCCTGCTGTATATATACACTGCACAGTACCACTCCTCCTGTATATACGCACTGCACAGTACCACTCCTCCTGTATATATACACTGCACAGTACCACTCCTCCTGTATATATACACTGCACAGTACCACTCCTCCTGTATATATACACTGCACAGTACCACTCCTCCTGTATATATACACTGCACAGTACCACTCCTCCTGTGTATACAGTGCACAGTACCACTCCTCCTGTATATATACACTGCACAGTACCACTCCTCCTGTATATACACTGCACAGTACCACTCCTCCTGTATATATACACTGCACAGTACCACTCCTCCTGTATATATACACTGCACAGTACCACTCCTCCTGTATATATACTGCACAGTACCACTCCTCCTGTATATATACACTGCACAGTACCACTCTTCCTGTATATATACACTGCACAGTACCACTCCTCCTGTATATATACACTGCACAGTACCACTCCTCCTGTATATATACACTGCACAGCACCACTCCTCCTGTATATATATACACTGCACAGTACCACTCCTCCTGTATATATACACTGCACAGTACCACTCCTCCTGTCCTGTATATATACACTGCACAGTACCACTCCTCCTGTATATATACACTGCACAGTACCACTCCTCCTGTATATATACACTGCACAGTACCGCTCCTCCTGTATATATATACACTGCACAGTACCACTCCTCCTGTCCTGTATATATACACTGCACAGTACCACTCCTCCTGTATATATACACAGCACAGTACCACTCCTCCTGTATATATACACTGCACAGAACCAGTCCTCCTGTATATATATACACTGCACAGTACCGCTCCTCCTGTATATATACACTGCACAGTACCACTCCTCCTGTATATATGCACTGCACAGCACCACTCCTCCTGTATATATATACACTGCACAGTACCACTCCTCCTGTATATATATACACTGCACAGTACCACTCCTCCTGTATATATACACTGCACAGCACCACTCCTCCTCTATATATACACTGCACAGTACTACTCCTCCTGTATATATACACTGCACAGTACCACTCCTCCTGTATATATACACTGCACAGTACCACTCCTCCTGTATATATATACACTGCACAGCACCACTCCTCCTGTATATATACACTTCACAGCACCACTCCTCCTGTATATATACACTGCACAGTACCACTCCTCCTGTATATATACACTGCACAGTACCACTCATCCTGTATATATACAATGCACAGTACCACTCCTCCTGTATATATACACTGCACAGTACCACTCCTCCTGTATATATACACTGCACAGTACCACTCCTCCTGTATATATACACTGCACAGCACCACTCCTCCTGTATATATACACTGCACAGCACCACTCCTCCTGTATATATATATATACTGCACAGTACCACTCCTCCTGTATATATACACTGCACAGCACCACTCCTCCTGTATATATACACTGCACAGCACCACTCCTCCTGTATATATATATATATACTGCACAGTACCACTCCTCCTGTATATATACTGCACAGTACCACTCCTCCTGTATATATACACTGCACAGTACCACTCCTCCTGTATATATACACTGCACAGTACCACTCCTCCTGTATATATATACACTGCACAGTACCACTCCTCCTGTATATATTCACTGCACAGTACCACTCCTCCTGTATATATACAATGCACAGTACCACTCCTCCTGTATATATTCACTGCACAGTACCACTCCTCCTGTATATATTCACTGCACAGTACCACTCCTCCTGTATATATTCACTGCACAGTACCACTCCTCATGTATATATTCACTGAACAGTACCACTCCTCCTGTATATATACAATGCACAGTACCACTCCTCCTGTATATATACACTGCACAGTACCACTCCTCCTGTATATATACACTGCACAGTACCACTCCTCCTGTATATATACACTGCACAGTACCACTCCTCCTGTATATATACACTGCACAGTACCACTCCTCCTGTATATATACACTGCAGAGCACCACTCCTCCTGTATATATACACTGCACAGCACCACTCCTCCTGTATATATATATACTGCACAGTACCACTCCTCCTGTATATATACACTGCACAGCACCACTCCTCCTGTATATATACACTGCACAGCACCACTCCTCCTGTATATATATATACTGCACAGTACCACTCCTCCTGTATATATACTGCACAGTACCACTCCTCCTGTATATATACAATGCACAGTACCACTCCTCCTGTATATATACACTGCACAGTACCACTCCTCCTGTATATATATACACTGCACAGTACCACTCCTCCTGTATATATTCACTGCACAGTACCACTCCTCCTGTATATATACAATGCACAGTACCAATCCTCCTGTATATATTCACTGCACAGTACCACTCCTCCTGTATATATTCACTGCACAGTACCACTCCTCCTGTATATATTCACTGCACAGTACCACTCCTCCTGTATATATTAACTGCACAGTACCACTCCTCCTGTATATATACAATGCACAGTACCACTCCTCCTGTATATATACACTGCACAGTACCACTCCTCCTGTATATATACACTGCAAAGTACCACTCCTTCTGTATATATACACTGCGCAGTACCACTCCTCCTGTATATATACACTGCACAGTACCACTCCTCCTGTATATATACATTGCACAGTACCACATCTCCTGTATATATACACTGCACAGCCCCACTCCTCCTGTATATATATACACTGCACAGTACCACTCCTCCTGTATATATATATATACACTGCACAGTACTCCTCCTCCTGTATATATACACTGCACAGCACCACTCCTCCTCTATATATACACACTGCACAGTACTACTCCTCCTGTATATATACACTGCACAGTACCACTCCTCCTGTATATATACACTGCACAGTACCACTCCTCCTGTATATATACACTGCACAGTACCACTTCTCCTGTATATATACACTGCACAGCACCACTCCTCCTCTATATATACACACTGCACAGTACTACTCCTCCTGTATATATACACTGCACAGTACCACTCCTCCTGTATATATACACTGCACAGTACCACTCCTCCTGTATATATACACTGCACAGCACCACTCCTCCTGTATATATACACTGCACAGTACCACTCCTCCTGTATATATACACTGCACAGTACCACTCCTCCTGTATATATACACTGCACAGTACCGCTCCTCCTGTATATATATACACTGCACAGTACTACTCCTCCTGTATATATACACTGCACAGTACCACTCCTCCTGTATATATATACACTGCACAGTACTACTCCTCCTGTATATATACACTGCACAGCACCACTTCTCCTGTATATATATACACTGCACAGCACCACTCCTCCTGTATATATATATATATACACTGCACAGTACCACTCCTCCTGTATATATACACTGCACAGTACCACTCCTCCTGTATATATACACTGCACAGCACCACTCCTCCTGTATATATACACTGCACAGTACCACTCCTCCTGTATATATACACTGCACAGTACCACTCCTCCTGTATATATACACTGCACAGTACCACTCCTCCTGTATATATATACACTGCACAGTACCACTCCTCCTGTATATATACACTGCACAGTACCACTCCTCCTGTATATATATACACTGCACAGCACCACTCCTCCTGTATATATATACACTGCACAGCACCACTCCTCCTGTATATATACACTGCACAGTACCACTCCTCCTGTATATATTCACTGCACAGTACCACTCCTCCTGTATATATACACTGCACAGTACAACTCCTCCTGTATATATATACACTGCACAGCACCACTCCTCCTGTATATATATACACTGCACAGCACCACTCCTCCTGTATATATACACTGCACAGTACCACTCCTCCTGTATATATACACTGCACAGTACCACTCCTCCTGTATATATACACTGCACAGTACCACTCCTCCTGTATATATACACTGCACAGCACCACTCCTCCTGTATATATACACTGCACAGCACCACTCCTCCTGTATATATATATACTGCACAGTACCACTCCTCCTGTATATATACACTGCACAGCACCACTCCTCCTGTATATATACACTGCACATCACCACTCCTCCTGTATATATATATACTGCACAGTACCACTCCTCCTGTATATATACTGCACAGTACCACTCCTCCTGTATATATACAATGCACAGTACCACTCCTCCTGTATATATACACTGCACAGTACCACTCCTCCTGTATATATATACACTGCACAGTACCACTCCTCCTGTATATATTCACTGCACAGTACCACTCCTCCTGTATATATACAATGCACAGTACCACTCCTCCTGTATATATTCACTGCACAGTACCACTCCTCCTGTATATATTCACTGCACAGTACCACTCCTCCTGTATATATTCACTGCACAGTACCACTCCTCCTGTATATATTCACTGCACAGTACCACTTCTCCTGTATATATACACTGCACAGTACCACTCCTCATATATATATATATACACTGCACAGTACCACTCCTCCTGTATATATACACTGCAAAGTACCACTCCTTCTGTATATATACACTGCACAGTACCACTCCTCCTGTATATATACACTGCACAGTACCACTCCTCCTGTATATATACATTGCACAGTACCACTTCTCCTGTATATATACACTGCACAGCCCCACTCCTCCTGTATATATATACACTGCACAGTACCACTCCTCCTGTATATATATACACTGCACAGTACCACTCTTCTGTATATATACACTGCACAGCACCACTCCTCCTCTATATATACACACTGCACAGTACTACTCCTCCTGTATATATACACTGCACAGTACCACTCCTCCTGTATATATACACTGCACAGTACCACTCCTCCTGTATATATACACTGCACAGTACCACTCCTCCTGTATATATACACTGCACAGTACCACTCCTCCTGTATATATACACTGCACAGTACCGCTCCTCCTGTATATATATACACTGCACAGTACTACTCCTCCTGTATATATACACTGCACAGTACCACTCCTCCTGTATATATATACACTGCACAGTACTACTCCTCCTGTATATATACACTGCACAGCACCACTTCTCCTGTATATATATACACTGCACAGCACCACTCCTCCTGTATATATACACTGCACAGTACCACTCCTCCTGTATATATATACACTGCACAGTACCACTCCTCCTGTATATATACACTGCACAGTACCACTCCTCCTGTATATATACACTGCACAGCACCACTCCTCCTGTATATATACACTGCACAGTACCACTCCTCCTGTATATATACACTGCACAGTACCACTCCTCCTGTATATATATACACTGCACAGTACCACTCCTCCTGTATATATACACTGCACAGTACCACTCCTCCTGTATATATATACACTGCACAGCACCACTCCTCCTGTATATATATACACTGCACAGCACCACTCCTCCTGTATATATACACTGCACAGTACCACTCCTCCTGTATATATACACTGCACAGCACCACTCCTCCTGTATATATACACTGCACAGTACCGCTCCTCCTGTATATATACACTGCACAGTACCGCTCCTCCTGTATATATACACTGCACAGTACCACTCCTCCTGTATATATACACTGCACAGTACCACTCCTCCTGTATATATATACACTGCACAGTACCACTCCTCCTGTATATATACACTGCACAGTACTACTACTCCTGTATATATACACTGCACAGTACCACTCCTCCTGTATATATACACTGCACAGTACCACTCCTCCTGTATATATACACTGCACAGCACCACTCCTCCTGTATATATACACTGCACAGCACCACTCCTCCTGTATATATATATACTGCACAGTACCACTCCTCCTGTATATATACACTGCACAGCACCACTCCTCCTGTATATATACACTGCACATCACCACTCCTCCTGTATATATATATACTGCACAGTACCACTCCTCCTGTATATATACTGCACAGTACCACTCCTCCTGTATATATACAATGCACAGTACCACTCCTCCTGTATATATACACTGCACAGTACCACTCCTCCTGTATATATATACACTGCACAGTACCACTCCTCCTGTATATATTCACTGCACAGTACCACTCCTCCTGTATATATACAATGCACAGTACCACTCCTCCTGTATATATTCACTGCACAGTACCACTCCTCCTGTATATATTCACTGCACAGTACCACTCCTCCTGTATATATTCACTGCACAGTACCACTCCTCCTGTATATATTCACTGCACAGTACCACTTCTCCTGTATATATACACTGCACAGTACCACTCCTCATATATATATATATACACTGCACAGTACCACTCCTCCTGTATATATACACTGCAAAGTACCACTCCTTCTGTATATATACACTGCACAGTACCACTCCTCCTGTATATATACACTGCACAGTACCACTCCTCCTGTATATATACATTGCACAGTACCACTTCTCCTGTATATATACACTGCACAGCCCCACTCCTCCTGTATATATATACACTGCACAGTACCACTCCTCCTGTATATATATACACTGCACAGTACCACTCTTCTGTATATATACACTGCACAGCACCACTCCTCCTCTATATATACACACTGCACAGTACTACTCCTCCTGTATATATACACTGCACAGTACCACTCCTCCTGTATATATACACTGCACAGTACCACTCCTCCTGTATATATACACTGCACAGTACCACTCCTCCTGTATATATACACTGCACAGTACCACTCCTCCTGTATATATACACTGCACAGTACCGCTCCTCCTGTATATATATACACTGCACAGTACTACTCCTCCTGTATATATACACTGCACAGTACCACTCCTCCTGTATATATATACACTGCACAGTACTACTCCTCCTGTATATATACACTGCACAGCACCACTTCTCCTGTATATATATACACTGCACAGCACCACTCCTCCTGTATATATACACTGCACAGTACCACTCCTCCTGTATATATATACACTGCACAGTACCACTCCTCCTGTATATATACACTGCACAGTACCACTCCTCCTGTATATATACACTGCACAGCACCACTCCTCCTGTATATATACACTGCACAGTACCACTCCTCCTGTATATATACACTGCACAGTACCACTCCTCCTGTATATATATACACTGCACAGTACCACTCCTCCTGTATATATACACTGCACAGTACCACTCCTCCTGTATATATATACACTGCACAGCACCACTCCTCCTGTATATATATACACTGCACAGCACCACTCCTCCTGTATATATACACTGCACAGTACCACTCCTCCTGTATATATACACTGCACAGCACCACTCCTCCTGTATATATACACTGCACAGTACCGCTCCTCCTGTATATATACACTGCACAGTACCGCTCCTCCTGTATATATACACTGCACAGTACCACTCCTCCTGTATATATACACTGCACAGTACCACTCCTCCTGTATATATATACACTGCACAGTACCACTCCTCCTGTATATATACACTGCACAGTACTACTACTCCTGTATATATACACTGCACAGTACCACTCCTCCTGTATATATACACTGCACAGTACCACTCCTCCTGTATATATACACTGCACAGCACCACTTCTCCTGTATATATATACACTGCACAGCACCACTCCTCCTGTATTTATACACTGCACAGTACCACTCCTCCTGTCCTGTATATACAGTTAGGTCCATATATATTTGGACAGAGACAACATTTTTCTAATTTTTGTTATAGACATTACCACAATGAATTTTAAACAAAACAATTCAGATGCAGTTGAAGTTCAGACTTTCAGCTTTCATTTGAGGGTATCCACATTAAAATTGGATGAAGGGTTTAGGAGTTTCAGCTCCTTAACATGTGCCCCCCTGTTTTTAAAGGGACCAAAAGTAATTGGACAGATTCAATAATTTTAAATAAAATGTTCATTTCTAGTACTTGGTTGAAAACCCTTTGTTGGCAATGACTGCCTGAAGTCTTGAACTCATGGACATCACCAGACGCTGTGTTTCCTCCTTTTTGATGCTCCCCAGGCCTTCACTGCGGTGGTTTTCAGTTGCTGTTTGTTTGTGGCCTTTCTATCTGAAGTTTAGTCTTTAACAAGTGAAATGCTGCTCAATTGGGTTGAGATCAGGTGACTGACTTGGCCATTCCGGAATATTCCACTTCTTTGCTTTAATAAACCCCTGGGTTGCTTTGGCTTTATGTTTTGGGTCATTGTCCATCTGTAGTATGAAACGACGACCAATCAGTTTTGCTGCATTTGGCTGGATCTGAGCACACAGTATGGCGGCTCTGAATACCTCAGAATTCATTCCTGTGTCACATCATCCATAAACACTAGTGACCCAGTGCCACTGGCAGCCATGCATGCCCAAGCCATCACACTGCCTCCGCCGTGTTTTACAGATGATGTGGTAGGCTTTGGATCATGAGCTGGACCACGCCTTCACCATACTTTTCTCTTTCCATCATTCTGGTAGAGGTTGATCTTGGTTACAACTGTCCAAAGAATGTTCTTCCAGAACTGTGCTGGCTTTTTTAGATGTTTTAGCCTTTTTCTTCTTGATGCTTATGAGTGGCTGCACCGTGCAGTGAACCCTCTGTATTTACTTTCATGCAGTCTTCTCTTTATGGTAGATTTGGACATTGATACGCCGACCTCCTGGAGAGTGGTGGTCACTTGGTTGGCTGTTGTGAAGAGGTTTCTCTTCACCATGGAGATTATTCTGTGATCATCCACCACTGTTGTCTTCCGTGGGCGCCCAGGTCTTTTTGCATTGATGAGTTCACCAGTGCTTTCTTTCTTTCTCAGGATGGACCAAACTGTAGATTTTGCCACTCCTAATATTGTAGCAATTTCTCGGATAGATTTTCTCTGTTTTCACAGCTTAAGAATGGCTTGTTTCACTTGCATGGAGAGCTCCTTTGACCGCATGTTTACTTCACAGCAAAACCTTCCAAATGCAGCACCGCACCTCAAATCAACTCCAGGCCTTTTATCTGCTTAATTGAGAATGACATAACGAAGGGATTGCCCACACCTGTCCATGACATAGCCTTGGAGTCAATTGTCCAATTACTTTTGGTCCCTTTAAAAACAGGGTCGCACATGTTAAGGAGCTGAAACTCCTAAACCCTTCATCCAATTTTAATGTGGATACCCTCAAATGAAAGCTGAAAGTCTGAACTTCAACTGCATCTGAATTGTTTTGTTTAAAATTCATTGTGGTAATGTCTATAACCAAAATTAGAAAAATATTGTCTCTGTCCAAATATATATGGACCTAACTGTATACACGGCACAGTACCACTCCTCCTGTCCTGTATATATACACTGCACAGTACCACTCCTCCTGTATATATATATACACTGCACAGTACCACTCCTCCTGTATATATACACTGCACAGTACCACTCTGTTGTGAATTAGACTTTTTGGCTCCCTCTTGTGGTTACTAGTGATATGACTCTGGGATTGTCTTTCCTCAGTTTGGCACCCACCTGGGTCGTTAGTCCAGGGGTGTTGCTATATAAACTTCCTGGATCCTTAGTCCAGTGCCTGGCATCGTTGTAATCAGATCCTTTCTGTTTACTCCTGTCTGCTGTTCCTGGTTCATGCTAAATTAAGCTAAGTCTTGCTTCCTTGTTTTTTGGTTATCTGTATTGCTCGTATTTTTGTCCAGCTTGTACTAAATGTGATTCCTGACTTTGCTGGAAGCTCTAGGGGGCTGGTGTTCTCCCCCCGGGCCGTTAGACGGTTCGGGGGTTCTTGAATATCCAGCGTGGATATTTTGATAGGGTTTTTGCTGACCATATAAGTCATCTTACTATATTCTGCTATTAGCTAGTGGGCCTCTCTTTGCTAAATACCTAGCTCATTCTTACGTTTGTCTTTTCCTCTTACCTCACCGTTATTATTTGTTGGGGGCTTGTATCCAACTTTTGGGGTCTTTTCTCTGGAGGCAAGAAAGGTCTATCTTTTCCCTTCTAGGGTTAGTTAGTTCTCCGGCTGGCGCGAGACGTCTAGAACCAACGTAGGCACGTTCCCCGGCTGCTGCTATTTGTGGTGCTAGGATTAGATATATGGTCAGCTCAGTTACCACTGCCCTATGAGCTGGTTTTTTGTGTTTGCAGACTTAGTAATTATTTCTGAGACCCTCTGCCATTGGGGTCATAACAGTATGGCAGGCCAACATTGAATGTTTATGCATTGCTGAAGTGGGATTATAAGAAAGGAAATTCTGAGTTTTTTTTTTTTTTTCCTCTCTTCCTCCCCTTTACCTCTGAGTGGCTTGTGCTTGCTGCAGACATGAATGTCCAGACTTTGATTACAAGTGTAGACCAGCTTGCTGCTCGTGTGCAGGACATACAAGATTTTGTTACCAGTAGTCCTATGTCTGAACCTAAAATACCTATTCCTGAACTGTTTTCTGGAGACCGATTTAAGTTTAGAAATTTCAGGAATAATTGTAAATTGTTTCTATCTCTGAGACCCCGTTCATCTGGAGATTCAGCTCAGCAAGTTAAAATTGTTATCTCTTTTTTACGGGGCGACCCTCAGGATTGGGCTTTTTCGCTAGCGCCAGGAGATCCGGCATTGGCAAATATTGATGCGTTTTTTCTGGCGCTCGGATTGCTTTACGAGGAACCCAATCTTGAAGTTCAGGCAGAAAAAGCCTTGCTGGCTATTTCTCAGGGCCAGGATGAAGCTGAAGTGTATTGCCAAAAATTTCGGAAATGGTCCGTGCTTACTCAGTGGAATGAGTGTGCTCTGGCCGCAAATTTCAGAAATGGCCTTTCTGAAGCCATTAAGAATGTGATGGTGGGTTTCCCCATTCCTACAAGTCTGAATGATTCCATGGCGCTGGCTATTCAAATTGACCGGCGTTTGCGGGAGCGCAAAACCGCTAATCCTCTGGTGGTGTTGTCTGAACAAACACCTGATTTAATGCAATGTGATAGAATTCAGACTAGAAATGAGCGGAAAAATCATAGACGTCAGAATGGGTTGTGTTTTTACTGTGGTGATTCTACACATGTTATATCAGCATGCTCTAAACGCCTCACAAGGGTTGTTAGTCCTGTCACCATTGGTAATTTGCAACCTAAATTTATTTTGTCTGTGACTTTAATTTGCTCATTGTCCTCCTACCCTGTTATGGCATTTGTGGATTCAGGTGCTGCCCTGAGTCTTATGGATCTGTCATTCGCCAAGCGCTGTGGTTTTGTTCTTGAACCGTTGGTAAATCCTATCCCTCTGAGGGGTATTGATGCTACGCCATTGGCGGAAAATAAACCGCAGTTTTGGACGCAGGTAACCATGTGCATGACTCCTGAACATCGGGAGGTGATTCGTTTTCTTGTTCTGCATAAAATGCATGATTTGGTCGTTTTGGGTCTGCCATGGTTACAGACCCACAATCCAGTCTTGGATTGGAAGGCAATGTCTGTGTCAAGTTGGGGCTGTCAGGGAATTCATGGTGATTCCCCGCCGGTGTCTATTGCTTCCTCTACTCCTTCGGAAGTTCCTGAGTATTTGTCTGATTTTCAGGATGTATTCAGCGAGTCCAGGTCCAGTGCTCTGCCTCCTCATAGGGACTGTGACTGCGCCATAGATTTGATTCCAGGTAGTAAATTTCCTAAGGGAAGACGATTTAATCTGTCTGTACCTGAGCATGCCGCAATGCGTTCGTATATCAAGGAGTCTCTGGAGAAGGGGCATATCCGTCCATCCTCTTCCCCTCTTGGTGCGGGATTCTTTTTTGTGGCCAAGAAGGACGGATCTTTGAGACCTTGTATTGACTATCGGCTTCTGAATAAAATCACTGTTAAATTTCAGTATCCTTTGCCTCTGTTGTCGGACTTGTTTGCCCGGATTAAAGGTGCCAAGTGGTTCACCAAGATAGATCTTTGTGGTGCGTACAACCTTGTGTGCATTAAGCAAGGAGATGAATGGAAGACAGCATTTAATACGCCCGAAGGTCATTTTGAGTACTTGGTGATGCCTTTTGGGCTCTCTAATGCTCCCTCAGTGTTTCAGTCCTTTATGCATGATATTTTCCGGAAGTATCTGGATAAATTTATGATTGTTTATCTGGATGATATTCTGGTTTTCTCTGAAGATTGGGACTCACATGTGGAGCAGGTCAGGATGGTGTTTCAGGTTTTGCGTGAGAATGCTTTGTTTGTTAAGGGCTCAAAGTGTCTCTTTGGAGTACAGAAGGTTCCCTTTTTGGGGTTTATTTTTTCCCCTTCTGCTGTGGAGATGGACCCAGTCAAGGTCCGAGCTATTCATGATTGGACTCAACCCACGTCAGTTAAAAGTCTTCAGAAGTTCTTGGGTTTTGCTAACTTCTACCGTCGTTTTATCGCTAATTTTTCTAGCGTTGTTAAACCTTTGACGGATATGACCAAGAAAGGTTCTGATGTTGCTAACTGGGCTCCTGCAGCCGTGGAGGCTTTCCAGGAGTTGAAGCGCCGGTTTACTTCGGCGCCTGTTTTGTGCCAGCCTGATGTCTCACTTCCCTTTCAGGTCGAAGTGGATGCTTCTGAGATTGGGGCAGGGGCCGTTTTGTCGCAGAGAGGCCCTGGTTGCTCGGTAATGAGACCATGTGCTTTCTTCTCTAGGAAGTTTTCGCCTGCTGAGCGGAATTATGATGTTGGCAATCGGGAGTTGCTGGCCATGAAGTGGGCATTTGAGGAGTGGCGTCATTGGCTCGAGGGTGCTAAGCATCGTGTGGTGGTCTTGACTGATCACAAAAATTTGATGTATCTCGAGTCTGCTAAACGCCTGAATCCTAGACAGGCCCGCTGGTCATTGTTTTTCTCCCGTTTTGACTTTGTGGTCTCGTATTTACCAGGTTCAAAGAATGTGAAGGCTGATGCTCTTTCAAGGAGCTTTGTGCCTGACTCTCCTGGAGTCGCAGAACCAGTTGGTATTCTTAAAGAGGGAGTTATCTTGTCAGCTATTTCTCCTGATTTGCGACGTGTGTTGCAGAGATTTCAGGCTGGTAGACCTGACTCTTGTCCACCTGACAGACTGTTTTTTCCTGATAAGTGGACCAGCAGAGTCATTTCCGAGGTTCATTCCTCGGTGTTGGCAGGGCATCCGGGAATTTTTGGCACCAGAGATCTGGTGGCTAGGTCCTTTTGGTGGCCTTCCTTGTCACGGGATGTGCGGTCATTTGTGCAGTCCTGTGGGACTTGTGCTCGAGCTAAGCCTTGCTGTTCTCGTGCCAGCGGGTTGCTCTTGCCCTTGCCTGTCCCGAAGAGGCCTTGGACACACATTTCCATGGATTTCATTTCAGATCTCCCGGTGTCTCAGGGCATGTCTGTCATCTGGGTGGCATGTGATCGGTTTTCTAAAATGGTCCATTTGGTGCCTTTGCCTAAGCTGCCTTCCTCTTCCGATCTGGTTCCTGTGTTCTTTCAGAATGTGGTTCGTTTACACGGCATTCCTGAGAATATTGTGTCTGACAGAGGATCCCAGTTTGTTTCCAGGTTCTGGCGATCCTTTTGTGCTAGGATGGGCATTGATTTGTCGTTTTCGTCTGCCTTTCATCCTCAGACTAATGGACAAACGGAGCGAACTAATCAGACTCTGGAGGCTTATTTGAGGTGTTTTGTTTCTGCAGATCAGGATGATTGGGTGACCTTCTTGCCGTTGGCTTAGTTTGCCCTTAATAATCGGGCTAGTTCCGCTACTTTGGTTTCACCATTTTTCTGCAACTCTGGTTTCCACCCTCGTTTTTCCTCGAGACATGTGGACCCTTCTGACTGTCCTGGGGTAGATTCTGTGGTGGATAGGTTGCAGCAGATCTGGAATCATGTGGTGGACAACTTAAAGTTGTCACAGGAGAAGGCTCAGCGTTTTGCCAACCGCCGCCACGGTGTGGGTCCCTGACTTCGTGTTGGGGATTTGGTATGGCTGTCTTCTCGATTTGTTCCTATGAAGGTCTCCTCTCCTAAATTTAAGCCTCGCTTCATCGGTCCTTACAAGATATTGGAAATCCTTAATCCTGTGTCCTTTCGCTTGGATCTTCCGGTGTCGTTTGCCATTCACAACGTGTTCCATAGGTCTTTGTTGCGGCGGTACGTTGTACCTGTGGTTCCTTCTGTTGAGCCTCCTGCTCCGGTGTTGGTTGAGGGCGAGTTGGAGTACGTGGTGGAGAAGATCTTGGATTCTCGTCTCTCCAGACGGAGGCTTCAGTATCTGGTCAAGTGGAAGGGCTATGGTCAGGAGGATAATTCCTGGGTGGTTGCTTCTGATGTGCATGCGGCCGATTTGGTTCGTGCCTTTCACGCTGCTCATCCTGATCGCCCTGGTGGTCTTGGTGAGGGTTCGGTGACCTCTCCTTAAGGGGGGGGTACTGTTGTGAATTAGACTTTTTGGCTCCATCTTGTGGTTACTGGTGATATGACTCTGGGATTGTCTTTCCTCAGTTTGGCACCCACCTGGGTCGTTAGTCCAGGGGTGTTGCTATATAAACTTCCTGGATCCTTAAGGTACCTTCACACGAAACGACTTTGTAACGATATCGCTAGCGATCCGTGACGTTGCAGCGTCCTCGCTAGCGATATCGTTTCGTTTGACACGCAGCAGCGATCAGGATTCTGCTGTGATGTCGCTGGTCGCTGAATAAAGTCCAGAACTTTATTTGGTCGTCCGATCGCCGTGTATCGTTGTGTTTGAAAGCAAAAGCAACGATACCAGCGATGTTTTACACTGGTAACCAGGGTAAACATCGGGTTACCAAGCGCAGGGCCGCGCTTAGTAACCCGATGTTTACCCTGGTTACCAGCGTAAAAGTAACAGTACATGCTCACCTGCGCGTCCCCCAGCGTCTGCTTCCTGACACTTACTGAGCACCGGCCCTAAAGTGAAAGTGAAAGCACAGCGGTGACGTCACCGCTGTGCTGTTAGGGCCGGAGCTCAGTCAGTGTCAGGAAGCAGACGCTGGGGGACTGTTTGTTATTTTTACTTTTACGCTGGTAACCAGGGTAAACATCGGGTTACTAAGCGCGGCCCTGCGCTTAGCAACCCGATGTTTACCCTGGTTACCCGGGGACCTCGGCATCGTTGGTCGCTGGAGAGCTGACTGTGTGACAGCTCTCCAGCGATCAAACAGCGACGCTGCAGCGATCGGCATCGTTGTCGCTATCGCTGCAGCGTCGCTTCGTGTGAAGGTACCTTTAGTCCAGTGCCTGGCATCGTTGTAATCAGATCCTTTCTGTTTACTCCTGTCTGCTGTTCCTGGTTCGTGCTAAATTAAGCTAAGTCCTGCTTCTTTGTTTTTTGGTTATTTGCTTTGCTCGTATTTTTGTCCAGCTTGTACTAAATGTGATTCCTGACTTTGCTGGAAGCTCTAGGGGGCTGGTGTTCTCCCCCCGGGCCGTTAGACGGTTCGGGGGTTCTTGAATATCCAGCGTGGATATTTTGATAGGGTTTTTGCTGACCATATAAGTCATCTTACTATATTCTGCTATTAGCTAGTGGGCCTCTCTTTGCTAAATACCTAGCTCATTCTTACGTTTGTCTTTTCCTCTTACCTCACCGTTATTATTTGTTGGGGGCTTGTATCCAACTTTTGGGGTCTTTTCTCTGGAGGCAAGAAAGGTCTTTCTTTTCCCTTCTAGGGTTAGTTAGTTCTCCGGCTGGCGCGAGACGTCTAGAACCAACGTAGGCACGTTCCCCGGCTGCTTCTATTTGTGGTGCTAGGATTAGATATATGGTCAGCCCAGTTACCACTGCCCTATGAGCTGGTTTTTTGTGTTTGCAGACTTAGTAATTATTTCTGAGACCCTCTGCCATTGGGGTCATAACACCACTCCTCCTGTATATATACACTGCACAGCACCACTCCTCCTGTATATATATACACTGCACAGCACCACTCCTCCTGTATATATACACTGCACAGTACCACTCCTCCTGTATATATATACACTG